>NC_066580.1:396801663-398066663 GCF_024323335.1 Lathyrus oleraceus | reverse complement strand
AACATTTTATTTGAAACGAGTAGTGATTTGATACTACACACTCTGTAATACCCCGTATTTCCTTAAATACTCAAATTCCTATTAATTGGGATCAATTGAGTTCCTATGTGCTCTAAAAAGTTATCAATTGGGATAAATAGAGTAAATAGTGAATTCAGATTGACTTAATTAATATTAATTGGGATTGACCTTTTATTATTTGGGACATTTTGGTAACACTGACAATGGGTCAATAGCTCTAGTAGAACAAATATTACTAGTGTAGTGCCACTTGAGATATTTATTATTGGGTAACCTTGTTCTAACCACATGTTTCTTGTGGCAAATGGTGGCCACTTGTTTATACCTCTTACGACCTACCCATATGCCATTTATTTTCTCTATGCATAGAGAGAAAGAAGAAGCTCAAGAGAAGAAGAGGAAACAAGCTAGTAGAGAAGAAGAAGAAGAAAAGCTTGGACAAATCAAGGGCTTGGAATCATCACCATCATCTTCATATCATCATCTCATCCTCAACAACTTCTTCTCTTCCATTTATTGAGGTGGGTTCTAGTTAGAAACCCTAAGATTTCTAGGGATTAAGGTTGTAGAATCATAGGTTGATTATAAGAATCCATGCTATATGATGAATGTTTTCTCTTAGTTTTGTTGATTTCCATGAACAAGTGTTTGATATGCTCTTCATGATTGTTGTGGCTAAATGATTGGTTATAGTTGTGGTTATGAACTTTAAACCCATGATATATATATATATATATATATATATATATATATATATATATATATATATATATATATATATATATATATATATATATATATATATAAAGTATGTTGAAGGATGGGTTTTGTTGGAAGAAGAAATGTGTTATCTGTTAGAAGAGTGACAAAGTTATGCAGGTGGAAATCTATGTGATACATAAAGCATTTATGAGGAAATGGTAAGGACCAATTGATTGGTCCTGGGTGTTTCCTCCAAGTCAACCGATTGGTCACACACTCAAAGCTGGAAAATATGGAATTTTGCTGAGAACCAATCGATTGACACACTCCTCTAATCGATTGGCCAAACTTTCTGTTTTGCAGAAAAGGAAATTTTAGCAGGACCAATCGATTGACAGGGGATTACAATCGATTGCATAAACTTTCTGCTTTGGAAAATTGGAAAATTTTCATGAGCCAATCGATTGACAGTGAGGATCAATCGATTGATCCTTTGTAATCTTTGAAAAACAGAAATGTGAGAGGAACCAATCGATTGGGCTTCCCCAACCAATCGATTGGCTTATGCCAAAAACTTCAAAATCCATTTCTTAAAGGTTTCTAAGTGCATTCCTTCAACCATTAATCATTTGTGATGCTATGGTTGTATTGAATCTATGTTAATTGTGAAAATTACATAATGAATCTAGTGAGTTAACCTAGGATTGGTATTAGGCCATAAGTTAGGTTTATAACTTAGATAACATTAAAAGACGACATTCATTCGTACGACGCTTATGTGGAGACCGTGGACGAATGGTTGCCATAGTTGAGAATGAGACGCTTTGTATGGAACATGCCATGTTGTTGCTTTTGTATTTTGGTGAATAAAGTCACCTGTGATTGATGAATCTTGTTATGATTTGTGGAACCGATCATGTATTCAGAATGTTTTACCCTTGCTGGTGCACATCTCTATTTGATATGCTTAGATGAGTAAGAAATAGGATGTGAGACCGATGATTCGTGCCTCAATTGGGTTTGATCCCCAACCACGGAGGACGTGGGGGAAAGGTGGACACCTAAGTGGGTTAGAGTCCCATACGGTGAAAGATACCCTAAGTGGGTTAGAGTCCCATATGGTGAAAGATACCCTGAGTGGGTTAGAGTCCCATACGGGTGACGGTCGCTTGAAATGAGTTTGGAACTCATAGAGGACCCGATATCCACCGCGAAAGTTGAATCATACGAGCATGCATGAACTGGGCTTGCCCTAGACGTAGGTCCGCCTAGGGATTGATGTTTCGTGAATCTGAATAATGATCTTGTTTGAGTTACGAGAACTCAGGTGCATGTTGCCATACATTATGAGTTAGTACCCCATCACTTAAGTTTTTTTCCCTTATTGACTTGAGTTGAATATTGATTATTGTTCATCTGTTCTTGGTATTCAATCACTCTTCACCCTGATCATCTAAAAGCCGAGGCTATTCATATCGACAAGTTCACAGTGGATTGAATAGGGGCAGCTGTAACACCTCAAACTTTTCCCTCCTCTCTTGGGACTAGTTTAACATTTTGCATTCCATATTTTAGGGCATTAGGCATGTACATATTGCATATCATGTGAAACAGACAAGTCATCCTCCTAAGTCTTTCTCAGAAGATAGAGAGGTTAAGAGATTCATGCTTGGGAGTCTTATTGGATTGATGATCAATCATCTGAGGGTTGCTCTTCAATTAGGGTTTTTTTGGTCCTTCAAGGAGGTTGAGCATTATTGGTTGCAAGAATACATCATCATCATCATGGTTATGTCATCCTCAAGGGGTTCATTGTTCATGCTCAGATTCCTCTGGATTAGGGTTTTGACCTCTGGTCAACCCTAATCAGTGTCATTCTACCAGTCAGGGTTTCTCAAGGAGATGTGGTTTATTTCTTGGATTGAGATCATATGGTCATTATTATTGAGCTTGTGTAAGCTAGGGTTTCATTTTGGAGCCTTGAGTGGTTGAGGCTCAAGCTGATCAGAGCACTTCTAAGTCATCTGTCAACCAAAAAGTCAACAGAAAGTCAACTGAGGGCTAGGAGGTGGAGAAATGAGTTTCAACATCCCATTCATGTTCAAAAGAGGCTTATTCATCATTACAAATGCATATCTTGAAGAATTTGAGGTCAGATCAGAAGTTTCCAAAAATGGAAAGTGACCTGTAATTGAAAGTTTCCAAAAATGGAAAGTGACCTGTAATTGAAAGTTTCCAAAAATGGAAAGTTTTTGGTTCAAATTCAACTTAATCTTACATCATCAAAGAAGCTTCAAATGAAATTTTGTCCAACATGAAAGTTGAAGATCTTTCTCTCCCATTTCCAAAAAGTCCACGGTCATGAATTTATGATGAATGGTTGAGGAGATATGATCAAATCATTGCCAAGTGTGCTTGAAACTTCAAAAGGGCATAACTTTTGACTCATAACTCCAAATTGAGTGGCTCTTTTTGCAAAATTCTTCTCATGACATGAACTTTCCAAATCAGTCATCACATTGCATGAAAATTCATCTTGTGGTCATATGCATATTCATGCTTATTTTGGAGGGAAAATGCTAAATTTGAAATTGGTGCATCATGGGAACAAATCACCATTGCCATTGTGTTAATTGGAAGATTTTAAGTGAAATTGATCATCCATTGGTTACTGTTCACGTCCATTTGCTCCATGCACCATGCGAAATGTCATTTTTGGCCAAACACCTTATTTTCACTTAGTCTTAACTAAACATGTTTAAGTTTGATTAAGGGTGGATTAACACAGCATATATATACCTAATCATAACAGAATTTGGAGGGATTCACCATTTCTAGATCTAAAACTTTTTCCCTCCAAATTTTTCTCTCAATCCAAATTCAAATTTCTTTCACATAACCTTGCTATTTTCTTGCATATTCTTGTTCTATGACATTGATTTGGTGTAGATCAAGCTCTCAATTGCAGCATTTGGCCAAGATTCGTGTGGTGCAAGCTCAAGAACACAAGTATGGAAGTTCAGATTTGAGCAAGATCTAAGCCACTACAAGCTCCAATTTCTTCATAAAGCTTCATAACAGGGATAGAGGAGTGGATTTGAAGCTTGCCAAGCCTTGAATCGTGTGTTTTCTCAAACTGTTCTTCAAGAGGTAGGTTTTTTGAACCTCTTAATTCTTCAAATAATGCACATGTTCGTGTAGATCCTTCCACGCTGGTTAATCTGAGCTAAATTTCATGTGATTTGGATGAGAAATGCATGAGATATAGTGAATTAAAGTTTGACATGTCAAAATGTTTTTGTTCGATTCTCTTGATTGATGATGAATTAGGCTTAGATATTGATTGATCTGTAACCTACATTGAAAGAGATTTCAAATGATATAATTATGTTGGAATTCTGGAAAAATTTTGGTTGCTGTTCACTGTAGCTCCGCCATCTTCGCGAAGAAGACGGTGGAAACCACCGCGCGCCATACGCGTACCATACGCGTACAGCATGCAGTGTTTTGAGCCTTACGCGTACCATACGCATACCACATGCTAGGGTTTGTCTGGTCCAGCGCGCGTACATGCTTCGATTCCAGCTGAGGACATTTTTCAAATTAATTCACATTTTCTTCTTTCCCTCCCTTTTAGCATATGCATGTTACATTTTATTTCAATATTTTTCTTCACCTTCAAAAATGCATATCAAATTGAAAAATGATCCAAATAATTCCAGGTTTTTTGCTACATGATCATGTGATTGTATTCTATTTTTTGATGCAAATTTCTGGAGTTGTGCATGGCTGGATTTTAAATAGTGCTAGATTCTTTGAACATGTGTGCATTTGTGACATTGCCTTGTTCTTTCCATTGTGAAATGCTCATACATGATCCAAATGCCATGAAATTTTGCATGATAATTCTTAACATGTTGATGGATTTATTTGGCATTTTTTGCTATTGTCTTCACTGTTTAGGACACATGTACTTTAGGTGTGACAATTTGTGTCACACAATTGGATGGTTTGCTTATGCATTTTCATTTCCATATCAATTGAATTTTGATGATGCTAATTTTTGGTATGATGATTGTGTTTGATGTGTTGAATGCTCATAAAAATTTCCAGAATTGTTTGAGTCATTTCTGTTTTGACATAGAATTTTGATTCATGATGATCACTTGTGAGCTTTGAATTTGCCTTTGCCTTCTCTTGCACATGAAATGAACATGCTTAATGATTTTGATTTGGTCCTTTTTAGGACATGTTCATGATAGAGTAAAGATGATTCATGTTGAGTTTTAGATTCTGTTTTGGCTTTTAGCTTCACTTTTGACCCTAGCCTTTGAGCTAGTGGTTTGTTCTCACAATTTGAGTTGTGCATTTCAAGTTTTCAAGCAATTAGCCATTGGTTGATATGATCTCATCACTTGAGATACAGGCTACTTTTGTTGACTAACCTTGCTGTTTTGTAGGTCTTTTGGATGGTGAATCAATTTAGTTTGCTTGCATCTTATGCCTTGCACCATTGTTGTGATAATTGGTTGTCTGACTGTTGTTGATTGTTTGATTTGTCTGAATGTAAATATTGACTGGTTTAGATTTTCTCACAGGTACTTTAGTAGCTTTAACTCCGTGCTTGAGTTGCTTCGCTTTGCTTGTGGTTGGCATACCACCTAGGTAATGACCTCTAACTCCATGTAGTCTGGAAGACCTGTCATGTTATGTTGGCAGACACCTGTCTGAAGCCCTCCTTAAGAGGCAATGTTTGTGCTTGTTTATCTTTGTGCCTTGTACATACAAAGACCTCCTAAGTGAAGAGGCATTGGCAGATAGAAGGGATGTGCAATCCATCCCCTGCTATTCAGTTGAGTCTTTCATTTTGCTCGCACTACGTGCTGATGCATTTTGAATAAACACCCAAAATCTTGTTGAGTCAGTCATGTGGAGTAGAGTTCCTCATTCTGGACTCCCACACCTTCATTGATTTGAAGCTCACCCAGACCCGGGTTAAGAGCTATGAGGTTCAACCCTCATTACCTTTTCATCTGCTCACCCTGACGGTCAATGTCAGTGGTTAAGAGCTTTGTCAGATACCCCTTCCAGTTGGCTTGTTTGTCGAGGTTGATATGACCCCTTGACTAAAGTCCAGCCTTGTATGAGCCGCTTGTTTGCATATAGTGTGTGATACCTGTTCACCTGCGATGTTTACTTGCTATTTATTTGCTGTTTGCTTGACTTGCTGCCTGTGCGAGTTATGTTCTGTTCAGATACCTCAACCTAGGACTATTATGGATTGCATGACAACTTTTAGGCTCGAGTCAGTCTCCCTATTAGTTTGTTATTTCCCGGTCTCTGGTTAGGAGAGAGTTTCTTCCCTATTAAGGGGAACTACGTTTCCCTGATCCTCATACCAGATGAGGTACGTAGGCAGGAGATCGTGCGAGATCTCTCCGGGCACCCTTTTTCTTTTTGTGTGTGTTTGCTTGACAGTTATTAGGCTCGAGTTCCAGACTCCCTAGTAGCTTGTCTGTTTGATGACCCTCTTGTGTGTGCGTGGAGTCTGATGTAAGCCCAGCGATTGGCATTCGGTTTCCCGTTTGGGTGTTTGTTTGTATGGAGTCTGACGTAAGTCCAGCGATTGGCAGTCGGTTTCCTGTTTGTATTTGTGTGCTTGGAGTCTGATGTAAGTCCAGCGATTGGCATTCGGTTTCCTTGTTTGCGTTGTTGTTTGGAGTCGGACGTAAGACCAGCCATTGGCAGTCTGTTTCCATTTGTGTGTTTGCTTTGACGTCTCAGCGTCTGTGCGTGTGTTTTGTTTCGGCGTGCGTTATCCGAACTACGGTGGCTCTGATTCTCATTCCAGATGAGATACGTAGGCATAGGATGCAATATCCTAGCGAGCCCGTTCCCCATTTCCCCGAACTACGTCGACTCTGATGTTTGTTTCTGACAAACTACGTAGGCCTAGGATGCGACATCCTGCCGAGTCTCCTTCCTCCGTCTTCTTTCGCCTGTTTATTCCAGTGTGTGTGTATTCTTTTTGAGCGGTTATTTAGCAACCTTATTTTATTCTCTTGAGCGTGGATCCCGTTGAGTACGACGGACGTGAGGGGTGCTAATACCTTCCCCTTGCGTAACCGACTCCCAATCCTTGCAATCTCCGGTCGTAAGACCATTTCCTTTCCAGGTTTACTTCGAGCGTTTCCTTTCCCTCTTATGGGATAAATAACGCACGGTGGCGGCTCTGTTTGTTTGTTTTTCCCGCCGGTTGATTTTCGCGGATGCGACAGCTGGCGACTCTGCTGGGGAATACAGAAGCTGACCTCTTGCTGGTCCATCTTCCCTAAGCGAGTCAATCCTAGTGCTCTCTAGGATAGTTTTGGTTGCTTGTGCTGCTTTATTTATTGCATTTATGATTATTATACAGTGATTGTATATATTTGCATAGATGTTTGCATGCATCATATTATCATTGTGCGGATTCTGTACAGGTTGGTTCCTCTGATTTGGGGTGGGTGTTTTGAGTGGGGCTAAAACCCAGGCCCGAGTATACACCTAGGATTAGCGTGGTCTCACGTTCCTCACATGTTGGTTGGGCATGTTGTTGCGACGTGACATACCACAAGCCGGACGAGGTTCTTCTGAGAGAACTCTTTCATTGTGGAGTATTCCATTTTGGTTGGGTTATCTCTTTTGAGCTATTGACTTCGGTGACCGTTCTTTCCCGGATCTTTGGTTTAGACAGTCTTATGAGAGTTGCAGCGGCACACCCGAAAGGGCAAACCCGTTGAGTATCTTGTCCGATTGTCGAGACCATTGTCCGCCTTAGGATGACCTGATTAGAATTCACCTGTGAGGGGAGGGCTGATTCTTACAGAGGCATGTTCTGTTGGTGACTCTGATGGTGACTAATGGTTCAGTTCTTGATTAAGGTCCTATTTATAAGTCGGATTTATGGATATTTATTTCTAAGACGTCGGAGTTCTGTCCGTGGTATTTATCAGTGGGGATCCGTTTATTTCAGGATTCCCTGGGCTGGTTCAGAGGATCTGGTGGTTATCTGTTCAGAGGACTTTCTGGAGATGAGGGTGATGTATTCTCCGGTTCCGTTTATTTTGGAATTCCCGAGTTGGATTTATGGTTGCTCAGTACCTCAGATGGTTGTGATCAGTTCAGAGACCGGAACTCAGTACAGTGGATGTTCAGATGACTTGGAGGATGACACAATGCATTGCATTCATGCATCAACATCATTCTCATTTTGCATTTATCCGCATCTAACACATGTTTATCCATATGCAGGGGACATTCTTGATTGAGATCCTGGTTGAGAGACTTCTCTACTCAGATATGAGGCCTGGTTTGAAGGACGATGTTGTCTACAGTTTCTTTGATCTAGAGATCAGTGTGCTGAAAGAGATGATATCATTGATTACGCCTGACCATGTGGGGCTGTTCCGTGAGACTTATCGGGGTATTCTGAAGATGGTTTTCAGGCTCACTGACAGGGATAGGAGTGCCATCCATACTTTTCTCCAGTTTTATGATCCTGGTTTGAGATGCTTTGTCTTCTCGGATTACTTGTTGGGGCCTTTGATGGAGGACTATGCTGGTATCTTGGGTATTCAGATCAGAAATCAGGTTCCTTTCTATGCTACTAAGGAAGAACCTGATGTTGGTGGGATCTCCCGTGCTCTTTATTTGAGCCCCGAAATGACTAGAGGAGGTCTGAAGGAGAAAGGAAAGTTGCCCGGTTTTCATCTGAGTTTCCTGGAGACTAAGGCCAAGGAGCATGCTGTTGTGGGTAATTGGAAGGCCGTTTGTGCTTTGATTGTTGTCAGTATCTATGGAATCATCTTATTCCCTAATCAGAAGAACTTTGTGGACATCAATGTCGTCCGGTTGTTTGCTTAGAGGAACCCTATTCCTACCTTGGTTGGGGATGTTTATTACTCGGTCCATAATCGGAACGAGAAGAGGCGTGGGGGATTGATCAGATGTTGTGCGCAGCTACTATACAAGTGGTTCATGGGATATCTGCCTTCCAGAGGTGCCTTCGTCCTTCTTGATCATACTGTAAATTGGGCAACCAAGTTGATGGGTTTGCGAGCCAAAGACATAGCTTGGACTCACAGTAGTGGGCCTGGACAAGATTTCATTTGCAGCTGTGGGAGTTTTCCCAATGTGCCTCTTATAGGAGTTCAGGGTTGCATTAATTATAACCCGACGCTTCTTAAGAGACAAATGGGATTCGCTATGGAGGTTCCTCCTCTCAAGTGTGAGATTCAGGAAACTTTCTATTTCCCGGTTGAGGGTAACCAGTCATTGTTGAGGCAAGTGTCTGATGCATGGTGCCGTATTCAAAGGAAAGGCAAATTTTCTTGGGGTAGAGCTAATAACAGGTCTTTTCCTCCATTTGATGATTGGCTCAGCAAGAGAGTAGAGCTCATGCATCTACCATTTCCTATGGGTGATCCTTGGTATCCGTTGATTGAGGAATCCCATTCTTCTGTCAGTATGGAAGAGTTCCTGGAGATGAAGAGGGAGAGAGATAAGCTACATGCAGAGAAGACTGAGTTGGAGATGAGTGTTGCTAGGATTCAAATGGCTAATCAGGAAATCAAAGGGAAAATAGAAGACCAGGATAAGAGACATGCTATTGTGGTGAAGCGCTTTGAGATAGACACCGCTTATTATGGCAAGGTCAGTCAAGCTTTAGAGTCATCTACGAGGGAGCACGACATTACCAAGGAGAGGTTGGCTAGAGCTTTGAAGGTCATTGAGGATGAGAAGAGGAGGCAGATCCTTGTGAAGAATCAGAGGGAAGCCAGAGTCAGAGTCCTTACCGCAGAATGGGAAGCAAAGCTGAAGGTTAAGGAAGCAGAGAACGTAAAGATCATTACTGAGAGAGATCATTATATTACTGAGAGAGATCATTATATTACTGAGAGAGATCATTATATTGCCAAGAGAGATCATTGTCTTGCTGAGAGGGATCATTACTTCTGACAGATGAAGATTCACCAGAAGGAGGTGGGGAGATTGCAGCAGGAGAACACCGAGCTCAGGTTTGCTGTGAAGTTTACCAAGATGGTTGATGATGTAGGGCCTTCTGTGGGACCTTCGTCAAATTAGACCTTTCTTATTTGTGTTGGATTACCGTCAGGCATGTTGACGGAATTCACTTGCTTGTATTTTCTTTCTGATTCTGGAGAATTGTATTTGGTTTGTATCAGACTTGATGTATGACTCTTGCACGTGTAGTGCACTTTTGATATACAGTGGTTATTATCATTCAGTGATTGATCGTCAAGCTTTATTTGCTTTCCTGTATGCACTCACACAGCACACACATGGTTGGGTGATATTTTTGCTAAATCATAATTCTCTACTCTGTATGGCAAAACCAGATGATTGATGTCAGAATGTGGCTGTCAAATTATTATCTGTCTCGATGAAGCCAGGATCGAAAGACAAAGTGTTCCTTATATGGATAGACATTACATTGATGCATGAATCATAATAACTTGTCTTCTATTTTGCTGGTCTCAGTTGCTAACGTGCTTGATTGTTTCAGGAATCATTGCTCGCGCACGTAGAATCATTCCCTTGCACGTAGCACGTCCACACAGATACTCTACCAGGCGCAACAAATCCAAGTTGATGGATCTACCCAACGCGGATACTCTCAAGTTGAAGGAGAAAATGGGTGAGCTGATAAATGTTATGCAAGGGCTTGCTCTGAGACAGAAAGCACTTGCTGATAAGGTGGAAAAGCTCGAGCGGGCTTCAATTGCTAACAGTTGTAATAATCAGGAGGGTGTGTCCAACAATGGTCTCGGTGGATCAAGAGATGGAGAAGATCTCAGAAAGAAGACTATTGCTGGGGTGGTGATCAATAATGGTGGTGGTTTTGGTGCTGCTACAGGCGGTGGACCGGGTCCGGTGAACAACAATCTGAAGGATAGTCTGTTTCCTCCTTTCTTCGGGGCTGAGGAGGATAGAGAGGAAGACAAAGAGGCGGATCAGTTCTCCATGCTTAATGAACCGTTTGGTCAGTGGGGTGTTCAACCACCAAATAAGGAAATTCAAGTGCTGGCGGAGAAGATCAGGGCTGTGGAAAGTTATGCTACTCCCGGGGTTGTTAACATGTCAAACATGGGGCTTGTTGAGGGGATTGTGATCCCGCAAAAGTTTAAAGCGCCTGCGTTTGACAAGTATAATGGGAGTTCTTGCCCGGAAACTCATCTCCAGGCGTTTGTCCGATAGATTTCTGCTTATACAATGGACCAGAAGCTTTGGATGTATTTCTTCCAAGACAGTCTTTCTGGGGGGTCTTTGGAATGGTACACCAAATTGAGGTCGTCTGATGTCAAGAGCTGGCAGGATCTTGGCGATGCGTTCTTTAAACAATATCAATTTAATGCTGATATGGCTCCTAGCCGTACCCAATTGCAGGGTATGTCTCAGAAGCCTAATGAGGGGTTTAAAGAATATGCACAGAGGTGGAGGGAGCTGGTTGCCCGAGTCCAACCTCCGTTGGTAGATCGGGAGATGTCTGATCTGTTTATGGGTACCCTTCAGGGGACGTTTGCAGAAAGGATGGTGGGATGCCCGGTTACCAACTTTACTGATATTGTAGTGGCTGGGGAAAGAATAGAGAGCTGGTTGAAGCTGGGGAAGATACAGGGTAACGCTTCATCGTCTGGATCGAAGAAGCCCTTTGGGAATGGCCAAAGAAAGAAGGAAGGTGATACAAGTGCTGTGTATACCTAGAGGGGACAGAGTAGGGATCGTTACTACCAGCACACTGCTGCGGTAACCATTCCTGCTGATAATTCACCCGCACAACAGCCGCAACAACAACAACCGCAACAGCAACGACATCCATTTCAACAGAGACCACAGAGGGCTGGGTATCAGGTGAGAGGACGAATGAATGATCGTCAATTTGATAGACCACCTGTGACCTACTCATTCTTGCTGAAGAAGTTAAAAGATTTGGGGTTGGTCCAGCTGAGGACGTTGGCTCCGTTGAGACCTGACCAGAGGCCGACCAGTTTTGATGAGAATGCCAAATGTGAATTCCACTCTGGTGCCCCTGGACACAATGTGGAGAATTGTAAAGCTTTTAAGCATGTTGTCCAGGACTTGATGGATTCTAAGGCAATCAACTTTGCTCCGTCTCCAAATGTTAATGCTAACCCCATGCTCGCGCATGGTCAAATGGGGGTGAATGCAATTTCTGAAGATGGTAGAATCGGGCTGATAAATGTGGGTCAGTTGAAGACTCCATTAGCTGAAGTCAAGAGACAATTGTTGAAGAATGGGGTCTTCCCGGGTTGTGATGATTGTTGTGCTGCGTGCACTGTTGCTCCTAATGGGTGTGTTTTGTTGAGAGAGGTTGTCCAGAGGCTGATGGATGAGGGAATCATCAGATTTGAGAAAGTGGATTTGGGGAAGGAGGATGTCTCCACCATAACCATTTATTTCGATCCGGTCGATTTGTCAACGCTGGCAGATGCGGCTCCAGTTACTATCACGGTACCTGGGCCAATTCCTTATGACAACAACGATGCGGTACCGTGGCATTATGGTGGGGAGGTTTACTGCAATGGGGAGAAGCAGGAAGATCAGGCTGCAGGTGAAACCACCGTTTCAATGGTGGATAATGTCGGACCCAGTGGTTTCACTCGCAGTGGAAGGTTGTTTGCACCGGACACTTTAAGGGGTGGGGAAGGAGAAAAAGAAAAGAAAGATAAGGCCGAGGCTTTAGCCAGGGCAAGAGGGAAGCAGGTGGTGAGCGAGGGTACTCCTGTGGTGACACCGGCGCCTGGTGGGTCGGAAAGAGAACTTGATGATGAAGCTGATGAATTTTTGAGAATCATCAAGAAGTCAGAGTATAAGCTTATTGACCACTTGCAACAGACTCCATCCAAGATCTCAATCTTGTCCTTATTGCTAAGCTCAGAGGGGCATAGAGAGGCTTTGCTGAAAATACTGAAGAGAGCCTATGTTCCCCAGGAGATAACAATCAATCAGTTGGAAACGGTGGTGTCCAACGTTAATGCCAGCCATGGACTGGGTTTCACTGATCTGGATCTGACGGTGGATGGGCGGAACCATAATAGGGCATTACACATTGCCATGGAGTGTAAAGGAGCCGTGCTCTCGCACGTGTTGGTGGATACCGGCTCATCGCTCAATGTGTTGCCGAAGAAGGCCCTGGCGAAGCTGGACTGTGAAGGGTTGATCTTGACGCCCACGGACCTGATAGTTAGAGCTTTTTATGGCTCAAAGCAGGCTGTGTTTGGAGAAGTGGAGCTCCCGGTGAAGATTGGGCCCGAGGTGTTTAAGTCTGTATTTTATGTCATGGATATTCAGCCGGCATACAGTTGCCTGTTGGGTCGCCCATGGATACATGCTGCTGGGGCAGTGACCTCGACTTTGCACCAGAAACTGAAGTACATCTGGGATGGGCAGGTCGTCACAGTCTGTGGAGAGGAAGACATCTTCGTCAGCCACCTATCATCGTTCAAATATGTGGAAATGGACGGTGAAATATGGGAAACACCAAGTCAAGCATTTGAAACTGTTAAGGTGGAGAATGCCCTTTTTGCTAAAGAGGTGAAGCCGTCCATTTCTTCGTATAGGCAGGCCGCTGAGGTGGTGAAGAATGGAGAGGCCCCAGGTTGGGGGAAGATGATGGATATCGCCGCCAAGAAAGACAGATTTGGGGTTGGTTATCAGCCGGGCCGAGACTCGTCTGGACGCAGGGGTCGTCGTCAGCCTTTCACGTTCACCAGTGCTGGAATGCTGGATCCAGATCACATCTGTATGGTGGGTGGAGAGATCGACAGTAATTGTGAGCTTGATCGATGGATAAAACCGTGCGTACCAGGGATGGAGATCCAGAACTGGAAGGCCGAAAAGATCATCACTGTCACTCTACGTGAAGAGTAATATTTCCTGTTTTTTAATTCTGTCTGCATGAAAGCCATACGTTTTGCCCGAAACGTAATGGTTCATTGTAAGGGCCACCTCATGTGTTTCATTTTGCAAAATTGGCATCATAAATAAAAGGATGTTTTTCATTAAAAGCGGTGTTCCCTGTCTTTCATTTATTTTTGCAGTTTAATAAAAACAAAAATAAAAATGGCAATGTTTGTTTTCATTTTTCCTTTTCAATTTGTCTCGCTCCGGTTCTAAAGCAATGCATGAATCAACATTCATGCAGATGCGATCATTCGCCGGATCTCATTGATAACAATCCTGTTACACCCTCATATGACTTCGACAATCCGATCTATCATGCCGAAGAAGAAGGCGAAGAAGATTGTGAACTGCCGGAGGAATTAGTCAGGTTGTTAAAACGAGAGGAGAAGGTGATTCAACCGCACGAGGAGCAAGTTGAGATTGTGAATCTGGGTACTGACGAGGTCAGAAAGGAAGTGAAAGTCGGGGCCGCTTTGGAGGCGAATGTTAAGAGCAGAATGGTAGCCTTGTTGAAAGAGTATGTCGATATCTTCGCCTGGTCTTATCAAGATATGCCAGGGTTGGATACCGATATCGTTGTGCACAAGTTACCATTGAGAGCAGATTGTCCTCCTGTGAAGCAGAAGTTGCGCAGAACTCGACCTGAGATGGCCATGAAAATTAAAGAGGAGGTGCAGAAGCAGTTGGATGCTGGTTTCCTAGCTGTTACTAATTATCCGCCTTGGGTCGCGAATATTGTGCCGGTGCCGAAGAAGGATGGAAAGGTGAGAATGTGTGTGGACTACCGGGATTTGAACAGAGCTAGCCCGAAGGATGATTTCCCATTACCTCACATCGATGTGTTGGTAGATAATACAACTCAGTTCTCGGTGTTTTCCTTCATGGATGGCTTTTCTGGCTATAATCAAATCAAAATGTCGCCAGATGATATGGAGAAAACAACGTTCATCACACCGTGGGGCACTTTTTGCTATAAGGTGATGCCATTTGGTCTCAAGAACGCCGGTGCTACTTATCAGAGAGCTATGGTGACTTTGTTTCATGATATGATTCATCATGAAATCGAATGCTATATTGATGACATGATAGCAAAGTCCTAAACAGAAGAGGGGCATTTGGTGGACCTGGCCAAGTTGTTTGACCGGTTGAGACAATTCAGACTGAGGTTAAATCCGAATAAGTGCACTTTTGGAGTGCGGTCCGGTAAATTGCTGGGGTTTATCGTAAGCGAAAGAGGAATCGAGGTTGATCCTGCTAAAGTAAAAGCAATACAAGAAATGCCTGAACCGAGAACAGAGAAAGAGGTTCGTGGTTTCTTAGGTAGATTGAACTACATTTCACGGTTCATATCTCATCTAACAGCCACATGTGAACCCATATTCAAGTTGTTGAGAAAAGATCAAACGGTCAGGTGGAATAATGATTGCCAAGCGGCTTTTGAAAAGATAAAAGAATATTTGCAGGAGCCTCCGATTCTGATGCCTCCTGTGGAGGGACGACCTTTAATTTTGTACTTAACGGTCCTCGAGGGGTCCATGGGGTGTGTATTGGGGCAACATGACGAGTCTGGTCGAAAAGAGCATGCCATATACTACCTTAGCAAAAAGTTTACCGACTGTGAAACAAGATATTCGCTGCTCGAGAAAACTTGCTGCGCTTTGGTATGGGTTGCTCGCCGACTGAGACAGTATATGCTGGTTCATACCACTTTGTTGATTTCCAAGATGGATCCAATCAAGTACATTTTTGAAAAGCCAGCATTGACCGGACGGGTTGCAAGATGGCAAATGATTTTGACCGAATATGATATACAGTATACCTCTCAGAAAGCAATAAAGGGGAGTGTATTGTCTGATTACCTCGCCCAGCAACCCATTGAGGATTATCAACCGATGAAGTTTGAATTCCCTGATGAGGACATCATGTTTCTCAAATCGAAAGATTGTGAGGAACCAATCCCGGAGGAGGGGCCTGATCCTGAATCCGAATGGATTTTGGTGTTTGATGGGGCTGTTAACGTGAATGGTAGTGGAGTTGGTGCTGTTTTGGTTACGCTGAAAGGATCCCACATTCCTTTTGCTGCCCGGCTAACATTTGAATGCACCAACAACGTGGCTGAATACGAAGCTTGTATTTTGGGGATTGAAGAGGCGGTTGATTTGAGGATCAAGAACCTTGCTATATATGGAGATTCAGCTTTGGTCGTGAATCAGGTTAACAGAAAATGGTACACGCATCAATCTCATTTAATTTCATACTGGGATTATACAAGGAGGTTGTTGACGTTTTTCACCAAGGTGGTATTGCATCATGTGCCGAGAGAAGAGAATCTGTTAGCAGATGCTTTGGCTACTCTGGCCGCCTTGATTAAGGTGCAGTGGTGGAATCAGTTCCCTAGTGTTGAGGTGGGACGTCTGGATAGACCGGCTTATGTGTTTGATGTTGACACAACGCCTGATGATGAGAAGCCGTGGTATTATGATATCAAGCGCTATCTGGAAACCCAAGAATATCCTGAGGGAGCATCCAAGAAGGACCGAAAGACTCTGAGGAGGTTGGCCATGGTGTTCTATCTGAACAAGGATGGGGTTTTGTACAAGCGGAATTTTGATTGGGTCTTGCTCAGATGTGTTGACGATAAAGAAGCAAGCCAGTTGATGAAAGAAGTACACGAGGGGTCGTTTGGTACCCATGTCAGTGGGAATGCGATGGTGAAGAAGTTGTTGAGGGCCGGATATTATTGGATGACAATGGAAGCCCAGTGTTTCAATTTCGTGCGGAAGTGTCATAAATGCCAGATTTATGCTGATAAGGTGCACGTGCCTCCGAACCCATTGAGTTTGATGTCGTCTCCGTGGCCGTTTGCTATGTGGGGCATTGATATGATCGGGAAGATTGAGCCTACGGCTTCGAATGGGCACCGGTTCATATTAGTGGCTATCGATTACTTCACCAAGTGGGTGGAAGCAGCCTCTTATGCGAACGTGACTGTAGCGGTGTATTTGTCACTTTATGATTTATTGACTAAACCAAAAGCAAAGCATACAAAGAATCGAGTCGCCACCGCACTTTTATTTATCCAAAGGAATGGCTAAAAAACGAACAAAAGCCTAAGAAGTTTTACACATAGAAAACTAATGAAAAGATCAGAGATCTAGGTAAGGGGTTAATTACGCAATGGGAAGGTGTTAGGCACCCAAAACGTCCTAGGTACTCCTAGGGAGCCCTTTTCACACTTGTTGTACGAAATGTTATTTGTTTATGAAATATTTATTGTGCAAACATGGATTGAAGGGATGACAAAAAGAATATACAATTTATTATTTTTGTGTTTGGATGGATAACCATTGCCTACGTACCTTTACAGGATCAAAACCTCGTAGTTCAGCTAAAAGATTTCCAAAATATGAGTGGGTTCATTTTAAACAAAAGCCCTAAGGTCTTTCATTATCCACGGGAGAAAACTCAACCTTATACAACCACAAGTCCACCATGTGAGAATAACTTCAACTTGCTAGTGAGGGGTTAACCCTATAATAAGCAAGGAAGTCTTACAATTCAATCACTAAGGACAAAAGGTGAGATTAACATCAACCACTAAGATAATTGAGATCTATGGCTAATGTATGAAAACTTATCAAGAATGGACAAAGCCACAAAATAATTGAATGAGTGAAATTAACCAATTAGGATTATTCACAGAAGATGGTCAAAGTATGATTAGAATTCAATTCAAAAGAAGTATTATGAAAATGAAGTTTGAAAAAATCAGAGGCTTAAGGCCTAGGTTTCTAATTTGAAAACAAATGAAGATGTTTGCACAATAGTTTTCAAGTTTGGATTAACATGCAAATGGAGGTTTAAAGAAAATAAAAGGTGGGAGGGTGAGGGAGTAAAACTTCTTAGATGTTCACCTCTTGAGATCATATGTAGATGATTCAAGTCATTCCTTTGGAATAAGCAATAATGCAAATAACAAATGAACAAAGTAAATGGATACCGGATGCCAATCAATGGACTTATACCAATCTCACAAAACAAAACAGGGATACCAGATGCCAATCAATGGACTTATACCAATCTCCTAAAACAAAACATGGATACCAGATGCCAATGAATGGACTTATACCAATCTCCTAAAATAAAAAGAAACAATGATACCAGATGCCAATCAATGGACTTATACTAGTCTCACAGGAATGATCATAGGAAACAACTGCCAATAAATGGACTTACAATTGACTCCTCACAAGAAACAAACAACAAATGCAATAAGCAAGAGGAAACAAGTTGCCAATAAATGGTCTTACACTCGACTCCAAGGAAAGGATGCCAATGAATGGTCTTAGTTCCAAACTCCTCCAGATCATAGGAAACAACTGCCAATAACTGGACTTACAATTGACTCCTCAATGGACAAACAAAGTGTCACAAAGATATGAACAATGATCATGAAATGATATACAAGTAATGATGATAAATGCACAAAGGCACACATAAGCAAATATGCACAGATGAATCAAGTAAGCAAACAAACAAGTCAATTAGCACACATTATACACAATCAATTAGGCTCAAATAAGGTTAGGCTTTACAACCAACTGGAATGGGGTAATTTGTGCTCTTAACCCTAACATTGAGAGTTAGGGTGAAGCAGATGAAATGGAGATGAGGGGTGTGCCTCATAGCTCTTATCCCTGGTCAGGGAGAGCTTTAAACAATAGAAAGTGTGGGAGTTCAGAAAGTTGGAACTCTTCTCCACAAATGGACTCTAGAAGATCTTGGGTTATTATCCACAATGCATCAACACATTGTGTGAGCAAAGTGAATGACACACTGAGTAGCAGGAGATGGATTACACATCTCTTTTATCTGCCAATTGCCTCATAAGAGGACTTTTCCTGCTTGGCACAAAGTTAAACAAGCACAAACATTGCCTCTGAAGGAGGACTTCAGACAGGTGCCTACCAATAACAGTAGGTCTTCCAGACTACAAGAAGATTAGGGATTATACCTAAGTGGTTAAGCAACCAAGCAAAGTTTACAATGAACTTAAAGCAACTTATGTACCTGTGGAAATACTAAACAAATCAGTACAATACTCAGACAATCAGACAACAGTCAATAAGCAACAGACAATCCCAATGTACAAAATGTGTAAGCCATGAGGCAAACTCAAATGAGTTAACATCAACCTACAAAACACACAAATGTTAGTAATCAAAATCAAACATCAATACTCAAATGATGAAGCACCATCAACTATGGAACTTGGATGTTCAACCTGAAACCAAAGCTCAAATGTAAGCCACAAACCACTAGGTCAAAGCCTAGGGTCAAAGATGGAGAAAAAATTTAAAACAGGAGCTGAAATTTAACATGAATCAACTTCAATCACATCTTGACACATTCCAAAAGGTCTCATATCAAGATCAATCACCAAATGCATTTCATTATCAAAAGAAGTTCAAGGCAATTTCAAAGCTCATATGTGATCATCATGAATGAAAAATTCAAATCAAAACAGAAATGATTCAAATAATTCCAACAAAATTCATGAGCAATCAAGACATTCACAACATGCATCACACAAAAAATCAGAAGCATTGGACATCATTTGGCATGGCAAACTCATCATACAAGTTGAACAAGCAAAGGTGTGACACAAATTGTCACACCAAGTTAGCACAAGCATAAAACAGAAATGGAGTATGGGAAAAATACCAAACCAAAACCAAAATGTCAAGCAATGTGTGTAGTTTCATCATGCAAAATTTCACATTCATTGGATAAGAATCAAGCATTTCACAAAGAGATAAGCAAGGCAAGGTAAAAACAAGACATATGATCAATCATCCTAGCACCAAATAAAATCCAGCCAAGCACAATCTGTAAAATCATGATCATCAGAAAATAGACAAACACAGGAACAAGATGCAAAACATTGGGATCAAATTGGATCAATTTTCAATTTTATATGATTTTTCTAAGTTGAAGAAAATATTGAAATTCAAAAAATGGACATAGCATAAAAATGAGAGGGAAAGTGGATAAACATGTGAAGCATTTGAAATTATGACATCGCCCGGAATCGAAGTCAGACAACATTTGAACTTCTAGCGCGCCAAGGTGCAAAACGCACCGTTTCACTTAAGTACGTGGCATGGTCAATGCTTGTGTGGCTCGGCCAGCGCAACGGGAGCCAATGGAAGTGCTGTGTGGACGCACACGTGGACCAGTACATGCCAAGCCCTAAACTAACACATGCAAATGCAGGCAAAGCGTGGCCAAAGGATCAAAATCGTGGCCTGAAGGAAGAACTTCATCTTCTTCTTCGAGCAGCAAGTGAACAGTAACACGTGTTCATACAAATTTCCAGAAAATATTCCAGAAATCACAATCAAACACACTAACATGTAGTACATTCAATGGAGATCATGAATCAATGCATAGCTAAGCCTAAATTCGCATATTGAGAGAGAATCGAACAAGATAATTTTCATCCATGAAACTTTAATCTAACCTAACTCAGTCATTATTGCACCAAAATTCACGATTCAAAGCTCAGAATCACCAGCACAAAGAGATCTACACAAACATCACAATAAATTTGAGAATTAGAGAGATCGATTCATAACCTCTTGAAGTGCAGAAGCTGGAATTCGTGCTATCCAAGACTTGAAATGATCAAAAGCTTCTATGTGATGCTTGTATAGATGATTGGAGGAGAGATTGAAGCTCAAACACACTTGAATTCAGCAGAATTTGAAATCACCATGGATGCTTCAAGCTTCGAGTATGGCTCAATATGGCACGATTTCCTTTGATTTCACGACCAAATCTCCTCAAAAACACTTCAGGAGCAAGAATCAACCAATAGAATGTGCTCTTGTTTGAAGAATTTGCAAAAAAAATTGAGAGAAAAGTTTGAAGAATTTTGGATCTAGATCTGAAAAATGAATGTTAATCCTTGAATGCAATTATGATTACTCTTATATATGCCATGCTAATGATTCTGTAATCAAGTTTAAACCAAATGCTAATGAGATTAACCAAATTTTAGGGTGTATGCATAAATTGGTTTTTCACCTCTATGCATGGAATGCATGTGTGAACAGTGCACGAAATTCCTTCATTTTCACTTAAAATCAATTTTTGGAACCAATGGCAATGGCAAAAAGTTCGAACAATGGTTCATTTTTGAATTTTGTAATTTCCCTCCAAAAAGCCCATGGATTAACAAGTGATCATGTGATGACAATTCATGTAATGTGATGCATGATTTGGAAATTAGAGGTCAAGAGGAGAATATTGCAAAAAGAACCACTCATTTTGGAGCTTTGGTTGAAAAGTTATGGCCATTTGAAGTTCCATGCACACTTTGCCATGATTTGATCATATCTCCTTAACCACACATTAGAAATTCATGATCTTGGACATTTTGGAAATGGGAGAGAAGGATCTACAACTTTCATGTTCAACAAAATTTCATTTGAAGCTTTCTTAATGATGTAATATTAAGTTGAAGTTGGTCCAAAATCTTTCCATTTTTGGAAAGTTCAAATTATAGGTCACTTGCTATTTTTTGGAAATTTTTGACTGGACCTCAAATTCTTCAATGTGAGTGTTTGAAATGTCAAATGAGATTTGTTTGAACATGAATGAAGTATTTCTAGTCACTTCCCACCTCCAAATTCACAGTTGACTTTGCAGTTGACTTTCTAGGCCTTCAGATGACTTGGGAATGTTCTGATGAGATTCAAGCCTCTACCACTTGGGATTTTTCTTCAAGATAACATCATAACTCATATGAACTCTTGTGAATGATTGTGGGGTCCAAATCTCAAGAATGACCACCATCTATTGCTCAATGAATGCCCTGAATTGCCTTGACCTGTTAATGCTTCATCTATAAGACAAAGGTTAGATGACATATTTTTGTACTTTTGGTTAGTGATAAAAGAAAAGAAATGATATACAAATGCAAGGAATGCTTGGTGATCAAGAATCACTCTCAAAAAGATAACCCACCCATAAGGAAGGAAGCAAGGTGTCCAATGATCCTTGAGGCAATGTGATGTTATGATATGATGCCATGAGGTATCTTAGGGACAAAATTGGGGTCTTACAGATGCCACTATTTAAGGTCATTCTAGCCGGAGAAGTGAAGGTTAAAATCTTCATCTCGACGCGGTAGAATGGGCTTAAATAACAGTAATGAGACAAATTTTGGTCCCTAAGAGACCTCATGATGCAAATGTATGAATGCAACAGAAACAAAACTCTGTGGGGAATATCGGTCCACAAAGAAAAGACGATCCATCGGAGTAATGCACTCACCAGGAACAAAGACTCTAACATGACTCTCATGGGGATAAGAAAAAGGATGCGTGAGCAGGACACGACTCTGAATTAGGGTAAAACTGACACTGCGTGAACAAGACACGACTGGACTAGAGACCTCACTGGGGAGTAAAGGAATTCCAAAGGAAGACACATCCATTGGAAAGACTCAAGCTGACTCAAACTATCCACAAAGGATACTTCGGATAAAAATCCGGACTCGGACTGGGGAAAGATTCACACAGAACCTCCCTGCCGGGGAAAATTGCATATATTGGGGAAAATGCCAATACAACAAAAGGGCAAAAATCACAACGGAAACTCCACTGGGGAATGTCTAACAAAGAGACTCTCCTGGAGAAAAAAATCTGCAAGATGAGGTGTTACCGGTTACTGGGTAACAAACTCAAAGAGACATGTGATCTAAACACCGGTTGCTGGGTGAAAGAACAACAAGCTCAGGAAGAATGAATATCTAAGACCGGTATAAGGGTGAGAGATATCAATCAACCAAACATCTGAGGGAGACCTGAAAAGGTACATCAACTCAGGAAAATCTGACTCCACAGGGGACCAAAGTCATAATAGGGAGCAGAAAGGAAGGAACACCAGGGATACCGGTTATTGGGTATATAATAGGTGACCGACCAAAGCGTGAATTGGTATATATGCCAAAACACTCATCATCCAAGAGGAGGGCTTGAAAAAGCAAATCGACTTACAGGATGGACATTCGACTCCGCAACGGGAAAACGAATCTTACTCAGCTGGAAAAAACCAAAGAGTGCATGAGATATAATATCCATTACCGTCAGAACGTGGATAGTATACTCGCATGAGATATATTATCTATTACCATCAGAACATAGATAATATACTCGCATGGAAGGAACACCAGGGATACCGGTTACTGGGTATATAATAGGTGACCAACCGAAAAGAGAGACAATCGATACCAACAACAACAGGGTAAACGAAAGATAACTCACAGGGGATAAATTGCGAGCATCCGGTAATTATCCAAGAGACATATCAAATATTCGATTCCACAAAGGAATACGAATCTTACTCGACTAGGGAAACACAACAGGCTTCGACTGAAGAGTGCATGAGGTATATTATCCATTACCGTCAGAACGTGGACAACATACTCGCATGGAAGATTATCCACAACCGGTTACTGGGTTAATAAAGGATAAATCAACCGAAAAGAAATGCATCAGGATTCCAAAACTAGGTATATAAAGATGACCGATCAAAGGGAGCAACAATCATTACCAAGCAAAAGGGTAAATGAAAGGGGACTCACTAGGGATGCATTGATAAACATCAATGATCCGGGGACAAATCACTGGCATATGGTGAAAGGACCCACTGAGGATAAAAATTGCTAGCATCCGGCAATTATCCACAAGGAAAGATCTACTGGGGATATAACTGCTAGCATACGGCAATTACCCAGAAGAAAGAGGAAGTATCAACATCGAATACTGGATGAAGATAACCACAAAGAGTAACCATCATCGGTTAGGATGAACAACAAGGTTAACTCTGCAAAGGAGAGAAATTAGGATTTACAACTACCGAATACGGGGTAGCAGACCAAAAACTCTGGCTGAGGATAAAACTGCTAGCAAACGGCAATTATCCACAATAAAGCACAGACTCCGCTAGGGAGACAACAACAACATAGGATTTACAACTACCGAATACTGGGTAGAAGACCACAAAATCCACCATCAACCAGAATGAACCACAAAGGTTACCTCTGCTAGGGGATAAAAGTAGGGTTTATAACTACCGAATACGTGGTAGAAAACCAACAATTCTCTGCGTGGGGAATAAAAGAATCACAACTCCGCACGGGAAACAAAATAGGGTTTATAACAAACCACCAACTGCTGAGGAGCAAGAAAATAGGATTTTCGACTACCGAATACGGGGTAGAAGACCATCGACTCTTGCTGAGGAACAAAGAATGTTCACAAACACCTATTCCACAAAAGGGAAAAAAGGTATACAGGATTTACAACTACCGGGTACTGGGTAGAAAACCAACAACTTTCCTGAGGAATAAAAGGTATATAACCACAAATTCCGCCAAGAGGAAAAAGGAACATAGGACTTACAACTACCGGTTACTGGGTAGAGGCCCAAACTCCGCTGGGGATAAAAAGAATTATTGTCGGTTACTGGGCAATTCATTCATTTATTCCACAGGGAAGCACAAGAGACAGTTGAAAAAAATGCCAATTCAGGATCAAACCCAAAAAGGCAAACTGAATCAAGACTCGTCCTAATGAGGATATAACTCAATAGGGAAATCCATCCCAATATATGTGTTGGGAGGAAACGGAAGAAACCGTCATCCACGAGGATATATCTCAGTGGGGAATTGCAGAAGGAAAGACAGACACTTTCTGCTTATGGGGCAGACTCTATATTGAGAGGTTAAACACCCGACATTTGCTTGGGATGATCTATTGGAGAGATCTATATCACCATTAGCAAGAGACAACAAACAAAAGATATATGGCAAAAATGCAATCATGAATATCTGAATGTTGAAAGTATGCATGAGTATGCGTGATTTATGTTTGATGAATGCTGACAAAACAGACATATCTAACACAAACAGGCCCAGGAATCAAACGTCCGGTACTACACTTCCAGAGGAAAAATCCAAAGAAATCCAACTGGAGAGCCAATCTGCTGGAGATCTTCATGCTGAAAAGCGAAGATCTGCTGGAAAGCAAAAGATCAGAGATATCAAGGAAATCACAAAATCTCTGAGTGATGGATCATCAATCGACCCAACTGGGGAACAGAAGTCTACAACAGGCAGAAACTGCCACAAAGACAAATCTGTTGGGGAAATGGAGAAATCCCGAGATTTCTGCGGGGGATCCTCAGTATCAACTGGGAAACAAGAGTTCACTGCACAAGCAAGAACTGCTGAAGAGAACAGAACACACAAGTAGCATCTAGCCGCACAAGCAACTCTACTGGGGAAACTGTCAGCCACTTCAATGGGGATAAACCCACTGAGGGAAAATAGATCACACAAATAGATTCTGCACAAAAGCCACTCTACTAGGGATCAAAAGCATCAGGAAATCAACCAAATCTCTGTAGGGGAGAAGACCATCACAGGTACAATCCACCACCAACAATCTACTGGGGATTTATCTGAGGCAGAGAAGAAGAACTGGGGATCAACCACCAAATGCTGAACTTCCCAAGAGGAAACCACCAAGCTGCCGAGAAGGAAATGATCACTGCTCTGCTAAAGGGATAAGAGGTGAAAACCTCAACAAACGCTCTGATGGGGAAAGATAGCATAAACGAAGTACATCATACCATCAACCATCCCGCTGGCGACTTTACTGAGGAAACAACCGAAATACCGGGATATCATCCCACCAACTACCGAATCTTCCAAAAGGAAAGCACCCATGCTGGGGGGAGAAAATATTATTGGAGAGGATTGTAGAGTTCTCAATAAATACTCTGGTTGGGGAACAAAATCTCAACAGAAGCTCTGCTTAGGGAACAACCCCAATCAACAATCTGGATAAAGAGGATACAACCATGCCAGGAATATGAACAAATGTCTTACCCGGTTGGTGATCATGCCACCCTTGGGAGAGCACTGAGAAATTCTTAAGTATCCTTTCATCGTTGTGAATGTTCACTTTGTTTAAAACAACAAATTTTGAAATTTTTTATTTGTTTAAAAAATGACATTTTATCAATTAAAACATGCAAAACATTTGTTGAATTGAAACAAATAAGAGTGCAAATAATTGGATAAAAGCTCAAATTTATTTGATGGAATGGTAGCCTGCAAATGGCAAGACTCCATAGATCTGTTCAAATTTGAAATCAGTGATATATATTGGAAGAGGGCTACATTGAACATAATGATCCTTTCTCTACCAATTTGAATCTCGCTGTATTCGAAGCTTCAGTCGACGACGAATCAAGAATTTCTGATGAAAAGATAGCTGTGGAACAGAAAGTCTTGTCAGGATGCAGTTACTTGCCAAATCCCTAATTTTTGCCTAGATTGCCCCAGGGTGAGGTACTCAATCTAGCGGGATGCAAATATTCTCTTTTTTCAAGTCTCTAATTTTTTCCTAGATTGCCCTTTCGGGTTCTCCACCGAGACGCTCATTTTTGCCTAAGCCGCCCTTTCGGGTTTTCAACTTAGCGAGCTATTCTGTTTTTATTTTATATACTTTTTTTTTATTTTTTTTTAGGAAAAGTATTTCTTGACTGCATCTGAATTCACAGGGCGAGTGAAATCCTCCCCATCCATTGTTGTAAGCATCAAAGCTCCGCCTGAAAAGGCTCTCTTAACAACATATGGACCTTCATAGTTTGGAGTCCACTTGCCCCTGGAATCGGGCGCGAAAGACAAGACTTTCTTGAGCACGAGGTCACCTTCTCGGAACACACGAGGCTTGACCTTCTTATCGAATGCTTTCTTCATTCTCTGCTGATATAACTGACCATGGCACATGGCAGTCAATCGCTTCTCTTCAATCAAATTCAACTGGTCGTAACGACTCTGAATCCATTCAGCATCCGTCAACTTGGCTTCCATCAAGACTCTCATTGATAGGATCTCCACCTGTACTGGGAGAACAACCTCCATGCCGTAAACAAGAGAAAAAGGGGTTGCCCCTGTTGAAGTGCGGACAAATGTACGATATCCATGCAAAGCAAATGGCAGCATCTCATGCCAATCTTTGTATGTAACTTTCATCTTCTGGATAATCTTCTTAATATTCTTGTTAGCAGCTTCAACAACCCCATTCATCTTAGGTCTGTAAGGAGAGGAGTTATGGTGTGCAATCTTGAACTCAGCGCACAACTCTTCCATCATCTTATTATTCAGATTAGATCCATTATCAGTGATGATCTTATCTGGCACACCATAACGGCAAATCAGCTGATTCTTGATAAACTTCACGACCACCTGCCTGGTCACATTCGCATACGAAGCGACTTCAACCCATTTGGTGAAGTAGCCAATTGCTACGAGAATAAACCTGTGTCCGTTGGACGCTTTCGGTTCAATCATGCCGATCATGTCGATTCCCCACATAGAGAAAGGCCATGGTGATGAAATCACATTCAGAAGTGTCAGAGGAATATGAATCTTATCCGCGTAAATCTGACACTTGTGGCATTTCTTCACATATTTGCAGCAGTCAGACTCCATTGTCAGCCAATAGTAGCCTGCTCTCAACATCTTTCTAGCCATGGCATGTCCATTGGAATGAATACCAAATGAACCCTCATGGACCTCAGTCATCAACAGGTTTGCTTCGTGTCTACCCACGCATCTGAGCAAAACCATATCGAAATTTCTCTTGTACAACACTTCACCACTGAGGTAAAAACTGCCTGACAACCTTCTCAAAGTTTTCCTATCTTTCACAGATGCCCCAGGCGGGTAAACTTGGTTCTGGAGGAAATTCTTGATATCAAAATACCAAGGCTTGGTATCATTCACTTCTTCCACTGCAAACACGTGAGCTGGTCTATCCAAGCGCATCACGAAAATGTTGGGAACTTCATTCCAATATTTGACTACAATCATTGAAGCAAGCGTAGAAAGCGCATCTGCCATCCGATTATCCTCACGAGGAATATGATGAAAGTCAATTTCTGTAAAGAACGTTGAAATCCTCCTCGCATAATCTCTATACGGAATGAGAACTGGCTGATTCGTCTCCCACTCACCCTTGATCTGATTGACAACCAGGGCCGAATCACCATATACATCCAAATGCTTGATTCTCAGATCAATGCATTCTTCCAGTCCCATAATACAGGCCTCATACTCAGCCATATTATTCGTGCATTTGAAAGTTAGCCTTGCTGTAAAAGGAATATGCGTGCCATGAGGAGTAATGATTACTGCCTCAATTCCATTTCGATACTGATTCACAGCGCCATCAAACACCATCGTCCATCTGGAACCAGGTTCCGGACCTTCATCAAGTGTAGGCTCATCACAATCTTTCATTTTCAAATATAGAATCTCCTCATCTGGGAAGTCGTACTGAACAGACTGATGATCTTCAATCGGCTGATGCGCTAAATGGTCAGCCAAAATACTACCTTTAATAGCTTTCTGAGCTCGATACTCGATATCATACTCAAACAACAACATATGCCAATGGGAAATCCTCCCAGTTAAAGCAGGCTTCTCGAAAATATACTTGATTGGATCCATTCTGGATATCAACCAAGTTGTATCATTTATCATGTACTAGCGTAAACGCTTAGCAGCCCAAGCCAAAGCACAGCACGTCTTCTCAAGCATAGAGTATCGAGACTCACAATCAGTAAACTTCTTACTGAGGTAGTAGATAGCAGATTCTTTCTTCCCTGATTCGTCTTGTTGACCGAGTACACAACCCATCGAGTCTTCAAGAACAGTCAAATACATGATCAAAGGTCTTCCTTCTACAGGCGGAGACAAGATCGGAGGTTCAGACAGATATTCTTTGATACTGTCGAAAGCTTTCTGGCAATCCTCGGTCCAATCATGAGATTGATCTTTCCGGAGGAGCTTGAATATCGGCGCACATGTGG
This sequence comes from Lathyrus oleraceus, assembly GCF_024323335.1. Classification (NCBI taxonomy): domain Eukaryota; kingdom Viridiplantae; phylum Streptophyta; class Magnoliopsida; order Fabales; family Fabaceae; genus Lathyrus; species Lathyrus oleraceus. The sequence goes on along the minus strand of NC_066580.1, from coordinate 398,038,001 downwards.
CAGTCATGTGGGATATAAATCTGGAAATATAGTTCAAGCGGCCAAGAAAACCTCGGACTTGCTTTTCAGTTTTGGGCGCAGGCATCTCCTGTATTGCTTTGACCTTTGCAGGATCAACTTCAATTCCTCTCTCGCTGACAACAAAACCCAACAACTTGCCGGAACGGACTCCAAATGTACATTTGTTCGGATTCAGGCGAAGTCTGAACTTCCTCAGACGCTGAAAAAGCTTCAACAAATGCTCAACATGTTCAACTTCCGTTCGGGACTTAGCAATCATATCATCAACATAGACCTCTATCTCCTTGTGCATCATATCATGAAACAAGGTAGTCATAGCTCTTTGATACGTGGCTCCGACGTTCTTCAAACCGAAGGGCATCACTCGATAACAGAATGTTCCCCAAGGTGTGATGAATGTTGTCTTCTCCATATCTTCGGGTTCCATCTTGATTTGATTATAACCGGAAAATCCGTCCATAAAGGAAAAGACTTTGAATTTAGCTGTATTGTCTACCAACATGTCAATGTGTGGTAGGGGAAAATCATCTTTAAGACTAGCCTTATTCAAATCTCTGTAATCAACACACATACGAACTTTTCCGTCTTTCTTAGGCACAGGCACAATATTGGCCACCCATAGAGGATATGTAGAAGTCACCAGAAACCCCGCATCAATTTGCTTCTGAACTTCCTCTTTGATCTTTACTGCCATATCAGGATGAGTTCTTCTGAGCTTCTGCTTCACAGGCACGCACTCAGGCTTCAAAGGCAGGAAATGTTGCACAATATCTGTATCTAGACCCGGCATGTCTTCATACGACCAAGCAAAGATATCAGAATATTCTCGTAGCAAACTGATCAACCCCTTCTTGACAGACTCTTCAAGAAGTGCCCCAATCTTCACCATACGAACACAATCTTCAGACCCCAAGTTGACTGTTTCCAGATCTTCGAGATGCGGCTGAATGATCTTCTTCTCGTGCTCAAGGAGACAGGTAATCTCGTCAGGAATCCCTTCAACATCATCTTCCTCTGCCTCGAATACAGGGAATTCAAAATTGGGAGATGGCGTTGGATCATTATGTTCAATGGGTTTTAGAATCAACCTGCATAATGATTTTGGATAATAAAACTTTAGAATTTAAACAAGCAAATCATTATGCAGATGAAAAGATTGCTTTTATTCTTGTTTTTAGGGTTTTTTGTGATCACCGATTTCATGCAAAAAGCAAAAAGTGAAAACAAATGGAAAAACAAATGTTTAAACAATGCATTAATTGAATGAAAATATCATTGTATAAATGCTGCCAACAATGTCATCACTTCTCCTTTTGGCATGGGAGAAGGGTTTTTGAACAAAGTGAACAAATTACGCTGACTTATGAATGACCGTAGGAACATCCACAGCGACCCAATTATGGCAGATCCCGCCAGGGATAACAAAGTTGCTCAAATCCTCTGCATCCTCTTCCAGAATAGCAGCAGCTTCCTCAGCTTGATCAGCATGGATGAAGCCTCCACTCTTGAACATCCCTTTCTTGTTAAATGCCCCAGAAGAATAGCCAATGCCAGCCCGGGATTTGTTGTCTTCAAGCTCAATCATCTTCCCCAAACCAGCAACTGCACCACATTCAATGGCCAGTTTCGCATCACGGTAGGAAGCAAATGAAGGAGACTTCTTCTCAATCGGCTCAGCAATAGACAAAGCTTGGAAAGGAGTTCCAACTTCATCCTCAGCATCAATATATGAGAAAGAAGAAAAGTGGCTAACCAGGAGAGCCTTTTCTCCCCCTACCACAACCAGTTTCTTGTTCTTGACGAATTTCAGCTTCTGGTGTAGGGTGGATGTCACGGCGCCAGCCTCGTGAATCCATGGTTTACCAAGGAGACAGCTATAAGATGGGTGGATATCCATAACCTGAAAGGTAACTTGGAAATCACTTGGTCCAATCTTGATTGGGAGATCAACTTCCCCAATCACGGTCTTACGCGACCCATCGAAAACTGTCACAACAACACCACTTTGCTTTCACAACAACACCCCTGATATGACAATCTCGAAAGAGTGGTCTTTGGCAATACATTTAGAGATGACCCAGTGTCCACCAGCATGTTGGACATGGCGTCAGTCTTGCAGTTCATGGATATATGTAAAGCCATGTTGTGGTCTCTTCCCTCCTCAGGGAGATCAGCGTCACAAAAACTCAAAGTGTTGCAAGCAGTGATGTTTGCAACTATACTATCAAACTGTTCAATTGTGACATCGTGATCAACATACGCCAGGTCCAATACTTTCTGCAGAGCCTCCCTATGGGGTTCTGAATTCAGAAGCAAAGATAGCACAGAGATCTTGGACGGCGTTTGTAGAAGCTGGTCTACAACGTTGTACTCACTCTTCTTGATGAGCCTCAGCATCTCATCACATTCTTCATTCACAGTGCCACTTGGGCCAACAGAAGAAGTAGGAGTCTTTTGTACAGAGGAGGGTTTGGCAACAGGTGCCGGATTCGGAACATTCACCGCAGTCCCAACCGGACGCTCAGCAGAATCAGAAACAACATGAGGCTTCGAAGGTGCAGAAAACACACGACCACTACGGGTCAACCTGCTCACATCAGCAATATTTACCACAGAGGTTGAAGGAAACGACACTTCCTTCCCATCTTCCACAACAACTGGATTATATCGGAAGGGAATCGCTCTATCCGAAGAATAAGGCACAGGGCCTGCAGGTTTGATCACCAAAGAAGGAGAAACCTTCGGCTTGCTACCATCATAACGGATGACAACAGGCTCAGGAATCTTGAACACAGGAGAAATTACATTTACTTCTGGTTCGTCTTCATCAACATTTCTATTTTGAAGAATCTCAATGGTACCCTTATCCAACAGCTCTTGAAGCTCTCTGCGCACTTGGCGGCAACCCAATCTATTAACAGAGCAGATACGGCATCTGTCATGGTCGTGCTCCATATGACTGTAATTACACAGCAGACGATGCAACTCGACCAATGACTGTCGAATATGACTCACATATTTGACTTTATACTTGCCAGGGCAACCCTAGACCATGTTAACCGACTTCCCATGCTCGGGAAATGGGTTCTTCATAGCATTGGGGCCTGAGTCCTCAAAGCTCAGAATGCCGCATCTCATCAAGTCTTGAACCTTAGTCTTCAATGGATAACAGTTCTCTATATTGTGACCGGGAGCACCGGAATGATAAACACAATGCTGGTCGGGCTTGTACCACCACTGCGGGTTAGCAGGTACAGCCGGAGGATCCCTCGGGGTAATCAATTTCCGCTCTATTAAAGAGGGATATAGCTCAGCATATGACATAGGAATAGGATCGAAAGTGATCTTCTTCCTATCATAATTCAATTAGCCTGATTACTGTTGCCACGAGGCTGGTAAGCCTGTTGCTGTGGACGATGTTGTTGTTGATACTGAGGTTGTTGCTGGTTATGCTGATTGTTGTCTCTGAAGACAGGTGCTATGTGAGCCACCTGATGCTGACTGCTGGCATGACGCACAGGCTTCCTCTTGGCAGAGGGTCTTCTAGGTTTAGCATGAGATTGCACAGCATGTGCCTCCCCATCTTTCTTCTTAAACGCCCCATATCGTTTAGAAGAGCCTTCTTCCTTAGTCAAACGTCCTTCCCGGACACCTTCCTCCAAATGCATCCCCATGTTCACCATCTCGGTGAAATCATAGGGAGCACTAGCGACCATCCGCTCATAATAAAATGAACTAAGAGTCTTCAAAAAGATCTTAGTCATCTCCTTCTCTTCCAGCGGAGGAGTAATCTGAGCTGCCAGCTCTCGCCACCTCTGGGCGTACTCCTTAAATGTCTCTTTGTCCTTCTGGGACATAGCTCTGAGTTGATCACGGTCAGGAGCCATATCAACATTATACTTATATTGCTTGACGAAGGCTTCGCCAAGATCGTTGAAGGAACGGATGTTTGCACTATCAAGGCTCATATACCAACGAAGAGCTGCACCAGACAAACTATCCTGAAAATAATGAATTAGCAGTTGATCATTATCTGTCTGAGTAGACATTTTCCTGGCATACATAACCAGGTGGCTGAGAGGGCAGGTGTTCCCCTTATACTTCTCAAAGTCAGGGACTTTGAATTTGACGGGTATCTTAACACCGGGAACCAAGCACAGTTCAGCAGCAGACTTGCCGAACAAATCTTTCCCTCGGAGGGTCTTCAATTCCTTGCGGAGTTCAAGGAATTGGTCATTCATAGCATCCATCTTTTCATTAACATCTGGGCCCTCAGACGACTCAGAATGATAGATGGTGTCATCTACCCTAGGAGTGGTATGCACGACAGGAGGAGGCATTGCAAGGACCGGGCTAGATGCGGGCATGGAAGCAAAGGTAGGAGTTGGAGTATCGGGCATAAAACCTGGAGGCATACCCCACGGAAACCCGGCTGGCATGGCTGGCACGAAGTGGGAACTGGTGTAGCACCTCAAATTTGCACCTCCCATCTTGTACATTCATTTTCATTTTTGGTCATTAGCATTGCATTGTCCATTGCCTAGTGCAAGTCATCAGTCAACTAGTCAGGAGCTCCAGTTGTGCAAGCAAGCAAGTGCATTTCCTATGGAAGCAAAGCCCTAGGGTTGGTTCAATGAGTTCATGTGACCTAGGGATCATTTTGAAGAGGTTTGGTCAAGCATTGAAGGCTCAAAGCTCATCAGTCATTGATCAATTCATCTGAAACCCTAGAAAGTCAACCAAAGTCAACTATCAGTGCAATCATGGATTTGGAGGTGGGAGATGGTTGGAGAATCCTCATTCATGTCCATACAAGTCTCATTTGACATTTCAAACATCAACATTGAAGGATTTGAGGTCAGATCAAAACTTTCCAAAAATAGTAAGTGACCTGTAATTTGAAATTGCCAAAAATGGAAAGGTTTTCTCCTCAAGATTGCATCATCAAGCAAGCTTCAAATGAAATTTTGTCCAACATTAAAGTTGAAGATATTGTTCTCCCATTTCCAAAAAGTCCAAGATCATGAATTTCTCATGTGTGGTTGAAAAGATATGGATCAATCATGGCCAAGTGAATTTGAACTTCAAGAATGCATAACTTTCACACCAAATGTCCAAATGGAGTGGCTCTTTTTGCAACATTTCTCTCTTGATCTCTACTATCCAAATCATGCATCATAAGCCATGCATTTCCATCACAAAAATATTTGCATTTTCATTTGAATTTTGGAGGGAAATTCCAAATTTGAAAATTAAGCATTGTTTTCACATTTTACCATTTGCACTTGGCTCAAAACAGAATTTCAAATGATTTCCAAGCCAATTTCGTGCACTGTTCCATTGGTAATCTCATGCATGAGGTGCATTGGCCAATTTGAATTTACACTCTCTTTTCACTAATCCATTGGCAATTGGCTTAATTGTGATTAACAACATGATTAGGAGCTCATATATATAGCTAATCATAACAGAAAACTGCATCAACATCATCACATTTTCAGATCTGAAATTTTTCTTCACATTTTTTCTCCCAAACTTTTGCAATTTTCTTCAAACCAATTCATCATCCATTGATCAAATCATCATCTGGAAGGATTATGGCGCATGTTTGAAGCAAGAACCATCACAATTCATTCAGATTTGAAGTAGCTCGAAGCTTGCAATCATCCATGGCAGTTGGAAATTCTGGCCAGATCGTGCAAGATTAAGTCACAAACATCCATCCATTCAATCATACAAGAGCATTGGAGCATCTGTTTGAGCTGTTCAAGGCCTAAATCAACCAATTCCACTTCTGCATCTTCAACAAGGTCAGAATTCAATTCCCTTAATTCATGAAATTGATAGGTGATAGTTGTAGATCTTTGAACACTGAGCAAACTGAGCTTTAGATCACTAAATTCCATGCAGTATTATGTTAGTTATGGTGATTTTAAGTTTGACATGTGAAACTTCATGGCTTCGAATCTTTGAATATATGTTGAATTAGGTTAAATTAGATATGGATTGTTGATGTATGATGAGAGATGAATATGATGATGTGCGTATTTTGTATTTCTGTGCACTTTTATTCTTGAGCATGAAGAACATGATGAATGCGTATGAAGTTGTTAGGGTTTGCGTTTCCAGATTTCGTTTGATCCATTCCAGCGCTTGTTTGCATGTGTTTATGTGTTTATGGACATGTATTGGTCCAGTTGTGGCATGCGTGGCTAATTGATTGGGCTTCATTGTTTCGCCTGGCCACGTAGATTAAGTGAAACGGTGCGTTTCACATGATAGCGCGCCAGCTTTCAAATGCTCACTCACTTCGATTCCAGCCTTTGACAAATCCAAATATTGCATTTGCATTTTATTCCATTTTTCTTCATCCATTCATGTCCTAGCTTTTCATGTTTTTTTAATTTTTCTTTTAATTAAAAAAATCATAACTAATTAAATATTGATCCAAATAATGTGTGGATTTTTGCATCTTGCTCCTCATTGTGTCTAGTTTTTTATGAGCATTTTTTCACAAATTGTGCCTGGTTGTAGAATTGTTTAGCCTAGGGATTGTGCACATGTATGTTTGTTTGTACCTTGCTTTCCATATGCTTCGTGAAATGATGAGTTTTAATCCAATGCTTATGAAATTTTGTATGCTTAAACTAGATATCTTACTGGACATTTTGGTGTTGAGTTTGCATTTTTCTCATTTGTGGTTGCTGAGATATGCTCATGTTAATGTAGGTGTGACAATGTGTGTCACACCTTTGCTTGCTCAACTTGATGAATTTCTTTGCCATGCCAAATAAACTCCAATTGATGTGATTTTTTGTATGATACTTGCTATGCATGTTGTGATTGGTCATGAATTTGCTTGGAATTTTTGGATTGGTTTCTGATTTGTTTGAGATTGTTCTCTCTGGGTTGTCATTTGTGAACTTTTGAATGGTCTTGATCTTAAATGATTTGTGAAATGCTGGTTGTTTATCCTATGAATTTGAAATTTTGCACATTGGTTCTAGACATGTTGAAGTTTATTGTGGCTTTGGTTTGAGGTATTTATCATTTGCCAATTCTGTTTTAGGCTTGTGCTAAGTTGATGTATCAAATTGTGTCCCATTTGAGCTTGTTTTGGTTGCCTTGACTTGATGAATTTGATTACCATGTCTAATGTTGCTCAATTGCCCCAATCTTTTGTGTGATGATTATGTTATGTGTTCTGTTTAGCCATGATTTTTCTTGAGATTTATTGAATCATTTTTGAATTAATGTGCATTTGTTCATTCTGTTGGCTCAATGTGCTTTCAACTTGCATACCTTGCCATGATTGGTTTATGAAATGAATTTGGTTGATGCTATTGACATGAGACTTTTTGGATTATGTTCTTAATTGATTAAGGTTGATTCATGTTGAATTTCATGTTCTGTTTTCAATTATTTCTCCCTCTTTGACCCTAGGCCTTGCCCTAGTGGTTTGTGACTCATGTTTGAGCTTTGTTTTCAGGTTAAGAAGCACATGGCCATAATGGGATTGATTCACTTGCTTGAGTTGATTATTTGGTTGATGTTGAATAATCTTGACTTGTTTTGTAGGTGGCTTTTAGCTCATTTGAGTTGAGCTTGTGCTTTGCACCTTGTTGCATTGCTTGTTTGACTATGTCTGTTGACTGTTGACCATTGGTTGTCTGTTTGACTTCTTGAGTTGTGTACTGATTAAGTTAGATTGTTTTCAGGTACATTAGTTGCTTAAGTTCATTGTGAACTTGCTTTTGCTTTGCTTGGTTGCATAAGCATTGAGGTATAATTTCTTTGACTTCATGTAGTCTGGAAGACCTGTCCTGTTACTTGGGCAGGCACCTGTCTGAAGCCCTCCTTAAGAGGCAATGCTTGTGTTTGTTTATCTTTGTGCCAAGCAGGAAAAGACCTCCATGAGGCAATTGGCAGATAAAAGAGATGTGCAATCCATCTCCTGCTATTCAGTGAGTCATTCACTTTGCTCACACACCTTGTATTGATGCATTGTGGATATTAACCCAAGATCTTTGTTGAGTCAGTCATATGTGGAGAAGAGTTCCAACTTTCTGAACTCCCACACCCTTCATTTGTCTGAAGCTCTCCCAGGCCAGGGATAAGAGCTGTGAGGTCTTACCCTCACTTCCCACTTCATCTGCTTCACCCTAACTCTCAATGTTAGGGTTAAGAGCTAACTACACACGATTCCAGTTGGCTTGTGTTTCACAGCCTAACCTTGTGTGAGCCCACTTTGTTTGTATATAGTGTGTGCTAATTGTGTGAATGATTGCTTTGCCTGTGCTGTTTAGGATAGCTTGCTCCCTGTGCAAGTTAGATAGCAACCTTAACTTAGGGATCGTATGCATGACAACTTCTAGGCTCGAGTCGTAGTCTCCCTAGTAGTTTGTGTCTCCCTTTGTTTCTGGTTAGGCTAGTCCTTTTTCCCTGCGTAGGGGAACTACGTCGCCCTGATCCTCATACCAGATGAGGTACGTAGGCAGGAGATGAGCTGATCTCTCCGGGCGCCCTTTTTGTTTTGTCTTGTGTGTGTTAGGAGATGGATGTAAGACCAGCGATTGGCATTCCGTATCCTGTTGTTGTGTGCTTGGAGTCCGATGTAAGTCCAGCGATTGACATTTGGTTTCCAGTGTGTGTTTGTTTGGTTCGGAGTCTGATGTAAGTCCAGCGATTGGCATTCGGTTTCCATGTTTGCCTGTTTTGTGTGGAGTCTGACGTAAGTCCAGCGATTGACAGTCAGTTTCCTATTTGAGTTTTGTTTGGCATGCGTTAGCCGAGCTACGTGTGCTCTGATTCTTCTTTAGTCCGAGAAGATACGTACGCATAGGATGCGACATCATAGCGAGCACGTTTCCCCTGTCCCGAACTACGTCGACTCTGATGTCTGTGCCTGACAGACTACATAGGCCCAGGATGCGATATCCTGCCGAGTTAGTTTCTTTTGTTTTCCGTGTCTCCTTTCAGCCAGTGTTTGATGTTTGTTGAGCAGTTTTTAGCAACCTTTATCCTTCCTTTTGTGCGTGGATCCCGTCGAGTACGACGGATGCGTAGGGGTGCTAATACCTTCCCTTCGCATAACCGACTCCCGATCCCATCTCTCTTTGGTCGCGAGACCATGTCTTTTCCAGGTTTACTTCGAGCGTTTCCTTTCCCTCTTTGGGATAAATAACGCACGGTGGCGGCTCTGTTGTTTTGTTTTCCCGCCGATTTTTCGCGTAATGCGACAGCTGACGACTCTGCTGGGGAACTAGAGAAGTTGACCTCTTGCTGGTCCATCTTCCCTAAGCGAGTCTCTCCTAGCGTTCTCTAGGTTAGGATTTGGTTGCTTTTGCTGTTTCATTTATTACATTCATTTGTTTATTGTTTGCATTTATGTTTGCATTCATTCATTTTTACCTGCTCATCTGGCTGTGCTGTGTCGTCTCTCTGTTAGGGGTGGGAGTTACATGAGGTAAAAGGCCCAATACCCAAGCTATGAGTGAAATCTAGGATACCTAGGAATAGAGTGATTCACGGGAAGCGGGTGGTATTGCGCCACTTAGCGGAACATTGATATCACGAGCAGTTCAGACTCTGATGGGATATCGTCGTTACATACTTCGGGTGTGTATATGAGGATATTCTATGAAAGGGTTATTTATGCTGCGTTTCTCTCGACCTTACCCTGGCCTAGATGACACCCGTGAGTGGGGAGGGAATGATCATTATTACAGGTACAGTTGGTGACTTGTCGGTGACTTGTTGGTGACTTGTGATCCTGTTGGTGACTAAGGGTTCAGATGATAGTTTGTCAGATGACTTTGGGTTTCAGATGAATTGTGGTTCCGAGTTTAAGCCGAAGCTTTGATCCTGTGTTCCGAGATGCACAGCCGGCTAGTCTTGTCTGCATCATTTGCATCATAGCATGTTTATTTTCCAAAAAAAAAAAAGAAAAAAGAATTGAAAAAAAGGAAGAATGAGAAAAGAAAAAGAAAAAAACTAATCTCTGCATGCATATCATTTCTCAGGTTCGTTCAGGAGTTCGATTCACTGATAGAGATGGCAACAGTCCCAGATGTGAAGCGGAAGACTTGTTCCTACAACTTTCATCGTGAGCCTTTGACGTCTCTGATAGAGTTGAGCAACCTTGTGACCAGTGGTAATCAGAAGGGGTTTGTTGATCAGTATGGGGATATTCTGACACTGTTGAAGATGGTAGTTGATCCAGTGCCATTGCAGACTCTTCTACAGTTCTATGACCCAGAGCTCCGTTGCTTCACCTTTCAGGATTATTAGTTGGCGCCTACTCTTGAGGAGTACTCCATTCTACTGAATGTCCCGATCCGGTATCAGGTTCCTTTCTTGGATGTTCCAAAGGAGGTTGATTTCAGGGTTATTGCCAGAGCCTTTCATCTGAGTGTCAAGGAAGTGAGTGACAATTGGAAGTCCAGTGGGGATGTGGTAGGGTTGCCTTTGAAGTTCCTGTTGAGGATTGCTAAAGAAGAAGCAGAGAAGGGGAATTGGGAAGCTTTTCATGCTCAGTTAGCCATCATGATCTATGGAATTGTTTTGTTCCCGAGTATGCCCAACTTTGTGGACTATGCTGCAGTCACTATCTTCATCGGAGGAAACCCGGTTCCTACTTTGTTAGCTGACACTTATTATGCTATTCACAGTAGGCATGGTAAGGGTGGAGCTATCAGATGTTGTCTTCCACTTTTGTTCAGATGGTTCTTGTCTCTCCTGCCAGTCAGTGGACCTTTTGTGGATGCTCAGAGCACTCACAAGTGGACTCAGAGGGTTATGTCTCTTACTTCATATGATATCAGATGGCAGTCTTACCGGATGGAGGTGCGTAATGTCATCATGAGTTGTGGAGAGTTCCGGAATGTGCCACTTGTAGGGACTAAGGGTTGCATCAATTATAATCCGGTTCTTTCTCTTCGCCAGTTGGGGTTCGTGATGAATGGAAGACCACTTGATGCTGAGATAGCTGAGAGTGTGTATTTTGAGAAGCGAAGTGACCCTGCTAGATTGGAGCAGATAGGAAGAGCTTGGAAGTCCATTGGTGTCAAAGATGAAGCTGTCTTAGGGAAGAAGTTTGCCATTGCTATGCCTGACTACACTGAGTGGGTCAAGAAGAGAGTGGAGACTTTGCTGTTACCCTATGATAGGATGAATCCTTTGCAAGTGCAACCACCTTTGATCCTTGCTGAGAGTGTACCTGCTGAGCAGTACAAGCAAGCCCTGATGGAAAATCGTCGGTTGAAGGAGAAAGAGCAAGATGCCCAGATGGAGTTGTATAAAGCCCAAGCTGATAGGTTAAACCCGACTCATCAACTCAGAAATATCCAGAGTGTAGATATGGGTGGAGTAAGGAGCAAGAAGAGATCTTATGAAGAGATGGAGAACTTGCTGAATGCCGAACACCGAGAGTGTTTGAGACTGCAGAGAGCTGAGGCCAATTATCAGAAGAAGATCAGAGGCTTGGAGAAGCAACTCAGAGACAAAGATATCCAGTTGACGAAGGAAGTTGACTTGAGACATACATCAGAGAACCAACTTGGAGGAGAAGTTGTAGTGCTCAGAAGACAGTTGAAGGAAAAGCTCACTCCCTTGCAAGAATGTTTAGAGTGTGACCTGTTGATAGACCCGTGTCACTACTTGAAGACGCTCATTCCTGGAAGTCGCTTGTCTTAGCTTGTATTCCTGATGTTTATGTTGAGAATCACCCCCAGGCTTGTTGGGTGGGATTCATGGTTGTACTCTGGTTATCTGGATCTTTGTTGACTTTGTTGTATGATCCTGTTGCTCTTATCTATAGATGAGGTTGTTGGTGTTTCACCTTGTACTCATTGCTCTTGTGTATGGTTGTTCCTGTGCTTCTGTGTTGTTCTTACTGCAGGTTGCCATCTTTTAAAGATGAATTAGGCTCTTTGAATGCCTGAGAAATGAACATTTCATGTGCATCATATGCATTAGCATCATACTCATATCATTTTGCATAACAGGTGTTCTTGTTCGCGACTTCTCACTCTGGTTCCTGTGTGAGGCAGGATAGCTGATCGAAGACCGCATCGGTACTCAACCAGACTTAACCATCAGAGGAACATGGACCAGGTTCAAGCAGAACTAGCTGAGATGAGGGCAAACATGGCCCAGTTTATGACTATGATGCAAGGTGTTGTCCAAGGGCAAGAGGAGCTGCGTGCCTTAGACCAAAGACAAGAGACCGTGATTCCGCAGTCCAACCGAGCGTCGCCAGTGGGCGTCCCAGTTCATGAGAATGTTAATGTTGTTGCTCCCGCCAACGACTACGCTGTGGGTGATGAGTTAAGGGGGATCAGAATCAACGGACAGCCTCTTGCTGCAGAGACTGTCAATGCCAGAGCTACACGGGCTCCTGTTCGTCATCCTGCTCCGATTGTTGATAGACAAGAGGACATGTTCACACTGCTGAGTGAAGATGATGAAGTGGTTGGAAGAGTCGAGGATAGGGATCGTAAAGTTGACGCCCTTGCTGAGAAAATAAGAGCCATGGAATGTCAGAATTCCCTGGGTTTTGATGTGACCAACATGAGTCTGGTAGAAGGGTTGAGGATTCCCTACAAATTCAAGGCACCCTCATTCGACAAGTACAATGGTACTTCTTGCCCTCGCACTCACGTGCAGGCGTATTATCGAAAAATCTCTGCTTACACTGATGACGAGAAGATGTGAATGTACTTCTTCCAGGATAGCTTATCTGGGGCTTCCTTGGATTGGTACATGGAGCTTAAGAGAGATTCTATCCGCTGCTGGAGAGATCTGGGTGAGGCCTTCTTGAGGCAGTACAAACACAATATGGACATGGCGCCGAGCCGGACTCAGTTGCAGAGTCTTTGTCAGAAATCTGGCGAGAGCTTCAAGGAGTACGCCCAGAGGTGGCGTGAATTGGCTGCTAGAGTACAACCCCCTACGCTGGAGAGGGAGTTGACTGACATGTTTATTGGTACTCTACAAGGTGTTTTCATGGACCGGATGGGAAGTTTCCCGTTCGGTAGTTTCTCAAATGTGGTAATTTGTGGAGAGAGGACAGAGAGCTTGATCAAAGCTGGTAAAATTCAAGATGTTGGGTCCTCGTCGTCCAAGAAACCATTTGCTGGGGCACCTCGTCGGAGAGAGGGTGAAGCCAGTGCTGCACAACATGGTAGGAGGATTGTGAATAGAATTCAGTATCGCCAGGTTGCTGCTGTGACAATTCCAGCACCTCAACCTCGTCAACAACAGCAACAACCGAGAGTTCAACAACCACCACCACCACCACAACAACAACAACAGCAACATCCGTATCAGCCGAGGCAGAGGATGCCTGATCGATGTTTTGATCCACTGCCAATGACCTATGCTGAGTTACTGCCTGAGTTGCTCAGACTAGGGTTTGTTGAATTAAGAACAATGGCACCATTGACAAAAATACCACCGGGGTATGATGCCAACGTGCGTTGTGACTTCCATTCTGGTGCGCCGGGGCATCACATTGAAAACTGCAGGGCTTTTCATCATAAAGTCCAGGACCTAATTGACGCTAAAACTATCAATTTTGCTCCTGTGCCGAATGTTGTAAATAACCCTATGCCTCCGCATGGTGCACATAGAGTGAACAATATTGAAGGGGCAGAAGCTGAAGATCTGGTAGTCAGTGTGGAAGATGTTCAGACTTCTTTGTTGGTTGTAAAGGGCCGTTTGCTGAGTGGAGGTGTTTACCCGGGTTGTGATCAGGGCTGTGTTGATTGTACTGAATCAGAGAATGGCTGTAGTCAGTTGAGGGCTGGTATCCAGGGGTTGATGGATGAGGGCTGTTTGCAATTCAGTCGGGCTGTTAGAGAACGTGGGATGGTGTCGACTGTCACTATCTATTTCAAACCGTCTGAAGGACGTGGCCAAAGGGTTGTTAGTGCGCCTGCAGCTAGTGGTACGCCTGTTACCATCTATGCTCCTGTAACCGCCAGTAATCCGACTACAATTGTTGCGCCAATCAGAAGGGTTGTTGACAGTAGGGTTGTGCCATGGAGATATGACAACGCTTATCGCAGCAACCGAAGGGCTGAGAATCAGGTCAGGCCAGTGAACCAAGCGCCTGTGACAATTGGTGTGCCCAGTAGAACTCCTGTGGTTGCGAGTCCGGTTGTGGATAATGTCGGTGGGCCAGGAGGTTTTACCCGCAGTGGACGTTTGTTTGCTCCGCAACCGTTGAAAGATAACAATGCCGAGGCACTCGCCAAGGCTAAGGGCAAACAAGCAGTGGTTGACGAAGAACCTGCTCAGAAGGAGGTGCCTGAAGGTTCATTTGAGAAGGATGTGGAGGAGTTCATGAAAATATGTAAGAAAAGTGACTACAAGATTGTAGACCAAGTGAATCAGACTCCGTCCAAAATTTCGATACTCTCTTTGCTGCTGTGCTCTGAGGCACATCGTAACGCCTTATTGAAGATACTGAATATGGCTTACGTGCCTCAAGAGATTTCTGTCAACCAACTGGAGGGTGTGATTGCCAACGTGAGCACCAGGCATGGTTTGGGATTCACTGACCTAGACTTGACGCCTGAGGGACGTAATCATAATAAGGCCTTGCATATCACCATGGAGTGCAAGGGTGCTATTTTATCTCACGTGTTGGTAGACACTGGCTCGTCGCTGAACGTGTTGCCCAAGCAGATTTTGAAGAAGATAACTGTTGAAGGGGTTGTGCTCACTCCGAGTGACCTGATTGTGCGTGCATTTGACGGATCCAAACGTTCTGTTTTTGGTGAAGTCACCTTGCCAGTGAAGATAGGTCCGGAGGTCTTCGACATTGTCTTCTATGTGATGGACATCCAGCCCGCGTACAGTTGTTTGTTGGGACGTCCGTGGATCCACGCAGCAGGGGCAGTTTCGTCAACTCTCCACCAGAAGTTGAAGTATGTCTGGAACGGTCAGATCGTGACCGTATGCGGCGAAGAAGATATTCTGGTGAGTCACCTATCCTCTTTCAAATATGTAGAGGTAGATGGCGAGATCCATGAAACCTTATGCCAAGCATTTGAGACTGTTGCTCTTGAGAGGGTGGCTTTTGCTGAGCAGAAGAAGCCGGGTGCCTCGATTGCATCTTACAAGCAGGCCAAGGAGGTTGTTGACTCTGGAAGAGCTGAAGGCTGGGGCAAGATGGTGGATTTTCCTATTAAGGAGGATAAGTTCGGAATTAGCTATCAACCCTTGCAAGCGGAGCAGGGTATGTAGACAGGTCCAAGTACCTTTACCAGCGCTGGGCTGATGAATCACGGTGACGTCTTTGCGGTCGGTAGTGAAGATGGTGACAGTGATTGTGATCTTGACAACTGGGTTCGCCCGTGTGCACCAGGGGAGATGATCAACAATTGGACGACAAAAGATGTGGTCCAAGTTACTCTTCAAACAGAGTAATTTTCTTTTGTTTTTTCATTCTGCACAAAACCCTACGTTCTGCCAAAGACGTAGTGGTTCATTGTAGGGCCTTAGCATGTTTTCAATGATTATCATTAATAAAGGACGTTTTGCAAACAATTTTGTGATCCTTGTCTTTCTATTTTTGTTTTTCATTTCTCAAAAAATAAATAAAAATGGCAATGTTTTTGTTTTTGTGACTTTCTTGAATTCTTTTTCTAAAACAAAGCATTGAACATGAAGAAGTGATCTCACAGAATCCACTATGAACAGTTCTGTTATGACTCAGTATGATTTCAATAATCCCATCTACCAAGCTGAAGAGGAGAGTGAGGAAGATTGTGAACTCCCTAAAGAATTGGTCAGATTGTTGAAGCAAGAGGAAAGGGTCATCCAACCTCATCAGGAGGAATTGGAGATTATTAATCTTGGTACTGAGGACGCCAGAAGAGATATCAAGATCGGGGCTGCTTTGAAGACAGATGTCAAGAGCAGGTTGATTGAGATGCTGAGAGAGTATGTGGAGATATTCTCCTGGTCTTATCAAGATATGCCTGGGTTGGATACAGATATTGTGGTGCATAGACTACCTCTCAGGGAAGATTGTCCTTCGGTCAAGCAGAAGCTTCGGAGAACGAGTCCTGATATGGCTGTTAAGATCAAGGAAGAGGTTCAGAAGCAGTTTGATGCGGGTTTCTTGTCAGTAACAACTTATCCCCCGTGGGTGGCCAACATCGTTCCCGTGCCGAAGAAGGATGGCAAAGTCAGAATGTGTGTCGATTACCGGGATTTGAACAGAGCAAGTCCGAAAGATGATTTCCCATTACCTCACATTGATGTATTGGTGGATAACACGACTCAATCCTCGGTTTTCTCTTTCATGGACGGTTTCTCTGGTTATAATCAGATTAAGATGGCGCCAGAGGACATGGAAAAGACGACATTCATTACGCCTTGGGGCACGTTCTGCTATAAGGTGATGCCATTTGGGCTGAAGAATGCCGGTGCTACCTATCAGAGGGCTATGACGACTCTCTTTCATGACAGGATGCACAAAGAGATTGAAGTGTACGTGGATGATATGATTGCGAAGTCGCAGACAGAAGAGGAGCACTTGGTTAATTTGCAGAAGTTGTTTGATCGGCTGAGAAAGTTCAAACTGAGGCTGAATCCAAACAAGTGTACGTTTGGTGTGAGATCTGGGAAGCTGTTGGGCTTCATTGTCAGTAAGAAAGGGATTGAGGTTGATCCAGCAAAAGTCAAAGCTATTCAAGAAATGCCGGAACCGAAAACAGAAAAGCAGGTTCGTGGGTTTTTAGGGAGATTGAACTACATTGTAAGGTTTGTATCTCACCTAACTGCCACGTGTGAACCGATATTCAAATTGCTCAGAAAGAATCAAGCAATCAGGTGGAATGATGATTGTCAGAAAGCTTTTGACAAAATAAAAGAGTATTTACAGAAACCTCCAATCCTTATACCTCCAGTTCCTGGGAGACCGCTGATAATGTACCTGTCAATGACTGAGAACTCGATGGGGTGTGTATTGGGGCAGCATGACGAGTCTGGTCGAAAAGAGCATGCCATATACTACCTTAGCAAAAAGTTTACCGACTGTGAAATCAAATATTCGCAGCTTGAGAAAACTTGTTGTGCTTTGGCCTGGGCTGCTCGCCGACTGAGGCAGTATATGTTGAACCATACTACCTGGTTGATTTCTAAGATGGATCCAGTGAAGTACATCTTTGAGAAGCCGGCTCTCACCAGACGTGTTGCCCGTTGGCAGATGATCTTAACAGAATATGATATCCAGTACACGTCGCAGAAGGCCATCAAAGGTAGTATTCTGTCAGACTACCTCGCCGAGCAACCGATTGATGATTATTAGCCGATGATGTTTGAATTCCCTGATGAAGATATCATGTATCTTAAGATGAAATATTGTGAAGAGCCTCTTGTCGAGGAAGGACCGGATCCTGATGACAAGTGGACATTGATGTTTGATGGGGCTGTGAATGTGAATGGTAACGGTGTTGGTGCAGTGCTTATCAATCCTAAAGGTGCTCATATACATTTTTCTGCTAGATTGACTTTTGACGTCACCAACAACCAAGCTGAGTATGAGGCTTGTATCATGGGGATAGAAGAAGCCATTGATTTGAGAATCAAAACTCTTGACATATTTGGAGATTCCGCTCTAGTGATCAACCAGGTCAATGGAGATTGGAATACTAACCAACTACATTTGATTCCGTATAGAGATTACACTAGAAGAATACTGACGTTTTTCAAGAAGCTGAAGTTGTATCATGTCCTCCGGGATGAGAATCAGATGGCTGATGCCTTGGCTACTTTGTCTTCTATGATCAAAGTTCATTGGTGGAATCATGTGCCACATGTTGCGGTGAATCGACTCGAGAGGCCTGCGTATGTGTTTGCAGCCGAGTCTGTTGTTGATGAGAAGCCATGGTACTATGATATCAAGAACTTCCTCAAGAGCCAGGAGTATCCTGAAGGCGCGTCAAAGAATGACAAGAAAACCCTGAGAAGGCTAGCTGGAAGCTTTTATTTGAATCAGGATGACGTGTTGTATAAGAGGAACTTTGACATGGTGCTGCTCAGATGCGTGGATAGACACGAAGCAGACATGTTGATGCAAGAAGTGCATGAAGGATCGTTTGGTACCCATGCTGGTGGTCATGCAATGTCGAAGAAATTGTTGAGAGCCGATTATTACTGGATGACTATGGAATCCGATTGTTTCAAATATGCTCGGAAATGCCATAAGTGTCAAATCTATGCTGATAAGGTGCATGTACCACCAAGCCCTCTGAATGTCATGAATTCGCCTTGGCCGTTCGCCATGTGGGGGATTGATATGATTGGGAAGATCGAGCCTACTGCTTCGATGGACATCGCTTCATCCTGGTTGCGATTGATTACTTTACCAAGTGGGTGGAAGCAGCTTCCTATGCTAATGTTACCAAACAAGTGGTTTCCCGGTTCATCAAGAAGGAAATCATCTGTCGTTATGGGGTTCCTGAGAGAATCATCACTGATAATGGTTCGAATCTCAATAACAAGATGATGAAAGAGCTCTGCAAAGATTTCAAGATTGAACATCACAATTCTTCTCCTTACAGACCAAAGATGAATGGTGCTGTAGAGGCAGCAAACAAGAATATCAAGAAGATTGTGTAGAAGATGGTCGTGACGTACAAGGATTGGCATGAGATGCTGCCTTTCGCTTTGCATGGGTACCGTACGTCGACCGGGGCAACCCCATACTCCCTTGTGTATGGTATGGAAGCAGTCCTACCTGTTGAAGTGGAGATCCCTTCTCTGAGAGTTTTGCTAGATGTCAAGCTTGACGAAGCCGAGTGGATTCGAACAAGGTTTAATAAGTTGAGCCTTATCGAAGAGAGACGGCTAGCAGCTGTGTGCCATGGGCAGTTGTATCAGAGAAGGATGAAGAGAGCCTTTGATCAGAAAGTGCGTCCCTGAAGCTATCAGATCGGTGATCTAGTTTTGAAGAGGATCCTTCCTCCCGGTACAGATAACAGGGGCAAGTGGACTCCTAATTACGAAGGTCCATATGTTGTGAAGAAGGTTTTCTCCAGTGGAGCCTTGATGCTTACAACTATGGATGGTGAAGATTTCCCATCCGCTGTTAACTCAGATGTAGTCAAAAAATACTTCGCATAAATTGACCCGCTGGACAAAAAGAATAAAAGAGTCCAGGCAAAAAAGGGCATCCCGGCGAACCAAAAAACAGAAAGAAAAGGTTCGGGCAAAAATTAGGGATAAAATGAAAAGAATTTGTACACCCGGTAAGTCGAAAACCCGCAAGGGCGGCTTAGGCAAAAATGGGTATCCCGGTGGATTAAAAACCCGAAAGGGCGATCCAGGCAAAAGAGGGATTAAAGCGGAGACTACAGTCTGAGTTATCTGTACTTCATCGCGCTTCGTCGTTTGCCATCTCCAAAGATGTGATCGGTCCAGTCATTCTTCTCAGAAAGCAAGGAAGTTGGGAGGAAAACTGATGATCTGTGAGGTATAACAGAATTGGGAATAGTGGATGCCGTGTTCACATTGCCATTAGGATATATTTTTTCCTTTTGTGCGCAATTACCTCTTCCTAGGAATTGCTTCCCGATGTATTCGCCTTTTCAAGCCCATTTTCAATCAATAAGAGTCGTTATTCAGATAAATAGCTCTCTTGTTTTTATTTTTACTGTTTTGTTTGCAAAAACGTCCGAGTTTTTGATAAACATTGCATATAAAAACATGAAGGCTAAACAATAACGTGCAGAAAGATAAAATATTTGAAAATCATTTTGAATGTTGAGGACACTTGATCGTATCTTGTCCATGCAAACCCCTGGGGCATGTATGTTGTGCTGTTTTGCAGGTTGTCATCTGTGAGGATTCCCCAGCGGATCTTTCCCCAGTTGAGTTCCCCACTGAGTTGGAAGGGTGTTGTATCCCCAGCGGAGGTATCAGTATAGTAGTGCCATTCCCCAGCAGTCTGGTTTGAAGTACTGTTATCCTCAGCGTGGTCGTGAACGCTTATCACCAGCAGTGTTGTGGATGTCTATCTCCATCGCGGTGTGATATATTACTTTCCCCACCAGAGTTATGCTCTTCCTCAGCAGAGTGGTGAATGCCTGTCCCTGGCAGGTTTGTGAGTTTTTCCTTAGCAGATCTCCCGAGCAGAGGTTTGCGTTGATGGTTTTCCCCAGCAGGTTCCCCGAGTGGATCAGGTTCGGAAAATTATTTTCAGCAGGGTTTATCCTACTTGTGGGTTGGCAGCTCTCCCCAGTGAAGTTGCCTTGTGTAGTTCCTCAGCAAAGTCGCATTGTTTGTTCCCCAAGCGGAGTCCCCGAGTGGATTGGAATCCTGTCCCCAGCAACAGTTTTATTTCTCCAGCATGAGTGAGAAGTCAGTGCTCTCCCCGCAGAGTATTCCTCAGTCAGAGTCTCCCCACAGAGTCGGAGTATCTGATCAGTTTTGCTCCCCAGCAGGAGTTCACCATTTTGCATTTGGCATATAGTAATCATTGCATCCTCAAAACGCGTAGCATTTCCATTTGATATGGAGCATTACGCCATAGAAAAATTCAAACATATGCATTCATGTGTTGAAACCAATCAAGACCATATCCCCGACAGAGGCGGATCTTTGTTAAACATCTGTATGGAACATTTGCTACAGTTGCTCCTGATAATATCCAGGATTGATAATTCCCCAAGGAGGTTTATTTCCTCACCCGCGCGTGAAAGGAAAGCTTGTTTCTCCCCAGTGAGATCCCCAGCAAGTGTTTAGCCTTGCCCTGACATATGTAGATGTCATCTTGTGATACTGGTAAGTGTCAGGTCGGCACCCGCGTGTGTTATTTCTTTGGTGTCGGTAAACACCATTCTTTCGGTGTCGATAAACATCAAGTACTCCCCAGTCATTCGTTAATGTCTGGTATTCTTTGGTGTCGGTAAACACCATTCTTTCGGTGTCGGTAAACATCGAGTCGTGCCCCAGTCATTTGTTAATGTCTGGTCTTCTTTGGTGTCGGTAAACACCATTCTTTCGGTGTCGGTAAACATCGAGTCCTACTCCAGTCATCGGTAAATATCTGGTCTTCTTTTGGTGTCGGTAAACATCATCTTTCGATGTTCGTAATACCCTTATCTTCCCCAAGCAGTAGTCACCTCTCCGTTGGTGTCGGTAAACGATGAGTTTTTCCTATTCGTCCGTTGATGAATAGTTGTATTTCCCCACAGATCATTTGCTAATGTCTGTGAATTCCCCAAAGAGTCACCTCTCCGTTGGTGTCGATAAACGTTGAGTTTTTCCCAATCGTCCGTTGACGTTTGGTTGAGTTATATTTTCTCTCCCCAGAGAGTCACCTCTCCGTTGGTGTCGGTAAACGTTGAGTTTTTCCTATTCGTCCGTTGACGTGTAGTGATACCTTTCCCCTCATAGTCACCTCTCCGTTGGTGTCGGTAATGAAGGTGAGAAAAACAAGAAAGGGGGGGTTTGAATTGTTTGAAAAATTAAGCGCTTTTGCAAAATGAAAATCACACAATGATTTTATACTGGTTCGCTTATAACACAAAGCTACTCCAGTCCACCCGGCCAAGGTGATTTCGCCTTCAACAAGGACTTAATCCACTAATCTTGAAAGATTACAAACAACCCCTAAGAGAGAAGAAAATCTCTTAGTCCTCTCAAGTCTACAGACTACAAAGAGTCACTTGAGGAAATCAAATAAAAATAAGATACAAGATGTGTAATCTAGAGTGCTTCTAAGAAAGCAAATATTACAAACTTAAGAACAATTTTTCACTTGATAAGCAACAGCTTAGTGAAAATCTTTGAAGAACAAAGATGTTTTTCTTGAGCGTGATATGATTTCAGTATAGTTTTGGCTAGTGATTTCTTCGTTTTACTGAATGAGATTTCTTCTCTATTTATAGGAGTTGAAGTAGAGTTGAAGTAGCGTTGAATCTGTTGGATATTGAGATGTAATTACGCCATTCCATTAATAGCTTCTGCAGTAGACTTTTTCACTTAGAAGTGACTACTTACCACAATTAGTATCTTTTCTCTTGGAAGTGGAGATTAACGTCTCTTTCTAATTGAGGAAATCCATTTGCAGAACTTTAACTTGGCTTAAACGTTACTTCATCATGATTAACAATTCTGATTAGAGTGTTTGTGTATCTGGAGAAATTTGCTTCTGATGTTATTTCTTGAATGTTCAGATGGCGCTGATAACTTCAGAATTTGCAGAAGACATTTGTTCAGAGTCAGAGCTTCTAGACTTTACTTCATGTTCAGATGCTTCTGATATTTTGTAGTTTTGTCCAGAGTCAGAGCTTTCTTGAAACGAGATTTCACTTTAGATGCTTCTGATACTTGAGATTTTGCATCTGATCTTGTTTTGCATCTGATGACATCATCAGATTTATTTCTTCTTTCTTTAGAACCCTGCACACTTAGAAACTTTTCGTTAGGGTACCACTTTTGGTTTCATCCTTTGTTATCATCAAAATCATGGAATCTATTGTAGAACTATTTTTGTTCTTACAATCTCCCCCTTTTTGATGATGACAAAACAAATAAAATTATCAGATGAAACATGAAAAATATTAGATCAGATAGACAAAAGCTCCCCCTGAGTTAGCGCTAGGGAGTTCAGAAGTTCTTACCAGAGCTTTTCCAAGTAATTAGGTTTCTGAAAACTTTCTGCAAATGCTTAACTTTAAAGTTAGAGTTATTTAATCAGAGCTATTATTTAATCAGAGCTTATTTATATCAGAACTATTTCTATAATTGTTGCAGAATGCTTAAGGTTTTAGACATAATTTTCATCAGAGCTATTTAATAATTTCTCCCCCTTTTTGGCATAATCAAAAAGGCATAAAAATAAAAAGAATAATAGAGAGAAAAACACTTCATTAAACAGCACAAAGGCAAACAGCAGTCAAAAACAACAGATTCAAAGAAATATCAGAGCTAAAAAAAGAAAAGAAAAGACAGAAGCAAAAACACTAGGCAACCAAAATAAATCCTAAGTGCCTAAGGGTTTGGAGGAGGAGGAAGTCTCTGTAGTAGCATGGCAAACATATTCTGGAGGTTTTCATTCAGAGCGTCTTGCTTGTCCATCCTTGCCCGGAGCTCACTCTGATCTTGCTTGATCTCTTTCTGATCTTGCTTGATCTCCTTCAGAGTGTTAAGAATCAGAGGGATCGCAGAGGAAGACTCCCCCTGAATCAGAGCCTGCTGAGTTTCAGCTTCAGCAGCAGCTTGGGCTTCTGCATCTGCCTTAGCCTTGGCTTCAGCTTCCTGAATTCTCAGAAGTTCTGCTTCCTTTGCCAGGCGTTCTTCTTCCAACCTCTTAGCTTCTTCTTCAGCTTCCTTAGCCAACCTTTCTTCTTCTAATCTCTTGGCCTCAGCTTCCCTAGCCAGTCTCTCTTCCTCTAATCTTTTGGCCTCAGCTTCTCTAGCCAATCTCTCTTGGAGTCTTTCCTCAGAGTCTCTGATGTAGCCATTTCTGACTTGTTCAGAGATACTCTTCAGCCTATAAGACTCAGAGGTCATCCAACTAATAACTCTGTTCCAGTGTGTCCTAACAGATTTAGGATCATCACTGACTTCAGAATTTTTAGCCAGAGACTTGATCTTCTGGACTGAGGATTCTGCAACCTGTATAATGGCCTCCTCAAGGGTAGGTATGATAATTTTAGGTTCAGGTTCAGGTGAATGAGGTGGAGAGTTTTGAGGGCTGAGATTTAGAGGTTGAGGTTCAGTTTCTGGTTCTGGCTGGGGTTCAGATTCTGCTTCTGGTTGAAGTTCAGAATCTGGGTCTGGTTGAAGACTGGGGGATGAAGCATAGAGTGGGTTTACATCTAATGGGTCAGAGTCTGGGCTAGGTACAGCGGGAATTAATGGTGGAGTGATATAAGGTTCAGATGGGCGAATTACAGATGGTTGAGTTTCAGAGGGTGTGGTGGTTGTTTGTGGTGGAAGGGAAGTTTGATTTTCAGAGGTAATGATGGTTGTTTGTTGTGGAATAGAAGTTCGGAGGGGAGAGGTTACTTCAGTTTGTGTTTGAGTTTGTGGGGCGAAATTTTTAGCATAAATTTCAGCTATTGTTGGGGAGTTTGGGTCAGAGTGTTCTTGATCAGAGGACTCATGATCAGAGGACTCTTGGTTAGAAGAAGGGGAAAGGTAAGGGGGTGATTCATACTCAGAGGATGATGAAGAGCTGTGGTGATATAGTTGATTAGGGTCAGAGGTTGTTGTGAAGTTACGGGCAATTTTTAGAACAGGTGGAGGTTGAGAGGTTCTGGTGATTGAGGGTGGTATTTCAGAGGTGGTATATATTGGTTGAGAGGAGAGAGGGTTAGAGGAAGCCATTACAGATTCAGAAGAGACAGGAGGAATGGACTTACCAGAAGAAGAAGAGACTTTCAGAGGAGCTTTGGTTCCAGAGGATTCTCCAATTCTGGGTTTCTTCGCCTTCCTTGCTTCCTCAGCTATCTTCTTCTCAGAAAGGCCTCTTTTGTATCTTACCAGATCTTCTACAGAGTCCAGACAGTCTTCTAGGCGGAAATCAGAAACATCAATGCCTTCATCCAGACGATCCTGAAGGTAGATGGCAATGGCATCTCTGGGTTCATTCTTGAAGAACCTTTCAAGGCCATGAGGCATCTTCCTCTGATCCTTCAGAGCTTCCCAGGTCACATTCATAGTGGGCTTGACTCTGATGTCTTTGATGATTCCCATACTCCTCAGATTTTTGGCATTCAGAGGCTTTCCAACGTCAATTGCCAGATCATCCATACATCTGGTCTTCTCCAGAGCATCTACCAGTCCATGCTCAATGAAGATGTCAGAGAGCAATCTTCCCAGAGGAACGTAGGATCTGGGCTTCATATTATTCCTGGTTTCTCTGACTGAATCCCTCAGATATCTGAAGAGGAGAACAGGGAGGTTGATCGGAATACCCTTCTGAATACAGTAGAGGATGCATTTCTGATCAGCGTTGATATAATCTGAAGAGTTGGAGGCTGGACGATGATGGATTGTTCCCAGAATAATCTTCAGCCAAACTCGGAGGTTCTGATGAAGCTCCTTGTTCTTAGAGGGGTTTCCTTCAACATTTGCTTTGAAGATTGTAGGGTTAATGACTTCTGTGATGCGCTTGGACCTTGGAGGAATGTTGTAAATCCTTTTACCTCCAGTTCTCTCCATGTTTAGCAAGGAAGCAATTGATGCTTCAGTGATGACAATCTTCACACCCAGAACAAAAGAAACGATGAACTGGTCATCAGCATCTGCACATCTCCAGAACTCCTTCACCAGAAGAGGATAGATTGGACCATACAATCTGTTGAAGTAGTTTTCCCAACCTTGCTTGCGAAGATCTTCAGTTAAATCAACGCCATTTCTTCTCCAATTTTCAAAATCTACCAGCGATTCACATAGAACATCCAAACCTTCAAAGGGAGTTGAAAGGTTTATGTGTTGTTCGCGTTCCAAAATGTGAGGTTCTTTGTAAACTGGGGTCGTGGTGACATCTACAACCATGGGTGTTTGAGTGTTTGAGGTTTGGGGGTTAGAAGCAGCTTCCATTTGTTGGGAGAAGTTAAAAACTGCTTGTTCTTGAGGATTCATGATGAAGATGATGAAGAACTGAGAAGGTTGCAGAGAAAACTTTGAGAGAGGGTTTAGGGTTTAAGAGTGAGTGAGAGTGATAAGTGTGTGAAATGTGAGAAAAGTGTTTATATACTAAGGGTAAAAACACATGCAAAACGACACATTTAATTGCGTTGGAACAGAACACAAGATTTGCACGCTAGGGGAGGAAAAATGATTATAGCTAATAAATGAATGTCTAATCCCAACAGTAAGCACACTGCTCGAGGAGATTTCAAGCGTTCTGACCTTTGATTTCTCTTGACAGCTGTCTAGAAGTTCTAAGGTTAGACGCATGTTCCCCACGTGTTGATGTATCTGATCTTCAGGAATACCAAAGGATTTCTGAAGATTTCTAACTCAGATATCTTCTTAACTTGGTAGAAGTATCAGAGTCAGAGGCAGAAGTATATTTGTTTTTATCAGAGTCTCATTTTACATGTTCAGAGCCAGATTTTACTCAGGACAATTTTTAATGTTCAGATTTTCTAAGATGAAAAGAAATCTATCTTCAGCTAGAGGCTTAGTAAAGATATCTGCCCATTGATGTTCTGTATCAATGAACTTCAGCGTTACTATCCCTTTCTGAACATAGTCTCTGATAAAATGATGTTTTATTTCTATGTGTTTGGCTCTGGAATGCAAAATGGGATTCTTACTTAAACAAATAGCAGCAGTATTATCACAAAAGATAGGAATGTTACTCTCAAAGATTTGTAGATCTTCTAGCTGATGTTTCATCCAGAGCATCTGAGTTGTGCACAGTGATGCTGAGATATATTCTGCTTCTGCAGTTGATAGAGCGATAGTTGACTGTCTTTTGCTAGCCCAGGAGATTAGATTGTTTCCCAGAAGCTGGCAATTTCCAGATGTGCTTTTTCGTTCTATTCTATCTCCTGCATAATCTGCATCACAATATCCAGAAAGCCTATACTCTGATGTTTTCTCATACATCAGGCCCAGGTTAGGAGTTCCTTTCAGATACTTAAGAATTCTCTTAACAGCTGTTAAATGAGATTCTCTAGGATCTGATTGGAATCTGGCACAAAGACAGACACTAAAGAGAATATCAGGACGAGTAGCAGTCAGATAGAGAAGAGAGCCTATCATACCTCGATAGAGCTTCTGACAAACCTTGTTGCTTACCTCTTCCTTCTCCAGAATGCAAGTTGGGTGCATAGGAGTCTTTGCAGAATTGCATTCAGACATATCAAACTTCTTTAGAACGTCTTTAATGTACTTGCTTTGATGAATGTACGTGACTTCTGGAGTTTGATTGATTTGAATTCCCAGAAAGAACTTTAGTTCTTGCATTAGACTCATTTCAAATTCTGCCTGCATTAACTTAGAAAATTCTTGGCAAACAGAGATATTAGCAGAACCAAAAATAATGTCATCAACATAAATTTGGCATATCATGAGATCATTTTATGATTTTTACAGAAGAGTGTAGAATCAACTTTCCCTCTGATAAAATTTTGTTCCAGAAGAAAATTACTTAAGCGTTCATACCAAGCTCTGGGAGCTTGTTTAAGTCCATATAAGGATTTCTTAAGTTTGAAAACATGTTCTGGAAAATTGAGTTTTCAAAACTAGGAGGTTGATTTACATACACTTCTTCTGAAATATAACCATTAAGAAATGCACTCTTGACATCCATTTGGTATAATTTGATAGAATGATTAATAGCAAAAGATACAAGAAGACGAATAGACTCTAACCTTGCGACTGGAGCAAAAGTTTCATTATAATCAATACCTTCTTGTTGACTATAACCTTGAGCTACCAGTCGTGCTTTGTTTCTGACAACTTCTCCTTTCTCGTTCAGTTTGTTTCTGAAAACCCATCTGGTTCCAATGACATGAGTGCCTCTGGGTTTAGGAACGAGATCCCAGACATCATTCTTGGAGAATTGATCTAACTCTTCTTGCATAGCTGCCACCCAATCATTATCTTGAAGAGCTTCATCACAGGACGTAGGCTCAATCAGAGACACTAGTCCCAGAGGAATATCTTCAGAAGTTCTGAAGGTAGATCTGGTTCTAACAGGTTCATCTTTGTTTCCCAGAATCAAATCTTCAGATACGTTGCTACGACTCTTGACTTTCCTTGGAATTTCTGGAGATTTAATTTCCTCAGAGTCTGGAGTGACAGGTGCTTCTGGAGTTTTCTCAGATTCTACCAGAGTGATCTCTAAATCTGCAAACTTTTCAACTAGCTTTGACTTTTCAGGGTCAAGCTTATCATCAAATCTAACATGAATTGATTCCTCCACAATTTTGGTTTCTGTGTTGTATACTCTATAGCCTTTAGAGCGTTCTGAGTATCCTAACATAATACCTTTCTGTGCTTTGGAATCAAACTTGTTCAGATGTTCTTTAGTATTTAATATAAAGCAAATGCATCCAAAAGGATGAAAATATGAAATGTTGGGTTTTCTTCCCTTACACAATTCATAGGGAGTCTTATCCAAAATAGGTCTAATAGAGATTCTATTCTGAATGTAACACGCTGTATTTACAGCTTCTGCCCAAAAGTGCTTTGCTACATTTGTTTCATTGATCATCGTTCTGGCCATTTCTTGGAGTGTCCTATTCTTCCTCTCTACAACTCCATTTTGTTGTGGAGTTCTAGGGCAGGAGAAATCATGGGATATTCCATTAGAATCAAATAATTCTTCAAAATCTTTATTTTCAAATTCTCCACCATGATCACTTCTGACTCTAACAATTTTAGAGTCAAATTCTTTTTGCACTTTAGAACAGAAACTGGTGAATACAGAGTGAGACTCACTCTTGTGCCTTAGGAATTTTACCCATGTCCAGCGGCTGTAATCATCAACGATTACAAGTCCATACTTCTTTCCATTGACTGATGCTGTTTTCACAGGACCAAATAAGTCAATGTGAAGAAGCTCCAGAGGCTTGGAGGTAGAAACAACATTTTTCTTTTTAAAAGATGTTTTTGAAAACTTTCCTTTCTGACAAGCTTCACACAGAGCATCTGAAGAAAACTTCAGTTTAGGTAGGCCTCTGACTAACTCAAGTTTAGTTAGCTGAGAAAGTTTCCTCATGCTAATGTGGCCTAAGCGTCTATGCCATACCCATTGCTCTTCGTGAACTGACATTAAACATTTAACATTTTGATCTTTTAAATCAGAAAGATTTATTTTATAAATGTTGTTTTTCCTCTTGCCTGTGAAAAGGACAGAGCCATCGTTCTGATTAATGGCTTTACACGTTTTTTGATTAAAGATTACATCATAACCGTTATCACTTAATTGACTTATGGATAACAAGTTATGCATTAATCCTTCTACATAAAGAACATCAGATATAGAGGGAAGAGTACCATTACCAATAGTTCCGGAGCCTCTGATCCTTCCTTTCTGATCTCCTCCGAAGCCTACAAAGCCAGCGTCTTTAAGTTCCAGGCTTTGGAACATAGACTTTCTTCCCGTCATATGTCGCGAGCATCCAGAGTCCAGGTACCATGACTGGTGTCTGAACTTTGCTGCATAGGATATCTGCAACATAGATAATCTTATCTTTCGGTACCCAGAATCTCTTGGGTCCTTTCAGATTAGTTTTCCCAGAGTTTCTTACAACTTTGGGTCTTCTAGCATTTTAAATTTGTGTTCTTGTGTGTGTGTGTAGTGGTATGAGAAAGGCGATTTAATTTGGTTACTGGTAGAAGTTTTATCAGAATCAGAATCATACCCAATTCCCCTTTTATTATTCTGACCTACTCCATAAATCATGGATGCCATAATACTCCTATTTATCCCATTCTTCAGAAATTGTTGAAAGGCTTCTTCATACTTATAAATAATTTCATTTGAAGTTTGTGGTGCTTGAGACAACACTTCTTCTAATTCTAAGCTTTTTGTTTTAGCTCCATCTCTTTCTAACGTTAAAGATTTGATTGTATCTTCATGTGCTAGAATTGTTGTCTCAAGTTCACTACATTCTTCAGATTTTGCTTTAAGAAGACCTTTAATACTCTTAACTTTTTGTTTTAATTTCTGAAGAGAGGTAAGAGTTTCTGATAAACATGATTCTAAGTCAGATCTAGAAAGTTCAGAAAATACCTCTTCAGATTCTTCATCTGAGCTGCTGGATGTGGTAGCCATAAATGCTACGTTGGCTTGTTCATCAGAGTCAGATTCTGATGATCCTGATTCACTATCGTCCCAGGTGGCCATTAATCCTTTCTTTGTTCTGAAGGCATTTTTCTTGAAGCTTTCTTTCTTAGAGTTATCTTTCTTCAGCTTGGGGCATTCATTTCTATAATGACCTGTTTCTTTACATTCAAAACAGGTAATATCTTTATTAGATTTACCTTTTGAAGTTGACTCTGATCTATCCCCTCTGGGTCTTGATCTTCTGAAGTTGTTGTTGTTCCTTCTTTTCCAGAGTTGCTTAACTCTTCTGGTTAGTAAGGACAGTTCTTCTTCATCATCAGAGTCTTCAGGTTCAGAGTCGTCAGTATCTGCAGTTTCTGCCTGGAGAGCTTTGGTTCTGTCTGACTTCCGTCTTTCAGGTCTGGACTTCAGCGCCACTGACTTGTTCCTTTTCTGAGGCTCATCCTCCTCTAGTTCTATCTCATGGCTTCTGAGAGAACTAACAAGTTCTTCAAGGCTGATATTGTTCAGATCCTTTGATAGCTTCAGAGCAGTAACCATTGGTCTCCATTTCTTTGGCAGACTTCTGACAATCTTCTTAACATGATCTGCAGTCGTATATCCCTTGTCTAGCACTTTAAGACCTGCAATAAGAGTTTGGAATCTGGAAAACATAGCTTCTATAGCTTCGTCATCTTCCATCTTGAAGGCTTCATATTTCTGGATCAACGCCAGAGCCTTCGTCTCCTTGACTTGGGAGTTTCCTTCATGGGTCATCTTCAGAGAGTCAAGTATATCTTTAGCCGTCTCTCTGTTGGTGATCTTTTCGTATTCGTTGTATGATATAGCATTTAGAAGTATTGTTCTGGCCTTGTGATGATTTTTGAACTCACGTTTCTGATCTTCTGACATTTTGCTTCTGGGAACTTCAGCTCCATTTAAGGTTGGAGGTTTGTATCCATCTGTGACAATGTCCCAGAGGTCAGCATCATAACCCAGAAAGAAACTTTCGATTCTATCTTTCCAGTAATCAAACTTTTCTCCATCAAAAACAGGAGGCTTGGCATTGTAAGAATCTTTCTCATTTGAGTGGGCCATTTGTTTTTCTCGCACTGGATCTCTCTACACGGTTAAGTGTTTGATTTGAAAATCAATAACAGAGCCGGAGCTCTGATACCAATTGAAGGTGAGAAAAACAAGAAAGGGGGGGTTTGAATTGTTTGAAAAATTAAGCGCTTTTGCAAAATGAAAATCACACAATGATTTTATACTGGTTCGCTTATAACACAAAGCTACTCCAGTCCACCCGGCCAAGGTGATTTCGCCTTCAACAAGGACTTAATCCACTAATCTTGAAAGATTACAAACAACCCCTAAGAGAGAAGAAAATCTCTTAGTCCTCTCAAGTCTACAGACTACAAAGAGTCACTTGAGGAAATCAAATAAAAATAAGATACAAGATGTGTAATCTAGAGTGCTTCTAAGAAAGCAAATATTACAAACTTAAGAACAATTTTTCACTTGATAAGCAACAGCTTAGTGAAAATCTTTGAAGAACAAAGATGTTTTTCTTGAGCGTGATATGATTTCAGTATAGTTTTGGCTAGTGATTTCTTCGTTTTTACTGAATGAGATTTCTTCTCTATTTATAGGAGTTGAAGTAGAGTTGAAGTAGCGTTGAATCTGTTGGATATTGAGATGTAATTACGCCATTCCATTAATAGCTTCTGCAGTAGACTTTTTCACTTAGAAGTGACTACTTACCACAATTAGTATCTTTTCTCTTGGAAGTGGAGATTAACGTCTCTTTCTAATTGAGGAAATCCATTTGCAGAACTTTAACTTGGCTTAAACGTTACTTCATCATGATTAACAATTCTGATTAGAGTGTTTGTGTATCTGGAGAAATTTGCTTCTGATGTTATTTCTTGAATGTTCAGATGGCGCTGATAACTTCAGAATTTGCAGAAGACATTTGTTCAGAGTCAGAGCTTCTAGACTTTACTTCATGTTCAGATGCTTCTGATATTTTGTAGTTTTGTCCAGAGTCAGAGCTTTCTTGAAACGAGATTTCACTTTAGATGCTTCTGATACTTGAGATTTTGCATCTGATCTTGTTTTGCATCTGATGACATCATCAGATTTATTTCTTCTTTCTTTAGAACCCTGCACACTTAGAAACTTTTCGTTAGGGTACCACTTTTGGTTTCATCCTTTGTTATCATCAAAATCATGGAATCTATTGTAGAACTATTTTTGTTCTTACAGGTAAACGTTGAGTTTTTCCCGATCGTCCGTTGACGGTTGGTTGTGTTCACCTTTCCCCAGTAGATTCACCTCTCCGTTGGTGTCGATAAACGTTGAGTTTTTGCCTAGTCGTCCGCTGACGTCTAGTTGCATATCCTATTTCCCAGTCATTCGTTAATGTTCTGGTTGTCCTTATTTGGTGTCGGTAAACATCATCTTTCGATGTCGGTAAACGTCGAGTCTCATCCCAGTCATCAGTCAATGTCTGGTAATTCCTCAGCCAGAGATTCCCAGTAGAGTCGTCGGTAAACGTCCTATTTGGTGTCCGGTTGCAAATATTTGTCTTCCTTCCCTAGTGAAGCGATCACCTCTCCGTTGGTGTCGATAAACGTCGAGCTTCTCCCTTTCGTCCGTTGGCGTCTGGTCGAGTCTTCCCCAGTTCATCCGTTGATGTTTGGTCACCTCTCCGTTGGTGTCGATAAATGTTGAGTTTTTCCCTTTCGTCCGTTGATGTTGGTTGTACCCTTCTTTTGATAAAAATCAAAATCCCCAAGAGTCATCGGTAAACGTCTTGTCTGGTTACTTGGCTTTTCCTTGTATTATCCCCTGCAGAGTGCAAATATCATAAGTCATTCCCCGCAGTGTGCAAATTTCTACGGTTCTTTGGTATTCAATCCCTGTTTACCCTGGAAGTCTGACAGCCGTTGCTCTCATCCATTCGGGTTCCCAGTTGATTGAATAGGGGCAGTTGTAGCACCTCAAATTTGCACCTCCCATCTTGTACATTCATTTTCATTTTTGGTCATTAGCATTGCATTGTCCATTGCCTAGTGCAAGTCATCAGTCAACTGGTCAAGAGCTCCAGTTGTGCAAGCAAGCAAGTGCATTTCCTATGGAAGCAAAGCCCTAGGGTTGGTTCAATGAGTTCATGTGACCTAGGGATCATTTTGAAGAGGTTTGGTCAAGCATTGAAGGCTCAAAGCTCATCAGTCATTGATCAATTCATCTGAAACCCTAGAAAGTCAACCAAAGTCAACTGTCAGTGCAATCACGGATTTGGAGGTGGGAGATGGTTGGAGAATCCTCATTCATGTCCATACAAGTCTCATTTGACATTTCAAACATCAACATTGAAGGATTTGAGGTCAGATCAAAACTTTCCAAAAATAGTAAGTGACCTGTAATTTGAAATTGCCAAAAATGGAAAGGTTTTCTCCTCAAGATTACATCATCAAGAAAGCTTCAAATGAAATTTTGTCCAACATGAAAGTTGAAGATCTTGTTCTCCCATTTCCAAAAAGTCCAAGATCATAAATTTCTCATGTGTGGTTGAAAAGATATGGATCAATCATGGCCAAGTGAATTTGAACTTCAAGAATGCATAACTTTCACACCAAATGTCCAAATGGAGTGGCTCTTTTTGCAACATTTCTCTCTTGATCTCTACTATCCAAATCATGCATCACAAGCCATGCATTTCCATCACAAAAATATTTGCATTTTCATTTGAATTTTGGAGGGAAATTCCAAATTTGAAAATTAAGCATTGTTTTCACATTTTACCATTTGCACTTGGCTCAAAACAGAATTTCAAATGATTTCCAAGCCAATTTCATGCACTGTTCCATTGGTAATCTCATGCATGAGGTGCATTGGCCAATTTGCATTTACACTCTCTTTTCACTAATCCATTGGCAATTGGCTTAATTGTGATTAACAACATGATTAGGAGCTCATATATATAGCTAATCATAACAGAAAACTGCATCAACATCATCACATTTTCAGATCTGAAATTTTTCTTCACACTTTTTCTCCCAAACTTTTGCAATTTTCTTCAAACCAATTCATTATCCATTGATCAAATCATCATCTGGAAGGATTATGGCGCATGTTTGAAGCAAGAACCATCACAATTCATTCAGATTTGAAGCAGCTCGAAGCTTGCATTCATCCATGGCAGTTGGAAATTCTGGCCAGATCGTGCAAGATTAAGTCACAAACATCCATCCATTCAATCATACAAGAGCATTGGAGCATCTGTTTGAGCTGTTCAAGGCCTGAAACAACCAATTCCACTTCTGCATCTTCAACAAGGTCAAAATTCGATTCCCTTAATTCATGAAATTGATAGGTGATAGTTGTAGATCTTTGAACACTGAGCAAACTGAGCTTTAGATCACTAAATTCCATGCAGTATTGTGTTAGTTATGGTGATTTTAAGTTTGACATGTGAAACTTCATGGCTTCGTGGCTAATTGATTGGTCTTCATTGTTTCGCCTGGCCACGTAGATTAAGTGAAACGGTGCGTTTCACATGATAGTGCGCCAGCTTTCAAATGCTCACTCACTTCGATTCCAGCCTTTGACAAATCCAAATATTGCATTTGCATTTTATTCCATTTTTCTTCATCCATTCATGTACTAGCTTTTCATGTTTTTTTAATTTTTCTTTTACTTAAAAAAATCATAACTAAATAAATATTGATCTAAATAATATGTGGATTTTTGCATCTTGCTCCTCATTGTGTCTAGTTTTTTATGAGCATTTTTTCACAAATTGTGCCTGGTTGTAAAATTGTTTAGCCTAGGGATTGTGCACATGTATGTTTGTTTGTACCTGTCTTGCCATATGCTTCATGAAATGATGAGTTTTAATCCAATGCTTATGAAATTTTGTATGCTTAAACTAGACATCTTACTGGACATTTTGGTGTTGAGTTTGCATTTTTCTCATTTGTGGTTGCTGAGATATGCTCATGTTAATGTAGGTGTGACAATGTGTGTCACACCTTTGCTTGCTCCACTTGATGAATTTCTTTGCCATGCCAAATAAACTCCAATTGATGTGATTTTTTGTATGATACTTGCTATGCATGTTGTGATTGGTCATGAATTTGCTTGGAATTTTTGGATTGGTTTCTGATTTGTTTGAGATTGTTCTCTCTGGGTTGTCATTTGTGAACTTTTCAATGGTCTTGATCTTAAATGATTTGTGAAATGCTGGTTGTTTATCATATGAATGTGAAATTTTGCACATTGGTTCTAGACATGTTGAAGTTTATTGTGGCTTTGGTTTGAGGTCTTTATCATTTGCCAATTCTGTTTTAGGCTTGTGCTAATTTGATGTATCAAATTGTGTCCCATTTGAGCTTGTTTTGGTTGCCTTGACTTGATGAATTTGATTACCATGTCTAATGTTGCTCAATTGCCCCAATTTTTTGTGTGATGATCATGTTGTGTGTTCTGTTTAGCCATGATTTTTCTTGAGATTTATTGAATCATTTTTGGATTAATGTGCATTTGTTCATTCTGTTGGCTCAATGTGCTTTCAACTTGCATACCTTGCCATGATTGGTTTATGAAATGAATTTGGTTGATGCTATTGACATGAGACTTTTTGGATTATGTTCTTAATTGATTAAGGTTGATTCATGTTGAATTTCATATTCTGTTTTCAATTATTTCTCCCTCTTTGACCCTAGGCCTTGCCCTAGTTGTTTGTGACTCATGTTTGAGCTTTGTTTTCAGGTTAAGAAGCACATGGCCATAATGGGATTGATTCACTTGCTTGAGTTGATTATTTGGTTGATGTTGACTAATCTTGACTTGTTTTGTAGGTGGCTTTTAGCTCATTTGAGTTGAGCTTGTGCTTTGCACCTTGTTGCATTGCTTGTTTGACTATGTCTGTTGACTGTTGACCATTGGTTGTCTGTTTGACTTCTTGAGTTGTGTACTGATTAAGTTAGATCTTTTTCAGGTACATTAGTTGCTTAAGTTCATTGTGAACTTGCTTTTGCTTTGCTTGGTTGCATAAGCATTGAGGTATAATTTCTTTGACTTCATGTAGTCTGGAAGACCTGTCCTGTTACTTGGGCAGGCACCTGTCTGAAGCCCTCCTTAAGAGGCAATGCTTGTGTTTGTTTATCTTTGTGCCAAGCAGGAAAAGACCTCCATGAGGCAATTGGCAGAGAAAAGAGATGTGCAATCCATCTCCTGCTATTCAGTGAGTCATTCACTTTGCTCACACACCTTGTGTTGATGCATTGTGGATATTAACCCAAGATCTTTGTTGAGTCAGTCATATGTGGAGAAGAGTTCCAACTTTCTGAACTCCCACACCCTTCATTTGTCTGAAGCTCTCCCAGGCCAGGGATAAGAGCTGTGAGGTCTTACCCTCACTTCCCACTTCATCTGCTTCACCCTAACTCTCAATGTTAGGGTTAAGAGCTAACTACACCCGATTCCAGTTGGCTTGTGTTTCACAGCCTAACCTTGTGTGAGCCCACTTTGTTTGTATATAGTGTGTGCTAATTGTGTGAATGATTGCTTTGCCTGTGCTGTTTAGGATAGCTTGCTCCCTGTGCAAGTTCGATAACAACCTTAACTTAGGGATCGTATGCATGACAACTTCTAGGCTCGAGTCGTAGTCTCCCTAGTAGTTTGTGTCTCCCTTTGTTTCTGGTTAGGCTAGTCCTTTTTCCCGGGGTAGGGGAACTCCGTCGCCCTGATCCTCATACCAGATGAGGTATGTAGGCAGGAGATGAGCTGATCTCTCCGGGCGCCCTTTTTGTTTTGTCTTGTGTGTGTTAGGAGATGGATGTAAGACCAACGATTGGCATTCCGTATCCTGTTGTTGTGTGCTTGAAGTCCGATGTAAGTCCAGCGATTGGCATTTGGTTTCCAGTGTGTGTTTGTTTGGTTCGGAGTCTGATGTAAGTCCAGCGATTGGCATTCGGTTTCCATGTTTGCCTGTTTTGTGTGGAGTCTGACGTAAGTCCAACGATTGGCAATCAGTTTCCTATTTGAGTTTTGTTTGGCGTGCGTTAGCCGAGCTACGAGTGCTCTGATTCTTCTTTAGTCCGAGAAGATACGTACGCATAGGATGCGACATCATAGCGAGCACGTTTCCCCTGTCCCGAACTTCGTCGACTTTGATGTCTGTGCCTGACAGACTACGTAGGCCCAGGATGCGATATCCTGCCGAGTTAGTTTCTTTTGTTTTCCGTGTCTCCTTTCAGCCAGTGTTTGATGTTTGTTGAGCAGTTTTTAGCAACCTTTATCCTTCCTATTGTGCGTGGATCCCGTCGAGTACGACGGATGCGTAGGG
Organism: Lathyrus oleraceus; assembly: GCF_024323335.1. Lineage (NCBI taxonomy): Eukaryota > Viridiplantae > Streptophyta > Magnoliopsida > Fabales > Fabaceae > Lathyrus > Lathyrus oleraceus. The sequence continues at coordinate 398,000,865 of NC_066580.1, read as the reverse complement.
GTGCTAATACCTTCCCTTCGCATAACCGACTCCCGATCCCATCTCTCTTTGGTCGCGAGACCATGTCTTTTCACGGTTTACTTCGAGCGTTTCCTTTCCCTCTTTGGGATAAATAACGCACGGTGGCGGCTCTGTTGTTTTGTTTTCCCGCCGGTTTTTCGCGTAATGCGACAGCTGGCAGCTGGCACCGTTGAAGAAACCACTTCAGATATAACAGTCCTCTAGGGAGGAGTTGCAGGCGGTGGAGATGGTTGATTCTGGGCAGCCAAGAATTGCTCCATCAGAGCGCTCAGTCTGGCGACCTCTTCCTTCAGCTCACGGTTCTCTTGTTCGAGTTGATCCATCACTCTTGCAGAATTAGCTCGGGTGTAGTACCGATGAGTCAGCTTGTCTTCAAAATAAATGAAGAGCACAGAGTTAGGCCACAGACAAGAAGACCAGAACAACCTGCTTATGCAAAATGATGCATGCAATGTTTGTGCATATGCTTTGTTTTTATTTCAAGGAACTTTTAGGGTTCTATTTGCAATTTTTGGAATATTTAAGCATTTAATAGCATATGGAAAATATCTCATCAAATATATTTGAACAAAAGAAGTACAGCATTGTTGATTATATTACAAGGGAAAAGGAAAATAAACATCCTATGGGTCCCTAGAAGCTCGAGATGCTGGAAGACGAGATACACAAAGCTTCTTGATCTCTCTCTCATATGCTGCTTCCATATCTTCTTTCTCCTTAGCAAGTCGATCATACTTCCTCTTCCAGAATTTGGAAGACTGAGGAAGCAGAGAAGTCCAGGTATCATTCGGATCATCTATCACCTGATGCTCGAGGAATTCGATCAGAGCGTCTTTTTCCTTAAGTTGTTGAAGCAACTCTTCTCTTTCACGGATCCAGGCACGTGAAAGGTCTTCTTCTCTCAACTCCTCTACGCCTTGGTTAGGGAGGGTTGAAGGCCCATCCACAACCAACGGTGTAGGTCTCGGATAATCATATGGCATAAGATATTCAGAAGCTCTCTGTCTGACCCAAGAAGTATACGGCTCCAAAGCAATGCAGTTCTTCGGACCCAACTTATTTCTACCCTTCTTGTGAATCTTGCGCCAAGCGCGAACCATCCTGGCTTTCAGACCTTGGGGATCTTTACCCTCCTGAAAGAACACACCTTCTAACAAAATGTTATGAGGCTTATCCTTTAGGGGGAACCTGTCGTACCCCAATTTTGTCCGGGCATATTTAAATTTTCACAGAATTTATTTCATTTTTATTTTTGTATCATATGCATAGCATGACATACATTTGCATCATGAATAAATACCTGAAATCTCAGTCAGAATGAATTTATTTGAGAATACAGACAAATCGGCTGAATCGATAAAATTTGAGGAAATAATGTATTTTTTTAAATAATATGTTTTGTGCTGACAATTTTAGTGTGACTGGTTTAATTTTCCGAATAAAATTTGCACTCGATTTCTATTTTTTTAATTGGTCAATAATCTTTGGTTTAGTTATTTAATTTAGAAATTAAAATGTATTTAAAGTAAATATTAATTAGATTTTTATGAGTTTGTTATCTTCTTAAAGAAATAATAATTATATGAAAAAATATTGGTGTGCATTGGATTCTTGGACAGCTGTACTCTCCTCTCTCCCAACGGTCACCAAGCAACAAAAGAAACAAATCCGTTTCTCCCACAAAACGACAAAAGCCTCTCTCCTTTTTCCCCACCTCACATCTCTCTCTCGGATTCCAGCTGGCTCACTCCCTAAATCCCTCAACAAATCCCACTACCTCACTCAGTAACCTCACTCAAAAATCCACACCTACCACTACAGATCACACCTCACTCACTACTACTCACTCTCTCTCTCAGAAAAAAAACCCTTACGAATCCCTCTCCCAAATCCAGCCGCCATCCTCAAACCACCTTCACAATCTCACTAAAATCACAACCCACAAATCCGAAATCCCACCGTTCAACCTCGCGATTTCAATCCACCACCGTCAAAACCACGCGACCTCCATCATCATCTTCGCTTCTCAAACCCACACAAATCCGTCAAAATCGCCGATAGCCACTGTCAAACCCATCTTCAACCCCTCAAACCACAACATCCTCTGTTCTCGAAATCACACTCTCAACATTTCCGCGTGTCCTTTTCTGAAGCCGCCGTGGAAATCGCCGACAAACACAGTGAGATCCATCCGCGTCTCACTTCACCACCGCCGGACTGTTCCTCGACTACAATCTTCAAGTAAGCCAGCTCCCAACAACGAAGCTCAAGCCTTCGCGTGTTCAGTTCTGATAAGGCTTCAATACCTCCGATCGATTGGGGTTGCCGTTGTGCTGATTCACGCCTCCATTTCAAAGATCTGGTAACGATTATTAGGATCCCGTCATAGTCAAAACTCTTCTGTTTTTTACTCGCCGTGCGTTGATATATGGGTGCGTGTGTGTTGAAGATCCATGGTACATCATGTTTCGATCTAGACTATAGGATTTGCATTAGATGATTGTTATTGTGATACTGCTGCGTTTTTCCTTTTTTCTCTTCAAGTTTGCATGTTACATTATGGAATTTTATTCGGTTGTTTTGATTAAGTTTCAACAAAATTCTGCTACAGTTTTTTAAGTCTCATTGATATGTGGAGGAGTGCGATTGTGTTATTCTTTCGGGAAAGATCACCCTATCACTGGTTGTGCGTTATTTATGAAGACATCGTTTGCTTTGTAATGGCTAGTAATGTATATATATTTTCTACGCGTAGTCATTGGTTCTTTGTTCTGCATTTGATCATCTGAAGCGTTTTGTTCACCTGTTATTATACCATTTAGCCACATATTTTTTCGGAATAAACTTGGAGCAGCATAATTGTTCAAATTATTTAATCTGAAAGGCCATCAGTTCTGTCCTTCTTTTAGATCCTAGTGAATTTTTTTGGTATGAGGATAGCTTGTTGATTGACTCAATATTTTGCTCAAAGCCTATTTACATTTATGCTTCACGTGCACCCCATGATATAAGCGTTATCATAATTGTTTGGTTACTGTTTTCAAATTCATTGTATTTTAAAATCAAACTTGGTAGCCCGGATCCGACAATTCCATGTCGTCATACCGTCAAAATTCCAAATACATCAATTGTACATTCTTCGATTTCATGTGGAGTTCCAATTGCCGCCATGTATAAACCGGTTCCTAAGCACATTTTGTCACCAATTCAATTTTTATAAATCAAAGTTGTCACTAATTTGTTTTTCATAAAAATATTATTAGTTAAATTTTTGTTTGATTGATTGCTTTTAATTAATTAACCTTAACTAACTTAATTATTTGAGATATTTAAATAGTTTTGATAACTAGTTTTAATTAGTTCGATTAATCAATTTAAGTAAAATTTTGATAATAATTAAAGGATTTTCTTTTCCATTATCATTTCATAATCATTTTTTAATTCAATTTCATCCCAACTCACCATCGATTCAAACCAATTTCAAAAAGCACAATCATACAATTCTCGATTTAAATATCGAGTCCATTTTTAAAACACCCTTGTAAGTCGATTGCTCTTAGCATCGCCATCAACCTCACATAGCTTACTCTTGGGCTTCCTTACAATGAAAGCTACTTGGTTATTGATTAATCGAGTAGATGAAATAATACACTAAATAAAATTCATTTCATTTATAAACATGAATTCAAACCTTTTTCCAAACCATTCAATTTCAAAAGAATTTTCTCTTTTAAATATAAACATTGGGATGAAAAGGAGAATAGTAAGCTTCCGCTTTACTATCTCTCGACTATTCGAATAATTGGCGTACGCCATATTGCTCGGATTTTCGTCATTCAAATCAAACTCTTTCAATCAATACACTCCTCAAAACCTTTTAATAATTAATCTTTGAATGAAAAGGAGAATAGTGAGCATCCGCTTTATTATCTCTCGATTATTCGAATAATTGGCGTACGCCATATTGCTCGGATCTTCGTCATTCAAATCAAAACCATAATCATACAATTTCAAATCATTTCTACAAATTCCCAAATCCTTTTAATTCCACATTTTAGATGAAAAGGAGAATAGTGAGCATCCGCTTCATTATCTCTCGATTATTCGAATAATTGGCGTACGCCATATTGCTCGAATCTTCGTCATCAAATCAAAACCACAATCGAATAAATCCAAGCCTACCAAAATTCAAATTATTATCGCAAATCAAATACGACATCTAAGGGAATTTCTTTTATAATTTAAACCTCGGATGATAAAAGAGATGAGAGGCGTACGCCTCGCCATCTCTCGATTATTTGAATAATTGGCGTACGCCATATTGCACAAATTATCGACTTCCGATTAAAACACGCTAAATAAACATGGATAAGGGAATAGTAGGCGTACGCCTCATTATTCTTTGAATAAGTAAGTAGGGGGCGTACGCCTCACTACCGTGCATATTCAACATCCACAAACAAACTTTCAAAATAATTCGAACGAAAAGGGACTAGAAGGCGGACGCCTTATTATTCCTCGAAAGAATTGGATAATTGGTGAACACCACATTGCTCAATCTTTCGTCGTTCCCCAAAAACATCTCAAACAAATCAAATCTAACTTCTCGCCCCCGAGCGATCGAAACCAAACCAAAACACCCAAATACATCAAATCAACTTGTCACCCCCGCGTGACCAAAACCCTTTTCAAAAGAACACTGTCAATCCTTTCTAATGAGCACAACAAACCAGTGCTAGAGCCTCCCCCGAGAGTAGACATGCCAGCGTTTAGCCGTTAGAACGCCGACCTACACAGTCGTTCATCCAAACAAAACATACCAAATATTCGTAGTAGCCCGAACTACGAATGCTCTGATTTCCTTATTGCACTATAAGGATACGTAGGCAGGAGATTGTTGTATCTTCGCGAGCACACTAATAGAAAACCTCCCATTTCCCTCCTGAGGTCTTCATCCATATCTATCATCAATTCTAATCACTCGAAGCAAGCAGATAAACAGTCAATTAATAGTCAAATAGCAAAATCAGACTAAGAGGTTCCCGTTGAGTACAACGGACGTGAGGGGTGCTAATACCTTCCCCTTGCGTAATCGACTCCCGAACCCGAATATGGTTGCGACGACCATTATTCTATTTTTTTAAAGGTTTTCTTGATATTTTCCTATTCCTTCAATGGAATAAATAAAGTTCGGTGGCGACTCTGTTTCAAACATTTTTTCCGCGTCCTATCGCGAGGGATCGCATTATCATCATTTTTGAGGTGCGACAGACTGGCGACTCTGCTGGGGACCCCGCTCCAAGCAAGAGAGAGTCTAGCCTAACTTAGTCTGATTTTGCTATGATTGTTGGAAGATATTCTTTCTTTCCATGTTTATTTCTCTGTATTTTATTCTCATTACTTGTATTGTATATAATGTATTTTGATACTTTGATATGGGACTTGGTGTATGCTGTGAGATAAGCTCCATACCCGAGCTTCGAGAAGAACTTAGAACCCGGAGTTGTGTAGTATTGAACCGGGGGGTGTACACCTCATTGGAACAATACGAAAACTCCACCTAGAGTAGATCTGTTTGGAGTTTCCATCACAATATGGCTAGCCCATTATTGCGGGGAGGTTCTAAATACGATCCGTGACTCTTGGGACCTCGCCTTAAACTCAGGTTTTGTTTTCATGATTGGTGATTATGTAGTATTGAACCGAAGGGTCTACACCCTGTTCGTACAATACGAGAATCCCACTTAGATTAGATCATTTCAGAACTCCCTTCACGATGTGGCTAGCCCACCATTGCGAGGAAGTTTTGAACTTGATCCGTGAGTCTAAGTTCCTTCCTTGAAAACATAACTTTAGAACATACCCTTGGGGAATTTCTTGTGATCAGAGAAACCTTTGCTTCTTCCAGTTATACTGATGTACCTGACATGTGGATAATCTTGAGTCTGTATTCCTTTGCGAAAAACATGGCAGAACTTCATGCATTTGCATATCATAAACATGCATTGCATATCATCTCCCAGAAACAAAAACTTACACCATGTTCTACCCTTTGTCCAATAACACTGACTACTCGACACCGGTACGAGACACGCCGCAACTACAAGATGACACTTGAACAGCTTGAAGCTAACCAGGTTTCAATGAGAACGGACATTGACTCCATGCAGGCAAAGATGGACCGTCTGCTTGAGACCATGTTACTCTTGGCCCAGAAGGAGAAGGATGCTGAGACTAACGCTGAAGCCAGGAAAGTTGTTGCCGAGTTTGGATCGCCATCACTTAGCATCCCTGGAGTAACCGACCTTGAGGGTAATCCTGCCCAGCCTAGAGGAGGACCGATCCCTATTCCTATTCCCATGGTCAACATGAACCCCCATGAGCATTCTGCTACGTCTGCTTGACATGGATCAATGATGGGTGATGAAGATCCACATGACGCTTTCTTCATGCCACAACCCGCCAAACCTGCTGTTGGAGGTCTCCCAGACCCAACTGTTGATAGACTCCATGCTTTGGAGGAAAAGTTTAAGTCCTTGGAGGTTCACACTACTCCCGGTTTGGACGTCGTTGATATGTGCTTGGTACCAGGACTCGTGATTCCACAAAAATTCAAAGTCCCAGACTTTGACAAGTACAAAGGAATCAGCTGCCCAAGAACACACCTCAGAGCTTATTGCCGCAAAATGGTCGCCCACATCAGTAATGATCAACTCTTGATTCACTACTTCCAAGATAGCCTCAGTGGGGCATCCTTGGAATGGTATATGCAACTAGAGAGAGGTCAGGTCCAATCATGGAGAGACCTTGCTGAAGCCTTCCTAAGGCATTATCAGTACAACACTGATCTAGCGCTCAATCGCACACAACTGCAAGACATGACTCAACGCAACAATGAGTCATTCAAGGAATACGCACAGCGGTGGAGAGAGCTAGCAGCTCGTGTCCAACCTCCTCTCCTTGACAAAGAGCTAATTGACATGTTTATGGGAACCCTGCACACCCAGTACATGGAGAAAATGGTAGGATCCAGCTTCCCGACTTTTGCTGAGGTTGTCTCCGTGGGAGAACGAATCGAGAGCCAGATCAGGAAGGGAAAGCTACCTTGTGCCGCTAATGCTTCAAGTGGGATGAAGAAACCTTATCCTAATCTCCCAAAGAAGCCAGAAGGGCAGACCAATTCCGTAATGGGAGGAGGAGGATATAGGGCACACCCGTATGCTCCTATGCCTTACGATCAGGTTGCCGCTGTCGTCCCGACACCATATCAACAACCCTATCAACAACCCCATCAGCAACAATATCAGCAGCCTCATCAACAGCTGGCTCACCAACAACAACATCAGAATCAACAGCAACGTGCTCAACCACGTCCACCTAACCAGCATAGGGCAAGGAGGCCAGAAAGACATTTCGATCCTTTGCTAGTGTCATACAGCAAGATCCTTCCCTACCTGCTAAAGGATGGATCGGTTGTTCTGAAGGAGATAACACCTGTAACTCCACCATATCCTCCAGGCTACGACGCCAATGCTCACTGCGAGTATCACATGGGTGCCCCAGGGCACACAATAGAGAACTGTAAGGCTTTCAAGCACAAGGTTCAACATTTGATTGACAGTAAAGCACTTACATTCACGCCAGTGAGGCCAAACGTTGCAACAAACCCCATGCCGGCGCATGCAGAGTCGAGTGAAGCTCGAAGGTAAAGCTTCTCACCGGCCTGAAAAAACAGAGCAATTCTGCCGAAGACTCCAAAGATGAAGGCCTGTCCATTTTAATGAAGGCAATCATTATGCCATTTTTACCCTTTCACATTCTTGTAATTTGTTCTTGTTTGTTTAAGTACGGTATGCTTTAAACATTGTTATTTGTATTTGGTCTTATTAATGGGATGATTATGCATGCTTTGAATCAATCTTTCATATTCACTCATCTATCACATTTGCAAATCACAAACACATGCTTTTCCACTTCACCTCCTTTATCGCACTATTGTTAGTAAATGTTGGAAGGAGGATGACGAAAACACAATACTCATAATTGTTGATCATATGCTTTCGGATAAAACCTTGCTGATGATGTACAGGCATTGTTTCAAATCCCCTAAACACTGGAGAGATAAGGAGTTAATCCCTAGTCAACCACTTCGAGCCTAGAAGTAGGAGTTTCTTTCGGATCTACAAACCCTTACGCTTAACCTGGGGTAGGGTAGTGTTCAGTTGATTTGACTACACATTCAAATTACAAGATAAGATATCCCATGCAAGGATCAACCATATGACATTCTTCACGCACATCCTGAAGTGTCGAAGGAACCATACAAATCCAAATTTTATGTCGGTTGTTCTTCAAATGACTTGACAGCCACAATTTTAAAATAAAAAAATCAAAGAAAGAGCCCGCTAAGTCCAATACCCTGAAAGGAGACTTAGGCAAAAACCGGGGCAATCCCGATGGATTAAAGCTGCAGACAAAACGGTCCATGCAAAAATTAGGGATCAAAACAAAAATCGAAAGAGACAATGAAAGTCTCCAACAAAACAAAACAAGATTCAGTGACCACCATACCAAAATCAAAGGGTCACTGACATCCAAAAGACAAAATAAGGTGGCTGTCATTCCAAGAGACCTTGAATCACCATCTTTATCCTTACACCTGCAAAAAGACGAATATGTGTGTGAATTAACTGAACGTAGGATTGAAGATCATCATGAAGAAGGGGTGGGTTAAAATAAATTTTGAGCCTTATATCCTTTTGTTTCAAAAACCATGAACCAAGCCACGTTACAACCTTCAAAAGACCTAATTGAAGTGGGGTTTATTCTGAAAGCATACTACAACAAGGTTGAGTAAACTGACTCCCAAAGATTTGCTAATATGTTATTTTCACTACATCATTCACACGCTAGCTAAATCAGCACCGCGATTGGACTCATGATCCACTCGCCACACCCTACCACAACACTTCTAAATGAATGATTGTTTTTCAAAACTTGCATAACTGTTGCATTAAAATCACCATTTTGTGGATAACAATTCTTAATTGTCAGCCAGTACTTGGCATCAAGGAAATTTCAACAATGAGCAATTCAAGGGGCACTTGATCGTTGGTGCTGACACGAATCAAGACCATCCTATGAATCAGGGGCATGGCATCTTTTGATCATATTGACCTAAGAAGCAGTCAGTACAAGACAAATCTCCAAGCATCGTTGATCAGGGAGGAAAACACTTCAATACTCAGTCCGTCTGGGACAAGTCCCTCAAAGGCTAATCAGGGGCAAGACAAGTGGCAAGGGGCAAATTCCCTTCATATCTTCAAGCCAGTCAAGCAGATTGCGTCAGACATTAGTGACTATTTGAATTCACAACCAAAGTGTTGAAAGTTCATACCAATACAACATCATACCTTGACAAGAAACCTTGCAACACGTCAAAATCACAATCATCATGCTTTGATCACATCGCTATGCTCAGTCACAGGCTGGCCAAATGCATCAGAAGAAGAAATCGAGATCTTCTCGAAGACAAATACACAACGTGTCATCAAGAGCCAAACTTGGGGCACCAAGCATATCCGCATCTATTGCATGTTCATCACATCATCAACTACCGAGTGTCGGGAAGTCAGATCCTCCCACCAACCAATAGTCAATCCACAACGAAAATTACCAGAAAAAACCAAAGCCCATCTTGATTGCACCCACACAAAAAAGCAAATACAACCAACACTGGTTTCCATAAAACACATTGCCTTTGAAAAGGGGGGCCAATCCCAAAACAAACCAAGCATCCTTTGCATTCAAACATACATCACATGCATCACATGCATCACCTCATACATAATGCATACATATCATTTACGCATATAGCACAAATCAAAATCCAAGGTTTAGCCGTAGGCATCCAGGCCAATCCTCAATTGAGTCATTGTCACTTTCTCTGAGTGAGTTCCTACCCTATTATCGGGCGTTCCCCATTGAGTTACATTCTATAACCTTTTGTTGATAAGATGTTATCCTCAACTAAATCAAATAATGTTTCTCCAAACACTTACCTTGTTTCACGTTGAGCGTCCCTCAATGAGTCGTTTCCTGTAACCTTTTGTTGATAGAAATTACATCTCTCCAGAGACTATTGGTTTTGCAACCTTTTGTTGTTGATACCCCAAACAAGTCTTACCCAACAATGTTCCAACACTACCCAACAAATCAGGTTTACTGAACTTTGATAGTAGCCTTATTTTTCCAATATTTTTCTCACTATCATCCTTTTGGTGAAAGTCCATTGAGGAATAATATTAATCATCACCCTGTTTACAATAACCGTTATCCTTTTGGTAAAGGTAAATCCTTGACATTTGTGATCTTACTGTCATCCTTTTGGTGTCTGAGATCCTTGAAGTTTTGGTTCAACCTTCATCCTTTTGGTGAATGATGACCTCTGCAATAATTACACCCTACCGTCATCCTTTTGGTGTCGACGATCCTTATGGTGATAAGCGATCCTTGTCATTCTGGTTCAACCATCATCCTTTTGGTGATGACGTCCAGTTTAATCTAAAATCATCCTTTTGGTGATAGAGACTATGGAGTTTTGGTTTAAACTGTCATCCTTTTGGTGATGGTGACATTTGAAAAGTCCAACCCCACTGTCATCCTTGTGGTGTCAGCAATATGTGAAGTCATTATAACTTATTATCATCCTTTTGGTGGTAACAAGTTTCGAAGTTATGATCTCACCTTCATCCTTTTGGTGATGGTGATTGTGGATTCATTATTATCCTTTTGGTGATAACGAGTTCTGTTGCTTATAGTACCTTCATCCTTTTGGTGATGGTGACTATTAACTTATTATCATCCTTTTGGTGATAACAAGTTTTGTTGATTGGTCTTACCATCATCCTTTTGGTGATGGTGACCATTTGAGTTATGGGCTTATTATCATCCTTTTGGTGATAACGGGTTTTATTTTGATCTTACCCTCATCCTTTTGGTGATGGCGATCATTGATTCTGTTTCAGCTTATTATCATCCTTTTGGTGATAACAAGTTTTGAAGTTCTGTCCTTATTATCATCCTTTTGGTGATAACAAGTTCGGTTTGTGTGATCTCACTGTCATCCTTTTGGTGTCAGTGATATTTAAGGTTATTGACTTATTATCATCCTTTTGGTGGTAACAAGTTTTGTCGTTTGACAATACCTTCATCCTTTTGGTGATGGTGATTGTTGACTTATTATCATCCTTTTGGTGGTAACAAGTTTTGTCGTTTGACCTTACCTTCATCCTTTTGGTGATGGTGATTGTCGACTTATTATCGTCCTTTTGGCGATAACAAGTTTTATCTTTTAATTATACCTTCACCCTTTTGGTGATGGTGATTGTTGACTTATTATCATCCTTTTGGTGATAACAAGTTTGTGTCTTGATCCTGCCTTCATCCTTTTGGTGATGGTGATCAATTGCGTGTGTGCTTATTATCATCCTTTTGGTGATAACAAGTTTGTGTCTTGATCCTACCTTCATCCTTTTGGTGATGGTGATCAATTGCGTGTGTGCTTATTATCATCCTTTTGGTGGTAACAAGTTTTGTCGTTTGACAATACCTTCATCCTTTTGGTGATGGTAATTGTCAGCTTATTATCATCCTTTTGGTGATAACAAGTTTGTGTCTTGATCCTACCTTCATCCTTTTGGTGATGGTGATCAATTGCGTTGTGCGCTTATTATCATCCTTTTGGTGGTAACAAGTTTTGTCGTTTGACAATACCTTCATCCTTTTGGTGATGGTGATTGTTGACTTATTATCATCCTTTTGGTGATAACAAGTTTTTGTCTTGATCCTTCTGTCATCCTTTTGGTGATGGTGATCAATTGCGTGTGTGCTTATTATCATCCTTTTGGTGGTAACAAGTTTTGTTGTGTAACTATACCTTCATCCTTTTGGTGATGGTGATCATTGAAATTATTTGACTTATTATCATCCTTTTGGTGATAACAAGTTTTGTTGTTGGATCTTACCTTCATCCTTTTGGTGACGGTGATCTTTGAAGTTGATGAGTCAAATATCATCCTTTTGGTGATAGCCTTGATATTATACTTTGTGTAATGGGAAACTTTATAACCATCATCTTTTTGGTGACGGACATCATCCTTTTGGTGATAAAAATCTTTGAATTGTGTCTGACTTTTATCCTTTAGGTGATAGTGAGATGTGTTGTTGATCTTACCATCGTCCTTTTGGTGATGGCGATCTTTGTTGTATCCACTGAAACCATCATCCTTTTGGTGATGATTACTTTTGAAGTTCGGCTTATCCATCATCCTTTTGGTGATGATAATCCTGAAAATCATATTGAATTCCCATCATCCTTTTGGTGATGACCATTAATTTGGACTGTCATCCTTTTGGTGCCAGAAAACATGTCCATTTTTTGCCTTTACATCAAGTGTCGACTCGAGGGTTGGCATTGGTTTGACATCCCACCCCTATTACCTTGGTGACCATTGCATTTTCATCTGCATCTCTCCATTGCATTTCAAAGGACAAAATTTGGATCCTTTCGTATTTAATTACCTTCTACCACGAATGTATGATGACCGTTATCATTCTTACCTTCTAATTCAAGATAATTAAATAGGGGCAGCTGTCGTACCCCAATTTTGTCCGGGCATATTTAAATTTTCACAGAATTTATTTCATTTTTATTTTTGTATCATATGCATAGCATGACATACATTTGCATCATGAATAAATACCTGAAATGTCAGTCAGAATGAATTTATTTGAGAATACAGACAAATCGGCTGAATCGCTAAAATTTGAGGAAATAATGTATTTTTTTAAATAATATGTTTTGTGCTGACAATTTTAGTGTGACTGGTTTAATTTTCCGAATAAAATTTGCACTCGATTTCTATTTTTTTAATTGGTCAATAATCTTTGGTTTAGTTATTTAATTTACAAATTAAAATGTATTTAAAGTAAATATTAATTAGATTTTTATGAGTTTGTTATCTTCTTAAAGAAATAATAATTATATGAAAAAATATTGGTGTGCATTGGATTCTTGGACAGCTGTACTCTCCTCTCTCCCAACGGTCACCAAGCAACAAAAGAAACAAATCCGTTTCTCCCACAAAACGACAAAAGCCTCTCTCCTTTTTCCCCACCTCACATCTCTCTCTCGGATTCCAGCTGGCTCACTCCCTAAATCCCTCAACAAATCCCACTACCTCACTCAGTAACCTCACTCAAAAATCCACACCTACCACTACAGATCACACCTCACTCACTACTACTCACTCTCTCTCTCAGAAAAAAAACCCTTACGAATCCCTCTCCCAAATCCAGCCGCCATCCTCAAACCACCTTCACAATCTCACTAAAATCACAACCCACAAATCCGAAATCCCATCGTTCAACCTCGCGATTTCAATCCACCACCGTCAAAACCACGCGACCTCCATCATCATCTTCGCTTCTCAAACCCACACAAATCCGTCAAAATCGCCGATAGCCACTGTCAAACCCATCTTCAACCCCTCAAACCACAACATCCTCTATTCTCGAAATCACACTCTCAACATTTCCGCGTGTCCTTTTCTGAAGCCGCCGTGGAAATCGCCGACAAACACAGTGAGATCCATCCACGTCTCACTTCACCACCGCCGGACTGTTCCTCGACTACAATCTTCAAGTAAGCCAGCTCCCAACAACGAAGCTCAAGCCTTCGCGTGTTCAGTTCTGATAAGGCTTCAATACCTCCGATCGATTGGGGTTGCCGTTGTGCTGATTCACGCCTCCATTTCAAAGATCTGGTAACGATTATTAGGATCCCGTCATAGTCAAAACTCTTCTGTTTTTTACTCGCCGTGCGTTGATATATGGGTGCGTGTGTGTTGAAGATCCATGGTACATCATGTTTCGATCTAGACTATAGGATTTGCATTAGATGATTGTTATTGTGATACTGCTGCGTTTTTCCTTTTTTCTCTTCAAGTTTGCATGTTACATTATGGAATTTTATTCGGTTGTTTTGATTAAGTTTCAACAAAATTCTGCTACAGTTTTTTAAGTCTCATTGATATGTGGAGGAGTGCGATTGTGTTATTCTTTCGGGAAAGATCACCCTATCACTGGTTGTGCGTTATTTATGAAGACATCGTTTGCTTTGTAATGGCTAGTAATGTATATATATTTTCTACGCGTAGTCATTGGTTCTTTGTTCTGCATTTGATCATCTGAAGCGTTTTGTTCACCTGTTATTATACCATTTAGCCACATATTTTTTCGGAACAAACTTGGAGCAGCATAATTGTTCAAATTATTTAATCTGAAAGGCCATCAGTTTTGTCCTTCTTTTAGATCCTAGTGAATTTTTTTGGTATGAGGATAGCTTGTTGATTGACTCAATATTTTGCTCAAAGCCTATTTACATTTATGCTTCACGTGCACCCCATGATATAAGCGTTATCATAATTGTTTGGTTACTGTTTTCAAATTCATTGTATTTTTAAAATCAAACTTGGTAGCCCGGATCCGACAATTCCATGTCGTCATACCGTCAAAATTCCAAATACATCAATTGTACATTCTTCGGTTTCATGTGGAGTTCCAATTGCCGCCATGTATAAACCGGTTCCTAAGCACATTTTGTCACCAATTCAATTTTTATAAATCAAAGTTGTCACTAATTTGTTTTTCATAAAAATATTATTAGTTAAATTTTTGTTTGATTAATTGCTTTTAATTAATTAACCTTAACTAACTTAATTATTTGAGATATTTAAATAGTTTTGATAACTAGTTTTAATTAGTTCGATTAATCAATTTAAGTAAAATTTTGATAATAATTAAAGGATTTTCTTTTCCATTATCATTTCATAATCATTTTTTAATTCAATTTCATCCCAATTCACCATCGATTCAAACCAATTTCAAAAAGCACAATCATACAATTCTCGATTTAAATATCGAGTCCATTTTTAAAACACCCTTGTAAGTCGATTGCTCTTAGCATCGCCATCAACCTCACATAGCTTACTCTTGGGCTTCCTTACAATGAAAGCTACTTGGTTATTGATTAATCGAGTAGATGAAATAATACACTAAATAAAATTCATTTCATTTATAAACATGAATTCAAACCTTTTTCCAAACCATTCAATTTCAAAAGAATTTTCTCTTTTAAATATAAACATTGGGATGAAAAGGAGAATAGTAAGCTTCCGCTTCACTATCTCTCGACTATTCGAATAATTGGCGTACGCCATATTGCTCGGATTTTCGTCATTCAAATCAAACTCTTTCAATCAATACACTCCTCAAAACCTTTTAATAATTAATCTTTGAATGAAAAGGAGAATAGTGAGCATCCGCTTTATTATCTCTCGATTATTCGAATAATTGGCGTACGCCATATTGCTCGGATCTTCGTCATTCAAATCAAAACCATAATCATACAATTTCAAATCATTTCTACAAATTCCCAAATCCTTTTAATTCCACATTTTAGATGAAAAGGAGAATAGTGAGCATCCGCTTCATTATCTCTCGATTATTCGAATAATTGGCGTACGCCATATTGCTCGAATCTTCGTCATCAAATCAAAACCACAATCGAATAAATCCAAGCCTACCAAAATTCAAATTATTATCGCAAATCAAATACGACATCTAAGGGAATTTCTTTTATAATTTAAACCTCGGATGATAAAAGAGATGAGAGGCGTACGCCTCGCCATCTCTCGATTATTTGAATAATTGGCGTACGCCATATTGCACAAATTATCGACTTCCGATTAAAACACGCTAAATAAACATGGATAAGGGAATAGTAGGCGCACGCCTCATTTTTCTTTGAATAAGTAAGTAGGGGGCGTACGCCTCACTACCGTGCATATTCAACATCCACAAACAAACTTTCAAAATAATTCGAACGAAAAGGGACTAGAAGGCGGACGCCTTATTATTCCTCGAAAGAATTGGATAATTGGTGAACACCACATTGCTCAATCTTTCGTCGTTCCCCAAAAACATCTCAAACAAATCAAATCTAACTTCTCGCCCCCGAGCGATCGAAACCAAACCAAAACACCCAAATACATCAAATCAACTTGTCACCCCCGCGTGACCAAAACCCTTTTCAAAAGAACACTGTCAATCCTTTCTAATGCGCACAACAAACCAGTGCTAGAGCCTCCCCCGAGAGTAGACATGCCAGCGTTTAGCCGTTAGAACGCCGACCTACACAGTCGTTCATCCAAACAAAACATACCAAATATTCGTAGTAGCCCGAACTACGAATGCTCTGATTTCCTTATTGCACTATAAGGATACGTAGGCAGGAGATTGCTGTATCTTCATCCATATCTATCATAAATTCTAATCACTCGAAGCAAGCAGATAAACAGTCAATTAACAGTCAAATAGCAAAATCAGACTAAGAGGTTCCCGTTGAGTACAACGGACGTGAGGGGTGCTAATACCTTCCCCTTGCGTAATCGACTCCCGAACCCGAATATGGTTGCGACGACCATTATTCTATTTTTTTAAAGGTTTTCTCGATATTTTCCTATTCCTTCAATGGAATAAATAAAGTTCGGTGGCGACTCTGTTTCAAACATTTTTTCTGCGTCCTATCGCGAGGGATCGCATTATCATCATTTTTGAGGTGCGACAGAACCCAAGCTGACAACGTGCTAAGATAGGGTTGTAGCTGATCCCACCACATGTACCAAGAAGAGGCACATTAGGGAATTCACCACAATAATCAATAATCTGAACAGTATCATACACGCGATCATACCAAGAGATATTGTCATTAGTGAGAGACATAAGTCTCGTAGACCACCGTAGAAATCCCTTGTTCTCCTTGAAAGCGATCGTTTGCGGTAAGTGAGAAATAAACCACTTATACAACAGAGGCAAACAGCACACAATAACTCCTCTACCCTTTGCATTCCTCAGATGCAAAGAGACATAGGCATCACCCAACAGAGTCGGAACGGGATTAAGAACAGAAAAGATCCTAATGGCGTTCACATCCACAAATTTGTCGATGTTGGGGAACAATACTAAACCATAGTTGAGCAGCACGAATAGGGCCTCAAAGGCATCCTCACTCATGGCCTTCCCATAAACGGTAGCTTGAGCAATGAGGAAATTAGAAGGAAGACCCTGAATTCCACCCTTGGTGGTCATATGCGCTTCAATAAGGGATTCATCTATGTGCAACAAGTCTGCAATCTCTCGAGAAGTCGGAACACTCTCCAAGCCACTGAACGACACCTGATCCAGAATAGGAATACCCAGAAGATGAGCATACTCCTCAAGCGTAGGCAACAGCTGAAAGTCCGGAAAAGAGAAGCAATGATACAGAGGATCATAGAACTGCGCCAAAGTACTCATCAACCCTTCATCAATCTGAGTAGTCAACAGAGGTAGAAGCTTCCCATAACGAGCTTTGAAACCTAAGGGATCTAATACATAGGATGTCAGATTCCTTAACTCTTTCACATCGGGCTGTCTAAAGCTGTACTTCTTTGTATGCCTTTTTGGTCTTTCCATGTCTGAAAATTTTGCAAATAAACCCTTTAAGTTCCTTGAAAATTTTCTGATTTTTCTGATGACATGAATGCAGATGAATGCATGAATGCATGAATGCAGTAATCACACTCAAGGATCAAGCAAAGCACACCAGACAAAGGTCATGGGAAAGCTCATAGTGTCCTTAATATCAATCATCCATTTTGGTGGATTATGGTTTTCACCTTATCAACACCCAAGTTCCATTGATATTAACAATACATGAACCGACTCAATCATCCTTAATATCAATAATCCATTTTGGTGGATTATGGTTTTCACCTTATCGACACCCAAGTTCCATTGATATTAAGGATGTCTGAACAACTCAACCATGAATCACGGGTTTGTTGAGAGTCACGAGCATGGAGTCTCGGTTAAGAACCACCCAAAGGGAGTGTACTAGGGTTTACACCTGCCGAACATGTTCTACCAGAGGTTCCCATAGTCATCATCCCATCTTTCGAATATTATCGGAGGAACGAATACTCGTATTCCAAAAATATTCTCAAGAGAGACTCTTATGAGTGTAGTATCGCATAACAATCGCATCAGATCTTACATCTGAACGACCTCCGCACTACGTCCTAAAATAGGCCAAGATGGGCTTGGTAAACTAAGGTCCTTGGCTTCTAAGGCGCATGATTGAAAGAATAATTCCTAACCACAAATAACTTGTGTGACATTATTAATCCAACATGACCTCCACCAAGTGAATGGACTCGCAAGTCAACTTGCTAAGGAATACTCCACACAAGTCGACAAGACTATGCCATTCTCCTATCCTAAGGTGCACTCGAGTTCGGGTATAGAACTCATCTCACAGAGATCACCAAGCAAACAACAATTGTATATCAAGCAATTCAATCATTACAATCAATACAGTAATCCCAAATTATACAAAAATATGTCATATAACAAATAAACAATATCATACAACAAGGGTGAAAAGTAGGCAAAACCACCAAGGAGGATCTCCCCAGCAGAGTCGCCACTTTTCTGTAGCGGTGTATTCGTCACTTTATGATTTATTGACTAAACCAAAAGCAAAGCATACAAAGAATCGAGTCGCCACCGCACTTTTATTTATCCAAAGGAATGGCTAAAAAGCGAACAAAAGCCTAAGAAGTTTTACACATAGAAAACTAATGAAAAGATCAGAGATCTGGGTAAGGGGTTAATTACGCAATGGGAAGGTGTTAGGCACCCAAAACGTCCTAGGTACTCCTAGGGAGCCCTTTTCACACTTGTTGTACGAAATGTTATTTGTTTATGAAATATTTATTGTGCAAACATGGATTGAAGGGATGAGAAAAAGAATATACAATTTATTATTTTTGTGTTTGGATGGATAACCATTGCCTACGTACCTTTACAGGATCAAAACCTCGTAGTTCGGCTAAAAGATTTCAAAAATATGAGTGGGTTCATTTTAAACAAAAGCCCTAAGGTCTTTCATTATCCACGGGAGAAAACTCAACCTTATTCAACCACAAGTCCACCATGTGAGAATAGCTTCAACTTGCTAGTGAGGGGTTAACCCTATAATAAGCAAGGAAGTCTTACAATTCAATCAGTAAGGACAAAAGGTGAGATTAACATCAACCACTAAGATAATTGAAATCTATGGCTAATGTATGAAAACTTATCAAGAATGGACAAAGCCACAAAATAATTGAATGAGTGAAATTAACCAATTAGGATTATTCACAGAAGATGGTCAAAGTATGATTAGAATTCAATTCAAAAGAAGTATTATGAAAATGAAGTTTGAAAAAATCAGAGGCTTAAGGCCTAGGTTTCTAATTTGAAAACAAATGAAGATGTTTGCACAATAGTTTTCAAGTTTGGATTAACATGCAAATGGAGGTTTAAAGAAAACAAAAGGTGGGAGGGTGAGGGAGTAAAACTTCTTAGATGTTCACCTCTTGAGATCATATGTAGATGATTCAAGTGATTCCTTTGGAATAGGCAACAATGCAAATAACAAATGAACAATGTAAATGGATACCGGATGCCAATCAATGGACTTATACCAATCTCACAAAACAAAACAGGGATACCAGATGCCAATCAATGGACTTATACCAATCTCCTAAAACAAAACATGGATACCAGATGCCAATCAATGGACTTATACCAATCTCCTAAAACAAAAAGAAACAATGATACCAGATGCCAATCAATGGACTTATACTAGTCTCACAGGAATTATCATAGGAAACAACTGCCAATAAATGGACTTACAATTGACTCCTCACAAGAAACAAACAACAAATGCAATAAGCAAGAGGAAACAAGTTGCCAATAAATGGTCTTACACTCGACTCCAAGGAAAGGATGCCAATGAATGGTCTTAGTTCCAAACTCCTCCAGATCATAGGAAACAACTTCCAATAACTGGACTTACAATTGACTCCTCAATGGACAAACAAAGTGTCACAAAGATATGAACAATGATCATGAAATGATATACAAGTAATGATGATAAATGCACAAAGGCACACATAAGCAAATATGCACAGATGAATCAAGTAAGCAAACAAACAAGTCAATTAGCACACACTATACACAATCAATTAGGCTCAAACAAGGTTAGGCTTTACAACCAACTGGAATGGGGTAATTTATGCTCTTAACCCTAACATTGAGAGTTAGGGTGAAGCAAATGAAATGGAGATGAGGGGTGTGCCTCATAGCTCTTATCCCTGGTCAAGGAGAGCTTTAAATAATAGAAAGTGTGGGAGTTCAGAAAGTTGGAACTCTTCTCCACAAATGGACTCTAGAAGATCTTGGGTTATTATCCACAATGCATCAACACATTGTGTGAGAAAAGTGAATGACACACTGAGTAGCAGGAGATGGATTACACATCTCTTTTATCTGCCAATTGCCTCATAAGAGGACTTTTCCTGCTTGGCACAAAGTTAAACAAGCACAAACATTGCCTCTTAAGGAGGACTTCAGACAGGTGCCTACCAATAACAGTAGGTCTTCCAGACTACATGAAGATTAGGGATTATACCTAAGTGGTTAAGCAACCAAGCAAAGTTCACAATGAACTTAAAGCAACTTATGTACCTGTGGAAATACTAAACAAATCAGTACAATACTCAGACAATCAGACAACAGTCAATAAGCAACAAACAATCCCAATGTACAAAATGTGTAAGCCATGAGGCAAACTCAAATGAGTTAACATCAACCTACAAAACACACAAATGTTAGTAATCAAAAGCAAACATCAATACTCAAATGATGAAGCACCATCAACTATGGAACTTGGATGTTCAACCTGAAATCAAAGCTCAAATGTAAGCCACAAACCACTAGGTCAAAGCCTAGGGTCAAAGATGGAGAAAAAATTTAAAACAGGAGCTGAAATTTAACATGAATCAACTTAAATCACATCTTGACACATTCCAAAAGGTCTCATATCAAGATCAATCACCAAATGCATTTCATGATCAAAAGAAGTTCAAGGCAATTTCAAAGCTCATATGTGATCATCATGAATGAAAAATTCAAATCAAAACAGAAATGATTCAAATAATTCCAACAAAATTCATGAGCAATCAAGATATTCACAACATGCATCACACAAAAAATCAGAAGCATTGGACATCATTTGGCATGGCAAACTCATCATACAAGTTGAACAAGCAAAGGTGTGACACAAATTGTCACACCAAGTTAGCACAAGCATAAAACGAAAATGGAGTATGGGAAAAATACCAAACCAAAACCAAAATGTCAAGCAATGTGTCTAGTTTCATCATGCAAAATTTCACATTCATTGGATAAGAAACAAGCATTTCACAAAGAGATAAGCAAGGCAAGGTCAAAACAAGACATATGATCAATCATCCTAGCACCAAATAAAGTCCAGCCAAGCACAATTTGTAAAATCATGATCATCAGAAAATAGACAAACAGAGGAACAAGATGCAAAAAATTGGGATCAAATTGGATCAATTTTCATTTTTATATGATTTTTCTAAGTTGAAGAAAATATTGAAATTCAAAAAATGGACATAGCATCAAAATGAGAGGGAAAGTGGATAAACATGTGAAGCATTTGAAATTATGACATCGCCCGGAATCGAAGTCAGACAACATTTGAACTTCTAGCGCGCCAAGGTGCAAAACGCACCGTTTCACTTAAGTACGTGGCATGGTCAATGCTTGTGTGGCTCGGTCAGCGCAACGTGAGCCAATGGAAGTGCTGTGTGGACGCACACGTGGACCAGTACATGCCAAGCCCTAAACTAACACATGCAAATGCAGGAAAAGCATGGCCAAAGGATCAAAACCGTGGCCTGAAGGAAGAACTTCATCTTCTTCCTCGAGCAGCAAATGAACAGTAACACGTCTTCATACAAATTTCCAGAAAATATTCCAGAAATCACAATCAAACACACTAACATGTAGTACATTCAATGGAGATCATGAATCAATGCATAGCTAAGCCTAAATTCGCATATTGAGAGAGAATCGAACAAGATAATTTTCATCCATGAAACTTTAATCTAACCTAACTCAGTCATTATTGCACCAAAATTCACGATTCAAAGCTCAGAATCACCAGCACAAAGAGATCTACACAAACATCACAATAAATTTGAGAATTAGAGAGATCGATTCATAACCTCTTGAAGTGCAGAAGCTGGAATTCGTGCTATCCAAGACTTGAAATGATCAAAAGCTTCTCTGTGATGCTTGTATAGATGATTGGAGGAGAGATTGAAGCTCAAACACACTTGAATTCAGCAGAATTTGAAATCACCATGGATGCTTCAAGCTTCGAGTATGGCTCAATATGGCACGGTTTCCTTTGATTTCACGACCAAATCTCCTCAAAAACACTTCAGGAGTAAGAATCAACCAATAGAATGTGCTCTTGTTTGAAGAATTTGCAAAAAAAATTGAGAGAAAAGTTTGAAGAATTTTGGATCTAGATCTGAAAAATGAATGTTAATCCTTGAATGCAGTTATGATTACTCTTATATATGCCATGCTAATGATTCTGTAATCAAGTTTAAACCAAATGCTAATGAGATTAACCAAATTTTAGGGTGTATGCATAAATTGGTTTTTCACCTCTATGCATGGAATGCATGTGTGAACAGTGCACGAATTTCCTTCATTTTCACTTAAAATCAATTTTTGGAACCAATGGCAATGGCAAAAAGTTCAAACAATGGTTCATTTTTGAATTTTGTAATTTCCCTCCAAAAAGCCCATGGATTAACAAGTGATCATGTGATGACAATTCATGTAATTTGATGCATGATTTGGAAATTAGAGGTCAAGAGGAGAATATTGCAAAAAGAACCACTCATTTTGGAGCTTTGGTTGAAAAGTTATGGCCATTTGAAGTTCCATGCACACTTTTCCATGATTTGATCATATCTCCTTAACCACACATTAGAAATTCATGATCTTGGACATTTTGGAAATGGGAGAGAAGGATCTACAACTTTCATGTTCAACAAAATTTCATTTGAAGCTTTCTTGATGATGTAATATTGAGTTGAAGTTGGTCCAAAATCTTTCCATTTTTGGAAAGTTCAAATTATAGGTCACTTGCTATTTTTTGGAAATTTTTGACTGGACCTCAAATTCTTCAATGTGAGTGTTTGAAATGTCAAATGAGACTTGTTTGAACATGAATGAAGTATTTCTAGTCACTTCCCACCTCCAAATTCACAGTTGACTTTGCAGTTGACTTTCTAGGCCTTCAGATGACTTGGGAATGTTCTGATGAGATTCAAGCCTCTACCACTTGGGATTTTGCTTCAAGATAACATCATAGTGTAGCGGTGTATTCGTCGCTATATGATCTATTGGTTAAATCATAAGCTAAGAGATACATGAAAAATTTCGAGTCGCCACCGCACTTTTATTTATCCAAAGGATTGGCTAAAAAGCGAACAAAAGCCTAAGAAGTTTTACACGTAGAAAACTAATAAAAAGATCAGAGATTCTGGGTAAGGGGTAAATTACGCAATGGGAAGGTGTTAGGCACCCATCACGTCCTAGGTACTCCTAGGGAGCCCTTTTCACACTTGTTGTATTAAATTGTTATTTGTTATGACAAAAATATTGTGCAAACATGATTGGGATGATGAGAAAAGAATATACATTTTTATTATTATTGGGTTCGAACGGATGAACCCGTTGCCTACGTACCTTCCATCAAAGGTAAGGATCAGAACGCCGTAGTTCGGCTAAAAGATTTCCAAAAGTTGGTGGATTTGATTTTAAACACAAGCACTGAGGCTTTTCATTATCAATGGGAGAACACTCGACCAAAAACAACATCCACCATGCGAGGATAGCTTCGACGTACTAGAGGGGTTAGCCCTGTTTGAAGTACGGAAGTCTTACTGTCGACTCACTAAGGATAGGCAAGATTTACATCAACCACAAAGATAATTGAAACCTATGGCTAATGTGAAAAGATTAATGGACAAAGCCAAAACAAGTGAATGAGTGAAGTTAATTGATTGTGATTATGAAGTCAAAGTATGATTAAGATTGATTCAAAGAAGTATTATGAAAATGAAGTTTGAAAAAAAAAGTCAAGGACTTGAGTCCGGGTTTTTAGTTAGAAAACATGAAGATGTTTGCACAACACTTATGTCAAGTTTAAAAGGTATAGTGTGAAAAGGTTTAGGACATAATGAATGATGAATGGATGAAGATGGATAGTAAAACTTCTTAGAAGGTTCACTTCTTGAAATCATATAGCAGATGATTCAAGTGTGTCCTTTGGAATAGCAATTAATAATAACAAACAAAGAAAGCAAAAGCGGATATCGGATGCCAATCACTGGTCTTATACCAATCTCCTAAAAACAAAACGGGATATCAGAAGCCACTCAATGGTCTTATACTAATCTCCACAGGCAAAGAAATAAAAGCGGATACCGGATACCAATAGATGGGTTTACACCAGTCTCCTAAAACAGAACAGGATATCAGATGCCACTCAATGGACTTACACTAATCTCCACAGAAGAAAACAAGAAATGGGATATGAAATGTGGAAGTCAACTGCCAATCTGTCTGGACTTAAGTTAACTCCACAGTATGGTCCTAGGAAATCCAATGCCACATCACAGGGACTTACAATGGATCCTCACATACAAGAACAAAAGCGACAATATGATCACAGGAATGCAAATGCCAACTTACAGGGACTTATAATTGCAACCTCTCATACAAACAGATGAACAAACTATGATCACAGGAAAGCAGATGCCAACTTACAGGGACTTATAACTGCAACCTCACATACAAAACCAAACAGATCAAATTATGATCACAGGACAACAGATGCCAACTTACAGGGACTTATAACTGTATCCTCACATACAACATCAAACAGAAGATATGAGTGACCAATGAGGTCTTACACTCTATCCTTCCATATCACGGGAGCAAATGCCAAAGCAATGGACTTACAATTGTCCTCAATGGGCAAACAACAATAATAGCATCACAAAGATAAATGAGATGAACATGCATTAATGGCAGTTGATGATGATGATAAATGCATAACATACAAGCAAACATGTGCATATGAAGCAATCAAACAATCAATGAATATCAAACAGCACACTCTATAGCCAAACAATGGGGGCTCACACAAGAGGGTTTGACTTTGAAAGTCCACTGTAATAGGTGAAGGTCGCTCTTAACCTGGCCATTGAGGGGCTCAGGTGAAGCAGATGAAAAGGAGATGAGGGGTGTGCCTCATTGCTTCTATCTCAAATCAGAGAGAGCATCAAAGAAAGTGTGGGAGTTCAGAAAGTAGGAACTCTCTCCACATTATTGACTCTATAGATCTTGGGTATTTATCTCATTGCTTCAACCATGTAATGGGAGCAAAGAGAGGACACACTGAATAGTGGGGGATAGATTGCTTATCCCTACCTTCCACCAATTGCCTTACTTGAAGGACTTTTCCTGCTTAGGACAAATATAAACAAACACAGGCATTGCCTCTTAAGGAGGACTTCAGACAGTTTGCCCGGTCAAATAACAGACCGGGTCTCCAGACTACATGAAGAAAGTAATTATACCTCAAAGCAAATGCTAAATAGCAAAGCAAGCAAGTTCAAAGAACTTAAGCAACTAAAGCACCTGCAAAAGTCAAACTCATTAGTAAACAAGTCAACAATCAAAATCAAAAGAAAATGAACCAGTAGTCAACCAACAGAGGGACCAATTGTGCAAGGCACAGGGACTCAAGCATATGAGTCACCTACAAAACAAAGTGTTAGCACATGATAAGCAAACCAACTCAATCAAAATTGAAAGGTCTTTGGGGCATTGGTGCTCAACCTGAAACAAAAGCTCAATTGTAAGCTTACAAGACCACTAGGACTAGCCTAGGGTCAAAGATGAAAGAAAAAGTCAAGGCAGCAAGGGAAAGTCAACCCAAACCAAGTTTAAACATTCAAGAAGCATTCACAATGGGATTCATAATTATATCATGCACCATGGTCGTTTCATATGCAAAAGGATGCAAAGCATGGCAAGAGAATCATACAAAAGTCAACAGCAAAGACTTCATTCAAAAGTCAACTCAAACAATCTCAAAAATTATGAAATAAATCACACTCAATCCTAACATCTAACATGGTATACATGTCAAATTTCATGGCATTTGGATGAGAGGAAGGCAGTCAAGTAAAATCATGAAGTCAAACCAAATTCAAGTAAGCATGGTGAAAGTCAACAAGCATAGGTCAACTTCAAAAAATCATATCAATTTGAAAACAGAAGAGAAATGAATGAGATTAACACCAATGCAAAGCTTGAGATGTCTAGTTATCACATATGAAATTTCATGATCATACAATAAGATTTGAGAATTTCACAAAAGATTTGGCAAGGCATAGCACAAAAAGTCAACAAATGACCACATATGGAAGAAAATTCTCAATCAAATGGAAAGCAGCAAGATTAATTCCAAGAAAAATCATACACAAACTAGACATGTGATAGATGATTCATGCAAAATTTGGAGTGATTTGGATAAGAGGAAGCATGTGAACAAAATTGTGAAAATGCATGATCATGGTATGACACCAAATGCAACACATGACTTCAAAAAATCATAACTATCAATCCACAAATGATAAATGCACAAACTTTATATGGAAATGAAAGTCAATGTGTCTAGTTTCACCACAAAAAATTTCAAACTCATTGGATACAAAATGACAATTTCACAAAGAGAATGGCACAATGTATCATTTTGGCATACATGTTGGGAAATCATTTATCATTTAAAATCCAGAACATGGAAAATTAATTAAAATTCACCATAAATTCTAGACACATTCATGAGTTTAATGCAAAAAATCTCACAATCTTTGGAATTAAAATGAGCAAAAAATGAATTGTTGGATTTTGATGAATAATTGAACAAAGTATGAAACACATAGCATGATTAATGGTCAAACACAAGTCAACGGATGGCATTCTGGCAATTCTGCAGTCATTAATCAAAACTACCGCGTTTTGGCAAGGCAAAACGAAATGTTTTGATTGGCTCTCAGCCAATCAAACAGTAACCTAGCCAATAACATTCAAATTTTCTGAGTTTCTAAAACCCTAGGGGTTTCCAACACAGCAAGGCATTTTTCTCACTCATGTTCATGAACAACAATCACAAACAGCATCAAAGATCAATCATGGCATGAAACAAACATCATTGGGCAACATTAACTAACAACAGACCAAACAAATCAAGAGAAAAATCTGGATAGAAATTAAAGTTGTGAAAACAACAGCAAGCAATCATCATCTCTAATAAACAGAAATCGAAACAAGGTATCATTCAAAAGCAGGGCATTAGACATGATGTTGTCATACAACAAGAAAATAAGTAGCAGCCAATACTCATGCATCTATGAAGCTGAATTTTCTGCTAGAAATAATGACAGAGTTCATTTTAGCAGCATGGTTCATGGTGTCTATCAACATCCAAACAAAATGAACAACAGCACACAACAACATGGATTTAGCAAGCAGCAGGACACATTCATCATTAACAATGTTCATCATCATACAGCCAACTTCAAACAGTAGGGCATAAACAGCATGGCTTAGCAGCATCATGCAGCTTTTAAACAACAGCACCAAACAAATTCTAAACAA
This sequence comes from Lathyrus oleraceus, assembly GCF_024323335.1. NCBI lineage: Eukaryota > Viridiplantae > Streptophyta > Magnoliopsida > Fabales > Fabaceae > Lathyrus > Lathyrus oleraceus. Next base: position 397,973,073 of record NC_066580.1, on the reverse strand, counting down.
GATTCAAGGACAAGCTGGGCAGAGTTAGGTTTCGAAACAGCATGGGATTTCATCATCAAACAACAATATGGAAATCACATGGCAACAAACATTCATGATGCTCATATAGCAAACAGCAAAACAACATACATGAGATGGATTTCTGGTCATGATATCTGGTTTAAATAACAACAGCAGGGTTTAACTAGCAGCATCATGTTCATTATTTAAATCAACCAACACATGAACAAAAGCACATAGCAGCATAGCATTCAAAAATCTGGGCAGCCACTAGGGTTTTAGAAACAGCAAGGCAATGGAAGCCACCACCAACAACCAACATTACAACCAAAGTCTGGACAGGACAGCAGCAGGGTTCAATAACAGCAACATTGGCATTGCAGTAGGTCCATACATTATCATGCAACCATCATGCAAACATTAAGGTGGTAACAAGGTTAATCATGACATGAACAACAAGGCAAACACAAGCAGGAAAAGTTATGGGCATGGTTTGGTTGTAGCAGCAACAACAGCATCCACATGTTTTCATCAGTCGAAAATTCAAAAAAATACATGGTGAACAGCAAGGTATATGGCATAGCAAGTGGTAATGGCTCATGCAATTAAAACAGACAACAGCAGTCAATATTCATCATCATGTGCTCATCATCATGCAGGCAACTTCAAACAGACACAAGGAACAGCATGGCCAATGGTTGTTCATCAACATTCAAACAAAATAAACAACAGCACACAACAAGAATTTGGAAAAAGATTGAGGTTTATGCATTTGGTGGCAGCAGCAGGTCAAGCTTATGTTGTTCACCCAACAACAGAACTCCAACAGCAAGAAAAAACACAATATGGCAATGATGCAACCATGCTCATGCACCTAAACAGCACAAACTAAAACACATTCAAAGCAAAATCCTGGACAAGTTCTAAAGTTCATGGACAGGGTATACGCAGCAACATAGCAGGGTAGTAACAGCTTCAATATCAAAAATTCGAAATGCACAGAACATTGAATCACTCATGCCAATGGCAACAGTAAATATCATACATCCTATATCCAACAAGCAAAATCACCAAAACAAATTCCCATCCACAAATCGAGCAAAGATAAGTTCATGCACAAAGATGTAAATCCAAATATCTCAAACACCACACCACCATTTTGAGTGAAATAACTTGCAGTGGATTCATCAGTAAACACTCTTCCAGAAACACACTATAGATTGGAGAAAAAGGAAGGTCGAAAAAACTTACTTGTTTTGGAGGAAATCGTGTAACAGTGATGTTCTTGATGATCCTCCTTGAAACAGATGGTGTTTATGCTTTACAATGATGGAACCTCGAAGTGGTGAGCTCAGCCAAGCCTGGAACTCTTCAAATCTCTTTCTGCCATTGTTATAGCTTGAGGAAGAACAGAACTTGAGACTGTGGTACAGGTGAGGTTTTCTGGTTCAATAGGGTTCACAAAGGTGACTAGAGCGTGAGGGAAGCAAGAGTGGATTGAGGCCTTTGAAGATTTGAGCAGAAAAATGTCAATTGCCAAAAATGCAAGAAGAGAGAATGAATGTGTTTTTGGTCGTGGAGGCTGCAGTCTAGGGTTGGAAATGCAGAAGAATCCCTTAAATATCATCTGTTAATCATCACTTAACCATGTGCTAAGCTAACTTAGTGTAAATGCCTTCATTTGCAAAGTTGCTAATTGTGGACAAAGTGGAAGTGGAGGTGTGTTTTTGCTGCGAATTTGGGCTGGGCACAGGCTGGAAACAGACTGCATTTCTGCTGCTTTGGTTGTACAAGTGAAATGCTGTACTGATTTTTACTTTTGTGAAGCTTCTTTTGCCAAATTGCCAAATTTGCATTTTGATTCAAAATGATGGGAAAATGGTGGTATGATGATGGTTTTAAGCTTGAGGCAAGTCACAAATATGGTTTAAAGCATTTCCCAATTGACCAAATCAAGAAAAAGTCAAAACTCAAAAAGTCAAAGTTTGGTCAAACTTTGAATTTAAATGAAAAAAGGTCCAAAAATGCCATTTTGAATGGTAAGGTTTTAGGTCATGAAATTTATATTTTTGGAAAGAGGATGAAAAATGTGGTTTTTAGGAAAAAACCCCACCAAATTTGGCCTTATGGTTTGAGAGATATGGCTTGTTGAAGTTCAAAAATTGATGAAAATGAATTGATCATATCTTGACAACCACACATGGGATTTTGATGTTCTTGGACTTTTTGAAAATGGGAGAACAAGATCTTCAACTTTCATGTTGGGCAAAAATTCATTTGAAGCTTGTATCATGATGTAAGTTTAAGATCAAGAAGTTTCCATTTTTGGCAGTTGAAATTACAGGTCCACTTTCTATTTCTGGAAAATTTTCTGATTTGACTTGATTCTCTTCCATGATGAGGTTGAACATGATAGATGAGGCTTATATAGGCATGAATGAACTCCTTCAGATCAATTCTATCCATCAGATTCTTGATTAAATCAACTGTTGACCAAGTTTGACTTTTCTAGGGTTTTGGCCTGACTGATCCTCTTCTGATGATTTCCAAACCCTAATTCTTTGAGAACTTGACTTCAAGTGATGTCCCAAGACATATGAACTTTTGATTATTGATCATGGTGCCCAAATTCTGCAAGAATGGCCACCATCCATCGCTTTGACTGACTGTTGACTGACTTTGACCTAATTGCTGATGATTGCTTCAACTGCAAGCAACAAGGTTAGACTGACAATATTTTTGTACTTTTTGAATGATAAACATATGAAAAGCAATAATATACAAATGCAAAGTATGCTTGGTGATCAAGAAACAAACCTACAAGGCAATCTACCCACTAGGAGGGAAGCAAAGGCATGCAATGATCCTTGAGGTTATGATATGAATGATATGGGCCATGAGGGATCTTAGGGCCCAAAATTGGGGTCTTACAGATGCCCCTATTTAAGGTCATTCTAGCCGGAGAAGGGAAGTTTAGAAATCTTCATCTCGACGCGTTAGAATGGACTTAAATAACAGTAATGAGACAAATTTTGGTCCCTAAGAGACCTCATGATGCAGATGTATGCGTGCAAAAGACACGAATTCTGTGGGGAATATGATTCACACAGAAGAAAAGACGATCCATCGGAGTAGTACACTCACCAGGAACAGAGACTCTAACAAGACTCTATGGGGATAAAAACAGAAGGAGAGATGTGTGAACAAGACACGACTCCAAACTGTGGAAGAAACAAAACTGACACAACGTGATTAAAACACGACTCTGATTAGGAAAACAGAAAACAGACTGGAGAACTCACTGGGGAGTGAAGAACTCACACTGGGAAAAGAATTCCAAAGGAAAATAAATCCATTGGAGAGACACAAGCTGACTCCTGGAGGAGCAACAGAAAACTCCACTGGGGAAGTAACAAGCAAGATGAGATGTTACCAGGCATACGGGTAACAAACTCAGGAAGGAACACCAAGGATACCGGGTTGTAGGTATGTAATAGGTGACCGACCGAAACGTGAATTGGTGTGTGTTCCAAAACACTCATCATCCTGAAGAGAGCGAAAAGCAAACTTGTTTATAGGATGGATATTCAATTCCACAAGGAAAATGAATCTTACTCTGAGGGGAAAACAACAAAGTGTTTGACAAGAGAGTGCATGAGATATATTATTCATAGCCGTCAAAACGTGAATAATATACTCGCATGGAAAGTTATCCTGAACCGGTTTGTAGGTTGTTTATAGGATAAAATCCGAAATCGTGAATTGGTTTGTGTTCCAAAACACTCATCATCCAAAACACGAATTGGTTAAAGGATGGCTATTCGATTCTACAAAGAATACGAATCTTGCTCAGTTGGGGAAAATCAACAAAGGATTCCAACCAAAGAGTGCATGAGATATATTATTCATTACCGGCAGACCGTGAATAATATACTCGCATGGAAGATTATCCTGAACCGGTTACTGGGTTGTTTAAGGATAAAAATCCGAAAAGAAAGGCATCGAGATACCCGAATAGGTATATAATGATGACCAATCAAAAGGAGCAACAGACATTACCAACAAAAGGGTAAATGAAAGGCGAACTGCTGAGGATAAATTGCAAGCATCCGGAAATTATCGACAGAAGACTAGCTGGGGATGCATTGGTAAACAACCAATGATCCAGGGACAAATCACTAGCATACGGTGAAAAGACCCACTGGGGATAAAATTGCTAGCATACAGCAATTATCCACAAAAGACTTGCTGAGGGTATAAGTGCTGATCTGAGCAACTTATACAAGCAAAGGAAAATCAACATCAAGTATTGAATGAAGATAACCACAAAATTGGGGTTTACATCTACCGAAAACGGGGTAGAAGACCAACAACTCCGCGTGGGGATAGAACAAATCACAAATCCGCACGAGAAACCAAAATAGGGTTTATAACAAACCGCAAACTGCTGAAGAGCAGGAAAATAGGATTTACCAACTACCGGGTATGAGGTAGAAAACCAAAACTCTGGCTGGAGAATAAAAGGTGTATAACCACAAATTCTGTTAAGAAAGCCAGGAAAGATAGGACTTATAACTACCGGTTATGAGGGTAGAGGCCCAAAAACATTCCACTGGGGAAAAACCCACTGGGAAGCACAAGATATCTGACAAATAGCCAATTCGGGAATGATCCGAAGAGACAGACTGAATAAAGACACGTCCTAATGAGGATGTAACTCAAATAGGAAAATCCATCCCAATATATATGTTGGGAGGAAACGGAAGAAACCGTCATCCACGAGGATATATCTCAGTGGGGAACTGCAGAAGAAAGTACAACATTTTCTGCTTATGGGGCTGACTCTATATGGAGAGATTTTAAACACCCGACATCTGCTTGGGGAGATCTATAAAGAGATCTATATCACCATAGCAGGAGACACGACAAACAAAAGATATATGGCAAGAAATGCAACATGAATATCTGAATGTTTATGAATATGCATGAATATGCGTGATTTATGTTTGATGAATGCTGACAAAACAGACAATTCTAACACAAACAGGTTCAGGAACCAAACGTCCGGTATTATACTTCCAGGGGAAAAACCAGCTGGAGAGCCAATCTGCGGAGATCTACATGCTGTAAAGCAAAGATCCGCAAGTACTGCTGAAGAAGCAGAGAATCAGAGGTATCAGGAAACAACCCAATCAGGGTACAGAAAGTCACAACGGGCGAAACGGCCACCAAGACGAATCTGTAGGGGAACAAGAGAAGTCCCAAAGTATATCTGCAGGGGATCCCAGTGTCGACTGAGAAACAACAAAGTGCGTTGCACAAGTACGAACTGCTGTAGAAGCAACTCCACATAACTCCACTGGGGAACAATCCACTGAGGGAGAAGGATATCATCCAAATAGAATCTTATTGCATAAGCAACTCTATCGGGGAAAACTGTCAGCTGCTCTCTTGGGAACAAACCACTGAGGGAGGACAGATCAAACAAGTAGATTCTGCAACGAACCACTCCACTCGGGGAGAATGCACAAAACAAACTGATCACGACAAGTAGGTTCTGCAATACAAGCCACTCTACTGGGGATCACAAACAGTCAGGAAATAAATCCATTCACTGGAGGCCAAAGCCGTCATCCAACCATACTGGGGATTGAAGAAGTATTCAGCAGGCGAAGCTGCCACAACAAACATTCTGCAGACTACGCTGAGGAAAAGGTGGTTGGAAAACCGGGATGTCAACCCAAACAACCAACTGAGTAGGAAAATAAATCCTGCTCTGCTGAGGAGAAATAAACACTTTAATGGAGAGATAGCAACGATTCCACAGACGACTTTGCCGGGGAAAGGGTAAAGTACCAGGTATCAAACCACTGACTTACCGAGTCTTCAACAAGAAGGCAACCGTGCTGAGGAAACAGACAAATCCTGCTGGCACACTGCATGGGGAAAAGTGGTAACAACTCCACTTACAACCCTGGTGGGGATATTAATATCAGCTTTACTCGTGACTCCGAGGGGAGTATCAATCAATCAGCTATACTCATGACTGCGCTGAGGAGACAAATAAAGTCTGGGGCATACGACCCACTAGAGAAAGTGACAGGGCACCAGGATGACAAACCATCAACCGCCGAAACTTCACAAGAAAACACCCATGCTGGGGGAAACTGCTGCTGGAGAGAACGAAGTCTTCAACAACACTCTGCTTACGACTGTACTGGGGAACAACCCCAACAAAAACTTTGTTTGAGGAACAGCCTCAACAAAGATCTGAAGAAAGAAGATACCACCAAACCAGGAATATGAACCAATGTCTTACCTGTTGGAAATCATGCCACCCTCGGGAGAGCACTGAGATATTCTTGAGTATCCTTTCAATCTTGTGAATGTTCACTTTGTATAAAACAAAAATTTTGAAAAATTTGATTTGTTTAAAACAATGACATTTTTATCAATTTAAAACATGCAAAACATTTGTTGAATTGAAACAAATAAGAGTGCAAATAATTGGATAAAAAGCTCAAATTGATTTGATAGAATGGTAGTCCGCAAATGGCAAGACTCCATAGATCTGTACAAATTTGAAATCAGTGATGTATATTGGAAGAGGGCTACATTGAACATAATGATCCTTTCTCTACCAATTTGAATCTCGATGTATCCGAAGCTTCAGTTGACGACGAATCGAGAATCTTCTGACGAAATGACGACTGATGAACCAGAAAGTCTTGTCAGGATGCAGTTACTTGCCAAATCCCTAATTTTTGCCTAGATTGCCCCAGAGTGAGGTACTCAATCTAGCGGGATGCAAATATATTCTTTTTTCAAGTCTCTAATTTTTGCCTGGATTACCCTTGCGGGTTCTCCACCGAGACGCTCATTTTTGCCTAAGCCGCCCTTTCGGGTTTTCAACTTAGCGAGCTATTCTGTTTTTTTTTCATTCTCTTTTCATTTGCGTATACCTTTTTTTTTAGGCAAAGTATCTTTTGACTGCATCTGAATTCACAGGACGAGTGAAATCCTCCCCATCCATTGTTGTAAGCATTAAAGCACCGCCTGAAAAGGCTCTCTTAACAACATATGGACCCTCGTAGTTTGGAGTCCACTTGCCCCTGGAATCGGGCGCGAAAGACAAAACTTTCTTGAGCACAAGGTCACCTTCTCGGAACACACGAGGCTTGACCTTCTTGTCAAATGCTTTCTTCATTCTTTGCTGATACAACTGACCATGGCACATGGCAGTTAAACGCTTCTCTTCGATCAAATTCAGCTGGTCATAACGACTCTGAACCCATTCAGCATCTGTCAACTTGGCTTCCATCAAGACTCGCATTGATGGGATCTCCACCTCTACTGGGAGAACGGCTTCCATGCCATAAACAAGAGAGAAGGGGGTTGCCCCTGTTGAAGTGCGTACAGACGTACGATATCCATGCAAAGCAAATGGCAGCATCTCATGCCAATCTTTGTACGTGACAGTCATCTTCTGGATAATTCTCTTGATATTCTTGTTAGCAGCCTCAACAGCCCCATTCATCTTGGGTCTGTAAGGAGAGGAATTATGGTGTGCAATCTTGAATTCCGCGCACAACTCATCCATCATCTTGTTATTCAGATTGGATCCATTATCAGTAATGATCCTCTCTGGCACACCATAACGGCAAATCAACTGGTTCTTGATAAACTTCACAACCACCTGCCTGGTTACATTCGCGTACGACGCGGCTTCAACCCATTTGGTGAAGTAATCAATTGCTACGAGAATAAACCGATGTCCGTTGGACGCTTTCGGCTCAATCATGCCGATCATGTCAATTCCCCACATAGAGAAAGGCCATGGTGACGAAATCACATTCAGGAGTGTCGGAGGAATATGAATCTTATCCGCATAAATTTGACACTTGTGACATTTCTTCACATACTTGCAACAGTCAGACTCCATTGTCAGCCAATAGTAGCCTGCTCTCAGCATCTTCTTAGCCATGGCATGTCCATTGGAATGAGTACCAAATGAACCCTCATGGACCTCAGTCATCAACAGGTTTGCTTCGTGTCTATCCACACATCTGAGCAAAACCATATCAAAATTTCTCTTGTACAGCACTTCACCACTGAGGTAGAAACTGCCTGACAACCTTCTCAAAGTTTTCCTATCTTTCACAGATGCCCCAGGCGGGTAGACCTGGTTCTGGAGGAAATTCTTGATATCAAAATACCAAGGCTTGTCATCTTTTACTTCTTCGATTGCAAATATGTGAGCGGGTCTGTCCAAGCGCATCACAGTAATGTTGGGAACATCATTCCACCATCTGACAACAATCATGGAAGCAAGCGTAGCAAGGGCATCTGCCATCCGATTATCTTCTCGAGGAATATGATAAAATTCAACTTCTGTGAAGAAAGTTGAAATTCTCCTTGCGTAATCTCTGTATGGGATGAGACCTGGTTGATTTGTCTCCCATTCACCTTTGATCTGATTGACAACCAAAGCTGAATCACCATAGACATCAAGATATTTGATTCTCAAATCAATGCATTCTTCAAGTCCCATTATACAGGCTTCGTACTCCGCCATGTTATTCGTGCATTTGAAAGTTAGCCTTGCTGTAAATGGAATGTGCGATCCTTGGGGATTAACAATTACTGCCCCAATTCCATTTCCATATTGATTAACAGCGCCATCAAACACCATCGTCCATCTGGAACCAGGTTCTGGACCTTCATCAAGTGTAGGCTCATCGCAATCTTTCATCTTCAAATACAGAATTTCCTCATCAGGGAAGTCATACTGAACAGACTGATGATCTTCAATTGGCTGGTGCGCTAGGTGGTCAGCCAAAATACTACCTTTGATAGCTTTCTGAGCTCGATACTCAATATCATACTCAGACAATAACATCTGCCAACGGGCAATCCTCCCAGTTAAAGCAGGCTTCTCGAAGATATACTTAATTGGATCCATTCTGGATATCAACCAAGTTGTATGATTAATCATGTACTGGCGCAAACGCTTAGCTGCCCAAGCTAAAGCACAGCACGTCTTCTCAAGCATAGAGTACCGAGACTCACAATCAGTAAACTTTTTACTGAGGTAGTAGATAGCAAACTCCTTCTTCCCTGATTCATCTTGTTGACCGAGTACACAACCCATCGAGTCTTCAAGAACTGTTAAGTACATAATCAGAGGTCTTCCTTCCACAGGCGGAGACAAAATCGGAGGTTCGGACAGATAATCTTTGATACTGTCGAAAGCTTTCTGGCAATCCTCGGTCCAATCATGAGACTGATCTTTCCGGAGGAGCTTGAATATCGGCGCACATGTGGCAGTCATGTGGGATATAAATCTGGAAATGTAGTTCAAGCGGCCAAGAAAACCTCGGACTTGCTTCTCAGTTTTGGGTGCGGGCATCTCTTGTATTGCTTTGACCTTTGCAGGATCAACCTCAATACCTCTTTCACTTACCACAAAACCCAACAACTTTCCGGAACGGACTCCAAAAGTACATTTGTTCGGATTCAGACGAAGCTGGAATTTCCTCAAACGCTGAAAAAGCTTCAACAAATGCTCAATATGCTCAACTTCCGTTCGAGACTTGGCAATCATATCATCAACATAGACTTCTATTTCCTTGTGCATCATGTCATGAAACAAGGTAGTCATAGCTCGTTGATACGTGGCTCCGGCGTTCTTCAAACCGAAGGGCATCACTCGATAACAGAATGTTCCCCAAGGTGTGATGAATGTTGTCTTCTCCATATCCTCTGGTGCCATCTTGATTTGATTATATCCGGAAAATCCGTCCATAAAGGAAAAGACTTTGAATTTAGCTGTATTGTCTACCAACATGTCAATGTGTGGTAGGGGAAAATCATCTTTTGGGCTAGCTTTATTCAAATCTCTATAATCAACGCACATACGGACTTTTCCGTCCTTCTTAGGAACAGGCACAATGTTGGCCACCCATTGAGGATATGTCGAAGTCACCAGAAACCCCGCATCAATTTGCTTCTGAACTTCCTCTTTGATCTTCACTGCCATATCTGGATGAGTTCTTCTGAGCTTCTGCTTCACAGGCACGCACTCAGGCTTCAAAGGCAGGAAATGTTGCACAATATCTGTATCTAAACCTGGCATGTCTTCATAGGACCAAGCAAAGATATCTGAATATTCTCGTAGCAAGCTGATCAAATCTTCCTTAACAGACCCTTCAAGAAGTGCCCCAATCTTCACCAGGCGCTCACAATCCTCAGACCCCAAGTTGACTGTTTCCAAGTCTTCGAGATGCGGCTGAATGATCTTCTCTTCGTGCTCAAGGAGACGGGTGATCTCATCAGGAATCTCTTCAACGTCATCTTCTTCTGCCTCAAATACAGGGAATTCAAAATTGGGAGATGGCGTTGGATCATTATGTTCAATGGGTTTTATGATCAACCTGCATAATGATTTTGGTTAAGAAAAACTTCATAATTTTAAACAAGCAAATCATTATGCAGATGAGAAATGTTGCTTTTACAGCCTTTATTTTTGTTTTTATGGTTTTTTGTGATCACTGATTTCATAAAGAAAAGCAAAAAGTGAAAACAAAGGAAAAACAAATGTTTTGACAATGCAAAAATTGAATGAAAATATCATTGTATATATGCTTTGCCAACAATGTCATCACTTCTCCTTTTGGCATGGGAGAAGGGTTTTAAACAAAATGAACAATTACTCTGATCTATGGATAACTGTAGGAACATCCACAGCGACCCAATTGTGGCAGACACCACCAGGAATAACAAATTGTTCAAGTCTTCTGCGTCTTCTTCTTCAATGATAGCAGCAGCTTCCTCTTCTGCAGGTTGATCAGCATGGATGGATCCTCCACTGGTGAACAGACCTTGCTCGTTGCATGCCCCAGAACCAAAGCCAATGCCAGCCCGGGATCGATTATCTTCTAGTTCAAGCACTTTCCCTAATCCAGCGACTGCACCACATTCAATGGCCAGCTTCGCATCACGGTAGGAAGTGAATGAAGGAGACTTCTTCTCGATTGGTTTATCAATAGATAAAGCTTGGAACTGAGTTCCAACTTCATCCTCTGCATCAATGTACGAGAAAGAAGACAAATTACTGACCAGGAGAGCCTTTTCTCCCCCTACTACAACCAATTTCTTGTTTTTGACAAACTTCAGCTTTTGGTGTAGGGTGGATGTCACGGCGCCAGCCTCGTGAATCCATGGTCTGCCCAAGAGACAGCTGTATGATGGGTGAATATCCATTACTTGAAAAGTGATCTGGAAATCACTTGGTCCAATCTTGATCGGGAGATCCACTTCTCCAATCACGGTCTTGCGCGACCCATCAAAAGCTTTAACAACAACCCCACTCTGCCTCATAGGAGGACCTTGATATGACAATCGTGAGAGTGTGGATTTTGGCAATACATTTAAAGAAGATCCAGTGTCCACCAACACATTGGACATTGCATCAGATTTGCAATTCATAGATATATGTAAAGCCATGTTGTGGTCTCTTCCCTCCTCAGGGAGATCAGCGTCACAAAAGCTCAGGGTGTTGCAAGCGGTAATATTTGCAACAATGCTATCAAATTGTTCCAAAGTGACGTCATGATCAACATACGCTAGGTCCAAGACTTTCTGCAGAGACTCCCGATGGGGTTCTGAATTCAGCAATAGAGAAAGAATAGAGATCTTGGAAGGCGTGTGTAGAAGCTGGTCTACAATATTGTACTCACTCTTTCTGATGAGCCTCAGCATCTCATCAGATTCTTCATCAATAATGCCGCTCGGGCCAACCACTGAAGAAATGGGAGTCTTTGGTACGGCAGAGGAGGACGGCTGGGCAACAGCAAGTGCCGGATTCTGGATATTCACAGCGGTTCCCACAGGGCGCTCAACAGTATCAGAAGCGGTAGCCTTTGGAGGCGCGGAAAAGACGCGACCACTGCGGGTCAACCCACTAACATCAGCGATAGTGGTCACGGAAGTAGACGGCAGAGGTACCTCAACCCCATCCTGGACAGCAACAGGATTGTACCGGAAAGGTACAGCTCGATCAGATGAATACGGCTCAGGGCCGGCTGGTTTGATAACCAAAGAAGGTGATGCCTTAGGCTTGTTGCTATTATAACGAATAACAACGGGCTCGGGCAATTTGAACACCGGGGAGATGACACTCACTTCGGGCTCAACAACATCAACATTGCGATTCTGGAGAATCTCAATGGTACCTTCATTCAACAGCATCTGAAGTTCACAGCGTACTTGGTCACAACCTAAGCGGTTAACGGAGCAGACGCGGCACTGGTCATGGTTATGCTTCAAATAGCTGTGCTGACACAGCATCTTATGTAACCCAACCAATGACTGCCGGATATGACTGATGTACTTCACCTTGTACTTCCCAAGGTTCTCCTGGATCATGTTTACAGATTTCCCATGCGAAGGCAATGGGTTCCTGGTGACATTTGGGTTGGAGTCTTCAAAACTCAGAATTCCGCTTCTCATAAGGTCTTGAACCTTAGTCTTCAGCTGGAGGCAATTCTCAATGTCATGGCCCGGAGCGCCAGAGTGATAGACGCAATGCTGGTCAGGCTTATACCACCACTGAGGGTTGGCCGGTATAGCCGGAGGATCTCTCGGAGAAACCAACTTCCGCTCTATCAGAGAGGGATATAACTCCGTATACGTCATCGGAATTGGATCGAAACTGATCTTCTTCCTTTCGTAACCTGCGTTTGCTTGATTACTCGTATTCCCACGAGGCTGGTAAGCCTGTTGCTGTGGACGAGCTTGTTGATACTGCGGTTGTTGGTATTGTTGTTGATGTTGATACTGTTGAGGTTGAGGAGCGTTGTTCTTGAAAACAGGTGCTACGTGAGCCACCTGGTGCTGATGACCGGAATGTCGTGCAGGCTTCCTCTGAACAGAGGGTCTTCTATGTTTTGGCTGAGACTGCACAGCATGGGCTTCTCCTTCTTTCCTCTTAAACGCTCCATATCGTTTAGAGGAAGAACCATCGTCTTTAGCTAATCGTCCTTCTCGGACGCCTTCTTCAAGACGCATCCCCATGTTCACCATCTCGGTGAAATCAGAGGGAGCGCTGGCCACCATTCTCTCATAGTAAAATGACCCAAGAGTCTTCAGAAAGATCTTGGTCATCTCCTTCTCTTCTAATGGTGGAGTAATTTGAGCTGCCAGCTCACGCCATCTCTGGGCGTACTCCTTGAACGTCTCTTTGTCCTTTTGTGACATAGACCTGAGTTGATCTCTGTCAGGTGCCATGTCAACATTGTATTTGTATTGCTTGACGAAAGCTTCGCCAAGATCATTGAAAGAGCGGATGTTGGCACTGTCCAGACTCATATACCAACGGAGAGCAGCACCAGACAAACTGTCTTGGAAGTAGTGGATCAAGAGTTGATCGTTGTCGGTCTGCGTGGACATCTTTCTGGCATACATGACCAGATGTGCCAAAGGACAAGTGTTCCCCTTATACTTCTCAAAGTCTGGGACCTTGAATTTAACAGGTATCTTCACACCGGGAACTAGACAAAGTTCGGCTGCTGACTTGCCGAAGAGATCTTTGCCTCTAAGAGTTCTCAATTCCTTTCTCAGCTCGAGGAATTGATCGTTCATAGCATCCATTTTCTCGTGAACATCTGAGCCCTCAGATGCTTCAGAGTGATAAATGGTGTCGTCTACCCTCGGCATGGTATGCACGACAGGAGGAACAGGAATAGGGACCGGGCTAGATGCCGGCATTTGTGCAAAGGTAGGAGCTGGCAGATCAGGCATAAAGCCGGGAGGCATCCCCCAAGGAAAACCGGGAGGCATGGCATTTGGCTGCTGGGCACTGACAGGCACCGATGAAGTAGCCACTTCTGAAATAACAGTCCGCTGAACCGGAGTTGCTGGTTGAGGAGCAGGCTGATTCTGGGCTGCAAGAAGTTGCTCCATCAATGCGCCAAGTCTGGCGACTTCATCTCTCAAACTCTGGTTCTCTTGTTCCAATTGCTCCATAATCCTTGCAGAGTTGACCCTCGTATAATACCGGTGAGTCAGCTTGTCTTCAAAATAAATGAAGAGCAGATGTTAGAACCGGAAGACCAGAAAAAATGGGTACCTGTTTATGCAAGAATGATGCATGAAATGCTTATGCAAATGCTTTGATTTTCAAGGAACCCTCAGGGTATTTATTTGAATATTTAAACATTTTAATTGCTCATGGAAAATATTTCATTCAAAATATTAGGACAAAGAAATACAGCATTCTTTTAAATATTACAAAGAGAAAAGGTAAACAACATCCTATGGATCCCTATTAGCTCGGGATGCTGGAAGACGAGAAGTGTACAACTTCTTGATCTCTCTCTCATAGGCAGCCTCCATATCAGCTTTCTCCTTTGCAAGTTGATCATACTTCCTTTTCCAGAATTTGGAGGACTGAGGAAGCAGAGAAGTCCAAGTGTCGTTCGGATCGTCGATCACTCGGTGCTCGAGAAATTCAATCATATCATCCTTCTCCTTGAGCTGCTGCAGCAATTCCTCTCTCTCGCGGATCCAGGCACGCGAAAGGTCTTCTTCTCTCAACTCCTCTACACGTTGGGTAGGGAGGGTTGAAGGCCCAGCCACATCCAACAGTGTAGGTCTTGGATGATCATACGGCATCAGGTAGGTAGCAGCCCTCTGTCTGACCCAAGAGGTGTACGGCTCCAAAGCAATGCAGTTCTTTGGACCCAATTCATTCCTACTCTTTATGCGAATATTGCGCCAAGCGCGGACAAATCTGGCTTTCAGGCCTTGGGGATCTTTACCCTCCTGAAAGAACACACCTTCTAACAGAATGTTATGGGGTTTATCCTTTAAGGGGAACCCAAGCTGACGACGTGCAAGCGTAGGGTTGTAGGTAATCCCACCACATGTACCAAGAAGAGGCACATTAGGGAATTCCCCACAAGAGTTGATGATCTGAACGGTATCATACACGCGATCATACCAGGTGACATCATCATTGGTGAGAGACATGAGTCTCTGAGACCACCGTAGACATCCTTTGTTCTCCTGGAAAGCAACTGTCTGCGGCAAGTGCGAAATAAACCACTTGTACAGCAGGGGTAAACAACAGACAATGACTCCTCCATTCTTCATATTCCTCAGATGCATGGAGACATATGCATCACCCAACAAGGTCGGAACTGGATTAAGAACTGAAAAGATCCTAATAGCGTTCATGTCGACGAACTTGTCGAAGTTGGGAAACAGCACCAATCCATAGATGAGTAACACAAATAGAGCCTCAAAGGCATCCTCACTCATGGCCTTCCCATAAAAGGTAGCTTGGGCAATGAGGAACTCGGAAGGAAAACCTTGAATTCCGCCTTTGGTAGTCAGATTAGCTCTAATCAGATCTTCATCTATGTGCAACAGACTGGAAATCTCTCGAGCAGATGGAATACTCTCTAAGCCACTGAACGGCACTTGATCCAGAATAGGAATCCCAATAAGGTGAGAGTATTCTTCCAAAGTCGGCAACAGCTGGAAGTCTGGAAACAAGAAGCAATGATAGAGCGGATCATAGAACTGAGCAAGAGTGCTCATCAATCCCTCATCCACTTGAGTAGTCAACAGCGGCAGAAGCTTCCCATATCGAGCTTTGAAACCCAAGGGATCTAATACATACGATGTCAGATTCCTTAACTCTTTTACATCGGGCTGCTTGAAGCTGTATTTCTTTGTATGCCTCTTTGGTCTTTCCATGTCTGAAAATTTTGCAAATAACCCTTTAAGTTCCTTGAAAATTTTCTCTTTTTATGACATGAATGCGGATGAATGCGTGAATGCATGAATGCAACAAACACACTCAAGGATCAATCAAAGCACACCAAACAAAGGTCGTGGGAAAGCTCTATGTATCCCTAATATCAATCATCCATTTTGGTGGATTTAGGTTTTCACCTTATCGACACCCAAGTTCCATTGATATTAACGGTACGTGAACCGGTTCAAACATTCTTAATATCAACCAGCCACTTTGGTGGATTTTAGGTTTTACACCTGATCCGGGATCCATTGATATTAACAATGTTTGAACGACTCAACCACGAATCACGGGTTTGTTGAGAGTCACGAGCATGGAGTCTCGGTTAAGAACCACCCAAAGGGAGTGTACTAGGGTTTAAACCTGCCAGACATGTTCTATCAGAGGTTCCCATAATCATCGTTCCATCTTTCGAATATTATCGGAGGAACGAATACTCGTATTCCAAGAATATTCTCAAGAGAAACTCTTATGAGTGTAGTATCGCGTGACAATCGTATCAGAACTGACATCTGAACGACCTCCGCACTACGGTCCTAAAATAGGCCAAGATGGGTTTGGTAAACTAAGGTCCTTGGCTTCTGCGGAACATGATTGAAAGAATAATGCCTAACCACAAATAACTTGTGT
Organism: Lathyrus oleraceus; assembly: GCF_024323335.1. Lineage (NCBI taxonomy): Eukaryota > Viridiplantae > Streptophyta > Magnoliopsida > Fabales > Fabaceae > Lathyrus > Lathyrus oleraceus. The sequence continues at coordinate 397,956,620 of NC_066580.1, read as the reverse complement.
GACATTATTAGTTCAACATGACCTCCACCAAGTGAATGGACTCGCAAGTCAACTGGCTAAGGACTACTCCACACCAGTCGACAAGACTATGCCATTCTCCTATCCTAGAGTGCACTCGAGTTCGGGTACAGAACTCATCTCACAGATCACCAAAGCAAACAGCAAATGTATATCAAGCAATTCACACATTACAATCAATACATTCATCCCAAATCGTACAAAAATATGTCAGATAAAGAATAACAATATAGCACAACAAGGGTGAAAAGTAGGCAATACCACCAGGGATTCTGAGTTTTTCCCCAGCAGAGTCGCCACTTTTCTGTAGCGGTGTATTCGTCGCTATATGATCTATTGGTTAAATCATAAGCTAAGAGATACATGAAAAATTTCGAGTCGCCACCGCACTTTTATTTATCCAAAGGATTGGCTAAAAAGCGAACAAAAGCCTAAGAAGTTTTACACGTAGAAAACTAATAAAAAGATCAGAGATTCTGGGTAAGGGGTAAATTACGCAATGGGAAGGTGTTAGGCACCCATCACGTCCTAGGTACTCCTAGGGAGCCCTTTTCACACTTGTTGTATTAAATTGTTATTTGTTATGACAAAAATATTGTGCAAACATGATTGGGATGATGAGAAAAGAATATACATTTTTATTATTATTGGGTTCGAACGGATGAACCCGTTGCCTACGTACCTTCCATCAAAGGTAAGGATCAGAACGCCGTAGTTCGGCTAAAAGATTTCCAAAAGTTGGTGGATTTGATTTTAAACACAAGCACTGAGGCTTTTCATTATCAATGGGAGAACACTCGACCAAAAACAACATCCACCATGCGAGGATAGCTTCGACGTACTAGAGGGGTTAGCCCTGTTTGAAGTACGGAAGTCTTACTGTCGACTCACTAAGGATAGGCAAGATTTACATCAACCACAAAGATAATTGAAACCTATGGCTAATGTGAAAAGATTAATGGACAAAGCCAAAACAAGTGAATGAGTGAAGTTAATTGATTGTGATTATGAAGTCAAAGTATGATTAAGATTGATTCAAAGAAGTATTATGAAAATGAAGTTTGAAAAAAAAGTCAAGGACTTGAGTCCGGTTTTTAGTTAGAAAACATGAAGATGTTTGCACAACACTTATGTCAAGTTTAAAAGGTATAGTGTGAAAAGGTTTAGGACATAATGAATGATGAATGGATGAAGATGGATAGTAAAACTTCTTAGAAGGTTCACTTCTTGAAATCATATAGCAGATGATTCAAGTGTGTCCTTTGGAATAGCAATTAATAATAACAAACAAAGAAAGCAAAAGCGGATATCGGATGCCAATCACTGGTCTTATACCAATCTCCTAAAAACAAAACGGGATATCAGAAGCCACTCAATGGTCTTATACTAATCTCCACAGGCAAAGAAATAAAAGCGGATACCGGATACCAATAGATGGGTTTACACCAGTCTCCTAAAACAGAACAGGATATCAGATGCCACTCAATGGACTTACACTAATCTCCACAGAAGAAAACAAGAAATGGGATATGAAATGTGGAAGTCAACTGCCAATCTGTCTGGACTTAAGTTAACTCCACAGTATGGTCCTAGGAAATCCAATGCCACATCACAGGGACTTACAATGGATCCTCACATACAAGAACAAAAGCGACAATATGATCACAGGAATGCAAATGCCAACTTACAGGGACTTATAATTGCAACCTCTCATACAAACAGATGAACAAACTATGATCACAGGAAAGCAGATGCCAACTTACAGGGACTTATAACTGCAACCTCACATACAAAACCAAACAGATCAAATTATGATCACAGGACAACAGATGCCAACTTACAGGGACTTATAACTGTATCCTCACATACAACATCAAACAGAAGATATGAGTGACCAATGAGGTCTTACACTCTATCCTTCCATATCACAGGAGCAAATGCCAAAGCAATGGACTTACAATTGTCCTCAATGGGCAAACAACAATAATAGCATCACAAAGATAAATGAGATGAACATGCATTAATGGCAGTTGATGATGATGATAAATGCATAACATACAAGCAAACATGTGCATATGAAGCAATCAAACAATCAATGAATATCAAACAGCACACTCTATAGCCAAACAATGGGGGCTCACACAAGAGGGTTTGACTTTGAAAGTCCACTGTAATAGGTGAAGGTCGCTCTTAACCTGGCCATTGAGGGGCTCAGGTGAAGCAGATGAAAAGGAGATGAGGGGTGTGCCTCATTGCTTCTATCTCAAATCAGAGAGAGCATCAAAGAAAGTGTGGGAGTTCAGAAAGTAGGAACTCTCTCCACATTATTGACTCTATAGATCTTGGGTATTTATCTCATTGCTTCAACCATGTAATGGGAGCAAAGAGAGGACACACTGAATAGTGGGGGATAGATTGCTTATCCCTACCTTCCACCAATTGCCTTACTTGAAGGACTTTTCCTGCTTAGGACAAATATAAACAAACACAGGCATTGCCTCTTAAGGAGGACTTCAGACAGTTTGCCCGGTCAAATAACAGACCGGGTCTCCAGACTACATGAAGAAGAAGTAATTATACCTCAAAGCAAATGCTAAATAGCAAAGCAAGCAAGTTCAAAGAACTTAAGCAACTAAAGCACCTGCAAAAGTCAAACTCATTAGTAAACAAGTCAACAATCAAAATCAAAAGAAAATGAACCAGTAGTCAACCAACAGAGGGACCAATTGTGCAAGGCACAGGGACTCAAGCATATGAGTCACCTACAAAACAAAGTGTTAGCACATGATAAGCAAACCAACTCAATCAAAATTGAAAGGTCTTTGGGGCATTGGTGCTCAACCTGAAACAAAAGCTCAATTGTAAGCTTACAAGACCACTAGGACTAGCCTAGGGTCAAAGATGAAAGAAAAAGTCAAGGCAGCAAGGGAAAGTCAACCCAAACCAAGTTTAAACATTCAAGAAGCATTCACAATGGGATTCATAATTATATCATGCACCATGGTCGTTTCATATGCAAAAGGATGCAAAGCATGGCAAGAGAATCATACAAAAGTCAACAGCAAAGACTTCATTCAAAAGTCAACTCAAACAATCTCAAAAATTATGAAATAAATCACACTCAATCCTAACATCTAACATGGTATACATGTCAAATTTCATGGCATTTGGATGAGAGGAAGGCAGTCAAGTAAAATCATGAAGTCAAACCAAATTCAAGTAAGCATGGTGAAAGTCAACAAGCATAGGTCAACTTCAAAAAATCATATCAATTTGAAAACAGAAGAGAAATGAATGAGATTAACACCAATGCAAAGCTTGAGATGTCTAGTTATCACATATGAAATTTCATGATCATACAATAAGATTTGAGAATTTCACAAAAGATTTGGCAAGGCATAGCACAAAAAGTCAACAAATGACCACATATGGAAGAAAATTCTCAATCAAATGGAAAGCAGCAAGATTAATTCCAAGAAAAATCATACACAAACTAGACATGTGATAGATGATTCATGCAAAATTTGGAGTGATTTGGATAAGAGGAAGCATGTGAACAAAAATTGTGAAAATGCATGATCATGGTATGACACCAAATGCAACACATGACTTCAAAAAATCATAACTATCAATCCACAAATGATAAATGCACAAACTTTATATGGAAATGAAAGTCAATGTGTCTAGTTTCACCACAAAAAATTTCAAACTCATTGGATACAAAATGACAATTTCACAAAGAGAATGGCACAATGTATCATTTTGGCATACATGTTGGGAAATCATTTATCATTTAAAATCCAGAACATGGAAAATTAATTAAAATTCACCATAAAATTCTAGACACATTCATGAGTTTAATGCAAAAAATCTCACAATCTTTGGAATTAAAATGAGCAAAAAATGAATTGTTGGATTTTGATGAATAATTGAACAAAGTATGAAACACATAGCATGATTAATGGTCAAACACAAGTCAACGGATGGCATTCTGGCAATTCTGCAGTCATTAATCAAAACTACCGCGTTTTGGCAAGGCAAAACGAAATGTTTTGATTGGCTCTCAGCCAATCAAACAGTAACCTAGCCAATAACATTCAAATTTTCTGAGTTTCTAAAACCCTAGGGGTTTCCAACACAGCAAGGCATTTTTCTCACTCATGTTCATGAACAACAATCACAAACAGCATCAAAGATCAATCATGGCATGAAACAAACATCATTGGGCAACATTAACTAACAACAGACCAAACAAAATCAAGAGAAAAATCTGGATAGAAATTAAAGTTGTGAAAACAACAGCAAGCAATCATCATCTCTAATAAACAGAAATCGAAACAAGGTATCATTCAAAAGCAGGGCATTAGACATGATGTTGTCATACAACAAGAAAATAAGTAGCAGCCAATACTCATGCATCTATGAAGCTGAATTTTCTGCTAGAAATAATGACAGAGTTCATTTTAGCAGCATGGTTCATGGTGTCTATCAACATCCAAACAAAATGAACAACAGCACACAACAACATGGATTTAGCAAGCAGCAGGACACATTCATCATTAACAATGTTCATCATCATACAGCCAACTTCAAACAGTAGGGCATAAACAGCATGGCTTAGCAGCATCATGCAGCTTTTAAACAACAGCACCAAACAAATTCTAAACAAGATTCAAGGACAAGCTGGGCAGAGTTAGGTTTCGAAACAGCATGGGATTTCATCATCAAACAACAATATGGAAATCACATGGCAACAAACATTCATGATGCTCATATAGCAAACAGCAAAACAACATACATGAGATGGATTTCTGGTCATGATATCTGGTTTAAATAACAACAGCAGGGTTTAACTAGCAGCATCATGTTCATTATTTAAATCAACCAACACATGAACAAAAGCACATAGCAACATAGCATTCAAAAATCTGGGCAGCCACTAGGGTTTTAGAAACAGCAAGGCAATGGAAGCCAACACCAACAACCAACATTACAACCAAAGTCTGGACAGGACAGCAGCAGGGTTCAATAACAGCAACATTGGCATTGCAGTAGGTCCATACATTATCATGCAACCATCATGCAAACATTAAGGTGGTAACAAGGTTAATCATGACATGAACAACAAGGCAAACACAAGCAGGAAAAGTTATGGGCATGGTTTGGTTGTAGCAGCAACAACAGCATCCACATGTTTTCATCAGTCGAAAATTCAAAAAAATACATGGTGAACAGCAAGGTATATGGCATAGCAAGTGGTAATGGCTCATGCAATTAAAACAGACAACAGCAGTCAATATTCATCATCATGTGCTCATCATCATGCAGGCAACTTCAAACAGACACAAGGAACAGCATGGCCAATGGTTGTTCATCAACATTCAAACAAAATAAACAACAGCACACAACAAGAATTTGGAAAAAGATTGAGGTTTATGCATTTGGTGGCAGCAGCAGGTCAAGCTTATGTTGTTCACCCAACAACAGAACTCCAACAGCAAGAAAAAACACAATATGGCAATGATGCAACCATGCTCATGCACCTAAACAGCACAAACTAAAACACATTCAAAGCAAAATCCTGGACAAGTTCTAAAGTTCATGGACAGGGTATACGCAGCAACATAGCAGGGTAGTAACAGCTTCAATATCAAAAATTCGAAATGCACAGAACATTGAATCACTCATGCCAATGGCAACAGTAAATATCATACATCCTATATCCAGCAAGCAAAATCACCAAAACAAATTCCCATCCACAAATCGAGCAAAGATAAGTTCATGCACAAAGATGTAAATCCAAATATCTCAAACACCACACCACCATTTTGAGTGAAATAACTTGCAGTGGATTCATCAGTAAACACTCTTCCAGAAACACACTATAGATTGGAGAAAAAGGAAGGTCGAAAAAACTTACTTGTTTTGGAGGAAATCGTGTAACAGTGATGTTCTTGATGATCCTCCTTGAAACAGATGGTGTTTATGCTTTACAATGATGGAACCTCGAAGTGGTGAGCTCTGCCAAGCCTGGAACTCTTCAAATCTCTTTCTGCCATTGTTATAGCTTGAGGAAGAACAGAACTTGAGACTGTGGTACAGGTGAGGTTTTCTGGTTCAATAGGGTTCACAAAGGTGACTAGAGCGTGAGGGAAGCAAGAGTGGATTGAGGCCTTTGAAGATTTGAGCAGAAAAATGTCAATTGCCAAAAATGCAAGAAGAGAGAATGAATGTGTTTTTGGTCGTGGAGGCTGCAGTCTAGGGTTGGAAATGCAGAAGAATCCCTTAAATATCATCTGTTAATCATCACTTAACCATGTGCTAAGCTAACTTAGTGTAAATGCCTTCATTTGCAAAGTTGCTAATTGTGGACAAAGTGGAAGTGGAGGTGTGTTTTTGCTGCGAATTTGGGCTGGGCACAGGCTGGAAACAGACTGCATTTCTGCTGCTTTGGTTGTACAAGTGAAATGCTGTACTGATTTTTACTTTTGTGAAGCTTCTTTTGCCAAATTGCCAAATTTGCATTTTGATTCAAAATGATGGGAAAATGGTGGTATGATGATGGTTTTAAGCTTGAGGCAAGTCACAAATATGGTTTAAAGCATTTCCCAATTGACCAAATCAAGAAAAAGTCAAAACTCAAAAAGTCAAAGTTTGGTCAAACTTTGAATTTAAATGAAAAAAGGTCCAAAAATGCCATTTTGAATGGTAAGGTTTTAGGTCATGAAATTTATATTTTTGGAAAGAGGATGAAAAATGTGGTTTGTAGGAAAAAACCCCACCAAATTTGGCCTTATGGTTTGAGAGATATGGCTTGTTGAAGTTCAAAAATTGATGAAAATGAATTGATCATATCTTGACAACCACACATGGGATTTTGATGTTCTTGGACTTTTTGAAAATGGGAGAACAAGATCTTCAACTTTCATGTTGGGCAAAAATTCATTTGAAGCTTGTATCATGATGTAAGTTTAAGATCAAGAAGTTTCCATTTTTGGCAGTTGAAATTACAGGTCCACTTTCTATTTCTGGAAAATTTTCTGATTTGACTTGATTCTCTTCCATGATGAGGTTGAACATGATAGATGAGGCTTATATAGGCATGAATGAACTCCTTCAGATCAATTCTATCCATCAGATTCTTGATTAAATCAACTGTTGACCAAGTTTGACTTTTCTAGGGTTTTGGCCTGACTGATCCTCTTCTGATGATTTCCAAACCCTAATTCTTTGAGAACTTGACTTCAAGTGATGTCCCAAGACATATGAACTTTTGATTATTGATCATGGTGCCCAAATTCTGCAAGAATGGCCACCATCCATCGCTTTGACTGACTGTTGACTGACTTTGACCTAATTGCTGATGATTGCTTCAACTGCAAGCAACAAGGTTAGACTGACAATATTTTTGTACTTTTTGAATGATAAACATATGAAAAGCAATAATATACAAATGCAAAGTATGCTTGGTGATCAAGAAACAAACCTACAAGGCAATCTACCCACTAGGAGGGAAGCAAAGGCATGCAATGATCCTTGAGGTTATGATATGAATGATATGGGCCATGAGGGATCTTAGGGCCCAAAATTGGGGTCTTACACATAGCTCATATGAACTCTTGTGAATGATTGTGGGGTCCAAATCTCAAGAATAACCACCATCTATTGCTCAATGAATGCCCTGAATTGCCTTGACCTGTTAATGCTTCATCTGCAAGACAAAGGTTAGATGACATATTTTTGTACTTTTGGTTAGTGATAAAAGAAAAGAAATGATATACAAATGCAAGGAATGATTGGTGATCAAGAATCACTCTCAAAAATATAACCCACCCATAAGGAAGGAAGCAAGGTGTCCAATGATCCTTGAGGCAATGTGATGTTATGATATGATGCCATGAGGTATCTTAGGGACAAAATTGGGGTCTTACAGTGACGAAGCAGGTCGTGGCCAGATTTATGAAAAGAGAAATTATTTGCAGATATGGGGTTCCCGAGAGAATCATTACTGATAATGGTTCTAATTTGAACAACAAGATGATGGCAGAACTGTGTCGGGAGTTCAAGATTGAGCATCAAAATTCTTCTCCTTATCATCCGAAGATGAATGGGGCGGTTGAGGCAGCCAATAAGAATATAAAGAAGATTGTGCAAAAAATGGTTGTGACCTATAAAGATTGGCACGAGATATTGTCGTTTGCATTGCATGGGTATCGAACTTCGGTGCGTACATCTACTGGGGCAACGCCTTTCTCGCTTGTGTATGGAATGGAAGCCGTGCTACCCGTTGAGGTTCAGATTCCCTCTTTGAGAGTCCTGATGGACGTGAAATTGCAAGAGGCTGAATGGGTAAGGACTCGGTACGAAGAGTTGAGCCTGATCGAGGAAAAGAGGCTGGCGGCCATTTGTCATGGGCAGTTGTACCAGCAGCGGATGAAGCGTGCTTTTGACCGAAAGGTGCGGCCTCGGGTATATCACGTAGGGGACATGGTGTTGAAAATGATCCTTCCTCCTCAAAACGATCGTAGGGGCAAGTGGACACCCAATTATGAAGGTCCATTCGTGGTGAAGAAGGTTTTCTCTGGTGGAGCCTTGTTGTTAACGACCATGGATGGTGAGGATTTTCCATCCCCTGTGAATGCGGACGCAGTTAAAAAATACTTCGTATAAGAGACCCGCTGGACGAAAAGAATAAAATAGTCCAGGCAAAAATGGGCATCCCGGCGAACCAGAAAAAATGATGAAAAAGGTTTGGGCAAAAATTAGGGATAAAAAGAAAAAATTGTACACCCGGCAAGTCGAAAACCTGAAAAGGCGGCTTGGGCAAAAAAGGGTATCCCGGTGGACTGAAAACCCGAAAGGGCGGTCCAGGTAAAAGAGGGATTGAAACGAACAACTGCGTCTAGCATGATCGTTTGTACTTTGGATATGACATGGTTAATCCCCGGTAGGGATCGGTCGGAAGCGTCTTGTTCAGAAGGCAGAAAGCACGGAGAGTTTGAGGACATATGGGGTGTAACCGAGTTGGAACTCGATGAGATCGCGGTTTCACATTGCCATTAGGATAGATTTTTCCTTTTGTGCGCAATTACCTCTTTTCAGGAATTGCTTCCTGTGTATTGCTCAATTGTGAGCCACATTTTTTTCAATCAATAAAATGCATATTCAGTCAAATAATTTTTGTTTTTTGTTTTCATTACCACCTTGATTGCAAAAACATCCAGTTATTTTTGATAAAGAATATTTGCATTTTGATACATGGAGATCCCTTCCAATGCATGCTTATAAGATTGAAAATGTGAAATCTTATTCGGAAGGTTGAGTGACCTAGGTGTTGAAATCTTGGCACTCCTGGGGCACGTTTTTATCTAACGATCTCTTTTGCAGGTGCTGTTAGATATTTTCACTCCCCTGCAGGTTTTGATGTGAAGTTTTGACAAAAGATCCCGTGGAGTCCAATCAGGGACAAGGGATCGAAGAATGGTGAAAAGACGATGAAAGACGTGCGACGATCCTGGAAGATTAATCAAGAAGACTCTTCAAAGTCTGAGGATTGGAAAGTTTGTACGGATCTAAGGAATCCGATCTCCGTAGAGTACGGAGAAGTCGAGAATACAAGGTGATGAATCAGAAAAGTCCAGGCGAGTCTGGAAGCTCTCAAAACTGGAAAGCTGACACTGGATTTAGGTGTTGAAAATCAGGGTTCGACGAGTCGACGGGTGTTCTGTGCCAAACTTTCCTTATTTCCCCAAGCAGAGTCGGGATTGTTACCTCCCCAGCAGATTCAAGGTCTGTATCTTCCCAAGCAGGGTCGGGATGGTTATCTCCCCAGCAGGTTTGAGATCGGTGTTCCTCAGCAGCCTGGCCTGAAGGTTACTATTTCCCTAGTAGAGGTGTTTGTTGGTAGCTATTTCCCCTAGCACGGCGGAGCTTGTTAGTTTCCCCCAACAGGTCAAAGATTGTTGTTTTCCCCGCAGAGTGCGTTAGCGGTTTCTTCCCCAGCGAAGTCCCCAGGCGGGTCGGGTGCAGAGGAGGTTATCCCTGGGGAGGGTGGTCTTTTTCCCAGCAGCAGTGCTATTCCCCAGCAGGGTGGAGATTGGAGTGTTGTCGAGTTCCTCAGCAGAGTGCCTCGAGCTCCCCAGTAGAGTCCCTTGAGGGGGATACTTTTTATGCATTCATCATTTAGATAAGCATAGCATATTGCATAGCTAATTGCGTAGCATTTCCATCATTATCGAGCATTACGCTAAAAAATCATCATGCATCAGCATTGCAAGCATAAGCTAGTCTCAAGCTGTGGTTACTGTTTGAGGATTAGTTTCGCCAGATGGTGAAGATGTTACTCTGAGGAGTTTATCATCATGATGTCATATCAATAATATTCCCCAGTGGTGCGATATTGGAGGAGGAGTTTCTGTCGGGCGGAGACGAAAATAATAAAAATCAAGAGAAGTTTCGGGGCCCAAAGAGAAAAGTAAAGAGAGAATAATTCCCAGCTGAGCGCAAATTATTCGTTTGCTAGGGTTGAATAGAGGATAGCACTTATCACTAACCTTTACTTCTGCCGATGCTGGCAGGCAAGAGAGTTTCCGATTTTCAGATCGAAGAAGCTTCCGAAGTTCAGATCGATGCAGCTTGCGGCATTCAGGCCAGGTTTCCGGTGTTCAGGCCGAGGTGGGTATTCAGACCAGATTTTCCGATGTTCGAATCGAAGAAGTTTCCGATGTTCAGGTCGAAGTACTTGTGGCACTCAGGCCAGTTTCCGATGTTCGGATCGAAGAAGTTTCCGACGTTCAGGTCGAAGTACTTGTGGCACTCAGGTCAGTTTCAGATTTTCGGATCGAAGAAGTTTCCGACGTTCAAGTCGACGCACTTGCGGCACTCAGGCCAGTTTCCAATTTTCAGATCGAAGAAGCTTCCGAAGTTCAGATCGATGCAGCTTGCGGCATTCAGGCCAGGTTTCCGGTGTTCAGGCCGAGGTGGGTATTCAGACCAGATTTTCCGATGTTCGAATCAAAGAAGTTTCCGACGTTCAGGTCGAAGTACTTGTGGCACTCAGGCCAGTTTCCGATGTTCGGATCGAAGAAGTTTCCGACGTTCAGGTCGAAGTACTTGTGGCACTCAGGCCAGTTTCCGATTTTAGGATCGAAGAAGTTTCCGACGTTCAGGTCGACGCACTTGCGGCACTCAGGCCAGTTTCCGATTTTCAGATCGAAGAAGCTTCCGAAGTTCAGATCGATGCAGCTTGCGACATTCAGGCCAGGTTTTCGGTGTTCAGGCCGAGGTGGGTATTCAGACCAGATTTTTCGATGTTCGAATCAAAGAAGTTTCCGACGTTCAGGTCGAAGTACTTGTGGCACTCAGGCCAGTTTTCCGGTGTTCAGACCGAAGCGGTATTCAGACCGAAGCAGCATTCAGGCCAGTTTATCAGGCATTCAGGCCAATCTCTCGGTGTTCAGACCGACATTAATACTCTCATATTCCGAGGTTCAGTATTCAGACTGACGAGCGGCGTTCAAGCCATGGTGGTTCCTGTGTTACCATTTATTTTGGTATCCAGGTCAATATTTCTTTTCGGTACTCAGGCCGAATTTCTCCGTACCAGACGGATTTTTCTTTTGAGATCGCGTCTTTGCCAATTCTGACAGGCATTGTTAATTATTTCCCAGCGGAGTGCAAATTGTTCATCTGTTCTTGGTATTCAATCACTCTTCACCCTGATCATCTGAAAGCCGAGGCTATTCATATCGACAGGTTCACAGTGGATTGAATAGGGGCAGCTGTAACACCTTAAAATTTGCCCTCCTCTCTTGGGACTAGTTTAGCATTTTGCATTCCATATTTTAGGGAATTAGACATGTACATATTGCATATCATGTGAAACAGACAAGTCATCCTCCTAAGTCTTTCTCAAAAGATAGAGAGGTTAAGAGATTCATGCCTGGGAGTCTTATTGGATTGATGATCAATCATCTGAGGGTTGCTCTTAAATTAGGGTTTTTTTGGTCCTTCAAGGAGGTTGAGCATTATTGGTTGCAAGAATACATCATCATCATCATCATCATCATCATCATGGTTATGTCATCCTCAAGGGGTTCATTGTTCATGCTCAGATTCCTCTGGATTAGGGTTTTGACCTCTGGTCAACCCTAATCAGTGCCATTCTACCAGTCAGGGTTTCTTAAGGAGATGGGGTTTATTTCTTGGATGGAGATCATATGGTCATTATTATTGAGCTTGTGTAAGCTAGGGTTTCATTTTGGAGCCTCAAGTGGTTGAGGCTCAAGCTGATCAGAGCACTTCTAAGTCATCTGTCAACTAGAAAGCTAACAGAAAGTCAACTGACGGCTAGGAGGTGGAGAAATGAGTTTCAACATCCCATTCATATTCAAAAGAGGCTTATTCATCATTACAAATGCATATCTTGAAGAATTTGAGGTCAGATCAGAAGTTTCCAAAAATGGAAAGTGACCTATAATTGAAAGTTTCCAAAAATGGAAAGTTTTTGGTTCAAATTCAACTTGATCTTACATCATCAAAGAAGCTTCAAATGAAATTTTGTCCAACATGAAAGTTGAAGATCGTTCTCTCCCATTTCCAAAAAGTCCAAGGTCATGAATTTATGATGAATGGTTGAGGAGATATGATCAAATCATTGCCAAGTGTGCTTGAAACTTCAAAAGGGCATAACTTTTGACTCATAACTCCAAATTGAGTGGATCTTTTTGAAAAATTCTTCTCATGACATGAACATTCCAAATTAGTCATCACATTGCATGAAAATTCATCTTGTGGTCATATGCATATTCATGCTTATTTTGGAGGGAAAATGCTAAATTTGAAATTGGTGCATCATGGGAACAAATCACCATTGCCATTGTGTTAATTGGAAGATTTTAAGTGAAACTGATCATCCATTGGTTACTGTTCACGTCCATTTGCTCCATGCACCATGCAAAATGTCATTTTTGACCAAACACCTTATTTTCACTTAGTCTTAACTAAACATGTTTAATTTTGATTAAGGGTGGATTAACACAGCATATATATACCTAATCATAACAGAATTTGGAGGGATTCACCATTTCTAGATCTAAAACTTTTTCCCTCCAAATTTTTCTCTCAATCCAAATTCAAATTTCATTCACATAACCTTGCTATTTTCTTGCATATTCTTGTTCTGTGACATTGATTTGGTGTAGATCAAGCTCTCAATTGCAGCATTTGGCCAAGATTCGTGTGGTGCAAGCTCAAGAACACAGGTATGGAAGTTCAGATTTGAGCAAGATCTAAGCCACTACAAGCTCCAATTTCTTCATAAAGCTTCATAACAGGGATAGAGGAATGGATTTGAAGCTTGCCAAGCCTTGAATCGTGCGTTTTCTCAAACTGTTCTTCAAGAGGTAGGTTTTTTGAACCTCTTAATTCTTCAAATAATGCACATGTTCGTGTAGATCCTTCCATGCTGGTTAATCTGAGCTAAATTTCATGTGATTTGGATGAGAAATGCATGAGATATAGTGAATTAAAGTTTGACATGTCAAAATGTTTTTGTTCGATTCTCTTGATTGATGATGAATTAGGCTTAAATATTGATTGATCTGTAACCTACATTGAAAGAGCTTTCAAATGATATAATTATTTTGGAATTCTGGAAAAAATTTGGTTGCTGTTCACTGTAGCTCCGCCGTCTTCTCGAAGAAGACGGTGGAAACCACCGCGCGCCATACACGTACCATACGCGTACAACATGCAGTGTTTTGAGCCTTACGCGTACCATACACATACCACATGCTAGGGTTTGTCTGGTCCAGCGCGCGTACGTGCTTCGATTCCAGCTGAGGACATTTTTCAAATTAATTCACATTTTCTTCTTTCCCTCCCTTTTAGCATATGCATGTTACATTTTATTTCAATATTTTTCTTCACCTTCAAAAATGCATATCAAATTGAAAAATGATCCAAATAATTCCAGATCTTTTGCTACATGATCATGTGATTGTCTTCTATTTTTTGATGCAAATTTCTGGAGTTGTGCATGGCTGGATTTTAAATAGTGCTAGATTCTTTGAACATGTGTGCATTTGTGACATTGCCTTGTTCTTTCCATTGTGAAATGCTCATACATGATCCAAATGCCATGAAATTTTGCATGATGATTCTTAACATGTTGATGGATTTGTGTGATTTTATTTGGCATTTTTTGCTATTGTCTTCACTGTTTGGGACACATGTACTTTAGGTGTGACAATTTGTGTCACACAATTGGATGGTTTGCTTATGCATTTTCATTTCCATATCAATTGAATTTTGATGATGCTGATTTTTGGTATGATGATTGTGTTTGATGTGTTGAATACTCATAAAAATTTCCAGAATTGTTTGAGTCATTTCTGTTTTGATATAGAATTTTGATTCATGATGATCACTTGTGAGCTTTGAATTTGCCTTTGCCTTCTCTTGCACATGAAATGAACATGCTTAATGATTTTGATTTGGTCCTTTTTAGGACATGTTCATGATAGAGTAAAGATGATTCATGTTGAGTTTTAGATTCTGTTTTGGCTTTTAGCTTCACTTTTGACCCTAGCCTTTGAGCTAGTGGTTTGTTCTCACAATTTGAGCTGTGCATTTCAGGTTTTCAAGCAATTAGCCATTGGTTGATATGATCTCATCACTTGAGATACAAGATACTTTTGTTGACTAACCTTGCTGGTTTGTAGGTCTTTTGGATGGTGAATCAATTTAGTTTGCTTGCATCTTATGCCTTGCACCATTGTTGTGATAATTGGTTGTCTGACTGTTGTTGATTGTTTGATTTGTCTGAATGTAAATATTGACTGGTTTAGATTTTCTCACAGGTACTTTAGTAGCTTTAACTCCGTGCTTGAGTTGCTTCGCTTTGCTTGTGGTTGGCATACCACCTAGGTAATGACCTCTAACTCCATGTAATCTGGAAGACCTGTCATGTTATGTTGGCAGGCACCTGTCTGAAGCCCTCCTTAAGAGGCAATGTTTGTGCTTGTTTATCTTTGTGCCTTGTACATACAAAGACCTCCTAAGTGAAGAGGCATTGGCAGATAGAAGGGATGTGCAATCCATCCCCTGCTATTCAGTTGAGTCTTTCATTTTGCTCGCACTATGTGCTGATGCATTTTGAATAAACACCCAAAATCTTGTTGAGTCAGTCATGTGGAGTAGAGTTCCTCATTCTGGACTCCCACACCTTCATTGATTTGAAGCTCACCCAGGCCCGGGTTAAGAGCTATGAGGTCCAACCCTCATTACCTTTTCATCTGCTCACCCTGACGGTCAATGTTAGTGGTTAAGGGCTTTGTCAGATACCCCTTCCAGTTGGATTGTTTGTCGAGGTTGATATGTCCCCTTGACTAAAGCCCAACCTTGTATGAGCCGCTTGTTTTCATGTAGTGTGTGATACCTGTTCACTTGCGATGTTTACTTGCTGTTTATTTGCTGTTTGCTTGACTTATTGCCTGTGTGAGTTAGGTTCTGTTCAGATACCTCAACCTAGGACTATTGTGGATTGCATGACAACTTTTAGGCTCGAGTCAGTCTCCCTATTAGTTTGTTATTTCCCGGTCTCTGGTTAGGAGAGAGTTTCTTCCCTGTTAAGGGGAACTACGTTGCCCTGATCCTCATACCAGATGAGGTACGTAGGCAGGAGATCGTGCGAGACCTCTCCGGGCACCCTTTTTCTTTTTGTGTGTGTTTGCTTGACAGTTATTAGGCTCGAGTTCCAGACTCCCTAGTAGCTTGTCTGTTTGATGACCCTCTTGTGTGTGCGTGGAGTCTGATGTAAGTCCAGCAATTGGCATTCGGTTTCCCGTTTGGGTGTTTGTTTGTGTGGAGTCTGACGTAAGTCCAGCGATTGGAAGTCGGTTTCCTGTTTGTATTTGTGTGCTTGGAGTCTGATGTATGTCCAGCGATTAGCATTGGTTTCCTTGTTTGCGTTGTTGTTTGGAGTCGGACGTAAGACCAACCATTGGCAGTCTGTTTCCATTTGTGTGTTTGCTTTGACGTCTCAGCGTCTGTGCGTGTTTTTTGTTTCGGCGTGCGTTAGCCGAACTACGGTAGCTCTGATTCTCATTCCAGATGAGATACGTAGGCATAGGATGCGATATCCTAGCGAGCCCGTTCCCCATTTCCCCGAACTATGTCGACTTTGATGTTTGTTTCTGACAAACTTCGTAGGCCCAGGATGCGACATCCTGCCGAGTCTCCTTCCTCCGTCTTCTTTCGCCTGTTTATTCCAGTGTGTGTGTATTCTTTTTGAGCGGTTATTTAGCAACCTTATTCTATTCTCTTGAGCGTGGATCCCGTCGAGTACGACGGACGTGAGGGGTGCTAATACCTTCCCCTTGCGTAACCGACTCCCGATCCTTGCAATCTCCGATCGTAAGACCATTTCCTTTCCAGGTTTACTTCGAGCGTTTCCTTTCCCTCTTTTGGGATAAATAACGCACGGTGGCGACTCTATTTGTTTGTTTTTCCCGCCGGTTGATTTTCGCGGATGCGACAACATGTTCAAGATAACAGCTTCACAATGATCATGTTGCAGATGAACTTAGAAAGATCTTGAATGATGTATCAGATGAAGTTTCAAATTGCAAGCACTTGGTTTCTCGACAAGTTGGCATTGGCCAAGTCCTTTAGCATAGGAATGTTGCCTAAATTCTAAGTCCATTTGTCCAAGATCAAGCCAACAGTCCACACAAAAGTTTTTTAGGGTTTTTGTTGTTATTATGTACATTAATGGTCAAAGACCAAACAAACAAACAAAGTATACACAAACAAAATATATCACACAATATGGTCCAAGTGGACAAAGGGAAAATTGCATTAACATAAACAATTAGAATGATATGAACAATGGCAAATGTATAAGAGCTAGAATTAAATGACATTAAAGTAAATGGCTTGAAATTAAAAGTTAGTAGTTAGTAGGTTAGAAGTAAGTATTGTTTTGTTTTTGCTTTTCATTCTTAGACATTCCGTGTAGAACACTCAACCCACTTATCACAAGCATGAATCCTTGAACCAAGACATCTTCCAAAGGAAGGAAAAAAGGCCAAGTTTTCATACAATACCAAGAAAGAGGGGAGACTTACCATTTCACTAACTAGAATGCTATGCCTTTTATGTCATAAATTTAGCGCTATGTTAAGCAATCGTAATTGGACTTATGTAGAAGTCACAACTATTTGAGGTCGGGCAATAGAATTTTGGTGTTAGTGCATGTTAGAGACATAGTATTATGAACTATGCTCATGAAACATACCAAACACAAAAATAATATGCAAATGGTGTGGCCTAATCTCATCCATACTCATGTTAATTTTTCAATCAACTAGCTTTAGGACTTTGAGATATCATAGGCCAAATGAGATGAATGCATAAAGAAGGGGAATGCAATGAAGTGGGACGGGAATATATGAAATCTCAAATTGATCAAAGGAGGACTTTTACCAAATTAATATCATCCATTCATTTTGGGAGATGGAATGTACATTCCATCAATCCCCTAAATCCAGTGATATTAATTTGACAAAGTCAAATCAACCTTGATCAAGGTCCAACAACAAGAGTCAAACATAAACAAATCATCACAATTGGTTAACAAAATTATTTAGCATTTATTTCAATTAAAAATACTAAAATAATACATTTAAATTAAATATGGTTTGTCAATTTCCTAAAATCTCATCAAAACTCCAAATAAATGGCCATGAGATTTATCATAGGTCAAACAAAGTCAAAGGACCTTGGAGAAATTTTTTCAGATTTTTTAAAGACTTAAAAGTATTTTTAAACAATTAAAAACAAATGAAAAAGAAATTAAATCATGAAAAATATTATTAATGATCCAAAAAATAATTTTAATTTAGAATATGAAAGAGGAAAATATTTTGAATTTTTTTGGTGAAACTCTCATATTTTTTGGATCAATATTAAAATTAATATGAATTAATGAAAATAAAGCAATTAAAATGAAATTCAAATAATCGGAAAAAACGTGGACCACTTGATCTCCCTCATTAATTGAGGTGGCAGATCAAGTGGCCACCAACGCGCGTTCCATGGTGCGCCTGAGTCAAATGTCCACACGCTTGGTAATTAAAACGCACGCTCATGATTAAAACAATTTAAATCAATCCAAAGGCTCAGGACCATGCTACATCATTGCCGGAGCAAAACGCCGATCGTCTTCTCAGGCGATCTTGGCCGGACTGGTCCATTCATCGCCTCAACAAAAATGAAAAAGGAGGACATAATCTGAAAGGAAAAATGGCGTAGATCACGAATATCACCTCAATTTTAACTAACTCCTCACATATAGAAAGATATGAAGAGTTGAAATTTAAGGTATATCAACTGAGTTGCTTCGATTTGACCTCTAAGCAACTCAATCTTCTTTCCTACATTGGTAGGACTTCAGACAACCAAAGAATCAAGAGAATTGAGCCAGATTGAGAGAGAATCGAAGAGGTGAAATTTTCTGGAAAATACCTTCAATGTAGGTCTGAATTCAACTGATCTTGCCTTGGCTCATGCTTGATCTCACTCAGAATGCTTGCAGAAGTAGAATGAAATGCACAAAAGGTCTTGGATCCCTGGAGTTTTGAATCTCAAAACAGTGAGATTCAAACTCAATTTCAAGATGAAATTCTCAGGATTATCCTCTCAAATGGAAGGGTTAGGGGTTTAGGATCAAAGCTGGCGCGAATGCTAGAGGGCTCTATTTATATCCGCAACTCATGATATTTGCACCTTCAAACTCACTTTCCAAAATTGGCAAATGATGATGCATGGGTGCATGGGCGTGTACAGGCCCATGAGATCATTGCTTTAGGTCCACAAATGAATGTGAGAGAGTCTGAAATAAACTTGGATTGCAAGGAAAGTGTGTGTGAAGATTTGAAGTATGATCTTTGCCAAATGATGATACCATGTTCATGCCATGCGTATCCCTAATAACTCTTGTCCAAAATGGATGAACTTAGACTTTTTGGAAAGGTTAGATCAAGAGGAACAACTTTCATGTTTAACACTTTTTAATTTGAATCTTGTATCATGATGAACTTTGATAGAGTTATGCATTTTTGAAGTTTGGAAAAATCAATTGTTCAATGGTATAGGTCAAAAGTGACCTATAATGTAGCCTCATATCACATGCTCATAAAAGTTTAATTAGCTCTCACTCAAAACATAAAAGTTTAAGTAGACATTTTGAATTTGATTGTGAAACTTGGAAATCTTTCATCTCATAAAAAATGAGCAAGTTATGGCCTTCGGAAGTTGACTTTCAAATTAGGGTTTAGACAAAATGACCTATAATGTTTCAACATAGAAAACGATTTTCCAAGAAAAAATAATTCTAGGTCTCAACATGAAAGTTATTTGGAATGCCATTTAGAGTAAGTTTTCTCTTGGAATCATTTTCATATGGTGAAAATTGTAGGAGATAGGGTCTAGGGAGACCCAGTTTTGATCAGATGAATTCATCTGGCCAACCACAATCAACCAACTTGATAACCTTCAATTCTCTTGACTTTCTAGGCTCATGGTAGATCATATATGCATAATATGATGAATTTTGAAGTGTCCCTTGAGAAATTTGATCAATTGGTGAGATAGCTTATTGGAGAAGTTACTCAAGATACCTAGTCAAACTAGGGTTTCCAAGGCAAATCACCCTTAAACTCTTGAAGAAAACTTGACCAATATAACATGTAGGAATAAATGGAACTCATATATGATGCCCATAACCATTCTTGGATCAATTCATGGTTGTGCTCTTTGTCATGAGGGTCTCAAACCCTAGATATGAACTTGATAGATCAATGGGGATCATGTCGTACCTACAAAAGAGTTAGGCAAATGAAAAGATATATTTTTAGTATTTTGGTTAATAAAATGATTAAATACAAGTATGATACAATCACAAAGTACTTGGTGATCTCTCCCAGAACAAACCCAATGAAAGAGGGGTAAGGAGGATGCCAAGGTATGATCCCAATGCTAATGCTTATGATGAAATTGCATGAGGGATCTTAGAATCAAAATTGGGGTCTTACAGCTGCCCCTATTTAAGGACATTCTAACTGAGGAGGTGAAGGTTAAAATCTTCACGTCGACTCAGTAGAATGGGCTTAAATAACAACATATAGAAACAAATTTTTGTCCCTAAGAGACCTTATGATGCATATGACATGAAATGTAAAAGTAAATTCTTTGTGGGGAAATATTGCCACAAAGGAAAAGAACTCAGAGAGACCGAAAGTCCGCAGGAGTATAATATATTCCGTAAGGAAAACTCACTGGGGAAACAGAGACTCTGAGGGGATAAAAGGGGTTATGCGTAGGCCATGCTATGACTACTGGGGGTCTAAAGGAATTCCATACGAAATGGAAGGAATCAGTCGGGGAAACAACAACATCTGCAGGGGATACGAGTAAGTCAGGATAAAACTGAAATACTCGAATCATGCAGGGAAAAGCGATTTCGCTAAGGAAATGCGCACTCAACTCAACTAGGGAGAAATAAACTTCAACACAGGAGGAGCAGAAATCTATTATCTACTACCTATTAATGGATAAGGAGATAATAAAAATCTGACAGAGAGGACATCTGTCACCGATTAGGATGAACATACCAAGGATAACTCGCTGGGAAACAACAGAAGGGAGTATTCATTACCGGTTACTGGGTAAGAATAGGCTTGCCGGGGAAAACTGCAGGAAATAGGATTTACAACTACCAGTTACTTGGAAGAAGACCAAGGGTGAGAGTATCTGTCATCGGTTAGGATGAACATATCAAGGATAAACTTAATAGGGAAGAAAATACGTCATCGGTTAAGATGAACATATCAAGGATAAACTTGCCTGGGATTGTCAATAAGGATACCCGTCATCGGTTAAGATGAACATATCAAGGATAAACCAACTGAACAAAAAGTAGGAATTACATCTATCAAATGCTGGAAAGAATACTGTCAAAGAGAAAATCTGTCACCGGTTAAGATGAACATATCAAGGATAGACTCTGTGAGGGGAGAAAATAGGAATTACATCTATCAGTTACTAGATAGAATACCATCGAAGAGAAAATCTGTCACCGGTTAGGATGAACATATCAAGGATAGACTCTTCGGGAAAAAGTAGGGTTTACAACTACCGGTTACTAGGTAGAATACTACAAAGAGAAGGAAACCCGTCATCGATTAGGATGAACATATCAAGGATTAACTCTTTGGGAAACGAGAATAGGGATTACAACTACCATTTTACTGGGTAGTGTAAGACCCCAATTTTGACCCTAAGATCCCTCATGGCATCATATCATTGCACATTGCATTTTGCCTCAAGGATCATAGCATCTTGGCTCCTTAACCCTTGGGTTGGGATTTGTGTGAGTTGGTTTGAGACCACCAAGCATGCTTGAATTGTATATTATTGCTTTTATTATTTTTTTTACTAACCAAAAGCACAAAAATATGTCACTAACTTGTTTTGTTTTGTAGCTTGAACAATCATAAGATCCAAGGCTCCTAGGAGGCCCCTATGCTCAAAGAATGGCTAGATGAAGGTGAAAGCAAGCATGCCAATGGTTCACAAAGCTCTCAATCAACATATATTCCTCCCAAGTATCTCATTTTGTCAATTTGATCAAAGAAAACCAAAGGGCTTGAGGCTTGTTTCCCAAGGAAACCCTAATTCATCTGTCCATTGATTGTGCCTTGCTCATGAAGCAACCTCAATCCATGATCAAATATAATCAAGGGAAGTTCTTTCATTCATTATTTCATGCATATTTGATCTTATGTGAGTATCCTCAATCATCAATTCATCAAGATTTGAAGTTTGGACTTGAGAAGTTGATCAGTCAATTCATCTGACTATTTTGAAATCCACTGAGACCTAACTTTTAATGTGTTTGTCAAATGATGATGACCCAAAGAGAAAACTTGTTCTTAAGAACCATATGAACAACTCTCATGTTCATCGAAAATTGATTTTAAGCTTGGAAGGTCATCATCCATTTCAAAACATTATAGGTCATTTTGACTGAAACCCTAATTTTGGGTCAACTTCCCAAGGACCTAACTCACACATTTTTCATGATTTTGAGGTGGGATCAAATGAATTGGAAATTTTAAGATGTATAATTCGTTTTTTATGTTGATCAAAGTTTCATAATCTTAAAAGAAGTACATGTGATAATGCAAAACATTATAGGTCACTTTGGACCAAAGTCATTGAAATGTGAAAAAGGCCAACTTCAAGTGCCCATACCTTTCTCATCAAAACTCCAAATGATGCAACATTTGAGTCCAAATTGATTTTCTTGAAAAGATCTACAACTTTGCTGTTGAAGGTTTTGTCATTTGAGGCTTGCATAGTTGAAACAGAAGGGATTGAAGTTGGTCCATTTCGGAAAATTTCACATGCACATGTTTTGCACCTTGAACTTTATGACCAATTTTCATTAATTTACCAATTCCAAATGGATTTGTGTTCAACATAACAATTGTTCCTCATGCCAAGACCTTTCCAACCATTACCCACAAGGCCATGTTTCATTTTGGTAAGAGGTATTTTCGAAGAGGAGATGGTTTATGTGCATTTTTAGAAACCATGTGAAATGTTCATGCACAATCCAATTCCATCATATCTGCACGTCCATTTCAGCTTAATCTGACTTCAGCATGCCAAATCAATTGGATTTGGACCCTCCATGATCCTGTACAGGCCCATGCATGGAGGCCCTCACTTCATGCATACATGAATTTCCCATGCCTTGCAGCTTGCTTTTCTATAAATACAGGTGCATACCTTCATCATTTTCCAACCTCAAGGCGCCTTATATGCTGCAGAACTCAATCCAAACCTCACTCAAAGGGAATTTTGCACTTTTATTTATTTTTTCAGATCCAATTTTCAACTTCCTTGGTTGTTCATTGGACTCTAATTCCCTAGCCTCACTTCCTTTCCACCTCAAGAGCAAACTGCAAGAGAGAATTGGAAGAGATCGTGCTTCATAGATCTTCATTTCTAAGGTTGATGCTCAAACTTTTTTCAATCGAAACTCACTGATTATAGCTATTTTCTTGTGGTTATTGGCTCCTCTGAAGTCCTCTCATAAGAGGCAATTGAATTGTGTCTTTAATTTTGCAAATCCATCGAGTTCAGATTGAACATCATGATTTTCTCTCTCTGATTTCTCTTTCTATGAGAGTCTAGAGGAGAAACCAATGGCACAGGGGTGATGTACATCACCCCAGCTTTCCAATGATATGAGGACCGCTTCATTTGGTTAAGTTTTCCATACCTGCAACTTTGGCCGGAATCCATATTGTAGGTGTTTAATTGGCTGCATTGTATGGTAAAACACTAGCTGGATTCTAATGTCTTGACTGATGTCATGACATGCTGTGGAGGTGTTTGTTTGACTGCATTGTATATTAGAATATCTAGATGTACTCTGATGTCTTGGCTGATGTCATGACATACTTGAGTAGTATACTGCAGGATTAGCTAATATAGGATTTATTGAATGTCAAACTGGATTTTATGACTTTCATCCCTGTCAGTAGATACTGAGGAATAGAACAGTTGGTGTTCTGTTGGAACTCAGCATTTATTTTCAGTGTGGTTATCAAGGAAATACCAGACCTGGCATAAGGCCTACTGTTTGAATGTCAAACTGGATGTTATAACATTCATCATTGACAGCATATACAGAACAATAGGCAGAGTGATTTTCTGCTACACTTCAGTGTGTATCGCAGTCTATTCTTCAGGAGGATAACAGACCTGACATAAGACTAATTGTGTAAATGTCAAATTGGATGTCTTGACATTTATTAATGTACTCTGATACTGAGGTATGGACAAATTGGTCCTGTACAGTTCAACAAATTTGTACAATCTGTTTTCAGGAAAAACAGACTTAGCATATGGTCCTTGATTTGGATGTCAAACTGAATGTTGTGACATTCATTCCTGACAGCGTATGCTATATTGTAGGTTGTTTAGTTTTTCTGTTTCAGCATTTTTCTCAGGCTATTCTTCAGGGATTCAACAGCTGAGAGAAAATCCAGGAAACCAACAACCAAGCTACAATTAATGAACCTAACAAATAGCCTATTTGTTAGTAACCTAGATGTGGATTTTAGGGGAACTCGCGTGACCTTAATTTCAGGAAAATACAAGTACAAGGCCCACGTGCTGCAATATAAAAGGATGGCAATCCTTCATTCAGAACAAGGGATTTTAGGCGTGAAGATTTAGTGTGTCCATCATACTTCACTGCTGTATTTTTGTGTGTCTTGTATTAGACGTATCTTGTAAGCCAAGCTATTATCACGTAGATGATTGCATTGGTATAGGGTGTTCATTGAGTTGTAAGTGCTGTGTCACTCTAAGCTTTTAAGCGTGAGTGCTGTGTATCTTGATTAAAGCTGTTAAGCACAATCAAGAGTTGTTTGAAGTGTGACTTCATAATTGTCTTTAATATTGATTAAAGGTAGTAATCACTGAGGTGATTGAGGGGGAGTGAGTAGGAACTCTGATCTTAGTGTAAGATTGAA
Organism: Lathyrus oleraceus; assembly: GCF_024323335.1. Lineage (NCBI taxonomy): Eukaryota > Viridiplantae > Streptophyta > Magnoliopsida > Fabales > Fabaceae > Lathyrus > Lathyrus oleraceus. Next base: position 397,931,988 of record NC_066580.1, on the reverse strand, counting down.
ATTGCATTGGGTAGGTATTAAGTGATAGGGTTAAACAGTTGGTTTAAGGTCTGAATTAATACTACTAATAGTGGATTTCCTCCCTGGCTTGGTAGCCCCCAGACGTAGATCATGTTGGACCGAACTGGGTAAATAATTACTTGTGTTATTTACTGCACTTACTTTTAAGTTCTGCATAATCCTTGTCTGCGCAGAATTGGATGTCATAACAACCCTTGTGACATCGGAAGTCTGTTAACTAGAATTTCAATTGGCATCAGAGCAGGCACCCTGCCTGTTAATTTCTGGGTGAGATCTAGGGAAGTTACTTTCTAGTACCATGGACAAGGATGTAGGACACTCAAATAGACCACCCATGTTGGATGGTTCTAACTATGATGACTGGAAGCCTCGTATGATAGCCTTCTTAAGGTCTCTAGATAGAAAAGTCTGGAGAGCTGTCAACAAAGGATGGGAACATCCAACAAAGACAGGTAACGATGGAGTCAGTATGCAAATCCCTGAAGAAAAGTGGGACAAGGAGCAAGAGGCATTAGCTCTTGGAAATTCTAAGGCCTTGAATGCATTGTTCAATGGAATAAGTAAGAACATCTTCAGACTGGTGCACCACTGTGAGCTGGCCAAGGAAGTGTGGGATACCCTCAAGGTAACTCATGAAGGTACCTCCAAGGTGAAGATGTCTAACCTTCAGATGCTGACCACCAAGTTTGAAAATCTGAGGATGAAAGAGGATGAGACTATTCATGACTTTCACATGAATATTCTTGAAATTGCCAACACCTCTGGTGGATTAGGTGAGAAAATGGCTGAAGAGAAACTTGTAAGAAAGATTCTCAGGTCTTTACCTAAGAGATTTGCAATGAAGGTCACTGCTATAGAAGAGGCTCAGGAGATCTGCAAGATGAAGGTGGATGAGCTCATTGGTTCTCTCCAAACCTTTGAAATGGGCTTGTGTGAGAATGTTGAAAAGAAGAACAAAATCACAGCTTTTGTATCGAATACTGAAGAGGAGTCAGAAGCTGGATATACTGGAGGTGATGAAAGCATATCAGAAGCCATAGCCATGCTTGGGAGACAGTTCAACAAGTTCGTGAAGAAGATTGATCAAAGAGGTAGACCAAATGTCAAGAACATCCCGTCTGACATAAGGAAAAGGTCAACTTCTGAAGAAAAGTTCAACCAAGGCAAGGGAATCCAATGTCATGGATGTGAAGGTTATGGACACATTAGAGCTGAATGCCCTACTTACCTCAAGATGCCAAAGAAGGGGCTAGCTGTCACATGGTCTGAGGGAGATTCTGAGAGTGACTCTGAAGGAGAATTTGCTAAACATGTCACTGCACTAACGAGTGTTTGTGCCACCGAGGATGACTCAAGTGCAGATGAACTGACCTTTGATGAACTTGCTGCAGTATATAAGAAGCTATGTGACACCAGTGCAGAAGTGCGTGTACAAGGAGAAAAGCAGAAGAAACTCATCAAGGAGTTGGAGGATGAGAAACAGAAGCATCTGACAGTCATAGAGGGTCTAAATGGTGAGATAACCTTGCTGACCTCCAAGCTGGATCAAATGACTAAATCCATCATGTAGCGGTGTATTCGTCACTTTATGATTTATTGACTAAATCAAAAGCAAAGCATACAAAGATAGAGTCGCCACCGCACTTTTATTTATCCAAAGGAATGGCTAAAAAGCGAACAAAAGCCTAAGAAGTTTTACACATAGAAAACTAATGAAAGGTCAGAGATCTGGGTAAGGGGGTAATTATGCAAAGGGAAGGTGTTAGGCACCCAATGCATCCTAGGTACTCCTAGGGAACCCTTTTCACAAATTGTTGCAAAAAGATATTGTTTATGAAATATTTATTGTGCAAACATTGATTGGGAAGATGAGAAAAGAATATACAATTTTTATTATTTTTGTGTTTGGATGGAAAGATCCATTGCCTACGTACCTTTACAGGATCAAAACCTCGTAGTTCGGCTAAAAGATTTCCAAAATATGAGTGGATTGATTTTAAACAAAAGCCCTAAGGTCTTTCATTATCCACGGGAGAAAACTCAACCTATACAACCACAAGTCCACCATGTGAGAACAGCTTCAACTTGCTAGTGAGGGACCATGCCCTATAATAAGCAAGGACGTCTTACAATTCAATCACTAAGGACAAAAGGTGAGATTCACATCAACCACTAAGATAATTGAGATCTATGGCTAATGTATGAAAACTTATCAAGAAGTGGACTAAGCCACAAAACAATTGAGTGAGTGAAATTAACCAATTAGGAGTATTCACAAAAATGGTCAAAGTATGATTAGAATTCAATTCAAAAGACGTATTATGAATGGGATGCCAATCAATGGTCTTAGTCCCAACTCCTACCAAATCATAGGAAACAACTGCCAATAAATGGACTTACAATTGACTCCTCAATGGACAAAACAAACAAGGAAACAGGTAACCAATCTATGGACTTACACCCGACTCCACAACAAATGATCATAGGAAACAGATAGCCAATCAATGGTCTTACATCTGACTCCTCACATAAACAAACATGCTATGAAAAGCAACAAGCAATCACATGGAATGATGCAATTAGATATGCAGAAGCAAACATGAAAGATGCACAGTTAAGTAATCAAGCAATCAGTTAGCACACACTATACACAATCAAGAGGCTCAATCAAGGTTAGGCTTTAAACAAGCCAATACTGTATGGGTATTTTGAGCTCTTAACCCTAACATTGAGTGTTAGGGTGAAGCAGATGAAATGGAGATGAGGATTATGCCTCATAGCTCTTATCCCTGGCCTGGGAGAGCTTTAATCAATAGAAAGTGTGGGAGTTCAGAATGAGGGAACTCTTCTCCACAAATGATTGACTCTATAAGATCTTGGGTTCTTATTCACAATGCATCAACACATGGTGTGAGCAAAGTGAATGACACAACTGAATAGCAAGGGATGGATTACACATCCCTTCTATCTGCCAATTGCCTCTTAAGAGGACTTTACCTGCTTGGTACAAAATTAAACAAACAAAGACATGGCCTCTTAAGGAGGACTTCAGACAGGTTCCTGCCAAAATAACATGGCAGGTCTTCCAGACTACATGAAGATCAAGGGATTATACCTAAGTGGTATGCCAACCACAAGCAAAGCAAAGCAAAGTTCAAATGAACTTAAAGCAACTTAAGTACCTCTTGAAGAGCAGGTTCTTGTTTTGCACGTCCCAAGGCTCTAAATGATCCAAAGCTCCTCTATAATACTTGTGGAGATGGTTGATGAAGAATTGGAAGCTCAATCACGTGTAGATCTAGCTTAATCCTGAATTTCCATTTTCAACTTCATGAGCTTCAACTGCACAATTCTTGCTCGAATTCACCACTTCAACACTTGATTCACACTATAATCAACTCACTGATCATGAATCTTTAACCAAAACAAGGTGTTATGTTCAAGAAATTTGAATTTTGATTTGAAGAAAATTTTGGAGGGAGAGAGAATTTTGGATCTAGAAATGTGAATTGTGATTAACCTCCTTCAATTCTGTTATGATTAGAGTATATATATCCTTTTCTAATCAACTTGCTAATCCATGTTTAGTTTGGTTAGGTGAAATAAGGTGTTTTGCAAAATTTTGAAAATGCATGGTGCATGGGATAATTACACGTGAACAGTACCAATCCCTTGATCATTTTCACTTAAAATCCTTTTTTAAACTCAATGGCAATGGTAGAAAGTCCATACAATGCACCATTTTTGAATTTTGCAATTTCCCTCCAAAAAAGTCATGGATATGCAAGTGATCATGTGATGAGATTTTATGTAATGTGATGCATGATTTGGAAATTAGAGGTCAAGAGAAGAATATTGCAAAAAGAACCACTCAATTTGGAGCTTTGGTTCAAAAGTTATGCTCATTTGAAGTTCCATGTATACTTGGCAATGATTGGATCATATTTCCTCAACCATTCATCAGATGCTCATGATCTTGGACTTTTTGGAAATGGGAGAGAGAGATCTTCAACTTTCATGTTGGAAAAAATTTCTTTGAGGCTTCTTTGATGTTGGAAAGTTGAGTTGAAGTTGGATCAAAAACTTGCCATTTTTGGAAAGTTGAAATTATAGGTCACTTTCCAGTTTTGGAAACTTTTGACTTGACTTCAAATTCTTCAACCTTGATCTTTGGTATGATGAATAAGCATGATTTGAACATGAATGGGATGAAGAAACTCAATTTCTCAATTCAAAACCCACAGTTGACTTTTCAGTTGACTGCATTGGCCCTTAGATGACCTGAAAATTTTCTGATGAATTTGGGGCCTTTGCCACTTGGGAACTTGCTCCAAAAATGAACTTATAGCTCAAATAAGCTCAATGAAATGATCCCATGGTCCATAACCCAATAGAGATTTCATCTCTTGCACACAAGATTCACTTGAATTGCCTTGACTGTTGATTGCTTAAGCTGCAAGTAACAAAGGTTAATGACATATTTTTGTACATTTTGGTTAGTGATTAAAAGAAAAGCAATGATATACAAATGCAAGCAATGCTTGGTGATCAAAAACCACTCTCAAAGAGATCCCACCGACAGGGAAAGAAGCAAGGTGTCTAATGATCCTTGAGGCAATGCTATGATATGACATGATGCCATGAGGGATCTTAGGGACAAAATTGGGGTGTTACAGATGCCCCTATTTAAGGTCATTCTAGCCGGAGAAGTGAAGGTTAAAATCTTCATCTCGACGCGGTAGAATGGGCTTAAATAACAGTAATGAGACAAATTTTGGTCCCTAAGAGACCTCATGATTCAAAATGTATGAATGCAAAAGAAACAAACTCTGTGGGGGAATACTGGTCCATAAAGACGAAAAGATGATCCATCGGAGTAATACACTCACCAGGAACAGAGACTCTAACAGGACTCTCATGGGGATAGTAAAAAGAAAAAGAATGCGTGAGCAGGACACGACTCTGAATTAGGGGAAAACTGACACTGCATGAGCAGGACACGACTGGAGACCTTACTGGGAAGTAAAGGACTCAAACTGGGGGGACAAGAATTCCAAAGGAAGACACATCCATTGGAAAGACTCAAGCTGACTCAAACTATCCACGAAGGATACTTCGGATAAAAATCCGGATTCGGACTGGGGAAAGATTCACACAGAACCTCCCTGCCGGGGAAAAAATCTTGCATATATTGGGGAAAACGCCAATACAGCAAAAGGGTAAAACACAACAGAAACTCCACTGGGAAATGTCTAACAAAAGAGACTCTCCTGGGGAAAATTCTGCAAGATGAGGTGTTACCGGTTACTGGGTAACAAGCTCAAAGAGACATGTGATCTAAACACCGGTTATTGGGTGAAAGGACAACAAGCTCAAGAAGAAAGAATATCTAAGACCGGTATAAGGGTGAGAGATATCGATCAACCAAACATCTGAGAAAGACCTGAAAAAGGTACATCAACTCAGGAAAATCTGACTCCATAGGGGACCAAGGTCATAATAGGGAGCAGAGAGGAAGGAACACCATGGATATCGGTTACTGGGTATATAATAGGTGACCAACCAAAGCGTGAATTGGTATATATGCCAAAACACTCATCATCCGAAAGGAGGGCTTGAAAAAGCAAATCGACTTACAGGATGGACATTCGACTCCGCAATGGGAAAACGAATCTTACTCAAATGGGGAAGGACAAAAGACTTCAACCAAAGAGTGCATGAGATATATTGTCCATTACCGTCAGAACGTGGATAGTATACTCGCATGAGATACATTATCTATTACCGTCAGAACGTAGATAATATACTCGCATGGAAGGAACACCAGGGATACCGGTTACTGGGTATATAAAAGGTGACCGACCAAACAGAGAAACAATCGTTACCAACAACAACAGGGTAAACGAAAGATAACTCACTGGGGATAAATTGCAAGCATACGACAATTATCCATGAGACATATCACCGGTTACAGGGAGATACTCTCAAAAAGGGGAAGAAATGAACATTCGATTCCGCAAAGGAAATACGAAACTTACTCGACTGGGGAAACACAAAAGGCTTCGACTGAAGAGTGCATGAGATATATTATCCATTACCGTCAGAACGTGGATAACACACTCGCACGGAAGATTATCCACAACCGGTTACTGGGTTAATAAAGGATAAATCGACCGAAAAGAAAGGCATCGGGATACCAAAAATAGGTATATAATGATGACCGATCAAAGGGAGCAACCATCATTACCAATAAAAGGGTAAATGAAAGAGGACTCACTAGGGATGCATTGATAAACATCAATAATTCGGGGAACAAATCACTGGCAAACGGTGAAAGGACCCACTAAGGATAAAATTGCTAGCATCCGGCAATTATCCACAAAAAGAATTGCTGGGAAACAATTGCTTACTCAGAGCAAATACCCAGACAAAGGGAAAATCAACATCGAATACTGGATGAGGATAACCACCAAGAGTAACCATCACCGGTTAGGATGAACAACAAGGTTAACTCTGCCAAGGGGAGAACAAAGGATTTACAACTACCGAATACTGGGTAGAAGACCAAAGACTCTGGATGAGGATAAAATTGCTAGCATACGGCAATTATCTATAAGCAAGCACAGGCTCCAACTAGGGAGACAACAACAACATAGGATTTACAACTACCGAATACGGGGTAGAAGACCACAAACTCCACCATCAACCAGGATGAACCACAAAGGTTACCTCCGCTAGGGGAAAAGAGATAGGACTTACAACTACCGAATACTGGGTAGAAGCCACAACTCTGATGAGGATAAAAAGAATTAGGGTTTACAACTACCGAATACGGGGTAGAAAACCAAAACCTCTGCGTGGGGAGTGAAAGGATCACAAATCCGCACGGGGAAACAAAATAGGGTTTATAACAAACCACAAACTGCTGGAGAGCAAGAAAATAGGATTTACGACTACCGAATACTGGGTAGAAAACCACCGAGTCCGCAAATACCAATCTCTGGGTAAACAACCACAGAGTCCGCAAAGAGGGAAAAAGGTACACAGGATTTACAACTACCGGTTACTGGGTAGAAAACAAAAAAGATAGGACTTATAACTACCGGTTACTGGGTAGAGGCCCAAAAGATTCCGCTGGGGATAAGATGAACTATTGTCGGTTACTGGGCAATTTATTCATTTATTCCACAGGGAAGCACAGGAGACAATTGAAAAAAGGCCAATTCAGGATCAAACCAAAAAGGCAAACTGAATCAAGACTCGTCCTAATGAGGATATAACTCAATAGGGAAAACCCATCCCAATATATGTGTTGGGAGGAAATGGAAACAACCGTCATCCACGAGGATATATCTCAATGGGGAACTGCAGAAGGAATGACAGACACTTTCTGCTTATGGGGTTGACTCTATATTGAGAGATTAAACACCCGACATCTGCTTGGGGAGATCTATTGGAGAGATCTATATCACCATATAGCAGGAGACAACAAACAAAAGATATATGGCAAAAATGCAACATGAATATCTAAATGTTGAAAGTATGCATGAATATGCGTGATTTATGTTTGATGAATGCTGACAAAACAGACATCTCTAACACAAACAGGGTCCAGGAATCAAAAGCCCGGTACTACACTTCCAGAGAAAAATCCAAGAAATCCAACTGGAGCCAATCTGCAAGAGATCTGAATGCTAAAAAGCAAAGATCTGCTAGAAAGCAAAAGATCGGAGATATCAAAGAAATCACAAAATCTCTGAGTGATGGATCATCAATCAACCCAACTGGGGAACAAAAGTTCACAACAGGCAGCAGCTGCCACAAAAGCAACTCTGTCGGGGAAATGGAGAAATCCCGAGATTTCTGCAGGGGGATGATTAGTCTCAACTGGGAAACAAGAGCTCACTGCACAAGCAAGAACTGCTGAAGAGAACCGAACACACAAAAGTAGAATCTAGCTGCACAAGCAACTCTACTGGGGATTCTGTCAGCCACTCCAATGGGATGAACCCATCGAGGGAGAATAGATCACACAAGTAGATTCTGCTACAAGCCACTCTACTGGGGATCAAAAGCATCAGGAAATCACCAAATCTCTGCAGGGGAGAAAATCATCACAGATACAAACCACCACCACCAATCTACTGGGGGTTTATCTGAGGCAGAGAAGGAGAATTGGGGATCAACCACCAAAAACTGAACCTTCCAGAAGGAACCACAACTGCTGAGGAGGAACGAATCACTGCTCTGCTGAAGGGAAAAGAGGTATAAACCTCAACAAGCACCCTGATGAGAAGAGGTAGCATAGATGAAGTACATGATACTAACAACTCTGCTGGCGACTTCACTGAGGAAACAGACAAAGTCCCGGGATGTCAATCCACCAACTTCTGAATCTTCCAAAAGGAAAGTACCCATGTTGGGGAGAGAATGCTGCAAGAGAGGAAAACTGAAGTTTCCAACAAGCACTCTGATCTGGGAACACAAAATCTCAACAGAAGCTCTGCTTGGGGAACAACCCCAACAACAATCTGGAGAAAGAGAATACAACCATGCCAGGAATATGAACAAATGTCTTACCCAGTTGGAAATCATGCCACCCTTGGGAGAGCACTGAGAAATTCTTAAGTATCCTTCCATCATTGTGAATGTTCACTTTGTTTAAAACAACAATTTTGAAAGTTTTGTTTGTTTAAAACAATGACATTTTATCAATTAAAACATGCAAAACATTTGTTGAATTGAAACAAATAAGAATGCAAATAATTGGATAAAAGCTCAAATTTATTTGATGGAATGGTAGCCTGCAAATGGCAAGACTCCCTAGATTTGTACAAATTTGAAATCGGTGATATATATTGGAAGAGGGCTACATTGAACATAATGACCATTTCTCTACCAATTTGAATCCGATGTATTTGAAGCTTCAATTGACGACGACTGAGCGAGAATCTCTGACGAAAAGACGACTGCGAAACAGAAAGTCTTGTCAGGATGCAGTTACTTGCCAAATCCCTAATTTTTGCCTAGATTGCCCCAGGGTGAGGTACTCAATCTAGCGGGATGCAAATTCACTTTTTTCAAGTCTCTAATTTTTGCCTGGATCGCCCTTTCGGGTTCTCCACCGAGACGCTCATTTTTGCCTAAGCCGCCCTTTCGGGTTTTCAACTTAGCGAGCTATTCTGTTTTTCTTTTTAGGCGAAGTATTTCTTGACTGCATCTGAATTCACAGGACGAGTGAAATCCTCCCCATCCATTGTTGTAAGCAACAAAGCACCGCCTGAAAAGGCTCTCTTGACAACATATGGACCTTCATAGTTTGGAGTCCACTTGCCCCTGGAATCGGGCGCGAAAGACAAGACTTTCTTGAGCACGAGGTCACCTTCTCGGAACACACGAGGCTTGACCTTCTTATCGAATGCTTTCGTCATTCTCTGCTGATATAACTGACCATGGCACATGGCAGTCAATCGCTTCTCTTCAATCAAATTCAACTGGTCATAACGACTCTGAATCCATTTAGCATCAGTCAACTTGGCTTCCATCAAGAGTCTCATTGATGGGATCTCCACCTCTATTGGGAGAACAGCCTCCATGCCGTAAACAAGAGAAAAAGGGGTTGCCCCTGTTGAAGTGCGGACAGATGTACGATATCCATGCAAAGCAAATGGCAGCATCTCATGCCAATCTTTGTACGTAACTGTCATCTTCTGGATAATCTTCTTGATGTTTTTATTAGCAGCTTCAACAGCCCCATTCATCTTGGGTCTGTAAGGAGAGGAATTATGGTGTGCAATCTTGAACTCAACGCACAACTCTTCCATCATCTTGTTGTTCAAGTTAGATCCATTATCAGTAATGATCTTATCAGGCACACCATAACGGCAAATCAGTTGATTCTTGATAAACTTCATGACCACCTGCCTGGTCACATTCGCATATGATGCCGCTTCAACCCATTTGGTGAAGTAGTCAATTGCTACGAGAATAAACCTGTGTCCGTTGGACGCTTTCGGTTCAATCATGCCGATCATGTCGATTCCCCACATAGAGAAAGGCCATGGTGATGAAATCACATTCAGAAGTGTCGGAGGAATATGAATCTTATCTGCATAAATCTGACACTTGTGGCATTTCTTCACATATTTGCAGCAGTCAGACTCCATTGTCAGCCAATAGTAGCCTGCTCTCAGCATCTTTCTAGCCATGGCATGTCCATTGGAATGAGTACCAAATGAACCCTCATGGACCTCAGTCATCAACAGGTTTGCTTCGTGTCTATCCACGCATCTGAGCAAAACCATGTCATAATTTCTCTTATACAGCACTTCACCACTTAGGTAGAAACTGCCTGACAACCTTCTCAAAGTTTTCCTATCTTTCACAGATGCCCCAGGCGGGTAGACCTGGTTCTGGAGGAAATTCTTGATATCAAAATACCAAGGCTTGTCATCATTCAATTCTTCAACTGCAAACACGTGAGCTGGTCTATCCAAGCGCATCACGGTGATATTGGGAACTTCATTCCAATACTTGACTATAATCATTGAAGCAAGCGTAGCAAGAGCATCTGCCATCCGATTATCCTCTCGAGGGATATGATGAAAGTCAACTTGTGTAAAGAATGTTGAAATCCTCCTCGCATAATCTCTATACGGAATGAGACCAGGTTGATTCGTCTCCCACTCACCCTTGATCTGATTGACAACCAGGGCCGAATCACCATACACATCAAGATGCTTAATCCTTAGATCAATGCATTCTTCTAATCCCATAATACAGGCTTCGTAATCAGCCATATTATTCGTGCATTTGAAAGTTAGCCTTGCTGTAAACGGAATATGTGTGCCTTGAGGAGTAATGATTACTGCCCTAATACCATTCCCGTACTGATTCACAATGCCATCAAACACCATCGTCCATCTGGAACCAGGTTCCGGACCTTCATCAAGTGTAGGCTCATCGCAATCTTTCATTTTCAAATACAGAATCTCCTCATCTGGGAAGTCGTACTGAACAGACTGATGATCTTCAATCGGCTGATGTGCCAAATGGTCAGCCAGGATACTACCTTTGATAGCTTTCTGAGCTCGATACTCAATATCATACTCAGACAACAACATCTGCCAACGGGCAATCCTCCCGGTTAAAGCAGGCTTCTCGAAGATGTACTTGATTGGATCCATTCTGGATATCAACCAAGTTGTATGATTTATCATGTACTGGCACAAACGCTTAGCAGCCCAAGCCAAAGCACAGCACGTCTTCTCAAGCATTGAGTATCGAGACTCACAATCAGTGAACTTCTTACTCAGGTAGTAGATAGCAGATTCTTTCTTCCCTGATTCGTCTTGCTGACCGAGTACACAACCCATTGAGTTTTCAAGAACAGTCAAATACATGATCAGAGGTCTTCCTTCCACAGGCGGAGACAAGATCGGAGGTTCAGACAGATATTCTTTGATACTGTCGAAAGCTTTCTGGCAATCCTCGGTCCAATCATGAGACTGATCTTTCCAGAGGAGCTTAAATATCGGCGCACATGTGGCAGTCATGTGGGATATAAATCTGGAAATATAGTTCAAGCGGCCAAGAAAACCTCAGACTTGATTTTCAGTTTTGGGCGCAGGCATCTCTTGTATTGCTTTGACCTTTGCAGGATCAACCTCAATACCTCTCTCGCTGACAACAAAACCCAATAACTTGCCAGAACAGACTCCAAATGTACATTTGTTCAGATTCAGACGAAGCTTATACTTTCTCAGACGCTGAAAAAGCTTCAACAAATGCTCAATATGTTCAACTTCCGTTCGGGACTTAGCAATCATATCATCGACATAGACCTCTATCTCCTTGTGCATCATATCATGAAACAAGGTAGTCATAGCACGTTGATACGTGGCTCCGGCGTTCTTCAAACCGAAGGGCATCACTCGATAACAGAATGTTCCCCAAGGTGTGATGAATGTTGTCTTCTCCATATCCTCGGGTGCCATCTTGATTTGATTATATCCGGAAAATCCGTCCATAAACGAAAAGACTTTGAATTTAGCTGTATTGTCTACCAACATATCAATGTGTGGTAGAGGAAAATCATATTTTGGACTAGCTTTATTCAAATCTCTGTAATCAACACACATACGGACTTTTCCGTTCTTCTTAGGCACATACACAATGTTGGCCACCCATTGAGGATATGTGGAAGTCACCAGAAACCCCGCATCAATTTGCTTCTGAACTTCCTCTTTGATCTTCACTGCCATATCTGGATGAGTTCTTCTGAGCTTCTGCTTCACAGGCACGCACTCAGGCTTCAAAGGCAGGAAATGTTGCACAATATCTGTATCTAGACCCGGCATGTCTTCATACGACTAAGCAAAGATATCAGAATATTCTCGTAGCAAACTGATCAACCCCTTCTTGACAGACTCTTCAAGGAGTGCCCCAATCTTCACCAATCGAACACAATCTTCAGACCCCAAGTTGACTGTTTCCAGATTCTCAAGGTGCGGCTGAATGATCTTCTCTTCATGCTCAAGAAGACGGGTAATCTCATCAGGAATCCCTTCAACATCATATTCCTCTACCTCGAATACAGGGAATTCAAAATTGGGAGATGGCGTTGGATCATTATGTTCAATGGGTTTTAGAATCAACCTGCATAATGATTTCGGATAATAAAACTTTAGAATTTAAACAAACAAATCATTATGCAGAGGAAAAGATTGCTTTTATTCTTGTTTTTAGGGTTTTTTATGATCACCGATTTCATGCAAAAAAGCAAAAAGTGAAAACAAATGGAAAAACAAATGTTTAACATGCTTTATTGAATGAAATATCATTGTATATATGATGCCAACAATGTCATCACTTCTCCTTTTGGCATGGGAGAAGGGTTTTTAAACAAAGTGAAGATATTACTCTGACTTATGAATGACTGTAGGAACATCTACAGCGACCCAATTGTGGCAGATCCCGCCAGGGATAACCAAGTTGCCAGTATCCTCTGCATCCTCTTCCAAGATAGCAGCAACTTCCTCAGCTTGATCGGCGTGGATGAAACCTCCACTCTTTAACAGCCCTTTGTCGTTGAAGACCCCTGAAGAATACCCAATGCCAGCCCGGGATTTGTTGTCTTCAAGCTTAATCATCTTCCCTAAACCAGCAACTGCACCACATTCGATGGCCAGTTTTGCATCACAGTAGGAAGCAAATGAAGGAGACTTCTTCTCAATCAGCTCCGCAATAGATAAAGCTTGGAAAGGCGTTCCAACTTCATCCTCAGCATCAATGTATGAGAAAGAAGACAAGTGGCTAACCAGGAGAGCCTTTTCTCCCCCTACCACAACCAGTTTCTTATTCTTGACGAATTTCAGCTTCTGGTGTAGGGTGGATGTCACGGCGCCAGCCTCGTGAATCCATGGTCTACCAAGGAGACAACTATAAGATGGGTGGATATCCATAACCTGAAAGGTAACCTGGAAATCACTTGGTCCAATCTTGATTGGGAGATCAACTTCCCCAATCACGGTCTTACGCGACCCATCGAAAGCTTTCACAACAACACCACTCTGCCTCATGGGAGGCCCTTGATATGACAATCTAGAAAGAATGGTCTTTGGCAATACATTTAAAGATGACCCAGTGTCCACCAGCACGTTGGACATGGTGTCGCTCTTGCAATTCATGGATATATGTAAAGCCTAGTTGTGGTCTCTTCCCTCCTCAGGGAGATCAGCGTCACAGAAACTCAAAGTGTTGCAAGCAGTGATGTTTGCAACAATACTGTCAAACTGTTCAATAGTGACGTCATGATCAACATAAGCCAGGTCCAAAACTTTCTGCAGAGCCTCCCTATGAGGTTCTGAATTCAGAAGCAATGATAGCACGAAGATCTTGGACGGCGTTTGTAGAAGCTGGTCTACAACGTTGTACTCACTCTTCTTGATGAGCCTCAGCATCTCATCACAGTCTTCATTCACAGTGCCACTTGGGCCAACAGAAGAAGTATGAGTCTTTTGTACCGAGGAGGGTTTAGCAACAACAAGCGCCGGGTTCAGAGGATTAACAGCATTCCCCACCGGACGCACATCAGAATCAGCCATAGCCTGAGGCTTCGGCACTGAAAACACGCGACCACTACGGGTCAGTCCGCTCACATCAGCAATACTAACAACGGAGGATGAAGGCAAAGTCACTTCTTTCCCATCTTCCACAGCAACAGGATTATAACGGAAAGGAACTGCTCTATCTGAAGAATAAGGCACAGGGCCTGCAGGCTTGATCACCAAAGAAGGAGAGACCTTCTGCTTGTTACCATCATAACGGATGATAACGGGCTCAGGAATTTTGAACACATGGGAAATCACATTCACCTCGGGTTCGTCTTCATCAACATTTCTGTTTTGAAGAATCTCTATAGTACCATCATCTAGCAGCTCTTGTAGCTCTCTGCGCACTTGGCGACAACCCAGACGATTGACAGAGCAGATACGGCATTTGTCATGGTCGTGCTCCATATGACTGTAATCACACAGCAAACGATGCAACTCAACCAATGACTGTCGAATAAGGCTTACATATTTGACCTTGTATTTGCCAGGGAAACCCTGGACCATGTTAACCGACTTCCCATGCTCGGGCAATGGATTCTTCGTAACATTAGGGCCTGAGTCCTCAAAGCTCAGAATGCCGCATCTCATAAGGTCTTGCACCTTAGTCTTCAATGGATAGCAGTTTTCTACATTGTGACCCGGTGCACCGGAATGATAAACACAATGCTGGTCGGGCTTGTACCACCACTGCGGGTTAGCAGGTACAGCCGGAGGCTCTCTGGGAGTAATCAGTTTCCGCTCTATTAAAGAGGGATATAGCTCTGCATATGACATAGGAATCGGATCTAAAGTGATCTTCTTCCTCTCATAACCCAAATTAGCTTGATTACTATTGTTGCGAGGCTGGTAAGCCTGTTGCTGAGGACGATGTTGTTGTTGATACTGAGGTTGTTGTTGATTATGTTGATTGTCACGAAAGACAGGTGCTATATGATCCACCTGATGCTGGTTGCTGGCATGAAGCACAGGCTTCCTCTTGGTAGAGGGTCTCCTTGGTTTAGCATGAGATTACACAGCATGTGCCTCCCCATCTTTCTTCTTAGCAAACGCCCCATACCGCTTGCTTGAAGAGCCTTCATCCTTGGATAAACGTCCTTCACGAACTCCTTCCTCCAATCGCATCCCCATGTTCACCATCTCGGTGAAATCAGAGGGAGCACTAGCGATCATCCGCTCATAGTAAAATGAACTAAGAGTCTTCAAAAAGATCTTAGTCATCTCCTTCTCTTCCAGCGGAGGAGTAATCTGAGCTACCAGCTCTCGCCACCTCTGGGCGTACTCCTTAAATGTCTCTTTGTCCTTCTGGGACATGGCTCTGAGTTCATCACGGTCAGGGGCCATATCCACATTATATTTGTATTGCTTGACGAAGGCTTCGCCAAGATCGTTGAAGGAACGAATGTTTGCACTATCTAGGCTCATATACCACCGAAGAGCTGCACCGGACAAACTATCCTGAAAATAATGAATCAGCAACTAATCATTATCTGTCTGAGTAGACATTTTCCTGGCACACATAACCAAGTGACTGAGCGGGCAGGTGTTCCCCTTATACTTCTCAAAGTCAGGGACTTTGAATTTGACAGGTATCTTAACACCGGGAACCAAACATAATTCAGCAGCAGATTTGCCGAACAAATCTTTCCCTCGAAGGGTCTTCAATTCCTTGCGGAGTTCAAGGAATTGGTCATTCATAGCATCCATCTTCTCATTCACATCTGGGCCCTCAGACGGCTCAGAATGATAGATGGTGTCGTCTACCCTGGGAATGGTATGCACGACAGGAGGGGGCATTGCAAGGACCGGGCTAGATGCCGACATGGAAGCAAAGGTTAGAGCTGGAATATCAGGCATAAAACCAGGAGGCATACCCCATGAAAACCCGGCTGGCATGGCTGGCATGAAATGGGCACTGGCAGCTGGCACTGTCGAGGAGACAATCTCTGATATAACCGTCCTCTGGGGAGGAGTTGCAGGCGGTGGAGACGGTTGATTCTGCGCAGCTAGAAACTGCTCCATCAGAGCACTCAGTCTGGCAACTTCTTCCTTCAGCTCTCGGTTCTCTTGTTCAAGTTGATCCATCACTCTTGTGGAGTTAGCTCGGGTGTAGTACCGATGAGTCAGCTTGTCTTCAAAATAAATGAAGAGCACAAAGTTAGGCCACAGACAAGAAGACCAGAACAACACCTGCTTATGCAAAATGATGCATGCAATGCTCGTGCACATGATTTGTTTTTATTTTCAAAGGAACTTTTAGGGTATTATTTGCAAGTTTTGAATATTAATCATTTTAATCGCATATGGAAAATATCTCATCAAATATATTTGAACAAATAAGTACAGCATTGTCAATTATTACAAGAGAGAAGGAAAATAAACATCCTATGGATCCCTAGAAGCTCGGGATGTCAGAAGATAAGCTGCACGAAGCCTCTTGATCTCTCTCTCATATGCTGCTTCCATGTCCGCCTTATCTTTGGCGAGTCTATCATACCTCCTTTTCCAGAACTTGGAAGACTGAGGAAGTAGAGAAGTCCAAGTATCATCAGGATCATCAATGACCTGATGTTCGAGAAACTCGATCATGGCATCTTTCTCCTTCAGTTGTTGAAGCAACTCTTCTCTTTCACGGATCCAGGCACGTGAAAGGTCTTCGTCTCTCAACTCCTCTACGCCTTGGTTAAGGAGGGTTGAAGGCCCAGCCACAACCAACGGTATAGGTCTCGAATAATCATATGGCATGAGATACTCGGATGCTCTCTTCCTCACCCAAGTAGTGTATGGCTCCAGAGCTATGCAGTTCTTCGGACCCAATTCACTTCTACCCTTCTTGTGAATCTTGCACCAAGCGCGGATCATCCTGGCTTTCAGTCCTTGGGGATCTTTACCCTCCTGAAAGAACACACCTTTTAACAGAATGTTATTAGGTTTATCCTTTAGGGGTAACCCAAGCTGACGTCGTGCTAATACAGGGTTGTAGCTAATCCCACCACATGTACCAAGAAGAGGCACATTGGAGAATTCACCACAAGAATCAATAATCTAGACACCGTCATATGCACGATCATACCAAGAGATATCATCATTAGTGAGAGACATGAGCCTCGTAGACCACCGTAGACATCCCTTGTTCTCCTTGAAAGCGACCGTCTGAGGTAAGTGAGAAATAAACCACTTATACAACAGAGGCAAACAACACACAATAGCACCACCACCCTTTGCATTCCTCAGGTGCAAAGAGACATAGGCATCACCCAACAGAGTCGGAACGGGATTAAGAACAGAGAAGATCCTAATAGCATTCACATCCACAAATTTGTCGATGTTAGGGAACAATACCAGTCCATAGATGAGAAGCACAAATATGGCTTCAAAGGCATCCTCACTCATGGCTTTCCCATAAACAGTAGCTTGAGCGATGAGGAACTCAGAAGGGAGACCTTGAATTCCACCTTTGGTAGTCATATGAGCTTTAACCAAGGATTCATCTATGTGCAACAAGTCAGTTATCTCTTAAGAAGTAGGAATGCTCTCCAAGCCACTGAACGACACCTGATCCAGAATCGGAATACCCACAAGATGAGCATACTCCTCAAGGGTAGGAAATAGCTGAAAGTCTGGAAAAGAGAAGCAGTGATACAGAGGATCATAAAACTGCGCCAAAGTATTCATCAACCTGAGTAGTCAACAGAGGCAGAAGCTTCCCATAACGAGCTTTGAAACCCAAGGGATCTAATACATAAGATGTCAGATTCCTTAACTCTTTCACATCGGGTTGTCTAAAGCTGTACTTCTTTGTATGCCTTTTTGGTCTTTCCATATCTGAAAATTTTGCAAATAAACCCCTTAAGTTCCTTGAAAATTTTCTTTTTATTTGATGATATGGATGCAGATGAATGCATGAATGCATGAATGCAGCAATCACACTCAAGGATCAAGCAAAGCACACCAGACAAAGGTCATGGGATGGTTCATATTATCCTTAATATCAATCATCCATTTTGGTGGATTATGGTTTTCACCTTATCGACACCCAAGTTCCATTGATATTAATGATATACGAATGATTCAACCATCCTTAATATCAATCATCCATTTTGGTGGATTATGGTTTTCACCTTATCAACACCCAAGTTCCATTGATATTAACGATGGGTGAACGGATCAACCATGAATCACGGGTTGGTTGTGAGTCACGAGCATGGAGTCTCAGTTAAGAACCACCAAAGGGAGTGTACTATGGTTTAAACCTGCCGAACATGTTCTACCAGAGGTTCCCATAGTCATCATCCCATCTTTCGAATATTATCGGAGGAACGAATACTCGTATTCCAAAAATATTCTCAAGAGAGACTCTTATGAGTGTAGTATCGCGTAACAATCGCATCAGATCTTACATCTGAACGACCTCCGCACTACGTCCTAAAAATAGGCCAAGATGGGCTTGGTAAACTAAGGTCCTTGGCTTCTACGACACACATTAAAAGAATAATGCCTAACCACAAATAACTTGTGTGACATCATTAATCCAACATGACCTCCACCAAGTGAATGGACTCGCAAGTCAACTTGCTAAGGAATAACTCCACACAAGTCGACGAGACTATGCCATTCTCCTATCATAGGGTACACTCGAGTTCGGGTATAGAACTCATCTCACAGAGATCACCAAGTAAGAAAGCAATTGATATATCAAGCAAATCAATCATTACAAGCAATACAGTAATCCCAAATTATACAAAAATATGTCATAAACAATATATCACAACAGTTGTGAAAAGTTGGCAAACCCACTAGGAAAGATTATCCCCAGCAGAGTCGCCACTTTTCTGTAGCGGTGTATTCATCACTTTATGATTTATTGACTAAATCAAAAGCAAAGCATACAAAGATAGAGTCGCCACCGCACTTTTATTTATCCAAAGGAATGGCTAAAAAGCGAACAAAAGCCTAAGAAGTTTTACATATATAACACTAATGAAAGGTCAGAGATCTGGGTAAGGGGGTAATTATGCAAAGGGAAGGTGTTAGGCACCCAATGCATCCTAGGTACTCCTAGGGAACCCTTTTCACAAATTGTTGCAAAAAGATATTGTTTATGAAATATTTATTGTGCAAACATTGATTGGGAGGATGAGAAAAGAATATACAATTTTTATTATTTTTGTGTTTGGATGGAAAGATCCATCTCCTACGTACCTTTACAGGATCAAAACCTCGTAGTTCGGCTAAAAGATTTCCAAAATATGAGTGGATTGATTTTAAACAAAAGCCCTAAGGTCTTTCATTATCCACGGGAGAAAACTCAACCTATACAACCACAAGTCCACCATGTGAGAACAACTTCAACTTGCTAGTGAGGGACCATGCCCTATAATAAGCAAGGAAGTCTTACAATTCAATCACTAAGGACAAAAGGTGAGATTCACATCAACCACTAAGATAATTGAGATCTATGGCTAATGTATGAAAACTTATCAAGAAGTGGACTAAGCCACAAAACAATTGAGTGAGTGAAATTAACCAATTAGGAGTATTCACAAAAATGGTCAAAGTATGATTAGAATTCAATTCAAAAGACGTATTATGAAAATGAAGTTTGAAAAATCAAAGCCCTAAGGCCTAGGTTTCTAATTTGAAAAGAAGTGAAAATGTTTGCACAATATTTTTCTGGTTTGAGTTAACATGCAAAGATGGAGATTTAGAACAAAAAGGGTGAAGGTTAAGGGATGCAAAACTTCTTAGATGTTCACCTCTTGAGATCATATGTAGATGATCCAAGTGATTCCTTTGGAAAAGGCAACAAGCAGGTAATAGATAAACAATGTATCAGGCAAAGCCAACATAAATGGATACCAGATGCCAATCAATGGACTTACACCAATCTCACAAAACAAAGAAAACATGGATACCAGATGCCAATCTATGGACTTACACTAGTCTCACAAAACAAAGAAAACATGGATACCAGATGTCAATCAATGGACTTACACTAGTCTAACAAAACAAAGAGAACAAATGCAATAAGCAAGAGGAAACAAGTTTCCAATAAATGGTCTTACACTCGACTCCAGGGAAATGGGATGCCAATCAATGGTCTTAGTCCCAACTCCTACCAAATCATAGGAAACAACTGCCAATAAATGGACTTACAATTGACTCCTCAATGGACAAAACAAACAAGGAAACAGGTAACCAATCTATGGACTTACACCCGACTCCACAACAAATGATCATAGGAAACAGATAGCCAATCAATGGTCTTACATCTGACTCCTCACATAAACAAACATGCTATGAAAAGAAACAAGCAATCACATGGAATGATGCAACTAGATATGCAGAAGCAAACATGAAAGATGCACAGTTAAGTAATCAAGCAATCACTTAGCACACACTATACACAATCAAGAGGCTCAATCAAGGTTAGGCTTTAAACAAGCTAATACTGTATGGGTATTTTGAGCTCTTAACCCTAACATTGAGAGTTAGGGTGAAGCAGATGAAATGGAGATGAGGATTATGCCTCATAGCTCTTATTGTAACACCCCAATTAAAATAAGATAATTATTTAATTTAAATTAATATTTTTTTATTAATTTAATTGAATAATTGGAATTTTGGATTATTATTACTATTATTTGGAATAATAATTATTGGGATAATTATTTATTGGAAAATATATATAAGTTGGAATTAAGGAAAAAGTCCCATTTTGGAGTAAAAAGGTTTTTACGTGAAAAACAGAGAAGCGATCGTGAAAGAGGAAAAGGGCAAAGGCAAAGCAAGAGGAAGAAGGTTGGAGAAGAGAAGAGCTTGAAGCTTGAGATTTGCCGGATTAACTCAGGTAAGGGGGGTTTATCATCGGTTAAAGGGTATTATATGATAATATGTACTGGGTAGTGATAACCATTGTTTTATCTCTGATTAGATTGATGTATGATGAATTTGTGGAATAGTGGATGAATGAAATTGGATGATAATTGAAAGGAATTCGTAGAAATTTAACATCTATGCACATAACAGCCAGTGGATGAAGGAAATTAGATGATAATTGAGAAGGAATTCGTAGAAATTTAACATCTATGCACATAACAGCCAAATGACGTTCGCCATTATGCCTTCGGCGTTCGCCGTTTGGGTTTTTTTTTCAGAATAAGAGCGTTTAACGCTAATGGCGTTCGCCATTAGCCTAATGGCGTTCGCCATATCAGTTTGACAGACAGTTTTTCCAGAATGAGAGCGTGTAACGCTAATGGCGTTCGCCATTAGCCTAATGGCGTTCGCCATATCAGTTTGAAGGGCAGATTTCGCGTTTTAAACTCCCAGATGTGATATCGTGGTAATGTTGTTGTTGTTTTGTTGGGTCTTGAGTAGTATAGGCATTAGTAGAGTGTGCTAATACTGTTTTTGATTATGTGGCATGATATGATATGCTTATGTGATAATATACTGATGATGTGTGATGGTATGCATGATGCTGTGAATGTATCAGTTATGTGTGCACTTGTGAATAGACTGTTTTATGGCTTAGAGTGTGAGCATATGTCTATTCTTGAATTGTTGTTGATGATGTAGCATGGCTAGGTGATTAGCATGCATATTGTGGCCTTTATGGTGATAGCTAATTCCCATTGTGAGGAATTAGTGAGTTAGTCATTATGGATTGTTGTCGATGTTTGCATGCTAGGTGAATTAGCGTGCATAGCATAGCCCTTGAGGGGTGGTAGCTAATTCCCGTGGTGAGGAATTAGTGAGTGAGTCACTAGGTCTCAAATGAGTGGGACTAGTTGGACTTGGTAGCCGTGCCTGGATTTGGACGGTGAGCTTGAACTATATGTTCAAGAATAGTCGGTACCGCATGCATAGAGTCTCATTGCATAATGAATGTATGGCATATAATATGAATGGATGTATTCCAGTATTATATGTGTGTTGTGTGTTGTGTCGTTAATGTTGAGTATGGTTGAGGTTATACATACGTTATATGTTACTGTTGAATATGATGTTTGAATGGATACTGCCGTTGCTGAGCGTGTAGTCTGGTTAGGGTGAATTAATGTGTTAATTACTTAACATTACATAATGTTGTATAATGCTTATTATATTGATTGAGGAACTCACCCTTACACCTATTTTTCAGGTAACGAGCAGTGAGTTGAATAGGAGCTAGTGCTTGGAGTCTAGTGTAGTCTCCTAGTGGGTCATGCTCTGATAGATGTAACATCGGGAAGGGATGTTTGAATATTTTATTGATTGGTTGTGAACCATTTTGCATGTAATATGTTACATGATGTGAATAATTGAATTGATTTTATCCGCTGCGTATTATGCAGATACTTTATAATTTGGATTAAATAAATGAGCATGACAGGATATTCTGATGATGGTTGTGAAATGATTGTGTGACACCCTTCGGGGCATAATTACTCTGATTGATATGTTGCTATTTTAATTGAAATATTTGGGGTATTTTAGAAGGGTGTTACATTAGTGGTATCAGAGCATAGTCGGTCGTGTCGAGTCGTAATTATTCTGTTTCCCCTGTACGGGATAGGTGTTGTGTAACCCTATCAGTACTTACTGTTTTAGCTTGTTGGATTAACTCAGAGTAGAGATGGCTGGAAGAGGTAGAGACGATGCTGCGATTGCTGAGGCTCTGGGTATGCTAGCTGGAGTACTTGGAGGAAATCCGAATGTTGTGGGAATGGGAGCTGCTCGCCAACTGAGTGAGTTCCAGAAGAACAATCCTCCAATGTTCTAGGGGGCATACGATCCAGATGGCGCTCAGAAGTGGTTGAAGGAGATAGAGAGGATCTTCCGAGTGACGGAGTGTGCCGATAACCAGAAGGTCAGGTTCGGTACGCATATGCTGTCAGAGGAAGCTGATGATTGGTGGGTTGCTACCCGCACTGAGTTGGAACCTGCTGGAAATGCTGAGATCACTTGGGCTGTGTTCAGAGAGAGATTCCTGAGGAAGTATTTTCCAGAGGATGTCAGAGGGAAGAAAGAGATAGAGTTCTTGGAATTGAAGCAGGGTAACCGGTCTGGTACGGAGTATGCTGCTAAGTTCACAGAGCTGTCGAAGTATTACACTCCCTATGCTGAGGCTGCTGGAGAATTTTCTAAGTGTGTGAAGTTTGAGAACGGGTTGCGTCCCGAGATCAAGCAGGCTATTGGATATCAAAGGATTAGAGTGTTTTCTGATTTGGTTGACTGTTGCAGGATTTTTGAACAGGATTCCAAGGCTAGAGCAGAGAGCTATCAGCAGAGGGTTGATAGGAAAGGTAAGAATCAGATTGATCGTGGGAAACCGTATGCAGCTGGCAAGGGTTTTCAGAGGCAGAGTGGGATGAAAAGGCCTAGTGGGGGAGATTCTAGTGCCCCTGCTAAGTGTTTCAGATGTGGTCAGGCTGGACATCGTGTCCATGAGTGTACCAGTGCTGAGAAGAAGTGTTTCAAGTGTGGAAAAGGTGGTCACTTGGCTGCAGATTGCCGGTTGAAGACTGTGATCTTTCCTGAGATTGAGGAAGGAGAGAGTTTGGTTCTATCAGCCAGGCAGGTGAACGAGGAAGTAGCAGATGGGTCAGAGTTGTTTATGCTGTTAGCGACTTTGGAGGCTAAAGATAAACTGGTGATTGGCGATCTAGCGGTGGTGTGTGATTTTCCTGATGTGTTTCCGGAAGAAGTGAATGAATTACCGCCAGAGCGTGAAGTTGAGTTCTCGATTGATTTGGTACCTGGTACTAGGCCGATATCGACGGCTCCGTACCGTATGTCTGCTGTTGAGTTAACGGAGTTGAAGAGTCAGTTGGAAGATCTGTTGGATAAGAAATTTATTCGTCCGAGTGTGTCACCGTGGGGTGCACCAGTGTTATTGGTTAAGAAGAAAGAAGGTACTATGAGGTTGTGTGTGGACTACAGACAACTGAATAAAGTGACGATCAAGAATCGGTATCCTTTGCCGAGAATTGATGATTTGATGGATCAGTTGGTTGGTGCAAGTGTGTTCAGCAAGATAGATTTGAGATCTGGGTATCATCAGATACGTGTGAAAAATGAGGACATTCAGAAGACTGCTTTCAGAACAAGATATGGACATTATGAGTATTCTGTAATGCCTTTTGGTGTGACTAATGCGCCTGGAGTGTTTATGGAGTATATGAATAGGATTTTCCATCCGTGCCTAGATAAGTTTGTTGTGGTGTTTATTGATGACATTTTGGTATATTCGAAATCTGAAGAGGAGCATGCTGAGCATTTGAGAGTGGTTTTAGGAGTTCTGCGAGAAAAGAAGTTATTTGCTAAACTGTCAAAGTGTGAATTTTGGTTAGAAGAGGTTAGTTTTCTTGGTCATGCGATTTCAAGAGGCGGTGTTGCTGTTGATCCTTCTAAGATAGAAGCGGTATCTAAGTGGGATTGTTATTTACCGTTGATTGAGTTTACCTACAACAATAGTTTTCATTCGAGTATTGGTATGGCACCGTTTGAAGCTTTGTATGGTAGGAGATGTCGGACACCTTTATGTTGGTATGAGTCCGGTGAGAGTGCTGTGGTTGGACCGGAGATTGTTCAACAAACTACGGACAAGATTAAGATGATTCAGGAGAAGATGAGAATTGCTCAGAGTCGACTGAAGAGTTATCATGATAAGAGGAGGAAGGCACTTGAGTTCCAAGAGGGAGATCATGTGTTTCTTCGTGTTACTCCGATAACTGGTGTTGGTCGAGCTTTGAAGTCAAAGAAGTTGACACCTCGATTTATTGGTCCCTATCAGATTTTAGAAAGGATAGGAGAGGTAGCCTATCGTATCGCTTTACCGCCGTCGCTTGCGAATTTGCATGATGTTTTTCATGTGTCTCAGTTGAGGAGATACATTCATGATCCGTCGCATGTAGTCCAAATAGATGATGTACAGGTGAGAGATGACCTGACTGTTGAAGCATCACCTATGAGGATCGAGGATCGAGAGTTGAAGCAGTTGCGGGGTAAAGAGATTGCATTGGTGAAGGTAGCTTGGGGAGGACCAGCAGGTGGCAATGTGACCTGGGAACTTGAGAGTCAGATGAAGGAGTCTTATCCGGAGTTGTTCGCTTGAGGTATGTTTTCGAGGACGAAAACTCTTTTAGTGGGGGAGAGTTGTAACACCCCAATTAAAATAAGATAATTATTTAATTTAAATTAATATTTTTTTATTAATTTAATTGAATAATTGGAATTTTGGATTATTATTACTATTATTTGGAATAATAATTATTGGGATAATTATTTATTGGAAAATATATATAAGTTGGAATTAAGGAAAAAGTCCCATTTTGGAGTAAAAAGGTTTTTACGTGAAAAACAGAGAAGCGATCGTGAAAGAGGAAAAGGGCAAAGGCAGAGCAAGAGGAAGAAGGTTGGAGAAGAGAAGAGCTTGAAGCTTGAGATTTGCCGGATTAACTCAGGTAAGGGGGGTTTATCATCGGTTAAAGGGTATTATATGATAATATGTACTGGGTAGTGATAACCATTGTTTTATCTCTGATTAGATTGATGTATGATGAATTTGTGGAATAGTGGATGAATGAAATTGGATGATAATTGAAAGGAATTCGTAGAAATTTAACATCTATGCACATAACAGCCAGTGGATGAAGGAAATTAGATGATAATTGAGAAGGAATTCGTAGAAATTTAACATCTATGCACATAACAGCCAAATGACGTTCGCCATTATGCCTTCGGCGTTCGCCGTTTGGGTTTTTTTTTCAGAATAAGAGCGTTTAACGCTAATGGCGTTCGCCATTAGCCTAATGGCGTTCGCCATATCAGTTTGACAGACAGTTTTTCCAGAATGAGAGCGTGTAACGCTAATGGCGTTCGCCATTAGCCTAATGGCGTTCGCCATATCAGTTTGAAGGGCAGATTTCGCGTTTTAAACTCCCAGATGTGATATCGTGGTAATGTTGTTGTTGTTTTGTTGGGTCTTGAGTAGTATAGGCATTAGTAGAGTGTGCTAATACTGTTTTTGATTATGTGGCATGATATGATATGCTTATGTGATAATATACTGATGATGTGTGATGGTATGCATGATGCTGTGAATGTATCAGTTATGTGTGCACTTGTGAATAGACTGTTTTATGGCTTAGAGTGTGAGCATATGTCTATTCTTGAATTGTTGTTGATGATGTAGCATGGCTAGGTGATTAGCATGCATATTGTGGCCTTTATGGTGATAGCTAATTCCCATTGTGAGGAATTAGTGAGTTAGTCATTATGGATTGTTGTCGATGTTTGCATGCTAGGTGAATTAGCGTGCATAGCATAGCCCTTGAGGGGTGGTAGCTAATTCCCGTGGTGAGGAATTAGTGAGTGAGTCACTAGGTCTCAAATGAGTGGGACTAGTTGGACTTGGTAGCCGTGCCTGGATTTGGACGGTGAGCTTGAACTATATGTTCAAGAATAGTCGGTACCGCATGCATAGAGTCTCATTGCATAATGAATGTATGGCATATAATATGAATGGATGTATTCCAGTATTATATGTGTGTTGTGTGTTGTGTCGTTAATGTTGAGTATGGTTGAGGTTATACATACGTTATATGTTACTGTTGAATATGATGTTTGAATGGATACTGCCGTTGCTGAGCGTGTAGTCTGGTTAGGGTGAATTAATGTGTTAATTACTTAACATTACATAATGTTGTATAATGCTTATTATATTGATTGAGGAACTCACCCTTACACCTATTTTTCAGGTAACGAGCAGTGAGTTGAATAGGAGCTAGTGCTAGGAGTCTAGTGTAGTCTCCTAGTGGGTCATGCTCTGATAGATGTAACATCGGGAAGGGATGTTTGAATATTTTATTGATTGGTTGTGAACCATTTTGCATGTAATATGTTACATGATGTGAATAATTGAATTGATTTTATCCGCTGCGTATTATGCAGATACTTTATAATTTGGATTAAATAAATGAGCATGACAGGATATTCTGATGATGGTTGTGAAATGATTGTGTGACACCCTTCGGGGCATAATTACTCTGATTGATATGTTGCTATTTTAATTGAAATATTTGGGGTATTTTAGAAGGGTGTTACACTTATCCCTGGCCTGGGAGAGCTTTAATCAATAGAAAGTGTGGGAGTTCAGAATGAGGGAACTTTTCTCCACAAATGATTGACTCTATAAGATCTTGGGTTCTTATTCACAATGCATCAACACATGGTGTGAGCAAAGTGAATGACACAACTGAATAGCAGAGGATGGATTACACATCCCTTCTATCTGCCAATTGCCTCTTAAGAGGACTTTACCTGCTTGGTACAAAATTAAACAAACAAAGACATGGCCTCTTAAGGAGGATTTCAGACAGGTGCCTACCAAAATAACATGGCAAGTCTTCCAGACTACATGAAGATCAAGGGATTATACCTAAGTGGTATGCCAACCACAAGCAAAGCAAAGCAAAGTTCGAATGAACTTAAAGCAACTTAAGTACCTCTTGAAGAGCAGGTTCTTGTTTTGCACGTTCCAAGGCTCTAAATGATCCAAAGCTCCTCTATAATACTTGTGGAGACGGTTGATGAAGAATTGGAAGCTCAAACAGGTGTAGATCTAGCTTAATCTTGAATTTCCATTTTCAACTTCATGAGCTTCAATTGCACAATTCTTGCTCGAATTCACCACTTCAACACTTGATTCACACTATGATCAACTCACTGATCATGAATCTTTAACCAAAACAAGGTGTTATGTTCAAGAAATTTGAATTTTGATTTGAAGAAAATTTTGGAGGGAGAGAGAATTTTGGATCTAGAAATGTGAATTGTGACTAACCTCCTTCAATTCTGTTATGATTAGAGTATATATATCCTTTTCTAATCAACTTGCTAATCCATGTTTAGTTTGGTTAAGTGAAATAAGGTGTTTTGCAAAATTTTGAAAGTGCATGGTGCATGGGATAATTACACGTGAACAGTACCAATCCCTTGATCATTTTCACTTAAAATCCTTTTTTAAACTCAATGGCAATGGTAGAAAGTCCATACAATGCACCATTTTTGAATTTTACAATTTCCCTCCAAAAAAGTCATGGATATACAAGTGATCATGTGATGAGATTTTATGTAATGTGATGCATGATTTGGAAATTAGAGGTCAAGAGAAGAATATTGCAAAAAGAACCACTCAATTTGGAGCTTTGGTTCAAAAGTTATGCTCATTTGAAGTTCCATGTATACTTGGCAATGATTGGATCATATTTCCTCAACCGTTCATCAGATGCTCATGATCTTGGACTTTTTGGAAATGTGAGAGAGAGATCTTCAAATTTCATGTTGGACAAATTTTCATTTGAATCTTCTTTGATGTTGGAAAGTTGAGTTGAAGTTGGATCAAAAACTTGCCATTTTTGGAAAGTTGAAATTATAGGTCACTTTCCATTTTTTGAAACTTTTGACTTGACTTCAAATTCTTCAACCTTGATATTTGGTATGATGAATAAGCATGATTTGAACATGAATGGGATGAAGAAACTCAATTTCTCAATTCAAAACCCACAGTTGACTTTTCAGTTGACTACATTGGCCCTTAGATGACCTGAAAATGTTCTGATGAATTTGGGGCCTTTACCACTTGGGAACTTGCTCCAAAATGAACTTATAGCTAAAATAAGCTCAATGAAATGATCTCATGGTCCATAACCCAATAGATATTTCATCTATTGCACACAAGATTCACTTGAATTGCCTTGACTGTTGATTGCTTAAGCTGTAAGTAACAAACGTTAATGACATATTTTTGTACATTTTGGTTAGTGATTAAAAGAAAAGCAATGATATACAAATGCAAGCAATGCTTGGTGATCAAAAACCACTCTCAAAGAGATCCCACCCACAGGGAAGGAAGCAAGGTGTCTAATGATCCTTGAGGCAATGCTATGATATGACATGATGCCATGAGGGATCTTAGGGACAAAATTGGGGTTTTACACATCAGAATGTTGAATAAAGGAACTGACACCTTAGAAGAGATCCTAAAGGTGGGACAAAAGTCTGGAACCATGTCTGGTTTAGGCTTTGTGAAAAAATCCTCAGCTGAACTCAAACGCTCAAAGGCTAAAGTTCAGAAATTCAAGCGAAGGTCACACCCAATGTCTCAACATGAGGGAACCAGGATGAATAATCATCAGAAGAGGAAATTCCAGAAATGGAGATGTCACCACTGTGGTAGGCTTGGCCATATAAAAGCCTTCTGCTACAGGCTTCATGCTTACCCTAACCAAGCCCCTCATGTCAGACCTAAGCATAAGACATATAGGCATAATGTCCCCATCAAGAAGCGACAATGGTATGCTAGGTTAGCTCACACAGATCTAAGGGCATCTACCAGAGAAGACTGGTACTTTGATAGTGGCTGCTCAAGACATATGACTGGTATGGAGAATTTATTGGTGGATATACAACCTCACTCTACCAGCTATGTGACCTTTGGTGATGGTGCTAAAGGAAAAATAAAAGGTGTGGGTAAGTTGGACTGCTCTGGAGTTCTAGAACTGAATAATGTGCTGTTAGTAAAAGGACTACCGGTAAACCTCATCAGCATAAGTCAGCTGTGTGATCAAGGGTTTTATGTTCAGTTTACTAAGGAGCTATGTGTTGTGACAAATGGAGACAACCAAGAAGTTATAAGAGGATCCAGATCCAAAGATAACTGTTATCTGTGGGAACCTAAAGTCTCAAACTTCTCCATAATCTGTTCCTCAGCCAAGGAAGAACAGGAGGTGAAGCTGTGGCATAGACGCCTTGGACATCTCCACTTACGGGGAATGAAGAAGATCATATCCAAGGAAGCAGTCAGAGGAATCCCAAAGCTTCCTATTGATGAAGGAAGAGTCTGTGGGGAATGCCAGGTCGGCAAGCAAACCAAGATGTCACACCCTAAGCTGGGACATCCTACAACCTCCAAAACTCTGGAACTTCTGCACATGGACTTAATGGGACCTATGCAGGTTGAGAGTTTGGGTGGAAAGAAGTATGCCTATGTGGTTGTTGATGACCATTCCAGATACACTTGGATAAGCTTCATCAGAGAAAAGTCAGATGCATTTGATGTCTTCAAAGAACTGTGCATCAGACTTCAAAGGGAAAAGGATAGTTGTGTTGTCCGAATTAGGAGTGACCATGGGACGGAGTTTAAGAATTCTAGGTTTGATGAGTTTTGCTTGTCTGAAGGGAGAAGTCATGAGTTTTCCTCTCCTATAACTCCTCAGCAAAATGGGATAGTTGAAAGGAAAAGCAGAACTATTCAAGAATCTGCCATGGCGATGATTCATGCAAAGAAGCTTCCTATGCACTTTTGGGCCGAAGCGATGAATACAGCTGCTATGTTCACAATAGAGTTACCTTGAGAAAAGGAACCTCCTCCACTCTATATGAAATATGGAAAGGCAGAAAGCCCATTGTGAAGTACTTTCATATCTTTGGAAGTAAATGTTACATTCTCACAGATCGTGAACAGAGAAGAAAAATGGATCCCAAAAGTTATGAAGGTGTATTCCTAGGATACTCAACTAACAGCAGAGCTTACAGAGTGTTCAACTACAGGACCAATGTCCTGATGGAATCCATAAATGTTATTGTGGATGATAAGGAGGAGGGAATCGATGTCATAGAGGATGTTGGAACATTCCTTGATACTTCAACAAACATATCAGTCAATTCTGAAGATGTACTGGAGACTCCTCCTGAATGTGAGGTAGATGCACCCACCAAAATGCCATCTATCAGAATTCAGAAAGACCACCCTAAGGACCTTATCATAGGGGATCCCAATAGTGGTGTGACTACCAGGTCAAGGGAAATTAGCTCAAACTCCTGTTTTGTATCCAAGGTTGAACCAAAAAATGTGAAAGAGGCCCTGACTGATGAATATTGGATCAATGCCATGCAAGATGAACTGGAGCAGTTTAAAAGGAATGAAGTATGGGAGCTAGTTCCACGACCTGAAGGGACTAACATCATTGGTACCAAGTGGATTTATAAGAACAAGTCTGATGAGAAAGGAGTAATCACTAGGAATAAAGCAAGACTAGTGGCTCAAGAATATACTCAAGTTGAAGGGGTTGATTTTGATGAGACTTTTGCACCTGTTGCTAGACTTGAGTCAATCAGATTGCTGTTAGGTGTGGCCTGCATTCTGAAGTTCAAATTGTTCCAAATGGATGTGAAGAGTGTATTTTTGAATGGCTACTTAAATGAAGAATTCTATGTGGAACAACCTAAAGGGTTATGTGATCCTAACCAACCTAAACATGTGTACAAATTGAGGAAAGCATTGTATGGGTTAAAGCAAGCACCTAGAGCTTCGTATGAAAGGTTGACTGAATTTTTGACCTCTCATGGGTACAAAAAGGGTGGGATAGATAAGACCTTGTTCGTGAAGGACACAGATGGCAAAATCATGATTGCCCAAATTTATATGGATGACATTGTCTTTGGTGGAATGTCAGAGCAAATGGTGAAACATTTTGTTCACCAGATGCAATCTGAGTTTGAAATGAGTCTAGTTAGGGAACTAACTTATTTTCTTGGAATGCAAGTTAACCTAATGGAGGATTCTATGTTTCTCTCCCAGAGAAAATATGCCAAAAACATAGTTAAGAAGTTTGGTATGGATAATGCTAGGCACAAAAGAACTCCCGTACCTACGCATTTAAAGTTAACCAAAGATGACGGAGGTCCCAGTGTTGATCAATGCATGTATAGAAGCATGATAGGTAGTCTACTATATCTAACTGCAAGTAGACCTGATATTTCCTATGCAGTTGGAGTATGTGCTAGATACCAGGCAGAACCCAAAGTGAGCCACTTGAATCAAGTCAAGAGGATTCTCAAGTATGTCAATGGGACTTGTGACTATGGTATGTTGTACTCTCATGGATCTAAGCCTATCCTATCTGGGTATTGTGATGCTGATTGGGCTGGGAGTGCTGATGACAGAAAAAGCACATCAGGAGGATGTTTCTTCTTGGGAAACAATCTCATATCATGGTTCAGCAAGAAGCAAAACTGTGTATCTCTGTCCACTGCAGAGGCTGAATACATAGCGGCTGGAAGCAGTTGTTCCTAACTGGTGTGGATGAAACAGATGCTTACTGAGTACAATGTCTCTCAAAATGTCATGACATTGTTCTGTGATAATCTCAGTGCCATCAATATATCCAAGAATCCCATCCAACACAGCAGGACCAAACATATTGACATTAGACATCACTTCATCAGAGATCTGGTGGAAGACAAAGTGATTACCTTGGAACATGTAGCCACTGAACTACAACTGGCTGACATATTTACAAAGGCTCTGGATGCTACTCAGTTTGAAAACCTAAGAGGCAAACTGGGAATATGCCTCTCTGAGGACTTATAGCAACCAATGATGTTTGGGATGTATTGTTTAATATCTCAACCGATTAAATAATTGAAAGTGTGCTATGACTGGACAACAGTTCACAACTATGTTACTTACTGCAAGTATAGTAATAAGATGTTAAGGGGAAATCCTAACATAGGTTATGTGGCTGCTGGACTTCAAGAAAGGGTTCATGCAAGAGGGGTTCAAGATGTCAGACTCAAAGTCATGGCATCTGAAATGGGTGTAAAGCAAGAATGTGTAACTACTTGATCAAAGCTGTGAAGCAAGATCAAGTGGATGATTCATTGATCAAAGCTGTAAAGCAAGATCAAGATGGGGTATGCTTCATTGAAACTGAGAAGTAAAATCAAGTCTGTAATTCTGTCAGTTGTGTAATTCTGTGTAAGTCTGTAATTTAAAGTGTTACTTTGGCAACATTTTTGACAAAAAGGGGGAGTAACACCTGTGATGCCCCAGGACAACAGATTTTTTTATTAAAACAAATATTCAAGACAGATTCATGATCCTCTACTCTGCAGCTGATGTTCCACTTCTATGAGTGTGAGTATGTTTATGTGTGCTGCAATTAGAAGTTTTTATTTAACTTCTGTATGTGTGCTGCTATGTGAAGTTTTTATTTAACTTCCTTCTGTGTGAGTGTGCTGCTACTCTGAGTGTATTAGCTAGGTTAATTTCTTGCTAGATGTGTGATTTCCGCTGCTATGGACTCTGTTGTGAGACCAAAGTGTTTTAGCCAAAAATTTGCCAAAGTGGGAGTTTGTAGGTGTTTAATTGGCTGCATTGTATGGTAAAACACTAGCTGGATTCTAATGTCTTGACTGATGTCATGACATGCTGTGGAGGTGTTTGTTTGACTGCATTGTATATTAGAATATCTAGTTGTACTCTGATGTCTTGGCTGATGTCATGACATACTTGAGTAGTATACTGCAGGATTAGCTAATACAGGATTTATTGAATGTCAAACTGGATGTTATGACATTCATCCCTGTCAGCAGATACTGAGGAATAGAACAGTTGGTGTTCTGTTGGAACTCAGCATTTATTTTCAGTGTGGTTATCAAGGAAATACCAGACCTGGCATAAGGCCTACTGTTTGAATGTCAAACTGGATGTTATGACATTCATCATTGACAGCATATACTGAACAATAGGCAGAGTGATTTTCTGCTACACTTCAGTGTGTATCTCAGTCTGTTCTTCAGGAGGATAACAGACCTTACATAAGGCTAATTGTGTAAATGTCAAATTGGATGTCTTGACATTTATTAATGTACGCTGATACTGAGGTATGGACAGATTGGTCCTGTACAGTTCAGCAAATTTGTACAGTCTGTTTTCAGGAAAAACAGACTTAGCATATGGTCCTTGATTTGGATGTCAAACTGAATGTTGTGACATTCATTCCTGACAGCGTATGCTATATTGTAGGTTGTTTAGTTTTTCTGTTTCAGCATTTTTCTCAGGCTATTCTTCAGGGATCCAATAGCTGAGAGAAAATCCAGGAAACCAACAACCAAGCTACAATTAATGAACCTAACAAATAGCCTATTTGTTAGTAACCTAGATGTGGATTTTAGAGGAACTCGCGTGACCTTAATTTCAGGAAAATACAAGTACAAGGCCCAAGTGCTGCAATATAAAAGGATGGCAATCCTTCATTCAGAACGAGGGATTTTAGGCGTGAAGATTTAGTGTGTCCATCATACTTCACTGCTGTATTTTTGTGTGTCTTGTATTAGACGTATCTTGTAAGTCAAGCTATTATCACGTAGATGATTGCATTGGTATAGGGTGTTCATTGAGTTGTAAGTGTTGTGTCACTCTAAGCTTTTAAGCGTGAGTGCTGTGTATCTTGATTAAAGCTGTTAAGCACAATCAAGAGTTGTTTGAAGTGTGACTTCATAATTGTCTTTAATATTGATTAAAGGTAGTAATCACTGAGGTGATTGAGGGGGAGTGAGTAGGAACTCTGATCTTAGTGTAAGATTGAAATTGCATTGGGTAGGTATTAAGTGATAGGGTTAAACAGTTGGTTTAAGGTCTGAATTAATACTACTAATAGTGGATTTCCTCTCTGGCTTGGTAGCCCCTAGACGTAGGTCATGTTGGACCGAACTGGGTAAACAATTACTTGTGTTATTTACTGCACTTACTTTTAAGTTCTGCATAATCCTTGTCTGCGCAGAATTGGATGTCATAAAAACCCTTGTGACATCGGAAGTCTGTTAACTAGAATTTCAATTGGCATCAGAGCAGGCACCCTGCCTGTTAATTTCTGGGTGAGATCTAGGGAAGTTACTTTCTAGTACCATGGACAAGGATGTAGGACACTCAAATAGACCACCCATGCTGGATGGTTCTAACTATGATGACTGGAAGCCTCGTATGATAGTCTTCTTAAGGTCTCTAGATAGAAAAGTCTGGAGAGCTGTCAACAAAGGATGGGAACATCCAACAAAGACAGGTAACGATGGAGTCAGTATGCAAATCCCTAAAGAAGAGTGGGACAAGGAGCAAGAGGCATTAGCTCTTGGAAATTCTAAGGCCTTGAATGCATTGTTCAATGGAATAAGTAAGAACATCTTCAGACTGGTGCACCACTGTGAGCTGGCCAAGGAAGTGTGGAATACCCTCAAGGTAACTCATGAAGGTACCTCCAAGGTGAAGATGTCTAAACTTCAGATGCTGACCACCAAGTTTGAAAATCTGAGGATGAAAGAGGATGAGACTATTCATGACTTTCACATGAATATTCTTGAAATTGCCAACACCTCTGGTGGATTAGGTGAGAAAATGGCTGAAGAGAAACTTGTAAGAAAGATTCTCAGGTCTTTACCTAAGAGATTTGCAATAAAGGTCACTGCTATAAAAGAGGCTCAGGAGATCTGCAAGATGAAGGTGGATGAGCTCATTGGTTCTCTCCAAACCTTTGAAATGGGCTTGTGTGAGAATGTTGAAAAGAAGAACAAAAGCACAGCTTTTGTATCGAATACTGAAGAGGAGTCAAAAGCTGGATATACTGGAGGTGATGAAAGCATATCAGAAGCCATAGCCATGCTTGGGAGACAGTTCAACAAGTTCGTGAAGAAGATTGATCAAAGAGGTAGACCAAATGTCAAGAACATCCCGTCTGACATAAGGAAAAGATCAACTTCTGAAGAAAAGTTCAACCAAGGCAAGGGAATCCAATGTCATGGATGTGAAGGTTATGGACACATTAGAGCTGAATGCCCTACTTACCTCAAGATGCAAAAGAAGGGGCTAGCTGTCACATGGTCTGAGGGAGATTCTGAGAGTGACTCTGAAGGAGAATCTGCTAAACATGTCACTGCACTAACGAGTGTTTGTGCCACTGAGGATGACTCAAGTGCAGATGAACTGACCTTTGATGAACTTGCTGCAGCATATAAGAAGCTATGTGTCACCAATGCAGAAGTGCGTGTACAAGGAGAAAAGCAGAGGAAGCTCATCAAGGAGCTGGAGGATGAGAAACAGAAGCATCTGACAGTCATAGAGGGTCTAAATGGTGAGACAACCTTGCTGACCTCCAAGCTGGATCAAATGACTAAATCCATCAGAATGTTGAATAAAGGAACTGACACCTTGGAAGAGATCCTAAAGGTGGGACAGAAGTCTGGAACCATGTCTGGTTTAGGCTTTGTGAAAAAATCATCAGCTGAACTCAAACGCTCAAAGGCTAAAGTTCAGAAATTCAAGCGAAGGTCACACCCAATGTCTCAACATCAGGGAACCAGGATGAATAATCATCAGAAGAGGAAATTCCAAAAATGGAGATGTCACCATTGTGGTAGGCTTGGCCATATAAAAGCCTTCTGCTACAGGCTTCATGGTTACCCTAACCAAACCCCTCATGTCAGACCTAAGCATAAGACATATAGGCACAATGTCCCCATCATGAAGCGACAATGGTATGCTAGGTTAGCTCACACAACTCTAAGGGCATCTACCAGAGAAGACTGGTACTTTGACAGTGGCTGCTCAAGACATATGACTGGTATGGAGAATTTATTGGTGGATATACAACCTCACTCTACCAGATATGTGACCTTTAGTGATGGTGCTAAAGGAAAAATAAAAAGTGTGGGTAAGTTGGACTGCTCTGGAGTTCCAGAACTGAATAATGTGTTGTTAGTAAAAGGACTAACGGCAAACCTCATCAGCATAAGTCAGCTATGTGATCAAGGGTTTTATGTTCAGTTTACTAAGGAGCTATGTGTTGTGACAAATGGAGACAACCAGGAAGTTATGAGAGGATCCAGATCCAAAGATAACTGTTATCTGTGAGAACCTAAAGTCTCAAACTTCTCCACAATTTTTTCCTCACCCAAGGAAGAACAGGAGGTGAAGTTGTCGCATAGACGCCTTGGACATCTCCACTTACGGGGAATGAAGAAGATCATATCCAAGGAAGCAGTCAGAGGAATCCCAAAGCTGCATATTGATGAAGGAAGAGTCTGTGGGGAATGCCAGGTCGGCAAGCAAACCAAGATGTCACACCCTAAGCTGGGACATCCTACAACCTCCAAAACTCTGGAACTTCTACACATGGACTTAATGGGACCTATGCAGGTTGAGAGTTTGGGTGGAAAGAAGTATGCCTATGTGGTTGTTGATGACCATTCCAGATACACTTGGATAAGCTTCATAAGAGAAAAGTCAGATGCATTTGATGTCTTCAAAGAATTGTGCATCAGACTTCAAAGGGAAAAGGACAGTTGTGTTGTCCGAATTAGGAGTGACCATGGGACGGAGTTTAAGAATTCCAGGTTTGATGAGTTTTGCTTGTCTGAAGGGATAAGTCATGAGTTTTCCTCTCGTATAACTCCTTAGCAAAATGGGATAGTTGAAAGGAAAAACAGAACTATTCAAGAATCTGCCAGGGCGATGATTCATGCAAAAAGCTTCCTATGCACTTTTGGGTCGAAGCGATGAATACAACTTGCTATGTTCACAATAGAGTTACCTTGAGAAAAGGAACCTCCTCCACTCTGTATGAAATATGGAAAGGCTGAAAGCCCACTGTGAAGTACTTTCATATCTTTGGAACTAAATGTTACATTCTCACAGATCGTGAACAGAGAAGAAAAATGGATCCCAAAAGTGATGAAGGTGTATTCCTAGGATACTCAACTAACAGCAGAGCTTACAGAGTGTTCAACTACAGGACCAATGTCCTGATGGAATCCATAAATGTTATTATGGATGATAAAGAGGAGGGAATCGATGTCATAGAGGATGTTGGAACATTCCTTGATACTTCAACAGACATATCAGTCAAGTCTGAAGAAGTACTGGAGACTCCTCCTGAATGTGAGGTAGATGCACCCACCAAAATGCCATCTATCAGAATTCAGAAAGACCACCCTAAGGATCTTATCATAGGGGATCCCAATAGTGGTGTGACTACCAGGTCAAGGGAAATTAGCTCAAACTCCTGTTTTGTATCCAAGGTTGAACCAAAAAATGTGAAAGAAGCCCTGACTGATGAATATTGGATCAATGCCATCCAAGATGAACTGGAGCAGTTTAAAAGGAATGAAGTATGGGAGCTAGTTCCACGACCTGAAGGGACTAACATCATTGGTACCAAGTGGATTTACAAGAACAAGTCTGATGAGAAAGGAGTAATCACTAGGAATAAAGCAAGACTAGTGGCTCAAGGATATACTCAAGTCGAAGGGGTTGATTTTGATGAGACTTTTGCACCTGTTGCTAGACTTGAGTCAATCAGATTGCTGTTAGGTGTGGCCTGCATTCTGAAGTTCAAATTGTTCCAAATGGATGTGAAGAGTGCATTTTTGAATGGCTACTTAAATGAAGAAGTCTATGTGGAACAACCTAAAGGGTTCTGTGATCCTAACCAACCTAAACATGTGTACAAGTTGAGGAAAGCATTGTATGGGTTAAAGCAAGCACCAAGAGCTTGGTATGAAAGGTTGACTGAATTTCTGACCTCTCATGGGTACAGAAAGGGTGGGATAGATAAGGCCTTGTTCGTGAAGGACACAGATGGCAAATGATTGCCCAAATTTATGTGGATGACATTGTCTTTGGTGGAATGTCAGAGCAAATGGTGAAACATTTTGTTCACCAGATGCAATCTGAGTTTGAAATGAGTCTAGTTGGGGAACTAACTTATTTTCTGGGAATGCAAGTTAACCAAATGGAAGATTCTATGTTTCTCTCCCAGAGAAAATATGCCAAAAACATAGTTAAGAAGTTTGGTATTGATAATGCTAGGCACAAAAGAACTCCTGCACCTACGCATTTAAAGTTAACCAAAGATGATGGAGGTTCCAGTGTTGATCAATGCTTGTATAGAAGCATGATAGGTAGTCTACTATATCTAACTGCAAGTAGACCTGATATTTCCTATGCAGTTGGAGTATGTGCTAGATACCAGGCAGAACCCAAAGTGAGCCACTTGAATCAAGTCAAGAGGATTCTCAAGTATGTCAATGGGACTTGTGACTATGGTATGTTGTACTCTCATGGATCTGAGCCTATCCTATCTGGGTATTGTGATGTTGATTAGGCTGGGAGTGCTGATGACAGAAAAAGCACATCAGGAGGATGTTTCTTCTTGGGAAAATATCTCATATCATGCTTCAGCAAGAAGCAGAACTGTGTATCTCTGTCCACTGCAGAGGCTGAGTACATAGCGGCTGGAAGCAGTTGTTCCCAACTGGTGTGGATGAAACAGATGCTTACTGAGTACAATGTCTCTCAAAATGTCATGACATTATTCTGTGATAATCTCAGTGCCATCAATATATCCAAGAATCCCATCCAACACAGCAGGACCAAACATATTGACATTAGACATCACTTCATCAGAGATCTGGTGGAAGTAAAAGTGATTACCTTGGAACATGTAGCCACTGAACTACAACTGGCTGACATATTTACAAAGGCTCTGGATGCTACTCAGTTTAAAATCCTAAGAGGCAAACTGGGAATATGCCTCTCTGAGGATTTATAGCAACCAATGATGTTTGGGATGTATTGTTTAATATCTCAACCGATTAAACAATTGAAAGTGTGCTATGACTGGACAACAGTTCACAGCTATGTTACTTACTGCAAGTATAGTAATAAGATGTTAAGGGGATATCCTAACATAGGTTGGCCTATGTGGCTGCTGGACTTCAAAAAAGGGTTCATGCAGGAGGGGTTCAAGATGTCAGACTCAAAGTCATGGCATCTGAAATGGGTGTAAAGCAAGAATGTGTAACTACTTGATCAAAGTTGTGAAGCAAGATCAAGTGGATGATTCCTTGATCAAAGCTGTAAAGCAAGATCAAGAGGGGGTATGCTTGATTGAAACTGTGAAGTAAAATCAAGTCTGTAATTCTGTCAGTTGTGTAATTCTGTGTAAGTCTGTAATTTAAAGTGTTGCTTTGGCAACATTTTTGACAAAAAGGGGGAGTAACACCTGTGATGCCCCAGGACAATAGATTGTTTTGTTAAAACAGATATTCAAGACAGATTCAAGATCCTCTACTCTGCAGCTGATGTTCCACTTCTATAAGTGTGAGTATGTTTATTTGTGCTGCAATTAGAAGTTTTTATTTAACTTTTGTATGTGTGCTGCTATGTGAAGTTTTTATTTAACTTCCTTCTGTGTGAGTGTGCTGCTACTCTGAGTGTATTAGCTAGGTTAATTTCTTGCTAGATGTGTGGTTTCCGCTGCTATGGACTCTGTTGTGATACCAAAGTGTTTTAGCCAAAAATTTGCCAAAGGGGGAGTGTGTAGGTGTTTAATTGGCTGCATTGTATGGTAAAACACTAGCTGGATTCTAATGTCTTGACTGATGTCATGACATGCTATGGAGGTGTTTGTTTGACTGCATTGTATATTAGAATATCTAGTTGTACTCTGATGTCTTGGCTGATGTCATGACATACTTGAGTAGTATACTGCAGGATTAGCTAATACAGGATTTATTGAATGTCAAACTGGATGTTATGACATTCATCCCTGTCAGCAGATACTGAGGAATAGAACAGTTGGTGTTCTGTTGGAACTCAGCATTTATTTTCAGTCTGGTTATCAAGGAAATACCAGACCTGGCATAAGGCCTACTGTTTGAATGTCAAACTGGATGTTATGACATTCATCATTGACAGCATATACTGAACAATAGGCAAAGTGATTTTCTGCTACACTTCAGTGTGTATCTCAGTCTGTTCTTCAGGAGGATAACAGACCTGACATAAGGCTAATTGTGTAAATGTCAAATTGGATGTCTTGACATTTATTAGTGTACGCTGATACTGAGGTATGGACAGATTGGTCCTGTACAGTTCAGCAAATTTGTACAGTCTGTTTTCAGGAAAAACAGACTTAGCATATGGTCCTTGATTTGGATGTCAAACTGAATGTTGTGACATTCATTCCTGACAGCGTATGCTATATTGTAGGTTGTTTAGTTTTTCTGTTTCAGCATTTTTCTCAGGCTATTCTTCAGGGATTCAACAGCTAAGAGAAAATCCAGGAAACCAACAACCAAGCTACAATTAATGAACCTAACAAATAACCTATCTGTCAGTAACCTAGATGTGGATTTTAGGGGAACTCGCGTGACCTTAATTTCAGGAAAATACAAGTACAAGGCCCAAGTGCTGCAATATAAAAGGATGGCAATCCTTCATTCAAAACGAGGGATTTTAGGCGTGAAGATTTAGTGTGTCCATCATACTTCACTGCTATATTTTTGTGTGTCTTGTATTAGACGTATCTTGTAAGCCAAGCTATTATCACGTAGATGATTGCATTGGTATAGGGTGTTCATTGAGTTGTAAGTGTTGTGTCACTCTAAGCTTTTAAGCGTGAGTGCTGTGTATCTTGATTAAAGCTGTTAAGCACAATCAAGAGTTGTTTGAAGTGTGACTTCATAATTGTCTTTAATTTTGATTAAAGGTAGTAATCACTGAGGTGATTGAGGGGGAGTGAGTAGGAACTCTGATCTTAGTGTAAGATTGAAATTGCATTGGGTAGGTATTAAGTGATAGGGTTAAACAGTTGGTTTAAGGTCTGAATTAATACTACTAATAGTGGATTTCCTCCCTGACTTGGTGTAGCACCTCAAATTTGCACCTCCCATTTGTACATACATTTTCATGATTAGGTCATTAACATAACATAGTCCACTGCATAGCATTGCATTGTCCTCTGCCCAAGTGCAAGTCATCAGACAAGATTAGGTCAAGATGATCAGGAGAATCAGTCAAGCAAGCAAGCAAGTGCAATTCCTATTGAGGCAAAGCCCTATGGTTGGTTCAACAAGTTCATATGATTCAAGGATCATTTTTGAGTGATTTGGCCAAGGATTGGATGATCAAAGCTCAACAGTCAAGCTGAATTTCATCTGAAACCCTAGAAAGTCAACTGTGGTCAACTGTGCCAGAAATCAAGGATTTGAAGGTGGGAGTTGGTTTGAAAGGCTTCATTCATATCCATACAAGTCTCATTTGACATTTCAAAGATCAAGATTGAAGAATTTGAGGTCAGAAGAAAAGTTTCCAAAAATAGTAAGTGACCTGTAATTTCAAACTGCCAAAAATGGAAAGGTCTTCTCCTCAAATTTACATCATCATACAAGCTTCAAATGAAATTTTGTCCAACATGGAAGTTGAAGATCTTGCT
This sequence comes from Lathyrus oleraceus, assembly GCF_024323335.1. Classification (NCBI taxonomy): domain Eukaryota; kingdom Viridiplantae; phylum Streptophyta; class Magnoliopsida; order Fabales; family Fabaceae; genus Lathyrus; species Lathyrus oleraceus. The sequence continues at coordinate 397,889,756 of NC_066580.1, read as the reverse complement.
CTCACCTTTCCAAAAAGTCAAAGAACATGAATTTCTCATTTATGGTTGGCAAGTTATGATCAAATCATTTTCAAGAAAAGTTGAACTTCAAGGAGGCATAACTCTTGAACCATTTGGCCAAATTGGGTGATTCTTTTTTGAGAAAATCCCATTTGACATGCTCTATCATAATCCATCATCACATTTCATCAAAAATCATCACATCAAAAGTCCATTTTTCAAGTGATCAATTTGAATTTTGGTGGGGAAAAAGGCCATTTTGAAAAATACACATGATTTTCACTACAAACCACTTCCAACAGCTTCTAAACAGAAATTTGGACTTGCTTCAACTGGTTTTTCACTGTTCCATTGGTCATTTGTGCATAAGGGCATTTTGGCATTTTTGCATAAAAGCTTCATTACACTAATCTCATTGCATTTAGCTTAATCATGTTTAACCAAGTGGATTAACACATCATATATATTCTTAATTGTAACAGAATTCACATTAACAATTCATTCTCTCAGATCCAAACCAAAAATCTCTCAAATTTGTTCAAACTTGTTTTCACTTTTCCATCGAATTTCACCATTGCCTTTGCTTTGTTCGTGCTTGATTCATCATCTGCAGGTAGCATTGAAATTCTGTTGAGACAAAGAATGTAGAAATCTTGAAGACATCGCAACTATTACATTGAGCTTCTCCTATGGAAAGTGTTGATTGGAGCTGTTTCAAGAACAATTGAGCCACGATCCTCACTTCATTCATCTTCTGCATCATTAAGGAACATCTGTTTTCACTTCCAAGGCCTTGAAATTCACGATTTCAGATCTGCTCTTCGATTAAGGTTGGAATTCAAAACTCTCAATTCATGAAATTAGGCTATGCTTTTGATAGATCTTCCCATGCTGAACATGCTGCACTTTGAATCGTGAAATTTCATTGAGTTTTGAGAGAGTTATGTTGATTTGAATTTTGATGAGTGAAACTTGTTTTGATCGATCCGAGTTTGTTAGCATGAATTAAGCTTAATTGTTGTTATATTGTTCATGTGCATGAGAAGAGGAATCCATGGATATATAGTTTGTAGATTTTCATGAATGTTTGTTCTTGCTGGAAAATTGGATGAAGAACGCATGAGTTTGATGAAGAACCCTAGCCAGAAGCGTGTTTGATCTGTTCTCTCCATGTTTTGCATGTAATTCATGTTTCCGCGCCATGAGACCAATCGCGTTGTGACACGCGCTTAAGTGAAACGCAGCGTTTCACTTAAGCTGCTCCATAATTACGCTATTGCCATTTTCAGTCCATAATTCCATTTAATTCATTTTGATTTCAATTTTTATTTCATTTTGTATGTCAATCTTAGAAAAATCATAACTCCTTCAATATTTGTCCTAATAATGTGGGATGTTTTGTGAAATGTTCTTCATGATCTCTAGTTTTTTATGGTGATTTTTCCAGAATTTATGCACATGTGGATTTCTGTTTTGCCTAGGGTTTGTTCATGTGTATCCAATTTGTACCTTCCATGCCATTTTGCTTGTGAAATATTGATGCTTAATTGGATGAGGCTGAAATTTGTTGTGCTTATTCTAGACATATTTAGGAGCATTTTGATATGTGGTTTGTGATTTTTGAGTTTCTGGATTGTGAGATATGATTTTTTGAATAGAGGTGTGACAATTTGTGTCACACCATTCATGTCCAATTTGATGATTTTTGTTGCCATGCTTATTGAACTTGAATTGAGCTGGATTTTTGCATAAGGATACTTATGAATGTTGAGAATGCTTGTGACTTTTCCTGGAATTTTTGAATGCATTTCCAATTTGATTGATAATTTCTCCCCTGTTTGACCAAATGTGGACTTCTTGTGAGACATGATTTTATTTGATTTGGGAAATTCTGGTGGTTAATTGGATGGACTTGAAATTTGGCATGTGTATTATAGACATCTTGAAGTTTGCCATGGCTTTGCTTTCATTCATTTATCATGCTTGGTCTCTGTTTTATGATTGCTTGAAGTGGATGCATGTTTTGATGCTTTGTATGAGCTTGTTTGAACTTGGCTTGACTTCATGAATTTAATTGACTTGCTTCCCTTGGTCCAAATAACCTGAAATTTGGTATGATTGACACGTTATGAATGCTGTTTGACCATGAAATTTTTGGGGATTTATTGAAATGTTTGTGAATTGATTTGAGTTGAATCTTTCTGTTTGGTTCTTTGAGGTTCTAAATTGCATGTCTTGTACTCTTTGCTTCATGAAATGATAATGGTTGATGATGTGAATGTGAAACCACTTGTATTTGTTTATTATTTGATTGATCTTGATTTTGGATAAGTTTCATGTTCTGTTTTGACTTTTTGTTCTCATTTTGACCCTAGTCTTGTACTAGTGGTTTGTGTTCTCACATTTGAGCTTTGTTTCAGGTTAAAAGCACAATTTGCTTATGCTTGATGATGTGCACTCAATTGGAGTTGGCTTATAGCTTGTTTATGACTAACTTTGAGTTTGTTTTGTAGGCTTTAAGACTTATGCTTAGGCCTTGTGGCTTGCACCTTTGTGCATTGACTGTTGTTTGACTGTGTAGTTAACTGTAGACCATTGTCTGTTTGCTTTTTGTTTGAGCTGAGTACTGATTATATTGGATTGATTTCAGGTACCTTAGTTGCTATAGTTCCTTTGTGAACTTGTTTTCTTTTCTTGCTAGCTTGAGCACTGAGGTATAATGATCTCTTCTCCATGTAGTCTGGAAGACCTGGCCTGTTACTTGGCCAGGCACCTGTCTGAAGTCCTCCTTAAGAGGCAATGTTTGTGCTTGTTTATTTTTGTCCCCAAGCAGGAAAAGACCTTTGTTAAGGCAATTGGCAGACACAAGAGGTGTGTAGTCCACCTCCTGCTATTATGTTGAGTCGTCCCTTGGCTCACATCACATGTTGATGCCTTGTGGACATTAACCCAAGATCAGTTGAGTCAGTGTCATAAGTGTAGAAGGGTTCCCACTTTCTGGACCCACACTTCATTGTCTGAAGCTCTCCCTGACCAGGGATAGGAGCTGTGAAGTCTAATCTTCACTCACCTTTCATCTAGCTTCACCTTGACTCTCAATGTCAAGGTTAAGAGCTAACATTACCCTTCTAGTCGGCTTGCTCTTGCAGCCTAACCTTTTGTTTGAGCCCCACTTGGTGTGTATATAGTGTGTGCTATCTGTAATTATTTGCTTTGCTATTGCCTGTGCTTTAGGTTTAGCTTGCTTCCTGTGCAAGTTAGATAGCAACCTTGACTTAGGGATGATTATGCATGATAACATCTAGGCTCGAGTTAGTCTCCCTAATTGTGTCTCCCTCTGTTATCTGGTTAGGCTAGTCCTGTGTCCCTTCGTAGGGGAACTACGTCGCCCTGATCCTCATACCAGATGAGGTACGTAGGCAGGAGATGAGCTGATCTCTCCGGGCGCCCTTTTTGTTTTGTCTTGTGTGTGTCAGGAGATGGATGTAAGGCCAGCGATTGGCATTCCATATCCTCTTGTTGCGTGCTTGGAGTCTGGTATAAGTCCATCAAGTGGCATCTGGTTTCCAGTGTGGGTGTGTTTTGGTTCGGAATCCGATGTAAGCCCAGCGATTGGCATTCGGATTCCACGTTTGCCTGTGTCTGTTGTGTTTGGTGTGCGTGAGCCGAGTTACGAATGCTCTGATTCTTCTTAGTCCAAGAAGATACGTATGCATAGGATGCGACATCCTAACGAGCATGTTTCCCCAGTCCGAACTACTTCGACTCTGATGTCTATGCTTGATAGACTAAGTAGGCCCAGGATGCGATATCCTGCCGAGTCAGTTTTGTTTGTTTTCTTGTGTCTCTTTCAGCCAGTATTTGTTTTTTCGTGAGCAGTGTTTTAGCGACCATATTCCTCCCTCTTGTGCGTGGATCCCGTCGAGTACGACGGATGCGTAGGGGTGCTAATACCTTCCCTTCGCATAACCGACTCCCGATCCCATTCTCTTTGGTCGCGAGACCATGCTCTTTCCAGGTTTACTCTGAGCGTTTCCTTTCCCTCTTTTGGGATAAATAACGCACGGTGGCGGCTCTGTTGTTCTTGTTTCCCGCCGGTTTTTCGCGTAATGCGACAGCTGGCGACTCTGCTGGGGATCGAAGAGAAGTTGACCTCTTGCTGGTCCATCTTCCCTAAGCGAGTCTATCCTAGCGCTCTCTAGATTAGGATTTTGGTTGCTATTTGCTGTTATTTATTGCATTCATTGTTTATTGTTTGCATTAATGTTTGCATTCATTCATATTCATCTGCTGGCTATGCTGTGTTCTCTCTGTTTGGGGTGGGAGTTACTCGAGGTAAAAGGCCCAATACCCAGGCTATGAGTGAAGTCTAGGAAACCTAGGAATAGAGTGATTCATGGGAAGCGGGTGGTATGCGCCACTTAGCGGAACATTGATATCACGAGCAGTTCAGACCCTGGTGGGATATTATCGTTACATACTTCGGGTGTGTATATGATGATATTCTGCGAAAGGTTGTTTATCCTGCGTTTCTCTCGACCTTACCCTGGCCTAGATGACACCCGTGAGTGGGGAGGGAATGATCATTATTACAGGTACAGTTGGTGACTTGTGATCCTGTTGGTGACTTTGGTTCAGCCGGATTTATGGATCTTTATTTCTGGACGCCGGAGGTTCGACCCTGGTATTGATCAGAGGGTTCCGTTTATTTCGGATCCCTGGGCTGAATTTGAGGGTACCTGATCAGAGGTTGACTTGGGTTCAGATGACTTTGGGTTTCAGATGATCTTGGGTCCCAGGCGACTTTGATCTGTGGTTTCAGATGCCAAATTCAAGCCGAAGCTCTGACCCTGTGCCTTGAGATGCACAGCCTGACCAGTCATGTTCACATCATTTGCATCATAGCATGTTTATTTTTCAAAAAAAAATAATAATAATGCATGAAAAAACCGAAAAAAGTTAACTCGCATACGCATATCCTTTATCAGGATCATTCATGATAAAATAGCATCCGCATCCGCATCATGCATATCATGCACATATCATCCTTGCATTACAGACATGTTTGGAGAGACTTCTCACTTTGGTTCCTGACTGAGACAGGATTGCTGACCGTCGACCGCATCGTTACTCAACCAGACTCAATCATCAGAGAAGTATGGATCAGGTCCAGACTGAGTTGGCTGAGATGAGGGCAAACATGGCCCAGTTTATGACGATGATGCAAGGGGTTGCACAAGGTCAGGAAGAGCTACGAGCCCTGGTTCGGAGACAAGAGACTGTGATTCAGACGTCCAACCGTGCTTCACCTGTTGGTGCACCCGTTCATGAGAATGTCACTGCTGCTCCCGCCAACGACTATGCCGTCGGGGATGAACTCAGAGGAATAAGGATCAATGGACAGCCTCTTGCTGCAGAGACTGTCAATGTCAGAGTTACCCGGGCTCCTGTTCGTCATCCTGCTCCGCTTGTTGATAGGCAAGAGGACATGTTCACTCTGCTCAGTGATGAGGATGAAGTTGTGAGAACCGGAGAGAGGGATAGAAAAGTGGATGCCCTTGCTGAGAAAGTCCGTGCCATGGAGTGTCAGAACTCTCTGGGGTTCGATGTAACTAATATGGGTCTGGTGGATGGACTGAGGATCCCCTACAAATTCAAGGCACCGTCCTTCGACAAATACAATGGCACTTTCTGTCCTCGCACCCACGTGCAGGCATATTATCGGAAGATCTCAGGATATACTGATGATGAAAAGATGTGGATGTACTTTTTCCAAGACAGTTTGTCTGGAGCGTCTTTGGACTGGTACATGGATCTGAAGAAAGAATCAGTCAGAAGCTGGAAAGATCTGGGTGAGGCCTTCTTGAGGCAATACAAGCACAACATGGACATGGCGCCAAGCCGAACCCAACTGCAGAGCTTGTGTCAGAAGACTGGTGAAAGCTTCAAAGAGTATGCCCAGAGGTGGCGGGAGCTAGCCGCGAGAGTGAAACCTCCGATGTTGGAGAGAGAACTGACTGACATGTTCATCGGGACCTTGCAAGGTGTGTTCATGGACCGCATGGGGAGTTGCCCGTTCAGTAGCTTTTCTGATGTTGTTGTCTGTGGAGAGAGAACTGAGAGTCTCATCAAAGCAGGAAAGATACAAGATCCTGGCTCTTCAAGTTCTTCGAATTCTAAGAAGACATACTCTGGGGCACCCAAAAGGGGAGAGAGTGAAACGAATGCTGTGCATCATCGGAGGAGTGCAAACAAAGGACAGTATCTTCAGGCTGCTGCTGTGACTATTCCAGCACCTCAACAACAGCAGAGAAGACCAGCTCAGCAATATCAGCATCAACAACAGCGTCCTCAGCAGCAGGCTTACCAGCCTCACAATGATAATCGAGCCAGTACAAGTAATGAGAGGAAGAAGATCATTTTTGACCCGATTCCTATGTCATACACAGAGTTGTATCCCTCTTTGATAGAGCGGAACTTGATTACTCCCAGAGACCCGTCGGCTATACCCGTCAACCCTCGGTGGTGGTATAGGCCTGATCAGCATTGCGTGTATCATTCGGGTGCTCCTGGTCATGATGTGGAAAGCTGCTTTCAGTTTAAGAATAAGGTGCAGGACCTTGTCAGATCAGGGATTCTGAGCTTCGAGGACTTAGGTCCCAAGATTAATCAAGCTTGAAGATAACAAGTCCCGGGCTGGCGTTGACTTGTCTTCTGAGATCTTCAACAAAGAGGGTTGTTCAAAAGCAGAAGCTGCTGGTGCAAAGGATTCTGACATTTGTCATCCCTGGCGGGGTCTGTCACAATTGGGTCACTATGGGCATTCCTACAGTTGTTCATAAGTCAGAGTAATAATCACTTTGTTTAAAAACCCTTCTCCCATGCCAAAAGGAGGAGTGATGACATTGTTGGCAACATTTTGTGCAATGATATTTTCATTCAAATAAAAGCATGTTAAAACATTTGTTTTTTCCATTTGTTTTCCCTTTTCGCTTTTTGCATGAAATTGGTGATCACAAAAAACCCTAAAAACAAGAATAAAGGCAATCTTTTCATCTGCATAATGATTGTCTTGTTTGATTTCCAAAAAGCTTTTATACTCAAAATCTTTATGCAGGTTGTTCCTTAAACCCATTGAACATAATGATCCGACGTTATCTCCCAATTTTGAATTCCCTGTATTCTAAGCGGAAGAAGATGATGTTGAAGGGATTCCTGACGAGATTTCCCGACTTCTTGAGCAAGAAAAGAAGATCACTCAGCTGCATCTCGAGAATCAGCAGAACAGCCAACTGGGGCATCAAAAAAAAGAGGGAAAAAAACAACAACAAAAAAAGAGGAGGGTGCAAAATCCAAGGAAAAAGAAATCAAAAGAAAGAAAAAGAAAGAAAGAAACAAAAGAAAAATAGCACCCTCAAGTCCCAAGTTGGCTGATGCTGAACGGATTTAGAGTCGCTACGACCAAGTGAATCCGATCGAAAAGAAGAGATTAACTGCCATGTGTCATGGTCAGTCACATCAGCAGAGAGTGAAAAAAAGAATTCGACAAGAAGGTCAAGCCTCGTGTGTTCCGAGAAGGTGACCTCGTGCTCGAGGAAGTCTTGTCTTTCGCGCCCGATTCCAGGGGCAAGTGAACCCCAAATTATGAATGTCCATATGTTGTCAAGAGAGCCTTTTCAGGCAGTGCTTTGACACTTACAACAATGGATGGAGAAGTTCACTCGTCCTGTGAATCCAGATGCAGTCAAGTAATACTTCGCCTAAAACAAAAAAAAACCAAAAAAAAAGCAGAACAACTCGTTAAGTCGAACACCCCAAAGGGCGACTTAGGCAAAAAGGAGCGTCTCGATGGATTGAAAACCCGAAAGGGCGATCCAGGCAAAAATTAGAGACATTGAGAAAAAAAGATATTTTTCATCCCGCTAGATTGATCACCTCACACTGGGGCAATCTAGGCAAAAATTAGGGAGTTGGCAAGTAACTGCATCTTGACAAGACTGTGCTCTATATCTGTCATCCGTCAGGGATTCTCGATTCGTCGTCGACTGAAGCTCCAGATACATCGAAATTCGGAATGGTAAAGGAAAGGTCATTATGTTCAATGTAGCCCTCTCCAATATATATCACCGATTTCAAACTTGTACAGATCTATGGAGTCCTGCCCTTTGCAGACTACCATTCCATCACATCAATTTGAGCTTTTATCCAATTATTGGCACTCTTATTTGTTTCAACTCAACGAATGTTTTGCATGTTTTAATTGATAAAGTATCATTGTTTTCAAAATAAACAAATTTTTCACAAATTGTTCTTAAACAAAGTGAACATTCACAATGATGGAAGGATACTTAGGAGATCCGCAGTGCTCTCCCAAGGGTGGTATGATTACCAACAGGTAAGACATTTGTTCGTATCTCGAGCATAACTGTGCTTTTTCCTGTAGAACCTCTTATGGTTTCTCCTCAGCGAGGTTGCTCAGTGCATTGTTGGTTGAAGTTGTTCATCTTCATGTCCCCGGCAGTGCAACATTCTTCCTCCAAGTCCCTGTTAGCCCTATTGTGGGGCATCTCCAGTAGAGGGTTGTTTGAGCCCTACCGTGGGGCATTCCCAGCAAGGTTGCTGTTGAAATACTGTTGTGGGGCAGTTCCCCAAGCAGAGTGTTTACTGAAGACTTCAACTTTCGTCTCTCTAGCAGAGGAGCCTTCTCCTTTCCCCGGTATGGGTGCTTGTCTTTGGAAGATTCGGTACTTGGTGGATTGACATCCCAGTACTCCGTCATTTCCCTCGGATAGATTCCTCAACAGAGTTGCTGGCATGATGAACTTTATCAATGCCTGTCTATCCTCACCAGAGATCTGGTTGATTCTTGGTATCTCTGTTCTCCAGCATGAGTGAGAAGTCGGTGCTCCCCTGGCAGAGTTTTCCTCAAGCAGATTTCTTCAAGCAGAGTCTCCCCACAAAGTTGAAGTATCTGATCTTTGGGCTCCCCAGCGGAGTTTTCATCATTTGCATTTTGCATATAGTAATCATTGCATCCTCAAATTGCGTAGCATTTCCATTCAATATGGAGCATTACGCCATAGAAAAATTCAAACATATGCATTCACGTGTTACCCACCAGACCGTATCCCCGGCAGAGGCGGATTTTCGTTCAACATCTGTACGGCACATTTGCTACAGTTGCTCCTAACAGCATTCAGGATTGATACCCCCCAGGGAGGTTTATTTCCTCATCCGTTGGTGAAAGGAAAACCAGATCGCCCCAGTAGATCCTCCCCTAGCAGGTGTGGATATGTCTGATCTCTCCATATAGAGTCGACCCCTTAAGCAGAAAATGTCTATCATTTCCTTCTGCGCTCCCCACTGAGTTTTATCCTCGTGGATGACGGTTGTTTCCGTTCCCTCCCCACACCTAATGGGATGGGTTTTCCCTATTGAGCTCTTTCCTCATTAGGATGAGTCTTGATTCAGTCTGCCTTTTTGGATCGATCCTGAATTGGCTTCCTATTGGCTGTCTCCTGTGCCTCCCTGTGGTATAAATGAATAGTTGCTCACTAACCGGCGCTCATTCATCTTATCCTCAGCGGAATTTGGTGGCCTCTGCCTACAAACCAGCAGTTGTAAGTCCTACCTTTGCGGTCTTCTACCTACTACCCGGTAGTTGTAAATCCTTTTTCTCACTCTGTCTCTCAGCAGACTGTTTGTTGGCCTCTGCCTACAAACCAGCAGTTGTAAGTCCTATCTTTGTGGTCTTCTACCTACGAACCGGTAGATGTGAATCCTCTTTTCTCCCCTTTGTGGAGTCAACCCTGGTGCTCATCCTAGTGATGACGGTTACTGTTCCGTGGTTTTCTACCTACGAACCGGTAGATGTAATCCCCTCTTTGTGGTTATCATTATCCAGTCGGTATTGATATTCCTTTTCACCTTTCGGATATTTTCTCCGAGTCAGCAACTTTATCCCCAGTGGGTCCTCTTTCACTCACCGTTTGTTGGTAATGTTTGTGGTTTCTCCTTTTGATTGGTCATCTTTGCATACCTAGTCCTGGTACCCCGATGCCTTTCTTTTTCGGTCGATTTATCCTTTAACAACCTACCAACCAGTTAGGATGATCTTCCATGCGAGTGTATTGTCTATGTTTTGACGGCTATAGATAATATATCTCATGCGCTCTTGGGTCGAAGTCGTCCTCCCCAGTCGAGTAAGATTCATATTCCTTTGTTCGGAATTGAATGTCCATCCTTTAACAAGATTGCTTTGCTCGCTCTCTTCAGGATGTTGAGTGTTTTGGAACACACACCAATTCACGATTTCGGTCGATTTATCCTTTAACAACCTCCAACCCGGTTATGGATAATCTTCCATGCGAGTGTATTGTCTACGTTTTGACGGCTATAGATAATATATCTCATGCGCTCTTGGGTCGAAGTCGTCCTCCCCAGTCGAGTAAGATTCGTATTCCTTGTGGAATCGAATGTCCATCCTTTAACAAGTTTGCTTTCGCTCTCTTTAGGATGATGTCGGTCGATTTACCTATCTAACAACCTACAACCCGGTTATGGATAATCTTCCATGCGAGTATATTATCTACGTTTTGACGGCTATAGATAATGTATCTCATGCGCTCTTTGGTTGAACTCTTTGTTTGTTCCCCAGCTGAGTAAGATTCGTATTCCTTTGTTCGGAATCGAATGTCCATCCTTTAACAAGACTGCTTTTCTAGCCCTCTTCAGGATGATGAGTGTTTTGGAACACAAACCAATTCACGCTTTGGTCGGTCACCTGTTTCATGCCTACAACCCGGTATCCTTGGTGTTCCTTCCTGTCGGCTCTCTGTCGTGACCTTGATCCCCAGTGAGCTACCTCTCCGTTGGTTTCGATAAACGTCGAGTTTTTCCTATTCGTCCGATGACGTCTAGTTGTACCCTTCCCCATGCGGATTTACCTCTCCGTTGGTTTCGATAAACGTTGAGTTTTTCTCATTCGTCCGTTGACGTTTGATTATATATCCTATTCCCAGTCATTCGTTAATGTCTGGTCGCTTCCCAGCCATAATCCCCAGTAGAGTCGTCGGTGGACGTCCTATTCGGTTTCCGGTTGTTGTACCCCTTCCTTAGTGAAGCTTTTCTCCTCTCTGTTGGTGTCGATAAACGTCGAGTTTTTCCTAGTTATCCGTTGATATCTAGTTGTATTTTCCCCAGTAATTTTCCTTCTCCGTTGGTGTCGATAAGCGTCGAGCTTCTCCCTTTCGTCCGTTGGCGTCTGGTCGAGTTTGCCCAGTTCATCCGTCGTCCGTTGATGTTTGGTCTCCTTCTCCGTTGGTGTCGATAAACGTCGAGCTTCTCCCGGTCGTCCGTTGACGTCTGGTCGAGTCTTCCCAATTCATCCGTCGTCCGTTGATGTCTGGTCTCCTTCTCCGTTGGTGTCGATAAACGTCGAGCTTTCTCCCTTTCGTCCGATGACGTCTGGTCGAGTCTTCCCAGTTCATCCGTCGTTCGTTGATGTCTGGTTACCTCTCCGTTGGTCTTGGTAAACGTCGAGTTTTTCCTGGTCGTCCCCAGTAGATTTACCTCTCCGTTGGTCTTGGTAAACGTTGAGTTTTTCCCACTATGTCCGCTGACATGTGGTTGTACCTCTCTCCCAGTTCATTCATTAATGTCTGGATACCTCTCCGTTGGTCTTGGTAAACGTCGAGTTTTTCCTGGTCGTCCCCAGTAGAGTTACCTCTCCGTTGGTTTTGGTAAACGACGAGTTTTTCCCACTATTGTCCGCTGACATGTGGTTGTATCTCTTCCAGTCATTCATTAATGTCTGGTTACCTCTTCGTTGGTCTCGGTAAACGTTGAGTATTTCCTAGTTGTCCGTTGGCATCTAGTTGTGATTTCTGTTCCCATTCATCGTCTTGAGATGTCTGGAGGTGGTTGTACCTTTGAGAAAAAGAAACAGAAAAATCAAAATCCTCAGTAATAAATATCAGATCCCATTGGGAGCATCCGTTGGTGGATCCCCGCAGTGTGCAAATTTCTACGGTTCTTCGGTATTCAATCCCTGTTTACCCTGAAAGTCTGACAGCCGTTGCTCTCATCCATTCGGGTTCCCAGTTGATTGAATAGGGGCAGCTGTAGCACCTCAAATTTGCACCTCCCATTTGTACATACAATTTCATGATTAGGTCATTAACATAACATAGTCCACTGCATAGCATTGCACTGTCCTCTGCCCAAGTGCAAGTCATCAGACAAGATTAGGTCAAGATGATCAGGAGAATCAGTCAAGCAAGCAAGCAAGTGCAATTCCTATTGAGGCAAATCCCTATGGTTGGTTCAACAAGTTCATATGATTCAAGGATCATTTTGGAGTGATTTGGCCAAGGATTGGATGATCAAAGCCTAACAGTCAAGCTGAATTTCATCTAAAACCCTAGAAAGTCAACTGTGGTCAACTGTGCCAGAAATCAAGGATTTGAAGGTGGGAGTTGGTTTGAAAGGATTCATTCATGTCCATACAAGTCTCATTTGACATTTCAAAGATCAAGATTGAAGAATTTGAGGTCAGAAGAAAAGTTTCCAAAAATAGTAAGTGACCTGTAATTTCAAACTGCCAAAAATGGAAAGGTCTTCTCCTCAAATTTACATCATCATACAAGCTTCAAATGAAATTTTGTCTAACATGGAAGTTGAAGATCTTGCTCTCAACTTTCCAAAAAGTCCAAGAACATGAATTTCTCATTTATGGTTGGTAAGTTATGATCAAATCATTTTCAAGAAAAGTTGAACTTCAAGGAGGCATAACTCTTGAACCATTTGGCCAAATTGGGTGATTCTTTTTTGAGCAAATCCCATTTGACATGCTCTATCATAATCCATCATCACATTTCATCAAAAATAATCACATCAAAAGTCCATTTTTCAAGTGATCAATTTGAATTTTGGTGGGAAAAAAGGCCATTTTGAAAAATACACATGATTTTCACTACAAACCACTTCCAACAGCTTCTAAACAGAAATTTGGACTTGCTTCAACTGGTTTTTCACTGTTCCATTGGTCATTTGTGCATAAGGGCATTTTGGCATTTTTGCATAAAAGCTTCATTACACTAATCTCATTGCATTTAGCTTAATCATGTTTAACCAAGTGGATTAACACATCATATATATTCTTAATTGTAACAGAATTCACATTAACAATTCATTCTCTCAGATCCAAACCAAAAATCTCTCAAATTTGTTCAAACTCTTTTTTCACTTTTCCATCGAATTTCACCATTGCCTTTGCTTTGTTCGTGCTTGATTCATCATCTGCAGGTAGCATTGAAATTCTGTTGAGACAAAGAATGAAGAAATCTTGAAGACATCGCAACTATTACATTGAGCTTCTCCTATGGAAAGTGTTGATTGGAGCTGTTTCAAGAACAATTGAGCCACGATCCTCACTTCATTCATCTTCTGCATCATTAAGGAACATCTGTTTTCACTTCCAAGGCCTTGAAATTCACGATTTCAGATCTGCTCTTCGATTAAGGTTGGAATTCAAAACTCTCAATTCATGAAATTAGGCTATGCTTTTGATAGATCTTCCCATGCTGAACATGCTGCACTTTGAATCGTGAAATTTCATTGAGTTTTGAGAGAGTTATGTTGATTTGAATTTTGATGAGTGAAACTTGTTTTGATCGATCCGAGTTTGTTAGCATGAATTAAGCTTAATTGTTGTTATATTGTTCATGTGCATGAGAAGAGGAATCCATGGATATATAGTTTGTAGATTTTCATGAATGTTTGTTCTTGCTGGAAAATTGGATGAAGAACGCATGAGTTTGATGAAGAACCCTAGCCAGAAGCGCGTTTGATCTGTTCTCTCCATGTTTTGCATGTAATTCATGTTTCCACGCCGTCAGACCAATCGCGTTGTGACACGCGCTTAAGTGAAACGCAGCGTTTCACTTAAGCTGCTCCATAATTACGCTATTGCCATTTTCAGTCCATAATTCCATTTAATTCATTTTTGATTTCAATTTTTATTTCATTTTGTATGTCAATCTTAGAAAAATCATAACTCCTTCAATATTTGTCCAAATAATGTGGGATTTTTTGTGAAATGTTCTTCATGATCTCTAGTTCTTTATGGTGATTTTTCCAGAATTTATGCACGTGTGTATTTCTGTTTTGCCTAGGGTTTGTTCATGTGTATCCAATTTGTACCTTCCATGCCATTTTGCTTGTGAAATATTGATGCTTAATTAGATGAGGCTGAAATTGTTTGTGCTTATTCTAGACATCTTTAAGAGAATTTTGATATGTGGTTTGTGATTTTTGAGTTTCTGGATTGTGAGATATGATTTTTGAATAGAGGTGTGACAATTTATGTCACACCATTCATGTCCAATTTGATGATTTTTGTTGCCATGCTTATTGAACTTGAATTGAGCTGGATTTTTGCATGAGGATACTTATGAATGTTAAGAAGGCTTGTGATTTTTTCTGGAATGTTTGAATGCATTTCCAATTTGATTGATAATTTCTCCCCTGTTTGACCAAATGTGGACTTCTTGTGAGACATGATTTTATTTGATTTGGGAAATTCTGGTGGTTAATTGGATGGACTTGAAATTTGGCATGTGTATTATAGACATCTTGAAGTTTGCCATGGCTTTGATTTCATTCATTTATCATGCTTGGTCTCTGTTTTATGATTGCTTGAAGTGGATGCATGTTTTGATGCTTTGTATGAGCTTGTTTGAACTTGGCTTGACTTCATGAATTTAATTGACTTGCTTCCCTTGGTCCAAATAACCTGAAATTTGGTATGATTGACACGTTATGAATGCTGTTTGACCATGAAATTTTTGGGGATTTATTGAAATGTTTGTGAATTGATTTGAGTTGAATCTTTCTGTTTGGTTCTTTGAGGTTCTAAATTGCATGTCTTGTACTCTTTGCTTCATGAAATGATAATGGTTGATGATGTGAATGTGAAACCACTTGGATTTGTTTCTTATTTGATTGATCTTGATTTTGGATAAGTTTCATGTTCTGTTTTGACTTTTTGTTCTCATTTTGACCCTAGTCTTGTACTAGTGGTTTGTGTTCTCACATTTGAGCTTTGTTTCAGGTTAAAAGCACAATTTGCTTATGCTTGATGATGTGCACTCAATTGGAGTTGGCTTATAGCTTGTTTATGACTAACTTTGAGTTTGTTTTGTAGGCTTTGAGACTTATGCTTAGTCCTTGTGGCTTGCACCTTTGTGCATTGACTGTTGTTTGACTGTGTAGTTAACTGTAGACCATTGTCTGTTTGCTTTTTGTTTGAGCTGAGTACTGATTATATTGGATTGATTTCAAGTACCTTAGTTGCTATAGTTCCTTTGTGAACTTGTTTGCTTTGCTTGCTAGCTTGAGCACTGAGGTATAATGATCTCTTCTCCATGTAGTCTGGAAGACCTGGCCTGTTACTTGGCCAGGCACCTGTCTGAAGTCCTCCTTAAGAGGCAATGTTTGTGCTTGTTTATTTTTGTCCCCAAGCAGGAAAAGACCTTTGTTAAGGCAATTGGCAGACACAAGAGGTGTGTAGTCCACCTCCTGCTATTCTGTTGAGTCGTCCCTTGGCTCACATCACATGTTGATGCCTTGTGGACATTAACCCAAGATCAGTTGAGTCAGTGTCATAAGTGTAGAAGGGTTCCCACTTTCTGGACCCACACTTCATTGTCTGAAGCTCTCCCTGACCAGGGATAAGAGCTGTGAAGTCTAATCTTCACTCACCTTTCATCTAGCTTCACCTTGACTCTCAATGTCAAGGTTAAGAGCTAACATTACCCTTCCAATCGGCTTGCTCTTGCAGCCTAACCTTTTGTTTGAGCCCCACTTGGTGTGTATATAGTGTGTGCTATCTGTAATTGTTTGCTTTGCTATTGCCTGTGCTTTAGGTTTAGCTTGCTTCCTGTGCAAGTTAGATAGCAACCTTGACTTAGGGATGATTATGCATGATAACATCTAGGCTCGAGTTAGTCTCCCTAGTTGTGTCTCCCTCTGTTATCTGGTTAGGCTAGTCCTGTGTCCTTTCGTAGGGGAACTACGTCGCCCTGATCCTCATACCAGATGAGGTACGTAGGCAGGAGATGAGCTGATCTCTCCGGGCGCCCTTTTTGTTTTGTCTTGTGTGTGTCAGGAGATAGATGTAAGGCCAGCGATTGTCATTCCATATCCTCTTGTTGCGTGCTTGGAGTCTGGTATAAGTCCATCAAGTGGCATCTGGTTTCCAGTGTGGGTGTGTTTTGGTTCGGAATCCGATGTAAGCCCAGCGATTGGCATTCGGATTCCACGTTTGCCTGTGTCTGTTGTGTTTGGTGTGCGTGAGCCGAGTTACGAATGCTCTGATTCTTCTTAGTCCAAGAAGATACGTATGCATAGGATGCGACATCCTAGCGAGCATGTTTCCCCAGTCCGAACTACTTCGACTCTGATGTCTATGCTTGATAGACTAAGTAGGCCCAGGATGCGATATCCTGCCGAGTCAGTTTTATTTGTTTTCTTGTGTCTCTTTCAGCCAGTATTTGTTTGTTTGTGAGCAGTGTTTTAGCAACCATATTCCTCCCTCTTGTGCGTGGATCCCGTCGAGTACGACGGATGTGTAGGGGTGCTAATACCTTCCCTTCGCATAACCGACTCCCGATCCCATTCTCTTTGGTCGCGAGACCATGCTCTTTCCAGGTTTACTCTGAGCGTTTCCTTTCCCTCTTTTGGGATAAATAACGCACGGTGGCGGCTCTGTTGTTCTTGTTTCCCGCCGGTTTTTCGCGTAATGCGACACTTGGTAGCCCCCAGACGTAGGTCATGTTGGACCGAACTGGGTAAACAATTACTTGTGTTATTTACTGCACTTACTTTTAAGTTCTGCATAATCCTTGTCTGCGCAGAATTGGATGTCATAATAACCCTTGTGACATCGGAAGTCTGTTAACTAGAATTTCACATATGTTCGCCGGAGAAGACAGTGGTGTACACCACCGTCCCTTTGCTAGTTTTTATCTAGGCCGTTGGATTGTGTTTCCAGATCTAATCAGGTCCATTACTTGTTATGACTATTTTTAATTCCTTGTGTGGCTCAGTTGACTTGGACCTATAATGCGCGCGCATTCCATTGCCCTCAGATCTTCCACGTCATTTAATGAAAGGGGATCCAACGCGCCTTATTTATTCTATTTTCTGATTTTTTATTTTATTTTCCATTATTTCATTTCATTTCAAAAAATCATAACACTTTCATTTTAATTCCAAAAAATATGGGACCAATTGCATTATTTCCCTTTTTAATTCTAGTTTCTGAAAATGATTTTTAACATTTTTTATTTTGTCATTTGATATTTTTTGTGAATTTTCTCTTTTCTGGTTATTTTTAATTCATTTTAAATAGTTTCCAATATTCAAAAAATACAAAAATATTTTCTTAACCTCTTTGGATGATGATGAATCTATGAAAAATATTCTCATCAATTTATTAATTGATTTGAGATTTATTTGAGATTTTAGTTCAATTAGATTATTTTTTATTCATTTTTAAATGTTTAAAAATAGTTTCTGGTTTCTAAAAATGCTGAAATTTTTTGTCAAACTTTGTTTGACCTTGTTGAACTTAGGATGATCCATTTGGACTTTTTAAAGTTATTTTGAAATGGATTTGAAGTTTGACCTTTAATTGTTTATTTTAATTCAAGTATTATTTTAATTCTCAAAAATACCAAAAATATTTTATTTGTTTCTTGACTTCTAAATTTCATTTTGCTTCTGTTTACTATTGTTTGACCTTGATTCCATTCACCTTTGGTCAATGTACTTTTCTTATTTCATTTGAAGTTCAATTCATGTACATTCTTATCATCTTCTTCTTCTTCTTTTTTCTTTTTGATCAATGAGTTAAAGATTGGTGGTTAGCCTTGACATATAGGAGGCTTAACCTTCCTTGATTCAAATCTAATTCATCTTGATCAAAGATCAAGTGAATGGCTTTGCATTAAGGATAGGTTGCTTCTTGATCAAGCAAAAAACCTAAATCAATACAAGATCATTCTTCTTTTCTTTTGGCATGGCAAGTTGTAGGAGCTTGGCTTACTAGTCAAGGTCTCTAACTTGTGTTTGTTGCCTATATTTTTATTGACCGGCCTCAGATAGGTGTGACTACTACATTAATCCACTTACGATTTCTTAACATAGCACTAAATTGCCTTATGGCACACTAACACTAACTATTGACCATTAACTTTTAATTCAAGTAATTTAATTCTTGCAATTTACTTTTATGCAATTTAATATCTTGTTCATTAATTCATTTGATTTTGCCCTTTGCTCACTTGAGCTCATATTTATGTTAATGCAATTTGCCTTTTGCTCACTTGAGCACATAATTGTGTATATACTATTGTGCTTGTTTTGTTTTGATTGTGTGAACCAAATGCAAATGGACAAAAGGACTTAGACTTTAGGACATTCCCTATGCTAATGGAGTCAAAGAGCAACTAGTCCTCATGCCTTTAGAATGCTATAAAAGAAGAAATAATGTCAAAGAGCAACTAGGCCTCATGCCTTTAGAATGCCTAATCTTGAAGAGGACTTTGAAAGGACCTAATCTCTAAACTCAGTCTTGTCCATTCTTTGTTTGCATTGTGGAACTTTTTGATGTGTGTGTTCTTGTGCTAGGGATCCCAAACTTGCCAAGTAGAAGAACCATTGTAATGATCATCTAAAGTGAGAGATACAAAAGCCATTGGAAGATTCCTAGGAGATTGCTTGCTTGATTGATTGCTTGAGTTATTTGCTTATTGCATGCTATTCCAAGGGAAAAGGAACAACTTGGATCATCACTATGATCTCAAGAAGGGAACTCCATTGTGGTTTATTTTCTCCTCCTTCATCTTTGTATGTTTAGGACTTAGCCATTCTTCTTCTTCCCTCCACTCTAACACAAGTCAAAACTTTTGTGCAAACATTAACATTTGTTTTCAAAATTATAAACCTAAGCATTATGCTTTTGATTTTCCAAACTTCTTTTCATAACACTTATTTTGAATTGAATTCTAAGTCAACTTTGACCATACTTTCTAAATACTTTTCATTGGTAAATACAACTCACTCAATTGTTTTTATGGTTTCAATGGCCACTCTTTGCCAAAGCTTTTTATAAATATTAGCTATTAGGTTTGAGTTATCCTAGAGGTTGATATAATACTCACCTATATCCTTAGTGATGGACTATAAGACTTCCATGCTTATTATATGGTTAACCCCCTCACTAGCATGTTGAAGCTCTCCTCACATGGTGGATTTGTGGTTTTAGGTTGAGTTTTCTCCCTTGGATAACAAAAGACCTTAAGGCTTTTGGACCAATCAATCCACCAACTTCTTTTGAGATTTTTACCCCAAACTACGAGGTTTTGATCCTAATCTTTTTTTAAGATGGTACGTAGGCAATGGGTTTATCCATTCAAACACAAAATTGTAAATAATTTGTACATTCTTCTCTCACCTCCCCAATCATGTTTGCACAAACAATTTTCACAAATACCAACCTACCTTACAACAATAGTGAAAAGGGCTCCCTAGGAGTACCTAGGATGTTTTGGGTGCTTAAAACCTTCCCATTGCATAACCAACCCCCTTACCCAGATCTCTGACATTTTTATTAGTTTTGATTTGATAAAACTTCTCGGTTTTTGTTCGCTTTCTAACCTTTCCTTTGGATAAATAGGAGTGCGGTGGCGACTCGAATTGTATGATTTACTTTTGATTTAGTCAATAAATCAAAAGGTAACGAATACCCCGCTACAGAAAAGGGGCGACTCCACTGGGGATCATTTGCCTAGTGGGTTTTGCCTACTTTTCACTTTTGTTGTATTATATTGTTTATATTATTTGTGACATATTTTTGTGCAAATTTGGGATTATTGTATTGTATGTAATGTATGAATTTCTTGATATATCAATTGCTTGTGTGCTTGGTGGTCTCTTGTGAGATGAGTTCTGTCGCAACCTGAAAAATACAGTGCGCAAAAAAAACAACCAGCGAAAGAAAAAGACAGAAGAGTCGCCACCGTGCGTTATTCATCCCAAAGGAGGGAAAGGAAACGCTCGAAGTAAACCTGAAAAAGGAAAGGACAAGATGGGGTCTCGCAACCAAATCTTGGGTTCGGGAGTCGGTTATGCGAAGGGAAGGTATTAGCACCCCTACGCATCCATAGTACTCTACGGGATCCACTTTTGTAGTTTTCGTCTAAAGGGTGTGAGTTTATCTTGTGCTGTTTACCAAAAAAAAAGGGTTAAATGCAAATGACTCGCGCGGATGTCGCATCCACTGCATACGTATCTCATCTGAATATGAGAATCAGAGTCTTCGTAGCTCGGCTGACCTATGGGTTGGGGGATGTGTGCTCGCTAAGACATCGCGTCTTATGCCTACGTATCTCATCTGGAATGAGAATCAGAGCAAGCCGTAGTTCGGCTAACTACGGGGTTATGGATTGGGTTTTGGACGAACGACGTCACTATGCAATCTACCGGATGCTCGACCTTTGGAGACTTACTCACCTGTAGTAGAAGGAGTAAACGTGTGTTATGGAGAAGAAAAATCAATGAAGGGTTTGTTTGCATTGTAGGAACGCGCATGCAAAAGGGTAATGAGGATAAGACCTCATAGCTCTTAACCCTGGACAAAGGAACCTGCATAAAGTAAACACAAAAACATTGCCTCCTATCGAGGTCTTCCAGCTAGGAAAGCAGTAAAATGCGGGAAAAATGTAAAAGTACCACGCGGATAAAGATCCGAAGTAACAACAATTAGAGGAATGGGAAACTCTGAGATCCTTCCAAGCTAACATCATCAAAGAAAGTGGGTCAGTACAGGTAATCGGAATGAACCTCCAGGGGTTATCCCACAAATAAAGTGGGAAACCACGCAAGTTATCCCTGCAAAAGTCATGTGAGCCCTCACAAAAACTCAACAAAAGGGTTAGTGAAACACCATAAGCATTTTTTCATGGATAACAGTATGGTTTCAGAAACCTCAAACCCTGTGGCATACACTTCAGAAATCATGTGATTAAACATTCAAGGCATAGGTTTCACCCATTCATAATACATCACACATTTAGAACATTCAAATTGAAGGCGTAAAATAATGGGAATATGGCAAACCTGATTGGAGAGCTTGATTGAAATTGAGTTGCACCCGTGAGGCCCTTCAGGGTTTGGAGGCTGCTCTGAGTTCTCTGTCAGGTTTCTCTCAGGTTTTGTCCAGGGTTTTGTTCCAAGGAAACCTCAGAGTATTTTGCTTCTCTTCCTTTTTCTCAAGTGAAGCCTTGGTATTTATAGACTGAATTTCATGGTTTTGTGGGCTCAAATGAGAGAGACCCAAGTCCAAATTTTTTTATTATATTTTATTTATTTTTTTATTATTATTTTTATTTATTTATTTTTTTTGTAAAAAATTATTATTATTATTATTATTTTTTTCGGATCTAATTCTGATTGACATGATGAAATGCAATATGAAATGCTAAATGAATGCATGAATGAGGAGGGCAAATTTTGGGGTGTTACAGTTGTCCCTATTCAATCATCAGCTAAACCGAGTAGGATGAAAGCGAACAGCTTATCAGACAAACAGGGTGAGCTGTGATTGAATACCAAAGACAGACCGAAAATTTGCGCTCCGAGAACACCACAAAACCGCGGAAATACACCGTGCTGTTTATTTTTCTTCCGATCCTCTGGCTTAATCTGGAGTTTCGATCCTCTGGCTGAACCTATACTCAATTTAGTCCTCTGGTTGGATATTAATTTTGATCCACGGGCTGGATACGATTTTGATCTTCTGGATAGATCTTCTTCGATCTTCTGGCTAGATCTCCTCCGTTTCGATTCTCTGGCTGAATCTATTTCCTTTGATTCTCTGGCTGAATCTACTTCGATCTTCTGGCTAGATCTGAATTGTTGCGACTTTCGATCTTCTGGCTAGATCTTCTTTGTTTCGATTCTCTGGCTGAATCTACTTCGATCTTCTGGCTAGATCTGGATTATTTTGATGATAAATTCCCGTCATTAGGATCCCGAATCTGAGGCATGCGCTGGTTGACCCTCTTTTGAAATCTACACCCAACCTTCATATTAGATATGCAGCTTCGAGAATATTCCACTTTTGGGCTTCGTACATATTCTTCGGGCTAGAACATGTTGTAATGACTCCTCAATTAGACTTGGGCTTGCGGGGGAAATAAAGCTTGTAGGCGACTTCACTGGGGAATCTTCAAATTGAGCCTTAGGCTGGCTTACTGGAACACGATTCTCAGGCTGAATCTTCGAAATGACCCTCAAGCTGGATCACTGGAACACGATTCTCAGGCTGAATCTTTGAAATGACCCTCAGGCTGGATCACTGGAACACGATTCTCAGGCTGAATCTTCGAAATGGACCTCAGGCTGGATCACTGGAACACGATTCTCAGGCTGAACCTTCAAAATGACCCTCAGGCTGGATCACTGGAAAACGATTCTCAGGCTGAATCTTCAAAATGACCCTCAGGCTGGATCACTGGAAAACGATTCTCAGGCTGAATCTTCAAAATGACCCTCAGGCTGGATCACTGGAACACAATTCTCAGGCTGAATCTTCAAAATGACCCTCAGGCTGGATCACTGGAAAACGATTCTCAGGCTGAATCTTCAAAATGACCCTCAGGCTGGATCATTGGAAAACGATTCTCAGGCTGAATCTTCAAAACGACCCTCAGGCTGGATCACTCACGCTTGATCCTCTGGCTGGATCTCATGACCTTGGTTGTAAAGTAATTCTTCAGTCTGCTTGGAAGAACCTGTTTATCATCTTATGTGTATGCTTGATATGATATGCATGCAAATGCAAATGTTATGCATGGTGTAAAAAGAAATCTGCTTGGGGAAGCAAACTCCGGTAGGGAACAGATCGCTGTATCAATCCTTGAATGCTCTGTGGGGAATGATCCGTCTGCCGGGACCAATGAGCCACCAAAAATAAATTGGCTGCTTGAAAAGTTGACCTTGCGGGGGGAGTATCAACTATGGAAACTTTGTTCGACGAGGCTCTGTGAGGAGAGTCTGTGGGGAAAACACTTCTTGGGGAAATGTCGTAGGAAACGGCCTTTGCTGGGGATATGAACTTGCTAATCGCCCTCAAGTTGGGGATTAACAAATCTGTTAAAAATAATCTGCTGGGGAATGAGATGAACACTGGGAACGCCACCCTCTCATCTGTTGGTTATGTAACCACTCCGCTGTTGCTAGGAAGATACAGTCTGACACTGTCAACTCCACTGGGGATATATAGTCTGGATATTGTCAACTCTACTGGGGATAGACAGTCTGGATACTGTCAACTCTGTTGGGGAACATGCTCTGCTGAGGAGAGACTTTGTCAACCGCTTGGGGATGAGGATTCATGACTTGGCATCCGGTTCCTGTGACCTGCAACCAAAAATACACGTATGCCTCGGGGGAATTACTCGGTTTGAATTCACCGTTCGGGATTAAGCACATTCAAAGCAATTTTAAATGTTTTCCTGTGCAAATCATCTGCAAAAGCCACCATTATGTTCATATGCAATATGTTTTATCAAAAATTCGGACATTTTTGCAAACAAACTGATAAATGAAAAATAAAGAGGCTCTTTAACTGAATTATTCGACTCTTAATGGGGAGAAAATTTGTGCCAGGAATAGGCGAGGGTATCAGGAAGCTGATCCCTGAAAAGAGGTGATCGCTATAAAAAGAGAACTATCCTAATGACAACGGGGATACGGGGTCCCACTGAGTTTCGACTCTGCTATGACTCGTATGTCCTCAAGACGCTCTGCTCATCTTGCTTTCTGAAGTGGATGATTATTCGATCTTTAACCTTCGAAGATTGCCGGATTGAATGAAACGGTGATATAACACTGATGAACTCAGATCACAGTCATTCGCTTATTCCCTAACTTTTGCCTGGATCGCCCCCTTTTCGGGTTTTCAATCCATCGGGATACCCATTTTTGCCTGAGCCGCCCTTTTGGGTTTTCGACTCACCGGGTGTACTCTTTTTTTATATCCCTAATTTTTGCCCGAACCTCTTTATTCTCTTTTTTTTTTGGTTCGTCGGGATGCCCTTTTTTTTGCCCGGACTATTCTTTTTATCGTCCAGTGGGTCTATTTAATGCGAAGTATTTTTTTTTTTTAACTGCGTCTGAGTTAATAGGGGACGGGAATCCTTCGCCATCCATGGTTGTTAGCATCAAAACTCCGCCATAGAAAATCCTTTTAACCACGTACAGACCCTCATAGTTCGGTGTCCATTTGCCCCTGTGATCTGTGTTGGGAGGAAGAAATATTTTGAGTACCAATTCACCGACTTGATACCCCCGAGGGCGCACTTTCTGACCAAATGCTTTCTTCATTCGTCTCTGGCCGAGATACGTCAATTTTGGGTACGTAGTTCCAGCATAGCACCTTAATCATCGAAGACAAGGTAAACAAAGCATCAGCAAATTGGTTTTCTTCAAAAGAAAATTAACAATCTTCTCGTGTAGTCTTTGTAAGGAGCCAGATGAGGCTGAGGTGTATACCATTTCCCGTTGGTTTGATTGATGACCAAAGCTGAATCCCCGTATACATCCAGGGTTTTAATCTGTATATTGACGGCTTCCTCAAGTCTTAGGATACAAGCTTCGTATTCGGCTTCATTGTTGGTGCAGGGAAAAGTTATTCTGGCACCAAATGGCATATGAACCCCCTTCCGGTGTGATCAACACTATACCAACTCCGCGACCATTGACGTGGACCGCCCCATCAAACATCATAACCCATTTGGATTCAGGGTCAGGCCCCTCCTCTGGGAGTGGTTCCTCTCAATCTTTCGATTTGAGAAACATGATGTCCTCATCAGGAAAGTCAAACCTCATAGGTTGGTAATCATCAATCGGTTACTCTGCAAGATAGTCTGACAAGACACTTCCCTTGATGGCTTTTTGTGAAGTGTATTGGATGTCATACTCTGTCAGTATCATTTGTCACCTAGTAACCTTTCCGGTAAGTGATGGCTTTTCAAAAATATACTTGACTGGATCCATTTTTGATATCAATAGAGTCGTGTGAGTCAACATATACTGTCTTAGTCGGCGAGCAGCCCATGCCAAAGCGCGGCAAGTTTTCTCGAGCAATGAGTATCTTTGTTCATAGTCGGTAAACTTTTGCTAAGGTAGTATATTGCATGCTCTTTTCGACCTGACTCGTCATGCTGACCGAGCACACAACCCATTGACCTTTCTAACACAGTCAAGTACATGATCAACGGTCTTTCCTCTCGGCCTGTAGACTGGCCCCGATCTTGATCTCTTTCTTGTCGTCCTCGGTACCAATGTTGATGGTCTCAACTACCTCCTGATAAGGTGTAATAGCTCGGTCCTCCTGTTTCAACAATCTGGCTAACCCTTCAGGCAATTCACAATCTTCCTCAGCCCCTTCTTCGGCTTGATAGATAGGATTGTCGAAGTCATACTTGGCCATAGCAGTGTCGTTAGCAGTGAGATCCGAGTGGTCGGCTCTGCATGATGGAGGATCATGCTTTACCTTAGAATGAGAGATTTTTTTTTTGAAAGAGAGGAAAAACGAAAAAAGAAACATTGCCATTTTTTTTTGTAAAAAGTAAAAAAAAACTGAAAGAAAGAGAACACAAAATTGTTTGCAAAAGCCGTCCTTTATTGATGATAAAAATAATTGCGAAACGTAACTAAATGGATGGCCCTACAAATGAGTTGTTACACCTTGGGCAAAGTGTAAGACTTTATTATGCATGTAATAAAGGAAAACAATAAAAATCACTCTTTCAGCAGAGTAACCCGGACGGTTTTTTCAGACAACCAATTGTCGAGCTTTTCTCCCGGGACACACGGGCGAATCCAGCTATCTATGTCACAGTCGCTGTCAACCTTGTCTTCATCTGCAGCATTGACGATGTGGGGGGAAACCAAACCCCCGCTGGAGAGAGTACCGGTTTCATTCTTCTGAGATCCCGGAGCATACCCCAATCCAAACTTGTCTTCTTTGATGACTGGCTCCACAAATTTTCCCCAGCCTTGGGCATTACCAGCTTTAACCACTTCGACAGCTTGCTTGTATGAAGAGATAGAAGTCCCGACCTTCTCAAACTCAGGTGAAAAGACAGCTTCGGGCGCGACCTCATTGATGTTTGTAGTTTCGAAGCCCTGACACAGCATCTCATGCATCTCGCCGTCCATCTCTACATACTTAAATGTAGACATGTGGCTAACAAAAATATCCTCTTCACCACATACAGTGACGATCTGACCTTCTAGTTCATATTTGAGCTTCTGGTGGAGGGTAGAAGTAACAGCACCGGCAGCATGAATCCAAGGCCGACCTAGCAGACAGCTGTAGGCAGGCTGGATATCCATCACATAAAAGGTGCTCTTGAACACCTGCGGTCCAATCTTAACTGGCAACTCAACTTCGCCAAAAACAGCTCTCTTAGAGCCATCAAAAGCCCTCACAACTAAGTTACTTGGCCTCAGGATGATGCCATCGCAATCCAACTTCATTAAGGCTTTCTTTGGAAGAACATTCAGAGAAGAGCCTGTATCAACCAAAACATGGGAAAGCACCACCCCTTTGCACTCCATTGTGATATGCAAGGCTTTGTTGTGATTCCTGCCCTCAGGTGTCAGGTCATTATCGGTGAAACCTAGCCCCCGGCTAGCGTTTACATTGGAAACTACCGACTCCAGCTGGTTAACAGTTATCTCCGGTGGAACATAGGCCATATTCAGTACTTTCAACAAGGCTGCTCTGTGCGCCTCAGAGCACAGCAATAGTGAGAGAATGGAGATCTTTGAGGGTGTTTGATTTAGCTGGTTGACTACCTTGTAGTCACTTTTCTTGATAATCCTCATAAACTCATCCACTTCCTTCTCGAATGCGGTCTTAGGAGGATCTTCCTCAGTAGTAACCTCTTCGGTGGATACCTGTTTCCCTTAAGCCTTGGCAGCTGCCTCGGCTTCAGTATTCGCGCGTAATGTTGATGGTGCAAATAGGCGTCCACTGCGAGTGAAGCCACCAACCCCTCCAACATTGTCTACAGCGGAGCTACCAATGTCAATGTCTTCTTCGTTAACTTTCTGCCCCTGGAAGTAGATATCATCCCCATATTGCCACGGGATAGCACTGTCTTTCTCATACGGAACAGGCCCTGGTACCGTGATGGTGATTGGACCAACCAAAGTCGGTTGAGGGCTGTCAGAGTAAATTGCGACTGGTGCTGAACTTTCGATGTTCACCGCTGCTGGTTCTGTACTTTTTGGGAAATATATTGTTGTCGGAGCGAGTCTCTCGGGAACATATATTTCTTCAGGAGTGAAATAAAACGTCACCGTCGATACATCATTCTTCACCGGACGGGCTTGATCAAACTGAAGACAACCTTCATCTATCAGCTGCTGAATACCCTTTCTCAAACTGTCACATCCGTTTTCGGCAGCTTGACAATTTCTGCATTCTTCCCCACAGCCCGGGAAAATCTATCCTTTCAGAAGTCGGTCTTTAACCACCGATGGCGAAGTCTTCACCTTAGTCACATCAGAAACCAAATTCAAAGTTTCCCCACTATCAACAGCATTAATCCTCTGCCCGCCGTGAGCCGGCATCGGGTTCTGGATAATATTAGGCACCTGAGCAAAATTGATAGCCTGGGCATCTCTCAAATCTTGTACCTTTAACTGGAGAGCCTTGCAATTATCTGTAGTATGGCCAGGTGCGTTGGAGTGAAAAGCGCATCTGGCGTTGACATCATAACCTCTAGGCAAATTATTGGGATCGATTGGTGGGGCCAGAGTTCTCAATGTAACCAGATTCATGTCAATCAGCTTGGGAAGTAATACTGAATAAGGCATTGGGATTGGCTCGATGACCCGGTCCGTCTGCCTTGGACGTTGTTGATAGTGTCTCTGCTGACCCGGATTACCTCCTTGTTGTTGATTGTTGTACCTGGGTTGTTGTTGCGGATGATATTGCGGTTGAGGAACAGGTGTTGGAATAGTGACTGCGGCCACTTGATCTTGATAATAATTAGGGCGTCCTTTACTCCTTCCTCTGCCGGCATACACAACGCTTGCCTCGCCTTCTTTTCTTCACTGACCGTTACCAGCAAACGGTCTCTTGGGACCTGATGGGTTGGAAACACTATTGTCTTGAATTCGGCCCATCTTCAACAAACTCTCGATTCTTTCTCCAGCAATTACTATCTCTGCAAAGCTGATTGACGGGCAAGCTGCCAATCTCTCAATATAATTGCCTTGAAGAGTGTTCCTCTTCATCATCTTCAACACCAGAACGGTGTGGATGAAACCTCCGGGTATAACAAAGTTGCCAAGGTCTTCCTCTTCATCATCTTCAACAATGGCAGCAGCTTCCTGATCCTTAACGGTGTGGATGAAACCTCCACTCTAGAACATCCCACGATCACTGGAAACACCAGAAGACTACCCTATGCTAGCTCGGGACTTGTTATCTTCCAACTTTATCATTTTCCCCAAACCAGTAGTTGCACCATGCTCAATGGCCAACTTCGCATCATTATAGAAGACAAATGAAGAAAGTCCTTTCCTTGAAGGCTCAGCAATAGATAACGCTTGGAACGGCGTCCCAACCTCATCCTCAGCATCAATATAGGAGAAGGAAGATAAATGACTGACCAAGAGAGCCGTCTCTCCCCCTATCACCACCAACTTCTTGTTCTTCACGAACTTTAACTTTTGGTGTAGGGTGGATGTCACGGCGCCTGCCTCGTGAATCCATGGTCTGCCAAGCAAACAACTGTAAGACGGATGAATATCCATAACCTGAAAAGTGATCTGAAAATCACTAGGTCCAATCTTGATCGGGAGTTCTAATTCACCGATCACAGTTTTGCGCGATCCATCAAACGCCTTCACAACCATTCCACTCTGCCTCATGGGAGGCCCATGGTATGAAAGTTTAGCAAGAGTGGATTTTGGCAACACATTAAGGGATGACCTTGTGTCCACCAACACATTGGACAAGGCATCGTCTTTACAGTTTATAGATATGTGTAAGGCCAAATTGTGGTCTTTTCCCTCCTCGGGAAGATCAGCATCACAAAAGCTCAAGTTGTTGCAAGCAGTTATATTTGCAACAATGCTATCAAACTGCTCAATTGTGACATCGTGGTCCACGTATGCCACGTCCAACACCCTCTGCAAAGCTTCACGGTGTGGCTCAGAATTCATCAACAAAGATAAGACAAATATCTTTGATGGAGTTTGTAGCAGCTGATCAACAACATTATATTCACTCCTTTTGATGAGCCTTAGCATCTCATCACCATCCTCTTTTAACATGCCAAACTGGCCAACCAGGATAGTAGTGTTATTATTCTTAACAATAACAGGGTCAACACCCTTAACAACAGGAACATAAATATTCAAAGAAGAAGTCCCCACAGGACCGGCAGGATTATCAGCAGTTCTCTTCATGACATCTTCATGGGATTTCGGCTGAGCCGAGAAAACATGACCACTATGGGTCACACCACTGACGTCTGAAATGCTCACCACAGAAGTTGAGGGCAACGGCACCTCCTTTCCATTCTCTAGCATGACAGCGTTATATCGGTAAGGAACAGCTTTGTCTGATACATACAGGACAGGGCCCGTTGGCTTTATCACAAGAGCTGGCGATACCTTCTTCTTGCTTCCATCATACTTGATGATAACATGCTCAGGAATTCTAAACACAGGGGAGATAACATCAACTTCATCCTCATTACGATTCTGAAGTATTTCAATCATCCCTTGATCTATCATTTCTTGGATGTCCCTTCTCACTTGACGACATCCTCTCTCACTGATAGTGCACACCTGGCACCTATCGTGGTCATGCTCGTAGTGACTGTGTTCACACAACAGCTTGTGCATCTCGACCAAAGACTGCCTTATGTCATTCACATAAAGGACTTTGTATTTGCCAGGGCATCCCTGGACCATATTAACAGCTGCTTTTCCATGCTCAGGCAATGGGTTCTTTTTTACATTTGGACCTACGTCCTCAAAAAACAATATCCCACTTCTCACAAGGTCCTGCACCTTGGTCTTCAATGGGTAACAGTTCTCCACGTCATGTCTGGGAGCACAGGAATGATATATACATTGAAGCTTTGGCTTATACCACCACTGAGGATTGGTTGGTACAGCGGGAGGATCTCGTGGAGTTATCAGCTTCCTATCGATCATGAAAGGATAAAGCTCAGCACATGTCATCGGAATTGGATCAAAAGTTACCCTTTTCCTCTCGTAGTTGCTGGTACTGGTGTTATTTTTGTTGCGAGGCTGGTAGGCTTGTTGTTGTTGACGATATTGTTGTTGTTGTTGATGAACTTCTCTGAAAGCAGGTGTTATATGAACCACCTGGTGTTGGTTGACGGCTGGACGCACATCCTTCCTCCTTACAGAGGATCTTCTTTTAACATGAGAGGACACATCATGAGTCTCTCCCTCTTTCTTTCTAGAAAAGCATCCATACTTCT
This sequence comes from Lathyrus oleraceus, assembly GCF_024323335.1. NCBI lineage: Eukaryota > Viridiplantae > Streptophyta > Magnoliopsida > Fabales > Fabaceae > Lathyrus > Lathyrus oleraceus. The sequence goes on along the minus strand of NC_066580.1, from coordinate 397,859,145 downwards.
TTGTTGAGGAACTGTCATCTCTAGATAAACGTCCTTCATGGACCCCCTCTTCTAATCTCATCCCCATATTCACCATTTCGGTGAAGTCTGAGGGAGCACTGGAAATCATTATTTCATAATAGAAAGAGCTCAAAGTCTTCAAGAAGATCTTTGTCATCTCCTTCTCTTCCAGGGGTGGCACTATCTGAGCTGCCAGTTCTCGCCATCTCTGGGCGTACTCCTTGAAGGTCTCTTTCTCTTTCTGGGACGTCGCCCTCAATTGGTCCCTATCCGGAGCCATATCCACATTATATCTATACTGCTTAACGAAGGCCTCACTTAGATCATTGAAATTGCGGATGCTTGCACTCTCCAGCCCCATATACCACCGGAGCGCAACACTTGTCAGGCTATCCTGAAAGTAGTGGATCAGCAGTTGGTCGTTGTCAGTCTGTGTTGACATCTTGAGAGCATACATCACAAGATGGCTGAGCGGGCATGTATTTCCCTTATACTTCTCAAATCCAGGCACTTTAAATTTAATAGGGATCTTCACGTTGGGCACCAGGCACAACTCAGTAGCACTTTTCCCAAAGAGGTCTTTCCCCCTTAAAGTCTTCAGTTCCTTGCGCAGCTCAAGGAATTGATCTTTCATTTCATCCATCTTCTCATATACGTCCGGGCCCTCAGATGGATCAGAATGATAAATGGTATCTTCAATACGGGGAAGGGTGTGCACAATGGGAGGTGGCACAGACATGCCCAGGCTAGATGCCGGCATAGAAGCGAGAGTAGGAGCGAAACCCTCTGGCACGAAATTGGCAGGCATTCCCCAAGGGAATCCGATTGGCATAGACGAAGCAAAGTGGGATGTTGCAGTAGGCACTGTTGAAGTTGCTATCTTAGATATGACAGTCCTCGCGGGAGGAGTTGCAGGAGTTGGCGAAGCTTGGCTTTGTGCGGCCAGAACTGACTCCATCATGGCAGTCAGCCTAGCAATCTCTTCCTTCAAGTCCCTGTTCTCTTACTCTAGATGCTCCATTATCTTCGGATGATTGGCTCTAGTATTATACCGGTGCGTCAGCATGTCTTCAAAATAAATGAAGAGCAAAGAGTTAGACCACTGATCAAGAGCTTGGAACAAAACCTGCTTATGCATATGATGCATGCAAGGTTTGTGCATACGATTTGCTTTTAATCAGAGGAACTTTTGAGAGATCTATTTGCAAATATTTGAAAAATATGGAATACTCATAGTAATAATATTTGGAAACTTTTTTACATCAAAGAAGTAATACAGTTTTGGTAACCAAATACAATACAAGAGAAAAGGATAATGAACATCCTATGGAGCCCTAGAAGCAATCGCCCAAAGCCTTCGAGATCAAAATATAAGTTGCATGAAGCCTCTTCACCTCTCTCTCATAAGCTGCTTCTATATCGGCCTTCTCCTTGGCGAGCTGATCAAACTTCCTCTTCCAGAACCTAGACGAATGAGGAAGGAGATAAGTAACCATATCATCAGGCTCATCAATAACCTGATTCTCTAGAAATTCTATCACTGCATCCTTATCTTTGAGCTGCTGAAGAAGTTCCTCACACTCACGAACCCATGCATGCAACCGGTCTTCGTCTCTCAACTCCTCTACGCCTTAATTAGAGGGGGTTGAAGACCCAACCATAACCATAGGGGTAGGTCTCGGATACTCGTACGGCATGTGGTACTCAGGAGCTCTCTTCCTCACCCAAGTGGTGTAGGGTTCCAAAGCAATGCAATTCTTCGGACCAAGCTCATTCCTCCCTTTCCTATGAACTTTGCGCCAGACGCGGACCATCCTATCCTTCAAGTTTTGGGGATCTTTACCCTCTTGAAAGAATAAACCTTCCAACAAAATGTTGTTAGGTTTATCCTTTAAGGGGAACCCTGTTGGTGTAAGCCCTAGAGGCCAATACTTTTGGTACTTGTATCGAATTATTTATTAATAATAAAAGGCTTTTTCTTTATTGCGTTTGTTTAATAAAGTCCCTAGAATAGCTAGTCTGTTTAATGTATCAAGTATGACTTAATCATGAGATCACATTAAACATAAGGACACTATTCTTAAAGTATCCGTAGTCGAGCTTTATTGTGAAGTGGGATGACATTAAAGCATTAAGACTATTATGTATATAGACTGATGATCACATCTCATGGATCATGGATAAGGAGTTATCATGTCTTAAACATAGGTATGAATATTAAGAGTAATATTTATACCGGATTGACCCACTATGAGAATACTATATAAAAAGTTATGCAAAGTGTCATAAGTTATTCTCATGGTGATAATGGTGTATACTACTCTTCGACCTGAAACCACTATGGACCCTAGATGTAGAGTCGAGTGCTTTATTGCTGATTAAACATTGTCCGTAACTGGATAACCATAAAGACAGTTGATGGGTACTCCACGAAGCATGCTGAGGGACATGAGTGTCCTAGATGGAATTTGCCCATCCTGCGTAACAGGATAAATGTCTATGGGCCCAATATTGAACTGGACAAGGATGACACGGTCTATGCCTTGTGTTCAATATAGACATAAGGGCAAAAGGGTAATTATACACATAAGTATTATCACAGAAGGAATTGTCAGATCACATGACATTTTCGTGTCTTGGGTAGCAGTGATGTGTTGCTAGATACCGCTCACTGTTTATTATGTTAAATACATGATTTAATATAATTGCCAATGCCGCGAAAACCTACAGGGTTACACACAAAGGACGGATTGGTGAGAGATAGAGTAACTAAGGAACACCGTAAGGTACGGTGCCCTTAAGTGAATTGTAGAACATCGTAAAGGTACGGTGTACTTAAGTAGAATACGAAATATGGTAAGGTACCATGAGCTTAAGTGATTTTGGGCATATTATAAGATATGGGCCAAAATACACTTAAGTGGGCTTTTTAGCTTGAAGCCCACACAAGTGGTTCTATAAATAGAACCCTTGTGCAGAAGCATTCATTGCGGTTGCATTATTTTCGTTTTCTCTCTCTCTCTCTCTCTCACTCAAAGCCTTCATTCGTACCAGCTAGCACTGAGATTGAAGGAATCCGTTCGTGTGGACTGAGTAGAGACGTTGTCATCGTTCAACGTTCGTGATCGCTCCGTGGATCTGCATCAAAGGTTTTGATCGTCACAAGAGATCTGCACGAAAGGTTTCAATCGTCACAAGAGGTAAATATTCTATCACTAATCATGACCATTCGTAAGGATCTCTAAAGGAGAAAATTTTAATTTCTGCTGCGTTTTGGATCGCAATTCTCCTTCAAACCCAAGCTGACGGCGAGCCAAAACAGGGTTGTAGTTAATTCCACCACATGTACCAAGAAGAGGTACATTGGAGAACTCACCACAAGAATCAATAATCTGAACGCCATCATAAACACGATTATACCAAGAGATATAATCATTAGTGAGAGACATAACTCTCGCAGACCACCATAGACATCCCTTGTTCTCCTTGAAGGCAAGCGTCTGAGGCAAGTGCGAAATAAACCACTTGTACAACAAAGGAAAACATCACACAATGGAACTACCGCCCTTTGCATTCCTCATATGCAAAGAGAAATAAGTGTCACCCAACAGAGTCGGAACGGGATTAAGAGAAGAGAAAATCCTAATAGCGTTCACATCCACGAAATTATCGATGTTGGGAAATAACACTAGCCCATAGATGAATAGTACAAATATGGCTTCAAAAGCTTCCTTACTCATGGCCTTCCCAAATAAAGTAGCTTTGACAATCAGAAAATCAGATGGGAGACCTTGAATTCCACCTTTGGTAGTCATATGAGCAACAATGTCAGATACATCTACATGAAGCATATCAGCAATCTCTTAAGAAGACGGAATCTTCTCTAAACCACTAAACGACAACTGGTCAAGAATAAGTATACCCACATGATAGGCATACTCCTTAAGTGTAGGAAAAAGCTGGAAATTCGGAAAAATGAAGCACCGATATAGAGGATCGTAGAACTGCACCAACACACTCATAAAACCCTCATCACCCTTGGTAGAAAGAATAGACAGAAGCTTCCCATGGAGAGCTTTAAACTCCAAGGGCTCTAGTACATAAGATGTCAAACTCCTTAACTCTTTCAAGTCGGGTTGTCGGAAACTGTACTTCTTCGTATTCCTTCTTTGCTTATCCATGTCTGAAAATTTGCAAATAGACCTCTTAAGTTCCTTGGAAACTTTTATTGTTAATGATATGGATGCGAATGAATGCATGAATGCATGGATGCAACAATCACACTCAAGGATCAAGCAAGTCACACCACACAAAGGTCACGGGATGGCTCACGTCATTGTCAATATTAATCATCCATTTTTGTGGATTATGGTTTACACCTTATCAACACCCAAGTTCCATTGATATTGAGAATGTACGAGAACGGATCAATCGTGAATCAAGGGTTTGTTGTAAGTCACGAGCATGGAGTCTCGGTTAAGAACCACCCAATGGGAGTGTACTATGGATAAACCTGACAATCATGTTCTAAAAAGGGTCCCCATAGTCATCATCTCATCTTTTGGATATTATCGGATAAAACGACTACTCGTTCTCCAAAAATATTCTCAAGAGGGACTCTTATGAGTGTGGTATCGCGTGACAATCGTATCAAATCTTACACTTGAACGACCTTTGCACTACGTCCTAAAATAGGCCAAGATGGGATAGGTATCTAAGGTCCTTGGCTTCTAAGGTTTATATTGGAAAGAGTAATGCCTAACCACGACTACTCGTGTGACATTATTGATCCCAATAAGACCTCCACCAAGTGAATGGGCTTGCAAGTCAACTTGCTAAGGAATAACTCCACACAAGTCAACAAGACTATGTCATTCTCCTATCATAAGTGCACTCGAATTCGGGTATAGAACTCATCTCACAAGAAACCACCAAGAATACAAGTAATTAATATATCAAGCAATTAATACATTACAAACAATACAGTTATCCCAAATTTGCACAAAAATATATCACAAATAAATATAAACATACAACACACATAAGCAAAAAGTAGGCTAAACCCACTAGAGGCAAGAGATCCCCAGCAGAGTTGCCACTTTTCTGTAGCGGGGTTTTCGTTACCTTTAGGTTTATTGATTAAACCAAAAGTAAACATAAAATTTGAGTCGCCACCGCACTTTTATTTGTCCAAAGGAAAGGCTAAAAAGCGAACAAAAGCCAAGGTAAGAAGTTTTTCAAATAAAAAACTAATAAAAATGCCAGAGATCTAGGTAAGGGGGTTGGTTATGAAATGGGAAGGTTTTACGCACCCAAAACATCCTTAGTACTCTAAGGGAACCTCTTTTTGCAAACATCTGTTGTAGGTTGGTATTTGTGAAAATATGTGCAAAAGATTGGGGGGATGAGAAGAGAATGGATTATATTTACAAATTTGTTGTTTGAATGGATGAACCCATTGCCTACGTACCATCATAAAGGTAGGATCAAAAGCTCGTAGTTCGGGGTAAAAATCTCAAAGATTGGTGAATTGATTTGATCAAAAGCCTTAAGGTCTTTTGTTATCAAAGGGAGAAAACTCAACCTAAACCAATAATCCACCATGTGAGGAAGGATTCAACATACTAGTGAGGGGTTAACCATATAATAAGTATGGAAGACTTATAATCCAATCACTAAGGATAAGGTGAGATTTACATCAACCATTATGATAATTCAAACCTATGACTAATGTTTTTGAAAAGTTTTAACAAAGGTGGCCATTGGAACCACAAAAACAACTTGAAGTGAGTTATATTTACAAGTTAGGTTTATTTACAAAATGAAGTCAAAGTTGGTTTAAGATTTATTCACAGTGAGTATTGATGAAAAGAGTTTTGAAAAATCAAAGGCATAAGGCATAGGTTTCTAATTTTAAACAATGTCAAGGTTTGAAAGAAAAGATTTTGGCTTGGTTAGAGTGGGGAGAAGAAGAGAAGGGTTAGTCCTAAAGCATACAAAGATAAGAGAGAAAAGATAAAACCCTTGGAGTTCCTTTTCTTGAAATCATAGAGATGATTCAAGATGCTCTTTCCCTTTGGACTTAGCAAACACCCAAGCAATCAAACAATTTTAGATTCAAGCTCCTAGGATCTCCATTTGGCTTGTCTCTCTTAACTTGGCTATTCATGACAATGGTCCCTTTTACTATCTCAAGATGGAACCCCTATCACACAAGAGCAAACATCAAAAAGTTCACAACACAATAAGGGGAATCGACAAAGAAAGAGTTTAGATGAGAAGTCCTTTAAAGTCAACTTTGAAATTTAGCATTCTAAAGGCATGAGGCCTAGTTGCTCTTCAACAAGTTTATCATTCTAAAGGCATGAGGCCTAGTTGCTCTTGCACTCCTTTAAGCATAGGTATATCCTAATTCTAAGTCCTTTCTCCTTTTTGCATTGGGTTCACACAAAACAAAGACAAAACAACCACAAGGCAACAATATATTTATATACAATAATGAGCTCAAATGAGCAAAAGGAAAATGGCATAAACATAAAATATGTGCTCAAGTGAGCAAAATGAAAAGCAATATGAATAAATGAGCAAGAAATAAAGTGCATTAAAGTAAAGGGCAAGAAATTAAATGCTCAAATTAAAGTTAGTAATTGGTATGGTTATGTTAGTTTGTCATAAGACAATGTAGCGCTATGTTAAGCAATCGTAAGTGGACTAATGTAGTAGTCACACTTATCTGAGGCCGGTCAATAAAACTATAGGCAAATAAACACAAGTTAGAGATCATGACTAATAAGCCAAGCTCCAAAAACTTGTCATGCCAAAACAAAATGGGAGAGGCCCTGTATGGACTTTAGGTTTTTTGCTTGACCAAGAAGCAACCTATCTTGGACACAAAACAACTCACTTGATCTTGGATCAAGTTGAGTTTGGTTTGGATCAAAGAAGATTAAACCTCTCATTTGTCAAGACCAACCATAAGACTTTAACTCATTGGCCAAATTATGAAAAGAAAGGGATGAAGATGGAATGGATGGAAAGAGAATTCAAGCATCAAAATCAATTGATCAAATGTGAACCAAGTCATCATCAATAAATGCCAAAAAGAAGAGAAATGAAAATTACAAGTCAACAAGTCAACCATAATTTTTTGGTATTTTTTAAATTAAAAATAAATGCAAAATAAAAAAAATAAAATATGGTCAAACCTCAAATTTAATTTAAATCAACTTCAACAAGTCCAATTAAATTCTCATAGGTCTAACATGGTCAAACAAACTTTAACAAATTTTCTCAACAATTTTTGAAATCAGAAACTATTTAAAAACAATTAAAAACAATGAAAAATAACACAATATGAATTAAAATCTCAAATAAATCTCAAATCAAATAAGAAATTGATGAGACCATTTTTCATTGACTTATCATGATCCATAGGTATTAGGAAAATATTTTTGGATTTTTCAAATATCAGAAAGTAATTAAAAATCAATTAAAACTATTAAAAATCAAATAATTCACAAAAAATATTAAATGAAGTCACAAAAATAATTAAAAATCAAAATATGAAACTAGATTTTTCAAGAAATTTTCTGGTATGGGTTTCATATTTTTGTGACTTCAAATAAAATATTTATGAATTTTTGAAAATAAAAGGAATTAACTGAAATTAAAAGAAAATAAAAAAATTAGAAAAATCCAGCGCCATCAGATCATTTCATTAATTGACGTGGCAAGGATCACATGGCTCAGAGGTGCGGTCACATGGTGATCTCAAGTCAAGCGCGCAGCACATGGCATTAAAACAAGTTAACACATGGAATGGTCAAGATTAAAACGTTTAGGCACGATCTAATGGCTGGGACTCAAACACGTAGGGATGGTGGTGGAAACCACCATCTTCTCCGGTGATCCAACAGTTTCCGGCCACCACGCGCAGAAAAATAAATTGTAATGAAAATAAAAAAAAGGACATCAAAATGAAGCTGAGGTGATGTACATCACCACTGTAACCATAGATCATCCTCACCATTCCTATTTAGAGAGAAATGTGAGCTTGAAAATCGTGGTGTATGAACGGAAATGGCACAAATTGCGCAATTAAGACCACACCTGGCCTGCCTCAAGTGAGAGGACTTCAGAAAACCTCATAAACCAAAGAAAATCACATTGTATTACAAGATCTAAATCAAAAATGTCTGAGGTTTTACCTCTGAAATGAAGCTTCAAATGCCACAAATTCTCCAAGATCTTGATCTGCTTTTTCTCTGGAAGTGTGATGGAGATGATAGGTTAAGGAATTGAGCTTTCAAAATCAACTAATGATGTTGAATTTCAAGCTTCAAAGAGAAAGAGAAAACTGAAAATTCCTTTAGTGAGGGTTGGGATTTCAATTTAGCAGCAATTCATATCTCCACTTGGTTGTCAAATGAATGAGAATGCACACTTATTTATAGCTGAAATGGATTGGCAAGCATGGTTCCCTCGTGTGCATGAGATTTGAATTCTCTTTGCATGGGCCTGTACAGGCGCATGTAAGGCCCAATGATGGGTGCAAATCCTTGCTGAGCTCAACTAGAAATGAATTGGCCGTGCATAATGAACTACACAAGCTTGCACATCAAGTTATATCATGAAATGCCAAAATGGTCATAAAAAGAAAGCTCTTCGAAACTCCCACATGGAAAGTCCAAAAAATTAATGTGAGTAATGGTTGGAAAGCTCTTGAAATAAGGAACAAAAGTCATGTTGGGAAAATATTTATTTGGCATTTGGAAATTAGTGAAAACTGGCTGTGAACGTTTAGGTACAAAACATGTCTAAGTCACCTTTGAAAATTTTCACCAAAAGCAAGCATCTTCAAGCCCTTCTGTTTCAATGATGCAAGCTTCAAATGGAAAACCCTCTAATATCAAAGTTGTAGATCTTTTCAATATGATCAATTTATACTCAAATCTTGAATCATTTGGATTTTTCATGAGAAAGTTATGGGCATTTGAAGTTGGGCATTTTTCAAATTCAATGACTTAGGTCCAAAGTGACCTATAATGTTTTGTATTATCACATGTATTTCTTTTAGGATTATGAACTTTTGTCCAACATAACATTTGAAGTAGACATCTTAATATTTCCAATTCATTCGGTATCACCTCAAAATCATAAAAATTAAGGAAGTTAGGTCCTTGGGAAGTTGACCCAAAATTAGGGTTTCAGTCAAAATGACCTATAATGTTTTGAAATGAATGATGACCTTCCAAGTTTCTAATGGATTTTGTATGAACATGAAAGTTGTTCATATGGTTACTAAGAACATTGTTTATCTTGGGGTAATCATCATTTGACAAACACATTAAAATTTGTATCTCAGTGATCTTCAGTTTAGTTAGATGACTTGACTGGTCAACTTCTCAAGGCCAAACTTCAAATCTTGATGAATAAATGATTGAGGAGCCTCACATAGGCTCATATATGCATAAAATAGTTAATGAAAGAACTTACCTTGATTAAATTTGATCATAGGTTGAGGTTGCTTCATGAGCAAGGCACAGTCAAAGCACAACTGAAATTTAGGGTTTCCTTGGGAAACAATCCTCAAGCCCTTTGGGTTATCTTGATCAAATTGGAAAATTGAGATACTTGGGAGACATATATGATGATTAAGAACTTTGTGGACCATTTCCATGTTTATTCTCATCTTCATCTAGCCACTTCATTGAGTTTAGGAGCCTCCTAGGAGCATGGGAGCATATGATCACTTGAGCTTCAAAACAAAAAGAGTTAGTGACATATTTTTGTGCTTTTGGTTAATAATTGAAATAATAAAAGCAATAATATACAATACAAGCATGCTTGGTGGTCTCAAACCACTCACACAAGTCCCAACCCTAGGGTTAAAGAGCCAAACATGCTATGATCCTTGAGGCATTGCACTGAGCAATGATATGATGCCATGAGGGATCTTAGGGTCAAAATTAGGGTCTTACACAATGTCAGAAGATCTGGATGTAGGCGCGTACTTCCTTCGAATGCGGCGGATCTCGGTCTCAAAAGAAGCCTTCATCGGAGTCTTCTCGAGGACAAGCTGTTCAACAATCTTCTTCCAAGCAACGGAAGACTGAGGCATGCTAGAAGATGAAACCTTTGGCTCTCTTTGGCTCTTCGTCACTTGGTCTTCAAGTAGCTCGATAAGTGTATCTTTGTCCTTAGACTCCAACTGCAACTCTTCATGCTTCTTGCCCAAAGCATGGAAACGCTCTTCCCACATGTCCTTCTATTGCTTCATCTTGATGAGCGCGTCTTCCAACTCCTCTACATCTTGGTTAGGGAGAGTTAATGGCTCAACCCAACCATTGACATAGGTTTTTCATCAGGATAAGGCATCTTCAACTCCAAAGCTCTCTTTTTCACCTAAAGAGTGTAAGCTTCCAAAGCTACACAATTGCACGGACCAAACCCGAATCTTCCTTTCATATGCACATTATGCCAACCATGCACAATCTTCTGCTTCAAATGTTGGGAATCCTTACCCTCTTGATAGAAAAGACCTTCTAATAAAGTGTTATTAGGCTTGTCTCTCAAGGGGAACCCAAGTTGACGACGAGCCAAAGCAGGGCTGTAGTTAATTCCTCCTTGTGTACCAATGAGAGGCACATTAGAGAATTCACCACAACTATCAATAATCTCCAAACTGCTCAAAGACGAATCATACCAAACTATATCATCATTAGTGAGAGACATAAGTCTCTGAGACCACCTTAGACATTGTTTGTTCTCCACAAAAGCAGGTGTTTGAGGCAAGTGCGAAATAAACCACTTGTACAGAAGAGGAATGCAACAGACAATCGTTCCCCCACCCTTAGAATTCCTTAGATGCAAAGAGAAATACATATCACCCAACAAAGTAGGCACATGATTCCCAATCAAGAAAAGTCTAATGGCGTTAACATCAACAAAACCGTCAATGTTAGGGAACAAAGCTAATCCATAGATGAGCAATACAAAGATAGCTTCAAAAGCGTCCACACTACCGGCTTGAGCAAAAGCAGTAGCTTCCTTGATGAGGAAATCAGATGGCAACCCAAATAACCCTCCTTTCTTCACCCAATGAGCCTCTATCTCAAACTTCTTCAAGTGAAGAGCTTCAGCAATAATACTAGATCGGGGAATCTCCTCTAATCCACTAAAAGGCACTCTACTAGAAACAGGTATCCCCAAAAGATGAGAATACTCCTCCAAGGTAGGCACAAGCTGAAAATATGGAAAAGTAAAACAACGGTAGAGAGGATCATAGAACTGCACCAATACACTCAAGAGTGCTTCAACCACATCAGCAGACAAGATGGACAAAATCTTCCCATGACGTTGTTTGAAGTCCAAGGGATCTAATACAAAAGATGATAGCTTCCTTAACTCTTTCAAGTCGGGACATCTGAAACTGTACTTCTTAGTGTTCCTTCGTCCACAGTCCATGGTCTAAAAATATTTGCAAATAATACCTCAGTTCCTTGAAATTTTCATGTGATGAGTGTTATGATGCGCATGAATGCATGAATGCAACAATCATAAATAAGGGATCACACACAAGGAAAATAAAGGTTAAGGGATGAATCAAGTCATTGTCAAGATCAATCATCCATTTTGGTGGATTACGGTTTACACCTTATCAACACCCAAGTTCCATTGATATTGACAAGACTTGATTGGATCAACCAAGAATCAAGGGTTTATTGTAAGTCACGAGCATGGAGTCTAGGTAAGAACCATACCAAAGGAGTGAACTAAGGATAAAACCTGTAGATCATGTTCTAAAAAGTTCCCATGTTCTTAATTCCATCTATCGGATATTACAGGTTAAAACGACTGACTCATCGACCGATAATATTCTCAAGAGAAACTCGTCTGAGTGTAGTATCGCGTAACAACTGTTATCAAGTCTACACTTGAACATTTTCTGCACTACGTCCTAAATAGGCCAAGAGGGGGTAACTGTTCTACGGTCCTCAGCTTCTCAGACCCAAATTAGAGATAGTAATGCCTAACCACAAATACTTGTGTGACATTTCCAAATCCAAAAGAGTCTCCAATGAGCGGATAGATCTCAAGCCAACTTGTTAAGGACTACTCCACACAAGTCGAACATGACTATACCATCCTCCTATCTTAGTTGCACTCAAGTTCGGGTTAGAACTTATCTCACCACTCAGAGATCACAAAGCATAACAAGAAGATTATATCACACATACATATATACAAACATCACATATATACAAATATATACACACAAAAAGTAGGATAAACCCACTGGAAATTAGTTCCCCAGCAGAGTCGCCACTTAATTTCTGTAACGGTAAATTCATGATCTCAAGCTATGGATAAGCTAGAGATCAAATAACAAGAGTCGTCACCGCGCTTTTATTGTTTCCAAGGGAAAAGGGAAAAAGTACGAACAAAATCCAAAGTAAGAAGTTTTCAAATCAAAACTAATAAAATGTCAGAGATTACAGGTAAGGGGGTTGGTTACACATAGGGAAGGTGTTAGCATCCAAAGTGTCCTAGGTACTCCTAGGGAACCCTTTTTGTGTGCATATGTATTTGGTACAAAGTGATGTTTACAAACAAATAGAATGGGGGGATGAGAAAAGAATTCAATAATTATATTTTTGTGTTTGGCAAGACCTTCGGTCTTGTGCCTATGTACCAACATAAAAATCAGGGATCAAAACCTCATAGTTCGTGATACAAATTTCAAAGTGGATGCATTGCTTTTAACAAAAATTAAGTTTGAGAGGCACAAAGGCCTAAAAATGGTTTGAATGAGTTAGTTCTTTTTGGCTTTTTGAAAGTTTAAGTCAAGTATAGTTAAGTTTATTTACAAGTTTGATTTAAGAAAAGAAGTTTAAAAATGCAATGGCATAAGGCCAAAGTTTCTATCTTTTTGCAAAGGCGGTCAAAGTTTAGAACAAAATAAGTTCAATCAAAGAAGGTTTTGAAAAATGAGGGAGATATTTTGAAATTAAAGAAATGGGGAGAAGATGAAGGTACTAATCCTATGTACAAAATTAAAAGTTTCGAGTTGAAAAGATCTGACCAAATGTGTAGCAATCCAATAGACAAGAATGTCAATAGAAACCCAGAATTCCCTTGGACTTTTAGAATCAAGCAACATAAAAATGCACAATTATATTATCTTGAAGAGCAAGGCATCAAATAAATATAGCCACATCCAAGCTTATCCATTCCATGATCTTCTTCAAGGTAACCCATGTAACAGATGAATTTCACAAATCACAGGTTCAAGATAACAACTTCACAATGATCATGTTGCAGATGAACTTAGAAAGATCTTGAATGATGTATCAGATGAAGTTTCAAATTGCAAGCACTTGGTTTCTCGACAAGTTGGCATTGGCCAAGTCCTTTAGCATGGGAATGTTGCCTAAATTCTAAGTCCATTTTTCCAAGATCAAGCCAACAGTCCACACAAAAGTTTTTTAGGGTTTTTGTTGTTATTATGTACATTAAGGGTCAAAGACCAAACAAACAAAGAAAGTATGCACAAACAAAATATATCACACAATATGGTCCAAGTGGACAAAGGGAAAATTGCATTAACATAAACAATTAGAATGATATGAACAATGGTAAATGTATAAGAGCTAGAATTAAATGACATTAAAGTAAATGGCTTGAAATTAAAAGTTAGTAGTTAGTAGGTTAGAAGAAAGTATTGTTTTGTTTTTGCTTTTCATTCTTAGAAATTCTTTGGAGAACACTCAACCCACTTATCACAAGCATGGATCCTTGAACCAAGACATCTTCCAAAGGAAGGAAAAAAGGCCAAGTTTCCACACAATACCATGAAAGAGGGGAGACTTACAATCTCACTAACTAGAATGATATGCCTTTTATGTCACAAATTTAGCGCTATGTTAAGCAATCGTAATTGGACTTATGTGGAAGTCACAACTATTTGAGGTCGGACAATAGAATTTTGGTGTTATTGCATGTTAGATACATAGTATTATGAACTATGCTCATGAAACATACCACACAAAAAAAATGCAAAGGGTGTGGACTAATCTCATCCATACTCATGTTAATTTTTCAATCAACTAGCTTTAGGACTTTGAGATATCATAGGCCAAATGAGATGAATGCATAAAGAAGGGGAATGAGATGAAGTGGGAGGGGAATAAATGAAATCTCAAATTGATAAAAGGAGGACTTTTACCAAATTAATATCATCCATTCATTTTGGGAGATGGAATGTACATTCCATCAATCCCCTAAATCCAATGATATTAATTTGACAAAGTCAAATCAATCTTGATCAAGGCCCAACAACAAGAGTCAAACATAAACAAGTCATCACAATTGGTCAACAAAATTATTTGGCATTTATTCCAATTAAAAATACTAAAATAATACATTTAAATTAAATATGGTTTGTCAAATTCCTAAAATCTCATCAAAACACCAAATAAATGGCCATGAGATTTATCATAGGTTAAACAAAGTCAAAGGACCTTGGAGAAAAATTTTCAGATTTTTTAAAGACTTAAAAGTATTTTTAAACAATTAAAAACAAATGAAAACTCAATTAAATCATGAAAAATATTAATAATGATCCAAAAAATAATTTTAATTCAGAATATGAAAGAGGAAAATATTTGATTTTTTTTTGTGAAACTCTCATATTTTTTGGATCAATATTAAAATTAATATGAATTAATGAAAATAAAGCAATTTAAATGAAATTCAAATAATCATAAAAAACGTGGACCACTTGATCTCCCTCATTAATTGAGGTGGCAAATCAAGTGGCCACCAACGCGCGTTCCATGGTGCGCCTGAGTCAAATGTCCACACGCTTGGTAATTAAAACGCACGCTCATGATTAAAACAATTTAAATCAATCCAAAGACTCGGGACTATGCCACATCATTGCAAGAGCAAAGCGATGGTCGTCTTCCCAGGCGACCTTGGCCGAACTGGTCCATTCATCACCTCATCAAAAATGAAAAAGGAGGACCTGATCTGAAAGGAAAAATGGTCTAGATCACGAATATCACCTCAATTTTAACTAACTCCTCACATATAGAAAGATATGAGGAGTTGAAATTTGAGGTATGTCAACTGATTTGCTTCGATTTGACCTCTAAGCAACTAAATCTTCTTGCCTACATTGGTAGGACTTCAGACAACCAAAGAATCAAGAGAATTGAGCAAGATTGAGAGAGAATCGAAGAGATGAAATTTTCTGGAAAATACCTTCAATGTAGGTATGGATTCAACTGATCTTGCCTTGACTCGTGCTTGATCTCACTCAGAATGCTTGCAGGAGTAGAATGAAATGCACAAAATGTCTTGGATCCCTAGAGTTTTGAATCTCAAAACAGTGAGATTCAAACTCAATTTCAAGATGAAATTCTCAGGATTATCCTCTCAAATGGAAGGGTTAGGGGTTTAGGATCAAAGCTGACGCGAATGTCTGTTTAATTCTGATGCTAGAGGGCTCTATTTATAGTTGCAACTCATGATGTTTGCACCTTCAAATTCTCTTTCCAAAATTGGCAAATGATGATGCATGGGTGCATGGGCGTGTACATGCCCATGAGATCATTGCTTTAGGTCCACAAATGAATGTGAGAGAGTCTGAAATCAACTTGGATTGCAAGGCAAGTGTGTGTGAAGATTTGAAGTATGATCTTTGCCAAATGATGATACCCTGTTCATGCCATGCGAAGCCCTAGCAATTCTTGTCCAAAATGGATGAACGTGGACTTTTTAGAAAGGTTAGATCAAGAGGAACAACTTTCATGTTCAACACGTTTTCATTTGAAGCTTGTATCATGATGAATTTTGAGGTGGAAGTTTGGAAATTTCAACATGTTGAAAATGTTTCTAAGTGTCAAGCCATATATCTCAATATTCCACCTTGCTTAATTTTTTATGTGAGCTTCAAATGAGAAAAGTGTCTTCATCAAAGTTATATCTCTTTCAAAGACCTTAAAAATGGTCACCAATTTCATGTCATTTGGATTTGAAATGATAGAGTTATGCATTTTTGAAGTTTGGAAAAATCACTTGTTCAATGGTACAGGTCAAAAGTGACCTATAATGTAGCCTCATATCACATGCTCATAAAAGTTGAATTAGATCTCACTCCAAACATCAAAGTTGAATTAGACATCTTGAATTTGATTGTCCAACTTGGAAATATTTCATATCATAAAAATTGAGAAAGTTATGGCCTTGGGAAGTTGACTTTCAAATTAGGGTTTAGACAAAATGACCTATAATGTTTCAACATAGAAAATGATTTTCCAAGAAAAACTAGCTCTAGGTATCAACATGAAAGTTGTTTGGAATGTCATTTAGAGTAAGATTCATCTTGGAATCATTTTCATATGGTGAAAATTGTAGGAGATAGAGTCTAGGGAGACCCAGTTTTGATTAGATGAATTCGTCTGGCCAACCACCATCAACCAACTTGCTAACCTTCAATTATCTTGACTTTATAGGCTCATGGTAGATCATATATGCATAATATGAGGAATTTTGAAGTGTCCCTTGAGAAATTTGATCAATTGGTGAGATAGCTTGTTGGAGAAGTTACTCAAGATACCTAGTCAAACTAGGGTTTCCAAGGCAAATCACCCTCAAACTCTTGAAGAAAACTTGACCAATATAACATGTAGGAATCAATGGAACTCATATATGATGCCCATAACCATTCTTGGATCAATTCATGGTTATGCTCTTTGTCATGAGGGTCTCAAACCCTAGATATGAACTTGATAGATCAATGGGGATCATGCCCTATATACAAAAGAGTTAGGCAAATGCAAAGACATATTTTTGGTATTTTGGTTAGTAAAATGATAAAATACAAGTATGATACAATCACAAAGTACTTGGTGATGTCTCCCAAAACAAACCCAATGAAAGAGGGGTAAGGAGGATGCGATGGTATGATCCCAATGCTAATGCTTATGATGAAATTGCATGAGGAATCTTAGGGTCAAAATTGGGGTCTTACAGTTAAGTTGTTGAATATTTATCCTATTGTGTTAGTTATGGATAACACCTACAAAACAAACAAATATAGACAACCTTTGCTTGAAATTGTTGGCATGACATCAACCAAGTTGATTTTTGCTGTCGCAATTGCATATATGGAGTCTGAGCAGATAGAGAATTTTTGCTGGGTATTGGAGAAACTTAAAGAATTGTTTATGAAGAAAGATTTGTGTCCACAAGTGATTTTGACAGATAGAGATCTTGCTTTGATGAAAGCAATTTAAATTGTGTTTTCCAAGTCGATTAATTTTCTATGTAGATTTCACATTAACAAAAACGTTGGTGCAAAATGCAAACAATATGTGGTGAATGACCTGCAAAAGACGATAAACACATTATGGATGGAAGTTATTTGGGCTAGTGATGAGGTTGAGTATGGTCAACGGTTGCATCAACTTGAGCAGACATGTGTTGATTATAGTGGATTTATTAATTATGTGAAAGACACATGGTTGACTCCACATAGACAGAGATTTGTCGGAGCACAGATTAATCGAGTGCTACATTTGGGTAACACGACGACTAATCGGTATGTGTTATATTTTTTACTATGTATTTTTTTATATGTGATATTTTTTATATTTTCAATATGTTATTTTTAGGGTTGAATCTGCTCATTGGAAGTTAAAGCAAATGTTAGGAAACAGTATAAGTGACATGGTCAAATGTTGGGAAGCTATGAATAATAACTTGAGGTTACAACTGGGTAACATTAGAGCTTCTTTTCAAAAAAGTTTTTACGAAGTTAAGCACGCACACATAAGTCCATTTTATGGTAATTTGCGTTGTTCAGTGTCTCGAGCTGCTTTGAGAAGTATTGCTGAAGAGTTATTGAGAGTTGATTATGTTGGAACTTACAGGAAAATATATGGTTGTACTCTTAGAACATCTTATGAGTTACCTTGTGCTTGTGAGTTAGGAAGATACGCACTAGGTGGTATACCGATACCCATAGATATTGTTCATGTTCATTGGAGGAAACTAACTATGGAAGTTGAGTTATAGGTAGTTGTAGATGATGGATCAGAGGTGGATATGACTTGTGCAATAGATGAATTATGGAAACAATTTAGGTCATTAGATGTTGTTGGGAAAAGGGCATTGAAGAGTAGGGTTTGTGAACTTGCATATCCCATAATGACTTCATTGTGTCCACCACCAGAGAAATTAAAAACCAAAGGAGGAGTGAAGAAGAAAGGAAAAAAACCAGTAGGATATGATGTTTATAGGGTCCCTTCGTATTATGAGTATGTTGATAAGGCATCTCAATCTTCACAAAGGCAATCTCAACCATCACAGACTTCGAAGAAGTTAAAATTATCAAAGAAGAAACCACAATCAAAGAAACATTTCACTCTTCAATTTCCTAGTCATATTAGGTCATACATTGAAGATGTAGTTAATGTTGTATAAGGTGGTAATTATGGATTTAGAGTTATTGCATCATTGCATGGATATGGTGAGGATGGTTGGTCAATGGTTCGCCGAGACTTGGAGTTGGAAATAATAGACAAGGATAGGTCAACTTTGTATGACAAAATTAAATTATATACCTGTAGGAGAGTAAGATATCCACCGAGCTGCTTGGAACTGAACATGGACGCATCTCCAAGGTATCTGTATATGGTAACCAATGCAGCTACTCCCCAACTATATCCCAAACATCTATCTAAGTCTGTAAGCAGTAAGAGATATCGTGTCTCGACAAGTGTAAAGATCTTGTCGAAAAAAATTATGGAACCCGCCAACATCAACAAATATGCTCTAGTCTCATATGCCAACTAGAAATAGTTATACGTTGTCCGAATAAATCGTATAACCACTCCAATTTATAATAAGAACCCCTACAGCTACGAACATGTGCTTGTGTCTCACTATGTGACACTCCTAAGTAGTTAACAGCAAGTTCAACAGCAACCTCTTCAGGGACATCTTGAGGACTCTAGAACACATCCCTGATGGGCAAGTGAAGCAGACAATAGATGTCATCCAAAGTAATGCTCATCTCACCGAACGATGTGTGAAATGAAGATGTCTCTAGATGCCATCTTTCCACAAATGCGGATACTAAATTTGTGTCTATCTTGTTCAAACTAGTTCTCTGAAGTGAAGATAACCCAGACCTAGAAACCCAACTCTCCACCTGTTGTGGAAGAGTTAGTGGAACCCTCGATGTCAGCTTAAGTCCGTGTCCAACAACCTTTAACTCTTTCTTCGGACATCTTTCCTAAAAACAATTAAAACACATATTATAAAACACAATATAAAATATTCAAATATTATTCAATTTCAAATATACGTCGTTTATTTACCTCACCAAACCATAAATGGCGAGCAACATGATGCTCGTACTTTACCAAAAGAGACGTATCGTTCGACCCTCCTGGATAGCCAGCAGACTCTACTACATATGTAGATGCACCCCGTCCAAAACTACGGTCTGGAATCCTACTGTCGGCACCTCGTCTTCGAACCACTATAAAAAAATTATAAAAAATAAAAAATAAAAACGCACCGGAACACTTCTAAAAAGAGTTCCGATGTGATAAAAACTTAGTTTGACTTCCGGAACACTTTCCTTAAGACTTTCGATTAAATGAATGAAAACCGGAAGTCTTTTACAAAGAGTTCCAGTAAACACTCTTCCAAATCGAAAGTTTTCTTAAAGACTTCCGGTTCAACGTCTAAAAATTGCAGCGAACCAGAAGTCTTCTAGAAAGTGTTCCGATATGTTTTTTGTGAACTGAAAGACTTACTCTTAGTGTTTCGGTTTACAATGCCACTGATCTGGAAGTCTTGAAGTGAAAATGAAATAAAATTCAATTTTTTAAACAATATACCCTATTTATACGAGGGCATTTTGGTCCAAAAAACTTTATCGTAAGAATATGGGTTTAATTGTTGGGATATGAGATAAAACTTCCCTACTCTAAAAATCGTCATGAAGTTATCTTCGAACTTGCCGATGCTCTCAATCTAACTACAACCATTCAAAAAAGTCCTAATATATGACACTAGTGGAGCTTCCAAGGTTTATGATCACTCACTTTATGTTCTAGTTAAATATCTATACGCTAACGACCATAGCATCATCCTCGCGAGGTATAATTTCAGTGATGTCTCAATGTGAGAAAGTGATATCGAGAGCATGAGATTAACAGAGTTTTGCAAGCGATTACAAAGATTATAAAGCAAGAACCAAAATCCAATTTAAAAAATTAGGAGATTAAAGGCTAATTAATTTAGGTCATAATAAAATATCAAAAGTGGCAACTAATTTTTTTAATTAAAAGCAGCAATTCTTGACTACATTATTTATACACACGCAAATTCGATTTTGAGGAGTTGGTAACACTTACGCCATCAAGATCAATAAAGGTCATAGTCCTACTTACTTCACGATCACACTAAAACGACTTTCTAGAAAAGTTTGTCGATAGTGCTTTTATTTTCTATTTTTTATTTTTTATTGTAGTGATGAAAAATATATAATTTATATGGTGAAGAATAAAAACTGTCCTATTTTGTATCTATAAAACATTGTTGTTGCAAACAATATTGAAAGATGACGCTATGTGTTGTTTAAAATAGATGAAAATGAATCAATTCTCATTGGCAAAGGGGTTTGGAATTTGTAACCCAAAATTTATAGATTTGGGTGAAAGTCAAACACTAGTAGAGATAAAGCTTTTTGTCATCTTTGGAAAATTCTCGATGCTGCGAGATAAGGTTCTTTATGAGGTGTATATATGTGATTAAAAAGTTGGCGGAGTAAACACCACGTTTATCCATTTTGAGGGACACAACTTCCATTTCAGCATTGATCTATGTTTAATGTGTGAGAAAACAAAATTAATTCATGAATTTGTAAATATTTATGTGTGTTTTACGGAAATTTTTATGAAAATAATCATGTTTTTTAAATTTATTATCACAATAATCAATAATCATGTTTTTCCCACACTTTGAAAAATAAGTATGTTGTCAAATGAATTTACGACTCCATTTAAAAGATAAAATTTGTTGTCGGTTGAATTGCCGCCTTTTATAGACCTAATAGATTCAATTGACAATCATGTTTAAAGTGAAAGAGCAAAGGAAATCATCTTGCGCAGGTATTTATTAATTAAAATAATAAATTATTAAAAAAATTAAATATAAAATATTAATATTTTATTTAAATTAATTTTACATAATATTTTTAACACTAATAAAGACGATTGAATTGGTCATACCAACCACCGGTTCCATACCCCTAACTACAATTTATTGCCTCACGATTGATTCACTATGGGTGTTTTAGAATTTAATATCCCGGGAACATCACAATCACCAGATTCTTTAATAAGTTATTGCATTTCTAAGTAGTATTGAGTATGCATTGACGCGTTGCCATAACTGAGTTCGTGATCCATGCCGAAGTAGTTGGGTTGTGTTGATGGTGTTATTGGTGTGCGACCTGGTCAATTGAATGATGACATTAGTGTGAATGATTCGTTGGAGAAAGGAAGAAATGATTGTTGTGGTGTTTGGTAGGCATATATTTGTTGCATGTTTCAGTGTTGTGATGTTTGAGGATTTTGGCTATGGTAGAAGAAAATGTTGGTGTTATATGTTCCTTGCATGTTTTGGCTATGGTAGGATGATGTGTTATGGGCATATGAATGTTGAGTGTTTTGATAATAAGCATCTTGTTGTTGGTGGTCTGAACTATGTTCTCGATTTTTTGGTTCGGTGTCAGGCATATATTGGTTGTGAGGTTGAGTGTTTTTTGGTGGTAATTTTGTCAGGTAGGGAGTGGTGAGTAAGTGGTCTGGTAAGTTTGTGGGGGGTTAGACGTTGAATCTTCTTGTGTAAGTGGATTGGAGTGGGTCGTATAAATACATATCTTCGGAGAAAAACACAATTGCAACTGATATGTACAAAGCTATATAACTATTAGTTGGTTTAAATTCGGTTGGCATGACATTGTCAGATAAGACTCGTTGACAACAATGCCTCCATTTACGACACCCATCTTTAGCAAAGTCTTTCAAAGGCCCACTATTCATTAATTTTACGTCAATGCCATTGTCTGAGGCACATTGAGGGATATGAGATTTGTTGACGCATGTCGAATTGCAGTTTCACAGGGTCACTATGGTGCATCTCCACAGCGGTGAACCTGATGATCGATGTGCATGCAATCCAAACTGATGCATCTTCTTCTCTGATTCATGATGATGTTTCAGACCTAGATATGGTCGACAAATAAATTGTAGAGGAAAAATAAATTAGATTATTAAATGGGTAATATCAAAAATAAATTATTATGAAATGATTAATTTAGTGGCAATATATCGTCTGGTGTTAGGTGATCCAAGAGATTGCGATACTGAGTGATATAATGTCTAAGACATCTGTTGTAAGTCATACCACGAGCCAACCACCTAAACTAAAAAAAGTTAAAATAAATTATTTATAAATAATAATGAATAAAACAAGTAAATGGAAATAATGTTATTAACTTACTTTTGTATGTAGAGGAATGTGAAGTTGTTGTTGTTGATGGGTCCTAGGGGGATGGTTTTTCCATTAACCGCCTTACCCTTAATAGGTAGCCCTAGTAACATGTACATGTCCTCTAGTGTTATAGTATATTCAGCAGTTGGAAAAAACAAAGTGTGTTTCGGGTGTCCATCTTTCTTGTAAAATGAGTATAAACTTAACATCAATGGAGTAAGACATGATTTTGCTAACATGTCCAAAATCGGCGAGCTCTAAATAAGGTTGAATCAACACGTCGAGGGTGACATATTCAATGACACGAGTATGAAACCTAGATGGATTCTAAAATAAAAAATTCATAAAAATAATGTGTTAGAAAAAATATAAATGTAATCATAGCGAAATAAACACTTACGTAAGTCTCAATGTTGGTGATGGTTCCTTTGTTCTTTTCACCCAAGTTCAGTATAACCATTTTACAAGTGAAAAAATATGAGAGAGTAGTGTTTGTTTGTGATGAAAATATGAGATAATGTGAGAGAGAAGTATTTGTTGCTGATAATGAAAATGAACTGAGTTTATGTCTTATTTATAGGGCATGAGTGATGAAATATTGGTAGGGAAGTTGTCGAGTAGTTGTACGTGATTAATGTAAGCAGTCTGATTTTGCATGCATATGGTGGTAAGGTGTAGGGTCAATTGGAGACCACATTCAAATTCAAGTACCATCACCAATTAGACTGGCGACAATGTATGTCTCATATGCTTTACAAGTTGCGCAGGCATAATGTAGCGTATGTGTTGCAGGATTTACATAGGATTCAGACATGGTCAACAACAACGCTAGTTAGAATGGCGACGACTTTGAAATATTGTTAGCAATCGCCAATTAAATTGATGAGTCTTATTAAAGGTGGTTGGAAACGCAAAGTATATTAAAGTTGCATGAAAAACCAAGTTTGTATCAATCTAAACCAATTCCATATCAATCTCAAACCAAAATACTCAAGTTATGTCTTATGCACCCAAATACATTATTAATGCTTACTATGACGGAGAGTCATATGTCTCTGATGTATCTGAGTATGGTTTTTGAAACACCAAAAATTTTCAATTTGCAATCAATAGAAATTAAAATTTCTTACATTTGAAAAATAGAATAGAATCAAAACTAAGGCCTGGTCCTGTATCACAAATTATATATCAAAATCCAGTTTTTTTAAAAACAATCACGTTAAGTTTTATCAGCTAGAGGTTCGAGACGATGAAGATGTTAAAAATATGTTTGTTAGTCACGAAAATTATGATTTCAACTATATTAAGTTGTATATTTTACTCCAACAAACTCTTTCATCTCAACAATCTTAGATAACTGATCAAGCTAAATCTAAAGTTGTAGATTCAGACGAATCTGAAGCAGAAGAATATAAACATGCCTAAAAACAACACACAAACATAAACACGCCTAAAACAACAACATAAATAACAAATAAAAAGACTTAACACCACAACATGTCTAAGAAATTACAACAATCAAAACAATATCTGATGCAAACATCATATCCCTAACATTATTGTTATATATAAGTCTCACTCACATACTTTATTTAGCATTATTGTCATTTGCAATTGAGATGTACGAAACAAGCATTCAAATACTTCTAATTCTTTCTATATCATTAATCTCTCCGTCTAACTAATGGTTCAAACTCCTTCCAAGTTGCTAGAAACTTTGGATGTTCCAAAAGTGCATCTTCTCGGAGGTTTGGTTCTCAAATAACATACATGCCCATTTCTTTTAGCAATCATGGTAGGCCTAGTGAAGAAAAGATAAGAAGAATATGAGAAGAGGTGTGGAGTAAATGGTAGAAAGCATCTCTATTTATAATTAAAAAAATCATCTTAAACATACGTGTCAGGAAAATTGGCGCCACCTCTTAAGCAATGCATGCAACCGTCAATTGGATTGCTTAGACCATATGCAGTCGCTAGTTCAATTGTTGACACCTGTTATTTTTTGAATGGAGGTGCCAATTCATACAACAATACCTCTTTGTTCCAGTTTTTTTTGGAAAATGTGTTACTTTGGGAATTATGTTGGAAACATGGTTATTGTGGGAATAAATTTGAAATTTTATGATGGAAACATGGTTATTTCTATAAAAATTCTTATTTTACGAGTAATATTTTATGGTCATTTAACAAAATTAAAGTTTTATTGATTTTTTATTGCATATAAATATAATTTATTTTAAATGTATTGTCTTACATGGTGGAATAAAAAATATGTGTAGAAGGGAACAAACTTTTTGGTGCAGAGCAGCTGTGAGAGTTTCTGGTGCAACGAAGATGGGGGAATTTACAAAGTTAATATTTTAACGTTCAAGTCAGTAAAATTTTAGAGATGTGTTTTGAGGGTGAGAATGAGATAATGCCTGTATTTAGTGCATGAAAAGGTTTATATATGTCTTTTGGTCGGAATTGTCTCAGTTTGATCCGGCGTACAATGCAGAGAGTCGTCTAATCACATTCAACAATATTAGATAATTTGGAGGCTTGTGATCAGGTATCTCGTGTTCTAGTGAAACTTCGTCTCTTCATCCATCTTACTTGGAGAGCTTATGGATTGAGCCTTCAGGATTAGGCTTTTCGCTCTAGACAACTAACCAACCCACAACATTCCTCAAGTCTCTATCGTTGTTTGGAAGGACTATTTAGAGTACTCGAGTGCACTTGAGTGGCATTGTGATCGCAATGCTGGTTTTTAATGTTGATTTCATTTTTTAAGTCTTCCTTTATTTCGAGCCCTAGATTCACCCACTTCATCTTCTTATATAAGGGTGATCCCTTATTATGAATGGTTGTTTTTTTACCTTCTTGTGCAAACGTGTCACTTATCATAAATTCTCCTATGTTCTTTCTTGGGTTAAAACGATACTTGTTCGATATGTTCATCTTCATCTATCTCAATTTCCTCCATCGTTTATAAGTACCTAGCTGGTTTCTTCATCATCTTATTTGCTTCTTCATTCATAATCTCTCTAATGTAACATCTCTTTCTTGCTTAATCCATTTACTCTTATTCTTATTCTCTCTTCAGTCATGGCCAACTTAGGAAATCTAAAGACGAACTTTGTGAACTCATCCAATGGAATGAAATAAGTGAAGCCGCTTCGCGCACTCGAGTTATTGACTCGAAGGTGTTGGATGCAGTTCATCCAATGGTTACACCCCTTGAGAATGTTATATTGATTAACGAGAGTTCCAATTTTAGGAGGACTTCTAATGACATTAACAAATTTGGAGGTCATTGGGGCCACAAGGATCTTGCAGGGCCATTGGAAAAGGATATGGGGTTTAACCCATTTAGAATGGATTTTAGAGAGGTTTCTGATGGTTTTTCTTTCCTTGAAGTATCTCTAGTAAACTCATAAAGAGTTTAAAATCATCAGGGTGACTTGGGATTCGTGTTTATGTCAAGGCCTTTTGGTTATGAACAGTCGGGTAGCTAGTGATGACAAGACCAAAGGGCATCTTGAATCTCGAGCACATTCTAGAATTTATGGTTGTGATTTTTTGTTTGTTTTGATTCTGAAGAAGCGATGGTGCAAAGAGGACAATAAAATTTCAAACTTCCTGTTAACAATGATCAATATCTCTAGATGGACAAGAAAGTACTGTGGCGTACTCTGTATATAATAAATTAAAATTTATAAATTGAATAAATATTCACATTGTGAGAAATAAAAACATAATTACCTGAGTAAATAAAAATAAAGTTTTGAATCCAACAAGAGATTATATTCAAAATAAAATACAAAAGAACAAAGCTTTGAATTCAATCTATAATTAATTAATTAAAAGTTGGCTTTGCAAAATATTTATTTATGTTAAATTAGAAGTTATGATACTTACAATTGTACTACCTAGTAAGAAATATAATAATAAGTTAATGATTAAGGTGAAGGAGTGAAGTTATAAGAAAATTGAGATTTCAATCTCCATCTATGTATAAAAATATTATCATTGGTCAATTTATAAAAAAAAATATAATCATCTCTAAGTGTTACATTGATGTTTGTTTGTAAGTAGTCCTTATTTTTCTCTAACCTAATACTATGCCCCACAATTATTACTCTTTTTCATCAACATATTCTCCTTTATAAGAGCTTCCTGGTTTGTCCTTGATATAAATTTGTAGTAGAAATAGAAGTTCCTAGAAAGTCCTTAGTTGCCAAAAAAAAAAACAAGTATCTATTACCTAAGGTAGGGGTTATATGTATGAAAAAAAACTCACTAGTCAAAAACTAACTCCTTTCTCTTCATTACATATTTGCAATTAGGCATAGAAATTGTGTATCATATTGTGCTTTAACCCAAAATTTTCAGAAATGAATGACCCCAAGTATGCCTATCCATACCCTCCACAAGGTAATTTTATCATCTTTCTTCTTTCCATACACATATTAGATCTTATAGTTACTTACATATCATATGATAAATATTAAATACCAGATTTCTATCATATACATACATACCATGATTTAAGGTTTCATCCTCTAAAACCAATATTTTTTATTTTCTTTTTTCCCCTCATAATATATGATATGGTTTATTGATAGTGATGAAAACTAGCCCTTAATTTTTTTTCTGTATGAATATTTTACTTCTTCATAAATAAAAATAAATCATGTCCTTAATTTGTGGGGAAGTTTATTGTTGTCAGGGTATTATCAAGGTCCCCCAGTGATGGCACCACCTCAATATGCTGCTCCACCACCCAGAAGACAGAGTGCTGGATTTCTTGAGGGATGGTTAGTTTAAATAAATATAATTATATGTTTTTCAAAAGAAATAAAAATATTATATATTAATTTTGTTTTGTTCAGCTTTTATTAATTTTTCTTTGTTTTTATGTGTTTCAGTTTTGCAGCTCTATGTTGTTGTTGTCTCATAGATGAGTGTTGCTGTGACCCTTCAATCTTATGTATCTTCTGATCATATATGAAAGTTTCTGCATCTAGAAAAATATAAATAAATAAAAAAGCTATCACTTGCTTAATAGTTTAATTTGCTTCAGGGTTTTATTTGTGTTATCGGGAATCTGGTTTTCATTTTCAAAATTGGCTATAAGTTATTTATCTTCATGAATGATTCTGTAACGCAATGTGAAAAACAAACAACTTTTGAGTTAAATTGGGTCCACTAAGTCCCCAATTTTGAATCATCAATTTGAATTTGAATTGGGTTTTAGTTGAAAAGTGGAATGTAATTTTTGGCAAATGGTCAAGGTGAATGATGCATGCTACTTTATTCAAAAATTGTGTGGCACTTTGTAATGTTTTGTAAGAAAAAAAAAGTATAGGTTGTATATCCATTAAATAGATAAATTCATTTTTTCTAAGAAAAATAATAAATTCCGGTTGAGGAATTTTATCAAAATTTGATGAATTTTAAACTAATTTTGATGAATAAGAATCAACATTTTTGATTGATTATTCCTCTTGTTCTTCACTCTTCGCTCGAGTGAATCAACCGCACCTTGGGTGTAAGATTTTGCTGCACAATGATAATGAAAGAAGAAAAGAAAATTGAATTTGGGAAAGAAAATTGAATTTGGGAAAGAAAAGTTTTAGGGTTTTAACGAGAGAAGGGAGAAGAAGAACTTGAAAGATTTGTAGAGTTTCTCTCTGCTCTTTATTTCTATGCAACTGCATATGATATGTTATATGCTACAATCAATAACAGAGTACCTCCCTATTTATAGACTGAGATTGCTTGTACCTCAAACAATCTTTAACAAATTAACTAACTCAACTTAAAACACAATAAAGCTAAGTCTAACAAATATGTCGAAGACACATTTCTTTCGATATTTCGACAACTATTACAATTCGACACACTATGCATTTCGACAACAACAGACTCTATCGAAAATGTTACTTTGACTAAAGAATTATACTTTCAACACACCACCTAATTCATTGTGTCTAACCTATTTACATTCATCATAAATCTCAATTTCTCGAGTACTTCTACCTGCACTCCTTTCGTCATGATGTCTGCAATCTGATTCTTAGTTCTGCAGTGTTCCAAGTTCAGCTTTGCTTTTGCCACTTGCTCTCGAAGATAATGGAACCTCATTTTGATGTGTTTGCTTCTTCCATATGCTATCGAATTCTTCCCAAATTGATAGCAGACATGTTGTCGATCTTCATGGTAAGCTTCATGATTCTTCCCTGTAATCTCTTCGACCAAATTCACCATCCACGTTGCTTGACATGCACAAAGAGAAACAACTATGTACTCTCCTTCACAGGTAGATAGTGCTACTATTGGTTATTTTCTTGAACTCCAAGCAACTGGTGCACCACCTAGCATAAATACATAGCCATCAATGGATTTTCTATCCTCAACATCATTACACCAACGTGAGTCGGTGTATCCCACTAACTTGCATTCTTTTCCTTTATCAGTTGCAGCAAACAAAATGCCATAGTCGAGAGCTCCTTTCAGATACCTTAGTATCCTCTTTGACATTGCTAGGTGTGATACCTTTGACTTCTGTATGAATATGCTCATCATACCTATACAATAAACTAAGTCAGGCCTTGTGTGATAGAGGTTTCAAAGTGATCCAATGAGTCTTCTGTACTGCATTGGATCAACATCATCTTTATTTGTGTCTTTCGGCAGTTGCAATGTGGGCTCAGCTGGAGTCGAAGTTAGGTTACAATCTTGCATCTCAAATTTCTTGAGTATTTCACTTGTGTATCTTCTTTGGTGCATCATCAAGCCTCTACTACTCTTGTATAATTTGATACCAAGGAAGTATGAGAGATTTCCCAAGTCTGATATTTCAAACTCCTCACTCTAGTTATGTTTGAAGTCTTCGATCTTCTTCTTGCAACTTCTCGTTATCAACAGGTCATCGACATAAAGACATAGTATAAATAATTCACTTTTGTTTCTACTTACATATACTCCATGCTTAGTTGTGCACTTTATAAATTCCTTCTCCCTTAGAAAGATATTTATCTTCTTATTCCAAGCTCTCGGAGCTTGCTTAAGTTCATACAGGACTTAATGCAGCCTATATATCTTGTGTTCTTCTCCATGTTTCACAAATCCAACTGGTTGTGCAACATAAAATTCTCCATCTAAGGGGTCATTCAGGAATGCACATTTCACATCCATCTGAGATATGTTCCAATTGTTCATGTTTACTAGACCAATAACCAACCTGATTGTTTCGGTCCTAGCAACATATGCAAAAACTTTGTCGAAGTCGATTCCTTCTTGCTGAAGAAATCCTTTCGCCCTAAGTCTTGCCTTGTGTTGAGTTACTTCTCCTTTGGGATTCAACTTTACCTTGTATACCCACTTCACATTGATTTCCTTCTTGCCTTGAGGAAATTCAACAAGTGACCAAGTATTATTGACTTAGATGGACTTTAGTTCCTCATTCATTGCTTTCATCCACTTCGAATCCTTCAATGCCTTAACTACATTGAATGGTTTGATATATGCATAGAAAGTATAATGTAACAAATCACCTTCATCATCGACCACATTATCTGATGTAACCACACATTTTTGCAACCTTACAGGCATGTGTATGGTTCTTTGAGGCCTGCTTGTGCTAGCTTGACCTCTGACTTCTTCTTGTCGAACTTCTCTTTCGACTTCATTTAATGGTTCTTCACATAAGATTTTTACTAAATCCTACTTCACATTTTCAATCCAATCGTATTCCTTAAGCTCATCTATGATCACATCCTTGCCGATAATTACTTGCTTGTTCACTGGATAGAACAACTTGTATTCACTAGTCTAATGATATCCTATCAGGATCATTTGACTCGACTTGTCATCATGTTTTCTTCTCAATTAATCTGGCACATGTCTATGTGATATAGATCCAAAAACTTTCATATGACTTAAGCTAGGCTTGACATCAGACCAATATTCCTCTAGCGTTATTCCTTCTAGCCTTCTCGTCGGACATCTGTTCAAAATATATGTTGCAGTCGATGCAACTTCTCCCCATAATTCTTTGGGTAGATACTTGCCTTTCAATATACTTCTCACCATATTCATAATGGTTCACTTATTCGTTTCTTCAGTTCCATTATGTTGTGGAGTGTATGGTGGTACCACCTCATGCATAATCACTTCTTTCTCAAATAATGTGTCGAAGTATTTTGAGACATATTCTCCACCACCATCAATCCTCATAATTTTTAGCTTTCGACCATAGATTTAAACTTGGCAAATACCTCGATCACTTCACTTCTCTTCTTGATCAGGTAAGTCCATAACTTTCGACTGAAATCATCTATGAATGTGACAAAGTATTTGTTACCTCCAATCGAATCCGCCTGGATAAGACCACACACATCACCATATATGACTTCAAGAATTGCCTTCGACTTACTTCTTGCATCCTTGTTGAAGATGTTCTTATGCTGCTTTTCCTGCACACATTCCTCACACACTTCAATTGGAATGTCGATTTCTGGTAACCTTTAAACCATATTTCTTCTTTTCAGATCTCTGATGTCTTTGAAATTGAGATGGCCAAGTCCATAGTTCCATATCTATTCGTCTATGTTGGATGCAGTTGCAAGGCACTTTTGTTCTATCATATTAAGTTCAATCCTAAAGTTTCTATTTTGACCATCTAGGCTTAACTCTCATCATATTGGCATGTGACTCTCATCATCTTGCCATGTGACTTGGTTCCACTACATGGTATGCCTTAACCATCTAGTATTATATCCTAAACTATTTCTCCTTTCTCACTGATTCCTTTGCCATATGGATCATATGAAAGGTTCAACTTGTTCTGGTAGGAATCTTGGAAGTTCTAGTTCCTTGTCTCCCGTCATAGAGTCTGAGATTGTCGACCATCTTGCATCTGTTGAACTTCCCAATGTATGATAATTCACAAGACTCCCATACTCCACTAGTTCTACTGCTTGAGGTCGAGTCGAATCCGGTCTACAAGTCCTCGTGGCGGCTATGTTGCGTCATGCCTATCACTTATTTAGTAAGTGAGTTGATCAAGTTCAACAAATAAATAACATGATAGTATAATTGGGATGACAACACACGCATGTGAGGAAGAAAAGGAATTGTTAAAAATGTCTCATGGATGGGTCGAGGGTCGGTCTTCTCTGATACCAACTCTAATACCCCACCAATATGTGTCTATAATCATATAAGTAAGATATTAAACTTTGGTACTGAGTACATACAAAAGCATATAATTGACATTATGAAGTGTATACATTACAAAACTACATCCGATTATAATGAGAATATATACTACAAGATCACAGAAGAAAATGCACAGTAAAACAAAAATAAGGTATGAGTCTTTGTATCATCTGATCACCGAAGCCTTTACTCTTCAAGCCTTCTAGCGGTTCTTATGACTTCTTTGTCATACCTGAAATACAACAATAATGATTTGGGTGAGGTTACTAAATCCCATCGGTGTAGCGGTAAATTCATGACCATCAAGCTATGGATAAACTTAACGTCAATAAAATCAGAGTCTCCACCGCGATTTTATTGTTTCCAAAGGAAAAGGGAAAAGTACGAACAAAACCCAAAGATAAGAGGTTTTTAAATCAAAACTAATAAAATGCCCGAGATTATAGGTAAAGGGGTTGATTACACAGAGGGAAGGTGTTAGCACCCAAAGTGTCCTAGGTACTCCTAGGGAGCCCTTTTTTATGTGTGCATATGTGTTTGGTATAAAAGATGTTTGATAAAAATAGAGTGTGGGGATGAGAAAAAAAATTCATTGATTATATTTTTGTGTTTGACAAGACCTTCATACTTGTGCCTACATACCAACATAAAAATGAGGGATCAAAACCTCATAGTTAGTGGTAAAAATTTCAAATAAGTTGGTGAGTTTCTTTTAACAAAAGGTTAATAAGGAAAGGTACAAAGGGGCCAAAAGTTTGAATGAGGTTGTTAGTTCTTTTTGTGTTTTGAAATTTTAATTCAATATGATTAAGTTTATTTATAAATTTGATTTAAGAAAGAGTTTGAAAATTTAATGGCATAAGGCCAAAGTTTCTAATCATTAAAACAAAGTCTAAGTTTGAAATCACAAGCAAAGAAAGTTTTTGAAAAGAGGGAGAGATTTTGAAAGTTAAGAAGTGGGAGGAGATGAAGAGGCTATCATAAGCACAAATTTAAAAGTTAAGAGTTGAAAAGATCTAGCCAATGGGATGCAATCCAACTGACAAGAATGTCATATAGAAACCCATTTTCCCTTGGACTTTGAATTAAGCAATAATCAATAAGCAAATATCTATATCCATACATCATGAAGATTAAGGCATCAAATGAAGATAGCAACATCCAAGTAAGCAATTCCCATAGCTAGCAATCTTCTTTGTCTTCCCATATATCAGATGAATTATTCCTTAATCAACTCAAAGCAAAGCATCAGACACAAGATCCAAATAACAATTGAGCACAATGACAGAGTAGCAGGTGAATTCAAACAAATCTCAAGGTTTGTATCAGATGAAGGCTCAGTTCCTAATAGTTCAGTCGCAGAATGTTGGCATTGGCCAAGTCCTTTTTGCACAGGGAATGTTGCCTAATCCTAAGTCCAAAAGTTCAGATCAAGTTTAACAGTCCACCATATGTTTTTTTAGGGTTTTTGTCGTTATTAGGTATTTTAAGGTCCTAAGACCATAAACAAAACCAAAACACACAAAAAATATATACAATCACAAGATATGGCTCAAATGAGCAAAGTAAAAATGACATAAACATAAACAAGTTATATGAAATGTAAATGGCAATGAATGATAAATGAATGAAATTTAAATTGCATAAAGTAAATGACTTGAAAGTAAAGAAATATTAACAAGAGTTAGTCAAATGTTAGTGAAAGGTTAGTCAATTGTTAATGGTGATTTTTAATTGATTAAGTCATTCTTTGGAGAATACTCAACCATTCATTCACAAGTATGGATCCTTGAACCAAGACATCTTCCATGAGAAGGGCTCCAACTTGGATATCTTAACAAGTATGCCACTAGCTCCCATGAAAGGAAAAAAGGTCAAGTCTCCATACAATTCCATGAAGAATGGGAGACTTACAATCCCACTTACTAGAATGTTATGCCTTGAGGGTCGAATTTAGCTCTATGTTAAGCAATCGTAATTGAACTTATGTAAAAGTCACAACTATCTGAGGTCGGGCAATAAAAATTTAGGTGTTAATGCATGTTAGAGATTTGATATGAAAAACCAAACTCCTAAAGCATACCACACACTAAAAGAAAAGATCAAGGGGGAGGGACCTATCTCAGTCATACTTGTGATAATTCATCTGACACAAGGTCATTGATGAATCAATTAGCCTTTAGACATTAGAGATTTCATTGGTCAAATAAGGAAATGGGGGAGAATAGGGATGAAGATGAAGAGGGAGGGGAAAATAGAAACACAAATTGATCACGGGAGGAATTTCATCAAATCAAAACCATTCATTCATTTTGGGAGATGAAATGTACATTTCATCAATCCCCTAAGTTCAATGGTTTTGATCCAACAAAAGTCAAATCAACCTTGACCAAGGCCCAAATAAAAAGTCAAATATCACAAGACCATACAAATGGCTCCACAACATTTTTAAATAATTAGTCAATTAAAAATGAATGGAAGTACATTTTAATTTGGTCAAAACCTAAAATCCATTCAAAACACCAAATAAATGGTCAAGGGATTTATCCTAGGTCAAACAAGGTCAAAGGACCTTAGACAAAAATTTTCACTATTTTTGAAAAGTCAGAAGTATTTTTAAACAATTAAAAATATGCACAAAAACATTTAATTCATGAAAAATATCAAAATTAATCCAAAAAATAATTTTAATTCAGAATATGGAAGAGGAAAATATTTAAAGATTTTTGGGGAAAGTCCCATACTTTTTGGATTAAAAATGAAATTTCTATGAATTTAATAAAATAAAGGGATTAAATGAAAAAATCAGAAATTAAAAAGAAATTCAAAAAAACAAGGGACATCAGATCTCCCTCATTAATTGAGGTGGCAGATCTGATGGCCAAGCGCGTATCATCCACCAAAGTCCACTGTCAACGCACATGTACGCTTGATAATTAAAAGGGAAGGCTGAGATTAAAACAAATTAACATGATCAGATGGTTGTGAGGCATGCCAACACATCACCGGAGCTAGGGCTCCAGTCATCTTCTTCGGTGGACCTCACCGGACTGGTCCACCTTCAACTTTATGAAAAATGAAAACCAAGGATACTATTTCAAAGAGAAAATGCTCAGGAGCTCGAATCTGGCCTCAATTTTCTCCAATTCCAAATATATAGAAAGATACAGGGATTTGAATTTTGAGGATCATGAACTGAGTTGCTTCGATTTGACCTCAAAGCAACTCAATCTTGTTGCCTACATTGGTAGGACTTCATCCAACCAAAAATCAAAGAGAATGATGAAGAATTAAGAGAGAATCGAAGAGATGAAGTTTCTGAAAAATCACCTCCGAGGAGCTTGGATCATGCTTGATCTTGCTTCCAATTGGCCTTGGCTTGACTTCAGAAGCTTGTAGGAGTTGAATTGGATCAAAGAATGGCTTGGATTCTTGGAGTTTCAACTTTAAAATAGAAGTGAAATTGAAACTCAACTTTCAATTTAAAACCTTCAAGTTTATCCTCTAATGGTGAGGGGTAGGGTTGCAGGATCAAAGCTTGGGCAAGGTGTCCCTAATTTTGAGCATGAGGTAATGTATTTATAGGCTGAAAAATTCATTTCCACACACTTCCATCAAAATGCCAAAAATAGTAATTCTCACTTGCATGGATGCATGGGCGTGTGATAGGCCCGTGAAATGATGTCAAAAGATCCAAAGTTGATCATGAGTAATGCTGAAAGTGTTTCATGTAGCCATGCATTTGAAATTGAAATGTGATCATGAAATTCATCCAAATGGAACCTTGAACAAAAGCCATGCGCAAGTAATCCAATCCTTATCCAAATGAAGTGATCTTGGACTTTTTAGAAATGTGAGGTCAAGGGGAACAACTTTTATGTTGAACACTTTTACATTTGAAGCTTGGATCATGATAAATTTTGAGGTGGAAGTTTGGGAAATCAAACATAATTGAAATTTTTCTAAGTCCCAAGTCAACTGTTCACTTCTTCCACCTTGAATAACGTTTTCTATGGGATTCAAATGGAAAAAGTCCCTTATCAAAGTTGTATATATTTCAATCCTATTCAATTTGGTAACAAATTTGACCTCGTTTGGATTTGGTATGAAGGAGTTATGCATTTTAGAAGTTGAGGCAAATCTCTTGTTCAATGGTAATGGCCCAAAATGACCTATAATGTTTCCTTTTGGCACATGCCCTTGAAAGTTGAATTTGGAGTTTCTAAAAGAATCAAATTTGGATAGTGTAGCGGTGTATTCGTCGCTATATGATTTATTGATTAAACCATAAGCAAAGTATACAAAGAATCGAGTCGCCACCGCACTTTTATTTATCCAAAGGACTGGCTAAAAAGCGAACAAAAGCCTAAGAAGTTTTACACATAGAAAACTAATGAAAAGATCAGAGAGTCTGGGTAAGGGGTAAATTACGCAATGGGAAGGTGTTAGGCACCCATCACGTCCTAGGTACTCCTAGGGAGCCCTTTTCACACTTGTTGTATAAAAAATATTTATTTGTTTATGACATATTGTGCAAACATGATTGGGAAGATGAGAAAAGAATGTACAAGTTAATTATTTTTGTGTTTGAACGGATGAATCTGTTGCCTACGTACCTTCCATCAAAGGTAAGGATCAAAACGCCGTAGTTCGGCTAAAAGATTTCCAAATTGTCAGTGGGTTCAATTTTAAAACAAGAGCACTAAGGCTTTTCATTCTCAACGGGAGAAAACTCAACCAATACCAACAATCCACCATGCAAGGATAGCTTCAACATACTAGTGAGGGGTTAACCCTATAATAAGTATGGAAGACTTACAATCAACTCACTAAGGATGCGGTGAGATTTACATCAACCACTATGAGAATTGAAACCTATGGCTAATGTATGAAAACATATTAACAATGGGCAAAGCCACAAAACAATTGAATGGGTGGAGTAAATTGATTATGAGTATTTACAAAATATGGTCAAAGTATGACTAAAATTGATTCAAAAAGAAGTATTAACAAAAGTGAAGTTTGAAAAATCAAGGACTTAAAGTCCAGGTTTCTAATTTGAAAGAGGTGAGAATGTTTGCACACTATGTCAAAGTTTTCTGAAAGCAACATGTGAAAAGGAATTTTTGAAACAAAAGGGTGTGGGTGATGGAGTGTAAAACTTCTTAGAAGTTCACCTCTTGAAATCATATAGAAGATGACTCAAGTGTGTCCTTTGGAATAAAGCAACAAAGTAAGTTAGCAAATAAAAGACAAGGTGATACCGGATGCCATCAATGGACTTACTCCAATCTCACAAACAAAAGCGGATACCGGATACCAATAAATGGATTTACACCAATCTCCTAAAACAAAACAATGATACCGGATGCCAATAAATGGACCTACTCCAATCTCACAAACAAAACAAAATATGGATGTCAAATGCCAATCTATCTGGACTTATTCCAACCTCCACAAAGATGATCATAGGAATACAAATGCCAACAACATGGTCTTACAATTGCATCCTCACATACAACAAACAAACAGAAGCACAAGGCTAAGAGGATATGAGTGACCAATGAAATGGCCTTACACTCTATCCCTTCCAAATCATAGGAACAAATGGCCAAAGAAACATGGTCTTACAATTGTCCTCAATGGGCAAACACAAATGTGTCACGAAGATATGCAATGATGATCATGCACTAATGAACAATCAATGATGATAAATGCACAAAAGCATGCAAGCAAACATGTACATATGAATCAATCAATCAAACAAACAAAGTCATTTATCACACACTATAACCAAGCAATTAGGCTCAAACAAAGGGTTAGACATTAAAGTCAACTGGAATGGGTAAATGGTGCTCTTAACCTTGACATTGAGAGCCAAGGTGAAGCAGATGAAAGGATATGAGGGGTGTGCCTCATCACTCTTATCTCTGGTCAGAGAGAGTATTGAATATCAGAAGGTGTGGGAGTTCAGAAAGGGGGAACTCTCTCCACAAGTTAAAGACTCGATAGATCTTGGGCTTTTACTCACTATGCATCAACACAAGTAGTGTGAGCAAGGTGAGAGACTCACAGAATAGTAGGAGATAGGCTACATATCTCTTTTGTCTACCAATTGCCTTATTAAAAGGACTTCACCTGCTTGGGGACAAATATAAACACACAAAGACATTGCCTCTTAAGGAGGACTTCAGGCAGGTGCCTGGCTAGATAACAAGCCAGGTCTTCCAGACTACATGGAGACAAGAGATTCTACCTCAATGCAAATGCTATCAAGCAAAGCAATGCAAGTTCTCAAAGAACTATTAGCAACTATGGTACCTGAAATCAATCAAATACAATCAGTATACCAATCATAAAGTCAAAACAAACAGATAAGAACCAACAGACAACACAATCAATCACATGTGCAAAGCACAAAGCTCAAAGCAAGTGAGCTAAGCATCCTACAAAACAAACAAGTTAGTTCATCACAATCAAATAAACCAACATCAATCAACTTGAATTGATCTCCTTAAAGCATTTGCTTTTTAACCTGAAAAGTCAAACTCAAATATGAGAAGTAAGACCACTAGGACAAGCCTAGGGTCAAAAGGAGGTGAAAAATTCAAAACAGCAAGTGAAAATAGATCAAAATCAAGGTTTATCAAATAAGAACAAAGTCTAATTGGTCTCATGTCAAAACTATGCACCAAATCCATTTCATACACAAAACATGTCAAACCATGCATTTTGGAATCACATTGGAGCAAACAGAATGATCACACTCAAACCAATACCAAAATAGCTCAATAAAATCCAAGAAAATTCAAGTATAAACAGGACACATTCAATGAGCAGCATATCAAATTTCATGCTATTTGGACCAGAGGAAGTATGGGAATTAAATCACTAAGTCATGGTATGCAAAAATGAACTCAAACTAGGCCACAAATGATGTATCAACTTTAGGCAAGTGTAAAACAGAAATGACATAAGATAAATGAGTCACTCCAAAGCCAAAATGAAGTTAAACATGTTAAGAATCAATCCACAAAATTTCAGCTTCATATGATAAGGCATGAGAATTTCACAAGTCATGGAATTTGGACACTCAACAAAAGTTCACAAATGACCAAACAGCAAAGGAAAATATCAAACAATATTGAAAATGTATCTAAAAAATCTGCAAAAAGTCATGCTCATACTAGACTTACAGAGGAGTCATCATGCAAAAGATTAGAGCAATTGGCATAGCACAAGTATGGAAATTAAAATCCAGATCATGAACAAAGCATAGTGTGACATACATTGTCACACTCATGAAGATCACATCATATCTCCTAATCCAGAAATGCAAAATTAGCAAACCATATACCAAAATCACCAGGATTGAGTCTAGATCATTCATATAAAATTTCAAACATTTTGGAGCAAGCATCATGATTTTATGAGTGAAATGGCAAAACATAGGCAAGAAGCATACATGAACAAAGACATTAGATCAAAATAAAAACCATCCATGCACAACTTTTATTATCATACCTAAAAAAAATTAGATGAAAAATGGAGATCAATGCAAAAATTCCCAGCCAAATTGGATCATCCATGAATTATTTGTGAATTTTTGAAGTTGAATGATAGAAATGAAATAAACATTAAGAAAATAAAAATGAAAATGATGCTGAGCGTGGCATTTTGGTAAATACAGCGCTCACTAAATGAAACGCTGCGTTTCATTTAGTGAGGTGTCAGCGTGCAAATGGCTGGAGCACGCGGGAAACAGGAATTTGAACACAAAGCCAGGCGAGAAAGATCAAATACGTGTTGGAAACGAAAATCACAAGCATTCAACATGTTCTTGGTGTTCATCATCCATATGAATAAATGTTCACAAAAATTATCATGCCATATACCATTCGAATCATCACATCATGTAGATCACTAATCTAACAATCAATTAACCTAACTCTAATCATGCTTCACGGATCGAGCCAAGAAAGTTTCATATTCAAATGTTCAGATCCACATATCTTCAACAATACCTGATGAAATTAAATGATCTAAGTTGCAGTGAGCTCTATGTTCCACGATCTACCTAAGCCACATGTTAATTGCAAGAATCGAAGGTTTTGAAATCTCACCTTATGATGAAGCTGCTGTTGAATTCGTGCGAAATTTGCTTGGATCAGTTGAAACAGATGGCTTATAATGATGATGGAGATGAATAGAATCAATGCTTCAGCTCAACAATGCTTGAATCACCAGAATTTTCCAACTGCCATATGAGGAGCAAGGTTTCAACAGATGCGATTTCTCCAAGATTCTTCACTGTTAGCTTCAAACAGATCCTCAATTTCACCTGCAGAAGAAGATTAGTGCAACAAGAAGCAGAAAGAATCAAGAATTTCGATCCAAAAAGTGAAAAAAGTGTGAAGAAAAATTTGAGAGAATTGAGAGAATTTTGGTTTTGATTTTGAGATTGTGATTGTGGATCTGGATTTTCTGTTATGATTAGGCTCTTATAGTCTTGTTAATCCCATTACTAAACATGATTAGCACAAACCAAATGGATTAGTGAATGAAGCTTGTTATGTCATCTGGCAAAATTGCCCTTTTTCACTTAGGACCAATGGAACAGTGCACAACCAGTTTAGGCAAGTCACAAATCATGTTTAGAAGCTATTTGAATTGGCTTGGCATGAAAATTCCATGTACTTTTGAAAATCACTATTTTTCCCACCAAAATTTAATTGGTTCACTTGAAAAATGACCTTTTTATGTGTTGATTTTTGATGAAATGTGATGATGCATTATGATAGTTCATGTTAAATGGGATTTGCTCAAAAAAGAATCACCCAAATTGGCCAAATGGTTTGAAAGTTATGCCTCTTTGAAATCCCAAAATTCTTGAAAATGATTTGATCATAACTTGCCAACCACACATGAGAAATGAGTGTTCTTGGACTTTTTGGAAAGGTGAGAGAAAGATATTCAACTTTCATGTTGGACAAATTTTGATTTGAAGCATTCTTGGCCATGTAATTTTGAGGAGAAGAACTTTCCATTTTTGGCAGGTGAAAATTACAGGTCCTTTCTATTTTGGGAAACTTTTTGTCTGACCTCCAATTCTTCAATGATGGTTTTTGAAATGTTAATTGAAGCTTATATGGACATGAATGAGACCTTTCCAACCATCTCACACCTTCCAATCCCTGATTAAATGCACAGTTGACCACAATTGACTTTGCTAGGGTTTTGGTTGACTGAGCCATGTTCTGATGAATTTCAAACCTCTTCCACTTGAGATCTTGATACCAAATGATATCACAACTTATATGAACTCTTTATGAATGATCATGGTGCCCAAATTCTTCAAGAATGGCTACCATCTATTGCCCAATGGCTGATTTTGACTGTCTTGACCTAGTTTGCTTCATCTGCAAGCAACATGGTTAGATGACAATATTTTTGTACTTTTGGTTAGTAAACAAATGAAAAGCAATGATATACAAATGCAATACATGCTTGGTGATCAAGAATCACACTCACAAGATAGCCCACCCACTAGGAGGCAAGCAAAGCTGCACAATGATCCTTGAGGCAATGATATGATATGATATGATGCCATGAGGGATCTTAGGGACAAAATTGGGGTCTTACAGATGCCCCTATTTAAGGTCATTCTAGCCGGAGAAGTGAAGTTTAGAAATCTTCATCTCGACACGGTAGAATGGGCTTAAATAACAGTAATGAGACAAATTTTGGTCCCTAAGAGACCTCATGATGCAAATGTATGCATGCAAAAGACACCAACTCTGTGGGGAATAAGGGTTCACACAGAAGAACAGGACGATCCACCGGAGTAATACACTCACCAGGAACAGAGACTCTAACAGGACTCTTGTGGGGATAATAAAGAAAAAGAAATGCGTGAGCAGGACACGACTCTGATTTGGGGAAAACAAAACTGACACAGCGTGAACAAAACACGACTGGACTAGAGATCTCACTGGGGAAGTAAAGGGACTCAGACTGGGGAACATATTTCCAAAGGAGACATACATCCATTGGAGAGACAACAAGCTGACTCACAAAATGCACGTACTGGGGAGAACACCAATACATCAATACAAATAGAAACACCACTCCGCTGGGGAAATCTAGAAAAAGACTTTCCAGGGGAAGCCAAAGGATGAGATGTTACTGGTATAAGGGTAACAAACTCAGGAAGAATGAATATCTAAGACCGTTATAAGGGTGAGAGACATCAATCAACCAACATCTGAGAAAGACCTAAAAAGGTATATCAACTCAGGGAAATCTGACTCCACAGGGACCAAAGTCATAATAGGGAGCAGACAGGAAGGAAACACCAGGGATACCGAAGTATATAATAGGTGACCGACCGAAGCGTGAATTGGTATATATGCCAAAACACTCATCATCCGAAACACAAACTGGTTAGAGGATGGATATTCGATTCTACAAAGAATACGAATCTTGCTCAGCTGGGGAATATCAACAAGAATTCCAACTAAAGAGCGCATGAGATATATTATTCATTACCGGCAGACCGTGAATAATATACTCGAAAGGAAAGACACCAGAGATACCGAAGTATATAATAGGTGACTAACCAAAAAGAGAGACAATCGATACCAAGCATCCGGGTAAACGAGAGACAACTCAAAAGGATAAATTGCAAGCATCCGGCAATTATCCAATAACAAAGGACATTCAACTCCGCAGAGGGAAATAACGAATCTTACTCGACTAGGGAAACACAAAAGGTTTCAACTGAAGAGCGCATGAGATATATTATTCATTACCGTCAGAACGTGAATAATACACTCGCATGGAAGATTATCCACAACCGGTTACTGGGTTAACAAAGGATAAATCGACCGAAAAGAAAGGCATCGGGATAGCGAACTAGGTATATAAAGATGACTAATCAAAGGGAGCAACAATCATTACCAAGCAAACGGGTAAATGAAAGACGATCCACTGAGGATAAATTGCAAGCATCCGGTAATTATCCACAGGGACTAGCTGGGAATACATTGATAAACAATCAATGATCCGGGGAACAAATCACTAGCAAACGGTGAAAAGACCCACTGGCGACTTCAAAAGGAATAACATTGCAAGCATACGACAATGATCCAGAAGACTTGCTGAGGATGAATTGCTATCAACCGGCAATTATCCAAAAGTAAAGAGGTAATATCAACATCGAACAACGAATGAAGATAACCACAAAGAGTAACCATCATCGGTTAGGATGAACAACAAGGTTAACTCTGCAAAGGGGAGAAATTAGGGTTTACAACTACCGAATACGGGGTAGAATACCAAAACTCTGGCTGAGGATAAAATTGCTAGCAACCGGCAATTATCCACCTGTACCACAAGGCACAAACTCCGCTAGGGAGAAAAATCACAACATGGGGTTTACAACTACCGAATACGGGGTAGAAAACCACAAACTCCACTGGGGATAGAGTGAATGAAGGCCAAACACTGAGCACTTATTCAACTTATTCCACAGGGAAACGCAAACTTTGTTGGGGATAACAACCACAACAACAAAAAAAATCCACCATCGACCAGAACGAACCACAAAGATTACCTCTGATAG
The DNA here is from genome assembly GCF_024323335.1 of Lathyrus oleraceus. NCBI lineage: Eukaryota > Viridiplantae > Streptophyta > Magnoliopsida > Fabales > Fabaceae > Lathyrus > Lathyrus oleraceus. The sequence continues at coordinate 397,815,734 of NC_066580.1, read as the reverse complement.
GGGAAAAGAGATAGGACTTATAACTACCGAATACGGGGTAGTAGCCACACTCTGGTGGGGATAACCACAAACTAGGGTTTACATCTACCGAAATACGGGGTAGAAAACCAACAATTCTTGCTGAGGAATAAAAGGTATATAACCCCACAAATTCCGCCAAGAAGGCAAGAAACATAGGACTTACAACTACCGGTTACTGGGTAGAGGCCCACAAAACTCCGCTGGGGAACAACCCACTGGGAAGCACAAGAAACAGTTGACAAAACGCCAATTCGGGATTAATCCGAAAAGACAGACTGAATCAAAACACGCCCTATGAGGATATAACTCAAAAGGATCAAATCATCCCAATATATATGTTGGGAGGAAACGGAAGAAACCGTCATCCACGAGGAAGTATCTCAGTGGGGAACTGCAGAAGGAAAGACAGACACTTTCTGCTTACGGGGCTGACTCTATATGGAGAGATTTAAAACCCGACATCCGCTTGGGGAGATCTATAAAGAGATCTATATCACCCATTAGCGGGAGACGCAACAAACCCAAAGATATATGGTAAACAATGCAACATGAATATCTGAATGTTTTATATGATGAATGCTGACAAAACAGACATATCTAACACAACAGGTCCAGGAATCAAACGCCCGGTACTATACTTCCAGGGGAAAAACCAACTGGAAGGCCAATCTGCCGGAGATACACAAGCTGAAAAGCGAAGATCTGCGAGTACTGCGGGGGAAGAAGAGATATCAGGATACACCAAATCTCTGAGTGATGGATCAGCAAAAACAAACCAATCAGGGCACAGAAAGTCACAACGGGCAAAACTGCCACCAAGACGAATCTGTTGGGGAAGAAGAGAGACCCCAAGATATCTGCAGGGAATCCCAGCATCAACTGAGAAACAAAAGTTCACAGCACAACAAGAACTGCTGCAAAAGCAACTCCAAACAACTCCAGGGAACAAACCACTGTAGGAGAACAAAATCATCCAAGTAGAATCTAACCGCATAAGCAACTCTACTGGGGGACACTGTCAGCTACTCTCTCGGGGAACAACCCACTGAAGGAGAAAGATCACACAAGTAGATTCTGCAACAAACCATTCTACTTGGAGAGAAACACACATCCGACGGATCATATCAGTAGATTCTGTAATAAACCACTCTACTGAGGATCAAAAGCAATCGGGAAATCAATCCAATCTCTGGATGACAGAGTCATCAACCGACCATACTGAGGATCGAGGGAGGTTCAACAGGCAAAATCCGCCACAACAACCACTCTGCAGACTATGCTGGAGAAAATGGACGAACTACTGGGATATCAACCCAATCAACCACTGAGTAAAAAATAAATCCTGCTCTGCTGAGGAGAAAAAACACTCTGATTGGAGAGAAATCACCAACCCTACTGGTAACTGCACTGGAGAGAGTGACAACAACTCTGCTAGCGACTGTGCTAAGGAGACAAATGATGTCCGGTGACGTCGACTCACTGGGGAAAATGACGGGGCACCAGGATGGCAAATCATCAACCGCCGAATCTTCCACAAAGAAAACACCCATGCTGGGGAAGACCGCTGCTGGAGAACGCTGAGTCCTCAACAATACTCCACTTGGGACCATACTGGGGAACAACCCCCACCAACAACTCGGCTTGAGGAACAACCCCAACCAAGATCTGGAGAAAGAGGCACAACCAAACCAGGAATATGAACAAACGTCTTACCTGTTGGAAATCATGTCACCCTTGGGAGAGCACTGAGACATCCTCAGGTATCCTTTCAACATTGTGAATATTCACTTTGTTTAAAACAACAATTTTGAAAAAATTTGATTTGTTTAAAACAATGATATTTTATCAATTAAAACATGCAAAACATTTGTTGAATTGAAACAAATAAGAGTGCGAATAATTGGATAAAAAGCTCAAATTTATTTGATGGAATGGTAGCCTGCAAATGGCAAGACTCCATGGATATGTACAAATTTGAAATCAGTGATATATATTGGAAGAGGGCTACATTGAACATAATGATCCTTTCTCTACCAATTTGAATCTCGATGTATTCGAAGCTTCAGTTGACGACGAATCGAGAACCTCTGACGAACAGACAGCTGGTGACCAGAAAATCTTGTCAGGATGCAGTTACTTGCCAAATCCCTAATTTTTTCCTAGATTGCCCCAGGGTGAGGTACTCGATCTAGCGGGATGCAAATATCTTTTTTTTTCAAGTCTCTAACTTTTGCCTGGATTACCCTTGCGGGTTCTCCACCGAGACACTCATTTTTGCCTAAGCCGCCCTTTCGGGTTTTCGACTTAGCGAGCTATTCTGTTTTTCATTTGCATATACTTTTCTTTTAGGCAAAGTATTTCTTGACTGCATCTGAATTCACAGGACGAGTGAAATCCTCCCCATCCATTGTTGTAAGCTTCAAAGCACCGCCTGAAAAGGCTCTCTTAACAACATATGGACCCTCGTAATTTGGAGTCCACTTGCCCCTGGAATCGGGCACGAAAGACAAAACTTTCTTGAGCACGAGGTCACCTTCTCGGAACACACGAGGCTTGACCTTCTTATCGAATGCTTTCTTCATTCTCTGCTGATATAACTGACCATGACACATGGCAGTCAATCGTTTCTCTTCAATCAAATTCAGTTGGTCATAACGAATCTGAATCCATTCAGCATCAGTCAACTTGGCTTCCATCAAGACTCTCATTGATGGGATCTCCACCTCTACTGGGAGAACAACTTCCATCCTGTAAACAAGAGAAAAAGGGGTTGCCCCTATTGAAGTGCGTACGGACGTACGATATCCATACAAAGCAAATGGCAGCATCTCATGCCAATCTTTGTATGTAACAACCATCTTCTGGATAATCTTCTTGATATTCTTATTAGCAGCTTCAACAGCCCCATTCATCTTGGGTCTGTAAGGAGAGGAATTATGGTGTGCAATCTTGAACTCAGCGCACAACTCGTCCATCATCTTATTATTCAGATTAGATCCATTATCGGTAATGATCCTCTCTAGCACACCATAACGGCAAATCAGCTGGTTCTTGATAAACTTCACAACCACCTGTCTGGTCACATTCGCATACGAAACGGCCTCAACCCATTTGGTAAAGTAGTCAATTGCTACGAGAATAAACCTATGTCCGTTGGACGCTTTCGGCTCAATCATGCCGATCATGTCAATTCCCCACATAGAGAAAGGCCATGGTGATGAAATCACATTCAACAGTGTCGGAGGAATATGAATCTTATCCGCATAAATCTGACATTTGTGGCATTTCTTCACATATTTGCAGCAGTCAGACTCCATTGTCAGCCAATAGTAGCCTGCTCTCAACATCTTTCTAGCCATGGCATGTCCATTGGAATGAGTACCAAATGAACCCTCATGGACCTCAGTCATCAACAGGTTTGCTTCGTGTCTATCCATGCATCTGAGCAAAACCATATCAAAATTTCTTTTGTACAACACTTCACCACTGAGGTAGAAATTGCCTGACAACCTTCTCAAAGTTTTCCTATCTTTCACAGATGCCCCAGGCGGGTAGACCTGGTTCTGGAGGAAATTGTTGATATCAAAATACCAAGGCTTGTCATCATTCACTTCTTCAATTGCAAATATGTGAGCTGGTCTATCCAAGCGCATCACAGCAATGTTGGGCACTTCATTCCAATACTTCACAACAATCATGGAAGCAAGCGTAGCAAGAGCATCTGCCATCCGATTATCCTCTCGAGGAATATGATGAAAGTCAACTTCGGTAAAGAACGTTGAAATCCTTCTCGCGTAATCTCTGTACGGAATGAGACCAGGTTGATTCGTCTCCCATTCTCCCTTGGTCTGATTAACAACTAGGGCCGAATCACCATACACATCCAGATGTTTGATTCTCAAATCAATACATTCTTCAAGTCCCATAATACAGGCTTCGTACTCTGCCATATTATTCGTGCATTTGAAAGTGAGCCTTGCTGTAAACGGAATATGAGTACCATGAGGAGTAACAATCACTGCCCCAATTCCATTTCCATACTGATTCACAGCGCCATCAAACACCATCGTCCATCTGGAACCAGGTTCCGGACCTTCATCAAGTGTAGGCTCATCACAATCTTTCATCTTTAAATACAGAATCTCCTCATCAGGGAAGTCATACTGAACTGACTGATGATCTTCAATCGGCTGGTGCGCTAAATGGTCAGCCAAGATACTACCTTTGATAGCTTTCTGAGCTCGATACTCAATATCATACTCAGACAACAACATCTGCCAACAGGCTATTCTCCCAGTTAAAGCAGGCTTCTCGAAAATATACTTGATCGGGTCCATTCTAGATATCAACCAAGTTGTATGATTTATCATGTACTGGCGCAAACGCTTAGCAGCCCAAGCCAAAGCACAACACGTCTTCTCAAGCATAGAGTACCGAGACTCACAATCAGTAAACTTCTTACTGAGGTAGTATATAGCAGATTCTTTCTTCCCTGATTCATCTTGTTGACCGAGTACACAACCCATCGAGTCTTCAAGGACAGTCAAATACATAATCAGAGGTCTTCCTTCCACAGGCGGAGACAAGATCGGAGGTTCAGACAGATACTCCTTGATACTGTCGAAAGCTTTCTGGCAATCCTCGGTCCAATCATGAGACTGGTCTTTCCGGAGGAGCTTGAATATCGGCGCACATGTGGCAGTCATGTGGGATATAAATCTGGAAATATAATTCAAGCGGCCAAGAAAACCTCGGACTTGCTTCTCAGTTTTGGGTGCAGGCATCTCTTGTATTGCTTTGACCTTGGCAGGATCAACTTCAATACCTCTCTCGCTTACCACAAAACCCAACAACTTGCCGGAACGGACTCCAAATGTACATTTGTTCGGATTCAGGCGAAGTCTAAACTTCCTCAGACGCTGAAAAAGCTTCAACAAATGCTCAACATGCTCAACTTCCGTGCGGGACTTAGCAATCATATCATCAACATAGACCTCTCTCTCCTTGTGCATCATATCATGAAACAAGGTAGTCATAGCTCGTTGATACGTGGCTCCGGCGTTCTTCAAACCGAAGGGCATCACTCGATAACAGAATGTTCCCCAAGGTGTGATGAATGTTGTCTTCTCCATATCTTCGGGTGCCATTTTGATTTGATTATATCCGGAAAATCCGTCCATAAACGAAAAGACTTTGAATTTAGCTGTATTGTCTACCAACATGTCAATGTGTGGTGGAGGAAAATCATCTTTAGGACTAGCCTTATTCAAATCTCTGTAATCAACGCACATACGGACTTTTCCGTCCTTATTAGGAACAGGCACAATATTGGCCACCCATTGAGGATATGTAGAAGTCACCAGAAACCCCGCATCAATTTGCTTCTGAACTTCCTCTTTGATCTTCACTGCCATATCTGGATGAGTTCTTCTGAGCTTCTGCTTCACAGGCACGCACTCAGGCTTCAAAGGCAGGAAATGTTGCACAATATCTGTATCTAGACCCGGCATGTCTTCGTATGACCAAGCAAAGATATCGGAATATTCTCGTAGCAAACTGATCAAATCCTTCTTGACAGACTCTTCAAGAAGTGCCCCAATCTTCACCAGACGAACACAATCCTCAGACCCCAAGTTGACTGTTTCCAAATCTTCTAGGTGCGGTTGAATGATCTTCTTCTCGTGCTCAAGGAGACGGGTAATCTCATCAGGAATCCCTTCAACATCATCTTCCTCTGCCTCGAATACAGGAAATTCAAAATTGGGAGATGGCGTTGGATCATTATGTTCAATGGGTTTTAAGATCAACCTGCATAATGATTTTGGTTAATGAAAAACTTTGGAATTTAAACAAGCAAATCATTATGCAGATGAAAAAGATTGTTTTTATTCTTGTTTTTATGATCACTGATTTCATGCAAAAAAGCAAAAAGTGAAAACAAATGGAAAGACAAATGTTTAACAATGCATTAACTGAATGAAAATATCATCGTATATATGCTGCCAACAATGTCATCACTTCTCCTTTTGGCATGGGAGAAGGGTTTTAAACAAAGTGAACAATTACTCTGATCTATGGATGACTGTAGGAACATCTACAGCGACCCAATTGTGGCAGACACCACCAGGTATGATGAAGTTGCTTAAATCCTCTGTATCCTCTTCCAAGATAGCAGCAGCTTCTTCTTCAGGTTGATCATCATGGATGAACCCTCCACTCTTGAACAAACCTTGCTCATTATATGCCCCAGAACAGTAGCCAATGCCAGCCCGGGATCTATTGTCTTCAAGCTCAATCACCTTCCCCAATCCAGCAACTGCACCACACTCGATGGCCAGTTTTGCATCACGGTAGGAAGCAAATGACGGAGACTTCTTCTCAATTGGTTCATCAATAGACAAAGCTTGGAACGGAGTTCCAACTTCATCCTCAGCGTCAATATATGAGAAAGAAGACAGATGGCTAACCAGGAGAGCCTTTTCTCCCCCTACCACAACCAGTTTCTTGTTCTTTACAAACTTCAGCTTCTGGTGTAGGGTGGATGTCACGGCGCCAGCCTCGTGAATCCATGGTCTGCCTAAGAGACAGCTATAAGATGGGTGGATATCCATTACCTGGAAGGTAACCTGGAAATCACTAGGTCCAATCTTGATTGGGAGATCAACTTCCCCAATCACGGTCTTACGTGACCCATCGAATGCTTTCACAACAACACCACTCTGCCTTATGGGAGGCCCTTGATACGACAACTTAGAAAGAGTGGATTTTGGAAGTACATTCAAAGATGATCCAGTGTCCACCAGCACATTGGACAGGGCATCAGACTTGCAATTCATGGAGATATGTAAAGCCATGCTGTGGTCTCTTCCCTCCTCGGGGAGATCAGCGTCACTAAAACTCAAAGTGTTGCAAGCAGTGATGTTTGCAACTATACTGTCGAACTGCTCAATCGTGATGTCGTGATCAACATACGCCAGATCCAAGACTTTCTGCAGAGCCTCCCTATGGGGTTCTGAATGCAACAGCAAAGATAAAACGGAAATCTTGGATGGCGTTTGTAGAAGCTAGTCTACAACATTATACTCGCTCTTCTTGATGAGCCTCAGCATCTCATCAGATTCTTCATTCACAATGCCCCACTAGGGCCACCTGAAGAAGCAGGAGTCTTTTGTACAGAGGAGGAGGGTCTGGCAACATCAAGTGCCGGATTCTGAACATTCACTGCGGTCCCCACAGGGCGCTCAACGGTATCAGAAACAACAGCCTTAGGAGGCGCAGAGAAGACACGGCCACTCCGGGTCAAACCACTCACATCGGCAATGTTTACAACAGAAGTCGAAGGCAAAGGCACTTCTACCCCATCTTGCACAGCAACAGGGTTATATCTGAACGGCACAGCTCGGTCAGAAGAATACGGCACGGGGCCTGCAGGCTTAATCACCAAAGAAGGAGAAACCTTCGGCTTGCTGCTATCATAACGAATAACAACAGGCTCAGGCAATTTAAACACTGGAGATATAACATTAACCTCTGGCTCATCCTCATCAACATTGCGATTCTGGAGGATCTCAATTGTTCCCTCGTCCAACAATTCTTGGAGTTCTCTTCGCACCTGATTGCAACCCAGACGGTTGACTGAACAAATACGGCACTTGTCGTGGTCATGCTCCATGTGGCTGTATTGACACAACAACCGATGTAGTTCGACCAACGATCGTCTAATATGGTTTACATATTTGACTTTGTATTTGCCAGGGCATCCCTGGACCATATTAACAGATTTCCCATGCGAAGGCAATGGATTCTTGGTGACATTCGGGCCTGAATCTTCAAAGCTCAAGATTTCACATCTCATAAGGTCTTGAACCTTAGTCTTGAGTGGATAGCAATTCTCAATATTATGACCCGGAGCACCAGAATGATAAACACAGTGTTGGTCTGGTTTATACCACCATTGGGGATTTGCGGGCACGACAGGAGGATCTCTGGGTGAAACCAACTTCCTCTCCAACAAGGATGGATAAAGCTCTGCATATGTCATAGGAATCGGATCGAAGTTGATCTTCTTCCTATCATAATTCAAATTAGCTTGGTTGGTTGTACTTCCACGAGGCTGGTAAGCCTGTTGCTGTGGACGTTGTTGTTGCTGATATTGAGGTGTAGCACCTCAAATTTGCACCCTACATATTGTACATTCATTTTCATATTAGGTCATTAACATAACATAGTCCACTTCATAGCATTGCATAGCTTTTGCCCAAGTGCAAGTTCAACTGACAAATTAGGTCAAACTGGTCAGGAGATCAGGTCAAGCAAGCAAGCATGTGCCATTTTCATTGGGATAAAGCCCTAGGGTTGATTTATCAAGTTCATATGGTCTAAGGATCATCGTGAAGTGGTTTGGCCAAAGATTGGATGCTCAGAAGTCAACAGTCAAGCTGAATTTCTTTAGAAACCCTAGAAAGTCAACTGTGGTCAACTGTGCCTGATTTTATGGATTGGAAGGTGTGAGATGGTTTGAAAGGCCTCATTCATGTCCATATAAGTCTCATTTGACATATCAAAGACCAAGGTTGAAGATTTGGAGGTCAGATCAAAAGTTTCCAAAAATAGCAGGTGACCTGTAATTTCAACTGCCCAAAATGGAAAGTTTTTCTCCTCAAAATTACTTCATCATACAAGCTTCAAATGTAATTTTGTCCAACATGAAAGTTGAAGATCTTGATCTCACCATTCCAAAAAGTCCAAGAACTTGAAATTCCCATGTGTGGTTGGCAAGATATGGTCCAATCATTTTCAGAAAATGCCTAAATTCAAAGTGCCATAACTTTCACATGGAATGGCCAAATTGGTTGATTTCTCTTTGAGAAAACCACATTTCACATGAACTTTCATGGTGCATTATTACATTTCATCAAAAATCATCATAGCAAAATGGCATTTTTCAAGTGGATTAATTTGCATTTTTAGCATGAAATGGTGATTTTCAAAATTACAAGCCATATGCACTTGGGACCAATTGCTACACATCCAAAATATCATTTAGAACTTGCTTGGACTGATTTTTGACTGATACATTGGCTGCATAAGAAAGAGGGCATTTTGGCCAAAATCATGAAAATATGCATTACACTAATCATTTCCAATTTGCTTAATTGAGATTAACAAGTGGATTAGTGTGAGGTATAAAGTCTTAATTGTAACAGAATTGCAGGATCACAATCACAATTCTCAGATCCAATTCCAAAAATTCACCAAAATCTCAAATTCTCTCAAAAGTTCATCACACTTTTTTTCAACTTTTCTTTGAATTGCTTGATCCTTTTTGTGTTCTCTTGTGATAATCATCATCAAGAGGTGCTATTGCAGATCTGTTTTCATCAAATCGTGGCCAAGGCACCAAGGAATTACCACTGTCCAAGCTTGAACACTTCTATGGCAGTTTGAAGAATCAACCACCTGGAGCATAATTGAGCTGCAACACGTGTTCCAATCCACTCCTACATCCTCATACTGCATCTGTTTTGGCATTAGACACCTCGAATCCACCAAATTCAACAGCTGCTATCATCAAAGGTTAGAACTCAATCTCACTAATTCTCGATAATTCTCAAAATCATGATGTGGTTCTTGTAGATTGTAGATCATAGAGTTCATTGCAACTCGTAGAATTGATTTTCATTGAGAATTGATGGAGAAATCTTGAATCGAATTTTGGATGTGAAACCTATTCTTGCTCAATCCGTTCTGTACATTAGGAATTAGGAAATTTCATGTGGATATTAGGCTTGTGCTTGCTTAGACGGTTCTATCCATGTATGATTCGTTCGTTTTGGTGAATGTTTGTTCATATGGAATTTTCTGGAATTCTGTTGAAGAACATGAGCAAGAACACGCTCAAGGACGCGTTTGATCTGAATTGCCTGGTTTCAATTTGAATTTCATGTTTACCGCCGTTTCCAGCGAATCACACGTTGCCACCGAATAACTGAGACGCAGCGTTTTGGCTTGGCTGTAACATAATTACCAGTTTGCCACTGAGCGCCATTATTTCATTTTAAATGTTAAATAAAAATTTCATTTCATCAATAAACTTCAAAAAATCATAATTAAATCATGGATTATCCAAATTGGATGGGAATTTTTGTGTTGATCTCCAAATTGTCTCTAGTTTTTTTTAGGTATGATAGTCAAAGTTGTGCCTGGTGAATTTTTTGACTTTGTCTAATGCCTTTGATCATGTATGCTTCATGCGTATGTTTCACCATTTTAATCATGAAATCTTGATGCCTTATCCAAAATGTGTGAAATTTTACATGCATGTTATTGACTCTTTCCTGGTGATTTTGATTTATAGTTTTCTAATTTTGAGTTCCTGGTTAGAGAGATATGATGTGCTCAAGTTGAGTGTAACAATTTGTGTCACACTATGTTATGTCAACTTCATGAATTTTGTTTCCATGCCTATGCTTTGCCATTTGCTCTCAATGTTTGCATGTGATATCATCTGTATGCCTAGTTTTGCCATGGTTTTTTGTAGGATTTGTTGAGCCATTTCCGATTTGATTGGGATTTTTGTTTGCTGTTTAGTCATTTTAGGGTTTTTCTTGAGTGATCATTTTACATAGCTTGTAAAATTCTCATACCTTATCATATGAAGATGAAATTTGGTGGAGTGATTCCTAACATGTTCAAGTTCACTTTGGATTTGGTCCCATTCATTTCTCATTTGTTTTGACTATTTTACATGTGCTTGAAGTTGGTGCTCCATTTGTGACCTAGTTTGGATTGATTTTTGCATGTCCTGACTTCTTGAATTTAATTTACCTACTTCCTCTTGTCCAAATAGCATGAAATTTGATATGAAGCTCATTGAATGTGTTCTGTTTGGACTTGAATTTTTGTGGAATTTATTGAGCTGTTTTGGTATTTGTTTGATTGTGATCATTCTGTTTGCTCATATGTGGTTCACACTTGCCTAGTTTGACTTAAATTGTGCATGAAATGAATTTGGTGCAATGTTTTGATGTGAGACCAATTGGGTTCTCTTCTTAATTGATTTATCTGGGTTTTGATCATTTTTCACTTGCTGTTTTGGGTTTTTCATCTCCTTTTGGCCCTAGTCTTGGACTAGTGGTTTGTGATCTCACTTTTGAGTTGTGTTTCAGGTTAATAGCACAAATGGCCTATGCTTGATGGTGTGCTTCCATTGGACTTGATTTGTGACTTGTGTATAGCTAATTTTGACTTTGTTTTGCAGGGATTGATATTTGAGTTTGAGCCTTAATGGCTTGCACCTTTGTGCATTGGCTTGTGTTTGTCTGTATATAGCTAACTGTGAATCATTTGCTGTTTAATTCTGTGATTGGTATACTGATTGTATTTGATTGATTTCAGGTACATTAGTTGCTATTGCTTTGCTTTGCTTGATAAGCAATTTGCATTGAGGTAGAATTTCTTTTCTCCATGTAGTCTGGAAGACCTGGCCTGTTACTTGGCCAGGCACCTGTCTGAAGTCCTCCTTAAGAGGCGATGTTTGTGGTTGTTTATTTTTGTCCCCAAGCAGGTAAAGACCTTCTGATAAGGCAATTGGCAGAACCCAAGGGATGTGTAATCCATCCCCTGCTATTCTGTTGAGTCATCCCTCTGCTCACACCACTGTGTTGATGCATTGGGATACAAACCCAAGATCTTGTACATTGTACAGTGTCAGTGTCTTAAGTGTAGAAGGGTTCCCACTTTCTAGACCCACACTTCATTGTCTCTAGCTCTCCCTGACCAGGGATAAGAGCTGTGAAGTCTAATCTTCACTCACCTTTCATCTGGCTTCACCTTGACTCTCAATGTCAAGGTTAAGAGCTACCTTTACCCCTGTACATATGACTTGCTCTTGCAGTCTTACCCTTTGATTGAGCCCCACTTGTGTGTATATAGTGTGTGCTACTTGTGAATGCTTGTTTGCTATTGCTTGTGCTTTAGGATAGGCTTGCTTCCTGTGCAAGTTAGCTAGAAACCTTGACTTAGGGATGATTTTGCATGATAACATCTAGGCTCGAGTTAGTCTCCCTAGTTGTGTCTCCCTCTATTATCTGGTTAGGCTAGCCCTGTGTCCCTTCGGAGGGGAACTACGTCGCCCTGATCCTCATACCAGATGAGGTACGTAGGCAGGAGATGAGCAGATATCTCCGGGCGCCTGTGTCTTTGTCTTGTGTTGTTGTGTGCTTGGAAGCTGATGTAAGTCCATCGAGTGGCATTCGGGTTCTAGTGTGTGTTTGTTGGTTCGGATGCTGATGTAAGTCCAGTGATTGGCATTCGGGCTCCGCGTTTGTCTTCTTGTGTGTGTTTTGGTTCGGATGCTGATGTAAGTCCAGTGATTGGCATTCAGGCTCCATGTTTGCCTTTGCCGGTGTTTGTTTGTGTGCGTGTTAGCCGAGCTACGGGTGCTCTGATTCTCCTTCGTCCAAAGGAGATACGTATGCATAGGATGCGACATCCTAGCGAGCATGTGTTGTTTCCCCCAGTCCGAACTACTTAGACTCTGATGTCTATGCCTGATAGACTAAGTAGGCCCAGGATGCGACATCCTGCCGAGTCAGTCTTGTGTGTTTTCTTGTGTCTCTTTCAGCCAGTGTGTGTGTGTTTGAGCAGTGTTTTAGCAACCATTTTCCTTCCTTTTGTGCGTGGATCCCGTCGAGTACGACGGATGCGTAGGGGTGCTAATACCTTCCTTTCGCATAACCGACTCCCGATCCCATTCTCTTTGGTCGCGAGACCATGCTTTTTCCAGGTTTACTCTGAGCGTTTCCTTTCCCTCTTTTGGGATAAATAACGCACGGTGGCGGCTCTGTTGTTCTTGTTTCCCGCCGGTTTTTCGCGTAATGCGACAGCTGGCGACTCTGCTGGGGATTGAAAGTGAAGTTGACCTGTGCTGGTCCATTTCCCCTAAGCGAGTCTCTCCTAGCGCTCTCTAGGTTAGGGCTTTGGTTGCTATTTGCTGTTGTTTATTGCATTCATTTCATTTATTATTTGCATTCAATGTGTGCATTAATGTTTGCATTCATTCATTTTCATCTGATGTGCTGGCTGTGTTTCTCTGATTGGGGGTGGGAGTTACTCGAGGTAAAAGGCCCAATACCCAGGCTATGAGTGAAATCTAGGAAACCTAGGAATAGAGTGATTCATGGGAAGCGGGTGGTATGCGCCACTTAGCGGAACATTGATATCACGAGTAGTTAAGACCCTGGTAGGATATCATCGTTACATACTTCAGGTGTGTATATGATGGTATTCTGCGAAAGGTTATTTATGCTGCGTTTCTGTCAACCTTACCCTGGCCTAGATGACACCCGTGAGTGGGGAGGGAATGATCATTTTAACAGGTACAGATGGTGACTGTTGGTGACCGGTTGGTGACTAGTTGGTGACTCAGTGTGTTCCTGTTGGTGACTCAGTTTCTCAGATTGGGTTCAGATGACAATTGACCAGTTGACTTTGGGTTTCAGAGGATTGTTGTTCAGAGTTCGAGCAGAAGCTTCGAGCCTGTGTTCAGAGATGCACAACTTGCCAGTCGTGTCTGCATCATGTGCATCATAGCATGTTTATTTTTCAAAAGAAATGCAATAAAAAAAAATTTTGAAAAAAAAAGAGAAAAAAGAAAAAAAAACTAATCCCTGCATGCATATCATTTCTCAGGTACATTCCAGCGCTTGGTTCACTGATAGAGATGGCAACGGTCCCAGAGCCGAAGCGGAAGACCTGTTCTTATAGCTTTCATCGTGAGCCTCTGACGTCTCTGATTGAGTTGAGTAGTTTTGTGACCAGTGATCATCTGAAGGGGTTCAGTGACCAGTATGGGGATCTGTTGACTTTATTGAAGACGGTAGTTGACCCAGTGCCGTTGCAGACTCTTCTTCAATTCTACGACCCGGAGTTGAGATGTTTCACTTTCCAGGACTATCAGTTGGCGCCTACTCTCGAGGAGTACTCCATTCTGTTGAGTGTCCCTATTCAGCATCAGATTCCTTTCTTGGACGTACCAAAGGAAGTTGACTTCAGAGTTATTGCTAAGGCTTTGCATCTGAGCATCAGAGAGATCAGTGATAGTTGGAAGACCAGTGGGGATGCAGTTGGGTTGCCTTTGAAATTTCTGCTGAGAGTTGCTAGAGGAGAAGCAGAAAAGGGGAATTGGGGAGCTTTTCATGCCCAGCTTGCTGTTATGATTTATGGGATCGTCCTGTTTCCGAGTATGCCCAATTTTGTTGACTATGCTGCAGTCAGTATTTTCATTGGAGGGAATCCAGTCCCTACTCTGTTAGCTGACACTTACTATGCTATTCACAGCAGGCATGGTAAGGGTGGAGCTATCAGATGTTGCCTTCCACTCTTGCTCAAGTGGTTTATGTCTCTCCTGCCAGTCAACGGACCGTTTGTTGACGCTCAGAGCACTTATAGGTGGACTCAGAGGGTGATGTCTCTCACTTCATATGACATCAGATGGCAGTCTTACCGGATGGATGTGCGCAATGTTATCATGAGTTGTGGAGAATTCCGGAACGTGCCACTTGTGGGGACCAAGGGTTGCATCAATTACAACCCGGTTCTTTCTCTTCGCCAGTTAGGGTTCGTGATGAGTGGAAGGCCACTTGAAGCTGAGATAGCTGAGAGTGTGTATTTTGAGAAGCGAAGCGACCCTGTTAGATTGGAGCAGATAGGGAGAGCTTGGAAGTCTATCGGTGCCAGAGATGGATCTGTCTTAGGGAAGAAGTTTGCCATTGCTATGCCCGATTACACCGATTGGGTGAAGAAGAGAGTGGAAACTTTGATGTTGCCCTATGATAGGATGAATCCGTTGCAAGTGCAACCACCCTTGATTTTTGATGATACTGTGCCTGCCGAGCAGTATAAACAAGCCCTGATGGAGAATCGTCGCCTGAAGGAGAAAGAGCAAGATGCCCAGATGGAGTTGTATCAAGCCAAAGCAGATAGGTTGAACCTGGCTCATCAACTCAGAGATGCCCAGAGTACAGATGTTGGTGAGATAAGGAGCAAGAAGAGATCTTATTCAGAGATGGAGAACTTATTGGATGCAGAGCACAGAGAGTGTTTGAGATTGCAAAGAGCTGAGGCCGGTTATCTGAAGAAGATCAGAGACTTGGAGAAGCAACTCAGAGACAAAGATATCCAGGTGAAGAAGGAAGTCGACCAGAGACTTGCATCAGAAGACCGACTTGGGTCAGAGGTTGTCGAGCTTAGAAGACAGTTGAAGGAGAAGATCACTCCCTTACCAGAATGTTCAGAGTGTGAACTGTTGATAGACCAGTGTCACTACTTGAAGACGCTCATTCCTGGAAGCCGCTTGTCTTAGCTTGTATTTTTCTGATGTTATGTTGAGAATCACCCCCAGACCTGTTGGGTGGGATTCCTTTGTTGTACTTTGTTGGATATTTGGATCTTTGTTGTTTGATCGTGTTGCTCATTTATAGATGCGATTTTTGTTTCACTCTGTAATCAGTGCCCTTTTGTATGCTGTTTCTGTATCTCCTGTGTTGTTTTGGTTGCAGGTTGCCATCTTTCGAAGATGAATCAGGCTCTTTGAATGCCTGAGAAATGATCATTATCATTTGCATCATATGCATTAGCATCATACTTATATCATTTGCATAACAGGTGTTCTTGTGCCGACTTCTCACTCTGGTTCCTGTGTCAGGCAGGATAGCTGATCAGCGACCACACCGGTATTCTACAAAACTTAATCAGCGCAGAAGCATGGATCAGGTTCAGAATGAATTGGCTGAGATGAGGGCGAACATGGCCCAGTTCATGACGATGATGCAAGGGGTTGCTCAGGGTCAGGAGGAGCTCCGTGCTTTGGTTCAGAGGCAAGAAACGGTCATTCAGGCGTCTAACCGTGGTTCACCTGTTGTTGCACCTGCTCATAAGACTGTGAATGTTGCTGCTGCTCCCGCGCATGACTATGCTGTGGGGGATGAACTCCGAGGTATCAGGATCAATGGCCAGCCTCTTGCTGCAGAGGTCAATGCTAGAGCTATCCGGGCTCCGGTGCGTCATCCAGCTCCTATTGTCGACAGACAAGAGGACATGTTCACAATGCTGAGTGAAGATGATGGTGATGTTGTCAGAATTGAGGACAGGGATCGGAAGGTTGATGCCCTGGCTGAGAAAATAAGAGCCATGGAATGCCAGAATTCTCTCGGGTTCGATGTCACTAACATGGGGCTGGTTGAAGGTCTGAGAATCCCCCATAAATTCAAAGCACCCACTTTTGACAAGTACAACGGTACTTCTTGCCCTCGCACTCACGTGCAGGCATACT
This sequence comes from Lathyrus oleraceus, assembly GCF_024323335.1. Classification (NCBI taxonomy): domain Eukaryota; kingdom Viridiplantae; phylum Streptophyta; class Magnoliopsida; order Fabales; family Fabaceae; genus Lathyrus; species Lathyrus oleraceus. The sequence continues at coordinate 397,799,380 of NC_066580.1, read as the reverse complement.
ATCGGAAGATCTCGGCATATACAGATGACGAGAAAATGTGGATGTATTTTTTCCAAGATAGCCTATCTGGGGCATCTTTGGATTGGTACATGGAGCTCAAACGAGATTCTATCCGATGTTGGAGGGATCTGGGAGAAGCTTTTCTCAGACAATACAAACACAACATGGATATGGCACCTAGCCGGACTCAGCTGCAGAGCCTGTGCCAGAAAAACAATGAAAGCTTCAAGGAATACGCCCAGAGGTGGCGCGAACTTGCTGCAAGAGTTCAACCCCCTATGCTGGAGAGGGAGTTGACAGACATGTTTATTGGCACGCTGCAAGGGGTATTCATGGACCGAATAGGGAGTTGCCCATTCGGAAGCTTTTCTGACGTGGTAATCTGTGGTGAAAGAACCGAGAGTTTAATCAAGGTCGGGAAGATTAATGATGTGGGTTCCTCTTCATCCAAGAAGCCTTTCTCTGGGGCACCTCGCCGTAGAGAAGGTGAAACTAATGCTGTTCAGCACCGCCGAGGTCAGAACAGAAATCAAAATCAGTACAGACAGGTTGCTGCAGTGACCATTCCTGCACCTCAACAACGTCAACCGCCGCAACAACCAAGACAACAACAACAGCAGCAACGTCCTTATCAGCCTAGGCAACGGATGCCTGAGCGACGTTTTGATCCCTTGCCCATGACCTACGCTGAGCTACTGCCTGAGTTGCTCAGATTAGGTTTTGTGGAATTGAGAACCATGGCTCCGCCAACGGTTTTGCCCCCGGGGTACGATGCTAATGTCCGGTGCGATTTCCACTCTGGTGCACCGGGGCATAACATTGAGAAGTGTCGGGCTTTCCAGCATAAGGTCTAGGATTTGATCGATGCTAAGACGATCAACTTCGCCCCTGTGTCAATTGTTGTTAACAACCCTATGCCTGCGCATGGTGCTCATAGGGTGAACTGTATTGAAGGGGTCGAATCTGAAGATCTGGTGGTCAGCGTTGAAGAGATTCAGACTTCTTTACTGGTTATCAAAGGTCGTCTGCTGAGTGGTGGTGTTCATCCGGGCTGTGGTGAAGACTGCTTGGGCTGTGCAGAGTCTGACAATGGTTGTGAATTATTGAGGGCTGGTATTCAACGTCTAATTGATGAGGGCTGTGTGCAGTTTGGTAGGGCTGACAACAGAGATCGTGGGGCAGTGTCTACTGTCACAATATTTTTCAAACCGTCTGAAGGACGGGCGCCTACAACGAGTGGTAATCCAGTTACCATATCTGCACCAGTTGCTACCAATGCTCCGACAATAATCGTTGCTCCGGTAAGAGGGGCCGTGGACAATAAAGTTGTGCCTTTGAAGTATGATAATGCCTACCGAAGCAACAGAAGGGCTGAGAACAGGGTCAAACCTTCGAATCAAGCGCCCATGACAATTGGTGTGCCTGTCAGTAAAGCTCCTGCGGTTGTGAGTCCAGCTGTGGACAATGTGGGTGGACCAGGAGGCTTTACTCGTAGTGGTCGGCTGTTTGCGCCTCAACCGTTGAGGGATGCCAATGCTGAGGCATCTGCTAGAGCCAAGGGCAAACAGGCCGTGGTTGACGAAACGCCTGCTCAAACGAACGTGCCTGGTGGCTCATTTGAAAAGGACGTGGAGGAGTTCATGCGCATCATTAAGAAGAGTGACTACAAGATTGTGGATCAACTCAACCAAACTCCCTCCAAAATCTCTATCCTTTCTCTGCTGCTGTGTTCTGAGGCACATAGAAACGCCTTGTTAAAGATGCTGAATATGGCGTATGTACCTCAGGAGATTTCTGTCAATCAGCTTGAGGGTGTAATTGCTAATGTAAGCACCAGACACGGTGTGGGGTTTACAGATCTTGATTTGACACCCGAGGGTCGGAATCATAACAAAGCCTTGCACATCACCATGGAGTGCAAGGGGGCTGTGTTGTCTCACGTACTGGTGGACACGGGTTCTTCGTTGAATGTGCTGCCGAAGCAAATCTTGAAGAAGATACCAATTGAAGGGGTTGTGCTGACGCCTAGTGATCTTATACTTCATGCTTTTGACGGATCCAAACGTTCTGTGTTTGGGGAAGTCACTTTGCCCATGAAGATAGGTCCTGAGGAGTTTGACATCGTCTTCTATGTCATGGACATCCAGCCTGCTTACAGTTGTCTTCTGGGACGTCCATGGATACATGCAGCAGGGGCAGTCTCGTCGACTCTCCATCAGAAGCTCAAGTACGTCTGGAACGGTCAGATTGTGACCGTGTGTGGTGAAGAGGACATCTTGGTGAGTCATTTATCCTCGTTCAAATACGTCGAGGTGGATGGCGAAATCCATGAGACTTTGTGCCAGGCGTTTGAGACAGTGACTCTCGAGAAGGTGGCGTATGCCGAGCAGAGGAAGCCAGGTGCTTCAATTACTTCTTACAAGCAGGCTAAGGAGGTGGTTGACTCCGGTAGAGCTGAAGGCTGGGGCAAGATGGTGGACTTGACTGTCAAGGAGGACAAGTTTGGCATTGGTTATGAGCCTCTCCGAGCAGAGCAGGGTGCAGCAGGTCCAAGTACCTTTACCAGCGCTGGGCTGATGAACCATGGGGACGTCTTTGCTACTGAAGGTGAAGATAGCGTCAGTGATTGTGATCTCGACTGCTGGGTCCGCGCGAGTGCACCAGGGGAAGTGATCAACAACTGGACTGCAGAGGATATAGTCCAAGTTACTCTTCAGACAGAGTAATTTTCTTTTGTTTTTTTTCATTCTGCACAAAACCCTACGTTCTGCCCAAGGCGTAGTGCTCATTGTAGGGCCTCATGTTTCAATTTTTATCATTAATAAAGGATGTTTTGCAAACAATTTTGTGATCCCTGTCTTTCTATTTTTGTTTTTTCATTTTCAAAATAATAAAAATGGCAATGTTTTTGTTTTTTGTGACTTTCTTGAACTCTTTTTCTAAAATAAAGCATTAAAACATGCAGAAGTGACCTTATGGCATCCACTATGAACAAATCTGTTATGGCTCAGTATGATTTCGACAATCCCATCTACCAAGCTGAAGAGGAGAGTGAGGAAGACAGTGAACTCCCGAAAGAACTGGCTAGATTGTTGAAGCAAGAGGAAAGGGTCATCCAACCTCATCAGGAAGAGTTGGAGATTGTGAATCTTGGTACTGAGGACGCCAGAAGGGATATCAAGATCGGGGCTGCTTTGAAACCTGAGGTCAAGAGCAGGTTGATTGGAATGCTGAGAGAGTACATGGAGATATTCGCTTGGTCTTATCAAGATATGCCTGGGCTGAATACTGATATTGTGGTTCATAGACTACCTCTCAGAGACGATTGTCCTTCGGTCAAGCAGAAGCTTCGTAGAACGAGTCCTGATATGGCAGTGAAAATCAAGGAAGAGGTTCAGAAGCAGTTCGATGCTGGTTTCTTGTCAGTGACAACTTACCCACCGTGGGTAGCCAACATCGTTCCCGTGCCGAAGAAGGATGGCAAAGTCAGAATGTGTGTCGATTACCGGGATTTGAACAGGGCGAGTCCGAAAGATGATTTCCCATTACCTCACATTGATGTATTGGTGGATAATACGGCTCAATCCTCGGTATTCTCTTTCATGGACGGTTTCTCGGGCTATAATCAGATTAAGATGGCGCCAGAGGACATGGAAAAGACGACATTCATTACACCTTGGGGCACGTTCTGCTATAAGGTGATGCCATTTGGGCTGAAGAATGCCGGTGCTACCTATCAGAGGGCAATGACGACTCTCTTTCATGACATGATGCACAAAGAGATTGAAGTGTACGTGGATGATATGATTGCGAAGTCGCAGACAGAAGAGGAGCACCTGGTTAATTTGCAAAAGTTGTTTGACAGATTGGTCAAGTTCAAATTGAGGCTGAATCCAAACAAGTGTACGTTTGGCGTGAGATCAGGAAAGCTGTTGGGCTTCATTGTCAGTGAGAAAGGGATTGAGGTGGATCCAGAAAAAGTCAAAGCTATTCAAGAAATGCCTGAACCGAAAACAGAAAAGCAGGTTCGTGGGTTTTTAGGGAGATTGAATTACATTGCGAGGTTTGTATCTCACCTAACTGCCACGTGTGAACCAATATTCAAATTGCTTAGAAAGAACCAGGCAATCAGGTGGAATGATGATTGTCAGAAAGCTTTTGACAAGATAAAAGAGTATTTACAGAAACCTCCAATCCTGATTCCTCCAGTTCCAGGGAGACCATTGATAATGTACCTGTCAGTTACCGAGACTTTGATGGGGTGTGTATTGGGACAGCATGACGAGTCTGGTCGAAAAGAGCATGCTATATACTACCTTAGCAAAAAGTTTACCGACTGTGAAATCAAATATTCACAGCTTGAGAAAACTTGTTGTGCTTTGGCTTGGGCTGCTCACCGACTAAGGCAGTATATGTTGAACCATACTACCTTGTTGATTTCTAAGATGGATCCAGTGAAATACATCTTTGAGAAGCCGGCTCTCACCGGGCGCATTGCTCGATGACAGATGATTTTAACAGAATATGAAATTCAGTACACGTCACAGAAGGCCATCAAAGGTAGTATTCTGTCAAACTACCTTGCCGAGCAACCAATCGATGATTATCAGCCTATGATGTTTGAATTCCCTGATGAAGACATCATGTATCTCAAGATGAAGGATTGCGAAGAGCCTCTTGTCGAGGAAGGACCGGATCCTGATGACAAATGGACATTGATGTTTGATGGGGCTGTGAATGTGAATGGTAACGGTGTTGGTGCAGTGCTGATCAATCCTAAAGGTGCCCATATACCTTTTTCTGCCAGATTGACGTTTGATGTCACCAACAATGAAGCTGAGTATGAGGCTTGTATCATGGGAATAGAGGAAGCCATTGATTTGAGAATCAAAACTCTTGACATTTTTGGAGATTCCGCTCTAGTGATCAATCAGGTCAATGGAGATTGGAATACTAACCAGCCGCATTTGATCCCGTATAGAGATTACATCAGAAGAATACTGACGTTCTTCAAGAAGGTGAAGTTGTATCATGTCCCGCGGGATGAGAATTAGATGGCTGATGCCTTGGCTACCTTATCTTCTATGATAAAAGTTCATTGGTGGAATCATGTGCCACATGTTGCGGTGAATCGACTCGAGAGGCCTGCGTATGTGTTTGCAGCCGAGTCTGTTGCGATTGATGAGAAACCGTGGTATTATGATATCAAAAACTTCCTCAAGACTCAGGTGTGTCCTGAAGGTGCGTCAAAGAATGACAAGAAAACCCTGAGAAGGCTAGCTGGAAGCTTTTATTTGAATCAGGATGATGTGCTGTATAAAAGGAACTTAGACATGGTCTTGCTCAGATGCGTGGATAGACACGAAGCAAACATGTTGATGCAAGAAGTGCATGAGGGTTCGTTTGGTACCCATGCTGGTGGTCATGCAATGTCGAAAAAACTGTTGAGAGCCGGTTATTACTGGATGACTATGGAATCCGACTGCTTCAAGTATGCTCGGAAGTGCCATAAATGCCAGATCTATGCTGATAAGGTGCATGTACCACCAAGCCCGTTGAATGTCATGAACTCGCCTTGGCCGTTCGCCATGTGGGGCATTGATATGATTGGGAAGATTGAGCCTACTGCTTCGAATGGACATCGCTTCATCCTGGTTGCGATTGACTACTTCACCAAGTGGGTAGAAGCAGCTTCCTACGCTAATGTTACCAAACAAGTGGTTGCCCGGTTCATCAAGAAAGAAATCATCTGTCGTTATGGAGTTCCTGAGAGAATCATCACTGACAATGGTTCGAATCTCAATAACAAGATGATGAAAGAGCTTTGCAAAGATTTCAAGATTGAACATCACAACTCTTCTCCTTACAGACCAAAGATGAATGGTGCTGTAGAGGCGACTAACAAGAATATCAAGAAGATTGTGCAAAAGATGGTCGTGACGTACAAGGATTGGCATGAAATGCTGCCTTTCGCTTTGCATGGGTACCGTACCTCCGTGCGTACGTCGACCGGGGCAACCCCGTACTCCCTTGTGTATGGTATGGAAGCAGTCCTACCTGTTGAGGTGGAGATCCCTTCTCTGAGGGTATTATTGGATGTCAAGCTGGACGAAGCCGAGTGGATTCGAACAAGGTTTAACGAGTTGAGCCTTATCGAAGAGAGACGGTTAGCAGCTGTGTGCCATGGGCAGTTATATCAGAGAAGGATGAAGCGAGCCTTTGATCAGAAAGTGCGTTCGCGGACATTTCAGATTGGTGATCTAGTTCTGAAGAGGATCCTTCCTCCCGGTACAGATAACAGGGGCAAATGGACTCCTAATTATGAAGGTCCATATGTTGTGAAGAAGGTCTTCTTCGGTGGAGCTTTGATGCTTACAACTATGGATGGTGAAGATTTTCCGTCCCCTGTTAACTCAGATGTAGTCAAAAAATACTTCGCATAAATTGACCCGCTGGACAAAAAGAATAAAAGAGTCCAGGCAAAAAAGGGCATCCCGGCGAACCAAAAAACAGAAAGAAAAGGTTCGGGCAAAAATTAGGGATAAAATGAAAAGAATTTGTACACCCGGTAAGTCGAAAACCCGCAGGGGCGGCTTAGGCAAAAATGGGTATCCCGGTGGATTGAAAACCCGAAAGGGCGATCCAGCCAAAAGAGGGAGTAAAGCGAAGACTACAGTCTGAGTTATCTGTACTTCATCGCGCTCCGTTGTCTGCCATCTCCAAAGAGGTGATCGGTCCAATCGTTCTTCTCAGAAAGCAAGGAAGTTGGGAGGGAAACTGATGATCTGTGAGTTATAACCGGATTGGGAAATAGTGGATGCCGTGTTCACATTGCCATTAGAATAGATTTTTCCTTTTGTGCGCAATTACCTCTTTCTAGGAATTGCTTCCTGATGTATTTGCCTTTTCAGGCACATTTTCAATCAATAAAAGTCGTTATTCAGATAAATAGCTCTCTTGTTTTACTGTTTTATTTGCAAAAACGTCCGAATTTTTGATAAACATTGCATATAAAAACATGAAAGCTTAACAATAACTTGCAGAAAGATAAAAACATTTGAAAATCATTTTGAATGTTGAGGACACTTGAACATATCTTGTCTGTGTATCCCTGGGGCATATTGTTGTGCTGTTTTGCAGGTCGTCATCTGTGAGCATTTCCCTAGCAGATGTTTCTCTAAACAAGTTTGGAGGTCTTCAGAGCTGTGTTCCTCTGTAGAGGTGTCTGTGGATGGTGTCTCCTTTCCCAGCAGATCTGAAGATTGCCTATCCCCAGCAGGCCGGTGTTTGCAGATTTCCCAGTGGGTGTATTCCTTAGCAAATGTCTTCCCCAGGGGAGTCCCCCAGTGGAATTTATCAGTGGAATGTTGTTCCCCAATAGAGTTGTACTCTTCCTCAGCAGAGAGGGGGGTTATCCCCAGCAGGGTGGCTTTCCCTAACGGACCTCCCGAGCAGAGATTGGTGTTGACAGATCCTCCTCAGCGAGTTCCCCGAGTGGAGCGGGTTTCAATGAAGTATATCTCCAGCAGTTATCCTACCTGTGGATTAAGAAGTATTCCGGAGCGGAACGATATTTGTATCCCCAGCTGAGTCTCTCCTACGTGTGGATTTGGAGTGGGTCGTCCCCAGTGGAGTAGCAGTTATTCCCCGAAGCAGAGTATCTTACCTGTGGATTGGTCTGTTTCCCCAGTGAAGTCACCTGGTTATCCCTGGTAAAGCTCTATTACTCCGCAGCGAGTAGTTTCCCAGAGAATTACTTTGGGGGATTTCCCCAGCGCAGTCGCTTTGGTTGACCTTCACCAGTGTAGTCGCCTGGTGTTCCTCGGCAGAGTTGCAAGGTTGCTTTCCCCGAGCGGAGTCCCCGAGTAGATTGGGTCCTGAGAAGGATGTTCCCCAGCGGAGTCTTTTCTTTCCCCAACAATGGTTGTTTCTCCGACATGAGTGAGAAGTCGGTGCTTTCTCCGCAAGGCATTCCCCATTAGGGCTCTCCCCGCAGAGTATTCTCCAAGCAGAGTCTCCCCACAGAGTTGGAGTATCTGATGTTTTGGCTCCTTAGCCGGAGTTCATTTTGCATCTCGCATATAGTGATCATTACATCTTCAAAAATGCGTAGCATTTCCATTCAATATGGAGCATTACGCCATAGAAAAATTCAAACATATGCATTCATGTGTTCGAAACCCATCAGACTATATCCCCAACAGAAGCGGATTTTTGTTCATCTGTACGGCACGGTTACTACGGTTGCTTCAGTCAACATTTGGTGTTGACAATCCCCACAGAGGTTTATTTCCTCATCCGTTAGTGAAAGGAAAGCCAGTTTCTCCCAAGTGAGACCCCCTGCAAGTGTCAGTCTTGCCCTGTCATCTTGTAAATGTCAGTACTCTGTTAGCACCCGCGTGTGTTATTTCCTTGGTGTCGGTAAACACCATCTTTCGGTGATTTCCAGTCATGCGTAAGTGTCTGGTCTTCTTGGGTGTCGGTAAACGCCATTTTTCGGTGCTTTCCCAGTCATGCGTAAGTGTCTGGTCTTCCTTGATGTCTGTAAACATCATCTTTTGATGTGCGTAACGTCGTCCTCCTTCCCAGAAGAATCCTCCTCTCCGTTGGTGTCGATAAACGTCGAGTTTTTCCTATGCGTCCGTTGACGTATAGTTGATATCTTTCCCCACAGGGTCGTCCCCAGAAGAATCCTCCTCTCCGTTGGTGTCGATAAACGTCGAGTTTTTCCTAGTTATCCGTTGATAACTAGTTGTATCTCCTTCCCAGTTCATCCGTCGTCCGTTGATGTCTGGTTACCTCTCCGTTGGTTTCGATAAACGTTGAGTTTTTCCTAGTTATCCGTTGATATCTAGATGATTCCCCTCAGAGTTCTCCTTCTCCGTTGGTGTCGATAAACGTCGAGTTTTTTCTATTCGTCCGATGACGTCTAGTTGTACCCTTCCCCATGCGGATTTACCTCTCTGTTGGTTTCGATAAACGTTGAGTTTTTCTCATTTGTCTGATGACGTGTGATTGTATGCCTTATTCCCAGTCATTCGTTAATGTCTGGTCGATTCCCAGCCAGAATCCCCAGTAGACGTCCTATTCGGTTTCTGATTGTGGTGCCTTTCCCTCGTGAAGTGGCTTTCTCCTTCTCCGTTGGTGTCGATAAACGTTGAGTCTCCCTTTCGTTCGTTGGCGTCTGGTCGAGTCTTCTCCTTCTCCGTTGGTGTCGATAAACGTCGAGCTTCTCCCTTTCGTCCTATGACGTCTGGTCGAGTCTTCCCAGTTCATCCGTCGTCCGTTGATGTCTGGCTACCTCTCTGTTGGTTTCGATAAACGTCGAGTTTTTCCTGGTCGTCCCCAGTAGAGTTACCTCTCCGTTGGTTTTGGTAAACGTTGAGTTTTTCCTAGTTGTCCGTTGGCATCTAGTTGATTGGATTTCTGATCCCATTCGTCGTTGTGATGTCTGGATGTGGCTTTATCCATTGAAGAAAGAAAAATAATTCCCAGCAGTGTGCAAATTTCTACGGTTCTTGGTATTCAATCCCTGCTTACCCTGAAAGTCTGACAGCCGTTGCTCTCATCCATTCGGGTTCCTAGTTGATTGAATCGGGGCAGCTGTAGCACCTCAAATTTGCACCCTACATATTGTACATTCATTTTCATATTAGGTCATTAACATAACATAGTCCACTGCATAGCATTGCATAGCCTTTGCCCAAGTGCAAGTTCAACTGACAAATTAGGTCAAACTGGTCAGGAGATCAGGTCAAGCAAGCAAGCATGTGCCATTTTCATTGGGATAAAGCCCTAGGGTTGATTTATCAAGTTCATATGGTCTAAGGATCATTGTGAAGTGGTTTGGCCAAAGATTGGATGCTCAGAAGTCAACAGTCAAACTGAATTTCTTCAAAAACCCTAGAAAGTCAACTGTGGTCAACTGTGCCTGATTTTATGGATTGGAAGGTGTGAGATGGTTTGAAAGGCCTCATTCATGTCCATATAAGTCTCATTTGACATATCAAAGACCAAGGTTGAAGATTTGGATGTCAGATCAAAAGTTTCCAAAAATAGCAGGTGACCTGTAATTTCAACTGCCCAAAATGGAAAGTTTTTCTCCTCAAAATTACTTCATCATACAAGCTTCAAATGGAATTTTGTCCAACATGAAAGTTGAAGATCTTGATCTCACCATTCCAAAAAGTCCAAGAACTTGAAATTCCCATGTGTGGTTGGCAAGATATGGTCCAATCATTTTCAGAAAATGCCTAAATTCAAAGTGCCATAACTTTCACATGGAATGGCCAAATTGGTTGATTTCTCTTTGAGCAAACCACATTTCACATGAACTTTCATGGTGCATTATTACATTTCATCAAAAATCATCATAGCAAAATGGCATTTTTCAAGTGGATTAATTTGCATTTTTAGCATGAAATGGTGATTTTCAAAATTACAAGCCATATGCACTTGGGACCAATTGCTACACATCCAAAATATCATTTAGAACTTGCTTGGACTGATTTTTGACTGATACATTGGCTGCATAAGAAAGAGGGCATTTTGGCCAAAATCATGAAAATATGCATTACACTAATCATTTCCAATTTGCTTAATTGAGATTAACAAGTGGATTAGTGTGAGGTATAAAGTCTTAATTGTAACAGAATTGCAGGATCACAATCACAATTCTCAGATCCAATTCCAAAAATTCACCAAAATCTCAAATTCTCTCAAAAGTTCATCACACTTTTTTTCAACTTTTCTTTGAATTGCTTGATCCTTTTTGTGTTCTCTTGTGATAATCATCATCAAGAGGTGCTATTGCAGATCTGTTTTCATCAAATCGTGGCCAAGGCACCAAGGAATTACCACTGTCCAAGCTTGAACACTTCTATGGCAGTTTGAAGAATCAACCACCTGGAGCATAATTGAGCTGCAACACGTGTTCCAATCCACTCCTACATCCTCATACTGCATCTGTTTTGGCATTAGACACCTCGAATCCACCAAATTCAACAGCTGCTATCATCAAAGGTTAGAACTCAATCTCACTAATTCTCGATAATTCTCAAAATCATGATGTGGTTCTTGTAGATTGTAGATCATAGAGTTCATTGCAACTCGTAGAATTGATTTTCATTGAGAATTGATGGAGAAATCTTGAATCGAATTTTGGATGTGAAACCTATTCTTGCTCGATCCGTTCTGTACATTAGGAATTAGGAAATTTCATGTGGATATTAGGCTTGTGCTTGCTTAGACGGTTCTATCCATGTATGATTCGTTCGTTTTGGTGAATGTTTGTTCATATGGAATTTTCTGGAATTCTGTTGAAGAACATGAGCAAGAACACGCTCAAGGACGCGTTTGATCTGAATTGCCTGGCTTCAATTTGAATTTCATGTTTACCGCCGTTTCCAGCGAATCACGCGTTGCCACCGAATAACTGAGACGCAGCGTTTTGGCTTGGCTGTAACATAATTACAAGTTTGCCACTGAGCGCCATTATTTCATTTTAAATGTTAAATAAAAATTTCATTTCATCAATAAACTTCAAAAAATCATAATTAAATCATGGATTATCCAAATTGGATGGGAATTTTTGTGTTGATCTCCAAATTGTCTCTAGTTTTTTTTAGGTATGATAGTCAAAGTTGTGCCTGGTGAATTTTTTGACTTTGTCTAATGCCTTTGATCATGTATGCTTCATGCGTATGTTTCACCATTTTAATCATGAAATCTTGATGCCTTATCCAAAATGTGTGAAATTTTACATGCATGTTCTTGACTCTTTCCTGGTGATTTTGATGTATAGTTTGCTAATTTTGAGTTCCTGGTTAGAGAGATATGATGTGCTCAAGTTGAGTGTAACAATTTGGGTCACACTATGTTATGTCAACTTCATGAATTTTGTTTCCATGCCTATGATTTGCCATTTGCTCTCAATTTTTGCGTGTGATATCATTTGTATGCCTAGTTTTGCCATGGTTTTTTGTAGGATTTGTTGAGCCATTTCCGATTTGATTGGGATTTTTGTTTGCTGTTTAGTCATTTTAGGGTTTTTCTTGAGTGATCATTTTACATAGCTTGTAAAATTCTCATACCTTATCATATGAAGATGAAATTTGGTGGAGTGATTCCTAACATGTTCAAGTTCACTTTGGATTTGGTCCCATTCATTTCTCATTTGTTTTCACTGTTTTACATGTGCTTGAAGTTGGTGCTCCATTTGTGACCTAGTTTGGATTGATTTTTGCATGTCCTGACTTCTTGAATTTAATTTCCCTACTTCCTCTTGTCCAAATAGCATGAAATTTGATATGAAGCTCATTGAATGTGTTCTGTTTGGACTTGAATTTTTGTGGAATTTATTGAGCTGTTTTGGTATTTGTTTGATTGTGATCATTCTGTTTGCTCATATGTGGTTCACACTTGCCTAGTTTGACTTAAATTGTGCATGAAATGAATTTGGTGCAATGTTTTGATGTGAGACCAATTGGATTATCTTCTTAATTGATTTATCTGGGTTTTGATCATTTTTCACTTGCTGTTTTGGGTTTTTCATCTCCTTTTGGCCCTAGTCTTGGACTAGTGGTTTGTGATCTCACTTTTGAGTTGTGTTTCAGGTTAATAGCACAAATGGCCTATGCTTGATGGTGTGCTTCCATTGGACTTGATTTGTGACTTGTGTATAGCTAATTTTGACTTTGTTTTGCAGGGATTGATATTTGAGTTTGAGCCTTAATGGCTTGCACCTTTGTGCATTGGCTTGTGTTTGTCTGTATATAGCTAACTGTGAATCATTTGCTGTTTAATTCTGTGATTGGTATACTGATTGTATTTGATTGATTTCAGGTACATTAGTTGCTATTGCTTTGCTTTGCTTGATAAGCAATTTGCATTGAGGTAGAATTTCTTTTCTCCATGTAGTCTGGAAGACCTGGCCTGTTACTTGGCCAGGCACCTGTCTGAAGTCCTCCTTAAGAGGCGATGTTTGTGATTGTTTATTTTTGTCCCCAAGCAGGTAAAGACCTTCTGATAAGGCAATTGGCAGAACCCAAGGGATGTGTAATCCATCCCCTGCTATTCTGTTGAGTCATCCCTCTGCTCACACCACTGTGTTGATGCATTGGGATACAAACCCAAGATCTTGTACAGTGTACAATGTCAGTGTCTTAAGTGTAGAAGGGTTCCCACTTTCTAGACCCACACTTCATTGTCTCTAGCTCTCCCTGACCAGGGATAAGAGCTGTGAAGTCTAATCTTCACTCACCTTTCATCTGGCTTCACCTTGACTCTCAATGTCAAGGTTAAGAGCTACCTTTACCCCTGTACAGATGACTTGCTCTTGCAGTCTTACCCTTTGATTGAGCCCCACTTGTGTGTATATAGTGTGTGCTACTTGTGAATGCTTGTTTGCTATTGCTTGTGCTTTAGGATAGGCTTGCTTCCTGTGCAAGTTAGCTAGAAACCTTGACTTAGGGATGATTTTGCATGATAACATCTAGGCTCGAGTTAGTCTCCCTAGTTGTGTCTCCCTCTGTTATCTGGTTAGGCTAGCTCTGTGTCCCTTCGGAGGGGAACTACGTCGCCCTGATCCTCATACCAGATGAGGTATGTAGGCAGGAGATGAGCAGATCTCTCCGGGCGCCTGTGTCTTTGTCTTGTGTTGTTGTGTGCTTGGAAGCTGATGTAAGTCCATCGAGTGGCATTCGGGTTCTAGTGTGTGTTTGTTGGTTCGGATGCTGATGTAAGTCCAGTGATTGGCATTCGGGCTCCGCGTTTGTCTTCTTGTGTGTGTTTTGGTTCGGATGCTGATGTAAGTCCAGTGATTGGCATTCAGGCTCCATGTTTGCCTTTGCCGGTGTTTGTTTGTGTGCGTGTTAGCCGAGCTACGGGTGCTCTGATTCTCCTTCGTCCAAAGGAGATACGTATGCATAGGATGCGACATCCTAGCGAGCATGTGTTGTTTCCTCCAGTCCGAACTACTTAGACTCTGATGTCTATGCCTGATAGACTAAGTAGGCCCAGGATGCGACATCCTGCCGAGTCAGTCTTGTGTGTTTTCTTGTGTCTCTTTCAGCCAGTGTGTGTGTGTGTTTGAGCAGTGTTTTAGCAACCATTTTCCTTCCTTTTGTGCGTGGATCCCGTCGAGTACGACGGATGCGTAGGGGTGCTAATACCTTCCTTTCGCATAACCGACTCCCGATCCCATTCTCTTTGGTCGCGAGACCATGCTTTTTCCAGGTTTACTCTGAGCGTTTCCTTTCCCTCTTTTGGGATAAATAACGCACGGTGGCGACTCTGTTGTTCTTGTTTCCCGCCGGTTTTTTGCGTAATGCAACATGAGGCTGTTGATATTGTTGCTGATGCTGAGCCTGCTGATTATCTCTGAAGACAGGTGCTATATGAGCCACCTGGTGCTGATGACCGGCACGACGTGCGGGTTTCCTCTGGACAGGAGGCTTCCTTGGTTTGCCATGGGATTGCACAGCATGTGCTTCCCCTTCTTTCTTCTTAGCAAATGCTCCATACCGCTTGCTAGAAGAGCCTTCATCCTTTGCCAAACGTCCTTCACGGACACCTTCTTCCAACCGCATCCCCATGTTCACCATCTCGGTGAAATCAGAGGGAGCACTAGCGACCATCCGCTCATAATAAAAAGAACTAAGAGTCTTCAAGAAGATCTTAGTCATCTCTTTTTCCTCTAGCGGGGGAGTAATTTGAGCAGCCAGCTCTCGCCACCTCTGGGCGTACTCCTTGAAGGTTTCCTTGTCCTTCTGGGACATGGCCCTGAGCTGATCACGGTCAAGAGCCATATCAACGTTGTATTTATACTGCTTGACGAATGCTTCGCCAACGTCGTTGAAGGATCTGATATTAGCACTGTCCAGACTCATGTACCATCTGAGCGCAGCACCGGACAAGCTATCTTGAAAATAATGAATCAACAGCTGATCATTATCAGTCTGGGTTGACATCTTCCTGGCGTACAGGACCAGGTGAGCAAGTGGACAGGTGTTCCCCTTGTATTTTTCAAAGTCGGGCACTTTGAACTTGATCGGTATCTTCACACCGGGAACTAAGCACAACTCGGCAGCAGACTTGCCGAACAGATCTTTACCTTTGAGAGTCTTCAATTCCTTCCTCAGCTCAAGGAATTGGTCATTCATGGCGTCCATCTTCTCATTAACGTCCGGGCCCTCAGACGGCTCGGAATGATAGATGGTGTCGTCTACCCTGGGCAAGGTATGCACGACAGGAGGAGCAGCAACAGGGACCGGGCTAGATGCCGGCATGTGAGCAAAAGTTGGAGCAGGGATATCAGGCATGAAACCTGGAGGCATACCCCAAGGGAACCCGACTGGCATAGCATTGGGCATAAAATGAGCACTGGCAGCAGGCACAGTCGAAGTAGAGACTTCTGAAATCACAGTCCTCTGAACAGGAGTTGCAGGCGGTTGAGCAAGTTGATTCTGAGCGGCAAGAAGTTGCTCCATCAAAGCTCCAAGTCTGGCGACCTCTTCTTTCAACTCACGGTTCTCTTGCTCTAGCTGATCCATAACTCTGGCGGAATTGGCCCGAGTATAATACCGGTGAGTCAGCTTGTCTTCAAAATAAATGAAGAACACAGAGTTAGGACAAGAAGACCAGAAACAAGGTACCTGCTTATGCGAATGATGCATGAAATGCCAATGCATATGCTTTGTTTTATTTTCAAGGAACCCTTAGGGTATTATTTGCAAATTCTTGAATATTTAAAGCATTTTAATTTCTCATGGAAAATATCTCATTCAATATATTCGACAAAGAAATACAGCATTTTGATCATTACAAAGAGAAAAGGGAAATAACATCCTATGGATCCCTATTAGCTCGGGATGCTGGAAGGCGAGAAGTACACAGCTTCTTGATCTCTCTCTCATAGGCTGCTTCCATATCCGCTTTCTCCTTTGCAAGCTGGTCATACCTCCTCTTCCAGAATTTGGAAGACTGAGGAAGCAGAGAAGTCCAAGTATCGTTCGGATCATCGATCACCCGATGCTCGAGAAACTCAATCAGAGCGTCCTTCTCCTTAATCTGTTGAAGCAGCTCCTCTCTTTCACAGATCCAAGCACGTGAAAGATCTTCCTCTCTCAACTCTTCTACACGTTGGGTAGGGAGGGTTGAAGGCCCAGCCACATCCAAAGGTGTAGGTCTCGGATGGTCATACGGCATTAAGTAGACGGCAGCTCTCTGTCTGACCCAAGAGGTGTAAGGCTCCAAAGCAATGCAGTTCTTCGGACCTAGCTCATTCCTACTCTTCTTGCAGATCTTACGCCAAGCGCGGACAAATCTGGCTTTCAGGCCTTGGGGATCTTTACCCTCCAGAAAGAACACACCTTCTAACAGAATGTTATGAGGTTTATCCTTTAGGGGGAACCCAAGCTGACGACGAGCGAGAATAGGGTTGTAGCTTATCCCTCCATATGTACCAAGAAGAGGCACATTAGGGAATTCACCACAATAATCAATGATCTGGACAGTATCATACACGCGATCATACCAAGAGATATCATCATTAGTGAGAGACATAAGTCTCTGAGACCACCGTAGACATCCCTTGTTCTCCTTGAAAGCAACGGTCGGCAAGTGCGAAATAAACCACTTGTACAGCAAAGGCAAACAGCACACGACAACTCCTCCTCCTTTCGCATTCCTTGAGTGCAAAGAGACATAAGCATCACCCAACAAAGTCGGAACTGGATTAAGAACTGAGAAGATCCTAATGGCGTTCATGTCCACAAACTTGTCGAAGTTGGGAAACAGCACTAAACCATAGATGAGCAGCACAAATAAAGCCTCAAAGGCGTCCTCACTCCTGGCCTTCCCATAAAAGGTAGCTTGAGCGATGAGGAACTCGGAAGGAAAACCCTGAATTCCGCCTTTGGTAGTCAGATTAGCTTTAATCAGATCTTCATCTATGTGCAACAAACTCGCAATCTCTCGAGCGGTCGGAATACTCTCCAAGCCACTGAACGACACCTGATCCAGAATAGGAATCCCAATAAGATGAGAATACTCCTCCAAGGTAGGCAGCAACTGGAAGTCCGGAAAAGAGAAGCAGTGATACAGAGGATCATAAAACTGCGCTAGAGTACTCATCAAACCCTCATCAACCTGAGTAGTCAACAGAGGCAGAAGCTTCCCATAACAAGCCTTGAAACCCAAGGGATCTAATACATAAGATGTCAGATTCCTTAACTCTTTTACATCAGGTTGTCTAAAGCTGTACTTCTTTGTATGCCTTTTTGGTCTTTCCATGTCTGAAAATTTTGCAAATAAACCCTTTTAAGTTCCTTGAAAATTTTCTCTTTTTCTGATGACATGAAATGCAGATGAATGCATGAATGCATGAATGCAACAAACACACTCAAGGATCAAGCAAAGCACACCAGACAAAGGTCATGGGAAAGCTCATTGTATCCCTAATATCAATCATCCATTTTGGCGGATTTAGGTTTTCACCTTATCAACACCCAAGTTCCATTGATATTAACGGTACATGAACCGGCTCTGACATCCTTAATATCAATCATCCATTTTGGCGGATTATGGTTTACACCTTATCAACGCCCAAGTTCTATTGATATTAAGGTTGTCTGAAAGACTCAACCATGAATCACGGGTTTGCTGAGAGTCACGAGCATGGAGTCTCGGTTAAGAACCACCCAAAGGGAGTGTACTAGGGTTTAAACCTGCCAGACATGTTCTACCAGAGGTTCCCATAATCATCGTCCCATCTCTCGGATATTATCGGAGGAACGAATACTCGTATTCCAAAAATATTCTCAAGAGAGACTCTTATGAGTGTAGTATCGCGTAACAATCGCATCAGATCTTACATCTGAACGACCTCCGCACTATGTCCTAAAAATAGGCCAAGATGGGTTTGGTAAACTAAGGTCCTTGGCTTCTAAGGCACATGGTTGAGAGAATAATGCCTAACCACAAATAACTTGTGTGACATTATTAATCCAACATGACCTCCACCAAGTAAATGGACTCGCAAGTCAACTGGCTAAGGAATACTCCACACCAGTCAACAAGACTATGCCATTCTCCTATCCTAGAGTGCACTCGAGTTCGGGTATAGAACTCATCTCACAGAGATCACCAAAGCAAACAGCATTTGTATATCAAGCAATTCAAACATTACAATCAATACAGTTATCCCAAATTGTACAAAAATATGTCAAATAACAAATAACAATATCACAACAAGGGTGAAAAGTAGGCAATACCACCAAGGAATTTCTCCCCAGCAGAGTCGCCACTTTTCTGTAGCGGTGTATTCGTCGCTATATGATTTATTGATTAAACCATAAGCAAAGTATACAAAGAATCAAGTCGCCACCGCACTTTTATTTATCCAAAGGACTGGCTAAAAAGCGAACAAAAGCCTAAGAAGTTTTACACATAGAAAACTAATGAAAAGATCAGAGAGTCTGGGTAAGGGGTAAATTACGCAATGGGAAGGTGTTAGGCACCCATCACGTCCTAGGTACTCCTAGGGAGCCCTTTTCACACTTGTTGTATAAAAAATATTTATTTGTTTATGACATATTGTGCAAACATGATTGGGAAGATGAGAAAAGAATGTACAAGTTAATTATTTTTGTGTTTGAACGGATGAATCTGTTGCCTACGTACCTTCCATCAAAGGTAAGGATCAAAACGCCGTAGTTCGGCTAAAAGATTTCCAAATTGTCAGTGGGTTCAATTTTAAAACAAGAGCACTAAGGCTTTTCATTCTCAACGGGTGAAAACTCAACCAATACCAACAATCCACCATGCAAGGATAGCTTCAACATACTAGTGAGGGGTTAACCCTATAATAAGTATGGAAGACTTACAATCAACTCACTAAGGATGCGGTGAGATTTACATCAACCACTATGAGAATTGAAACCTATGGCTAATGTATGAAAACATATTAACAATGGGCAAAGCCACAAAACAATTGAATGGGTGGAGTAAATTGATTATGAGTATTTACAAAATATGGTCAAAGTATGATTAAAATTGATTCAAAAAGAAGTATTAACAAAAGTGAAGTTTGAAAAATCAAGGACTTAAAGTCCAGGTTTCTAATTTGAAAGAGGTGAGAATGTTTGCACACTATTGTAACACCTCAAAATTTGCCCTCCTCTCTTGGGACTAGCTTAACATATTGTATTGCATTTCTTATGTCATTAGACATTGCATTGCATATCATGTGGTCACATTGTACAAATCATCTTCCAAGTCTTGATCAGAAGATAAAAAGGTGGATATATGCAAGCTGATGGTTTCATTGATTGAATGAATTGGTCACTAATCATCTGAAGGTTGGTGTGTCAAATTAGGGTTTCATGGATTCTCAAAGGAGATTGGACTTGATCTTGGTTGAAATGGTACATCATCATCATCATGGTCTTGATGTCATCCAAGAGATTTAAGAGGATTGATCATATACCTTGAGATTAGGGTTTTGACCACTGGTCAACCCTAATCAGTTGCATTGGGCCAATCAGGGCATGGCAAGGAGATGGGGTCTACAATGGATATGGGGATCATTTCATGAATATTGAGCTTATGGAGGCTAGGGTTTCATCCTTGAGCCATTTCATCAGAAGATTGGGGCTCAACTTGATCAGTGCATTGCCAAATTCATCTATCAGTTGAAAAAGTCAACTGTGGTCAACTGTGCTTGATTTTATGGATTTGGAGGTGGGAGAGAGTTGGATACACTTCATTCATGTTGAAACAAGTTTCATTTGACATGTCAAAGCTCAAGAATGAAGAAAATAAAATCAGGACAAAAGTTGCCAAAAATGGAAAGTGACTTGTAATGGAAGTTTCCAAAAATGGAAAGTTTTTCACCACAAAATTACATGTCCAAAAAAGCTTCAAATGAAAATTTGTTCAACATGAAAGTTGTAGATCTTGGTCTCACCTTTCCAAAAAGTCCAAGAACTTGAAATTCCCATGTATGGTTGGCATGTTATGGTCCATTCATTTTCAAAAAAGGCCTATAATCAGAGTGGCATAACTTTCACATGGAATGTCCAATTTGGGTGATCTTTTTGTGAGCAAACCCTATTTCACATGTACTTTCATGGTGTATGATCAAAATTCATCAAGAATGGTCAATGCAAAAAGTCAAATTTCAAGTGGATTTAAGTGCATTTTTGGTGTGAGATAGTGAATTTGAGCAATACTTGGAATTTGGACATGAAACCAATGCCAACACACTCCAAATGCAAAATGTGACTTGTTCCAACTGTCATGAGCTGTCATGGTGCAATATTTGGCAAGGTCATTTTTGGACTTTCATGGGAAATGCATTAACACTAATTACTTGAATTTTGATAATTGAGATTAGAAGTGGATTAGCATTGGTATAAGTTACTAATCATAACAGAAATGCTAATTACATTGCACATTCCAAGAATCATAACAAACTTTCCCTCCAAAATTGCAAAATCCTCTCAAATTTCATCAAGCATTTTTCAAGATTTCTTCACCAAATCTTCATCAAATTGAATGATTCTTCTTGATTCATCTTCCACAAGCCTTGTTACACATCTGTTTTGACAAATTCGTGGCAATAGCATCAAGATCAAGGACTGTTCAAAGCAAGGTCATTAATGGCAAAGTGAGATTTCTTACAATTGGAGCTGTTTTGGATCAAGCTAGCTTCTCCATTCAACTTTCTCATCAATAAGCATCATCTGTTTTTGCTTTTCACGCCTTGAAACATCCAAATTCGCATCTGCCATCTTCAAGAGGTAAATCCTCGAATTCCTTAATTGCTTAAATTGTTAGGTGGTTTAGGAAGAGCTTTCAACATAGAACATCATGCAAGTTGTAGTTTGCGATTTGGTTGAGTATGGAGAGAGTAATCATGATTTGAAGTTTTGTGTTCATTTCTTTTTTGGATCGATCCCGTCGCTACAGTTAGAGTTAGGGCAAATCGTTTGCATATCCATGATCTAGGTTGAGAGACGGTCATTTTGATGTATAGCATGTTGATTTTGGTTACGATTTGATGTTCATCAATTTCTGGATTTTCTGAACTTGTTGTTGGTGAAGAACATACGAAACTCGCGTTTGATCCATACGCCTGGATTTTTCCATTCAAATTGTGTTTGGCGCCAGCTCTGGCCAATCACAGCGCGCCCTGGCGTGTAAACGAAACGGCGCCGTTTTGGCCAATTTGATAAGTATTACAAGTTTGCCATTACCACATATTTATTTATATTATTTCATTTTCTTTTTCATTTCTTTTTCATTTTTGATGCTTGATCTTTAGAAAATCATAACTCACTCATTTTTTGTCCAATTTTGGTGAGATTTTTTTCATAATACTCCTGATGATGTGTAGAATTTAATCATGATTTTAGTGGAATTTTTGCATGTGTAGAAAAATTAATTGGCCTAGGGTTTGCTTGATGTGTCACATTTGAACATGTCTTACCATATCTTTCATGAAATGATGATGCCTTCAAAGAAATGGATGAAAATTTTTATGCTTGTTCTGGACATCTTGATGGTGATTTTCATGTAGAGTTTATGATTTTTGGATACTTGGTGAAGGAGATATGAATTTTTGAATTGAGGTGTGACAATTTGTGTCACACCAAGCTAGGTCAACTTCTTGATTTTATTTAAAATGCTTAGGTATGTTGATTTGGGCTGAAATTTTGCATGAATGAACATTTATATGTTGAGATCACATGTGATTTTTTCTGGAATTTTTGATATCATTTTCTAATTGATTGTGATTTTCTCTTCTGTTGAGCCATTTAGTGACATTGTGTGACACATGTTGGCATGTTGCTTGTGAAATTCTCATAGTGTATTGGATGAATGTGGAATTTGACATGTGGATTGTAGACACATTATAGGTCATCGTGGTTTTGATCCCATTCATTTATCTTGTTGTATCACTGTTTTATGATTTTTGGAAGTTGGTGCTTGTGTTGATGCCTTGTGTTGGCTTGTTTGAAATTGTCTGAACTTCTTGATTTTCATTGACCTACTTCGTTTTGTCCAATTGAGCTGAAATTTGATATGCTATTCCTTGGATATGTTCTGTTTAGACTTGAATTTTTGTGGAATTAATTGAATTGTTTTGATATGGATTTGATTGAGATAGTTCTGTTTGGTCTTTTGAAGTTGCAAGTTGCATGTTTGATCCCATTTTGTGCATAAAATGATAATGATGATTGATATGAGCATGGGACCAATTGCATTTGCTTTTAATTTGGTTGATTGTGATTTTGGATAATTTTCACTTGCTGTTTTGGATTTTTTATCTCTTTTGGACCCTAGGCTTGGCCTAGTGGTCTTGTTTCTCACTTTTGAATTGTGTTTCAGGAAGAAATGCAAAAGGCTTAAGAAGAACAATGCAAGCTGATTAAATTGAGTTTTGTTTGATGTTGTCAACTAACATTGACCTTGTGTTGTAGGGTTTGATGCTTGGGTTTGAGCTCATGGCTTGCACTTGTGTGCATTAACTTGTGTTTGACTGTACAGATTAACTGATTAGCATTTGCTGTTTACTGTTGGTTTGTCTGAGTACTGATGATACTTGATTGATTTCAGGTACATTTAGTTGCTTACAGTTCCTTGAGAACTTGCTTGTTGTTGCTTGGTTTTTAAACCAATTGAGGTAGAATTTCTATTCTCCATGTAGTCTGGAAGACCTGGCCTGTTACTTGGCCAGGCAACTGTCTGAAGTCCTCCTTAAGAGGCGATGTTTGTGATTGTTTAACTTTGTCCCCAAGCAGGTAAAGACCTTGATTAAGGCAATTGGTGGATCATAGAGATATGCAGTCTATCTCCCACTATTCTGTTGAGTCGTCCCTCTGCTCACACCACTGTGTTGATGCATTGAGACACAAACCCAAGATCTTGTACTTTATACAGTTGTGTCAGAGTCTTGAGCGTAGAAGGGTTCCACCTTTCTGAACCCACGCTCCTTTGTCTGAAGCTCTCCCTGGACAGGGATAAGAGCTGTGAAGTCTAATCTTCACTCACCTTTCATCTGGCTTCACCTTGGCCCCTCAATGGCAAGGTTAAGAGCTAACACTACCCTTGTACAGATGACTTGCCTTGGCGGTCGAACCCTTTGTTTGAGCCTCACTTGACTGGATATAGTGTGTGCTATCTGAAGTATGAATGTTTGTTTTGTTTATGCCTGTATGCTTGCTTTTTTCCTGGATAGGATTAGCTTGCTGTTGTGCAAGTAGGTAGAAACCATAACATAGGGAAATGATGCATGATAACACTAGGCTCGAGTACAACTCCCTGGTAGTGTGTCTTCCCTTTGTGTCTGGCTAGTCTTTCTCCCCCGTTGGGGGGAACTACGTCGCCCTGATCCTCATACCAGATGAGGTACGTAGGCAGGAGACCGTGCGAGGTCTCTCCGGGCACTTTGTTTTCTTTTTGTGCGTGTGCTTGACAGTTATAGGCTCGAGTTCCCGACTCCCTATTAACTTGTTTGGTTGTTGTGTGCTTGGAAGCTGATATAAGTCCAGTGATTGACATTCGGGTTCCAGTGTGGGTTTGTTTGGTTCGGATGCTGATGTAAGCCCAGTGATTGGCATTCAGGCTCCATGTTTGCCTGTTTGGGTGTTTGTGTTGTTTGGCGTGCGTGAGCCGAACTATGGCAGCTCTGATTCTCGTTCCAGACGAGATACGTAGGCATAGGACGCGATGTCCTAGCGAGCCCTCTTCCTCTTAACCCCACCTGTGTTGTTTTCGGTGTGTGTGTGTGGTGTTTTAGCAACCTTTTCTTTCTTTTAGAACGTGGATCCCGTCGAGTACGACGGACGTGAGGGGTGCTAATACCTTCCCCTTGCGTAACCGACTCCCTTACCCTTTCTCTTTGGTCGCGAGACCATGCTTTTTCCAGGTTTCTCTGAGCGTTTCCTTTCCCTATTTTGGGATAAATAACGCATAGTGGCGGCTCTGTTTGTGTTTTTGTTTTAGCCCGCCGGTTGTTTTTCGCGGATGCGACAACTATGTCAAAGTTTTCTGAAAGCAACATGTGAAAAGGAATTTTTGAAACAAAAGGGTGTGGGTGATGGAGTGTAAAACTTCTTAGAAGTTCACCTCTTGAAATCATATAGAAGATGACTCAAGTGTGTCCTTTGGAATAAAGCAACAAAGTAAGTTAGCAAATAAAAGACAAGGTGATACCGGATGCCATCAATGGACTTACTCCAATCTCACAAACAAAAGCGGATACCGGATACCAATAAATGGATTTACACCAATCTCCTTAAACAAAACAATGATACCGGATGCCAATAAATGGACCTACTCCAATCTCACAAACAAAACAAAATATGGATGTCAAATGCCAATCTATCTGGACTTATTCCAACCTCCACAAAGATGATCATAGGAATACAAATGCCAACAACATGGTCTTACAATTGCATCCTCACATACAACAAACAAACAGAAGCACAAGGCTAAGAGGATATGAGTGACCAATGAAATGGCCTTACACTCTATCCCTTCCAAATCATAGGAACAAATGGCCAAAGAAACATGGTCTTACAATTGTCCTCAATGGGCAAACACAAATGTGTCACGAAGATATGCAATGATGATCATGCACTAATGAACAATCAATGATGATAAATGCACAAAAGCATGCAAGCAAACATGTACATATGAATCAATCAATCAATCAAACAAAGTCATTTATCACACACTATAACCAAGCAATTAGGCTCAAACAAAGGGTTAGACATTAAAGTCAACTGGAATGGGTAAATGGTGCTCTTAACCTTGACATTGAGAGCCAATGTGAAGCAGATGAAAGGATATGAGGGGTGTGCCTCATCACTCTTATCTCTGGTCAGAGAGAGTATTGAATATCAGAAGGTGTGGGAGTTCAGAAAGGGGGAACTCTCTCCACAAGTTAAAGACTCGATAGATCTTGGGCTTTTACTCACTATGCATCAACATAAGTAGTGTGAGCAAGGTGAGAGACTCACAGAATAGTAGGAGATAGGCTACATATCTCTTTTGTCTACCAATTGCCTTATTAAAAGGACTTCACCTGCTTGGGGACAAATATAAACACACAAAGACATTGCCTCTTAAGGAGGACTTCAGGCAGGTGCCTGGCTAGATAACAAGCCAGGTCTTCCAGACTACATGGAGACAAGAGATTCTACCTCAATGCAAATGCTATCAAGCAAAGCAATGCAAGTTCTCAAAGAACTATTAGCAACTATGGTACCTGAAATCAATCAAATACAATCAGTATACCAATCATAAAGTCAAAACAAACAGATAAGAACCAACAGACAACACAATCAATCACATGTGCAAAGCACAAAGCTCAAAGCAAGTGAGCTAAGCATCCTACAAAACAAACAAGTTAGTTCATCACAATCAAATAAACCAACATCAATCAACTTGAATTGATCTCCTTAAAGCATTTGCTTTTTAACCTGAAAAGTCAAACTCAAATATGAGAAGTAAGACCACTAGGACAAGCCTAGGGTCAAAAGGAGGTGAAAAATTCAAAACAGCAAGTGAAAATAGATAAAAATCAAGGTTTATCAAATAAGAACAAAGTCTAATTGGTCTCATGTCAAAACTATGCACCAAATCCATTTCATACACAAAACATGTCAAACCATGCATTTTGGAATCACATTGGAGCAAACAGAATGATCACACTCAAACCAATACCAAAATAGCTCAATAAATTCCAAGAAAATTCAAGTCTAAACAAGACACATTAAATGAGCAGCATATCAAATTTCATGCTATTTGGACCAGAGGAAGTATGGGAATTAAATCACTAAGTCATGGTATGCAAAAATGAACTCAAACTAGGCCACAAATGATGTATCAACTTTAGGCAAGTGTAAAACAGAAATGACATAAGATAAATGAGTCACTCCAAAGCCAAAATGAAGTTAAACATGTTAAGAATCAATCCACAAAATTTCAGCTTCATATGATAAGGCATGAGAATTTCACAAGTCATGGAAGTTGGACACTCAACAAAAGTTCACAAATGACCAAACAGCAAAGGAAAATATCAAACAATATTGAAAATGTATCTAAAAAATCTGCAAAAAATCATGCTCATACTAGACATACAGAGGAGTCATCATGCAAAAGATTAGAGCAATTGGCATAGCACAAGTATGGAAATTAAAATCCAGATCATGAACAAAGCATAGTGTGACATACATTATCACACTCATGAAGATCACATCATATCTCCTAATTCAGAAATGCAAAATTAGCAAACCATATACCAAAATCACCAGGAATGAGTCTAGATCATGCATATAAAATTTCAAACATTTTGGAGCAAGCATCATGATTTTATGAGTGAAATGGCAAAACATAGGCAAGAAGCATACATGAACAAAGACATTAGATCAAAATAAAAACCATCCATGCACAACTTTTATTATCATACCTAAAAAAAAGTAGATGAAAAATGGAGATCAATGCAAAAATTCCCAGCAAAATTGGATCATCCATGAATTATTTGTGAATTTTTGAAGTTGAATGATAGAAATGAAATAAACATTAATAAAATAAAAATGAAAATGATGCTGAGCGTGGCATTTTGGTAAATACAGCGCTCACTAAATGAAACGCTGCGTTTCATTTAGTGAGGTGTCAGCCTGCAAATGGCTGGAGCACGCGGGAAACAGGAATTTGAACACAAAGCCAGGCGAGAAAGATCAAATACGTGCTGGAAACGAAAATCACAAGCATTCAACATGTTCTTGGTGTTCATCATCCATATGAACAAATTTTCATGAAAATTATCATGCCATATACCATTCGAATCATCACATCATGTAGATCACTAATCTAACAATCAATTAACCTAACTCTAATCATGCTTCACGGATCGAGCCAAGAAAGTTTCATATTCAAATGTTCAGATCCACATATCTTCAACAATACCTGATGAAATTAAATGATCTAAGTTGCAGTGAGCTCTATGTTCCACGATCTACCTAAGCCACATGTTAATTGCAAGAATCGAAGGTTTTGAAATCTCACCTTATGATGAAGCTGCTGTTGAATTCGTGCGAAATTTGCTTGGATCAGTTGAAACAGATGGCTTATAATGATGATGGAGATGAATAGAATCAATGCTTCAGCTCAACAATGCTTGAATCACCAGAATTTTCCAACTGCCATATGAGGAGCAAGGTTTCAACAGATGCGATTTCTCCAAGATTCTTCACTGTTAGCTTCAAACAGATCCTCAATTTCACCTGCAGAAGAAGATTAGTGCAACAAGAAGCAGAAAGAATCAAGAATTTCGATCCAAAAAGTGAAAAAAGTGTGAAGAAAAATTTGAGAGAATTGAGAGAATTTTGGTTTTGATTTTGAGATTGTGATTGTGGATCTGGATTTTCTGTTATGATTAGGCTCTTATAGTCTTGTTAATCCCATTGCTAAACATGATTAGCACAAACCAAATGGATTAGTGAATGAAGCTTGTTATGTCATCTGGCAAAATTGCCCTTTTTCACTTAGGACCAATGGAACAGTGCACAACCAGTTTAGGCAAGTCACAAATCATGTTTAGAAGCTATTTGAATTGGCTTGGCATGAAAATTCCATGTACTTTTGAAAATCACTATTTTTCCCACCAAAATTTAATTGGTTCACTTGAAAAATGACCTTTTTATGTGTTGATTTTTGATGAAATGTGATGATGCATTATGATAGTTCATGTTAAATGGGATTTGCTCAAAAAAGAATCACCCAAATTGGCCAAATGGTTTGAAAGTTATGCCTCTTTGAAATCCCAAAATTCTTGAAAATGATTTGATCATAACTTGCCAACCACACATGAGAAATGAGTGCTCTTGGACTTTTTGGAAAGGTGCGAGCAAGATCTTCAACTTTCATGTTGGACAAATTTTGATTTGAAGCATTCTTGGCCATGTAATTTTGAGGAGAAGAACTTTCCATTTTTGGCAGGTGAAAATTACAAGTCCTTTCTATTTTGGGAAACTTTTTGTCTGACCTCCAATTCTTCAATGATGGTTTTTGAAATGTTAATTGAAGCTTATATGGACATGAATGAGACCTTTCCAACCATCTCACACCTTCCAATCCCTGATTAAATGCACAGTTGACCACAGTTGACTTTGCTAGGGTTTTGGTTGACTGAGCCATGTTCTGATGAATTTCAAACCTCTTCCACTTGAGATCTTGATACCAAATGATATCACAACTTATATGAACTCTTGATGAATGATCATGGTGCCCAAATTCTTCAAGAATGGCTACCATCTATTGCCCAATGGCTGATTTTGACTGTCTTGACCTAGTTTGCTTCATCTGCAAGCAACATGGTTAGATGACAATATTTTTGTACTTTTGGTTAGTAAACAAATGAAAAGCAATGATATACAAATGCAATACATGCTTGGTGATCAAGAATCACACTCACAAGATAGCCCATCCACTAGGAGGCAAGCAAAGGTGCACAATGATCCTTGAGGCAATGATATGATATGATATGATGCCATGAGGGATCTTAGGGACAAAATTGGGGTCTTACAGATAGTACATATTGAAATGGATCATGAAACTTTGATGGCCTTAATATCATAAAAATTGAGCAAGTTATGGTCCTTGGAAGTTGACCTTCTAACTAGGACACAGACAAAATGACCTATAATCTTTCACCATAAAAAATGACTTTACAAGCAAAAGTAGATCTTGACTTCAACATGAAAGTTGTTTGGAATGTCATAGGTAGTAACTTTACTCTTGGAATAATTTTCATATGACAAAAATTGTAGTAGATAGGGTCTAGGGAACCCCAATTTTGACCAGTTGACTTTCTCTTGTCAACCACCATGAACCAATTTGAAAACTTGAAGTTCTATTGATCTTTGGGACTCATGGAGTATCATATATGCATAATATGATGTATAATGAAGTATAACTTGAAATATTTGACCAAATGTTGAAGAAACTTGCTGAGGAAGTCACATAAGATACCCAGAATTAGGGCTTCCAAGGCAAACAAGCTTCAAAATCTTAATGAATTCTTAATCAAAATGATAAATAAAGATCATGGGGGTCCATATATGATGTCTAGAACTAATGTGAACCATATCTTGATTTATATCCTTGCATTGAGGGCCTAAATCCCTAATTGCGAGCTTGACAAGGCATTGGTGGATGCACACACTACCTACAAAAGGAAAAAGCTATACATAGACATATTTTTGGTATTTTGGTTAGTAAATAATGAAAAACAAAGTACGATACAATCAAATGTGCTTGGTGATCTCTCCCAATGCAAACCCAATGAATGAGGGGTAAGGAGGATGCCAAGGTGTGATCCCAAAGCCAATGCATATGATGAGATAGCATGAGGGATATTAGGGTCAAAATTGGGATCTTGCAGCTGCCCCTATTTAAGGACATTCTAACTGAGGATGCGAAGGTTAAAATCTTCATATCAACTCAGTAGAATGGACTTAATAACAACATCTAGAAATAAATTTTGGTCCCAAAGAGACCTCATGATGCATATGATATGAATGTTAAGATAATCTTTGTGGGGAATAAATTTCTACAAAGGAAAAGAATCCGGAGAAACTGAAAATCCACAGGAGCATACTGCATTCCATAAGGAAAGCTCACTGAGGAGACAAAAACTCTAGGGGGATAAAAGTTATACGTAGGCCAGGCTACGACTTGAAAACTGTTGGAGACACGGGGGGATTTCCGTGAAAGTAAATCAATGGAAGGACTCGGTCTGGGGAATCAGGAAAATATGCAGGGGAAACATGTAGATCAGAATAAAGCTGAAATACTCGAATCAAACAGGAAAAGGTTATTTCACTGAGGAAATATGCACTCAAACTCAATTGGGGAAGAATGAACTTCAACACAAGAGTACCAGAGATATATTATCTACTACCAGTTACTGGGTAAGAAGATAATATACTCTGTCAGAGGAACATCCGTTACCGTTTAGGGTAATCATATCATGGATGACTCGCTGAGGAAAAAGAAGTGTATCCATTACTTGTTATTGGGTAAGAATAACCTACTGGGGAAACAACTCAAATAGGATTTACAACTATCGATTACCGGGCAGAAGACCAAAGAGAGAGTATATGTCACTGGTTAAAGTGAACATATCAAGGATAAACTCAAAGGAAGAATATCCGTCATCGGTTAGGATGAACATATCAAGGATAGACCACCAGGGGAAAGAGGAAGAATATCCGTTATCGATTAGGGTAAACATATCAAGGATAAACTGATTGGGAGAAATAGGAATTATATCTATTAGTTACTGGATAGAATACCAAAGAGATAATATTCGTCAACGGTCAAAGTGAACATATCAAGGATAGACTTAGAGGGGAAAGATAAAATAGGAATTACAACTACCGGTTACTGGGCAAAATACCAACAAGGGAACAAAATCCATCACTGGTTAAAGTGAACATATCAAGGATAGACTCTCTAGGGAATGAAATAGGGATTACAAATACCTCTTTACTGGGTAGAAAACCAAAAAGGAAGAATATTTGTCACCGGTCAGGATGAACATATCAAGGATAAACTACCTAAGGAAATGTGGGAACGAATCCGCTGGGGAAAACAAAGGAAGTAGATTACATTTTACCGGGTATTAGGCAAAAGTAATGTACTCAAAAATCGAGAATACTACTACCATTTACTGGGTAATAAACTCTCAGGGGACCAAAATACCTATATAGGTAATAACTAGAAAGAAACGGTCAAACAAAGACTCAACCCAATGAGGACATAACTCAACGGGAGTGGTTCTATCCAGGTAATTAGTTGGGGAGGAAACTGAAGTAATAATCATCCATGAGGAAATAACTCGGCGGGAAATGAGAAAGGTTAAACTCTTTATGCTTAATGGGTTGACGCTCTACCATTGAAGGAGGACAGACACACCAAATCGGCATGGGGAGATAAAATCACGAAGGAAGGAGATCAGAAGAAAAATCAATGCGATAGAATGCACAATGAAATATCTGATGATGTATTATATGCATGAATATGTATGTATGTGATTATGATTATGCTGACAAAAACATCATAAAGGATACAAATAATGAAGATTTGAATCATCACTATAACACTCGGATAATCTCAACAGGATGGAAACACCAACTAGAGAATATGCTAAGGACGAAAATAAATCATCTAGCTCTGAAGAAATCATCCTTGGCTAGGAGAATCATGCAGAACAAGCTTCCAATTCATTACGGCAAACTCCATGGGGAAAAGAGAATATTGCTGAAGGAAGATCGACCAATCATGCCGAGGATAGAAATTGTCAACACTGCGGGGAATTTTAGGTCAACGCCATATCAAATGGGAGACAACCCTGCAGGGGACAAAAACAAGTACTGCTCAGAATCCAATACTTCCCAGAACAAAGGATCTTCATATTAGAAGATGAACTCCGCCAGGGAATACAATAGATAAAACTCTGCATGAGTATTTAAGCAAATTGTTGGGGATGCTATGACCAAGATCGTCGCATTCCTCAATAATCATCGAATTCTTCTTGGAAATCGCGAAATAAACCAATTCCAAGGCAAAGATAACCGGATCTGATTCACACAAAGGAGAAACTGCTAAAGTTATGCAACACAATTGTGCTAATGGAAACCAAATAAAGGTTTCGGATCTCCATGGCCCAATCATAGATCATAAATCGGGGGATTCAAAGTATGAACACCTCAGCTGGGGAACATGAATTTGCCAAGGGGATCGATTCTCAGCTCGACTACTGAGGTGGCTCTACTAGGGGATGATGAAATATTCGGGGAGAAACTCATCAACCAAGCTGGGGATAAATGAGGAATTGTTGGGGGAAAATTATTTACCAAACCAACTGCTTGAGGAAGACCAACAATGCTTCACACTTCAAGACTTACCTGTTCTCGGATTGCTGTTGATATTCTTTACTGAAATCGATTATCTTTTAAAGTGATTATTTTCATTGTTTTTTTTAAGAAAAATAAATATTCATTAGTTTATTTTAAAATTATCATCATAAAAATTCAATTTTATTTAGCAAAAGTAAATAACAATATAAACAATTGGATAAAAGCTCAACTTTATTTAATATAATGGTATTCCGTAAATGATAGGACTCCATAGATCTTTACAAAGTTGAAAATGGTAATTTACATGGAAAATGGGTACATTGAATACAATGATCACTACTCTCCTTACCAACTTCAATATCCAATGTGCTTGTCTTAAGTTGAGAATGATGGATCAAAACCAAATGACTTGCTCAAAACTGCTTCCCAGGATTAGGACCAACAAACGCAGTTACTTGCCATAATCCCTAATTTTTTCCTGGATTGCCCCAAGATGGGGTACTCAACCTACCAGAATATTTTTTCTGTTTTATGTCTCTAATTTTTCCTGGATCGCCCTTTTGGGTTTTCAATCCACCGAGACACTCATTTTTGCCTAAGCCCCCCTTTCGGGTTTTCAACTTAGCGAGTTGTTCTTTTCTTTTTAGGCGAAGTATTTCTTGACTGCATCGGCATTTACAGGACGAGTGAACTCTTCACCATCCATAGTTGTAAGAATCAAAGCACCACCTGAGAAGGCTCTCTTAACAACATATGGGCTTTCGTAATTAGGAGTCCATTTGCCCCTAGCATATGGTTTGAAAGAAGGAATCTTTTTGAGCACGAGGTCACCTTCTCTAAACACACGAGGCTTGACCTTCTTATCAAAAGCTTTCTTAATTCTCTGTTGATATAACTAACCATGACACATGACAGTCAATATTTTCTCTTCAATCAAATTCAGCTGGTCATATCTGGTCTGGCACCATTCAGCTTCAGTCAACTTGGCTTCCATTAGCACACGTAGTGACGAGATCTCGACCTCCACGGGGAGCACAACCTCCATACCATAAAAAATGGAGAAATGAGTTGCCCATGTTGAAATGCGAATGGATGCACGGTACCCATGCAAAGCAAATGGGAGCATCTCATGCCAGTCTTTGTACGTCACAACCATCTTCTGAATGATTTTCTTGATGTTCTTGTTTACAACTTCAATAACCCCATTCATCTTGGGTCTGTAGGGAGAAGAATTATGATGTGCAATCTTGAAGTCTTTGCAAAGATCTTCCACCATATTATTGTTCAAGTTCGACCCATTATCGGTAATGATCTTACTTGGCACACCATAACAACATATAATCTGATTCTTGATAAATCAAACCACCACCTTCTTGGTCACATTTGCATATGATATCGCTTCAACCCACTTTATGAAGTAATCAATAGCCACCAAAATGAAACGATGTTCGTTTGATGTTTTAGGCTCAATCATGCCAATCATGTCAATTCCCCACATGGAGAAGGACCATGGGGAGGAAATGAAGTTCAATAGTGTCAGAGGAACATGAATCTTATCTGCATAAATTTGAGACTTGTGGCATTTCTTCACAAACTTGCAACAGTCAGATTCCATTGTCAGTCAATAGTAACCTGCTCTCAACATCTTCTTTGCCATAGCATGTCCATTGGAATGAGTACCAAAGGAACCTTCATGGACTTCAGTCATCAACAGGTCTCCTTCGTGTCTATGCATGCATCTGAGCAAAACCATGTCGAAATTTCTCTTATAAAACACATCACCATTCAGGTAGAAGTTACCAGCTAATCTTCTCAAAGTATTCTTATCTTTCAAAGATGCCCAAGCAGGTAAATCTGACTTTGGAGGAAACACTTGATATAATAATACCACGACTTTTCATATTTGACTTCTTCGACAACAAACACATGAGCTGGCCTATCAAGACGTATCACAGTCAAATTAGGAACCTTATTCCAAATATTCACCACAGTTATTGAAACCAACGTTACAAGAGCATCTGCCATCCGATTTTCATCTCAAGGGATATGATGAAACTCAACCTTTGTAAATAAAGTCAAAATCCTCCTCGCATAGTCTCTATATGGTATCAAATCGGGTTGATTCATCTCTCACTCACCTTTGATTTGATTCACCACCAAAGCTGAATCTCCATAGACGTCAAGATATTTGATTGAGAGATCAATGGCCTCTTCAAGCCCCATAATGCAAGCTTCATACTCAGCCAGATTGTTTGTACATTTGAAGGTCAATCTAGCTGTAAATGGAAAATGCATGCCTTGAGGAGTAATAATCATTGCCCCAATGCCATTACCATATGAATTAACAGCTCCATCAAATACCATGCCCAAACAAGAACCAGGCTCTGGCCCTTCTTCAAGCAATGGTTCGTCATAATCTTTACACTTCAAGTACAAAATATCTTCGTCAGGAAAATCATATTGTACTGACTGGTAATCTTCAATAGGTTAGTGGACCAAATGGTCAGCCAAGACACTACCCTTAATAGATTTCTGAGATCGATATTTAATATCATACTCAGATAACAACATTTGCCAATGGGTGATCGTCCCAGTTAAAGCAGGCTTTTCAAAAATGTACTTGATTGGATCCATTTTGGATATCAACCAAGTAATATGATTTAACATATATTGGCGAAAACGCTAAGCATCCCAAGCCAATGCGCAACATGTCTTTTCAAGCATAGAATACTAAGTTTCATAGTCGGTGAACTTATTACTGAGGTAGTAAATTGCATATTCTTTCTTTCCAGATTCATCTTGCTGACCAAGAACACAACCCATACTCTCTTCCAGTACAATCAAATACATGATCAATGGTCTTCCTTCAACAGGCGGAGATAGAACCGGAGGCTCAAGCAAATACTCTTTGATGTTATCAAAAGCTCTCTGGAAATCTTCGGTCCAATCACAAGACTGATCTTTCCAAAGAAGCTTGAATATAGGTGCACACGTGGTAGTCATGTGTGATATAAATCTAGAGATATAATTCAAGCGGCCGAGAAAACCTCTAACTTGCTTCTCAGTTTTGGGCGCTCGCATCTCTTGTAATGCTATGACCTTGGCAGGATCAACTTCAATACCCTTCTCGTTGACAATAAAGCCCAACAACTTATCAGAACGAACACCAAAAGCAAACTTATTGGGATTCAAGCGGAGTTTATATTTCCTCAAATGCTAGAATAACTTCAACAAATGCTCAACATGCTTTTATTCATCACTTGATTTAGCAATCATATCATCAACGTAAACTTCAATCTCTTTATGCATGATATCATGAAAAAGAGTGGTCATGGTTCTCTGGTACGTTACACCATCATTCTTTAAACCGAAAGGCATCACTCGATAATAGAATTTTCCCCAAGGTGTAATGAATGTCGTCTTCTCCATATCTTCTAGTGCCATCTTGATCTGATTATAATCATAAAATCCATCCATAAACAAAAAGACTTTGAATTTAGTTATATTGTCTACCAACATATCAATGTGTGGCAGAGGAAAATCATCTTTCGGACTAGCATTGTTCAAATCTCTATGTTCAACACACATGCGGACCTTTCCATCCTTCTTCGGAACAAGCACAATATTAGCCACCCATTGCGGATACTCGGAGGTAACAAGAAAACCAACATCAATCAGCTTTTGCACTTCCTCCTTGATTTTCACTGCCATATCAGGATGAGTTCTTCTCAACTTCTGCTTGACCGGCGAGCATTCTAGCTTCAACGACAATCTATGCTCCACAATCTCAGAACCCATCCAGGCGTTTCTTGATATGACCAAGCAAATACATCAGAATAATCTCGAAGACGATCAATCAACCCCTTCTTAGCTTTTGGACACAGTTGAGACCTAATCTTGACTTCCTTCACATCATCATCGGAACCCAAGTTGACTAATTCAATCTGCTCTTCAAATGGCTGAATGGCTTTTTCCTCGTGCTCAAGTAAACGGGATAATTCATCAGATACTTCTTCATCATCAATCTCTTCCTCAGCTTCAAACACGGGGAATTCAAAGTTTGGAGAGGGA
Source organism: Lathyrus oleraceus (assembly GCF_024323335.1). Lineage (NCBI taxonomy): Eukaryota > Viridiplantae > Streptophyta > Magnoliopsida > Fabales > Fabaceae > Lathyrus > Lathyrus oleraceus. The sequence goes on along the minus strand of NC_066580.1, from coordinate 397,763,375 downwards.
GTAGGATCATTGTATTAAATGGGTTTGAGAACCAACCTACATAATGATTTGATATTTTGATTTTAGAGAAATGGAGTACGAACAAATATTATGCAGATGGGAGATTAATATTTATTTATGTTTTTTATGATTACCATTTTCAGAAAAAAAAACAAAAAGTAAAAATAAAACATCATAGATGTGGATGAATAAGATTGTATTTCATTGATGATAATAAGGAAAATTCCCAACAATGTTCACTTCTCCCTTAGGCATAGGAGAAGGATTTTTCTTAAAATAAATGAAAACAAATTACTTAGAATGGTGAATAATAGTAGGAACATCATAGCAACCCAATTTTTGCAAGTCTGGCCACGCGTCACAAAGTTGGCGCAAGCTTCGTCTTTGTCACCACTGTCCTCAATAATGGCAGCTGAGTGTTAATCATTCTCATGAATAAACCCTCCACTGCGGAATACTGGTTGCATAACCTTGACATTGGCGTTGAATGACCCTGGTTGAAATCCTAGCCCTGCCCTATTATTATTCTCCGTGACCTCCACAACACGGCCCCACTTATCAATATTGCCAGCCTGAATAGCCTCTTGTGCATCTTTCAATGAAGACATGGGTGCCTCAGTTTTCTTTAACTCATTAGTAATGGACAAAGCTTGGAACGGCGTTCCAACTTCCTCCTCAACATCAACTTAAGTTAAAGATGACAAATGGCTCACCAATAATGCCTTCTCTCCACCAACAACGACAAGCTCGCTGTCCTTCACAAATTTCAACTTTTGGTGAAGAGTAGACGTCACAACTCCAGCTTCATGAATCCATGGCCTTCCCAACAAGCAGCTATAGGTCGGATGGATATCCATTAGCTGGAAACTAATTTGGAAATCACCCAGACCTATCTTCACTTGAAGGTCCACTTCTCCAGTGACAGTTTTACGAGAACCGTCTAACACTTTAACAATTACGCCATTGTACCTCATCAGGGCGCCTTGATAGGAGAGTCTTTACAGAGTTGACTTTGGTAATACATTCAGTAATGATCCAGTGTCAAACAGCACATTGGAGCACTAACCGGATTCACTACAGGTGTCTCTTCCTTCTTACTTACAGAAACGTCTTCTACAACCTTCGGAAACACTGGACTAAACACACGACCACTACGGGTCACCTTTGCAATATCTGCAATATTTACCATTGAGTTTGTAACTGGAAGAGGAACCTCTTGACCATTCTCTATCATAGTGGCATTGTACTGGTATGGCACAGCTTTATCGGATTCATAATGGACAGGGCGCGCTAACCGTATAACCAACAACGATACTGATATATTAACATTATTGATGTTGCTGCTATCAAACTGAATGACTACCCTCTCATGGGTTTTAAACACCGACACAATAACATTCATATCATTTCCCATATCCCTCGACTGTTGAATCTGGATTAGATTCTCATCCATCAACTTCTGGATATCCCTTTTGACAATCATACACCCATTGGGGTTCACACTGCAAATGACACAACCATCATGGTCGTGTTCACAATCACTAATTAAACACAGTGTTTTATTCACTTCCACTAGAGATCTTCGGATATGCCTCACATCAAAAACTCTGAAATTCCCTAGATAACTGTCCACCATGTTGACAGAAGCGTTACCATGAGCAGGCAACGAATTGGCTTTCACATTCGGCGCTCTGTCCTCAAAGGACACCATACCACTCTTCACAAGCTTCTGAACTCCATACTTTAGGGGATAACAACTCTCAATATTATGACCAAGGGATCCCTGGTGAAAAGCACAATGAAGATCAGGCTTGAACCACCATGGCAGTGGCTCAGGAATTTGCGGAGGGTTTCTCGGCTGAATGAGATTCTTGAGTACCAAAGACGGGTACAACTCTACATATGTCATAGGAATAGGGTCAAAGTAGACCCTTTTCCTCTTAAAATTTTGTTGATGATGATTGTTGTTGTTGTTGTAGTTGGTTCTTTGTTGCGGTTGTTGCTGAATTAGAACTAATTGATTGGTTTCATTTTTAGAAAAAACTGGAATTACTAAAGAAACTTGGTGTTGATGTTGACGGGATTGAGAACTTTTCCTTACATGAGGCCTCCTTTGCCTCCCCACTAACACTGAATTAGTCTTTCCTTCTTTCTTTTGGGAGAAACTCCCACCATACTTCTTGCTAGCTGACGCCTCTTCTTTAGACAAACTCCCTTCACGGACTCCTTCTTCTAGCCTCATCCCCATGTTTACCATTTCGGTAAAATCATTGGGGGCACTTGCAATCATGCGTTCGTAGTAAAATGAATTCAACATTTTCAAGAAAATCTTAGTCATCTCTTTCTCTTCAAGAGGCAGACTGATCTGAGCAACTAATTATTTCCATCTCTAGGCATATTCTTTAAATGTCTCTTTATCCTTCTGAGACATAGACCTCAACCGGTCTCTATCAGACTCCATATCAATGTTTTACTTATACTACTTGACTAAAATTATGGTATCGGATATGAGATGTCGAAGGTAATGTCACGACACTAATATTTGAACAACAAGTGAAATATAAACGGGATAAAAATAGAGAAACAATTGAAAAAGCGACACAAGCAATTGTTAACCCAGTTCGGTGCAAACACACATACGTCTGGGGGCTACCAAACCAGGAAGGAAATCCACTAAACATAATTAGTTCAAAGACTCTCAGTAAACAACTTCAAGTTACAGTCTTTTCACCTAATCTCTACCCGTGTGACTTCTATCTAAGAACTCTTAGATATGAGACCCTACTCATTCCCCCTTAATCATAGCAGTGATACTAGAACAAATACTACAAAGAAAGAAGACACACTTCAAGGACACACACTTGATCTTGCTTAAAAGCTTCAATCAAGTAAACAAATACACTCGTACTTCAAAGCTTAGAGTGTACAAATTACAACCCAAAACTCAGTCCAATTCACACATCAACAAGATGAATGAATGGCTCACAAATCACAAATGTACAATAGGTTAAACCCTAATACTCACTCACTTCAACATTTATATTTTCTTATCCTCTACCACACAGGGTTTACATGGTCTTTAAATAGAAGCTTGCTGAATGGACCTGGGAAACATGTAACCCTAATCCTATTTAACGCGTATTCCCTAAGAATTAGTAACAAATCATTCCTCTTTGGGAAAAATAATATTTTGGCTTTAAATAGAATTACTCCTTGAATAACGCATGCAATCTCCACATAAGCACACAAAGACTTGCATGAAAAGCGCAACAACAAAACACATAACATTCAGACAGAATGTTCTATATGCACATGTCTTAACATCGGGTCTGACGTCTTGAATACAACCTGCACAACCATATTAAACAACCTGCAGGAAGATGATATCACATGTCAAGACACCACGCGTGACATCTAGTGATAACACTAAGTTTTATCAAAATTGATGCCAATACATAGAACCAACAAACTCCCCCTTTGGCAAATTTTGGCTAAAATAAACAACAGATCACATGATCACAAGAAATCAATCAAAGTATCAGTTCAGCAGCAGAAGTAAACATACACACATTATTAGCAAAAGTAACAACTAGTAAACACACAAGCACTTGTACTCAGAACACACCATCTCCCCCTTCAGCTAGACCATAACAAGCAACAACCTGCTTCACATAGACAGAACACAGACAGAGAATCCTCCCCCTGTGCCAAAACCAATACACACCAGAAAAGTTCTCCCCCTTTGTATCAGACAAACATCATCTATAGCTATAGCTACTTCTCCCCCTTTTTAGCCAAAAGAGACCAAAGAGACAAAATAAATGTCTATTTAGTCATTAACCAAAATATCAAAAGTTAAAGGGTTACAAAACCAAGTACATAACCAGCTGTAAGCAAGCTGAGAAACAGATCAACAAAGTAATACCACAAACAAGGAAATCCACCAAAACAGCAAAAAAAACCATCAAATCAATAGGAACCACAGTCAAAGGAGCTACTCAGTAGAGCTTGAGCTTGCAGCTTCATCAACACCAGAATCAAAATTTCCACTTGTATCATCATGGTTAGCAGACCTCTCACTAGAGGTGTGGGCTCCAGCTTCTTCTTCATGACTGATATTAGCATGATCAATATTTTTACCTTCAACCTTCTCCAAGCTTGCAATCAAGGCTTCCAACGATTGTTTTTTAGCTGTGGGTATCCTTATCCCTTCACCTAGCTCTTTGCATGTCTCCTTAAGCTCAACAATAGTTCCAACTTTTGAGGTTGGCCTCTTCATGGCTGATGTCATGATAATATCCTCGACATGGCTGCCTTCAAACAGTTTATAGTGCACAGACAAAGCATGTTTTCTTCTACTAGGTAAGTCATTAAAGCACAGAATACCAGGGTATTGATTCAAGATAATTCCACAGATCATAGAGGGAAAGGCAATTGGCAGCTTAACTGTATTAGTAGATGCATGCTTGATGATTTGTTCAAACATAAATCTACCATAGTCAAATTTCACTTTTGTTCCAACAGCAAAAATAAACCTTCCAAGGGTATTAGCAATGGTGGAGATATGGTTGGTAGGGACCCAATTAACAGCTTCTATTTTGTGCAAGATAGCATACTTGACAGTCAACTTCCCAGCAGGAAGATGCTTTTTAACAGGCCAAACGTTCACCTTCCTAGCTGTGATCTCCCTACAGACCTGATTGTCTGTAACTTCTAGTTCTCCAGCACCCTCATTATCTCTGCCTAGAAAGTTATTAATAACGGTAGGAGAAAATGATATACACTTACCCCTCACATACACCTTGTAGAATTCCTTGCTATTCTTATCAGAAATGTCCTCAAGAATGTTAACAATAAATTCCTTCACTAAACCTTCATAGCATTGAGAGAACCTAGCAACAGTCTTCAACAGCCCAACATCTTTTCCCAACTCCCTTTCAACAGCTACCCTTCTCTGAATCACAAATTTCCACTTCGCAGCTCCATCTTCAAGATGGAAGGAGATGTTATCCAAATGAAAAACGGGGACTTTACCAGGAGACTTCCTAACAATGGTTTAGGTCCCTTTTCTCAAGGTTACTCTGTTGTGAACATAACAGGTCGTGTTCATAGCTTCGGCCTAGAAGTGGTAAGGCAACTTCTTAACATGAATCACAACTCTAGCAGATTCTTGGAGAGTTCTATTTTTCCTTTCCACCACAACATTTTGCTGAGGGGTAATGGGAGAAGATAACTCATGACCAATCCCTTCAAATGAACAGAATTCAGCAAATTTACTATTCTCAAATTCTTTCCCATGATCACTTCTGATTTTGATAACATGACTCTCTCTTTCTCTTTGAAGTATTTGGCAAAGGTCTTTGAACATATCAAACACATCAGATTTTTCCCTTATAAAATTCACCCAGGTATATCTGGAGAAGTCGTCCACCACAACATAAGCATACCTTTTCCCACCAAGACTTTCCACCTGCATAGGTCCCATCAAGTCCATGTGGAGAAGTTCCAGCACTTTAGATGTGGTGTCATGTTTGATCTTCTGATGTGACATCTTTGTCTGCTTTCCAATCTGACATTCATCACATACTCTTCCTTCTTCAATCTTTAATTTTGGGATTCCTCTGACAGCTTCAACAGATATGATCCTCTTCATTCCTTTAAGATGCAGATGACCCAGTTTTTGATGCCATAGTTTCACTTCTTCTTCTTTAGCTAGAGCACATATTGATGAATAGCTAGTTTCTTGAGGAATCCACATATAGCAGTTGTCCTTAGATTTGACTCCTCTCATGATCACCTCATTTTTTGCATTAGTAATCAGGCATTAATTTTTGTGAAGTTCACATTTAGACCTTGATCGCATAGTTGACTGATGTTGATCAGGTTTGCAGTCAATCCTTTAACAAGCAGCACATTATCAAGGTTAGGAACTCCAGGGCAGTTCAGCTTTCCAATCCCCTTGATTTCACCCTTTGCTCCATCACCAAAAGTTACATAGCTGGTGACATGAGATTGAAGGTCAACCAACAGGTTTTTGCTTCTAGTCATGTGTCTGGAGCATCCACTGTCAAAGTACCAATCTTCTTTGGCTGAGACTCTGAAGGAAGTGTGAGCCATCAAGTTAGTAGCACCAGCCCTAGGAACCCACTGTTTTCTGTTAACAGGGATGTGTTGTTTGGGTATAGGTTGATGAGTAGGACTAGGATAACCATACAGCCTAAAGCATAAGGGTTTTATATGACCAAATTTCCCACAGTAATGACATCTCCATCTTTGGTGTTTTCCTTTATGTTGTATTTCCTTGTGATGTTGAGACACCTGATGTGATATCTTTGGTTTGCTACCAGTGGGACTACAATCAGGAGAGGATTCATTGAACCCAAGGCCAATCATGTCTCCTGCCATCTTTCCAGCCTGGAGAATTTTTTCTAAGGTGTCAGATCCACTGTTTAGCATTCTGACATACTTCGTCATCTCATTCAGTTTGGAATTTAGGAACACGACTTCGATCTTCAACTTAGAAATGGTTTTTAAGTGTTCTAACTTCTCAGCCTCTAGTTGGGTTATCAGTTTCTTCTGATTCTCCACTTGTTGACACACTTCTTCACTTCTAAAACACAACTTCCTGTAAGAAGTAGCTAATTCATCAAAGGTTAATTCATTATCACTGAAGTCTTCATCAGGATCCCATCTTCTAGTCAAGGCAGTCACAAGATTGACAGATTCTTCTTCTGTGTCACTTTCAGAATTCTCATCATGCCAAGTAACAGCAAGACTCTTCCTCTGTTTCTTGAGATAGGTCCCACATTCAGCTCTAATGTGACCATACCCTTCATATTCATGGCACTGAATTCCTTTGCCTTGTTTGGATTTTTCCTCAGATTTTGTTCTTCTTCCAGCATCATTGGGCCTACTAAGGTCAAATGAGTTGTTCTTGACATTAGACTTTGACCTCACATCCATCCTCTTCAGGATTTTGTTGAATTGTCTTCCAAGTAACGCTAAATCATTTGCCACACCTTCATCAGTATCCTGACTACTTTCATCCTTTTTATCTTCAGTGTTTGACACAAAGGCTATGCTTTTAACTTTCTTTTCAGATCCATCACTCATTCCCAACTCGAATGTTTGGAGGGATCCAATTAGCTCATCCACTCTCATCTTGCAGATATCTTGAGATTCTTCTATGGTTGTCACTTTCATGGAAAATCTCTTGGGAAGTGATCTGAGAATTTTCCTCACAAGCTTTTCATCTGACATCTTCTTACCCAGGGCTCCTGAGGCATTAGCAATTTCAAGGATATTCATATAGAAGTCATGAATGCTTTCATCTTCTTTCATCCTCAAATTCTCAAACTTAGTAGTAAGTGTAGCGGGGTATTCGTTACCATTAGAGATATTGACTAAATCCAAGGTAAGCCATACAAGTCGAGTCGCCACCGCACTTCTATTTATCCAAAGGAATGGTTAGAAAGCGAACAAAAACCTAAAAGTTTCATCGAATCAAAAACTAGTAAAAGAGAGTCAGAGATCTGGGTAAGGGGGTTGGTTATGCAATGGGAAGGTGTTAGGCACCCAAAACATCCTAGGTACTCCTAGGGAGCCCTTTTCATACTTGTTGTAAGGTTGTTGTTTTGTGAAAAATTTATTGTGCAAACATGATTGAAGAGATGAGAAGAGAATATACAAGTTTATTTACATTTTGTGTTTGGATGGATAAACCCATTGCCTACGTACCATCTTAAAAAGGTAGGATCAAAACCTCGTAGTTCGGGGTAAAAATCTCAAAATGAATTGGTGAATTGATTGGTCCAAAAGCCTTAAGGTCTTTTGTTATCAAAGGGAGAAAACTCAACCTAAAACCACAAATCGACCATGTGAGGATAGCTTCAACATGCTAGTGAGGGGTTAACCCTATAATAAGCATGGAAGACTCATTGTCCATCACTAAGGATATAGGTGAGTATTACATCTACCTCAAGGATAACTCAAACCTAATAGCTAAAGGTTATAAAAAAAATTGATTAAGAAAGTGGCCATTGAAACCACAAAAGTATTTGAATGAGTGGTATTTACCAATGAAAAGTATATACAAAATATGGTCAAAGTTGACTTAGAGATTCAATTCAAAATAAGTGTTATGAAAAGAGAGTTTGAAAATTAAAAGCATAAGGCTTAGGTTTCTAATGTTGAAAACAAGTATTAAATGTTTGCACAAAAGCTTTGGCTTGGGTTAGAGTGGAGAGAAGAAGAAGAATGGCTAGAGCCCTAAACATGCAAAGAGGTGAGGGATAAGAAACAAAACCACAAAAAGGAGTTCCTCTCTTGAGATCATATGGATGATCCAAGTAGCTCCCATCCTTTGGAATAAGCAATCACATAAGCATAAACTCAAGCAATCAACAATCAAATGAACTCTTGGAAGATCCCCTCAATGTGTCTTGAATCTCTCTCTCTTAGAAGCACATGGCAATGGTTCCCCAATTTGGATCAAGATGGAATCCCTAGCACAAAGAAAACACACATCAAAAAGTTCTATTAACAATCAAAGAATGGACAAGAGGGAGTTTAGAATATGGTCCTTTCAATATTCATCTTCAAGTTTTAAGCATTCTAAAGGCATGAGGCCTAGTTGCTCTTTGACTCCATTTTGCATAGGGAAGGTCCTAAAGTCTAAGTCCATTTTGTCCAATTCTTTGCATTTGGTTCACAACAAACAGACAAACACAAGCACAAAAGATATATACACAATTATGTGCTCAAGTGAGCAAAAGGCAAATTGCATTAACATAAAGATGTGCTCAAGTTAGCAAAGGAAAAAAGCAAATGGATAATATGTGCCAGAATAGTAAATTGCATAAAAGTAAAAAGCAAAAGTAAATGTTAATGGTTAATAGTTAGTTTTATTAGTTAGTGTGCCATAAGGCAAATTTAGCGCTATGTTAAGCAATCGTAATTGGACTTATGTAGAAGTCACAACTATCTGAGGCCGGTCAATAATAATGTAGGCAACAACACAAGTTAGAAGTCTTGATTAGTGAACCAAGTTCCCACAACTTGCCATGCCAAAAAGAAGAAGAGAATTGATCTTGTATTGGTTTAAGTCTTTTGCATGATTTAGGAAATAACCTATCCTTAATGCAAATCCATTCACTTGATCAAGATGAATTAGATTTGAATCAAGGAAGATTAAGTCTCCCTAATCAATGCTAACTTATCAACCTTTAACTCATTGATCAAGAAGAAAGAAGAAGAAGAAGAAAGAGATGAATAATAGAAAAGGAAAAAAGGAAAGAATAAAGTGCATAAGGTGAAATAAAATGTACCAATCCATGTGTGTTGACCAAATGACATTGAAAGTCAAAGTCAAACAATGAGAAACCAGAAATGGGATGAAGATTGGAGATCAAACAATAAGCAAAATATTTTTGGCATTTTTAATATTAAAATAAACTTGAATTAAATTAAAAGAAAGGTCAAACTTCAAAATCACTTAAAATCAACCTTGAAAGATCCAAGTGATATATCCCAAGTTCAACAAGGTCAAACAAAGTTTGACAAAAAATCTCAGCATTTTTAAAAGTCAGAAACTATTTTTAATCAATTAAAAATGAATGAAAATAGCCTAATTGAACTAAAATCTCAAATAAATCTCAAATCAATTAAAAAATTGATGAGAATATTTTTCATAGATCCATCATCATTCAAATAGGTTAGGAAAATATTTTTGTATTTTTTGAATATCAAAAACTATTTAAAATGAATTAAAAATAACCAGAAAAGAGAAAATTCACAAAAAATATCAAATGACAAAATAAAAAATATTAAAAATCAAAATTAGAAACTAAAAATTATTTGGAGAAGAATGCAATTGGTCCCATATTTTTTGGAATTAAAATGAAGAAGATATGAATTTTTGAAAATAATGGAAATAAAAGAAATTAAATCAGAAAATAGAAAAATAAAAAAAAACCAGGAGCGTCTGATGGGACTCATTAATTGACGTGGCAACATCTAATTGTCCAGAAGCGCGTTTTCACGGTAGGCCAAATTCCACGCGTAACACAATGAATTATTAAAAGTCATAAGATCCAAAGGCTGGGATACAAACTGGAGATCAGATCCAATGGTCCACAATCCATCTGGCAAAGGGACGGTGACCGAAGCCACCGTCTTCTCCGGTGAGCATGAAGATTCCGGCCAAAATTGTAGGTAATGAAAACTTAACCAAATGAAGCGATCCTCATATCATTGGAAAGCTGGAATGATGTACATCATCCCTGTACCATTGGTTTCTTCTCTAGATCCTCATGGAGAGAGAAATCAGAGAGAGAAAATCATGGTGTTCATGCTGAACTTCATGGATTTTAACAATTGAGCATTCAAAACAATTGCCTCTATGAAGAGGACTTCAGCCAACACAATATCCAAGCAAATAGATCAAGAAATAGTGAGTTTCGAAGAAAAAACCAGTTGAAGAGAACCTTTGGATTGTGGTGATCTGAGCTTTCTTCCTTGCTTTCTTTGGCCAAACAGAAGTACAATGGACTATAGGATGAAGGTCTAGGAACTTTAGATCTAGAAATTCAACCAGATTTAGTTGAATTTCAGATCTGAAAAATTTGAATGAAAATGAAATAGTTCCTTTGGTGAGAGGTTTGGTTTTCAGTTCAGCAGCATTTCAGGTTTATTCAATGGATGAAAATTGAATGGAATGATGCCTCTGTTTATAAAAGGAGAGGCAAGACAAGTGTGATCAAATCCGTGTGCATAGCAAATGGATATTCATTGCATGGGCTTGCATGATCATGTAGAAGGCCCAAACTCAATGCCAAATGTAATATGAGATATAATTGAGCTCAAATGGGCGTGTAGTTGGCAATGCATAGGCTTGTGTAATGAGTTTCAACATGTTATGCACAATTATGCCTAAAACTTCTCCTCTTCGAAAATGCCATTTGCCAAATCCAAACATGAGCATGTGAGTAATGGTTGGAAAGGTCTTGATGTAAGGAACAAATGTTATGTTGGGAAAAAATCCATTTGAAGTGTGGAAATTAGTGAATTTTGAGTTTAAAGTGTAAGGTGCAAAACATGCAAAGGCAAGGTTTCCAAATTTGGCCAATGTTCAAGCCCCTCTGTTTTGATGATGCAATCCTCAAATGAAAAAACCTCCAACACCAAAGTTGTATATGTCTTCAATACAATCAAAATGGACTTAAATTTTGCATCATTTGGATTTTTTATCAAAGAGTTATGGGCAGTTGAAGTTGGACTTTTTTGACTTTTAATGCATTTGGTCCAAAGTGACCTATAATGTTTTGCATTATCACATGTATTTCCTTTGAGATTTTGAAATTTTGTTCAACATAACATTTGAATTCGACAGCTTAAGCTTTCCAGTGCATTTGATCCCACCTCAAAATCATAAAAAATGATTGAGTTATGTTCTTGGGAATTTGACCCAAAATTAGGGTTTCAGTCAAAATGACCTATAATGTATTGGAATGGTAGATGACCTTCCAAACTTCAAATCAATTTATGATGAACATGAAAGTTGTTCATATTGTCCTTAATAACATTTTTTCTTTTGGGATAATCTCCATTTTACCAACACATAAAACGTTAGGTCTCAATGTATTTCAAAATAATCAGATGGATTGACTGATCAACTTCTCAAGTCTACAACTCATATATTGATAAATTGATGATTGAGGACACTCAACTAAGTTCAAATATGCAAGAAATGATGAATTAAAGAACTTACCTTGATTGTATTTGATCATGGGCTGAGGTTGCTTCAAGAGCAAGGCATTGTGGATGATCTGATGAATTAGGGTTTCCTTGGGAGATAAACCTCAAACCCTTTAACTTGCTTTGATCAAAATGATGAATTGAGATACTAGGGAGGAATATTTGATGGATGAGAGCTTTGGGAACCATTGCCATGTTTGCTATCATCTTCACTCGGCCATATCTCTGCACAAAGGATCTCCTTGAAGCTCTTGACTTTGTGATTGCTCAAACTACAAACCAGAAATGTTAGTGACATATTTTTGTGCTTTTGGTTAGTAAACAAAATAAGAAAAGCAATAATATACAATTTAAGCATGCTTGGTGATCTCAAACCACTCACAAGAGGTCCCACCCAAAGGTAAGGGGAACCAAGATGCTTATGATCCTTGAGGCAATGCAAATGAAATGTTATGATGCCATGAGGGATCTTAGGGACAAAATTGGGGTCTTACAGTAAGCAGCTGCAATCTAGACATCTTCACTCTAGAGGTACCTTCATGAGTGGTTTTGAGAATATTCCAAGCATCTTTAGCCACCTCACAATTGTTCACCAGTCTGAAGATGTTCTTGTCAACCCCATTGAATATAGCATTCAATGCTTTATAGTTTCCAAGAGCTAGTTCATCCTCCTCCTTGGTCCATTCTTCCTCAAGCTTCTTATCAGTTGTAACTTCTCCATCTTTCATAGTGAAGGGATGTTGCCAGCCTGTTAGAACAGCCTTCCAAGCCTTATTATCCAACGATTTCAAGAAGTCTACCATCCGAGGTTTCCAGTAGTCATAGTTAGATCCATCCAAAATTTGTGGTCTGTGTACAGATCCTTCGTCTCTATCCATAGTACCAGAAAGTAATGTCCCAAGATCTCACCCAGAACCAGAGCATGATGCTTGCTCTGACACCAATTTAAATTCTGGTATCATATATGAGATGTCGAAGGTAATGTCACGACACTAATATCTGAACTACAAGTGAAATATAAATGGGATAAAAAACAGAGAAACAATTGAAAAAGCGACACAAGCAATTGTTAACCCAGTTCGGTGCAAACACACCTACATCTGGGGGCTACCAAGCCAGGAAGGAAATCCACTAAACAGAATTAGTTCAAAGACTCTCAGTAAACAAATTCAAGTTACAGTATTTTCACCTAATCTCTACCCGTGTGACTTCTATCTAAGAATTCTTAGATATGAGACCCTACTTACTCCCCCTCAATCACAACAGTGGTACTAGAACAAATACTACAAAGAAAGAAGACACACTTCAAGGACACACACTTGATCTTGCTTAAAAGCTTCAATCAAGTAAACAAATACACTCGTACTTCAAAGCTTAGATTGGACAAATTGCAACCCAAAACTCTGTCCAATTCACACATCAGCAAGATGAATGAATGGCTCACAAATCACAAACATACAATAGGCTAAACCCTAATACTCATTCACTTCAACATTTGTATTTTCTTATCCTCTACCACACAGGGTTTACATGGTCTTTAAATAGAAGCTTGCTGAATGGGCCTGGGCAACATGTAACCCTAATCCTATTTAACGCATATTCCCTAGGAATTAGTAACAAATCATTTCTCTTTGGGAAAAAGAATATTTTGGCTTTAAATAGAATTACTCCTTGAATAACGCATGCAATCTCCACATAAACACACAAAGACTTGCATGAAAAGCGCAACAACAAAACACATAACATTCAGACAAAATGTTCTGTATGCACATGTCTTAACATCGGGTCTGACATCTTGAATACAACCTGCACAACCATATTAAACAACCTGCAGGAAGCTGATATCACATGTCAAGACACCACGCGTGACATCTAGTGATAATACTAAGTTTTACCAAAATTCATGCCAATACATAGAACCAACATTGACAAAGGCCTCGCCTAAGTCGTTGAAAGTATGAATGCTAGCACTATCCAGGCCTATATACCATCTCAGGGAAGCTCCAGTTAAACTGTCTTGGAAATAGTGAATCAACAGCTGATCATTATCAGTTTGAGTAGACATTTTCCTGACATACATAACAAGATGGCTCAACGGACAGGTATTCCCTTTGTACTTTTCAAAGTCTGGGACCTTGAATTTCACCGGAATCTTAATGTTGGGAACCAAACAGAGTTCAACAACACTCTTTCCAAACAAGTCTTTCCCTCTCAGAGTCTTCAAATCTTTGCGCAACTCAAGGAATTGAACTTTCATCTCATCCATCTTTTCATAGACATCTAGACCTCCAGACGATTTAGAATGGTAGATAGTATCCTCAGAACGAGTCAGAGTATGAACGATGGGAAGAGGCACTAACATGATTGGGCTAGATGCCAATAGAGAAACAAACATGGGAGCATACCCCTCTGGCATGAAATTCTGTGGCATTCCCCAAGGGAATCCTGCAGGCATAAAAGAAATGGGTTGGCTGGCAGTAGGCACAGGAGCAGTTGATAAAACAATCTCAGAAATGACAGTCCTCTGAGGAGGGGGACTTACCGGAGACGGTGACGGCTGGTTCTGAGCAGCAATCACGAATTCCATCAGCATCGTAAGTCTGGCGATCTCATCCTTCACCTCTCTATTTTCTTGCTTTAAATGCTCAATTCTCTTCAGTTGATTAGCACGAGTGTTATAGCGGTGAGTCAGCTTGGCTGAGGCACAAAAGAAGAACTGATAAGACATCTGGCGGAAGGAAACCTATTATGCAAATGATGCATGAAATGCAATGTTTTTTATTATTTTTAATTTCAAGGAATATATGAGGTCTTACTTGCAAACATATATTAACAATTAATAATAACAATTCACCTGACCATAAAATATCTTTTTATTCATAAAATTGGAAGGATTACACTGAGTACAATTTCAAAAACCAAAGTACAAATTCAAGAGAAAAGGAAACTATCATCCTAAGGATATCTAGCAATTGCATCAGATGATCTAGATATGGGTGCATACTTCCTCCGGATGCATCGAATCTCAAACTCAAAGGATGTCTTCATTTGAGCCTTCTCGAGGACAAGTTGATCAACAATCTTCTTCCAAGCACCGGAAGGCTGAGGCATGCTAGAGGAAGACAACCCTTTTGGATCTCTCTGCCTCTTTACTGCACGGTCTTCAAGAATCTCAATAAGCGCGTCTTTGTCTTTCGACTCAAGTTGCAACTCCTCATTCTTTCGGTTCAAAGCATGGAACCGCTCTTCCCACATATCTCTCTCTTTCTTCATCTTGGCAAGTGAGTCTTCCAACTCCTCTACATCTTGGTTAGGGAGAGCCGATGGCTCAGCCACAACCACATACATAGGTCTTTCACAAGCGTACGACATCTTGAGCTCCAATGCTCTCTTCTTCACCCAAATGGTGTAAGCTTCCAAAGATACATAATTTCATGGACCAAGCTCGGATCTTCACTTCCTATGCACATTATGCCAATCATGTATCATCCTTTTCTTCAAATTTTTGGGATCTTTACCCTTCTGATAGAATAGACCTTCTAACTGAGTGTTATTAGGTTTATCTCTCAAGGGGAACCCAAGCTGACGACGGGCCAATGATGGGTTGTAGTTGATTCCTCCTTGCGTACCAATGAGAGGCACATTAGAGAACTCACCACAACTATCAATAATATCCAAACTACCCAATGCATAATTATACCAAACAATATCATCATTAGTGAGAGACATAAGTCTCTGGGACCATCATAGACATTATTGGTTCTCTATGAAAGTAAGCGTCTGAGGCAAGTGCGAAATAAACCACTTAGACAGAAGAGGAACACAACACACAATAGTCCCACCACCTTTAGAATTACTCAAATGCAAAGATAAATACATGTCACCCAACAAAGTCGGAACATGATTCCCAATCAAGAAAATTCTAATGGCGTTAACATCAACAAAACCGTCAATAGTAGGGAACAAAGCCAAGCCATAGATGAGCAATACCAAGATAGCTTCAAAAGAATCCATGCTACCGGCTTGAGCAAAAACAGTATCTCTACCAATGAGAACCTCAGAAGTCAACACAAGAATTCCTCCTTTCTTCACCAAATGAGCATCAATCTCATATTTCTTCAGATGAAAAGCTTCAGCTATGATATGAGATCTCGGGATTGTTGAAAGAGTATATCTTTGGCAAATATTTTTTGTATCGTATCCACAGAGATTGGGTAATATTACCGCCGTTCTATAATTCAAATGTTATAAGTTAAGAAAGTAACAGGGTTGTTTTGTTTGGAGAAATATTTTGTGAGTGAAAGTTAACAAAGACTATTAAGTGGTTTTGGACAATTATAAAAGCTTGGCAAGATTGGAGTTCACTATTTCAAATATCTATGATTCCCTATGATAAATAATTAGATTCAAGATTATTGATGATGTTCAAATATCCTCTCAAAGTCATTTATGTCTAAATGAAATCGTGATAATTACTATATTGATCCTTAGACGATCTCTCCACCTAACTATCAATATAGCAACCTTTAATGTTCAATATCAACGAATAGTAATGAATAAGTCTATCTCTACAACTTATTCACTACTTGAAAATCTGTTTTATGTCTAAACTCGAGTAATCTCTCTCGACAACTACTCAAATCTGGTTTTCAACTTAAGGCAAAAACAGTAATCAATACATCAACAATCTCTATCTCATATATAAATCAAAGTGAATACATAGATAGATGAGAATAGCTACTACCTCCAATCTTGACAAAAGGGAGTTTAGCTCCTCATCACCATTGTTACAAAGTAGAAGGTTTTAGAAGAAAAACTCTGTTTTTCTCTATTACAAAAGCTCTACAGCACAATGTGTGAATGATAATGGAATCATTTTTCAATGCCCTAGGTTAAACTATTTTGTCTCTACCAAAAAAGGTTGACATTTCCCTAATTGGACTTTGTCATCTAAAGCAGAAAAGCAATTCCCAGACAGACCCAAAATGGCAAAAACAGCTGGCCTTCAAAACAACACTTTTGACCCAAAAATCAGTTTGCTGGATTCGCAGGGTTCGCGGGGCGAACTTTGTTCGCGGGGCGAACTGGTCCTGTCATGCAGTTCGCGGGGCGAACTTTGTTCGCGGGGCGAACTGAAGCTGCCTCAGTTTCCTTGTTTTGCAAGCTTCATCCAAAATCTTCCATATTATGATGCTGCAATCCAAAGCTTTCTCATCCAAAAATTCTACAAAACTAACAAATATGTGAAATAACTATTCAAAACAAAATAAATTAAACCTAATTGCATTTATACAAAATAGTGAGAATAAAAGTGTGTAATTACATCAAAACTTGGTAAAAGGGACCAATAAAATGGTATAAAAAGTAGTACTAATTGGTCCCTAACAACTCTCCCCAACTTAGCATTTTGTTTGTCCCTAAACAAAAGTTTCCACCCTTACAATCAAAGCAATGACACAAAAGATTGAAACAAGGATTTACCAAGAACATTCAAATGGTTCAAAAGTGTTTGGCATTTTCTCAATTCACCTATCTCAATTCTAGACAAAATATGAATAAGGGAAATGGTAAAGTGCAAAAATCATTCCAAGGAATTCAAAGCCATATATGTCAAAATTGAATCAAGCTTACACACACATCATAATAATGATGAATAACATGAAGGGTTACTTTCACTCATCCAAGCAATTAAATCAACAACAACTCAAATCATGCGGTTATCACAACAAGTACCAAATCATGTGAAAAATGAGAATCAAGAGGTCTTTCAAAGGTTGTAATGTGGCTTAGGTTACAAGAAAGGATATGATTAAGACAATTCAACCAAATTGCCTATCCTAAGGGAGCATTCCCAAAGATTCACTCTACACAATTTCCCTTTCTTTGATCCCTATCTTTTTCTTTTTCTTTTTCTTTTCAAATCCACACAACCATGAGCATTTCCTTTGCTTTTCTTTTTCTAATTTTTTCTATGCTCTATGGTTTCAAGGGTGATTTCTTTTTCTTGTTTCTTTTCATATTTTTACCCTTTCATAGAAACTCACTTTTCCAAGTTTCTAATCAACTTTTCACTTTACTCTCCCCAACTTTAGATTCCAAAACCAAATTTATTCAATAATGCTCCCTACTTAGACATAAGCAAAAGGCAAAATTTTGCAAACAACTCGGTTTGAGGTTTCAACTGATACGAAAGAAATTAGGATTCATTTATTCCACAATTTTCAATTGATTTTACAATGATCAATCAAATGAATCCTAAATTAAGCTCAAAGGGGGTTAACTAAGGATTATTCCTCACAAGGTTAGTTGATTCAAACTTTTTGGTCAAGTGGTTTTTCTCACAAACAATGCCTCTATCATTTTCAAAAATTTCACACAAAAATGGATTGATGCATGATTTAGCATGATAAGAATGAGTTAAAACAATGCTCGGTTTCCCGCTTTTTAGTGTACAATGGAAAGTCTCCTCACAACTGGCTAAGTCCTATTTTGATTCAAAAATGACATATACTTCAATGAATTTATGACATGGAATTTGCACACACCATCAAACTACTCATGTTAAGTCTAGAAAGCGATAAAGTGTACCTTGAAATGCCGACACTAATTCTTATCATCACCACTCGAAGTGTCCTATGCTTCTTTCTTTGCGATCATTTCTCGGTTGCTTAAAGCTTGACTTATGAGTAAGAACAATTAAACAAAAATGTTGGGAAACCAATATTTGATTAAAACACACTTAAATTTCAAAAAGTATTCATGCAATTATCAAGATACACTCTAAAATTCAACAAACTCCTCAATCTTCCTTCAACTCATCGCCATGGTTTACACCACCTCCTGCACCCCCCAAAAAAAAAATTGGCTTGCCCTCAGGCCACTTAGCATAATCAACAAAATCCTCTTAGGAAGGAAATGGAGAGGGGAAGTTTTGAAATTTGGAGGTTTGGACGTGGAGTAGCGAGGTTGTTGAAAGAATCTCCTAAGTTCGTGAAAATAGGAATGAAACGAAAATGACATGAAACAAAAGTTTTTTTTTTTTTTTCAGTTCGCGGGGCGAACTGAAGGAAATTTCAAAAAAATTAGTTCTGTTATTTACTGTTCGCGGGGCGAACTGAAGCTGTGAATTCAGTTCGCGGGGCGAACTGTAAAAACCAGAACCCAATTTTTTTCAAAATTTAACACAGCAAAAACTCACACAGCAGAAAAAATTTAAAATACGAACTTACAACGTTGGGTTGCCTCCCAACAAGCGCTTTGTTTAACGTCGTTTGAGCTTGACGGTCCACTGATTAGCCCGGTTTAAATAGAGACACGACATCCACATCACGATTTATGTCGCCACCATGGTAAACTTTGAGTCTTTGACCATTTACGGTCCAACTCTCTTGTGACTTTGGATCCTCGATTACAATGGCTCCACAATTCCGTACTTCCTTGACAACGAACGGTCCTGACCCTTTTGGCTTCAGCTTACCTGGTAATAACTTGAACCTTGATTTGAAAAGCAGTACCATTTGTCCGACATGAAACTCCTTGCGACGGGCCTTTCCATCATAGTATTTTTCTTCAATTGCATCATTTCGGAATGAATCATGTTTGTCATGCGGATGCTTCATAGCTTTAAAAAGATTAAAGGTCACCTCTTCGTCTTGCACTCTCACCTTCATTAGTCCATCATCTACGTCAATCATCATCCGAGCTGTTTTCATAAAAGGTCTTCCAAGAATTAGGGGCACATCACGGTCCTCATCCATCTCCACTATTACGAAATCTACCGGAAACAAGAATTTGTCCACCTTCACTAACATGTCTTTAGCAATTCCGTATGGTAAAGTGGTAGACTTGTCGGCTAGTTGTAAAGTCATTCTCGTCGATTTAATCTCAACATTCCCTAATCTTTTAACAATGGAGAGAGGGATTAAATTTATACTAGAGCCCAAGTCAATCAAACCATTTCCAGTGTATGTGCTTCCAATGGTCACCGGTAGAACAACCCGGCCCGGATCGGACTCCTTCCTTGGGAGAGTCTTTTGGATGATAGCACTACACCGTGCATCAAGCAGTATGGTCTCGTCTTCCACGTGTCTCCTTTTCTTTGTAAGAATGTCCTTCATGAACTTGGCATACCGTGGCATTTGTTCTAATGCATCAGCAAATGGAATGTTGATTTGAAGCTGCTTGAAGATGTCCATAAACCGTGCATAGTGTCTAGCGTTATCCTTCTTTGATGGTGCGTGCGGATATGGTAGATGTTGAACTGGAATGACATTCACTCCTTTGTCTCCTTTTTTCTTATTTCTTGGTTCGATTTCCTTATTCATTTCCGCTTCACACCGCTGTTCTTCCATCAGTTGTTGGTTCTGCTGTTTTCGCGGCGCGAAGGGAGATCGCGGCGCGAACTGAGCAGTTTCTACCACTTTCTTCTTCCCACAAGCCACATCCTCATTTTCCAGCACAGCATCCGTATCATTCTCAACTGTAATTTCCTCACCTTTTTTACTTGTCAACTCTCTACCGCTTCTAGTAAAAATTGCTTTGCAATGCTCCTTTGGATTAGTTTGAGTATTAGCGGAGAAAGAAGATCCTGCAGTTTGTTCCGACAGCTGTTTCGCAAGTTGACCTATTTGATTTTCCAAATTCTTGATTGCTGCTTCATTACTCTTCTGATTTGCCATGGAAGCTTGCATGAATTGTTGAAGAGTGTCCTCTAGCTTGGAACTTCCTCCTTGCGATTGTTGGCCTTGAGAATTGGGGTGTTGATAAGGACTTTGCTGCTGAAAATTTTGATTGTTGAACCTTGTTGGTTGGTAACCTTGATTGTTCCTTTGATAGCCTTGATTTTGATTGTTCACATAGCTCACTTCTTCTAGCGGAGGGCAAAAACCAGTAGGATGATCTCCTTGGCATAACTCGCAACATGCTACTTGATGTCGAACTTGAGAACTTTGAATCTCCTTCATTTGCTGTGGAAGCTTGGCCATTTGTTGAGTGAGAAGCTCCACTTGTTGAGAGAGTAGCTTGTTTTGAGCAAGGATGGCATCATTGGTATTTAATTCAAGAACTCCCGGTTTACGTTGTGAAGGACTACGGTCATGTTGACTTTGACGATCATTGAGTGCCATCCGGTCAATAATAACGTTAGCTTCTTCCGCAGTTTTTGACATAAGAGAGCCACCCGCGGTAGCATCCAAAAGTGTTCTGTGAGTTGATTGGAGCCCATTTAGAAAAATATGGATTTGAGTGAGCTCATCCAAAATATGGCTTGCACTAAGGAGTGTGGGAACATCCTCTTGAATAATGCTTCTTCACCCGCTTCATCAATTCCCGTCGAACCCGCAATCTCATAGAATTTGATGAGATGGGAGTACGGATCTTCATGATCCATTCCGGTGAATGGATTTGCATAGAGAAGTTGGAGGATTCCGGTCTTCATCTCCGTATTTCTTCCTCCACGGGCAAATTGAGCATTCCTTCTTGGACTATTAGCGGACATTTCGGTACGATTGTCATCCGCCATGTTTCCTTTACAAGCCTCTACAACCACTTCTTCGATTTGAACAAGTGCGGAAGTAGATGCTTCTTCTCTCCGGTTTCTCTCTTCGGCTAGTTTCCTTCTTCTTCGTGTTTTGCTATTGAGCTTCCGAGTGTTCTTTCAATTTCAGGATCGAATTGAAGTTGCTCCTCAGTTGCTTTTCCTCGCATGCACTAGAATCTTCAAAACTAACAAACCAAGTGAAACAAAAGAGGGATAACAATAAAAGTAACAAAACTTAAAACAATGAATTATTGCAATGCTTGTAATATCGACACCAATCCCCGGCAACGGCGCCAATTTGTTGAAAGAGTATATCTTTGGCAAATATTTTTTTGTATCGTATCCACAGAGATTGGGTAATATTACCGCCGTTCTATAATTCAAATGTTATAAGTTAAGAAAGTAACAGGGTTGTTTTGTTTGGAGAAATATTTTGTGAGTGAAAGTTAACAAAGACTATTAAGTGGTTTTGGACAATTATAAAAGCTTGGCAAGATTGGAGTTCACTATTTCAAATATCTATGATTCCCTATGATAAATAATTAGATTCAAGATTATTGATGATGTTCAAATATCCTCTCAAAGTCATTTATGTCTAAATGAAATCGTGATAATTACTATATTGATCCTTAGACGATCTCTCCACCTAACTATCAATATAGCAACCTTTAATGTTCAATATCAACGAATAGTAATGAATAAGTCTATCTCTACAACTTATTCACTACTTGAAAATCTGTTTTATGTCTAAACTCGAGTAATCTCTCTCGACAACTACTCAAATCTGGTTTTCAACTTAAGTCAAAAACAGTAATCAATACATCAACAATCTCTATCTCATATATAAATCAAAGTGAATACATAGATAGATGAGAATAGCTACTACCTCCAATCTTGACAAAAGGGAGTTTAGCTCCTCATCACCATTGTTACAAAGCAGAAGGTTTTAGAAGAAAAACTCTGTTTTTCTCTATTACAAAAGCTCTACAGCACAATGTGTGAATGATAATGGAATCATTTTTCAATGCCCTAGGTTAAACTATTTTGTCTCTACCAAAAAAGGTTGACATTTCCCTAATTGGACTTTGTCATCTAAAGCAGAAAAGCAATTCCCAGGCAGACCCAAAATGGCAAAAACAGCTGGCCTTCAAAACAACACTTTTGACCCAAAAATCAGTTTGCTGGATTCGCAGGGTTCGCGGGGCGAACTGGTCCTGTCATGCAGTTCGCGGGGCGAACTTTGTTCGCGGGGCGAACTGAAGCTGCCTCAGTTTCCTTGTTTTGCAAGCTTCATCCAAAATCTTCCATATTATGATGCTGCAATCCAAAGCTTTCTCATCCAAAAATTCTACAAAACTAACAAATATGTGAAATAACTATTCAAAACAAAATAAATTAAACCTAATTGCATTTATACAAAATAGTGAGAATAAAAGTGTGTAATTACATCAAAACTTGGTAAAAGGGACCAATAAAATGGTATAAAAAGTAGTACTAATTGGTCCCTAACAGGGATCTCCTCCAATCCGCTGAAAGGTACCGTGTCAGATACGAGCATACCCAAGAGATGAGCATACTCCTCCAACATAGGCACAAGCTGATAATCGGGAAAAGTGAAGCATCGGTAGAGAGGGTCATAGAATTGAACCAAAACATTAAAAAGTCCTTCAACCGCATTAGTAGATAACACAGATAAGAGTTTCCCATGTTATTGCTTGAAGTCCAGGGGATCTAATACAAAGGATGACAACTTCCTAAGCTCTTTCAAATCAGGACATCTGAAACTGTACTTATTAGTGTTACTTCGTCCACAATCCATGGTCTGAAAATATTTGCAAATAAGACCTTAGTTTCCTTGAAAATTTATTTCTTGTGATGAATGTCATAATGTGCATGTATGCATGAATCCAACAATCACACACAAGGGATCACAAACAAAGGTCAAGGGATGGATCAAGTCATCATCAAGATCAATCATCCATTTTTGTGGATTTTGGTTTTCACCTTATCAACATCCAAGTTCCATTGATATTGACGAGACTAGATCGGATCAACCGAGAATCAAAGGGTTTGTTGCGAGTCATAAGCATGAAGTCGGGTTAAGAACCATCCCAAAGGAGTGTACTAAGGGTAAAAACATGCAGATCATGTTCTATAAAAGTTCCCAGAGTCGTAATCCCATCTATCAGATACTACAGGTTAGGATGACTGACTAATCAACCCATAGTATTCTCAAGAGAAACTCGTCTGAGTGTAGTATCGCGTAACAACTATGATCAAGTCTACACTTGAACAGTCTCCACATTACGTACTAAATAGGCCAAGTTGGGTTAAATGTTCTACGGTCCTCAGCTTCTCAGACCCCATATTTAGAGAAAGTAATGCCTATTTACAAATAACTTGTGTGATATCAGTAACTCCAAAGAGGTCTCCATTGAGTAGATGGGTCTCAAGCCAACTTGTTAAGGACTACTCCACACAAGTTAAACATGACTATACCATCCTCCTATCTTAATTTCATTCAAGTTTGGGTTAGAACTTATCTCGCCACTCAGAGATCACCAAGCACAACAAACATATCATATCGCATAAATAATATATATAAACATCAAATATAGAAATATATACACATAAAAAAATAGGCTAAACCCACTGAGGACTACTGTTGGTGTAATCCCTAGAGGCCAATACTTTTGGTACTTGTATCAAATTATTTATTAATAATAAAAGGTTTTTTTCTTTATTATGTTTGTTTAATAAAGTCCCTAGAATAGCTAGTCCGTTTAATGTATCAAGTGTGACTTAATCATGAGATCCCATTAAAGATAAGGACATTATTCTTAAAGTATCTGTAGTTGAGCTTTGTTGTGAAGTGGGATAACATTAAAGCATTAAGACTACAATATATATATACTGATGATCGCATCTCATGGATCATGGATAAGGAGTTATCAAGTCTTAAACATAGGTATGAATATTAGGAGTAATATTTATACTGGATTGACCCGCTATGAGAATACTATATAGAATGTTATGCAAAGTTTCATAAGTTATTCTCATGGTGATAATGGTGTATACCACCCTTCGACCTGAAACCACTATGGACCCTAGATGTATATTTGAGTGCCTTATTGCTGATCAAACGTTGTCCGCAACTGGATTACCATAAAGACAGTTGATGGGTACTCCATAAAGCATGCTGAATGACATGAGTGACCTAGATGGAATTTGCCCATCCTGCGTAACAAGATAAATGTCTACGGATCCATTATTGAACTGGACAAGGATGACACAGTCTATGCCTTATGTTCAATATAGATATAAGGGGAAAAGGGTACTTGTACACATAAGTATTATCACAAAAGGATTTGTTATATCACATGACACTTTCGTGTCTTGGGTAACAGTGATGTGTTGCTAGATACTGCTCACTATTTATTATGTTAAATACGTGATTTAATATAATTGCCAATGTCGCGAAAACCTACAGGGTCACACACAAAAGGACGGATTGATGAGAGATAGAGTAAATAAGGAACATCGTAAGGTACATTGCACTTAAGTGAATGATAGAACATCGTAAGGTACGGTGCACTTAAGTAGAATACGAAATATGGTAAGGTACCACACGCTTAAGTTATTTTGGTATATCATAAGATATGGGCCACATACACTTAAGTGGGATTTTTAGCTTACAACCCACACAAGTGGTTCTATAAATAGAACCCTTGTGAAGAAGCATTTGAACAGATGAAAATTTAGTTTCTCTTTCTCTCTCTCTCACACATACACACACGCACACACACACACACACTCAAAACCTTCATTCATAGCAGCTAGCACTAAGACTGAAGGAATCCGTTCGTATGGACTGAGTAGAGGCATTGTCACCATTGAACGTTTGTGATCACTCCTTCGATCTGCATCAAGGGTTTCAATCGCCATAAGAGGTAACGATTCTATCACTGATCATGCCCATTCGTAAGGATCACTAAAGGAGAAATTTTTAATTTCTATTGCATTTTGGATCGCTATTCTCCTTCAGTGGTATCAGAGCCTCTTACGAAACCATGCATCAGATAGCTGTTTACTTTCTATTTTTTCTGTATTAATACGATTAAAAGATAGAATGAATCAAAGAATAAACCAGTAATTAAATTTGGCATCATGTATAATTTGGATGATTGATGTTGACTATGCTTCAGAATTCAACGTTAGTATGGTGAAGCAGCGATACATCGATCGTCCATAGGTTACACAATTGAGATTGATCAAGTTATATATATATATATATATATATATATATATATATATATATGTATATATATATATATATATATATATATATATATATATATATATATATATATATATATATATATATATATATATATATATATATATATATATATATATGATATAAGTAATTATGATGCAAAATACGGTATATATGATATATTGTTTCTCTTTCGTTTATTCAAACACTTAATGGTTGTTTTCCTTTGAGCGATCAATGGTCATTTGCTTCGGAATCCGACGAAAGTATGGTGAAGCAATGACGTGTTGATCAATCATATTGAATTAACAATCAAGGTGTGTTTGATGCTATGAAATTGGTGCATTAGGGTTCATGACGGTACAAGGGTTGTGTTATCAAAGAGTTATGCGATTAGGGTTGTGACTGCGCAAGAGTTGTGCTTTAAAGTATCAAGTGTTGATGCGAAAATCGACGTCGATTTCAAATGAATTATTTATTAAAATTTTGCGTCGGGGCACTTCCCCCTTGACCCTCGTCTAACTCTGCATAGTGTGATCAGTCACCGAAATTTAATTTAGTTTATTTAATAAACATAATTTAAATTAATAATAATAATAATGTGTTTATTGTTATTGTCTTATGGTGATTGGTTATGGCCTTATTTTTCCTTTATTTTGTTTTGGGATTTTAAAATACGACCTGCGTGTCGTGCCTCTCTTTTAATCTCTTAATGTAACTTCTTTTCTCATCTCACTCTCTTGTATGTAAAACGAGTTTCTTTTATGTAATGTAATGTTATGAAGAAAGAGAAGAATACAATATCAAAGGAGGACAACCTTGAAGATCTTTCTTGGAGAAGCTTAGATCGTTATTAGGTTAGCTTAGGTTCTCTCA
Organism: Lathyrus oleraceus; assembly: GCF_024323335.1. Lineage (NCBI taxonomy): Eukaryota > Viridiplantae > Streptophyta > Magnoliopsida > Fabales > Fabaceae > Lathyrus > Lathyrus oleraceus. The sequence goes on along the minus strand of NC_066580.1, from coordinate 397,736,931 downwards.
TTGGCTTGGGAGAACAATTGTGCTAGGGGACATAACTGTTTCATTTTGTATGTATGTTGATGCATGTGAATGTATGTTGATGCATATGAGAGACAATTTATATGATAAATAAGCCGGTGAGATCAGAATAATTGTAAATTACCTTAAATTAAATATTAAGTTTATGCTTTCCAAGTTTTAGCACTCATCAAGACTAGTATCGAATAATGTAGGTTTTGCCTATGTGAGGTGCATGTTCTTGTAAGACCCTAATTTTGACCCTAAGATCCCCCATGGCATCCTTCCATTACTCATTTGCATTGCCTCAAGGATCATAACATGTGTGGCTCCTTAACCCTTGGGTTGGGACTTGTGTGAGTGGTTTGAGACCACCAAACATGCTTGAATTGTATATTATTACCTTTCTTATTTTGTTTACTAACCAAAAGCACAAAAACATGTCACTAACCTTTTTGTTTTGAAGCTCAAGTGACCTTGTGATCCCTTGCTCCTAGGAGGTTCCTAAGCTCAATGAAGTATCTCAATTTTCCAATTTGATCAAGATAAACCAAAGGGCTTGAGGATTGTTTCCCAAGGAAACCCTAATTCAACTGTGCATTGATTGTGCCTTGCTCATGAAGCAACCTCAACCTATGATCAAATCCAATCAAAGGAAGTTCTTTCATTCATTATTTTATGCATATATGAGACTATGTGAGTATCCTCAATCATTCATTCATCAAGATTTGAAGTTTGGCTTTGAGAAGTTGACCAGTCAATTCATCTAACTAAACTAAGGATCACTAAGACCTAACTTTTTATGTGTTTGTCAAATGAAGATGACCAAAATAGAAAAAAATGTTCTTAAGAACCATATGAACAACTTTCATGTTCATCAAAAATCCATTTGAAACTTGGAAGGTCATTATTCATTTCAAAACATTACATGTCATTTTGACTGAAACCCTAATTTTGGGTCAACTTTCCAAGGATCTAACGTCTTCAATTTTTATGATTTTGAGGTGAGACCCATTGCATTAGAAATCTTAAGATGTCTACTTCAAATGTTATGTTGGACAAAATTTCATAATCCTAAAAGAAACACATGTGATAATACAAAACACTATAGGTCACTTTGGACCAAAACCATTGAATTTGAAAAATGTCCAACTTCAAGTGCCCATAACTTTCTCATAAAAAATCCAAATGATTCAAAATTTAATTCCAAATTGATAATCTTGAAAATATCTACAACTTTGATGTTGGAGGTTTTTACATTTGAGGCTTTCATCATTCAAATAGAAGGGATTGAAGTTGGTCATTTTTGGCAAAGTTTCCAAAGACGTGTTTTGTACCTCAAGCTTCAAGGCCAGTTTTCACAAATTTCAAAACTCCAAATGTATTTTTTCCCAACATGTCTTTTGTTCCTTATGTCAAGACGTTTCCAACCATTACTCACATGACCATGTTTGGATTTTCTATATGGGACTTTCGAAGAGATGAATGTGTAGGTCCAAATATGCAATTTACTTTGTATCTTCATGCACAAGCAAGTACCATGCCAACTGCACGTCCATTTCAACTTCAAATGATATCAGCTTGCATTTCCACTCAAGTTTGGGCCTCACATGTGCCTGTACAGGCCCATGCATGGAGGACCCAATTCTCATGCACACGGGTATTTCCTCACTTGGCATCAAGCTCAACTATAAATAGAAGCCTTGGCTCATTCAAATCTCAACCTTATGGTGATCTAAAGCTCTACTAAAATCAAAACCCAACCATACTCAAAGGAATTATGATTTTTATTTCTCAATTTCAAACTTGAATTTCAACACAATCAGTTGATCTTCAAGTTTCAATTCCTAAGCCTTGCATCCTCATTATCTCCTAATCAAATTGGAAGCAAGAGTTTGAGCAGATCGTGCTATTTAAGCTGCTCTTCAAAGGTATAACACCAAACTGTTTTGATCTAAAGCTTGCTATACAATGTGAATTGCTTGTGTTCAAACTGTTTTCTAAAGTCCTCGAGCAAGAGGCAGGCCAGTGGTGGTCTTGATTTCATGTTTTGAAGCATTTCAGTTTGCATACCTGGATTTTCAAGCTCAGATTTCTCACTTGATAGAAATCTTGAGGACAATCCAAGGTTACAAGGGTGGTGTACATCACCGTAGCTTCATTTTGGTACCTGGCTCGTGTGTTTTGGTTAAGGTTCAAAAACCTGCAACTGGTGGCCGGAGTTGGTTGGTCCACCGGAGAAGATGGAGGTTTCCACCACCATCCCCACGTGGGAGCATCCTGTCCCTCAGATCTGGCTCCAACGTTTTAATCACAACCTTTTATTTGTTTGACCTTTTTTAATTCCATTTGCGGCGCGTTGGACTAAGGATCATGGTACACTAGCGCCTCTGAGCCATTAGATGTGTCCACGTCATTTAATGAATCCTATCCAAGCGCCTTGGATTTTTGGCATTTTCTAATTTCTGTTTTATTTTCTTTTATTCCTTTTTATTTCAAAAATTCATAACTATTTTAATTGAGGTCACAAAAATATGAGACCAATGGCAAAAAAATTCTTGAAAAATCTAGTTTCATAATCTGATTTTTAATTATTTTTGTGACTTCATTTAATATTTTTTTGTGAATTATTTTGTTTTTAATAGTTTTTAATTCATTTTAAATACTTTTTTATATCTGGAAATTCCAAAAATATTTTCTTAACACATATGGATCATGATAAGTCTATGAAAAATATTCTCATCAATTTCTTAATTGATTTGAGATTTATTTGAGATTTTAATTCATTTGTGTTATATTTTATTTTTTTTAATTGATTTTAAATAGTTTATGTTTTCAAAAATTGTTGAGAAAATTTATCAAACCTTGTTTGACCATGTTAGACCTATGATAATTCAATTGGACTTATCCAAGTTGATTTGAATTGAATTTGAGGTTTGACCATATTTTGTTCATTTTATTTTATGTTTTATTTTAATTCCAAAAATACAAAAAAAAAACATGTTTGACTTTGTTAACTTCTAATATTCATTTCTCTTCTGTTTTACATTGGTTGATGATGATTTGATTCATATTTGATCATTGTGTTTTCATTATGTCATTTGAATTCTCATTTTGTTCATTTCATCTTCATCTCACTTCTTCTTTTATTTTGGCGAATGAGTTAATGATTTGTGGTTAGTCTTGACAAATGAGAGGCTTAACCTTCTTTGATCCAAATCAAACTCAACTTAATCAGAGATCAAGTGAGCTGCTTTGTGTCCAAGATAGGTTGCTTCTTAGTCAAGCAAAGAACCCAAAATCCATACAATGCCTTTCTCTTTTCTTTTGGCATGGCAAGTCGTAGGAGCTTGGCTTACTAGTCATGATCTCTAACTTGTGTTTATTTGCCTATAGCTTTATTGACCGGCCTCAGATAGGTGTGACTACTACATTAGTCCACTTACGATTGTTTAACATAGCGCTAAATTGTCTTATGACACACTAACATTAACCATTAACTACTAACTTTAATTCAAGCATTTAATTTCTTGCAATTTACTTTAATGCAAATTACTTTAATGCAAATTACTTTCTTGATCATTTATTCATATTTCCTTTTTACTTTGCTCACTTGAGCTCATATTTTATGTTTATGCCATTTTCCTTTTGCTCATTTGAGCTCATTATTGTATATAAATATATTGTTGCTTTGTGTTTGTTTTGTCTTTGTTTGTGTGAACCCAATGCAAAAAGGAGAAAGGACTTAGAATTAGGACCTCACCTATGCTTAAAGGAGTTCAAGAGCAACTAGGCCTCATGCCTTTAGAATGCAAAATCTTAAAGTTGACTTCAAAGGACCCCTAATCTAAACTCATTCTTTGTCCATTCCTCTTATTGTATTGTGAACTTTTTGATGTTTGCCCTTGTGTGATAGGGATTCCAAACTTGAGATAGTAAGAAGGACCATTGTCACGAGTATCCAAGTTAAGAGAGACAAGCCAAATGGAGATCCTAGGAGCTTGAATATAATATTTGTCTTGATTACTTGTTGCTTGCTAAGTCCAAAGGAAAGGAGCATATTGAATCATCTTTATGATCTCAAGAAAAGGAACTCCAAGGGTTTTATCTCTTCTCTTATCTTTGCATGTTTAGGACTAGCCCTTCTCTTCTTCTCTCCACTCTAACCCAACCCAAACACATTTTGTGCAAACTTTAACTTTGTTTTCAAACTTGAAACCTAGGCCTTATGCCTTTGATTTTCCAAAATCTTTTCATTAATACTCATTTTAAATGAATCTTAATCATACTTTGACTCATTTTGTGAATACTCCTAACTTGTAAGTACAACTCACTTCATGTGATTTTTGTGGTTCCAATGGCCACCCTTGCTAAACCTTTTTCATAAACATTAGCCATAGGTTTGAGTTATCATAGTGGTTGATGTAAACCTCACCTTATCCTTAGTGATTGGGCTATAAGTCTTCCATACTTATTATAGGTTGGTGTAAGACCCCAATTTTGTCCCTAAGATCCCTCATGGCATCATAACATTGCATTGCATAGCCTCAAGGATCATTGAGCATCTTGGTTCCTTTTCCCTTTAGGTGGGACCCCTTGTGAGTGGTTTGAGATCACCAAGCATGCTTGAATTGTATATCATTGATTTTTTTACTAACCAAAAGCACAAAAATATGTCACTAACATCTTTTGTTTGTAGCTTGAGCAATCACAAGGTCCAAAGCTTTTAGGAGATCCTATGTACAAAGACATGGTCAAGAGGAGATGAAAACAAGCATGGTAATGGTTCCCAAAACTCTCATCCATCAAATATGCCTTCCTAGTATCTCAATTCATCATTTTTGATCAAAGCAAGTCAAAGGATTTGAGGTCTGTTCCCCAGAGAAGCCCTAATTCATATGTGCATCATAATGCCTTGCCCATGAAGCAACCTCAGCCCATGGTCAAATGCAATCAAGGTAAGTTCTTTAATTCATCATTTCATGCATATTTGAACTTATTTGAGTGTCCTTAATCATCAATTCATCAAGATATGAGGCATGGACTTGAGAAGTTGATCAGTCAATTCATCTGACTATCTTGAAATGCACTGAGACCTAACTTTTTATGTGTTGGTCAAATGGAGATGGTTCCAAAAGAAAACATGTTCTTAAGGACAATGTGAACAACTTTCATGTTCATCAAAATTTTATTTGAAGCTTGGAAATCCATCTGCCATTCCAATACATTATAGGTCATTTTGACTGAAACCCTAATTTTGGGTCAACTTCCCAAGGACATAACTCATTCATTTTTTATGATTTTGAGGTGGGATCAAATTCATTGGAAAGCTTGAAATGTCTACTTCAAATGTTATGTTGAACAAAATTTCAAAATCTAAAAGTAAATACATGTGATAATGCAAGACATCATAGGTCCTTTTGGGTCAAAGGCATTAAAAGTCAAAAAAGTCCAACTTCAAGTGCCCATAACTTCTTCATCAAAAATCCAAATTGTTGATTCTAAGAGTTGGCAGCAATTTTGGTAAAACAAAGAGTGTTCACAAGATGTCTTGTGTGATGTCTTAACATGAGATATCCTATGTACCTGCTGAAGATGAAGAACATATGCAAGCAGGATTGTTTCAGAATGCCACATACATTGACAAGGCTTCTGATATTGGTTGTACCTGCTGGAGCTTAAATGGAAGACATATGTTGCAGGATTGTTTCAGTTGACATACTCATTGTCATGATAACTGATATGGCTGTACCTGCTATAAAAGGAAACTGGATTATGCAGGATTTTTCCAGATGTCAGACCCGATGTCTTGACATCTTGTACACAGAACATTTAGTATGAATGTCTGGTGTTTTGTGATTGCACAATTAGTGGCAATCATTGGTTGATTAAAGATATGGCTAGCTGGCGCATTCTATCAGGGATATCAACCAGATTTGTTTATTTTCCAAGGAGATCTTTACAGCTGATATGAAAAGATTTGATTGGAAAATATATCTAGGGTTTTCAAGGTGTCCAATACTTCTATAAAAAGGGACTTAGAAAACCTGATTGTACACACAACCAAGACTGAGCGAAATTTAGAGAGAGAGCTAGGGTTTGTGTCTGTAGGTCATTCAAGTCATCCATTGATGATTGAATTGGACTGATTTGTCTTCTTGATCAAAGCTTTGAAGCAAGATCAAGAGTGTGTCTTCTTGATTGAAACTGTGAAGTAAAATCAAGAATATTGTAATCGAAAAGTATTTGCTTTTCACAAGGGATTGTTGTTTTCAATCACGGGTGTGTGATTGTAAGGGAAGTGAGTGGGTTCTCATATCTAAGAGTGCTTAGGTAGAAATTGCACGGGTAGAGATTAGGTGAGAAAGACTGTAACTTGGTGAAGTGTACGAATAGTCTTTGAACTAATTCTATTATAGTGGAGTTCCTTCATGGCTTGGTAGCCCCCAGACATAGGTGAGTTGCACCGAACTGGGTTAACAATTGCTTGTGTTATTTGCTTTACCATTCTGTTTCTGTTTATCCATTGTTTATAACCAGATATCAGCGTCGTGACATTACCTTCGACATCTTTTATCTGATACCAGAATTTCAATTGGTATCAGAGCAGGCATCCTGCTCTGGTTCTGGGTGAGATCTAGGGCAGTACTTTCTGGTACAATGGAAAGAGATGGAGGATCTGTTCATAGGCCACCAATCCTGGATGGTTCTAACTATGACTATTGGAAACCTAGAATGGTAGCGTTTTTAAAATCCCTTGATAACAAGGCTTGGAAAGCTGTCTTGACAGGATGGGTGCACCCTGTAGTCACTAAAGAAGGAGAAGCCACTACTGAGAAGAAACCTGAAGAACAATGGTCCAAGGAGGAGGATGATCTTGCTCTTGGAAACTCTAAAGCCTTGAATGCAATATTCAATGGTGTAGACAAGAATATTTTCAGGCTGGTAAATAACTGTGAAGTGGCCAAAGATGCTTGGGACATTCTCAAGACCACTCATGAAGGCACCTCTAGGGTAAAGATGTCTAGACTTCAGCTGCTCACCTCCAAGTTTGAAAACTTAAGGATGAAAGAAGATGAAAACATTCATGAATTCCACATGAGTATCCTTGAGATAGTTAATGCTTCAGGAGCCCTGGGAGAGAAGATGACAGATGAAAAGTTGGTGAGAAAAATACTTAGGTCACTCCCTAAGAGATTTGCAATGAAGGTGACTGCCATAGAAGAGTCTCAAGACATCTCCAACATGAGGGTAGATGAGTTAATTGGCTCCCTCCAAACCTTTGAGATGGGATTGATTGAGGGAACTGAAAAGAAAACCAAGAGCATTGCCTTTGTTTCCAACACAGAAGAGGAAAACTGTCAAGATGTGGATAAAGAATGGGCCAATGAAGTTGCAATGCTGGGGAGACAGTTTAACAGACTGTTAAATAAAATGGACGTCGGATCCAAGGCAAATGTCAAGAACATCGCGTCTGACATCAGTAAATCCAACAATGCTGGAAGAAAAGCAAGAGCAGATGAGAAGCCCAAAGAAGGAAAAGAGGTTTAGTGCTATCAATGTGATGGGTATGGACACATCAGGTCTGAATGTGGGACCTACCTTAAGAAACAGAAGATGAGCCTTGCTGCCACATGGTCTGATGAGAGTGATACTGAAGAGACTGCAAATCTTATGACTGCTTTGACAGGAAGATATGAATCTGATGAAGAGTCAAGTGATGGTGAAGTAACCTTTGAGGAATTGGCCTCTACCTACAGAGAACTGTGTCAGAAAAGTGTTGAACTGAACAAACAGTCTTTAAATCAAGAAAAGGACATAACTCAACTTGAGAATGAGAAGGTAGAATTCTTGGAAACCATCTCCAAATTGAAAACAGAAGTTGTGGCTCTAAAGGTCAAGCTAGATGAAGATCAACAAGTTGAGAGCCAGAAGATAGTCTAACTGGAGAAAGAAAAAGCAGAACATGTGGAAACTATCCTCAAGCTAAAGACTGAAGTTGTGCTCCTAAACTCAAAACTAGAAGAAACAACCAAGTATGTAAGGATGCTGAACAATGGATCTGACTCCTTAGACAAGATTCTTCAGACTGGACAAGTCACAGGAGTCAAATCTGGATTAGGGTACCATAAAACCAAGGCTGAAAGTAGCTACATTGGCTGCAAACCTCAAGCTAAACCTAAATGCAGCAATAGTAAGAGGAGTTCCAAGATGTCACATCATATGTCACACCATCAGAAGAAAGAACAGCAAAAATACAAACACCAAAGATGGAGATGTCATTACTGTGGGAAAGTTGGACACTCAAGGGCCTTCTGCTATAAGCTGTATGGTTACCCTACCCACCTTCATCAGCAACAGCAAAAGAGAAAACAGCAGTATGGCAGACACCAAAGATGGAGATGTCATTACTGTGGGAAAGCTGGACACTCTAAGTCTTCCTGTTATAAGTTGTATGGTTATCCTAGCCATGGGCATCAACAGATCCACTACAGGACTATCAACAAGAAGCAATGGGTTCCTAAGACTAATGTCACAAGTGTAATGGCTCTCAAAGAAGAATGGTATTTTGACAGTGGATGCTCTAGAGACATGACTGGGAACTCAGACTTGATAACTGATCTTCACCCTCATGACTTAAGCTATGTAACCTTTGGTGATGGAGCTAAAGGTGAAATAAAGGGGATAGGCAAGCTTGAATGTCCTGGAGCTCCTAAACTTGACAATATTCTTCTGGTCAAGGGCTTGACTTCAAATCTAATAAGCATCAGTCAGCTAGGGGATCAAGGTCTGAGTATCATCTTCACTAAAACTGAATGTCTGATTATGAACAAAGACAGTGAAGTAATTATGAGAGGAATCAGGACCAACAACAATTGCTACATGTGGAGCTCTCAAATGGATAATCCCTCTAAGATGAGTACAGTTGCAAGAAGAATCATCAAGGGAAAGTGTCAGGTAAGGGTGTGAATAGCTAACCCCACGGAAGAAAAGGTCTTGATGGCACAAACACCTGAACACATGACTGGTGGTATGAAGACTGAAGTTAGTAAGAGCTTTGCTGGAACTAAGACACAAGGAACTATGTCAGTTGAAAACAACAATGCTCAACCAGGGTGGATGAAATTGTTGAGAATTATCTACAATGTCACACTCGATGCTATGACATTGTATTATGACAACCTGACTGCAAAGGACTTGCATGAGGAAAAGGGAAAATTAGGGGCGTGTTTTTTTGAGAAATTATGGCAATTAATGTGTAGTGGAAAAGGCAAGAATAATATTGTCTTCCCAATAAAAAGAAAAAGCCACATTACTAATGAACCATCTCTTAGTATTGGAAATAGCACACTCTGCCTAAACACAATCAAAGAACCTCTGCTAGGGCAAAGAAAGTTTTCTCAAAAGTTCAACAACATGTCTCAACATCCGTCAACATCTAGCTCAAAATCCTTCCATACTAGAACTTCCTCCATGGAATTCTTAGATGAAGATTTGATGGAAGTAACTCCTCTGCGTATGATACCAGGTAACGTTCCAAGCTCACCTTCCATGACTAGAGCTGAGCAAGGTAACACTCCTGAAAAATCGCCTGATAAAGAGGACATGCACTCTACTGATCGCATCATAAGAAACCTAGTTACTAGCATACTGAACGAAGAGCATGGAGTTAAGGACATTTTTACTCCTCTGTCCAGAAGGGAATCCTCACCTGAAGTGGAAAGCCAAGCTGAGAAAGATGATAACTCATCTAAAACAGAAACGGAAGTAGCTGTTGAGGGTCTGTGTTCACTTGGAAAAAACTTACCTAGAATGTCACCTGATACTGCTCAGGACATTGAGGAAGAAAGGTCTGAGGAAGAAGATGACACGTTGGTCAATCTTGTGAAAACAAGTGTAGCCAATAGATTGAGAAAGAGGAAGAGTATGGCTGAGATGAGGACATGTAGGAAAGAGAAAAGGGTTGCTGGTATGGGTCCCTCCAAATCTTGGAGTAAAGTAGAGGTCAGAAAGAAGAAAGACAGTGAAAGGTCTGAATCTAATGAAGACGATGTTCCAGACATCTCCTCTGACAAAAGAAAGGCTGTAAAGAAGTCTTCCAACAAAGTAGCTGCTAAGCACCTAGACAAATGGAGGTTTGTCACTCAAAGAAGGGTAGAAGTTGAAAGAGAACTAGGAAAAGAGACTGTTGAAGAAGTAATGGAGCTAATCAAGGCAGGTGGTCTTATGAAAACTGTGACTGCTCTGCCTCAATGCTATGAAGGGCTAGTCAAAGAATTCATTGTAAACATTCCTGATGAGAGTTATGGAAAAAGCAGCAGGGAGGTCTGCAAAGTGGTTGTTAGGGGTAAGTGTGTGAATCTTTCACCAATCATCATCAACAGGTTCCTGGAAAGAGAAACTAATGAAGGGGTAGATCGAGAGGCCACAGATAATGAGATCTGTAGGATGATTACAGCTGGCCAAGTTAATGAATGGCCCAGTAGGAAACACCTTGCATCTAGTAAACTAACTATCAAGTATGCCTTCTTGCATAAGATTGGTTATGCAAATTGGGTTCCTACTAATCAGATATCCACCATCTCCATTGCTCTTGGGAGGATCATTCATGCTATTGGAACAAGGGTTAACTATGACTTTGGCAAGTTCATATTTGAACAAACCATTATACATGCTTCCACCAATGCTGTAAAGTTGCCCATTGCTTTCCCATCTATCATCTGTGGGATCATCCTGAGTCAACAACCAGGAATCCTGAGGACAAGTGATATCCCTAGTAGGAGGAAAACCCCTCTGTCCATCCATTACAAGCTGTTTGAGGGAAGTCATGTCAATGATATCATGACATCTGCCAGAAGGGAGTCTACACCCAAAGGAAGTCTGATTGACCAACTGAAAGAGACCTGCAAGGAATTGGACAATGGAATAAAGGTGGCAAAAGCTAGAAAAGAGGCTTTAGAAGTTCTCATCTGTAGCCTGGAAAGGGAAGAAAGAGAAAATATTAGAAAGGAATCAATTACAAGATCCCAATCCTGTTCTGAAAGCTCAGAAGATTTTGAAGATGAAGATGAAGGTGAAGAAGATACCTCTTCTTCTGATTAATGGTTCCTTCCTGTATTGAAGACCTGGAAGGGTGCTGGAAGGTGGAGGTTGTTGCTGTTTGAAAGGTTGTTGTCTTGAATGTTTTTGTGTTTTTGTGGCAGTCCTCATGATGCCTGTTTTGTAATATTTAGGGCTCTTAATGAGTTCCTTGAATTTGTTCATTATCTCAGCTTTCTGCTGTGTATAATGATGGTGTGTACTTCCTGAATATTCTGTTTTAACATGCTTAATGTTATAACATCTGTTTTAACTTTCTCTGCTAGACTAATAGACATTTATTTTGTCTGATTGGTCACCTTTGGTCAAATCTTGACTAAAAAGGGGGAGAAGGTGCTTGATATGGAAGTTGGATGTGGCTGGACTGGAGGACAACTATTATTGGAAGAAGTGCACAGGTGCTACAACAGTATGGTTGTATGTTTACAGATGTCAAACAGGATGTCTGATATGGTGCACAGATGTTGTTGTTAAAGCAGATGTCAGTATGACATTCTGGCTGGTACAGGTGCTGGAGTTTTCAGTAGCTGTTTTGATGAATGCACAGATTTAGGGGGAGAAGAAGTACCCTGGTGTATTGTGCATTTGTGTGTCTTACTAGTTGCATCCATAACTAGTAATTCTGATTTTTTGCACATATTTAGGGGGAGAAGAAGTACCCTTGTGCATATGTGTATTACTAGTAGCCATAGCTAGTAATTGTTTTGCTTCTGCTACTGATTAAACTACTGTTATGCGGTTTAACTGCTGATAGTTTAACTTGTGAACAAAAAAGACAGATATATGTTTTAGCCAAAATTTGCCAAAGGGGGAGTTTGTTGATTCTAAGAGTTGGCAGCAATTTTGGTAAAACAAAGAATGTTCACAAGATGTCTTGTGTGATGTCTTAACATGAGATATCCTATGTACCTGCTGAAGATGAAGAACATATGCAAGAAGGATTGTTTCAGAATGCCACATACATTGACAAGGCTTCTGATATTGGTTGTACCTGTTGGAGCTTAAATGGAAGACATATGCTGCAGGATTGTTTCAGTTGACATACTCATTGTCATGATAACTGATATGGTTGTACCTGCTATAAAAGGAAACTGGATTATGCAGGATTTTTCCAGATGTCAGACCCGATGTCTTGACATCTTGTACACAGAACATTCAGTATGAATGTCTGGTGTTTTGTGATTGCACAATTAGTGGCAATTATTGGTTGATTAAAGATATGGCTAGCTGGCGCATTCTATCAGGGATATCAACTAGATTTGTTTATTTTCCAAGGAGATCTTTACAGCTGATATGAAAAGATTTGATTGGAAAATATATCTAGGGTTTTCAAGGTGTCCAATACTTCTATAAAAAGGGACTTAGAAAACCTGATTGTACACACAACCAAGACTGAGCGAAATTTAGAGAGAGAGCTAGGGTTTGTGTCTGTAAGTCATTCAAGTCATCCATTGATGATTGAATTGGACTGATTTGTCTTCTTGATCAAAACTTTGAAGCAAGATCAAGAGTGTGTCTTCTTGATTGAAACTGTGAAGTAAAATCAAGAATATTGTAATCGAAAAGTATTTGCTTTTCACAAGGGATTGTTGTTTTCAATCACGGGTGTGTGATTGTAAGGGAAGTGAGTGGGTTCTCTTATCTAAGAGTGTTTAGGTAGAAATTGCACGGGTAGAGATTAGGTGAGAAAGACTGTAACTTGGTGAAGTGTACGGATAGTCTTTGAACTAATTCTATTATAGTGGATTTCCTTCCTGGCTTGGTAGCCCCCAGACGTAGGTTAGTTGCACCGAACTGGGTTAACAATTGCTTGTGTTATTTGCTTTACCATTCTGTTTCTGTTTATCCATTGTTTATAACCAGATATCAGTGTCGTGACATTACCTTCGACATCTTATATCTGATACCAGAATTTCACAATGATGCAAAATTTAAGTCCATTTTGATTGTCTTGAAACGACATACAACTTTGATGTTGGAGGTCTTTTCATTTGAAGCTTGCATCATCAAAACAGAAGGGCTTGAAAGTTGGCCAATTTTAGAAACCTTGCCTCGACATGTTTTGCACATCACACTTTAAAATCAAATTTCATAAATTTCCACACTTCAAATGAGTTTTTGTCCAACATAACATTTTTCCTTATACAAATACCTTTCCAACCATTACCCATATGCCTATGCTTGGATTTTCTAAATGGTACTTTCAAAGAGATGAATTTTTAGGTACAAAGAAGGAATTCACTTGAAATCTTGGTGCATAAGCAATTGTCTTGCAATTCACACGTCCATTTCCATCTGGCTGGTGTTCAGAACTCATTTGGCATTGTTTTTGGGCCTTGTGCATGATCATGCAAGCCCATGCAATGAAGCTTCACATGCCATGCACACGGATTGCTCACACTCTCCTTGCCATTTTCTCTATAAATAGAGACCTCATTCCCTCCATTTCACACGCCCAATTCAACCTGAAATGTTGTAGGATTCTCTCCCTAACCATCACTAAAGAAGCAATTGCATTTTTCTCAAAAATTTTCAGATCTAGAATTCAGCTTCATCTGGTTGTATTCTTAGATCTAATGCTTCTAGACCTTCATTATACACTTCATTGAACTTCTGTTTTGATAAAGCAAGCAAGGCATCGTGTTGAAATCACCAGAACTCAAGCTTACATTCCAACTGGTATTTTCTTCGATTCTCCTAATCCATTGACCTTTTGGCTTAGATTTTGTGTTGGCTGAAGTCCTCTCAATGGAGGCATCATGTTTATGCTTTTAATTTTTGAAATTCATTGATTTCATGATGAACACCAGATTTTTCCATCTCTGATTTCTCATACTATGGAGATCTAGAGGGAAAATGGATGGTACAGGGATGATGTACATCATCCCAGCTTTCTATTGATGTATAGATCGCACGATTTGGTTAAGGTTTGAGTTTCTGCAATTTGGCTGGAATCCTGAAGCTCACCGGAGAAGACGGTGGCTCCGGTGGCTTCATCATCTCCAGATCAAATCTGGACCGTGTGATGGTGTTTCTAGATTCGATCCCAGACGTCCATTGTTATGACTTTTATTTCTTTTCCATGTGCACGCATTGACTTGGATCCATGGTAAGCGCGCGCTGAGAGTCCTTGGATGTGCCACCTCATTTAATGAGGTTGATCCAACGTGCCATGATTTTTCTCATTTTCTGAATTTCTTTTTATTTTTGTTTAATTCCAATTATTTTCAAAAATCAATATCTCTTTCATTTTTAATCCAAAAATTATGGGACCAATTGCATTATTTCCCAAATAAATTCTAGTTTCTATTTCTGATTTTTAATATTTTTTATTTTGTCATTTGATATTTTTTTGTGAATTTTCTCTTTTCTGGTTATTTTTAATTCATTTTAAATAGTTTTTGATATTCAAAAAATGCAAAAGTATTTTCCTAACCTATTTGAATGATGATGGATCTATGAAAAATATTCTCATCAATTTTTGAATTGATTTGAGATTTATTTGAGATTTTAATTCAATTAGATTATTTTTATTCATTTTTAATTGATTAAAAATAGTTTCTGACATTAAAAAATGCTGAAATTTTTTGTCACACTTTGTTTGACCTTGTTGAACTTGGGATAAATTACTTGGACCTTTCAAGGTTGATTTGAAGTAATTTTGAAGTTTGACCTTTCCATTATTTTAATTCAAGTTTATTTTAAATATTAAAAAATGCCAAAAATATTTTATTCTTTTCTTGACATCCAATCTTCATCTCACTTCTGTTTTTGATTATTTGACCTTGACTTTCAATGTTATTGGTCAACATATGAGGATTGGTATATGGTACTTCATTTAATGCACTTTAATTTTGTCATTTCCATTTCTCTTATCCATCTTCTCCTTCTTCTCCTATTTCTTTTATTTTTGATCAATGAGTTGAAGGTTGATAAGTTAGCATTGATTAGGGAGATTTAACCTTCCTTGATTCAAATCTAATTCATCTTGATCAATTGATCAAGTGAATGGCTTTGCATTAAGGATAGGTTGTCTTCTAAATCATGCAAAAGGCTTAAACCAATACAAGATCACTTCTCTTCTTCTTTTTGGCATGGCAAGTTGTTGGGACTTGGTTCACTAATCAAGACTCCTAACTTGTGTTTGTTGCCTACATTATTATTGATCGACCTCAGATAGTTGTGACTTCTACATAAGTCCAATTACGATTGCTTAACATAGCGCTAAATTTGCCTTATGGCACACTAACTACTAACACTAACTATTGACAATTAACATTTACTTTATGCAATTTACTTTTATGCAATTTACTATTCTTGCACACTTTATCCATTTGCTTTTCTCTTTGCTCATTTGAGCACATGTTTATGTTAATGCCATTTGCCTTTTGCTCACTTGAGCACATAATTGTGTATATATTATTGTGTTTGTGTTTTTGTTTTGATTATTATGGACCAAAATGCAAAGAAATGGGCTTAGTTTCTAGGACCTTCCTTATGCAAAATTGGAGTAAAAGGATCTTAATGATGAACATGGATTAGAAGGACCAAATCTCTAAACTCACTCTTATCCTTTCTTGTTTTACTCCATGAAACTTTTGATGTGTGTGTTTTTGTGCTAGGAGTTTCCATTTGAACTTAATTGGAGGACCATTGCCATGTTCATCTAAAGAGAGAGATGCAAAAGCCATTGGAGGATTCTTAGAAGCATGACCTTGTGTTTGATGCTTGAAATATTTTCTTTGTGGTTGCTTTGTTCCAAAGGATGGGAGCTACTTGGATCATCAATATGATCTCAAGAGAGGAACTCCTAGTGTGGTTTCTTTTCTTATCCCTCACCTTTTTGTTTTGCTTAGGACTTAGCCATTCTTCTTCTTCCCTCCACTCTAACCCAAGCCAAAACTTTTTGTGCAAACATTTAACCATTGTTTTCAAACATTAGAAACCTAAGCCTTATGCTTTTGATTTTCAAACTTTCTTTTCATAACAATTATTTTGAATTGAATCTTTAAGTCAATTTTGACCATCTTTTGTATAGACTTCTAATTGGTAAATATAACCCATTCAAATGTCTTTTGTGGTTCCAATGGCCACTTTCTTATTCAAAATCTTTCATAACCTTTAGCTATTAGGTTTGAGTTATCCTTGTGGTAGATGTAATACTCACCCATATCCTTAGTGATGGACAATGAGTCTTCCATGCTTATTATAGGCTTAACCCCTCACTAGCATGTTGAAGTTATCCTCACATGGTGGATTTGTGGTTCGGTTGAGTTTTCTCCCTTTGATAACAAGAGACCTTAAGGCTTTTGGACCAATCAATTCACCAACTTGTTTTGAGATTTTTACCCCGAACTACGAGGTTTTGATCCTATCTTTTTATAAGATGGTACGTAGGCAATGGGTTTATCCATCCAAACAAAAATGTAAATAACTTGTATATTCTCCTCTCATCTCTTCAATCATGTTTGCACAAACAAAATTTCACAAAAATAACAACCTTTGCAACAAGTATGAAAAGGGCTCCCTAGGAGTACCTAGGATGTTTTGGGTGCCTAACACCTTCCCATTACATAACCAACCCCCTTACCCAGATCTTTGTTTTCTTTTACTAGTTTTTGTTAAAACTATTAGGTTTTTGTTCGCTTTCTAACCATTCCTTTGGATAAATAGAAGTGCGGTGGCGACTCGACTTGTATGATTTACCTTGGATTTAGTCAATATCTCTAATGGTAATGAATACCCCGCTACAGTTGGATCCCTCACTAGTATGTTGAAGCTCTCCTAACATGGTGGATTGTTGGTTTAGGTTAAGTTTTCTCCCTTTGATAACAAAAGACATTAAGGCTTTTGATCAAATCAATTCACCAATCTTTGAGATTTTTTACCCCGAACTACGAGGTTTTGATCCTACCTTTGTGATGGTACGTAGGCAATGGGTTTATCCATTCAAACAACAAAATTGTAAATATAATGTATATTCTTTTCTCATCTCCCCAATCTTGTTTGCAAAAATCTTTTCACAAATACCAACCTACAATACACATTTGCAAAAAGAGGTTCCCTTAGAGTACTAAGGATGTTTTGGGTGCGTAAAACCTTCCCATCTCATAACCAACCCCCTTACCTAGATCTCTGACATTTTTATTAGTTTTTGATTTGATAAAACTTCTTACTTGGATTTTGTTCGCTTTTTAGCCTTTCCTTTGGACAAATAAAAGTGAGGTGGCGACTCAAATTGTATGCTTACTTTTGATTTATTCAATGAATCTAAAGGTGACGAATACCCCGCTACAGAAAAGTGGCGACTCTACTGGGGAACTTATGATGTGAAGCTTCCTAGTGGGTTTAGCCTACTTTTTTCTTGTTGTATTGTATGTTTATATTTACTTGTGACATATTTTTTTGTGCAAATTTAGGATGACTGTATTGTTTGTAATGTATGAATTGCTTGATATATATCAATTGCTTGTGTGCTTGGTGGTCTCTTGTGAGATGAGTTCTATACTCGAACTCGAGTGCACTTATGATAGGAGAATGGCATAGTCTTGTTGACTTGTGTGGAGTTATTCCTTAGTAAGTTGACTTGCAAGCCCATTCACTTGGTGGAGGTCTTGTTGGGATCAATAATGTCACACAAGTAGTCGTGGTTAGGCATTACTCTTTCCAATATAAACCTTAGAAACCAAGGACCTTAGATTACATAGCCCATCTTGGCCCATTTTAGGACGTGGTGCAAAGGTCATTCAAGTGTAAGATTTGATACGATTGTTACGCGATACTACACTTATAACAGTCTCTCTTGAGAATATTTTTGGAATACGAGTAGTCATTTTATCCGATAATATCCGAAAGATGAGATGATGACTATGGGGACCTCTTTTTAGAACATGATTGTCAGGTTTAACCATAGTACACTCCCATTGGGTGGTTCTTAACCGAGACTCCATGCTCGTGACTTACAACAAACCCTTGATTCGCAGTTGATCCGTTCTCGTATATCTTCAATATCAATGGTGTTGGTTCTAAGTGTTGGCAGCAATTTTGGTAAAACAAAGAGTGTTCACAAGATGTTACATGTGATGTCTTAACATAAGATATCTTGTACCTGCTGGAGGTTTAAAATATAATTATGCAGGATTGTTTCAGGATGTCATACCCTATGTCTTGACATCTGATATTATGTACTTGCGGGATATTTAAAATGGAATTATGCAGGATTATTCCAGGATGTCAGACCCGATGTCATGACATCTGTACACAGAACATTCAGTCTGAATGTTATGTGTTATGTGATTGCGCTTTTAATGGCAATCTATGTTTGATTTATGAGTTAATTGCAGATGCAATCAATCAATGATTACAACGTGATTTAACTTATTTTCCAAAGAGATCTAACCAACTGTCACGAGAAGATTTAAAAGGAAAATAGTATTAGGGTTTTATGATGTCTAAGCACAGCCAAATGCTTCTATAGAAAGGACATGGAAACCCTGATTTGATACACAAGAAATATAAAGCAAAATATTTAAAGAGAATAAGGGTTTAAGTCTTGTGTGGTCGTGTGACTTGTAAGCCATTCAATTCATCCATAGATGATTGAATTGGTCTGATTTTTGAGTCGTAATTTGTCACTCAAAGCTTTTAAGCATGAGTGTGTGTCTACTTGATTGAAGCTGCTAAGTAAGATCAAGTGTGTGTCTTTGAAGAGTGTCTTCTTTTGATTGTAATTCTTGTTTATATCACTGGTGTGATTGGGGGGGAGTGAGATGGGATCTCATATCTAAGAGTTCTTAGGTAGAAGTCACACGGGTAGAGATTAGGTGAAAAATACTGTAACTTGTGTAGTTTACTGAGAGTCTTTGAACTGATTCTATTTTAGTGGATTTCCTTCCTGGCTTGGTAGCCCCCAGACGTAGGTGAGTTGCACCGAACTGGGTTAACAATTGATTATGTCTCTTGCATTACTGTTCTTTATCTTTATTCTGTTTGTATTATTCGGATATTAGTGTCGTGACATTACCTTCGACATCTCATATCTGATACCAGAATTTCAAATGGAACTTGGGTGTTGATAAGGTGTAAACCATAATCCACCAAAATAGATGATTGATATTGAGGATGACTTGATCCATCCAGTGACCTTTGTATGGTGTGACTTGCTTGATCCTTGAGTGTGATTGTTACATCCATGCATTCATGCATTCATTTGCATTCATATCATCAACAAGAGAAAATTTCAAGGAACTTAAGAGGTCTATTTGCAAATTTTCAGACATGGATAAGCAAAGAAGGAATAAGAAGAAGTATAGTTTCAGACAACCCGACTTGAAAGAGTTAAGGAGTTTGACACCCTATGTATTAGAGCCTTTGGAGTTCAAAGCTCCCCATGGGAAGCTCTTGTCTATTCTTTCTACTCAGGTGGATGAAGGTTTGATGAGTGTGTTATTGCAGTTCTACGATCCCCTGTATCGGTGCTTCACTTTTCCGGATTTCCAGCTCTTGCTTACACTTGAGGAGTATGCCTATCTTGTGGGTATACCTATCTTGGATCAGTTGTCGTTCAGTGGTTTGGAGAGGGTTCCTTCTTCCCAAGAGATTGCTAACATGCTTCATGTAGATGTATCTGATGTTGTTGCTCATATGACTACCAAAGGTGGAATTCAAGGTCTCCCATCTGATTTTCTCATTGCCCAAGCTAATTTGTTTGGGAAGGCCATGAGTGAGGACGCCTTTGAAGCCATATTTGTACTTCTCATCTATGGGCTAGGGTTATTTCCCAACATCGACAATTTTGTGGATGTGAACGCTATTAGGATTTTCTCTACTCTTAATCCCGTTCCGACTCTGTTTGGTGACACTTATTTATCTTTGCATACGAGGAATACAAAGGGTGGTGGATCCATTGTGTGATGTTTTCCTCTGTTGTACAAGTGGTTTATTTCGCACTTGCCTCAGACGCTCGCCTTCAAGGAGAACAAGGGATGTCTACGGTGGTCTACGAGACTTACGTCTCTCATTAATGATGATATCTTTTGGTATAACCGTGTATATGATGGTTTCCAAATCATTGATTCTTGTGGTGAATTCTCCAATGTGCCTCTTCTTGGTACATGTGGTGGAATTAATTACAACCCTGTTTTGGCCCGCCGTCATCTTGGGTTCCCCTTACAGGATAAACCTAACAATATTCTGTTGGAAGGTGTGTTCTTTCAAGAGGGTAAAGATCCCCAAAACTTGAAGGGCAGAATGGTCCACGCCTGGCGCAAGATTCATAGGAAGGGAAGGAAAGAGCTTGGTCAGAAGAATTGTATTGCTTTGGAACCCTACACCTCTTGGGTGAGGAAGAGAGCTCTTGAGTACCGCATGCCATATGATTATCCGAGACCTACCCCTATGGTTATGGTTGGGCCTTCAACCCTCCCTGACTAAGGAGTAGAGGAGTTGAGAGATGAAGACCGGTCGCGTGCATGGGTTCGTGAGCGAGAGGAACTTCTTCAGTAACTCAGAGATAAGGATGCTGTGATAGAATTTCTGGAGCATCAGGTTATTGATGATCCTGATGATGTGATTACTTCTCTTCTTCCTCAGTCATCCAAGTTTTGGAAGAGGAAGTATGATCGACTCGCCAAGAAAAAGCCAGATATGGAAGCAGCCTATGAGAGAGAGGTGAAGAGGCTTCGTGCAGCTTATCTTCCTGTCTCGAGAGCTTTGGACGATTGTTTCTAGGGCTCCACAGGATGTTCATTTTCCTTTTCTCGTGTATCGCATTTGGTTACCAAAACTGTACTACTTCTTTGGTGTAAAAAATTTCCAAATATTATTTCTATGTGCATTCCCTATATGTCTTAAAAGATTAATATTTTCAAATATTTGCAAATAGATCTCTATCAAGTTCCTCTAATAAAAACAAATCATATGCACAAGCATTGCATGCATCATATGCATAAGCAGGTTTTGTTCAGCTCTGATTAGTGGTCTAACTCTTTGTTCTTCATTTATTTTGAAGACAAGCTAAAGCATCGGTATAACACAAGAGCCAATCTTCCAAGACTGATGGAGCATCTAGAGCAAGAGAACCGGGAACATAAAGAGGAAGTAGCTAGGCGGACTGTCATGATGGAGTCAGTGCTGGCTGCCCAAAGCCAATCGTCACTAACTCCTGCAACTCCTCCCGCGAGGACGGTTATTTATGAGGTAGCTTCCTCAACTGTGCCTGCTGCAACAACCCATTTTGCGCCTACTATTCCAGCCGGGTTCCCCTGGGGAATGCCTGCTAACTTTGTGCCTGAGGGTTTTGCTCCAACTCTCGCTTCTCTACCGGCATCTAGCCCGGTCCTTTCTATGCCACCTCCCGTTGTGCACACTTTACCAAGAGTAGAAGACACCATCTATCATTCTGAGCCATCTGAGGGCCCAGACGTATATGAGAAGATGGATGAAATGAAGGACCAATTCCTTGAGCTGCACAAGGAACTGAAGACTATAAGGGGTAAAGACCTCTTCGGTAAGAGTGTTGCTGAGTTGTGCCTTGTGCCCAATGTTAAAATCCCTGTAAAGTTCAAAGTACCTGACTTTGAGAAATACAAGGGAAACACTTGCCCTCTCAGCATCTTGTGATGTACGCTTGCAAGATATCAACGCAAACTGAGAATGATCAACTTCTTATCCACTACTTCCAGGACAGCCTGTCCCGTGCTGCACTCAGATGGTACATGGGTCTGGATAGTGCGAACATCCGCTCATTAAATGATCTTGGCGAAGCTTTCATCAAGCAATATAAATACAATGTGGATATCGCTCCCGATAGGGACCAGTTGAGGGCGATGTCCCATAAAGAGAAAGAGACTTTCAAAGAGTACGCCTAGAGATGGCGTGAGTTGGCAGCTCAGATTGTGCCACCCCTTGAAGAGAAAGAAATGACAAAGATCTTTCTAAAGACTTTGAGTTCTTTCTATTATGAGAGGATGATTGCTAGTGCTCCCTCAGACTTCACCGAAATGGTGAATGTGGGAATGAGGCTAGAGGAAGGAGTCCATGAAGGACGTACGACTAGAGATGAAGGGTCTTCTGCAAAGAGATATGGGAGCCTCGCAAAGAAGAAGGAGGGAGAGGCACATGTTGTGTCCTCCCATATTAAGAGAAGACCCTCTGTGAAGAGGAAGATTGTTCGCCCTGCCAGTAACCAACACCAGGTGGCTCATATAGCACCTGCCTTCAGGGAAGCTCATCATCAACAACAACATCAACAATATCAACAACAACATCGTCAGCAACAGCAGGCCTACCAGCCTCGAAACAACAATAACACCAGCACCAACTACGATAGGAAGAGGGTCACTTTTGATCCGATTCCAATGACCTATGTTGAGCTTTATCCTTCGTTGATAGACAGAAAATTAATTACTCCACGTGACCCTCTTGATGTACCTACCAACCCTCAGTGATGGTACAAGTCAGAATTACACTATGTATATCATTCTGGTGCTCCCGGACATGACGTGGAAAATTGCTACCCATTGAAGACCAAGGTGCAAGACCTTGTGAGAAGTGGGATTTTGTTTTTCAAGGACGTAGTTCCTAATGTGAAGAAGAACCCATTGCCTGAGCATGGGAAAGCTGCTGTGAATATGGTCCAGGGTTGTCTTGGAAAATATAAAGTCCTCTATGTCAATGATATTAAGCAATCTTTGGTCGAGATGCACAGACTGTTGTGTGGATACAGTTATTATGAGCATGACCATGATAGGTGCCAGATGTGCACTATCAACGAAAGAGGATGCCGACAAGTAAGGAAGGACATCCAAGAGATGCTGGAAAAGGGTATGATCGAAGTACTTCAAGAATCGTAACGAGGATGAAGTGGATGTTATTTCCCCTGTATTCAAGATTCCAGAGCCTGTTGTCGTCAAATATGATGGCAGCAAGAAGAAGGTTTCTCCCACTCTTATGATCAAACCAGCGGGCCTTGTCCCGTACTTATCAGATAAGGTTGTTCCCTATAGATATAACGCAGTAATGCTAGAAGATGGAAAGGAGGTGCCTTTGCCCTTAACTTCCGTAGTGAGTATTTCTGACGTCAGTGGTGTGACCCGCAGTGGTCGTGTTTTCACGGCTCCGCCGAAACCCCACGAAGATGTTGTGAGAAGAACTGTTGTTGTTAATCCTGCCGGTCCCGTGGGGACTTCTTCTTCTAATCCGACACTTATTGTGAAGGGCGTTGAACCTGCTGTTGAAAAGCTTGTTAAAACTCATGTCCTGGTTGGCCAGCATGGCATTTTGAAAGAGGACTGTGACGAGATGTTGAGGCTCATCAAGAGGAGCGAATACAATGTTGTTGACCAGCTGCTACAAACTCCATCAAAGATATATGTCCTATCTTTGTTGATGAATTCAGAGCCACACCGCGGAGCTTTGCAGAGGGTGTTGGACGTGGAATACGTGGACCACGATGTCACCATTGAGCAGTTTGATAGCATTGTTGTAAACATAACCGCTTGTAACAATTTGACCTTTTGTGATGTTGATCTTCCCGAGGAGGGAAAAGACCACAATTTGGCACTACACATATCTATGAATTGCAAGGATGATGCCTTGTCCAATGTGTTGATAGACACAGGGTCATCGCTCAATGTGTTGCCAAAATCCACTATGGCCAAACTTTCTTACCAGGGGCCTCCCATGAGGCAGAGTGGAGTGGTTGTTAAAGCTTTTGATGGATCAAGGAAAACTGTGATCGATGAAGTTGAACTCCCGATCAAGATTGGACCTAGTGATTTCCATATCACTTTCCAGGTCATGGACATCCATCCATCTTATAGTTGTTTGCTTGGCAGACCATGGATTCACGAGGCAGGCGCCGTAACATCCACCCTACACCAGAAGTTAAAGTTTGTTAAAAACAAGAAGTTGGTGGTGATAGGGGGAGAGAAGGCTCTCTTGGTTAGCCATTTGTCTTCCTTTTCCTATATTGACGTTGAGGATGAGGTTGGGACTCCAATCCAAGCCTTGTCTATTGTTGAACCTTCAAGGAAAGAACCTTCTTCATTTGCTTCCTACAATGATGTGAAGTTGGCCATTGAGCATGGTGCAACTACTGGTTTAGGATAAATGATCAAGATGGAAGATAATAAATCCCGGGCTGGCATAGGGTATTCTTCATGCATTTCTAATGAGCGTGGTCCGTTCCAGAGTGGTGGTTTTATCCACACCGTTGAAGATCAGGAAGTTGCTGCCATTGGTGAAGATGATGAAGAGGAAGACCTTGACAACTTCGTCATACCTGGTGGAGTCTGCAATAATTGGGTCGTTGTTGATGTTCCAACAGTCATCCATAAGTCCACGTAATGTGTTCATTTTTGTTTGAAAACCCTTCTCCCATGCCAAAAGGAGAAGTGATGACATTGTTGGCACATATTTGATTAGTACAATGATATTCATTCAATAATTACATGTTAAATGTTTGTTTTTCCAAATTATTTTTCCTTTTTGCTTTTTGCATGAAATTGGTGATCACCATAAAACCCTAAAAAAAAGAATAAAGTCAATCTTTTCATTTGCATAATGATTTGCCTTGCTTGAATTCTGAAATCTCTTTTATACTCAAAATCATTATGCAGGTTGATCAAACCCATTGAACATAATGATCCAACGCCATCTCCCAACTTTGAGTTCCCTGTATTTGAGGCCGAAGAAGATGATGTTGAAGAGATTCCTGATGAGATTACCCGCCTGCTTGAGCACGAAGAGAAGATCATTCAGCCACATCTTGAGAATTTGGAAACAGTCAACTTAGGGTCTGAAGACTGCATTCGTGAAGTGAAGATTGAGGCACTCCTTGAAGAGTCCGTTAAGAAGGGGTTGATTGAGTTGCTACGAGAATATGTCGACGTCTTTGCCTGGTCGTATGAAGACATGCCTGGTCTAGATACTGATATCGTGCAACATTTCCTGCCTTTGAAGCCTGAGTGTGTGCCTGTGAAGCAGAAGCTCAGAAGAACTCATCCTGATATGGCAGTGAAGATTAAACAAGAATTTCAGAAGCAAATTGATACGGGGTTTCTGGTGACTTCTACATATCCTCAATGGGTAGCCAATTTGTGCCCGTGCCTAAGAAAGATGGAAATGTCCGAATGTGCGTGGACTATCGAAACTTGAATAAAGCTAGTCCAAAAGATGATTTTTCTCTACCACATATTGATATGTTGGTAGATAATACAGCTAAATTCAAAGTCTTCTCATTTATGGACGGATTTTCCGATTATAATCAGATTAAAATGGCACCTGAGGATATGGAGAAGACAACATTGATCACACCTTGGGGAACATTCTGCTATCGAGTGATTCCCTTCGGTTTGAAGAACTCTGAAGCCATGTATCAACGTGTTATGACTACCTTGTTTCATGATATGATGCACAAGGAGATCGAGGTGTATGTTGATGATATGATTGCAAAGTCGAAAATGGAAGTTGAGCATGTAGAGCACTTGTTGAAGCTTTTTCAGCGTTTGAGGAAGTACAAACTCCTCCTGAATCCGAACAAGTGTACATTTGGAGTCTGTTCCGGTAAGTTGTTGGGCTTTATCGTCAGTGAAAGAGGTATTGAAGTTGATCCTGCCAAGGTCAAAGCAATACAAGAGATGCCTGCGCCCAAAACTGAGAAGCAAGTCCGAGGTTTTCTAGCCCGCTTGAATTATATTTCCAGATTTATATCCCACATGACTGCCACATGTGCGCCTATATTCAAGCTCCTCCAGAAAGATCAGCGTTATGATTGGACCGAGGATTGCCAAAAGGCCTTTGACAGTATCAAAGAGTATATGTCTGAGCCTCTGATTCTGTCCCTGCCTGTTGAAGGGAGACCATTGATTATGTACTTAACAATGCTTGATGACTCCATGGGTTGTGTCCTCGGTTAGCAAGATAAATCAGGGAAGAAAGAATATGTAATATACTACTTGAGTAAGAAGTTCACTAATTGTGAGTCTCGATACTCAACGCTTGAGAAAACATGTTGTGCTTTGGCTTGGGCTGCTAACCACTTACGCCAGTATATGTTGAATCACACGACTTGGTTGATATCCAAAATGGTCCAATCAAGTATATCTTTGAGAAGCCTGCTTTAACTGGGAGGATCGCCCATTGGCAGGTGTTGTTATCTGAGTATGACATTGAGTATCGAGCTCAGAAAGCTATTAAAGGTAGTATCTTGTCTAACCACTTGGCACATCAACCAATTGAAGATTATCAGTCCGTTCAGTATGACTTCCTTGATGAGGAGATTATGTATTTGAAGATGAAAGATTGCGATGAGCCTATGCTCAATGAAGGGCCAGAGCTTGGTTCCCGATGGGGTATGGTGTTCGATGGTGCTGTTAATCAATATGGAAATGGTATTGGGGTAGTGATTATTACTCCTCAGGGCACACATTTTCCTTTTACAGCAAGGCTAACTTTCAAATGCACGAATAATATGGCAGAGTATGAGGACTGCATTATGGTTTTAGAAGAATGTATTGATCTTAGGATCAAACATCTTGATGTTTATGGTGATTCGGCCCTTGTTGTTAATCAGATTAAGGGTGAATGGGAGACGAACCAGCCTGGCCTCATCCCATACAGAGATTATGCGAGGAGGATTTCAACTTTCTTTACTGAGGTTGACTTCCATCATATTCCTCGAGATGAAAATCGGATGGCAGATGCTTTTGCTACGCTTGCTTCGATGATTGTGGTGAAATACTGGAATGAAGTCCCCAATATCATCGTGATACGCTTGGATAGACCAACTCACGTATTTGC
This sequence comes from Lathyrus oleraceus, assembly GCF_024323335.1. Classification (NCBI taxonomy): domain Eukaryota; kingdom Viridiplantae; phylum Streptophyta; class Magnoliopsida; order Fabales; family Fabaceae; genus Lathyrus; species Lathyrus oleraceus. Next base: position 397,710,033 of record NC_066580.1, on the reverse strand, counting down.
AGTTGAAGAAGTGAAAGATTATAAGCCATGGTATTATGATATCAAATGCTTTCTCAAAATTCAGATTTACCCGCCTGGGGCATCTGTTAAAGACAGGAAGACTTTAAGGAGATTATCTGGCAGTTTCTACCTCAATGGTGATGTGCTTTATAAGAGGAATTTTGACATGGTTCTGCTCAGATGCGTGGATAGACACGAAGCAGACCTGTTGATGACTGAAGTCCATGAGGGTTCATTTGGTACTCATTCCAATGGACATGCTATGACTAAGAAGATGTTGAGAGCAGGTTACTATTAGCTGACAATGGAGTCTGACTGCTGCAAGTATGTGAAGAAATGCCACAAGTGTCAGATTTATGCGGATAATATTCATATTCCCCTGACACTTATGAATGTTATTTCCTCACCATGGCCTTTCTCCATGTGGGGAATTGACATGATTGGCATGATAGAGCCAAAGGCGTCTAACAGTCACCATTTTATTCTCGTAGCTATTGATTACTTCACCAAGTGGGTTGAAGCGGCATCATATGCGAATGTGACCAGACAGGTGGTTGTGAAGTTTATCAAGAATCAACTCATATGCCGTTATGGTGTGCCAGACAAGATCATTACTGATAATGGATCTAACTTGAACAACAAGATGATGAAAGAGTTGTGTAGCGAGTTCAAGATTGCACATCATAATTCTTCTCCCTACAGACCCAAGATGAATGGGGTTGTTGAAGTTGCTAACAAGAACATCAAGAAGACTATCCAGAAGATGGTTGTTACATACAAGGATTGGCATGAGATGTTGCCATTTACTTTGCATGGTTATCGTACATCCGTCCATACTTCAACAGGGGCAACCCCTTTCTCTCTTGTATACGGCATGGAGGTTGTGCTCCCCGTGGAGGTTGAGATCCCATCAATAAGAGTCTTTATGGAAGCCAAGTTGACTGAGGCTGAATGGGTTCAGAGTCGTTATGACCAACTGAAATTTGATCGAAGAGAAGAGGTTAACTGCCATGTGCCATGGTCAGTTATATCAGCAAAGGATGAAGAAAGCCTTTGATAAGAAGATCAAGCCTCGTGTGTTCCGAGAAGGTGACCTCGTGCTCGAGAAAGTTTTGTCTTTCGCGCCCGATTCCAGGGGCAAGTGGACTCCAAACTATGAAGGTCCATATGTTGTTAAGAGAGCCTTTTCAGGCGGTGCTTTGATGCTTACAACTATGGATGGGGAGGATTTCACTCGTCCTGTGAATTCAGATGCAGTCAAGAAATACTTCGCCTAAAAATAAAAACAGAATAGCTCGCTAAGTTGAAAACCCGAAAGGGCGATTTAGGCAAAAATGAGCGTCTCGGTGGATTGAAAACCCGAAAGGGCGATCCAGGCAAAAGTTATATATATATATATATATATATATATATATATATATATATATATATATATATATATATATATATATATATATATATATATATATATATATATATATATATATATATATATATATATATATATATATATATATATATATATATATATATATATATATATATATATATATCCCGCTAGATTGAGTACCTCACCCCGGGGCAATCTAGGCAAAAATTAGGGATTTGGCAAGTAACTGCATTTTGACAAGACCTTGTTCTACAAGTTGTCTTCTGTCAAGGATTCTCGCTCAGTCATCGTCAACTAAAGCTTCAAGTACATTGGATTCGGAGTTGGTGGAGAAATGGTCATTATGTTCAATGTAGCCTTTTTTCTAATATATATCACCAATTTCAAATTTGTAAAGATCCATGGAGTCTCGCCATTTGCGGACTACCATTCCATCAAATAAATTTGAGCCTTTATCCAATTCTTTGCACTCTTATTTGTTTCTGTTTAACAAATGTTTGGATGTTTTAATTGATAAATATCACTGTTTAAACAAATAAAGTTTTTATAAACTGTTTTCAAACAAAGTGAACATTCACAAAGACTGAAAGGATAAATGGAATGTCTTCAGTGCTCTCCCAAGGATAGTATGATCTCCAAAAGGGTAAGGCATTTGTTCATTCAGGCATGTTTGTATCCTCTTCATCATCTTTCAGGGCGTCTCCTCAGCGAGCGCAGAGAATTAAACATCCTCAACTCCCCAGAGAGTCTGAGTCTAGCATTTGTGTTTTATCAATTATACGGTTGTCATCCCTTGCATGGACTGACCTAAAATCCCTTATAGATTGATAAAAATTGATATGTTGTCTATTCATGTGGAAGTTTTCCTTTTCCCAGTAAGCGGGAATTCCCAGCATGAATAGTAATCTCCAGCCGAGTAAGCGTGTGTTCCCTACAAGGCTATTTTTTCAGATATCTCCTCAGCAGTAGTTGCCTAGAGCAGTCGATGAAAGGTTTGTTCCCCTTATTTATCCCTAGCATGGCACGTGTCGGCGTAGGATTCATTTTCGATTCCCTCAGCCAGGACAGTTCCTCCGGAGTTACTTGTAGTTTCTCCCCAGCAGGTTGGCTCACAGCTCATCCCCAATAGGGTTGCTTGCAACAGATTATCCCCAGTTGGATCGCCTACAGTCTATCCCCAGTGGAGTTGCCTGATTAGAGTCTGGTAATTTGTTTTCCCCTCCTTATTGGAAAGTTTCCTCTAAGTTGAACTGGTGGTGAAGAAGTTGTGTCCTTCCCCAGTGTAGCAATTGGTTTCCTCTCCCCTTGGCAGAGATGTCTCTCCAACAGATAAGAGGAAGTGTTTTGATTGTTGGAACTTCTGTTTGGTGTTTGTTCCTGTAAGACCCCAATTTTGGCCCTAAGATCCCTCATGGCCCATATCATATCATATCATGGCCTCAAGGATCATTGCATGCCCTAGCTTCCCTCCTAGTGGGTGGGTTATCTTGTGAGTGTGGTTCTTGATCACCAAGCATGTTTTGCATTTGTATATCATGGCCTTTCATATGTTTACTAACCAAAAGTACAAAAATATTGTCATCTAACCATGTTACTTGCAGCTGAAGCAATCTACAGTCAAATAGTCAAATCAGTCATTAAACAGTGGATGGTGGCCATTCTTGAAGAATTTGGGCACCATGATCAATAATCAAGAGTTCATATATGTTGTGATATCATTTGGAATCAAGATCTCAAGTGATTAGGGTTTGGAATTCATCAGAACATGTTTCAGTCAAGCAAAACCCTAGAAAGTCAACTGTTGGTCAACTGAGCATTTAATCAGTGATTTGATGGTGGGAATTGGTCTGAGAGGTCTCATTCATGTCCATATAGGCCTCATATAACATGTCAAACATCATCATGGAAGAATTTGAAGTCAAACAAGAAATTTCCAAAAATAGAAAGTTGACCTATAATTGGAATTTGCCAAAAATGGAAAGTCTTGATCCTCAACATTACATCATGATACAAGCTTCAAATGAATTTTTTCCCAACATTAAAGTTGAAGATATTGTTCTCCCATTTTCAAAAAGTCCAAGAACACTCAATTCCCATTTATGGTTGGCAAGTTATGATCAAATCATTCTCAAAAAATTTTGAACTTCAAAAGGCCATATCTTCCAAACCATTTGGGCAAATTGGGTGGGGTTTTTTCCAACAAGTCACATTTGATGCCCTCTTTCCAAATATGTCATCACAATTTACCAAAAACTCACCAATCAAAATGGCACTTTTTGAAGTGGTTTGAATTTATTCAAGTGAGGTGAAAAGTTGACTTTCAAAATTAAGTATTTCCAACCATTTCTACCAATTGAAAGAGTTCTGAAATGATGTTTGGAAGTTGTCTAGGGCCCAATTTCGTGCAGCCTCTTACACCCCATGCAAACTTGGTTGGATTTTAGCAAATGACCAAAAACACTTCATTTAAGTTAATTCCAATTAACATTCCATTAACCAACACTAAACAGAGCATATATATGCTCCATTTTCTGCAAAACAACCCTAGCAGCCACAACATCACAAACAGAAAAAACTTTTCTCTCTCAAAATCACCATTTCCTTCATTTGATTTTTCTGCTAAAAAACTTCAAAGGACTCGAGCTTAGCTTGATTGTTTCATCATATACCATCATCTGGGGACCTTTTACAAGCCTAAAATCCCAGCTGTAAGCAAAGAACCCACGACTGTCTTAACAACCTTCATCCATGGCAGAGTTGGTTTGGAGCTTTCTCAAAGACTGTTGAGCTAAAACTCCTTGTGCATTCATCATTTGGAACTCGAAGCAACATCTGTTTCAACCTTTCATAGCCAAATCATCATTGAATCACAACTGTTCTCCAACTTTGGTCAGTTTTCGAATCTCTCATTTTTCTAAACCATGTTATGCTTTGTATAGGTCTTACTTTGCTGATCATTCTGAAACTTAAATCGTGCAAAATGGTTGTTTATTGAGTGAGAAATTTGGTTTTAAAGTTTGATGTTCATTATTGTTTTTGCATGATGCTTCCATATTAGCTCGATTCCATGAATTTGGATGTTAGAATGTTGATGAGGGTTGTTTGATGGTTCGATTGATGTGCTTATTGTTCATTTCTGGGCAAATTTTTTTTCCACGATTTGGGATGATGATGAACAGTAGACAAACCCTAGGAATTTCCAGCCCAGAATTTCATGTTGCTCGTGTTGGACCTTTTCGTTGCATGCTTGTACTGTTCCATTGCCCATGAGCGAATGGCTGAGTGACACGCCTTGGGCCGCTGCGCAGTGTTTCATTAAAACTTCCCCATAATTACAATATTGCCATGCCGTGTTACAAAATCATTAATCCATGTTATTTTCTTCAATTTTCATTCCATTTTGTTACACCAACTTCCAAAATTCATAAGTCAATCATTTCTGATCCAAAATTCGTGAGACTTTTTGCAAATGGTTCATCTCAACCTCTAGTTATTTGTCATGATTTTTCCTGAATTTTTACATGAGTGAATTTTAAATGGTGCTAGGGTTTTGTTCATGTGTCCATTTTTTGTACACTTTGCCAAATCAATTGTGAAATGATGATGCTTTATCCAATGCCTTTGAAATTTTTTGTGCTTAAACTAGACACATTCATGGTGATTTTGGTGTAGAGTTTGTGAATTTATCTTTGCTGGTTTGTGAGTTATGATTTTTTGAATTAGGGTGTGACAATTTGTGTCACACCATTGATGTCTAACTTCATGATTTTCATTACCATGCTTCTTGAACTCAAATTGGCTTGAATATTTGCATGAATGTACTCTTGGATGTCTAGTTTACATGTGAATTTTCTTGGAATTATTGATGGCATTTCCTAATTGTTTGAGATTTTCTCCCCTGTTTGATCATATGTTGACTTTTTGTGACACATGTTTCCATTTCATTTGTGAAATTCTCATACTTAATTGGATGAACATGAAACTTTACATGTGATTAGTAGACATCTTAATCTTTGTCATGGTTTTGATCCCATTCATTTCTCATATGTTGTCACTGATTTATGATTTATTGAAGTTGGTGTATGTTTGGTTGACTTCTTTGAGCATGCTTGAACTTGCTTTGACTTTCTAATTTTCATTGACCATCTTCCCTTGATCCAAATGAGCTGAAATTTGATATGCATATCATGTTATGGATTATGTTTGATCATGAATTATTTGATGATTTTTTGAAATGTTTGAGATTGAATTTGAGTTGAGTCTTGCTGTTGACTTCTATGAGCTTCTATATGCCATGCCTTGACCTAATTTGCTTGTGAAATGATGATGATGCATGATATGAACATGAAACCAATTGAGTTTGTTTCTTGATTGTTTGACCTTGATTTTGGTTGACTATCACTTGCTGTTTTGACTTTCTCATCCCCTTTTGACCCTAGGCTTGTCCTAGTGGTCTTGTTGCTCATGTTTGAGTTCATTTTTTCAAGTTAAGCAACAAATACCCAAAGAGATCATTACAAATTGATTGAGCTTGATTGTTTATCATGACTAATTTGTTTGTTTTGTAGGTTGCTTGGCTCATATGCTTTGAGCCTTATGCATTGCACATTTAACTGATTGTGTTGGCTGTTAATCCTTATCTCATTTTGCTTTGACTTTGAATTGTGTACTGATTCTGTTTGACTGGTTTCAGATACCCTTAGTTGCTTAGTTCTTTAAGAACTTGCTTTGCTTTGCTTTAATAGCAATTTGCATTGAGGTATAATCCCTTTTCTTCATGTAGTCTGGAAGACCTGGCCTGTTATTTGGCCAGGCAACTGTCTGAAGTCCTCCTTAAGAGGCAATGCTTGTGTGTGTTTACATTTCTCCCAAGCAGGAAAAGTCCTTCAAATAAGGCAATTGGTAGAACCCAAGAGATAAGCAACCTATCTCCTACTATTCTGTGAGTCTTCTCCTTGCTCCCATTACATGGTCGTAGCATTGAATCCAAGCCCAAGATCTATCGAGTCTAACTTGTGGAGAGAGTTCCTACTTTCTGAACTCCCACACCTTCTGATATTCAAATGCTCTCCCTGACCAGGGATAAGAGCAATGAGGCACACCCCTCATATCCTTTCATCTGCTTCACCTTAGCCCCCTCAATGGCAAGGTTAAGAGCACCATTAACCCTATTCCAGTTGGCTTCAATGCCTAACCCTTTTGTATGAGCCTCATTGTTTGGTTATAGTGTGTGCTGAATGATTTCATTGATTGATTGTTTGCTTCATATGCACATGTTTGCTTGTATGCTCTATGCATTTATCATCATTGATTGCTCATTAGTGCATGATCATCTCATTTGTCTTTGTGACATTATCATTGTTGTTTACCCATTGAGGACAATTGTAAGACCATCCTTTGGCTATTGTTCCTATGATATGGAAGTGAGTATAAGACCATTTCATTGGCCACTCATCTTATCTTTGCTTGATGCATTTGCATTTGTTGTATGTGAGGATGCAATTATAAGTCCCTGTAAGTTGGCATTTGCTTTCCTGTGATCATATGTTGCATTTGTTTGATTGTATGTGAGGATACAATTGTAAGTCCGTGTAATTTGGCATTTGTTTTCCCATGATCATATGTTGGAGGTTAGAATAAGTCCAGATAGATTGGCATCTGACATCCAAGTGTTTGCTTTGTTGTTGGAGATTGGTATAAGTCCAGATAGATTGGCATCCGGTATCCACTTTTTTTTCATTTCTTTGTTGAGGAGATTAGTGTAAGTCCATTGAGTGGCCTCTGATATCCATTTTTTGTTTTAGGAGATTGGTGTAAATCCATCTAGTGGTATCCGGTATCCGCTTTTGCTTGTGAGATTGGAGTAAGACCATTGAGTGGCATCCGGTATCATTTGTTTGCTTATTTTATTATTGCTCATTGCCCATTCCAAAGGACACACTTGAATCATCTTCTATATGATCTCAAGAGGTGAACTTTCTAAGAAGTTTTACATTCCATTTTCATCCATTCATTCCCATTATGTCCTAAACCTTTTCACACCTTACTTTCAGACTTGAGATAGATATTGTGCAAACATCTTCATGCTTTTCAAATTAAAAAACCTGGACCCCAAGTCCTTGACTTTTTTCTAACTCCATTTCATAATACTTCTTTTGAATTAATCTTAATCATACTTTGACCCTCCTTTTGAGAATACTCATAATCAATTAATTCCACCCATTCAATTGTTTTGTGGCTTTGTCCATTCTTGCTAAGTTTTCATACATGAGCTTAGGTTTGATTTATCCTAGTTGGTTGATGTTAATCTCACCTATTTGTCCTTAGTTGATTGAATTGTAAGTCTTCCTTGCTTATTATAGGGTTAACCCCTCACTAGCAAGTTGAAGCTGTTCTCACATGGTGGACTTGTTGTTTGTATAAGGTTGAGTTTTCTCCCGTGGATAACGTAAGACCTTAGGGCTTGTGTTTAAAATCGAATCCACTAACTTTTGGAAATCTTTTAGCCGAACTACGGCGTTTTGATCCTTACCTTTGATGGAGGGTACGTAGGCAACGGGTTCATCCGTTCAAACCCAATAAAAATTGTACATTCTTTTCTCATCATCCCAATCATGTCTGCACAATACTTATGTCATAACAAATAACAATTTTATACAACAAGTGTGAAAAGGGCTCCCTAGGAGTACCTAGGACGTAGTGGGTGCCTAACACCTTCCCATTGTGTAATTTACCCCTTACCCAGACTCTCTGATCTTTTTATTAGTTTTCTACGTGTAAAACTTCTTAGGCTTTTGTTCGCTTTTTAGCCAGTCCTTTGGATAAATAAAAGTGCGGTGGCGACTCAAAAATCATTGTATACCTTGCTTATGATTTAATCGATAGATCATATAGCGACGAATACACCGCTACAGTTCCCTACAGAGTTTCATATCTTTTCTTGATAAGTTCCACAGTAGAGTTTCTTCTACGACGGATCTTATCCGTGTTGAGCTCCCCGGTAGAGTTTCCTCTGCGATGGATCTTTTGTCTATTCAACAGCAAATCCCTGGTGGTGACCCTGTATGTTCCCCAGCTGACTTTGCCTAATCCTAGTTTGACATTGGTATCCCCTCTGAGTGGAAGACATTTTCCAGTATTGAGGGATTTTGAGGAAGATGTGTTGTTTCCTTTCCTCAGCGGAGCAGTTTGTTCCTTCTCCCGGTAGCAGAGATGTCTCTTCAGTAGTTAGAAGAGAATGTTTGCTTGATGTGTGTCTGTTTGGTGGTTGTTCCCCACAGAGTTTCATATCATCCCCTGATAAGATCCCCAGTAGATTTCTTCTACGACAGATCTTATTGATATCTCTGCATGTTCCCGAGAATTGTTGGAAGATCCCCAGCAGTTGGTAGCTGAGACTTTTCCTATCCCCGACGGTTGATAGCTGTGACCTTTGCTTGTCCCCAGCAGTGGTCTTTGTCCCCGACAGTGATTGGTGTATCCTGGTATTTGATGCTCCCCATCAGATTTGATTTCTCCTGTGGGCCTGGCCTTTCTCTTTTGAGATGTTATACCGGACGTCCGTCCATTGATTCTCGGACCTGTTTGTGTTAGATATGTCTGTCTATCAGCATTAATCATACATAAACCATGCATATACATGCATAATCATAGCATTTAGATATTCATGTTGCATTCTTTGTCGTATATCTTTGTTTGTTATCTCCTTCTATTGGTGAAATGTTCTTCCCCAAGAAGATGTTTGTGTCTGATCTCTCCATATAGAGTCAGCCCCATAGGCAGAAAGTGTCTATCTTTCCTTCACCATTCCCCACTGAGTTATGTCCTCGTGGATGATTTTGTTTCAGTTTCCTCCCTAATTATGTATTGGGATGGAATTACTCCCCTGAGTTATATTCTCATTAGGTTGAGTCTTGTTTCATTGTGTCTCTCTAGTTTGTTCCTAGATTGACTCCTTTCTTGTTATTCCCCTGCAGTTTCCTGTGGTTTAGTTGCTCAATTGCTCAATAACCAGTAATTGTACATCTTCTCCCCAGTGGACCTTGTGGCCTTCTACCCAGTAACCGGTAGTTGTAAGTCCTATTTCTGTGGTTTTCTACCTAGTGACTGGTAGATGTAATCCCCTCTTTGTTGGTTATCTTTATCCAATATTCGGTATTGATATTCCTTCATTTTTTAGTATACCACCCAGTAAACGGTGATATATCTCTCGGATGATTGCTTTTGTCAAGCAATTTATACCCCGCGAGTCATCTTTCATTTACCCTTGTTTGGTAGTGATTGTTTCTCCCTTTGATTGGTCATCATTTTATACCCAGTAACCGGTATCCTGATGTCCTTTCTTTTCGGTCGATTTATTTTTATTAATCCAGTAATTGGTTATGGATAATCTTCCATGCGAGTATGTTATCTACGTTCTGACGGTAATAGATAATATATCTCGTGCGCTCTTCAGTCGAAGTCTTTTTCTTCCCCAGTCGAGTAAGATTCGTATTTCCTTATGGAATCGAATGTTCATCCCATAAATCGAGTTTGCTTTTTCAACCCTCCTTTTGGATGATGAGTGTCTTGGATATGTTCCCAATTCACGCCTGGTTAGTCACCTATTATATGCTCAGTAACCGGTATCCTTGGTGTTCCTTCCTTCTGCTCCCTATTATGACTTTTTGTCGCCTGTGGAGTCAGATTTTTCTAAGCGATGTGCCTTTTGGGTCCTCCTCGGATGTTGTGGATGATTGATATCTCTCACCCTTATACCGCTCTTAGATATTTTTTCTCCCTGAGCGTGTTTACCTCTCACCCTTATACCGGTGTTTCGATAACATGTCTCCCTTTTGAGTTTATTACCCAGTAACCGGTAATATCTCGTTGTTTCCTCCTCAGCTGAGTCCTTTGTGGACATCCCCGTCTGAGTCCGGATTTTTATCCGAAGTATCCTTTGTGGATAGTTTTGATGTATTGGCATATTCCCTAATACATGCATCTTTGCGCCAGCTCGAGTCTTTCCATTGACTTATTTTCATGGAATCCACTCGTGTCTCCCAGCAAGTTTTTAAGTCGTGACCTGCTCACGCAGTTTTACTCCTATGGATTTCTTCCGGTCTCTCTGATTTCTTTTTCCTTTGTGGCCATATTTCCCCATAGAGTATTAACTTTTGCATGCATACATCTGCATCATGAGGTCTCTTAGGGACCAAAATTCATCTCTTTGTTATTATTTAAGCCCATTCTACCTCGTCGAGACGAAGATTTTAACCTTCATATCTCCCGCTAGAATGACCTTAAATAGGGGCATCTGTAAGACCCTAATTTTGACCCTAAGATCCCTCATGGCATCATTCCATTACTCATTTGCATTGCCTCAAGGATCATAGCATGTGTGGCTCTTTAACCCTTGGGTTGGGACTTGTGTGAGTGGTTTGAGACCACCAAACATGCTTGAATTGTATATTATTGCCTTTCTTATTTTGTTTACTAACCAAAAGCACAAAAATATGTCACTAACCTTTTTGTTTTGAAGTTCAAGTGACCTTGTGATCCCTTGCTCCTAGGAGGTTCCTAAGCTCAATGAAGTGGCCAGATGAATATGAAAGAAAGAATAACAATGGTCCACAAAGCTCTCAATCATCATATATGTCTCCCGAATATCTCAATTTGCCAATTTGATCCAGATAAACCAAAGGGCTTGAGGATTGTTTCCCAAGGAAACCCTAATTCAACTGTGCATTGACTGTGCCTTGCTCATGAAGCAACCTCAACCTATGATCAAATCCAATCAATGGAAGTTCTTTCATTCATTATTTTATGCATATATGAGCCTTGTAAGACCCTAATTTTGTCCCTAAGATCCCTCATGGCATCATAACATTGCACTTGCATTGCCTCAAGGATCATTAGCATCTTGGTTCCCTTTGCCTCTGGGTGGGACCTCTTGTGAGTGGTTTGAGATCACCAAGCATGCTTGAATTGTATATCATTACTTTTCTCATTTTTTCTTACTAACCAAAAGCACAAAAATATGTCACTAACATCTTTTGTTTGTAGCTAGAGCAATCACAAGGTTCAAAGCTTCTAGGAGATCATTTGTGCAATGACATGGCCAAGAGAAGATGAAAGCAAGCATGGTATTGGTTACCAAAGCTCTCATCCATCAAATATTCCTCCCTAGCATCTCAATTCATCATTTTGATCAAAGCAAGCCAAAGGGTTTGAGGGTGGTTCCTCAGGGAAACCCTAATTCATCTGTGCACCACAATGCCTTGCTCATGAAGCAACCTCAACCCATGGTCAAATACAATCAAGGGAAGTTCTTTAATTCATAATTTCATGCATATTTGAACTTGTTTGAGTGTCCTCAATCATCAATTCATCAAGATATGAGTCATGGACTTGAGAAGTTGATCAGTCAATTCATCTGACTATTTTGAAATGCACCGAGACCTAACTTTTTATGTGTTGGTCAAATGGAGATGGTTCCAAAAGAACAAATGTTCTTAAGGACAATATAAACAACTTTCATGTTCATCACAAATTGATTTGAAGCTTGGAAGGTCATCTCCCATTCCAAGACATTATAGGTCATTTTGACTGAAACCCTAAATATGGGTCAACTTCCCAAGGACATAACTCATTCATTTTTTATGATTTTGAGGTGGGATCAAATGAATTGGAAATCTTAAGATGTCTACTTCAAATGTTATGTTGAACAAAATTTCGAAATCTCAAAGGAAATACATGTGATAATGCAAGACATTATAGGTCCTTTTGGACCAAAGGCATTAAAAGGCAAAAAAGTCCAACTTCAAGTGCCCATAACTTCTTCATAAAAAATCCAAATGATGCAAAATTTAAGTCCATTTTGATAGACTTGAGAAGATATACAACTTTGATGTTGGACGTTTTTTCATTTAAGGCTTGCACCATTGAAACAGAGGGGCTTGAACATTGGCCAAATTTGGAAACCTTGCCTTGACATGTTTTGCACATTACACTTTAAACTCAAAATTCACTAATTTCCACACTTCAAATGGATTTTTTCCCAACATAACAATTGTTCCTTACATCAATACCTTTCCAACCATTACCCACATGCTTATGTTTGGAGTTTCTAATTGGCATTTTCGAAGAGGTGAACATTTAGGCACAATTATGGAATTCACATCATAACTTCATGCACAAGCCAATGCAGCTCTAATCACACGTCCAAACCATTGGCATTAGAGTTCAGCTTGCATTTTCATCCATTTTTGGGCTTTGCACGTGCCTGTATAGGCCCATGCATGAAGAGTCCAAGTTCCATGCACACGATTTCTTCATGACTTTGCATCGGCCTTGGCTATAAATAGCATGCTTCATTCTCTTCAAATAAACCTAATGGCGCCTGAAGCTCTGCACAAGTGAAATCCCAACCTCCATTAAAGGAATTCTGAGTTTTCCATTTCAATTTTCCAGTTCAGATTTCAACTTCATTTGTTGATCTCTGAATTTAAATTCCTAAGCCTTGCTTCCTTGTTACCTCAAGAACACGTTGCACACAAGAATTGGAATGGATCAAGACCTGTAAAAGCTGCACTTCAAAGGTTGTTGTTCAAACTTATTTGCTTCGAATCTCTCATTTCTTTGATCTATTTGTCTGGCCAAAGTGTTTTCTGAAGTCCTCACTTGAGAGGCAAGCTAGTGGTAGCTTCAATTTTGTTTTTCTTTGATCTGCATTTTTCATACCTAAATCTTCCACCTCAGATTTCTCAACCTATAGGAATCTTGAGTGTGATTCAAGGTTACAGGGGTGATGTACATCACCCCAGCTTCATTTTGGTATAAGGATCGTGCAAAATGGTGAAGGTTGGAAAACCTGCAAATCTGGCCGGAATTTGGAAGCTCACCGGAGAAGAAGGTGGCTCTGGTGGCCGTCCATTGCCAGTTTGAATCTGGATCGTTGGATCTCATCTCCAGATTCAATCTCAGCCTTTGGATATTATGACTTTTTTTAATTCTTTGTGTGACGCGTTTGACCAAGGTTCACCATGAGCGCGCGCTTCAGGACCATCAGATTGGCCACGTCAATTAATGAACGTGATCCAACGCTTCCTGATTTTCCACATTTTTTTAATTTCTGATTTTATTTTCTCTAATTCCCTTTTATTTCAAAAATTCATAACTCTCTCATTTTTAATCCAAAAAATATGGGACCAATTGCATTAGTCTCCAAATAATTTCTAGTTTCTAATTCTGATTTTTAATTTTTTTATTTTGTCATTTGATATTTTTTGTGAATTTTCTCTTTTCTGGTTATTTTTAATTCATTTTAAATAGTTTTTGATATTCAAAAAATACAAAAATATTTTCCTAACCTATTTGAATGATGATGAATCCATGAAAAATATTCTCATCAATTTTTTAATTGATTTGAGATTTATTTGAGATTTTAGTTCAATTAGGTTATTTTTATTCATTTTTAATGGATTAAAAATAGTTTCTGACTTTTAAAAATGCTGAAATTTTTTGTCAAACTTTGTTTGACCTTGTTGAACTTGGGATAAATTACTTGGACCTTTCAAGGTTGATTTGAAGTAATTTTGAAGTTTGACCTTTCTTTTATTTTTAATTCAAGTTTAATTTTAAATATTTAAAATGCCAAAAAATATTTTGTTCATTTCTTGACTTTCAATCTTCATCCCACTTCTGTTTTTGATTGTTTGACTTTGACTTTCAATGTTATTGGTCAACATATGATGATTGGTACATTGTACTTCATTTAATGCATTTGTGTTTTTGCCATTTTTATTTCCATTATTCATCTCCTTCTTCTTCTTCTTCTTCTTCTTCTTTTTCTTTTTTGATCAATGAGTTGAAGGTTGATAAGTTAGCATTGATTAGGGAGACTTAATCTTCCTTGATCCAAATCTAATTCATCTTGATCAATTGATCAAGTGAATGGCTTTGCATTAAGGATAGGTTGTTTCCTAAATCATGCAAAAGGCTTAAACCAATACAAGATCATTTCTCTACTTCTTTTTGGCATGGCAAGTTGTTGGAACTTGGTTCACTAACCAAGACTTCTAACTTGTGTTGTTGCCTACATTATTATTGACCGGCCTCAGATAGTTGTGACTTCTATATAAGTCCAATTACGATTGCTTAACATAGCGCTAAATTTGCCTTATGGCACACTAACTATTAACTACTAACAATTAACATTTATTTTATGCACTTTACTTTTATGCAATTTACCATTCTTGCACATATTATTCATTTGCTTTTTCCTTTGCTCATTGGAGCACATGTTTATGTTAATGCCATTTGCCTTTTGCCCACTTGGGTATATAATTGTGTATATACTATTATGCTTGTGTTTTTGTTTTGATTGTTGTGGACCAAATGCAAAGAAGTGGACTTAGACCTTAGGACTTTCCCTATGCAAAAATGGACAAATGAACTTAGTTTCTAGGATATTCCCTATGCAAAATTGGAGTAAAATGACCTTAATGATGAAGATGGATTAGAAGGACCAAATTTCTAAACCCACTCTTGTCCATTATTGATTTACTTCATGGAACTTTTGATGTGTGTGCTTTTGTGCTAGGGGATTCTATGAGCTCAAATTGAAGGATCATTGCCATGTTCACCCAAAATAAAAGATACAAGATGCATTGAAGATCCCTCAAGAGACTTGTTTGATTGCTTGAGCTTACTATTATTGTGATTGCTTATTCCAAAGGATGGGAGCTACTTGGATCATCTATATGATCTCAAGAGAGGAACTCCTTGTGTGGTTTTGTTTCTTATTTCTTACCTCTTGTATGCTTAGGACTTTAGCCCTTCTTCTTCTTCCCTCCACTCTAACCCAAGCCAAAACTTTTTGTGCAAACATTTAACCATTGTTTTCAAACATTAGAAACCTAAGCCTTAGGCTTTTGATTTTCAAACCTTCTTTTCATAACACTCATTTTGAATTGAATCTTTAAGTCAACTTTGACCATTTTTGTATATACTTCTAATTGGTAAATATAACCCACTCAAATGTCTTTTTGTGGTTCCAATGGCCACTTTCTTAATCAAATTTTCCATAACCTTTAGCTATTAGGTTTGAGTTATCCTTGTGGTAGATGTAATACTCACCTATATCCTTAGTGATGGACAATGAGTCTTCCATGCTTATTATAGGGTTAACCCCTCACTAGCATGTTGAAGTTATCCTCACATGGTGGATTTGTGGTTTTAGGTTGAGTTTTCTCCCTTTGATAACAAAAGACCTTAAGGCTTTTGGACCAATCAATTCACCAACTCATTTTTGAGATTTTTACCCCGAACTACGAGGTTTTGATCCTACCTTTTTAAGATGGTACGTAGGCAATGGGTTTATCCATCCAAACACAAAATGTAAATAAACTTGTATATTCTCTTCTCATCTCTTCAATCATGTTTGCACAAACAAATTTTCATAAAATAACAACCTTTACAACAAATGTGAAAAGGGCTCCCTAGGAGTACCTAGGATGTTTTGGGTGCCTAACACCTTCCCATTACATAACCAACCCCCTTACCCAGATCTCTGTTTCTCTTTTACTAGTTTTTGTTAAAACTTTTAGGTTTTTGTTCGCTTTCTAACCATTCCTTTGGATAAATAGAAGTGCGGTGGCGACTCGACTTGTATGGTTTACCTTGGATTTAGTTAATATCTCTAATGGTAATGAATACCCCGCTACAAGCCTATGTGAGTATCCTCAATCATTCATTCATCAAGATTTGAAGTTTGGCTTTGAGAAGTTGACCAGTCAATTCATCTGACTAAACTGAGGATCACTGAGACCTAACTTTTTATGTGTTTGTCAAATGAAGATGACACAAAGAGAAAAAGATATTCTTAAGAACCATATGAACAACTTTCATGTTCATCAAAAATCCATTTGAAACTTGGAAGGTCGTCATTCATTTCAAAACATTATAGGTCATTTTGACTGAAACCCTAATTTTGGGTCAACTTTCCAAGGACATAACTTCTTCAATTTTTATGATTTTGAGGTGAGACCAAATGCATTGGAAATATTAAGATGTCTACTTCAAATGTTATGTTGGAAAAAATTTCATAATCCTAAAATAAACACATGTGATAATACAAAACATTATAGATCACTTTGGACCAAAACCATTGAATTTGAAAAATGTCCAACTTCAAGTGCCCATAACTTTCTCATCAAAAATCCAAATGATTCAAAATTTAAGTCCAAATTGATCATATTGAAAAGATATACAACTTTTATGCTAGAGGCTTTTCCATTTGAGGCTTGCATCATTAAAACAGAAGGGATTGAAGTTGATCATTTTTGGCAAATTTTCCGAAGACATGTTTTGTACCTCAAGCTTCAATGCCAATTTTCAAAAATTTCCAAACTCCAAATGGATTTTTCCCAACATAGCTTTTGTTCCTTATGTCAATACCTTTCCAACCATTACTTACATGACCATGTTTGGATTTTTTATATGGGACTTTCGAAGAGATGAATGCGTAGATCCAAATATGAAATTCACTTTGTATCTTCATGCACAAGCAAGTACCATGCCAACTGCATGTCCATTTCAACTTCAAATGATATCAGCTTGCATTTCCACTAAAGTTTGGGCCTCACATGCGCCTGTACAGGCCCATGCATGGAGGACCCAATTCTCATGCACACGAGTATTTCCTCACTTGGCATCAAGCTCAGCTATAAATAGAAGCCTTTGCTCATTCAAATCTCAACCTTATGGTGATCTAAAGCTC
Source organism: Lathyrus oleraceus (assembly GCF_024323335.1). Lineage (NCBI taxonomy): Eukaryota > Viridiplantae > Streptophyta > Magnoliopsida > Fabales > Fabaceae > Lathyrus > Lathyrus oleraceus. Next base: position 397,692,883 of record NC_066580.1, on the reverse strand, counting down.
TTCTGAAATCAAAACCCAACCATAATCAAAGGAATTCTGATTTTTATTTCTCAATTTCAAACTTGAATTTCAACATAATCAGTTGATCTTCAAGTTTCAATTCCTAAGCCTTGCACCCTCGTCATCTCCTGATCAAATTGGAAGCAAGAGTTTGAGCAGATCGTGTTATTTAAAGCCGCTCTTCAAAGGTATAACACCAAACTGTTTTGATCTAAAGCTTTCTATACAATGTGAATTGTTTGTGTTCAAACTGTTTTCTGAAGTCCTCGAGCAAGAGGCAGGCCAGTGGTGGTCTTGATTTCATGTTTTGAAGCATTTCAGTTTGCATACCTGGATTTTCAAGCTCAGATTTCTCACTTTATAGAAATCTTGAGGACAATCCAAGGTTACAGGGGTGATGTACATCACCCCAGCTTCATTTTGGTACCTGGCTCGTGTGTTTTGGTTAAGGTTCAAAAACCTGCAACTGGTGGCCGGAGTTGGTTGGTCCACTGGAGAATATGGTGGTTTCCACCATCATCCCCACGTGGGAGCATCCTGTCCCTCAGATCTGGCTCCAACGTTTTAATCACAACCTTTTATTTGTTTGACCTTTTTTAATTCCATTTGTGGCGCGTTGGACTAAGGATCATGGTACACTAGCACCTCTGAGCCATTGGATGTGTCCACGTCATTTAATGAATCCTATCCAAGCGCCCTGGATTTTTGGCATTTTCTAATTTCTGTTTTATTTTCTTTTATTCCTTTTTATTTCAAAAATTCATAACTATTTTAATTGAGGTCACAAAAATATGAGACCAATGGCAAAAAAATTCTTGAAAAATCTAGTTTCATAATCTGATTTTTAATTATTTTTGTGACTTCATTTAATATTTTTTTGTAAACTATTTTGTTTTTAATAGTTTTTAATTCATTTAAAATACTTTTTGATATCTAAAAATTCCAAAAATATTTTCTTAACACATATGGATCATGATAAGTCTATGAAAAATATTCTCATCAATTTCTTAATTGATTTGAAATTTATTTGAGATTTTAATTCATTTGTGTTATATTTTATTGTTTTTAATTGATTTTAAATAGTTTCTGTTTTCAAAAATTATTGAGAAAATTTGTCAAACCGTGTTTGACCATGTTAGACCTATGATAATTCAATTGGACTTATCCAAGTTGATTTGAATTGAATTTGAGGTTTGACCATATTTCGTTCATTTTATTTTATGTTTTATTTTAATTCCAAAAATACCAAAAAAAATATGTTTGACTTTGTTAACTTCTAATATTCATTTCTCTTCTGTTTTACATTGGTTGATGATGATTTGATTCACATTTGATCATTGTATTTTGATTATGTCATTTGAGTTCTCATTTTGTTCATTTCATCTTCATCTCACTTCTTCTTTTATTTTGGCCAATGAGTTAATGATTTGTGGTTAGTCTTGACATATGAGAGGTTTAACCTTCTTTGATTCAAATCAAACTCAACTTGATCATAGATCAAGTGAGTTGCTTTGTGTCCAAGATAGGTTGCTTCTTGGTCAAGCAAAGAACCTAAAATCCATACAAGGCCTTTCTCTTTTCTTTTGGCATGGCAAGTTGTAGGAGCTTGGCTTACTAGTCATGATCTCTAACTTGTATTTATTTGCCTATAGTTTTATTGACCGGCCTCAGATAGGTGTGGCTACTACATTAGTCCACTTACGATTGCTTAACATAGCGCTAAATTGTCTTATGACACACTAACATTAACCATTAACTACTAACTTTAATTCAAGCATTTAATTTCTTGCAATTTACTTTAATGCAAATTACTTTCTTCCTCATTTATTCATATTGCCTTTTCACTTTTCTCACTTGAGCTCATATTTTATGTTTATGCCATTTTCCTTTTGCTCATTTGAGCTCATTATTGTACATAAATATATTGTTGCTTTATGTTTGTTTTGTCTTTGTTTGTGTGAACCCAATGCAAAAAGGAGAAAGGACTTAGAATTAGGACCTCACCTATGCTTAAAGGAGTTCAAGAGCAACTAGGCCTCATGCCTTTAGACTGCTAAACTTGTTGAAGAGCAACTAGGCCTCATGCCTTTAGAATGCAAAATCTTAAAGTTGACTTCAAAGGACCCCTAATCTAAACTCATTCTTTGTCCATTCCTCTTATTGTATTGTGAACTTTTTGATGTTTGCTCTTGTGTGATAGGGATTCCAAACTTGAGATAGTAAGAAGGACCATTGTCATGAGTATCCAAGTTAAATGAGACAAGCCAAATGGAGATCCTAGGAGCTTGAATATAATATTTATCTTGATTACTTGTTGCTTGCTAAGTCCAAAGGAAAGGAGCATCTTGAATCATCTTTATGATCTCAAGAAAAGGAACTCCAAGGGTTTTATCTCTTCTCTTATCTTTGTATGTTTAGGACTAGCCCTTATCTTCTTCTCTCCACTCTAACCCAAGCCAAACACATTTTGTGCAAACTTTGTCTTTGTTTTCAAACTAGAAACCTAGGCCTTATGCCTTTGATTTTCCAAAATCTTTTCATTAATACTCATTGTAAATGAATCTTAATCATACTTTGACTCATTTTGTGAATACTTCTAACTTGTAAGTACAACTCACTTCAAGTGATTTTTATGGTTCCAATGGCCACCCTTGCTAAACCTTTTTCATAAACATTAGCCATAGGTTTGAGTTATCATAGTGGTTGATGTAAACCTCACCTTATCCTTAGTGATTGGACTATAAGTCTTCCATACTTATTATAGGGTGGATCCCTCACTAGTATGTTGAAGCTCTCCTCACATGGTGGATTGTTGGTTTAGGTTGAGTTTTCTCCCTTTGATAACAAAAGACCTTAAGGCTTTTGATCAAATCAATTCACAAATCTTTGAGATTTTTTACCCCGAACTACGAGGTTTTGATCCTACCTTTGTGATGGTACATAGGCAATGGGTTTATCCATTAAAACAACAAAATTATAAATATAATGTATATTCTTTTCTCATCTCCCTAATCTTGTTTGCACAAATCTTTTCACAAATACCAACATACAATACACATTTGAAAAAAGAGGTTCCCTTAGAGTACTAAGGATGTTTTGGGTGCGTAAAACCTTCCCATCTCATAACCAACCCCCTTACCTAGATCTCTGACATTTTTATTAGTTTTTGATTTGATAAAACTTCTTACTTCACTTTTGTTCGATTTTTAGCCTTTCCTTTGGACAAATAAAAGTGCGGTGGCGACTCGAATTGTATGCTTACTTTTGATTTAGTCAATGAATCTAAAGGTGACGAATACCCCGCTACAGTTCTATATTAGTAAGGTGCGATGGGATAATTGTAATATCTAATTTCTAAATCAATGAGTCAAAATTAACTAAACAAATTATAATAAGATTATATACGTTTAGAAGCAAGAGTTGGAAATGATCCATGTGATGGATTGGAATAAGGAGTTATTCACCCAACTAAAATATTCAAGAGTTATATTAGATACAATTGGAAGGAGTTCCTACCTAAATAACCTAGTTTTGTGTAAACCGCCTACACGGACTTAAAACAAAGTGAAATGTGGATCTCGGCCCACTAGAAAATCTTCCAACGGGATTTTCCAAATCAAATGGTGAGGGTCATTTGTTTTGAGTAAAATAGTAGGAGCATATTTAATTAAAGGCCTAATTAAATATGTTATTTTAGTGATACTTATATTCTCATTATTTTTCATGTAGATTACCATGACAACAAACACCTCTAACAATATTTTGCGATCAATCCTTGATAAGGAAAAATTGTCTGGGACAATTTTTTTGGATTGGCACCGAAATCTGAGGATTGTCCTCAAACATAATAGAAAGTTGTATGTCTTGGAGAAACTTATCCCTGAAGAGGAACCTCCTAGTTCTACACCTAAGGAAGAAAGAGATGCTTATAAGAAGCATGTCGATGATGCCAATGAAACTACTTGCCTCATGCTAGCTACCATGAACTCAGAGTTGCAAAAACAACATGAGAACATGGCAGCGCTCAATATGAACGAAAACCTGAAGATGCTCTATCAAGAGCAGGAAAGGCATGAAAGATTTAAAGTTTCAAAAGCCCTTTTTCAAGGCAAGTTAGCTGATGGAGCCCCTGTAGGTCCCCATGTGCTCAAGATGATTGGGCATGTGGAGAACCTTGAGAGGTTGGGTTTTCCCCTCAAAATGAAACTTGCGACTGATTTCATCTTGTAATCGTTGCCAGATAGCTTCAGTCAATTTGTCCTTAATTTCAATATGAATGATATGGACAAATCTCTTCCTGAACTGCTAGCCATGTTAAGAACTGCTGAGCAGAATCTGAAGTTAAAAGGGAAGTCCATTTTGATGATCGGAAATGGAAAGAGACAGAACAAAAGACCCACCAAGCAAGGTGGTAAAGGGAAAGGCAAGGAAGTTGCCAAACCCAAACCTACAGCTCCTTCTTTGAAGCCTAGTGGAGAAATAGCAAAGGAAGGCACCTGCTTCCATTGCGGTAAGACCGAACACTAGAAGAGAAACTTCCCAAAGTACCTGGAAGATAAGAAGAATGGAGTATAGACTTCAACTTCAAGTATTTTTGTTATTGAAATTAATTTATCTACTTCTGCATCATGGGTATTAGATACTGGATACGCTTCTCACATTTGTATCAATGTGCATGGGCTAAAAAGGAGTAGAGATTTGGCAAAAGGTGAAGTTGACCTACGAGTTGGCAATGGAGCAAAGGTTGTTGCTTTACCCGTAGGAACTTATGTATTGACTTTACCTAGTGGTTTAATAATTCAGTAGAGAACTGTTATTATGTACCTGCAATTAGCAGGAATATTATTTTCGTTTCTTGTTTGGACAAGTTTGGTTTTTCATTTATAATAAAGAACAATTGTTGCTCCATTTATTTGAATGATATATTCTATGCTACTGCACAAATGAACAATGGACTATATGTCCTTGATCTTGAAATGCCTATTTATAACATTAATATTAAAAGGATGAAACCTAATGAGTTAAATCCAACTTACCTTTGGCATTGTAAATTAGGCCACATAAATGAGAAACGTATTTCCAAACTCCATAAAGATGGACTCTTGGACTCTTTTGATTATGAATCATATGAGACATGCAGATCTTGTTTAATTGGAAAGATGACAAAGTCTCCATTCATAGGAAAAGGTGAAACAGCTAATGATCTTTTGGCCCTCATACATACTGACGTATGTGGACCACTAAACACACCAGCCAGAGGAGGTTTTCAGTACTTCATCACATTTACTGATGATTTCAGTAGATATGGTTATGTGTATTTAATGAAACACAAATCAGAGTCCTTTGAAAAGTTCAAGGAATTCAAGAATGAAGTACAAAACCAACTAGGTAAGAATATTAAAACTCTTCGATCAGATCGAGGTGGTGAGTATTTAAGCCTAGAGTTTGATGACCATCTGAAAGAGTGTGGGATTCTATCCCAACTTACTCCTCCTGGAACACCCCAATGGAATGGTGTATCTGAGAGAAGAAATTGAACCTTGTTAGACATGGTCCGATCCATGATGAGTCACGCCGATCTTCCAAACTCCTTTTGAGGATGTGCACTATTGACAGTAGCTTACACACTTAACCGTTTTCCATCCAAAAAGATTGAGAAGACACCATATGAGATATGGAGTGGTAAGAAACCACATATGTCTTACATGAAGATTTGGGGTTGCGAAGTTTATGTGAAACGACAAATTTCAACTAAGCTTGAGCCCAAATATGACAAATGCTTATTTGTGGGATATTCTAAAGCAACAAGAGGGTGTTACTTCTACAATCCTTCTGAGGGAAAAGTGTTTGTCGCTCGAACTGGAGTTTTCCTAAAAAAAGGATTTTATTTCCAAAGGAATCAGTGGGAGGAAAGTAGAGCTTGAAGAAATTTAAAGAATCACAAAGCATTGATACACCTATGGAGGAATTAGAGCTGGAAACACAAGTAGTTATGGAAGAGAAACCTGCTCAAGTAGAACAAGACCAGCATAGGTCAAGAAGGATACGTCACCTACCTGAGAGATATGGATATCTCATAACTGATCAAGGTGATGTATTACTCATGGATCAAGATGAGTCTGTGACCTACCAAGATGCCATAACTGGTCCCGAGTCTGAAAAGTGGCTAGAAGCCATGAAATATGAAATGGATTCCATGTACACAAACCAGGTTTGGACCTTGGTAGAGCCTCCTGTAGGAGTTAACCCTATAGGATGCAAGTGGGTCTTCAAAAAGAAGTCTGACATGGATGGTAAGGTACGCACCTATAATGCAAGACTGGTTGCAAAAGGATATAAACAAATTCATGGGGTTGACTATGATGAAACCTTTTCACTAGTTGCAATGCTTAAATCTGTTCGGATTTTACTTGATATCGCTACATATCATGATTATGAAATATGACATATGGATGTCAAAACTGCTTTCCTTAATGGGAATCTTCTTGAGGATGTGTACATGACACAACCTGAAGGATTTGACATACCAGAAGAAGCCCAAAAGATATGTAAGTTACAAAGATCAATCTATGGATTGAAGCAAGCTTCCAGAAGCTGGAATATTTGTTTTGATGAAACAGTAAAATAATTTGGATTCATCAAGAATGAAGATGAGCCTTGTGTCTACAAGAAGGTTAGTGGGAGCATGGTCGTCTTCCTGGTATTATATGTAAATGACATATTACTCATTGGAAATGATGTCCCTACCCTGCAACAAGACCTAGGTGAAGCAACATATATATTAGGAGTCAGGATCTATAGAGATAGATCACAAAAACTGCTTGGCCTAAGTCATAGTACATACATAGACAAAGTGTTGAGACGCTTTAATATGCATGATTCCAAGAAAGGATTCATACCTATGCAACATGGCATGTGTCTGTCAAAAACACAATCCCCTTCAACTAAGGAAGAAAGGGATCACGAATAAGATTCCATATGCATCTGCAATAGGATCTATCATGTACGCCATGTTATGTACTCGACCGGATGTCTCGTATGCTTTAAGTGCAACGAGTAAGTACCAATCTGATCCTGGTAATGCTCATTGGGTAGCTGTCAAGAATATCCTTAAGTATTTGAGAAGGACTAAGGACTCATTCTTGATATATGGAGGTCAGAAAGAGCTTGTTGTAATTGGATACACCGATGCTAGCTTCTAGACAGATAAGGATGACTTTAGATCACAATTTGGTTATGTGTTCTACTTAAACTGTGGCACTGTGAGCTGGAAAAGTTCAAAGCAAGATACAATTGCTGATTCTACAACTGAGGTCGAGTATATTGCTAGCCTCAAGTGCAGCAAAGGAAGTTGTTTGGATCAAAACGTTCATTAGTAAACTTGGCATAGTTCCTAGCATTGTGGATCCCATTGATCTCTATTGTGATAACAATAGTGTTATCGCACAAGCTAAGGAACCTAGATCTCACCAACGATCCAAACACATACTTAGGCGTTATGACCTCATTCGAGAGATAATAGATAGAGGAGCTATGAAAATATGCAGAGTACCTACACTTGATAATATTGTTGACCCACTGACAAAGCCTCTTGCGCATCAGAAGCATGATGGCCATACTAGATCTATAGGAATTAGGGGTATGCCTGATTGGCTCTGGTGCTAGTGGGAGATTGTTGGTGTAACCCCTAAAGGCCAATACTTTTGGTACTTGTATCAAATTATTTATTAATAATGAAAGGTTTTTTTCTTTATTATGTTTGTTTAATAAAGTCCCTAGAATAACTAGCCCGTTAAATATATCAAGTGTGACTTAATCATGATATCCCATTAAACATAAGGACACTATTCTTAATGTATCCGTAGTCGAGCTTTATTGTGAAGTGGGATAACATTAAAGCATTAAGACTACTATGTATATAGACTAATGATCACATCTCATAGAACATGGATAAGGAGTTATCAAGTCTTAAATATAGACATGAATATTAGGAGTAATATTTGTACTGGATTGACCCGCTATGAAAATACTATATATAATGTTATGCAAAGTGTCATAAGTTATTCTCATGGTGATAATGGTGTATACCACCCGTCGACCTAAAACCACTATGGACCCTAGATGTAAAGTCGAGTGCCTTATTGCTGATCAAACGTTGTCCGTAACTACATGATCATAAAGACACTTGATGGGTACTCCACGAAGCATGCTGAGGGACATGAGTGGCCTATATGGAATTTTCCCATCCTGCGTAACAGGATAAATGTTTACGGGCCCAATATTGAACTGGAAAAGGATGACACGGTCTATGCCTTGTGTTCAATATAGACATAAGAGCAAAAGGGTAATTGTACACATAAGTATTATCACCAAAGGATTTGTCAGATCACGTGACTTTTTGTGTCTTGGGTAGCAGTGATGTGTTGCCAATGCCGCGAAAACCTACAAGATCACACACAAAAGGACAGATTGATGAGAGATTGAGTAAATAAGGAACACCGTAAGGTATCGTGCACTTAAGTGAATTGTAGAATATTGTAAGGTACGGTGCACTTAAGTAGAATACGAAATATGGCAAGGTACCACGCGCTTAAGTGATTTTGGTATATCATAATATATGGGCCACATACACTTAAGTGGGCTTTTTAGCTTACAGCCCATACAAGTGGTTCTATAAATAGAACCCTTGTGCAGAAGCATTTACGTAGATGAAAATTTCATTTCTCTCTCTCCCTCCCTCTCTCTCTCTCTCTCACTCAAAGCCTTCATTCGTAGCAGCTAGCACTGAAACTGAAGGAATTCGTTCGTGTGGATTGAGTAGAGGCGTTGTCACCATTCAACGTTCGTGATCACTCTTTCGATCTGATCAAGGGTTTCAATCGCCACAAGAGGTAACGATTCTATCACTGATCATACCCATTCGTAAGGATCACTAAAGGAGAAATTTTTAATTTCCGCTGCGTTTTGGATCGCTATTCTCCTTCAACTACTCCCCAGCAGAGTCGCCACTTAATTTATGTAGCGGTAAATTCATGATGATCAAGATATGGATAAACTTGACGTCAATAAAACCAGAGTTTCCACCGCGCTTTTATTGTTTCCAAAGGAAAAGGGAAAAGTACGAACAAAACCCAAGGATAAGAAGTTTTCAAATCAAAACTAATAAAATGCCAGAGGTTACAGGTAAGGGGGTTGGTTACACAGAGGGAAGGTGTTAGCACCCAAAGTGTCCTAGGTACTCCTAGGGAGCCCTTTTTTATGTGTGCATATGGTTTTGGTATAAAATATGTTTGATAAAAGAAGTGTGGGGATGAGAAAAGAATTTATTGATTATATTTTTGTGTTTGACAAGACCTTCGGTCTTGTGCCTACGTACCAACATAAAGATGAGGGATCAAAACCTCATAGTTAGTGGTAAAAATTTCAAAGAAGTTGGTGAATTGATTCTAACAAAAAGTTTAAGTAAAAGGGCATAAAAGCCAAAGATTTGAATGGGGTTGTTAGTTCTTTTTTTGTCTTTTGAAATTTAAGTCAATATGGTTAAGTTTATTTACAAATTTTGATTAAGAAAATATTTAAAAATTCATTGGCATAAGGCCAAAGTTTTTAATCATTAAAACATGTATAAGTTTGAAATCACAAGCAAAGAAAGTTTTTGAAAAAGGGGGAGAGATTTAGAAATTTAAGAAGTATGCGGAGATGAAGGGACTACCCTAAGCACAAATTTAAAAGTTAAGAGTGGAAAAGATCTGACCAATGGGATGCAATCCAACAGACAAGAATGTCATATAGAAACCCATTTTCCTTTGAACTTTGATCAAGCAATAAGCAACGGGAAATAAGCAACATCCAGACATCATAAAGATCAAGGCATCAAATAAAGATAGTCACATCCAAGCAAGCATTCCAATAGCTAGCAATCTTCATTGTCTTCTAATGTATCAGATGATATATTCCTTGATCAACTCAGAACAAAACATCAGACATAGACCATAATAAGACAAATAAGCACACAATAGAAAATTAATCCAAGGTATCCAAGGTTTTGCATCAGATGGAAATCATTGTCTAAGATAGCTTAGTCTCCAAATGTTGGCATTGGCCAAGTCATTTAGTATAGGTAGAGTTGCCTAATTTTAAGTCCAAAGCTCAGATCAAGTTCCAACAGTCCACCAAATGTTTTTTAGGGTTTTTGTTGTCTTAGGTGTTTTAAGGTCCTAAGACCACAAACAAAATCAAAACACACAAACAATATACACAATCACAAGATATGGCTCAAATGAGCAAAGTGAAAAAGGACTTAAACATAAACAAGTTATACGAAATGTAAATGGCAATGAATGATAAATAACGGAAATTTAAATTGCATAAAGTAAATGACTTAAAAGTAATAGCATAATGAATAAGAGTTAGTCAATGGTTAATCAAATGTTAGTGTAGAGTTTTAATTTATTAAGTCATTCTTTGGAGAACACTCATTTATTCATTCACAAGTATGAATCCTTGAACCAAGACATCTTCCATGAGAAGGGCTCCAACTTGGATAATTCAACAAGTACGCCACTAGCTCTCAAAAAAGGGAAAAAAGTCAAGTCTCCACACAATGCCATGAAGAATGAGAGACTTACAGTCTCACTTACTAGAATGACATGCCTTGAGGGTCAAATTTATCTCTATGTTAAGCAATCGTAATTGGACTTATGTAGAAGTCACAACTATCTAAGACCGGGCAATAAAAATATAGGTGTTAATGCATTTTAGAGATTTGGTACAAAGAACCAAACTCCTAAAACATACCATACACTAAAATAAAATGGGAGAGACCTATCTCAATCATACTTGTATTGATTCATCTAACACAAGGTCATTGATGAATCAATTAGCATTTAGACATTAGAGATTACATTGGTCAAATGAGCGAATGGGTAAGAATATGGATGAAGATGAAGAGGGAAAGGAAATAGAAACACAAATTTATCATGAGAGGAATTTCATCTGATCAAAACCATCCACTCATTTTGGGAGATGAAATGTTCATTTCATCAATCCCCTAAATCCAATGGTTTTGATCAAACAAATGACAAATCAACGATTACCAAGGCCCAAACAAAAATTCAATCATCACAAGACCATAAAAATGGCTCAACATTATTTTTAAATAATTAATCAAGTAAAAATCACATTTAAAATGAATTAAAATGCATTTTAATTTGGACAAAACCTCAAATCTCTTCAAAACACCAAATAAATGGCCAAGGGATTTATCTTAGATCAAACAAGGTCAAAGGACCTTGGACAAGAAATTTCATGATTTTTAAAAAGTCAGAAGTATTTTTAAACAATTAAAAATATGCAAAAAAACATTTAATTCATGAAAAATATCAAAATTAATCCAAAAAATAATTTTAATTCAGAATATGGAAGATGAAAATATTTAAAGATTTTTGGTGAAAGTTCCATATTTTTTGGATTAAAAATGGTTTTATTATGAATTAAACAAAACAAGGCAATTAAATGAAAAATCAGAAAATACAAAAAAACAAGGGTCGTCAGATCTCCCTCATGAATTGAGGTGGCAGATCTGATGGCCAAGCGCGTGCTTCCATCGTGTTATGCATTCAACGTGTGTACACGCGTGGTAATCAGGAAGAAGGGTCGGGATTAAAATGTTTTGAAAGGATATGATGGTTTGGAAGGTGCCAACGCACCACTAGAGCCCTAACTTCGGTCATCTTCTCTGGTGGACCTCACCGGACTGGTCCACCATAAACCATCACCAAAATGAAAAACAAGGACATTATTTTAAAGTAAAATTGCTCAGGAGCTCGAATCTGACCTTCATTTCATCCAATTCCAGATGGATTTGAAAATTGAGGTTCATGATCTGAGTTGCTTCGATTTAACCTCAAAGTAACTCAATCTTATTGCCTATATTGGTAGGACTTCAGACAACCAATAATCAAGCAAAATAGTTGAAATTGAGGGAGAATCTAAGAAGATAAGTTTGAGATAAATCACCTTCGGGTAGCTTCAATTCAGCTTGATCTTGCTTCCAATTTGGCTTGGCTCGACTCTAAAAGTTTGTAGGAAGTGAAATGGATCAAAGAGAGGCTTGGATTCTTGGAGTTTCTATCTCAAAACAGAAGGAGAATTGAAACTCGATTTCAAGTGAAATCTTCAAGTTTATCCTTTAATGGAGGCTAGGGATGCAAGGCTTCTAAGCTTGGGCAGAAGGGATCCTCATTCTGATCACAATGGTCATGTATATATAGCCTAGCAACTTGCTTTTCACACACTTTGAAACTTTGCCAATTTTAGCAACTTTGGTGCATGGATGCATGGTAATGATTTGGGCCCAATTCATGATGCTATCATATTCCAATTCGTGCATAATTGATACTGCAGCAATAACATGTAAGCACGCAAAAGGAAATGGATAATTGGATTCAAATCTTGCAAAAACAAACTTATGAAAGGACCATGCGCAAGTCCCTCAAATCTTGTCCAAATGAAGTCATCTTGGAATTTTTAGAAAGGTGACATCAAGAGGAGCAACTTTGATGTTGAACACTTTTCCATTTTAACTTTGGATCATGATGAATTTTGAGGTGGAAGTTTGAGAAATCAAACATAATTGAAATTTTTCTAAGTACCAAGTCAAATGACCACTTCTTCCACCTTGAATAACTTTTTCTATAAGCTTCAAATGGAAATGATTCCTTCATCAAAGTTGTAGCTATTTCAATCCTATTCAATTTGGTAAAAAATTTGACCTCATTTGTATATGTCATGTGGGAGTTATGAATTTTAGAAGTTGAGGAAAATTGATTGTTCAATGGTAATGGCCCAAAATGACCTATAATATTTTCTCTTGGCACATGCCCTTGCAAGTTGAATTTGACATTTATCAAAGAATTAAAGTTGGAGAGGACATCTTTAATTTGATCATGAAACTTGGATGGCCTTCATAGCATAACAATTGAGAAAGTTATGGTCCTTGGAAGTTGACCTCCTAACTAGGGCACATACAAAATGACCTATAATATTTCACCATAAAAAATGACTTTCCATGCAAAACTAGATCTTGATTTAAACATTAAAGTTGTTTTTAATGTCATAAGGAGTAGCCTTTATCTTGGAATCATTAGCATATGACAAAAATTGTAGGAGATAGGGTCTAGGGAACCCCAGTTTTGACTAGTTGACTTTCTTTGGTCAACCTCTTTGAACCAACTTGCAAACTTGAAGTTCGTTTGATCTTTGGGACTCATGTAGAATCATATATGCATAAGATGATGTTAAATGAAGTATCCCTTTATATATTGGACCAATTGTTGAAGAAACTTGCTAAGGAAGTCATACAGAATACCTAGATGAATTAGGGTTTCCAAGGCAAACAAGCTTCAAACTCTTAATGATTTCTTGATCCAAATGATAAATAAGAACATGGGTGTAACACCCCAAAATTTGCCCTCCTCATTCATGCATTCATTTTTTAGGCCATTTAGTATTTCATATTACATTGCATCATGTCAATCAGAATTAGCTCCAAGAAGCTTGAACATCATCCAGGACACTTTGTGGGTTTTATTCAAATGATCAGTCAACACAAGGAAAAGACTTGAGGTACTACCAACAGGACCAAATAGGGCCTATTCACCGTACAAATCGCCAAGCTGGGAGAAGCAAGAATCTGCTGCTGAGCTGTCATGCTCGCTAGGCGAGCAGATGCTTCGCCTAGCGAAGAGCACTGTCATGCTCGCTAGGCGAAGGGCGCGCATTTCAGGAAATAACAGAAAAGCTTTGGGCTCGAGCTAACCTCATTCTAAGCCCACAAGTCCACGAAAATCAGCTATAAATATAAGAGTTTCAGTAGAGGATTGGACACGGGGAAATAGACTTGGAGTTTCATTTGGAGAAAGATCTTGAGAGAAAGGAAACCTAGGAACTACTCTGCAGCGACCTTCAGGCAGCCCTGAGAAGTTCACTCCGCCTCACGTAAACCCTAACGATACCTTGCCAATCCAGCCGTGTCGTTCAATTCCAATCGGTCTCTCATCAGGTATGCCTTTGTTGCTCTTACTTTATGCCTTGAATTTGAATACTATGAATGTATGAGGTAACATCAGGTTTTGCCCACGGGTTTATATTTGTGTATGAATATGTGAATAATGCCTTGAATGTTTAATAATTTCGTTTCTGAGATGAATGCCATAGGGTTTGGAATCCTTAACATCGGACTATTATCAATGAGAAACCCGAAACCCGCAGGCGCTCGCTAGCCGCTTCGCTAGGCGAGCACGCAGTGAAGCTTCGCTAAGCTTTCGCTAGGCGATGCAGTCGCGAATATGACAGCATTTGCTCTTTTTGTTCTGTTTTGTTCTAACCTGTCTTTGTGTTGCCATGGCATTGTTTTCTCTGGATTTCATCTTGTTTGTCTAACCTTTCTGTTGAGTTTTCGTGAGGGCTCACATACTCTTGCAGGGATACCATCCGGAGGTTTATTCCGATTACCCGTACTTATTGGTTTTCTTTGATGGTGTTAGCTTGGGAGGATCTCAGGGTTGCTTATCCTTTAATCGCTGTAGCTTCGGATCTTTATCCGTGTGGTACTTTTACTTCTTCCCTTTATTTTGCCGCTTTCTTAGCTGGAAGACCTCAATAGGAGGCAATGTTTGATCCCCTTGGTGGCATTTTACTTTAAGATACATGTTTTGTGTGGTGTGATCGTTCCCCCCGTCGGATGCGAGGCTTCGTATAGTCTCCCGTCTGCATGCCAATTAAGGTAGCACTGTTCCTTCGCCTAGGACTTCCTTTTTGCATGAGCGTTCCTAAAACGCAAACACCTCAACGCACGTTTACTCCTTCTACTACAGGCGAGTAAGTCTCCGAAGGTCGAGCATCCGGTAGATTGCGTAGTGACGTCGTTCGTCCAAGACCCAATCCATAACCCCGTAGTTAGCCGAACTACGGCCTGCTCTGATTCTCATTCCAGATGAGATACGTAGGCATAAGACGCGATGTCTTAGCGAGCACACATCCCCCCAACCCATAGGTCAGCCGAGCTACGAAGACTCTGATTCTCATATTCAGATGAGACACGTATGCAACGGATGCGACATCCGTGCGAGTCATTTTCCTTTAACCCCCCTTTTTTAGTAAATAGTACATTAGAAAAACTCACACCCTTTAGACGAGAACTACAAAAGTGGATCCCGTAGAGTACTACGGATGCGTAGGGGTGCTAATACCTTCCCTTCGCATAACCGACTCCCGAACCCAAGATTTGGTTGCGAGACCCCGTCTTGTCCTTTCCTTTTTCCAGGTTTACTTCGAGCGTTTCCTTTCCCCCCCTTTTGGGATAAATAACGCACGGTGGCGACTCTTCTGTCTTTTTCTTTCGCCGGTTGTTTTTTCGCGCATTGTATTTTTCAGGTTGCGGCAACTGGCGACTCTGCTGGGGAAACTAAGAAGTTGACCTCTTGCTGGTCCATCTTCCCTAAGCGAGTCCCTCCTAGCTGGTGTGATTTCTTGTTTATTAGGTGTTCATGCTTTTGTACATTTATTTGCTTACCTGCTTGCATGCATCTGTTGTATCTGTCGGATTTGTTTGTTTGTTTGTTGGGATGGGGTGTTCTATGAGAGATAAGCCCATTACCTAGGCTTGAGTGTACACACAGGTTTTAGAGTGGATAATCATGAGGCTTGCGTGGCGTGTTGCTACGTTAAGTCGTTCGTGAAGAACCACACCCAGACGAGGTTTCTTTTGGATATATTATGTCCTACGGGTGTTCCGTAACGACATGATGCTCCTTTAGAAATCGTCGACTCTGGTGACCATTTCCCGAGAACTCAGTCGAGGCCTCTCCTCCGAGACGTGATTATGTTAGCTCTGGTGGGCGTATTCTCGCTGATCAATCCGAGGACCCCGAGACTGGGAACTTGCTATTAGGATGTCCTGTTGAAGGGAGTCAGTGGAGGTCTTTTATCCCGTAATAATGCCAAACCTTCAGTGGTAAACGTATTATTCGCGACTGAGGGGCTGAAGCTGACGAACTTCTGTTCTTAGAACCTACCAGTGAGGGGCGGGCTAAATTCAGGAAACCTTAACCTCCAACCAACCCGGTTTTCTGGAGCAGAGCTTTGATCTTGTATTATATTCCTCAGTGGGTTTCTCTTCAGACAGTGCAACCTGACAGATGTTCAAGCAGATACATCCTGATTGACATGCCACTGCATTGCATTCACATCATTCTGCATTCATATCATTTAACACATGTTCATCCATTTCTAGGGGGTTTACATCTTCTTCTTGATTCCAATCGGGGATTTTTTGGTCCTCTTAAGATGGATATTGGCAGAAAGAGACATGTCGCCTACAAGTTTCCGGTGGTTTGTCTGGGTCCTATCCAACAACTGATGAAGTTAATGGATCCTGATTCTCTAGAAGGATTCCGAAAGGATTACACTTTGATTCTAAGTTTCGTCACGGTTCTTTCCAAGGATCAACATGATGCTCTCTTCACGCTGCTACAGTTCTATGACCCTCCATTGAGGTGTTTCACATTCCCGGATTATATTTTGGTCCCTACTTTGGAGGAGATTGCCAGTTTTCTCAGAGTTCCTATCAAGTCACAGTTGCTATTCTACAGTTCTGAGTGTCTGCCCAATCTCAGCATGGTTGCTTCAACCACATATTTGAGGGAATCAGTCTTGAAGGCTAATATGTGTCAGAAGGGAGAAGTTATTGGTTTTCATCTGAGTTTCTTACTGGGAGAAGCAAAGAAAAAACTAGAAGATGGTGACCAGAGGGGTTTCAATGCTGTGTTGGCTCTTTATGTGTATGGGATTGTCCTGTTCCCTAATGTGGCCAAATTGGTGGACATGGACGCAATACGCCTCTTCGTGTTGGGAAATCCAGTGCCGACCTTGCTAGGAGATTTCTTTCATTCAGTGCACCACATGAATAAGAATAGAAAAGGAGGATTGTTGAATTGTTGTGCGCCTTTGTTTTATAAGTGGTTCAGTTCACCTACCCAAATCGGGAGCTTTCGTTGATGTCGAGGACTCGTTGAGTTGGTCGAAGAGGTTGATGGGGTTGAGAGCTGAAGATCTTTCTTGGTGGTCTGACCGGAGCTTGCTTCGGGCAGATATTATTCATAGTTGTGGGAATTTCCCAAATGTACCATTGTTAGGAAGAAGAGGAGGAATCAACTATAATCCTTCTCTGGCAGTTAGACAGTTTGGATATGCTTTAAGAACTCCGCCTTTGGAAAAGGATGTAGAAGAATCTCTGTTTTTCCATTCTTCGCCTGATTTGACTGTATCCCGTGAAGCAGCTGAGGCCTGGCTCAAGGTGATCAAGAAAGGAAGAAATGTGCTTGGAAAAGGGGATTGCAGAACTTACCCTCAGTATGGAGAGTGGCTTCAAGGAAGAATCGAAGAGTTTGGTCTGTCGTTTCCTAATGAAGAACCTTTGTATCCACCTACTCCTAAGCAGTCAATAATGGTGAGCCGAGAGGAGTATGACAAATTGAAGAACGCCATGGAGGGACTTCAAACCGAGAACTCGGAGTTAAGGGAGAAGTTGCAAGACTATATGCATCAATTCCACAAGGCAGAATATCAGAAGGGGGAAGCCGTCATATTGCAAAAGGAAGCAGAGAGGAAATTTGCTGTGGAGGTGGACTTCTTCAAGAAGACAGACAAGGCCTTGGGATCATCCAGTTCTGAGTTGAGGCGAGTCAAGCAACAGTTAATGGATGCTCATGGAAAATTAGCTGGGTTGCAAGAGCAATGGGATGCATTTTCAACTTCTCGGAAGGCAAAGGAGGAGGAGATGGTGGCCGAACTGACTGGTCAGATAGAGAAGTTGAAGATTTTGCTGAAGGAGAAGAACCATGAGCTGCTGCGCGCCCGATCAACCAATGGCTATATCACAGATCAACTCAATGAGGCTCAAGGACATATTGAAGAACTCAAGGCGCTGGCAAGTTTGAAGAAATCCAGACTTGAAGAGGTATTCGGAGAAGATGATGGGAATTACTACAGAGAGCACATCAACGAACTGGAGGGGATCATTCACAAGAGGAATCTGCTTGTCCGGCGTTTGACAGAATCTCCAGATCACCCCGACACGATGGCATTACTGGATGAAGTGAGGAGCAGTTCTTATGGGTTGTACACAGGAGGCTGATTCCTGATTTTTTTGTTCCTCTCTTTACTTACTGCTTTGTTGCTATGTAGCGATGATCCACAGGCTTGTTGTGGAGATCCTCTTTTGATGTATTTTTGGCTAAGGCCCCTTTCCTTGAACTCATTTGTATGATGGTTTCCCTTTATTGCATCTTGATCTCAGAAGTTTATCCTTGACTCAGTCTTCTTGCACTATTCACCTGATGTGAGACTGGAATCAAGGGGGTAGAATACCTTTTGGATTTGATAAACATGGCATTGCATTTACATATTCATATCTTGCATAACAGGTACCGCTGCGGTGTTCTCATATTGTTTGGTGTTCCACTAGCAGGATAGCTGATTCAGGCATTCACCGGTACGGTACCCGAAGGAATCAACAGAGAGCAATGGAAGGTGTACAAGCAGAGCTCGCCGAGATGAGGACCCGCATGACCCAATTCATGGATGTGGTTCAAGGGGTGGCTCAGGGACAGCAAGAGCTCAGGCAGTTGATGCAGAGGAATCCCGCCACTACTCAACCAGAGACGTTGACTGATCCTCCAGCTGGAGAGGTTAACGGACCCAGTGGACCGGGGCCTACCCCGATCCCGCATGCCAACTCCGGTCAACAGCCCGTTCATGATAATCAGGACGATCAGTTCCCCCTACTTCAGGAAGACTTTGGCATGGGCCATGGCATGGACCCCATGTTTAGAAGATTGGAAGAGAGGTTGAAGGCAGTAGAAGGACAGAATCCTTTGGGAGTAGATGTTGCTGACTTGGGGCTGGTCCCAGGTGTGAGAGTGCCACCGAAATTCAAGGTACCGATATTTGACAAATACAATGGCAGCTCTTGCCCCAAAACTCACGTGCAAGTCTATTTCCGTAAAATGGTTGCATACTCTGATGACGAGAAGCTACTTATGTACTTCTTCCAGGACAGCCTAGCTGGGGCATCCTTGGAATGGTACATGAGGTTGGATATAGCCCACATTCGTTGCTGGAGGGATTTGGCGGAGGCTTTCGTAAAGCAGTGTCAGTATAATGCAGACATGGCGCCGGACAGAACTCAACTTCAGAATCTGTCTCTTAAAAGCAATGAGTGCTTCAGGGAATACGCTCAACGCTGGAGGGAGACAGCTTCCCGTGTTCAGCCCCCTATGTTGGAAAAGGAAATGGCCAACATGTTCATGAATACGCTGCCGGGACCTTATCTGGAGCGTCTGGTGGGGTGCAATGCTTCCAACTTTGCTGATGTGGTCTCTACCGGAGAGAGGGTGGAGAATTACCTGAAGACCTGCAAGATCCAAAATGGAGGTGGATCTTCATCAGGGGTAAAAAAGTCGTTCGTTGGAGGGCATAAGCAGAGAGAAGGGGGAGTGAATTCTTTGACTTCCTATCAAAACAGAGGTGTTAGAAGGAACAGTTTCCAAGATTATCGTCAACAACCGTATGTTGCGGTCGTGACCATTCCAGCTGCAGCACCACTACAACAACAACAACCGCAGCGTCAACCAGCTCAGTACCTACAGCAGCAACAACCGGGTAACAGACCCGCCTATCAACAAAGGCAAAGGATGATGGACCGACGTTTCGACACCCTTCCAATATCGTACGCTCAGTTGCTTTCTAGTCTTCAACAACTACAACTTGTGCAATTGCGCACTCTGGCTCCTCCTGTTGGTAGACTTCCGGTGGGTTACGACGCCAACGCTAGGTGTAGCTTCCACTCTGGGGCACCTGGCCATAACATTGAGAACTGCAAAGCTTTTAAGCACGTAGTTCAGGACCTCATAGATTCAAAATCCATCGACCTTGCACCGGCTCCTAATGTCGTCAACAATTCCATGTCGCAGCATGGTGGTGCAAACGTTAGTATGCTGGAAGGAGAAGCCAAGTCCATTAAGGATGTGTTGAAGTTGAAGACTCCGTTGTTAGAGATTAAAGGATGCTTGCTGAAGGCCGATGTTTTCCCCGGTTGTGGGAAGGATTGTTTGGATTGCGCTACACAGGATGAGGGTTGCTTGAAGCTGCAGCAGGGTATCCAGGTCTTGCTTGACAATGGTATCCTCCAAGTTGAAGACTTGTCTGTCGAAGAGTTTGCTGAAGGGGTAGCTGAAGAGGTGTTTGAAGATGCTGTTGAAAAATCCACAGATGTTGTTCCTGCTGATTCTATAACTCGTAATGCTGTATTTAATTTTTCCAATGGTGTTGCTAATATCCCAAACTATGTGGTTGATTCTGATGCAATTGAACTTGATTCCGATGTTTCGGATGTTTATGCTTCAATAAATGAGATTTCCGAGTACGACCGTGATGTTGCTACTATCACTATTTTCTATCCAACTAATCAGATCAGTGTGCCAGAAGCGCAACCCGTGCCACCAGTGCGACAATCTACTATGACCATCACAACCCCTGGTCCTTTACCTTTCACCAGTGAAAGGGCCATTCTGTGGCATTATGGGGCGAGTGTATACACACACGATCATAGGGTGGAACGGCCACTGGAAATAGAAGAGGGTCGGAAGCCTGAACTTGAAGTTGAAGGTCCCGCAGTGGATAATGTTGGCGGAATCGGGCGATTCACCAGGAGTGGTAGATTGTTCTCACCACCAATTACTCAAGCTGATAATGTTGATGCTGCGGCGAAAGCCAAAGGCAAGCAAGTCGTGAATGAGGGTACCTCTGCACCCCAAGATGGTTCTGAGCCCACTTTTGCAAAGGATGTGGACGAGCTTCTGAGAATCATAAAGAGAAGCGATTACAAGGTAGTCGATCAGTTGATTCAGACTCCGTCCAAGATATCCATTCTCTCGCTCCTGTTGTGTTCGGAGGCACACAGGGAGGCACTTCTAAAGGTTCTTAATGCTGCATATGTGCCTCAGGAGATCTCAGTGAACCAACTAGAAGGGATCGCTGCCAATGTGCATGCAAGCAATGGGTTAGGTTTTACTGATTTTGACTTAACACCAGCTGGGCGCAATCATAACAAGGCTCTGCACATCTCGATGGAATGCAGAGACACCGTGTTATCGCATGTTCTGGTGGATACAGGCTCCTCTCTCAATGTGCTACCCAAGAGGGCCCTGTCGAGGTTAGAAGTAGAGGGTTTGGTCTTGAAACCTTCAGATCTTATTGTGAGAGCCTTCGATGGTTCTAAGAGATCGGTGTTTGGAGAGGTAGAATTGCCAATTCTGATTGGATCACAAACCTTCAACACTGTCTTCTACGTGATGGATATCAGTCCTTCCTACAGTTGCTTACTGGGTCGTCCTTGGATCCATAATGCTGGGGCAGTCTCTTCAACTCTACATCAGAAGATTAAGTTTTCGGTCAACGGACGAATTATCACCGTCTGTGGTGAGGAGGACATCCTGGTCAGTAACCTGTCTACATTCAAGTATGTAGAAGTAGAAGGTGAAGTTCATGAGACTCTGTGTCCGGCCTTTGAGTCAGTTCAAATCAAGGATGCAGCTCCGGTGGAAGAGGTTAAAGCGGGTGCCTCTATCTCATCCTTTAAGCAGGCACAGGCCGTGGTGGATTCAGGTGTTGCTCCCGGTTGGGGGCGTCTGTTGGAGTTACCAATGAAAGAAGACAAGTTCGGGATTGGGTACCAGCCAGCTCTGACTTCTACAACTTCAACACTTCAGACTCATCAGGGGCCGATTACTTTCTCCAGCGCTGGCATCTTTCATTATGGCCAGGTATCAGCAATCAATGAAGAGGGTGGGGATAGTGATTGTGACATCGACAACTGGGTGCGTCCGAGGATCCCGGGTGAAGTCATCAACAATTGGTCTTCTGAGGAGATTGTCCAAGTCACTTTTCTGAAGGAGTAATTTTCTTTGTTTATTCATGCATGTCCAAGTCTTACGTTCCGCCCAGGGCGTAATGACTCATTGTAGGGCTCATCTATGTGACACTTGCATTTTTTATCATAAATAAAGGACGTCTTTTTGCATTCAAATATTTCGTTCCCTGTCTTTCTATTTTTGCAGTTTTTCAAAATAAAAAAATGGCAATGTTTTGTTTAGTTTCCACTCTTTTCTTTTCACACTCATAAGCACATACCATCACTCATGCAGATGCGCGTCACCGGATCCTATTGATAACGGTTCTGCTATGGCTCGCTTCGACTTTGAAAATCCAATCTTTCAAGCTGAAAAAGAGGGTGATGAAGACTGTGAACTCCCTGAAGAACTTGCCAGGTTCTTAAAACAGGAAGAAAGGGTCATTCAACCGTCTCAAGAGCCTACTGAAGTGATTAATCTCGGCACCGAGGACGCCAAGAGAGAAATCAAGATAGGGGCTGCTTTGGGAGATGATGTGAAGAAAGGGCTGATTGAATTGCTGCAAGAATACATTGACATCTTCGCCTGGTCTTATCAGGACATGCCCGAGCTGGACACAGACATCGTGGTACACCGCTTGCCTCTCAAAGAAGGTTGTCCTCCGGTCAAGCAGAAGCTCAGAAGAACAAGACCAGAGATAGCTGTCAAGATAAAGGAAGAAGTGCAAAAGCAGTTGGATGCAGGGTTTCTAGCAGTCACCAATTATCCGCCATGGGTTGCAAACATCGTCCCAGTACCTAAGAAGGATGGAAAGGTGCGGATGTGTGTCGACTACCGGGATCTGAACAGAGCCAGCCCTAAAGATGATTTCCTATTACCTCACATCGACGTTTTGGTGGATAATACAGCTCAGTTCTCGGTATTCTCCTTCATGGATGGCTTTTCTGGCTATAACCAAATCAAGATGGCACCAGAGGACATGGAAAAGACAACTTTCATAACCCCATGGGGCACATTCTGCTACAAGGTGATGCCGTTTGGTCTGAAAAATGCCGGAGCAACATATCAACGAGCTATGGTGACTCTGTTCCATGATATGATTCATCATGAAATCGAGGTTTATGTGGACGATATGATTGCCAAATCTCGGACAGAAGAAGAACATTTGGTGAATCTGTAGAAATTGTTTGAACGGTTAAGGAAATTCAAACTGAGACTTAATCCGAACAAGTGCACTTTCGGGGTGAGATCGGGAAAATTGCTGGGTTTTATTGTTAGCGGAAAAGGGATTGAGGTGGATCCTGACAAAGTGAAAGCAATACAGGAAATGCCTGAGCCAAGAACAGAGAAGCAAGTCTGTGGTTTCTTAGGGAGGTTGAACTACATTACAAGGTTCATCTCTCACCTAACAACCACGTGTGAGCCAATTTTCAAATTGCTGAGGAAAGATCAGGCTATCAGGGGGAATGATGATTGTCAAAGGGCTTTCGAGAAGATAAAAGAGTATTTGCAGAATCCTCCTATCCTTATGCCTCCAGTCCCATGGAGACCGCTGATTATGTACTTGACAGTACTTGACAATTCTATGGGTTGTGTTCTCGGTCAACACGACAAGACAGGTAGGAAAGAACATGCCATCTACTACTTGAGTAAGAAGTTCACAGATTGCGAGTCGAGATACTCAATGCTTGAGAAGACATGTTGTGCACTTGCATGGGCTGCTAAGCGATTGAGACAATACATGTTGTCTCACACAACCCTACTGATCTCCAAGATGGATCCAATCAAATACATATTCGAGAAGCCAGCTCTCACCGGAAGGGTGGCTCGTTGGCAAATGGTACTGACAGAGTACGATATCCAGTATACATCCCAGAAAGCCATCAAAGGGAGTATTCTGTCAGACTATCTTGCTCAGCAGCCGATTGATGATTATGAGCCGATGAAGTTTGATTTTCCAGATGAAGACATCATGTTCCTCAAGATGAAAGACTGTGAAGAGCCAGTTGTTGAGGAGGGACCTGATCCAAACGAAAAGTGGACTTTGTTGTTTGATGGGGCTGTCAATGCTAGAGGAAGTGGAATTGGCGTTGTCATTACTACTCCGAAAGGTGCCCACATGCCTTTCACCGCTCGTTTGACTTTTGAGTGCACAAATAATGAAGCTGAGTACGAGGCCTGTATCTTGGGTATTGAGCAAGCCATTGATCTGAGAATCAAGACTCTGGACATCTTCGGAGATTCAGCTCTGGTGATCAATCAAGTGAATGGTGATTGGAATACTCTCCAGCCCACTCTGGTCCCCTACAGAGATTACACGAGAAGACTGTTGACTTTCTTCACAACAGTAAAGTTGTATCATATACCTCGTGATGAGAACCAGATGGCAGACGCACTTGCTACTCTATCCTCCATGATCAAGGTAATTCGTTGGAACCATGCTCCCAAGATCGATGTGATGCGCCTTGACAGGGCCGCGTATGTGTTTGCTGCTGAACTGGTAGTCGATGACAAGCCCTGGTATCACGATATCAAGTGCTTTCTGAAGAATCAAGAGTACCCTGCAGGGGCATCCAACAATGACAGAAAGACTTTGAGAAGATTGGCAGGCAGTTTCTTCTTGAACAAAGACGATGTGCTGTATAAGAGGAACTTCGACATGGTTTTGCTCAAATGCGTGGACAGACACGAGGCGGACGTGTTAATGCAGGAAGTTCATGAAGGTTCCTTCGGTACTCATGCCGGCGGATATGCAATGGCTAAGAAATTGTTGAGAGCGGGTTATTATTGGATGACCATGGAATCAGATTGCTTCAAATATGCTCGGAAGTGTCATAAATGCCAGATTTATGCTGATAAGGTGCATGTGCCGCCAAATCCTCTGAATGTGATGACTTTGCCGTTGCCGTTTGCTATGTGGGGCATTGACATGATTGGAAAGATTGAGCCGACTGCTTCCAATGGGCATCGCTTCATTCTTGTTGCCATCGACTATTTCACCAAGTGGGTCGAAGCAGCGTCGTTCGCGAATGTCACCAGACATGTGGTTGCCCGTTTTATCAAGAAAGAAATCATTTGTCGCTATGAGATTCCCGAAAGAATCATTACTGATAATGGTTCTAATCTCAACAACAAAATGATGAAGGAGTTGTGTCAGAACTTCAACATTCAGCATCACAATTCTTCCCCTTACCGCACTAAGATGAACGGCGTTGTTGAGGCGGCAAATAAGAACATAAAGAAGATTGTGCAGAAGATGGTCGTCACGTACAGAGATTGGCATGAGATGCTACCCTTCGCCTTGCATGGGTACCGTACTTCAGTACGTACGTCGATTGGGGCAACCCCTTACTCCCTGGTGTATGGTATGGAAGCAGTCCTACCTATTGAAGTGGAGATTCCTTCTCTAAGAGTCCTGTTGGATGTCAAGTTAGATGAAGCTGAATGGATTCGGACAAGATTCAACGAGTTGAGTCTTATCGAAGAGAAGCGAATGGCAGCCATTTGTCATGGGCAGTTGTATCAGAATCGGATGAAGAGAGCCTTTGATCAGAAAGTGCGTCCTCGTTGTTTCCAAGTCGGAGATTTAGTGTTGAAAAGGATCCTTCCTCCTCAGACAGATCACAGGGGCAAGTGGACTCCTAACTATGATGGACCGTATATTGTCACCAAGGTTTTTGATGGTGGGGCCTTAATACTTGCAACTATGGATGGTGAAAACTTCGCTTCCCCTGTGAACTCAGACGCAGTTAAAAAATACTTCGCATAAAATAGACCCGCTGGACAGTAAAAAGAATAGTCCAGGCAAAAATGGGCATCCCGAGGAACCAAGAAAATGAAAAGGTTCGGGCAAAAATTAGGGATTAAAAATGAAAAGATCGTACACCCGGTAAGTTGAAAACCTGAAAAGGCAACTTAGGCAAAAATGGGTATCCCGGTGGATTGAAAACCCGAAAAGGGCGATCCAGGAAAAAGTTAGGGATTAAGCGAATGACTGTGTTCTGAGTTTAGTTCTGAATCTCATCTCATGTCGATGACTGGAAATTTTCGAAAGGTAGGAAACAGTCCAATCACCTTTTCAGAAGGCTGATCATCTGGAGGATCTTGAAGACGGGCAAGTCATAGCAGAATTGGAACCCAATAGAAATCCATTTCACATTGCCATTAGATTAATTTCTGTCTTTATCTTTTGTGCGATTACCTCTTTCCAGGGATTGCTTCCCGATGTAGATGCCTATTCAGAGGCCATTCAATCAATAAAATCATGTTATTCAGTATATCTCTGTTTTCATTTTCATTTTACTGTTTTGTTTGCAAAAATAACGTCCGAATTTTCGATAAACATTGCATCGTGACACATAAGGGCTTTACAGGTACATGCTTAATAAACATTTAAAATTGCTGTAAATTTTAAGTGCTTTGGACCGTCTATTTAGAACAGATACCCTCGGGGCATTTCCTTAAAATCCCCTACAGATGATCGTGAATATCTTCCCCAGTGAAGTCGCCAACAGACGGATCCGGTGTCTTATCCCTGCAGAACTGATTAGAGTGTTGGATTCTTCAATCCCCAGCAGGTTCTCACCATTGTACTTCCCCAAGCGTTTGTTTCAGGACATACACTCCCCAGTAGAGTTGGCAGTGCCAGACTATATGTCCCCAGCGGAGTTGACAGTGCCAGACTGTATCTTCCCGGCAGAAGCGGCTGCTCCTCAGAATTCGATGCCAGATCGATAATCCCAATGCCAAATCCATGGTCTCTTTCTTTGAAGCAGAATCTCGGTACCGTATCGGTGTTTGCTTCCCCTGCTGAGTCGTCATCTCTCACAGATCGTGGTTGCCAGAACCACCGTCGCTTTCCCCAACAGCAGGTTTTCAGTGTCGTTCTCTCCCCAGTCAGAATCTCGGGACTTCGTCATTGCTAGAAGACCGTGTGGCGGATCATTTCCCCAACAGATCCCCTCGCCTCAGCTTGGCATTCTACCCAGCATTTCGCATCCCTGCATGTAGAATCATATCGCATCGCATCCTTCCAAATCGCGTAGCATTTCCATTTTCATGGAGCAGTACGCCATTGAAAAATTCAAACATACGCATGTAAGCATAAAACATTCTCGGTATCCCAAGTGGTAAGCCAGAAGTTGTTTCCAGTACTCAGACTGAAGATTGTTCATGACTTACCTTTATTATCCCCAGCAAGTGTCATTGGCCCATGCGCCGCCTCTATTATCGTTCCCTATTTCTGCCGATGCTGACAGGCATGATTTTCCGATATTCAGATCGAAGTGGCATTCAGGCCAGATTTTCCGATATTCAGATCGAAGTGGCATTCAGGCCAGAGTTTCCGATATTCAGATCGAAGTGGCATTCAGGCCAAATTTTCCGATATTCAGATCGAAGTGGCATTCAGGCCAGATTTTCCGATATTCAGATCGAAGTGGCATTCCGGCCAAATTTCCGATATTCAGATCGAAGTGGCATTCAGGCCAGATTTTCCGATATTCAGATCGAAGTGGCATTCAGGCCAGATTTCCGGTATTCATACCGAAGTGGCGTTCAGGCCAAATTTCCGATATTCAGATCGAAGTGGCGTTCATGCCAGATTTCCGGTATTCAGACCGAAGTGGCGTTCAGGTCAATTTTCCGATGTTCAGATCGAAGAAGTTTCCGACGTTCAGGTCGATGCAACTTGTGGCATTCAGGCCAGCTTCTCGGTGTTCAGACCGATACTAATAATCTCATATCTCCCGATGTTCAGATCGAAGTCATTTCCAGTATTCAGACTGATGAGTGGCATTCAGGCCATGGCTATTTTTTTGTGTTACCATTTATTTTGGTATCGAGGTCAACATTCTTTTTTCGGTATTCAGACTGACTATCACCGTACCAGACGGGCTCTTCCCTCGGGACCACTTCTTTGCCGATCCTGATAGGCATTGTTACTTCACTTCACTTCAGTGCAAATTTTTGGGCTTTTATTGTATTCAATCCCTTGATACCTCGAAAGCACAGAGGCCGCTGCTATCTTCTTTCCAGGTCTCCAGTTGATTGAATAGGGGCAGCTGTAACACCCTAAAATTTGCCCTCCTCATTCATGCATTCATTTTTAGGCCATTTAGTATTTCATATTACATTGCATCATGTCAATCAGAATTAGCTCCAAGAAGCTTGAACATCATCCAGGACACTTTGTGGGTTTTATTCAAATGATCAGTCAACACAAGGAAAAGACTTGAGGTACTACCAACAGGACCAAATGGGGCCTATTCACCGTACAAATCGCCAAGCTGGGAAAAGCAAGAATCTGCTGCTGAGCTGTCATGCTCGCTAGGCGAGCAGATGCTTCGCCTAGCGAAGAGCACTGTCATGCTCGCTAGGCGAGCAGATCCTTCGCTAAGCGAAGGGCGCGCATTTCAGGAAATAACAGAAAAGCTTTGGGCTTGAGCTGACCTCATTCTAAGCCCACAAGTCCACGAAAATCAGCTATAAATATAAGAGTTTCAGTAGAGGATTGGACACGGGGAAATAGACTTGGAGTTTCATTTGGAGAAAGATCTTGAGAGAAAGGAAACCTAGGAACTACTCTGCAGCGACCTTCAGGCAGCCCTGAGAAGTTCACTCCGCCTCACGTAAACCCTAACGATACCTTGCCAATCCAGCCGTGTCGTTCAATTCCAATCGGTCTCTCATCAGGTATGCCTTTGTTCCTCTTACTTTATGCCTTGAATTTGAATACTATGAATGTATGAGGTAACATCAGGTTTTGCCCACGGGTTTATATTTGTGTATGAATATGTGAATAATGCCTTGAATGTTTAATAATTTCGTTTCTGAGATGAATGCCATAGGGTTTGGAATCCTTAACATCAGACTGTTATCAATGAGAAACCCGAAACCCGCAGGCGCTCGCTAGCCGCTTCGCTAGGCGAGCACGCAGCGAAGCTTCGCTAAGCTTTCGCTAGGCGATGCAGTCGCGAATATGACAGCATTCGCTCTTTTTGTTCTGTTTTGTTCTAACCTGTCTTTGTGTTGCCATGGAATTGTTTTCTCTGGATTTCATCTTGTTTGTCTAACCTTTCTGTTGAGTTTTCGTGAGGGCTCACATACTCTTGCAGGGATACCATCCGGAGGTTTATTCCGATTACCCGTACTGATTGGTTTTCTTTTATGGTGTTAGCTTGGGAGGATCTCAGGGTTGCTTATCCTTTAATCGTTGTAGCTTCGGATCTTTATCCGTGTGGTACTTTTACTTCTTCCCCTTATTTTGCCGCTTTCTTAGCTGGAAGACCTCAATAGGAGGCAATGTTTGAGCCCCTTGGTGGCATTTTACTTTAAGATACATGTTTTGTGTGGTGTGATCGTTCCCCCCGTAGGATGCGAGGCTTCGTATAGTCTCCCGTCTGCATGCCAATTAAGGTAGCACTGTTCCTTCGCCTAGGACTTCCTTTTTGCATGAGCGTTCCTAAAACGCAAACACCTCAACGCACGTTTACTCCTTCTACTACAGGCGAGTAAGTCTCCGAAGGTCGAGCATCCGGTAGATTGCGTAGTGACGTCGTTCGTCCAAGACCCAATCCATAACCCCGTAGTTAGCCGAACTACGGCCTGCTCTGATTCTCATTCCAGATGAGATACGTAGGCATAAGACGCGATGTCTTAGCGAGCACACATCCCCCCAACCCATAGGTCAGCCGAGCTACGAAGACTCTGATTCTCATATTCAGATGAGATACGTATGCAACGGATGCGACATCCGTGCGAGTCATTTTCCTTTAACCCCCCTTTTTTAGTAAATAGTACATTAGAAAAACTCACACCCTTTAGACGAGAACTACAAAAGTGGATCTCGTAGAGTACTACGGATGCGTAGGGGTGCTAATACCTTCCCTTCGCATAACAGACTCCCGAACCCAAGATTTGGTTGCGAGACCCCGTCTTGTCCTTTCCTTTTTCCAGGTTTACTTCGAGCGTTTCCTTTCCCCCCCTTTTGGGATAAATAACGCACGGTGGCGACTCTTCTGTCTTTTTCTTTCGTCGGTTGTTTTTTCGCGCACTGTATTTTTCAGGTTGCGACAATGGGGATCCATATATGATGTATAGAACCATTGTGAACCATCTCTTGATTGATTTCCTTGCACTGAGGGTCTCAAACCTTAGTTGTGAGCTTGATGAGGCATTGGTGGATGCACACACTACCTACAAAAGAAACAAAGTTATACATAGACATAATTTTGGTATTTTGGTTAGTAAACAAAGAAAAATAAATTATGATACAATAAAATGTGCTTGGTGATCTCTCCCAATGTAAACCCAATGAATGAGGGGTAAGGAGGATGCCAAGGTGTGATCCCAAAGTCAATGTAAATGATGAGATAGCATGATTGATCTTAGGGTCAAAATTGGGGTCTTACACGCGTGTATTATTTTAGTATCATATGGGCAAATCATATTTATTTACACATTATTAATCCTAAATCAGTTTTGTATGCGGTTATTTTGATTTCCGGATCGAATAAGAGTTGTTCAACATAAACCTTACTTCGTATAAACTAGAAAAAATCAGATGTACTTCTAAAAGTTAATAGGTTACTGATTATAAACAAAATATACAGTTATTCACAAATATACACGTACTTAAGATAATAAACTATGCCTTTATCTTTAAATATTAGCATTGGGCCCCTGCAATGCTGCCATTTTGTTGCGTTAGCAGCAAAAGTAAGTTTTACAATTATCGTTTCCATAGTGACTAGTGGTTTTAAAGACAGTGTAGAAGAGATTTATCATATTAAGCAAGAAAAAAAAGTTGTGTTTGTTGTGATGCACAAACGTAAATAACACACAAAAAATGACAAAAAGTAAAGTTGGAGATGTCGGTGTTAACACTGAGAATGCTTAATGAGGTAATTTAATCACTACATATCTGTCACGCACATCCATAGGTCAGTAATAAGATCTTTTTCTCAGCGTATAATACTACCACCGTTTACCCTTATATGTATCTTCTTTCGGTCTCCATGTCATGAGATCAATGCATTACCCAATAGAATAATATATGTTACTATTATCCCACACAGAGCATTAAGTCTCAACATTCTCAAAGGAGCGATACTCCACACCGATCCTGCTACAATGCATATGGATATTTATATTATGCCTATGTCTAGGCTTAGTACTCAATAAGTATTTTTTTCTTGGATCTAGTAATGAGAAGCACATTTCTTTGTCATGTCCCACTATGAAAACATGTTTTAGGTTGTAAAACTAAAACAAGCATTAAGATTAAATAGTCATCAATATTACAACATAAGTATATTTACATATAATATTATGACCTATTTAGTACATGAATATAATGACTATATCTAATCTCAATAATAGAAATTTTAGCTACGCTTACACATGGTTAGCATAATAGCTACCCTTTCTAGAGACGTCGAATTCGGAAAAGAGATCTACCATGTCACATGAGCAGTGCTTTTTCATTTATACTTCCTTTTTTATCCTCCTGTTGTAGACCATAATAAACCTAGTCCAGTTATGTACTCCTCCGATCCACCAAAAATCTCTTCACACTGAATTAAAAACTTCTATTTATAGGCAAATTTCTGAGCCTGGAGTTGGACGTACTATTTTCTTGCCCAACGCACCTACCCTGCTCTACCACCCTGATCTGCCAAATTTTCTTATTTAGAAATCAATGCTTGCATGTCTTCCACGTGTCCTTGGTTGCCTTTACTTTCCCAATGCATTACCCCTTCGACTAGCGCGCTAAACCTTGCTTCACCAAGAAGTACTTGCACCACGTGTTTCCACCTAACCCTACACTACACCCAGTGTGCCTTTAAATAGTGTGCCTTTAAATGGGGCCTATTGATCTTTGATTCTTCATGGTTATGCTTTTTCCTGATTTCTTCATGCTAATTTGTGGTTTTCCTATTCTTTTCGCCCATTTTTGGTAAATGCATACAAGAAAAGTCCAAACACGTGTTTCTATACTTTTTATAGATAAATCGAGGGGGTGTGATAATTAATTTAAGAATAAGAAGATACGTGCCGACATATTTAACATAAATCTAGAACTTATCAACTCTATCCAACTTACCATTTTATTTATCCTCAAACAAAATTATCAGATGATTCCAAAAATTGTTGCATGTTTCAGTTAACTGACTTCAGACCGAGAGTTTTTTGGAATTGTATTTACGACATGATGTTCTTTTTAAAATGCAAGTTCATAATCAATATCATGACTATCCATGAACTATAACATATATATTAATATTTTTCTTGACAAAAGTAAGATTTTTAAAATAAGTCAAAGTCAATAATTGATCATTCATCAAGATCGTGATCTCATTGAGTATCTCTCAATGGTTAGTATTTCCATAAGATATTCAAATAATTCAAATACTATAGTAATACTTTGTATTTCGTCTCTCCATTATCGTAAGATATATCATCAGTCATGGATCACTAAGGTCTTTCTTTAGGTTGTAACGTAGTTGGGGTTACAAAAAATATTGGTTTTTCTTTGGATTCAAAAGCCTAAAGATAATAGAGCGTACAATATTTCTTTTTCACATATTTCTCCTTCTTTATTTTTACTTTCTTACAACCATTCATTTTGGTGCCCTTTTGTCTTTTGTATTCTAGTCTTTTTTATTTTTTACTTTAATTTTTGTCAAATCATTTTTTTCTTTCCTTTCTTGCATCACTACTGCTTGAGTTTCTTTTTTGAAAATTTTCCTTTTTCATTTTTCTCTCTAACTTTTGGTTTTACAATACCCTTGATTTTTTCTTACTCTAATATCCTTAAGATAATGTAGTGAATATTGATTTTCTTTTCAACTTTTGGCTAAGGGTTGTAATTTTGAAAAACAAAAACATTTTATTGTATGGCTCAAAGGGGTTTGTCAAAGGATTCTCACCCTCACTAGGTAGGATTTTAGGTCAAGTAATTTTTTCACTCAATACAAACTATATCTCGATCCTTTCCATAAATTTCAAACATATCAAGTAATTAGCAAGAGTGGTGCAAAATCTAGTTAGTTATTATACATGACTACTCTCATTATTTTGTAAAACACGAGGTTGCACACTTCTTACTTTGGTAGGCTTTATGATTTCTGACCTATTTCAATATATTTTCTCTAAATCGTAGGATAAAAAATCAAACTTTGAATAAAGAAAAGAATTCATAATCATGCTATTTTTCATATATAGCTAGACATTAATTATGAATGGAGCGAAAGAGAACAAAACCTTTTTTCGCATAACTTTTGATCTCTGGCCTTTTATAGTCAACCTATTTTTTGTGGTTTCATGCATTTTCAACTTTTTCATATCACTATCTAAATCATCTGCAGGCAAACTTCCTATGGGGGTATTTTTCAAATTTTTAATTTTTTTAGAGAAATCGACATATCATGAAAACAATTTAAAACAAACATGTATAGCTTAGTTTGGATGTAGCTGAGAAAGGCGGCGTTGATAACTTTCATGACCTAAGCCGCGAACCCGGTAAAGGGAACACCTACCCCAAAAAGAAGGAACACGAGAATATGTTTAATGGAGCAAATATTACTCAAGAATTAAAAGAAGAAATTACTCAAGATATGTTCCTACGTATTTAACAATCTATAACTTATCAACTTTCTCCAACATACCATTTTATTTGTCCTCAAACTAAATTATCAGATGATTCCAAAAATTGTTGCATGTTTCAGTTAACTGACTTCAGACCGAGAGTTTTTTGAAATTGTATTTACGACATGATGTTCTTTTTAAAATGCAAGTTCATAATCAATATCATGACTATCCATGAACTATAACATATAGATTAATATTTTTCTTGACAAAAGTAAGATTTTTAAAATAAGTCAAAGTCAATAATTGATCATTCATCAGGATCGTGATCTCATTGAGTATCTCTCAATGGTTAGTATTTCCATAAGATATTCAAATAATTCAAATACTATAGTAATACTTTGTATTTCGTCTCTCCATTATCGTAAGATATATCATCAGGCATGGATCACTAAGGTCTTTCTTTAGGTTGTAACGTAGTTGGGGTTACAAAAAATATTGGTTTTTCTTTGGATTCAAAAGCCTAAAGATAATAGAGCGTACAATATTTCTTTTTCACATATTTCTCGTTCTTTATTTCTACTTTCTTACAACCATTCACTTTGGTGCCCTTTTGTATTTGTATTCTAGTTTTTTTTATTTTTTACTTTAATTTTTGTCAAATCATTTTTTCTTTCTTTTCTTGCATCACTACTGCTTGAGTTTCTTTTTTGAAAATTTTCCTTTTTCATTTTTATTATCAAACTTTGACCATGCTATTTCTTTACCTTTTCTTTATATAGTTTGATTGATTCATATGGTTGATTTCTCAATTATCCATCTTGTGTAGTCGTACTTTCCCTTTTCCTTGTTACTGATAGGTCATCATTCATAAATTTTAGTGCTTAATAGGCTTTGTCCTCTAACTCAAATGGAAGATGACAAGACTTTTTGTATAGCATTCGAAAAGGTGTCAGACCTATAAGAGATTTGAATATTGTGCATTAGGCCCATAATGCTTCATCCAATTTTGATGATCAATCTCTTATTGATGAAGATATTGCTTTCCCTCTTAATACGTGAGAGGTTAGTGCTAATATATACATGATTTTCGGTTATAGGGTGACCTATATGTCAGTACCTAGGAGGCCATAAAAACTAAAGATAATAAAAGGATTAGTTATATGCACTCTCACTTCTAGGGATAGATGATTCGAGGATACACACAATCCTTATGGATACTATGATTACACTCACCATATTGTGTATTTTTATTGTGTATTTTTGTTGACAAGATTATAACGAGTTATTTTTCGTACAACAGTTTGAGATACTGGCAACGAAGTCATCCTTTATACAAAGAATAACATCCAAAGAGTTAGAACATGAAAAATAAATTGCGAGAAAGCAAGTATAAAGGCACACTTACACAAATAACTATCAAACATTGGTTTATCTTCTTCACATTCCATCGATTCCCTAACTCTCAGGACACACAATTGCTCCAAAAATTGGATACCGTCAATATTTGTCTCCTCAAATTTGTAAAAGTAATAACTCATAATTGACACATGCTCGCTCATCTAATAGAGGGAAATCAATACTTCTCATCCTCCTCGAAAATAACGCCAGGGTAGTGAGTGTTACCTCAAACTCAAACAAATTTATTCTTTTAGTTTTTATAATTAGAGCAATAGATAGTTAAAAGCCCCTATGACTAAGGCACTCACTGAAACCCAACTATCTTTGGCAAACCCTTTGTCTCATGAAACAAAAAATTCCTATAGTGAGCCTAATTCTGAAACCCAAATATTAAAAAGATACTTTAATTAAGGTTTTGCGTTTGACAGTAAATCGAGTGATTGGAAGTAGCCAAAGGAACACGAGAATATGTTCAATGGAGCAAATATTACTCAAGAATTAAAAGAAGAAACTACTGCAAAACATTACTTGTTAATGTTACATTTGCACATTTCAATTCAAATCCAAATTGATAATTAAGGGAGCATATAGTTGTTGTTTTTCCACATTGCATTAAATATCAAATGACGATATTAACTAATGGTAGCTTGAAGCATGATCTAGCAGCAGCTCATACATAAGATTGAAGGGTCACAGAAACAGCCATCTAAGACGCAACAACAACATAGAGCTGTAATACTGAAACAGAAAACAGAAAACAAAAAAGAAAAAAGGTTAGAAATGTTGAAAAGAACATGAACAAAACAAAATCAAAACTCTTTGGTTATTGAGATTTTTAGACTGACCAGAACTCAAAGAATTCAGTACTGTGACTTTTGGGTGGTGGAAGAGCATATTGAGGTGGTGCCATTGCTGGGGGGGCTTCATCATACCCTGCTAACGAGAAACGTTCACTCAAATTAAGAGCATGATTTATCTAACTTGTGTGTATGAAGAGAAGAAACATGAAAAAGTTACCTTTGGCAGAGTTGGGATTGGCATTCATTTCTGACAAGTGAGTATTGTTTTTGGCAACTATATATGCACTTGAATAAAGAGCCAACCACCAGTGTGGTTGTCTTTTACAGTTAGCCATAATGTTTTTCTTCAATCTTGATTTCTTCTACGCGTCAAAGGATACTCATTTTTGTTGAAACTTCAATTTTATCCAAAGTCTCATTCTATGGCCTTACAAATATGACCTGACATAAATGACTTGGTTATCCTTTTTTTTTCATTAATAAGTTGTATCTTTTCATCCTTGTTTTTTTAAAGTAACGTTTTTGTTGATATAGAATAAAATGAGATAGCATTTCATTATTTTTATCATTTGTTGTATTTTTTAATTTGAATGGAATAATAAAGAAAAAATTATTTTATGATGAAATATTCAAAAGTTGAATTCCATTTCATTCAGCTATGTTCCATTTCAAATTGTCTATGCACCATCAAAATACTTTTTGTTCTGGACCGACTAGATCGATCCGGGTGGATTTAAGTCGACCGTACCAATTCTAATAAGTTTTCATAATCTTTCTAATGCATGCCGATGATTATTCTAGTGATTGTTAAAGATCTCAAGTGTAAGGCTCTTCACAACTCACTCCTAACTAAAAACAAGTTAGTTATTTCATCTCTACTATATGTAGGGAAGACGCAAAAATCGGATAACAAATTTCAAATACAATTTCATTTTTCATTCATATATCCGTTTTTTTTATTGCATAAAAATGTTGAAATATTAATATATTTTTGTATAATTTAATTTTAATACAAACTATTTATCCGAAGAAACGTGTAGTTTTTACTCTCTCTCCCCATTCGTCTCTCTGAATTACATAAATAACATTGTTTACTTAAATTTAATTTTATCATGTCACCCTCCATCTCTCCCTCTTCATTTCTCTCTCTTAATTACATAAATATATAATTATCAACTATATATAATGAAGAACTATAATGAAGAACTGATATAAAACCTTTTTTTTAATAAAAAGGCCAATATATTTATAATTATCTACAAAGAGGATAGGAGTTTTTGGACTGATCTTTATGTTTTTCCTAAAATATCCTTTAATTTTATTTTTTTAATAATTAACAAATTAAAAATTAAAAGATTAATATTTTAGTAACTTCTGTCATCTATTTCTATTTATAAGGAACTGAAAGAAAACTTCTTATGCAAAACTACTTTTATTTATGGTGTGTGGGAATTTAGTAAATAATGTGATGACGACAGTTTTGTTTTTTTATCTTATAAACCACTTTTGTTTATGATTTGTGGGAGATTAATAAAGAAAGAAAATTATTCATTTCATCTCTCTTTTGGTTATCACATGTAATTCTCTCTCACTATGTTTTTGGTTTCATTTAAATAAAAACTTCAATCTTTGATGTACCAATTTATAATAACATGAACAAGTACAACTACTATTAGAAATTGAACATATTTATATATTAAGAGGTTAAAATATGGTTATTTAAAGCAAAGGGTAAATTTACTTAGTTAATTTGTATTGTGTTCGTCTTTATTTTAGATTTGTATCTGTATTGAATTTTTACAGTTTTTACCATTCCTTTGTTAATTTAGTTTATTTCATGTTAATTTGTATTTTACCAAGGCAAGATTATATTGAAAGAAATAGTAAAAGCGGCCAACACTATGACATTGAGTTCTCAAACCTTTTATAAAGAATTTTTATAATCATTCTCCTCTTTTGAAATGAAAAACCTTCTATAAAGAATTTTTATAAAGAATTTCTATTATCATTTATTATACTTATTGATATATGTTTGTGTATATTATATTATTCAATTTTTCTATTATATACCATCAATTTCTTTCTTCAAATTTTTAATTTAATTATGCTAATTGTTTTATTTTTAAGAATGTCAGATTTATACTTACCAGGGATACTCATGAGAGACATTCAAGAAGGGAACAATAACTTCCCTGTAGTTTTATGAAATAATAATTAACTCTCGCATTAGAAAATTGTTTTATTTTTGTTGGTGCTATAATATGATTATAGTTTTTTATTTTTTAAATGCGAGATTAACATTTTACTTACAAACTGTTGATAGACTTTAGTTTTTCAAATGAATATTCATACATATATTGGTGTAAGCAAAACAGAGAAAGAAGTGTATTGAAAATATATATCATAATTGGTCATAGATTACAAATTTAAAATTTCAATTTAATCGAAATTCGGATATTGTATGGTATTTTAATTTATATTGCATTATATTGTTTTTTATTTTTTATTCTTTCAATTGTTTTTCATATTATTTATTTAATTATAAACAAACACCATAGTAAAATGTAAAATTATATGTGAAAGAGAGAAAATAGAACAAATAGATTAGAGAGAGAAAGAGAATATATATATATATATATATATATATATATATATATATATATATATATATATATATATATATATATATCCCTACTTTACTTAATTTTATTGATGTTTATTTTATATTATTATATATTAATTATGTCTATTTACCATATTTTTAATGAAAAATTAAGTTCCAATACACATATCACAAAATTTATTATAGAAATAATTTAAATTAAAACCTACATTAAAAAAAGTACGTTTAGGTCTTACGACGCATGTATACGTTAAAAAAACGAACAAGCGGGCACGACTCTCGTGCCCGTTTGAACGTTAGAATACAAAATAGTCCAAACAAACATTTTCGTGTCCGTTTGTCCATTTTTTATAATATGAACCGACGTCAAAATTTAAACGTACTATTTTATTTAATTTTGATCTAAATTAAATTTTGTATATAATAAACTTTGTGATATGAATTTATATATAATAACTTAATTTTGCATTAAATATAAGATAAATAAATATCAATGAAATAAAGTAAAAAATAAAATGCATATATTTATTTATACAAAGATCTCTCTCATTTAAAAAATAATAATAAGATATATAAAAGTTTAGAACATCAATTCAAAAAACCTTAATGCGTGAATATTATCTACCGCAAACAAAACTTAATATATGTCTGAATAAATTCCATATGTTTCATCATATAAATAGTTTATATTAAAATCAAAATTATAAAAAAAATGCTAATTAAAAAGAAAAATTATACAAAAAAGGGAACAAGTTAACCCTGAGATTAAGAGAATCTAAAGAACAGTAATTTAATATATTATTTACAAAATCATTTTGAATTTCTATAGGAATGGAATCAAAAAAAAGTGAGCGTGTTAATAATGCAAAATTTGTCAAAAAGTCGGCACATGTCTTGCCTTCTCTATAGATGTGAGTGATAACTAAGTTAGAAAATTTACTGGGACGGATACAAGACATCCAACGACGGTTAGATAATTCGGTAAAATTGAATGGATTCAGGACTGAATCGTGAATGAATTCACTTTCCTTAAAATTATTTCAAACACTCTCTTTATATCTTAGAGTTGGAACGCATCAATACCTAGGATAATTCAGTCTTATATCGAATTTGCGCAATACCGACGAAAACACGATTTGAAGTGAAGAGAGTTTGGAATTTACTCAAGAGGATATTCGGATTTGTGATATGATTTTCTAAATTCAGGGTGAGATATTTATAGGTCATGTATGTGTTATTTCACAAGGTTGCGACCCTTGATAACACACCACCTTTTAAAAGTATTTCCACTGAAAATTGCATTGTTTCCAAGCGCTGCGTATTTTTATTCTACAACACTTCACGAAGTGTTGATTCTTTTTTAATTCAAAAATCAAACACATGCATCGATCAAAAAGAGAGCAATAGTGAGCTCGACCGAAGGCCGACCTTCACCAGCCAGAGGGCCATCGGCACCATCGCATAACACCTCGAGTAACCCGATTGCTCTCATGCATCATGCCCAAGTGCTCAAGTGCCACATATAAGTCGCCACTAGCCTCTACGCCCATGCCCCCGGTCTCGGAGTCGGATCCGGTGTCGTCAGTGGCGACATCGGTGAGGGGTATATGGAGGAGACAAGTGGCATAATGCTTGAGACCACCATATTTGTCCATGTGGCACTTTATCCTCTTTTGTCCTTTTGTTAAGTTAATGTTCTTAACTCTTTATAAAGGTTTTGAATGTGAGTAAATATTTCTATGTGAGACTATTTCCCTTGCATTTATTACATTTACTCAATTTCACTTTTCTTATCATTTTGGAACATACACACATTTATATTTAATGTTCATGAATTTCTAACAAGTCCCCCACTTGTTCCAATAATGACAAGAATGATTCCAAAAAAGAAAACAAAGAATGTTAGTACAGTTAGGTATCTTTCGATTTAAAACTTAACCTTAGTAAAGACAACACAGAGTCTAATCGAAATTTTAGGTAGCAATTCTTTTAAACCATTACTTCATGTGAATGGATCAGTGTTACCTTACACACATTATTTTAAGTGTTCTTCGCCTCCATTTCTCGCCTAGCACGTATTTGTGTCCATATGCTTTCTTATTTCATGCATTATGCAGTATGAATAAATCGTATAACCACTCCAACTCATAGTAAGAACCCCTGCAGCTACGAACATGTGTTTGTGCCTCACTCTGTGACACTCCTAAGTAATCAATAGCAAGTTCAACAACAACCTCTTCAATGACATCTTGAGGGATCCATAACACTCCTATGATGGGCAAGTGAAGCAGAAAAGAGACGACATCCAGAGTAATGTTCATCT
The DNA here is from genome assembly GCF_024323335.1 of Lathyrus oleraceus. Classification (NCBI taxonomy): domain Eukaryota; kingdom Viridiplantae; phylum Streptophyta; class Magnoliopsida; order Fabales; family Fabaceae; genus Lathyrus; species Lathyrus oleraceus. Next base: position 397,652,176 of record NC_066580.1, on the reverse strand, counting down.
CACCAAACGACATGTAATATCCCATATCCCCTTAAATGCTCAATTGGTTGTCAGTTGAGACCAACTGAGTTCCTATGTACTCTATCTCTTGTCAATTGGAACAATTTGAGCTCCTATGTGCTCTAAAAGTTTTCAGTTAGGACCAATAGGGTAACTAGTGGACTCTTGTAGTTTTCCAAATAATGTTGTCAAGTCTAATACGGTGAGATCATTTACTTCTTTGATGGCGGTCACTTTCGGCTGCCATTCCCTGTTAAGACATCTCAAGATCTTATTAGTAGCAACATCATTGGAAACCGGCCTACCTAATGAATGTAATCGATTGATAAGATGAGTAAATCTCTTTTGCATGTCAGCAATGGTTTCCCCTTGCTCCATGAAAAAGAGATCAAACTCTTGTGTTAGTGTGTTGATTCTTGCCAACTTAACATCGTTCGTCCCCTCATGGGCGATTTGTAGTGAATCCCACATGGCCTTAGCAGTAGGACAATGGGATACATGATAGTATTCATCTACACCTAATGAGGAGATTAGGATATTTTTGGCTTTCCAATCATAATTGTATTTCTTTTCATCATCATCGGTCCATTGTGCTTCGGGCTTTGGCACTGATTCATCATTCTCATTGGTCATGGTTATTTCAATTGGACCATTAAGAATAATGTTCCATATTTTTCTATCTATGGAATTTATGTGCACCCGCATACAGTCTTTCCAATAACTATAATTTTCACCATTGAAAACGGGAGCTCTATTATAAGCCCCTTTAGGTTCGTTAGCCATTTTCTGTCAAAGTCATATTTTGAAGCACGGAGTGAACCGGAGCTCCTGATACCACTTGTTAGACTATGGCACGGATCTAGAAGGGGGGGTTGAATAGATCCCAATTAAAAATTGAGTCGGCGCTACCAATTAAAAATTGGTTTTGAAAATTTGTTTTAAGTGCGGAAGCGGCGGAGAAAAATATAGTCTAAAACGAACAGTTATTGGAAAACCGGATATGCGTCTAGCCTATGGATTAGTGATAATGTGGAATAAGAATCACTACACTAGTCACTCCTTCAATGATTTATTTCACTTGCTAGGATTCCTAGTTCCAATGATTCAAAGAGCAAACCAAACTAGATACACAACTAAGATAATTTTGGTTTAGGCAAATTATCAAACACTTTGTGTGTAAAAACACTCCAAGTGATATTTATGTTGAGTAAGTGATTCCAATTAGTCTAATACAGTATCTTATTGTACTTTGGATTCAAAAGCAGAGTTTTAACTTCTTACTCAATTAATATCAAGGTTTGATAAAAGTGCTTATACAAAAATCACTTAATTTTTAAGCTAAAACAGATATGCTGAAAAATAGAGAAGACAAAGATTTGATGAGGCAGTTCCCCCGCCATCCTCGCTTCAGGGTACGTCTGCCCTCAATTCTAAAACTAGAATTGAGATTGCTTTAATAGATATCACTTGTTGAGTTTAATCGTTTATACAAGGATTGCAAAGCAAATATACAACAGAACTCTCAAGACGTTGAATGTTGCTTCCACTCCTTGTTCCTTGATTCAAGGTGAATCAAGTCCTTCGATTGTTGTTGATAGACCTCTGATTCCAGCCCCTTTGTTGAATAACCTTCAGTTCTTCAAACCCTCGGCCCGGCTGATCTCAACTACAACAAATTGAACCCGAAATCTTCCCTTAAATATCACTGAATCCGCTACTAGATTGATGAAGACTTCCTCTTCTCAATCACCTTCGCTCAGCTGAAAATTGATGAAGAATTCGTCCAAAAACCCCCAAAAAACAAACCAGTCTTAGAGGACAAAACCCTAAAGGTTTTATTCTAGAAAAAACATGTCGCAAGCTTCAACCCGAACCGGATTCCCCAATCACGGCTTCGAACGTTATCACCTTTAACCAATCACAAAGCACTTCAAAAATGGTTGTGTGTAATTGATGTGTTGTGAGATGTTGAAGATGAAGATGAAGAATCTTGGACACCTATTTCACTTTTTCTTGTTCTTTGAACACTTGAATCAAATTATCAAAATGTTAGTTGATACAAGTAACTAAACTTCTATTTATAGTAACAAACCAACCAACCCACTTAACAGCTTTTCAAACAGAGTGGGAAATACTTAAAAACTGAATTTGCGCAAGAACGGTCGACCATAGCAGGTCTATGCGTCGACGCATAGCCTGCAGTTTTGGACAGGCTGAGAAGCACAACAGTATGCGTCGACCATAGGTCGGCGTGCGCTGACCCGTGGTTCATGCGCTGACCCCTGCGGTCGACTCAAGCCTTTTGTGCGCTGACCCATGAGAAATGCACTATGTTATGCGCTGGCCCGTGGGAAATGCACTATGTTGTGCGCCGACCCTGTGGTCGACTCAAACCCTGTAAATCTGCAAAAATTCATATTTTTGTGGTTTTCATGCATTTTGTCATGACCACATTTTATCCACATATGTTGTATGAAATATGACAGTTTAGATGAGCATAGAAAAGGATATGATAGGTGATATGTTGCATTTGTTTTGTAGAGGTGGAATCGACAATGCCGATTCATCCATGGTGGTCATTTGTCATCATCGAAACCTATGATCGTATGTTGTATGACAGTTTGTCCTTACATACTCCCCATTTTTGATGATGACAACCTGTGTGAAACCAAAGAGAAACAACATGCAATATTTACACACACTCCCCCTTTCTTTTGTAATCTAAGGCTGGCTGCAAAACAAACTGTTAGTTGTTGTGAATATCTTGGCTTGGCTTTGGTTTGGTACATGCTCTTCTCCCCCTTTGACAACATCAAAAAGAGAAAAAGAACGATTATTCAACATAACATGATATTCAACAGGAGATAGCGAATCATATAACAATATCACACCAAATATTATTACTGAATCAATTGAAAAGGAAATAACATTAAACTAGATTAACAAACAGGCATAACAGATAATAAGTTTAGTCAAACAACAAAAATACAGATGCACATGCAGTTTTATGCCCTAATGGTCTCGTCCTCGATGGTAACAGATGTCCAGGTTTCTGTAAGGATCTGCCAGAGAGGATATTGTTGAAAAGTATATCTTCGGCAAATATTTTTATATCCTATCCACAGAGATTGGTTGATATTACCGCCGTTCTATAATCCGATTTGTTATAAGTTTAGAAAGTAACAAAGTTATTTTGGTTGGAAAATTATCTTGTGAGTAAATGTCACTAAAAACAGTAAAATGGTTTTAATCAAATGTAAAAGCTTGGCAAGATTGGAGTTCACTATTCTAAATGCTTATGATTCCTTATGATAACTATATAGATTTAAGATTATTGATGATGTTCAAGTATCCCCTCAAAGTCATTTATGTCTAAATGATATTGTGATAATCACTATATTGATCCTTAGACGATCTCTCCACCTAACTATCAATATAGCAATCTTTAATGTTTAATACCAAAGAAGAGTAATGAATAAATCTATCTCTACAACTTATTCACTACTTGAAAATCTGTTTTATGTCAAGACTCAAATAATCTCTTTCAACAACTACTTAAATCTGGTTTTCAACTTAGGGCAAAAACAGTATTCAATACATCAACAATCTTTATCATATATAAAAGTCAAATGGAATACATAAATAAATGAGAATAGCTACTACCTCCAATCTTGACAAAAGGAGTTTAGCTCCTCATCATCATTGTTACAAAGCAGAATGTTAAAGAAGAAGAACTCTGTTTTCTCTCTTACAAGAATATCTCAATGTATCAATGTTCAATAGTAATGAATATCCTAGAATAATGTATTTTTCTCTTCAAAAAGGGTTGACATTTCCTTAATTGATCATTCTCATCCAAAGCAGAAAAGCTATTCCAAGGCAGACACCAAAATGGCAAGCAGCTTTTTCTGAAAGACAGCACTTTTGGCCCTTAATCAGCTTGCTGGATTCGCAGCCTTCGCGGCGCTGTAAGACCCCAATTTTGTCCCTAAGATCCCTCATGGCATCATATCATATCATATCATTGCCTCAAGGATCTTTGTGCACCTTGCTCCCCTCCTTAGTGGGTGGGTTATCTTTTGAGAGTGGTTCTTGATCACCAAGCATGTTTTGCATTTGTATATCATTGCTTTTCATTTGTTCACTAACCAAAAGTACAAAAATATGTCATCTAACCTTGTTACTTGCAGATGAAGCCATTACAGGTCAAGGCAGTCAATGCATTCATTGAGCTATAGATGGTGGCCATTCTGAAGAATTTGGACACCATAATCATTAATCAAGAGTTCATATGAGTTGTGAGATCATTTTGAATCAAAATCTCAATGGTAGAGGCTTGAATCTCATCAAGGCATTCTTCAGTTAACTGAAGCCCTAGCCAGTCAACTGCAAAGTCAACTGTGGATTTGGATATGGGAAGTGATGGAAATACTTCATTCATGTTCAAACAAGTCTCATTTGACATTTCAAACACTCTCTTTGAAGGATTTGAGGTCCAGTCAAAATTTGCCAAAAATAGAAAGTGACCTATAATTTGAACTTTCCAAAAATGGAAAGGTTTTCATCCAACTTCAACTTCAAATTACATGACCAAAAAAGTGCTTCAAATGAAATTTTGTTGAACATGAAAGTTGTAGATCTTTCTCTCCCCTTTCCAAAATGTCCAAGAACATCCATTTCTCATTTGTGGTTGGAGAGATATGATCAAAAGATGGCCAAGTGTAGATTGAACTTCAAAAGGACATAACTTCTTAACCATAGCTCCAAATTATGTGGTTCTTTTTGCATTAATCTTGTTTTGACCTATAATTTCATAATCATGCATTACATTTCATCAATTCCCATCACAAAAATATTGATATTTTCACTTGAATTTCATTTGAATTTTGGAGGGAAAGTGCTCATTTGAAATTTATGCATTGCTTTCACTTCCAACCAATTTCATTTGCCTCCAAACAGATTTTGAAACTCATTCCAAGTGAAAATCGTGCACTGTAGCATTGCCATGCACATGAAAGGGTGATTTTGCCATTTTGCATCAACATTCCAATTTCACTAATCCTTGGCATTTTGGATAAACATGATTAACAAGCTTGATTAACAGATGGTTGTAATACCCCAAAATTTACCCTTCATTTTTCCTGAAAAAAAAAAGTTAAAAATAAATAAATAAATAAAATTAATTAAATAAATAAATAAAATATAAAAAAAAAATTTGGACTTGGGTCTCCCTCATTTGAGCCCACTACCCACGAAAATCAGTCTATAAATACTGAAGTTTCAGTAGAGGAAAACACACTTGGAGTTACACTGGGAGATTCACTAGAGAAAGATTTTGAGAGAAGGAAACCTAGGAACTACTCTGCAGCGACCTTCAGGCAACCCTGAGAAGTTCACTCTGCCTCACACAAACCCTAGTATTACTTTGCAGATCCGGCCGTACCATTCAATCTTAATCAATCTCTCTCATCAGCTGGAGAGATCTCAGGGTTGCTAATCCTTTAATTGCTGTAACTTCGGATCTTTATCCGTGTGGTAATTTTTTCCTTTTCTAGTACTTTATCGCTTTCTTAGCTGGAAGACCTCGATAGGAGGCAATGTTTGAGCCCCTTGGTGGCATTTTACTTTGAGATACATGTTTTGTGTTTTGTATTCATATCCCCACATGTAGCGCGGTTCCTTCGTCAAGGACTGCCTGTTTGCCCTCGAGCATCCCAAACCCTAAAACCCATAACACACGTTTACTCCTTCTACTACAGGCGAGTAAGTCTCCAAAGGTCGAGCATCCGGTAGATTGCGTAGTGACGTCGTTCGTCCAAAACCCAATCCATAACCCCGTAGTTAGCCGAACTACGGCTTGCTCTGATTCTCATTCCAGATGAGATACGTAGGCATAAGACGCGATGTCTTAGCGAGCACACATCCCCCAACCCATAGGTCAGCCGAGCTACGAAGACTCTGATTCTCATATTCATATGAGATACGTATGCAGTGGATGCGACATCCGCGCGAGTCATTTCTCTTAACCTTTTTAGTAAATAAACACATTAGGTAAACCCATACCCTTTAGACAAAAACCACAAAAGTGGATCCCGTAGAGTACTACGGATGCGTAGGGGTGCTAATACCTTACCTTCGCATAACCGATTCCCGAACCCAAGATTTGGTTGCGAGACCCCGTCTTGTTCTTTCCTTTTTCAGGTTTACTTCGAGCGTTTCCTTTCCCTCCTTTGGGATGAATAACGCACGGTGGCGACTCTTCTGTCTTTTTTCTTTCGCCGGTTGTTTTTTTTCGCGCACTGTATTTTTCAGGTTGCGACAGCTGGCGACTCTGCTGGGGACCAAGAAGTTGACCTCTTGCTGGTCCATCTTCCCTAAGCGAGTCCCTCCTAGCATGCGTGATTTTCTTGTTTATTGGGTGTTCATGCTTTTGTACATTTATTTACTTACTTGCTTGCATTCATCTGCTGTATCTGTTGGAGCTGTTGTTTGTTTGTTGGGATGGGATGTTCTACGAGAGATAAGCCCATTACCCAGGCTTGAGTGTACACACGGGTTTTAGAGTGGATGATCATGAGGCTTGCTTGGCATGTTGCTACGTTAAGTCGTTCGTGAAGAACCACACCCAGACGAGGTTTCTCTTGGATATATTATGTCCTACGGATGTTCCGTAACGACATGATGTTCCTTTAGAAATCGTCGACTCTGGTGACCATTTCCCGAGAACTCAGTCGAGGCCTCTCCTCCGAGACGTGATTATGTTAGCTCTGGTGGGCGCATTCTTGCTGATCAATCCGAGGACCCCGAGACTGGGAACTTGCTTTAGGATGTCCTGTTGAGGGGAGTCAGTGGAGGTCTTTTATCCCGTAATAATGCCAAACCTTCAGTGGTAAACGTATTATTCGCGACTGAAGGGCTGAAGTTGACGAACTTCTGTTCTTAGAACCTACCAGTGAGGGGCGGGCTAAATTCAGGAAACCTTAACCTCCAACCAACCCGGTTTTCTGGAGCAGAGCTTTGATCTTGCATTATATTCCTCAGTGGTTTTCTCTTCAGACAGTGTAACCCGACAGATGTTCAAGCAGATACAGCAATCCTGATTGACATACCACTGCACTGCATTCACATCATCACATCATTTGCATTCATATCATTTAACACATGTTTATCCATTTCAAGGGGGTTTACATCTTCTTCTTGATTCCAGTCGGAGTTTTTCTGGTTCTCTTAAGATGGATATTGGCAGAAAGAGACTTGTCGCCTACAAGTTTCCGGTGGTCTGTCTGGAGCCCATCCAACAGTTGATGAAGTTAATGGATCCTGGTTCTCTAGAAGGATTCCGAGAGGATTACGGTCTGATTCTAAGTTTCGTCACGGTTCTTTCCAAAGATCAACATGACGCCCTATTGACACTGCTACAGTTCTATGACCCTCCATTGAGGTATTTCACATTCCCGGATTATATCTTGGTCCCTACTCTGGAGGAGATTGCCAGTTTTCTCAGAGTTCCTATCAGGTCACAGTTATTGTTCTACAGTTCTGAGTTTCTGCCCGATCTCAGCATGGTTGCTTCAGCCACATATTTGGAGGAATCAGTCTGGAAGGCTAATATGTGTCAGAAGGGAGAAGTTAGTGGTTTTCATCTGAGTTTCTTACTGGGAGAAGCAAAGAAGAAGCTGGAAGACGGTAACCAGAGGGGTTTCAATGCTGTGTTGGCTCTTTGCGTGTATGGGATTGTCTTGTTCCCTAATGTCGCCAAATTTGTGGACATGGACGCAATACGCCTCTTCGTGTTGAGAAATCCAGTACCGACCTTGCTAGGAGATTTCTTTCATTCAGTGCACCACAGAAATAAGAATAGAAAAGGGGGATTGTTGAATTGTTGTGTGCCTTTGTTTTATAGGTGGTTCAGTTCTCACCTACCCAAATCAGGAGTGTTCGTTAATGTCAAGGACTCGTTGAGTTGGTCGAAGAGATTGATGGGGTTGAGAGCTGAAGATATTCCTTGGTGGTCCGACCGGAGCTTGCTTCGGGCAGATATTATTCATAGTTGTGGGAACTTCCCAAATGTTCCGTTGGTAGGAAGAAGAGGAGGAATCAACTATAATCCTTCTCTAGCAGTTAGACAATTTGGATATGCTTTAAGAACTCCGCCTTTGGAAAAGGATGTGGAAGAATCTCTGTTTTTCCATTCTTCGCCTGATTTGACGGTATCCCGTAAGGCAGCTGAGGCCTGGCTCAAGGTGATCAAGAGAGGAAGAACCGTCCTTGGAAAAGGAGATTGTAGAACTTACCCTCGGTATAAAGAGTGGCTTCAAGGAAGAGTCGAAGAGTTTGGTTTGCTGTTCCCTATTGAAGAACCTTTGTATCCACCTACTCCTGAGCAGTCAACAATGGTGAGCCGAGAGGAGTACGACAAGTTGAAGAGTGCCATTGAGGGACTTCAAACCAAGAACTCATAGTTAAGTGAGAAGTTGCAAGACTGTATGCGTCAATTCCAGGAGGCAGAATATCAGAAGGGGAAAGCCATCAGAGTGCAAAAAGAAGCAGAGAGGAGATTTGCTGTGGAGGCGGACTTTTTCAGGAAGACAGACGAAGCCTTGAGATCATCCAGTTCTGAGTTGCGGCGAGTCAAGCAGCAGTTAGTAGATGCTCATGGTAAATTAGCTGGGTGGCAGGAGCAATGGGATGCACTTTCAACTTCTCGGAAGGCAAAGGAGGAGGAGACAGTAGCCGAACTGACTGGTCAGATAGAGAAATTGACGACTTTGCTGAAGGGGAGGAACAATGAGCTTCTGTGCGCCCGTTCTACTAATGGCTACATCACAGATCAACTCAATGAGGCTCGAGGACAGATTGAAGAACTCAAGGTGTTGGCGAGTTTGAAGAAATCCAGACTTGAAGAGGTATTCGGAGAAGATGATGGGAATTACTACAGAGAGCACATCAATGAATTGGATGGGATCATTCACAAGAGGAATCTGCTTATCCGGCATTTGACAGAATCTCCAGATCATCCCGACACGGCGACATTACTGGATGAAGTGAGGAGCAGTCCTTATGGGTTGTGTACAGGGGGCTGATTCCTGGTTTATGTTCCTCCCTTTACTTTTTGTTTTGTTGCTGTGTAGTGATAACCCACAGGCTTGTTGTGGGGATCCTCTTTTGATGTACTTTTGGCTAAGGCCCCTTTCTTGGAACTCATTTGTATGTTGGTTTCCCTTTGTTGCATCTTGATCTCAGAAGTTTATCCATGACTCAGTCTTCTTGCACTATTCGCCTGATGTGAGACTGGAATCAAGGGGGTAGAATACCTTTTGGATTTGATAAACATGGCATTGCATTTACATATTCATTGTCATATCTTGCATAACAGGTACCGCTGCAGTGTTCTCATATTGTTTGGTGTCCCACTAGCAGGATAGCTGACTCAGGCATTCACCGATACGGTACCCGAAGGAATCAACAGAGAGCGATGGAGAGCCTACAAGCAGAGCTCGCCGAGATGAAGATTCGCATGAATCAATTCATGGATTTGGTTCAAGGGGTGGCTCAAGGACAGCAGGAGCTTAGATTGTTGGTACAGAGGGATCCCCCTATTACTCAACCGGAGACGTTGGCTGATCCTCCAGCTGGAGAGGCTAATGGTCCCAATGGACCGGGGCCTATCCCGATCCTGCATGTCAACCTAGATCAACAACCCATTCAGGATGGTCAAGATGATCAGTTCCCCTTGCTTCAGGAAGACTTTGGCATGGACCCCATGTTTAGAAGATTGGAAGAGAGGTTGAAAGTAGTGGAAGGACAGAATCTTCTGGGAGTAGATGTTGCTGACTTGGGGCTGGTCCCAGGTGTGAGAGTGCCACCGAAATTCAAGGTCCCGATATTTGACAAATACCATGGCAGCTCTTGCCCAAAAACTCACGTGCAAGCCTATTTCCGTAAAATGGTTGCATACTCTGATGACGAGAAGCTACTTATGTACTTCTTCCAGGATAGCCTAGCTGGGGCATCCTTGGAATGGTATATGAGGCTGGACAGAGCCCACATCCGTTGTTGGAGGGATTTGGCAGAGGCTTTCGTGAAGCAGTATCAGTATAATGCAGACATGGCTCCGGACAGAACTCAACTTCAGAATCTGTCTCTTAAAAGAAATGAGTGCTTCAGGGAATACGCTCAACGCTGAAGGGATACATCTTCCCGTGTTCAGCCTCCTATGTTGGAAAAGGAAATGGCCAACATGTTCATGAATACGCTGCCTGGACCTTACTTGGAGCGTCTGGTAGGTTGCAATGCTTCCAACTTTGCTGATGTGGTCTCTACTGGAGAAAGGGTGGAGAATTACCTAAAGACCTATAAGAGCCAGAGTGGAGGTGGATCCTCATCAGGGGTGAAGAAGCCGTTCATTCAGGGACAGAAGAGGAGAGAAGGGGATGCAAATGCCATATCTTCTTATCAGAACAGGGATAACCGGAGGAATAACTTTCAGAATTATCATCAGCAACCGTATGTTGCGGCTGTGACCATTCCAGCTGCAGCGCCACTACAACAACAACAATCACAACGTCAACCAACTCAGTATCAACAGCAGCAGCAACCGGGTAACAGACCCGCTTATCAACAGAGGCAAAGGATGATGGACCGGCGTTTCGACACCCTTCCAATGTCGTACGCTCAGTTGCTTTCTAGTCTTCAACAACTACAACTTGTGCAACTGCGCACTCTGGCTCCTCCTATTGGTAGACTTCCGGTGGGTTACGACGCCAACGCTAGGTGTAGCTTCCACTCTGGGGCACCTGGCCACAATATTGAGAACTGCAAAGCTTTTAAGCACGTAGTTCAAGACCTCATAGATTCAAAGGCCATCGACCTTGCACCGGCTCCGAATGTCGTTAACAATCCCATGCCCTAGCATGGTGGTGCGAACGTTAACATGATAGAGGGAAAAGCCAAGTCCATTAAGGATGTGTTGAAGTTGAAGACTCCATTGTTGGATATCAAAGGATGCTTGCTGAAGGCCGATGTTTTCCCCGGTTGTGGGAAGGGTTGTTTGGATTGTGCCATTCAGAGTGGAGGTTGTTTGAAGCTACAGCAGGGTATCCAGGCCTTGCTCGACAAAGGTATCCTCCAGGTTGAAGATTTGTCTGTCCAAGAGTTTGTGGAAGGGGTTGAGGAAGAAGGGTTTGAAGATGCTACTGATGAATTCGCAGATGTTGTTCCTACTGATTCTGTAATCCATGATGATGTATTTATTTTTTCCAATGTGGATGATCCTGATGTAATTGAACTTGATCCCGATGTTTCGGATGCTTGCATTTCAATGAATGAGATTTCCGAGTACGACTGTGATATTGCTACTATCACTATTTTCTACCCAACTAATCAGATCAGTGTGCCAGAAGCGCAAACCGTGCCACCAGTGCGACGATCTACTATGACCATCACAACCCCTGGTCCTTTACCTTTCACCAGTGAAAGGGCCATTCCGTGGCATTATGGGGGGAGCGTGTATACGCACGATCATAAGGTGGAACGGCCACTGAAAGTAGAAGAGGGTCAGAAGCCTGAACTTGACGGTCCCGCAGTGGATAATGTCGGTGGAATCGGCCGATTCACCAGGAGTGGTAGATTGTTCTCACCACCGGTTACCCAAGCTGATAATGCTGATGCTTTGGCGAAAACCAAAGGCAAGCAAGTCGTGAATGAGGGTTCCTCTGCACCCCAGGATGGTTCTGAGCCCACTTTTGCAAAGGATGTGGACGAGCTTCTGAGAATCATAAAGAAAAGCGACTACAAGGTAGTCGATCAGTTGATTCAGACTCCGTCCAAGATATCCATTCTCTCACTCCTGTTGTGTTCGGAGGCACACAGGGAGGCACTTCTGAAGGTTCTTAATGCTGCATATGTACCTCAAGAAATCTCGGTAAACCAACTAGAAGGGATCGTCGCCAATGTGCATGCAAGCAACGGGTTGGGTTTCATCGATTCTGACTTGACACCAGCCGGACGCAATCATAACAAGGCTCTGCACATCTCGATGGAATGCAGAGACACCGTGCTATCGCATGTTCTGGTGGATACAGGCTCCTCTCTCAATGTGCTACCCAAGAGATCCCTGTCGAAGTTAGAAGTAGAGGGTTTGGTCTTGAAACCTTCAGATCTTATTGTGAGAGCCTTCGATGGTTCTAAGAGATCGGTGTTTGGAGAGGTAGAATTGCCAATTCTGATTGGATCACAAACCTTCAACACTGTCTTCTACGTGATGGATATCAGTCCTTCCTACAGTTGCCTGCTGGGTCGTCCTTGGATCCATAATGCTGGGGCAGTCTCTTCAACTCTACATCAAAAGATTAAGTTTCCGGTCAACGGACGAATTATCACCGTCTGTGGTGAGGAGGACATCCTGGTCAGTAACCTGTCTACATTCAAGTATGTAGAAGTAGAAGGTGAAATTCATGAGACTCTGTGTCAGGCTTTTGAGTCAGTTCAAATCAAGGATGCAACTCCGGTGGAAGAGGTTAAAGCGGGTGCCTCTATCTCATCCTTTAAGCAGGCACGGGCCGTGGTGGATTCAGGTGTTGCTCCCGGTTGGGGGTGTTTGTTGGAATTACCAGTGAAAGAAGATAAGTTCGGGATTGGGTATCAGCCAGTTTTGACTTCTACAACACTTCAGGGGCCGATCACTTTCTCCAGTGCTGGCATCATTCAGTATGGTCAAGTCTCTGCAGTCAACGAAGAAGATGGGGATAGTGATTGTGACATTGACAACTGGGTGCGTCCGAGGATCCCGGGTGAAGTCATCAACAATTGGTCTTCTGAAGAGATTATCCAAGTCACTCTTCTTGAAGAGTAATTTTCTTTGTTTATTCATGCATATCCAAGTCTTACGTTCCGCCCAGGGCGTAATGACTCATTGTAGGGCCCATCTATGTGACACTTGCATTTTTTTATCATAAATAAAGGACGTCTTTTTGCATTCAAATATTTCGTTCCCTGTCTTTCTATTTTTGCAATTTTTCAAAATAAAAAAAATGGCAATGTTTTGTTTAGTTTCCACTTTTTTCTTTCACACTCATAAGCACATACCATCACTCATGCAGATGCACGTCACCGGATCCTATTGATAATGGTTCTGCTATGGCTCGCTTCGACTTTGAAAATCCAATCTTTCAAGCTGAAAAAGAGGGTGATGAAGACTGTGAACTCCCTGAAGAACTTGCCAGGTTCTTAAAACAGGAAGAAAGGGTCATTCAACCGTATCAAGAGCCTATTGAAGTGATTAATCTCGGCACCGAGGACGCCAAGAGAGAAATCAAGATAGGGGCTGCTTTAAGAGATGATGTGAAGAAAGGGCTGATTGAATTGCTGTAAGAATACGTTGACATCTTCGCCTGGTCTTATCAGGACATGCCCGGGCTGGACACAGACATCGTGGTACACCGCTTGCCTCTCAAAGAAGGTTGTCCTCCGGTCAAGCAGAATCTCAGAAGAACAAGACCAGAGATGGCTGTCAAGATAAAGGAAGAAGTGTAAAAGCAGTTGGATGCAGGGTTTCTAGCAGTCACCAATTATTCGCCATGGGTTGCAAACATCGTCCCAGTACCTAAGAAGGATGGAAAGGTATGGATGTGTGTCGAATACCGGGATCTGAACAGAGCTAGCCCTAAAGATGATTTCCCATTACCTCACATCGACGTTTTGGTGGATAATACAGCTCAGTTCTCGGTATTCTCCTTCATGGATGGCTTTTCTGGCTATAACCAAATCAAGATGGCACCAGAGGACATGGAAAAGACAACATTCATAACCCCATGGGGCACCTTCTGCTACAAGGTGATGCCGTTTGGTCTGAAAAATGCCGGAGCAACATATCAACGAGCGATGGTGACTCTTTTCCATGATATGATTCATCATGAAATCGAGGTTTATGTTGACGATATGATTGCCAAATCTCAGACAGAAGAAGAACATTTGGTGAATTTGCAGAAACTGTTTGAGCGATTGAGGAAATTCAAACTGAGACTTAATCCGAACAAGTGCACTTTCGGGGTGAGATCGGGAAAATTGCTGGGAAGGGATTGAGGTGGATCCTGACAAAGTGAAAGCAATACAGGAAATGCCTGAGCCAAGAACAGAGAAGCAAGTCCGTAGTTTCTTAGGGAGGTTGAACTACATTGCAAGGTTCATCTCTCACCTAACAACCACGTGTGAGCCAATTTTCAAATTGTTGAGGAAAGATCAGGCTATCAGGTGGAATGAAGATTGTCAAAGGGCTTTCGAGAAGATAAAAGAGTATTTGCAGAATCCTCCTATCCTTATGCCTCCAGTCCCAGGGAGACCGCTGATTATGTACTTGACAGTACTTGACAATTCTATGGGTTGTGTTCTCGGTTAACACGACGAGACAGGTAGGAAAGAACATGCCATCTACTACTTGAGTAAGAAGTTCACAGATTGCGAGTCGAGATACTCAATGCTTGAGAAGACATGTTGTGCACTTGCATGGGCTGCTAAGCGATTGAGACAATACATGCTGTCTCACACAACCCTACTGATCTCCAAGATGGATCTAGTCAAATACATATTCGAGAAGCCAGCTCTCACCGGAAGGGTGGCTCGTTGGCAAATGGTACTGACAGAGTACGACATCCAGTATACTTCCCAGAAAGCCATCAAGGGGAGTATTCTGTCAGACTATCTTGCTCAACAGCCGGTTGAAGATTATGAGCCGATGAAGTTTGATTTTCCAGATGAAGACATCATGTTCCTCAAGATGAAAGACTGTGAAGAGCCAGTTGTTGAGGAGGGACCTGATCCAAACGAAACGTGGACTTTGTTGTTTGATGGGGTTGTCAATGCTAGAGGAAGTGGAATTGGCGCTGTCATTACTACTCCGAAAGGTGCCCACATGCCTTTCACCGCTCGTTTGACTTTTGAGTGCACAAATAATGAAGCTGAGTACGAGGCCTGTATATTGGGTATTGAGCAAGCCATTGATCTGAGAATCAAGACTCTGGACATCTTCGGAGATTCAGCTCTGGTGATCAATCAAGTAAATGGTGATTGGAATACTCTCCAACCCACTCTGGTCCCCTACAGAGATTACACGAGAAGACTGTTGACTTTCTTCACAACAGTAAAATTGTATCATATACCTCGTGATGAGAACCAGATGGCAGACGCACTTGCTACTCTATCCTCCATGATCAAGGTAATTCGTTGGAACCATGCTCCCAGGATCGATGTGATGCGCCTTGACAGGGCCGCATATGTGTTTGCTGCTGAACTGGTAGTCGATGACAAGCCTTGGTATCACGATATCAAGTGCTTTCTGAAGAATCGAGAGTACCCTGCAGGGGTATCCAACAACGACAAAAAGACTTTGAGAAGATTGGCAGGAAGTTTCTTCTTGAACAAAGACAATGTGCTGTATAAGAGGAACTTCGACATGGTTTTGCTCAGATGCGTGGACAGACACGAGGCGGACATGTTAATGCAGGAAGTTCATGAAGGTTCCTTCGGTACTCATGCCGGCGGACATGCAATGGCTAAGAAATTGTTGAGAGCGGGTTATTATTGGATGACCATGGAGTCAGATTGCTTCAAATATGCTCGGAAGTGTCATAAATGCCAGATTTATGCTGATAAGGTGCATGTGCCGCCAAAACCTCTGAATGTGATGACTTCGCCGTGGCCGTTTGCTATGTGGGGCATTGACATGATTGGAAAGATTGAGCCGACTGCTTCCAATGGGCATCGCTTCATCCTTGTTGCCATCGACTATTTCACCAAGTGGGTCGAAGCAGCGTCGTTCGCGAATGTCACCAGACATGTGGTTGCCCGTTTCATCAAGAAAGAAATCATTTGTCGCTATGGGATTCCGGAAAGAATCATTACTGATAACGGTTCTAATCTCAATAACAAAATGATGAAGGAGTTGTGCCAGAACTTCAACATTCAGCATCACAATTCTTCCCCTTATCTCCCTAAGATGAACGGCGCTGTTGAGGCGGCAAATAAGAACATAAAGAAGATTGTACAGAAGATGGTCGTCACGTACAGAGATTGGCATGAGATGCTACCCTTCGCCTTGCATGGGTACCTCACTTCAGTACGTACATCGACCGGGGCAACCCCTTACTCCCTTGTGTATGGTATGGAAGCAGTCCTACCTGTCGAAGTGGAGATTCCTTCTCTAAGAGTCCTGTTGGATGTCAAGTTAGACGAAGCCGAATGGATTCGGACAAGGTTCAATGAGTTGAGTCTTATCGAAGAGAAGCGAATGGCAGCCATTTGTCATGGGCAGTTGTATCAGAGTCGGATGAAGAGAGCCTTTGATCAGAAAGTGCGTCCTCGTTGTTTCCAAGTCGGAGATTTAGTGTTGAAAAGGATCCTTCCTCCTCAGACAGATCACAGGGGCAAGTGGACTCCTAACTATGATGGACCGTATATTGTCACCAAGGTTTTTGATGGTGGGGCCTTAATGCTTGCAACTATGGATGGTGAAAACTTCACTTCCCCTGTGAACTCAAACGCAGTTAAAAAATACTTCGCATAAAATAGACCCGCTGGACAGTAAAAAGAATAGTCCAGGCAAAAATGGGCATCCCGACGAACCAAGAAAATGAAAAGGTTCGGGCAAAAATTAGGGATTAAAAATGAAAAGATCGTACACCCGGTAAGTTGAAAACCTGAAAAGGCAACTTAGGTAAAAATGGGTATCCCGGTGGATTGAAAACTCGAAAAGGGCGATCCAGGCAAAAGTTAGGGATTAAGCGAATGACTGCGTTCTGAGTTAGTTCTGAATCTCATCTCATGTCGATGACTGGAAATTTTTGAAAGGTAGGAAACAGTCCAATCACCTTTTCAGAAGGCTGATCATCAGGAGGATCTTGAAGACGGGCAAGTCATAGCAGAATTGGAACCCAATAGAAATCCATTTCACATTGCCATTAGATTAATTTCTGTTTTTATCTTTTGTGCGATTACCTCTTTCCAGGGATTGCTTCCTGATGTAAATGCCTATTCAGAGGCCATTCAATCAATAAAATCATGTTATTCAGTATATCTCTGTTTTCATTTTACTGTTTTGTTTGCAAAAATGACGTCCGAATTTTTGATAAACATTGCATCATGACACATAAGGGCTTTACAGGTACATGCTTAATAAACATTTAAAATTTCTGTAAATTTTAAGTGCTTTGGATCGTCTATTCAGAACAGATACCCTCGGGGCATTTCCTTAAAATCCCCTGCAGATGATCGTGAATATCTTTCCCAGTGAAGTCGCCAACAGACGAATCCGGTGTCTTATCCCTGCAGAGCTGATCAGAATGTTGGATTCTTCAATCCCCAGCAGGTTCTCACCACTGTACTTCCCCAAGCGTTTGTTTCAGGACATACACTCCCCAGTAGAGTTGACAGTGCCAGACTATATATCCCCAGCGGAGTTGACAGTGCCAGACTGTATCTTCCCAGCAGAAGTGGCTGCTCCTTAGAGTTCGAGGCCAGATCGATAATCCCAATGCCAGATCCATGGTTTCTTTCCTTGAAGCAGAACCTCGGTACCGTATCAGTGTTTGCTTCCCCTGCTGAGTCATCTCTCGCAGATCGTGGTTGCCAGAACCACTATCGCTTTCCCCAACAGCAGGTTTTCAGTGTCGTTCTCTCCCCAGTCTGAATCTCGGCATTTCTTCATTGCTAGAACACCGTGTGGCGGGTCATTTCCCCACATAATTCTTCGTGCTGTGCATCTCCAGCAGCCTTGCCAGGGTCCAGAAGATGGTGATCATTTCCCCAGTAGATCCCCTTGCCTCAGCTTGGCATTCTACCCAGCATTTTGCATCCCTGCATGTAGAATCATATTGCATTGCATCCTCCCAAATCGCGTAGCATTTCCATTTTCATGGAGCATTACGCCATTGAAAGATTCAAACATACGCATGTAAGCATAAAACATTCTCGGTATCCCAAGTGATAAGCTAGAAGTTGTTTCCAGTACTCAGACTGAAGATTGTTCATGACCCACCTTGGTTATCCCCAGCAAGTGTCATTGGCCCATGCGTCGCCTCTATTTTCTTTCCATATTTCTGCCGATGCTGACAGGCATGAAGTTTTTCCGGTATTCAGATCGAAGTGGCGTTCAGGCCAGTTTCTGGTATTTAGACCGAAGTGGCATTCAGGCCAATTTTCGATATTTAGATCGAAGTGGCGTTCAGGCCAATTTCCGATATTCAGATCGAAGTGGCGTTCAGGCCAATTTCCGATATTCATATCGAAGTGGCGTTCAGGCCAATTTCCGATATTCAGATCGAAGTGGCGTTCAGGCCAGTTTCTGGTATTCAGACCGAAGTGGCGTTCAGGCCAGTTTTCCGATTTCCAAAACGAAGAAGTTTCCGACGTTCAGGTCGATGCAACTTGTGGCATTCAGGCCAGTTTCTGGTATTCAGACCGAAGTGGCGTTCAGGCCAGTTTTCCGATGTCCAGATCGAAGAAGTTTCCGACGTTCAGGTCGATGCAACTTGTGGCATTCAGGCCAATTTTTCGATGTTCAGATCGAAGAAGTTTCCGACGTTCAGGTCGATGCAACTTGTGGCATTCAGGTCAATTTTCCGATGTTTAGATCGAAGAAGTTTCCGACGTTCAGGTCGATGCAACTTGTGGCATTCAGGCCAGTTTTCCGATGTTCAGATCGAAGAAGTTTCCAACGTTCAGGTCGATGCAACTTGTGGCATTCAGGCCAATTTTCCGATGTTCAGATCGAAGAAGTTTCCGACGTTCAGGTCGATGCAACTTGTGGCATTCAGGCCATGGTTATTTCTGTGTTACCATTTATTTTGGTATCCAAGTTAACATTCTTTTGCGATATTCAGACTGACTCTCACCGTACCAGACGGATTCTTCTTTCAAGACCACCTCTTTGCCGATTCTGACAGACATTGTTACTTCACTTCACTTCAGTGCAAATTTTTGGGCTTTTATTGTATTCAATCCCTTGATACCTTGAAAGTACGAAAGCAGCTGCCATCTTCTTTCCGGGTCTCCAGTTGATTGAATAGGGGCAGCTGTAATACCCCAAAATTTACCCTTCATTTTTCCTGAAAAAAAAAACGAAAAAAAAAAAAAACGAAAAAAAAATGAAAAAAGAAAAACGAAAAAAATGAAAAAAAAAACAAAAGTTAAAAATAAATAAATAAATAAAATTAATTAAATAAATAAATAAAATATAACAAATTTTTTTGGACTTGGGTCTCCCTCATTTGAGCCCACTACCCACGAAAATCAGTCTATAAATACTGAAGTTTCAGTAGAGGAAAACACACTTGGAGTTACACTGGGAGATTCACTGGAGAAAGATTTTGAGAGAAGGAAACCTAGGAACTACTCTGCAGCGACCTTCAGGCAGCCCTGAGAAGTTCACTCCGCCTCACACAAACCCTAGTATTACTTTGCAGATCCGGCCGTACCATTCAATCTTAATCAATCTCTCTCATCAGCTGGAGAGATCTCAGGGTTGCTAATCCTTTAATTGTTGTAACTTCGGATCTTTATCCGTGTGGTAATTTTTTCCTTTTCTCGTACTTTATCGCTTTCTTAGCTGGAAGACCTCGATAGGAGGCAATGTTTGAGCCCCTTGGTGGCATTTTACTTTGAGATACATGTTTTGTGTTTTGTATTCATATCCCCACATGTAGCGCGGTTCCTTCGTCAAGGACTGCCTGTTTGCCCTCGAGCATCCCAAACCCTAAAACCCATAACACACGTTTACTCCTTCTACTACAGGCGAGTAAGTCTCCAAAGGTCGAGCATCCGGTAGATTGCGTAGTGACGTCGTTCGTCCAAAACCCAATCCATAACCCCGTAGTTAGCCGAACTACGGCTTGCTCTGATTCTCATTCCAGATGAGATACGTAGGCATAAGACGCGATGTCTTAGCGAGCACACATCCCCCAACCCATAGGTCAGCCGAGCTACGAAGACTCTGATTCTCATATTCAGATGAGATACGTATGCAGTGGATGCGACATCCGCGTGAGTCATTTCTCTTAACCTTTTTAGTAAATAAACACATTAGGTAAACCCATACCCTTTAGACAAAAATCACAAAAGTGGATCCCGTAGAGTACTACGGATGCGTAGGGGTGCTAATACCTTCCCTTCGCATAACCGATTCCCGAACCCAAGATTTGGTTGTGAGACCCCGTCTTGTTCTTTCCTTTTTCAGGTTTACTTCGAGCGTTTTCTTTCCCTCCTTTAGGATGAATAACGCACGGTGGCGACTCTTCTGTCTTTTTTCTTTCGCCGGTTGTTTTTTTCACGCACTGTATTTTTCAGGTTGCGACAATGGTATATAACCTTAATCCTAACAGAAAATCACGAGAACAACTTCATAATTTCAGATCTAAAAATTTGCTCTCAAAATTCTCTCAACTTTTTCATCAATTTTCTTCACATCCTTTGCATTGTTCTTGTTCTGTTCATCATCTACATGCATAATTGAAGTAGATTGAAGCAAGATCTTGAAGAATTCAAGTTGAAACGTGGACTGTTGAAGCTTATGCACATCCATGGCAGCTGAAATTTCTGGACAAATCGAGCATTGTTGAGCTATTATTTTGCATCCATTCATTCATCTAAGCTTTGAGGAGGATCTATTTCACCTTTCCAGGACCTGAACTACACGATTCCACCTCTGTTTCTCCAGCAAGGTTAAATTTCGACTTCCATGATTCATGAAATTATGATATGCATCCTGTAGATCTTTGAACATAGATCATGCTGAGCTTTAGATCTCTTGATTTCATGCAGTAATGAAGTAGTTGTGATGATTTTAAGTTTTGACATGTTAAACTTGTTGTGCTCGATTTGTTTGATACAGTTAGAGTTAGGTCAAATTAATGCTGGATTGATGATGTATGTTGAAGGACGAATCGATTGATATATGTTTTGTGAATTTCTGTGTTGGTTTGTTCTTGAAGCTGATGAACATGATGAATGTGCATGAACTGGCTAGGTTTTCTTTTCCAGATGCTTGTTTGATCTTATGAAGCGCTGTTTGCATGTGGTTTCTTGTTAATGCTCATGCACTGGTCCACATCAGCATCCACATGGCCTTTTGATTGGCTGTTTTTAATTGCCTTTGCCACGCGAGATTAACGAAACAGAGCGTTTCATTCAGTGGCGCGCACAATTCAAATGCATACTTGGTTCGATTCCGGACCAAGACATTTTTCATTTTGGCTTTTGCATTTTATTCACTTATGCCTTCCATGTTCATGTATGCTCATTCATTGATTTTTAATTTTTTCTCCTCATTCAAAAATTCATAACTCCAAAAATAATGATCCAATTAACATGAGATTTTTTGCACATTGTTCCTCATGATGTCTTCTCTTTTTTGGTTATTTTTCCAGAATTTGTGCTCGGTTGGAATTTTAAATTTGTCTAGGGTTTGTTCATGCATATGCTATCTTGCACTTTGCTTACCATTTTGGTTGTGAAATGATGATGGTTAATCCAATGAATGTGATAATTGACATGCTTAAACTAGACATCCTAATTGACATTTTGGAATTGAGTTTGCAATTTTTGCACTTTTGGTTGTTGAGATATGATCTGTTTAATATAGGTGTGACAATGTGTGTCACACCTTGGCTTGCTTGATTTACTGATTTTATTTACCATGCCAAATAAATGCCAATTGATGTGAACTTTTGCATGATACTCCTTCTGGATGTTAAGTTTGATCCTGAATTTTTGTAGAATTTTAGGATCCATTTATGATTTGTTTGATATTTTTATTTCTGGATTGCCATTTGTGGACTTTTGATGAGTGTTGAACTTTAATGATTTGTGAAATGCTGGATGTTTATCATATGGACTTGAAATTTTGTGCATTGATTCTAGACACTTTGAAGTTTATTCTGGCTTTGGTTTGAGTCATTTATCACTTGTCATCTCTGTTTTAGGATTGCCTTAAGTTGATGTATCAATTTGTGCTTCCTTTGAGCTTGTTAATGCTTACCATGACTTGATGAATTTAATTGACTTGCTTATACTTGTCCAAATGCCATGATTTTTGGTATGTTGATCATTTGATGTGTTCTGTTTAGCCATGATTTTGTTTGGGATTTATTGAACCATTTTGGAATTAATATGCATTTGTTCATTCTGTTGCTTCAATGAGCTTTCAATTTGCATGCTTTTCCTTATATGCTTTGTGAAATGAAATTGGTAATTGATATTGACATGAGACCTTTTGGATTGTGTTCTCATTTGATTGAATTTGATCTATGTCAATTTTCATGTTCTGTTTTAAATTTTTTCCTCATCTTTGACCCTAGGCTTTGGCCTAAGGGTTTGCTTCTCATCTTTGAGCTTTGTTTTCAGGTTGAACATCCAAGCTAAATAATTGTTGATGCTCCATCATTTGAGCACTTGATGTTTACCATTTGTCTACTAATTTTGTGTGTTTTGTAGGGCTGTTAACTCATTTGAGCTTAACTTGTGGCTTATGCCTTTGCTTATTGGGTTTGACTGTTGATATTAACTGTTGTTGGTTTGTCTAAATTGTGTACTGATTTGTGTGATGTTTCCACAGGTACATTTAGTTGCTTAAGTTCACTTTGAACTTGCTTTTGCTTGGTTGCTTAACCAATTAGGTATAATTTCTCTTCTTCATGTAGTCTGGAAGACCTGGCTTGTTATGTAGCCAGGCACCTGTCTGAAGTCCTCCTTAAGAGGCAATGTCTTTGTGTGTTTATCTTTGTGCTAAGCAGGAAAAGTCCTTTGATAAGGCAATTGGCAGACAAAAGAGATGTGTAATCCATCTCCTGCTACTCAGTGTGTCACTCACCTTGCTCACACCACATGTGTTGATGCATAGTGAGTAAAAGCCCAAGATCTATAGAGTCTAACTTGTGGAGAAGAGTTCCTACTTTCTGAACTCCCACATCTTCCATTATTCAATGCTCTCTCTGACCAGAGATAAGAGCTATGAGGCACACCCCTCATCTCCTTTCATCTGCTTCACCTTAACTCTCAATGTTAAGGTTAAGAGCACCACTTACCCCATTCCAGTTGACTGTAAAGTCTGACCCTTGCTTGAGCCTAATTGCTTGTATATAATGTGTGCTAACTGAATCATTGATTGCTTGTTGGTTCATCTGTACATGTTTGCTTGTTTGCCTTTGTGCATTTATCATCATTAATTGTTCATTATTGCATGATCACCATTTCATATCTTTGTGACACATCTTTGTTTGTCCATTGAGGAATCAACTATAAGTCCATTCATTGGCCCTTGTTCCTATGATTTGGAAGGGATTTAGTGTAAGACCATTTCATTGGCCACTTATGTCCTCTTTGCTTAGTGCTTTTGTTTGTTTGTTGTATGTGAGGATGCAATTATAAGTCCATGTTGTTGGCATTTGTTTTCCCATGATCATCTGTTGGAGATTAGAGTAAGCCCAGATAGATTGGCATCTGATATCCAGTTTGTTTGTGAGATTGGTGTAAGTCCAGTTGATTGGCATCCGGTATCATTTCTTTGTGTGTTTTTGGAGATTAGTATAAGTCCAGTTGATTGGCATCTGATATCCATGTTTTGCTTTGCTTTAGGAGACTAGTATAAGTCCATTGAGTGGCATCTGGTATCCCTCCTTGTTTTAGGAGATTGGTATAAGTCCAGTAATTGGCATCCGGTATCCGCTTTTGTTAACCTTGCCTGATACTTTGTTTATCTGTTATTTGCATTGTTACCTATTCCAAAGGGCACACTTGAATCATCTTCTATATGATTTCAAGAGGTGAACATCTAAGAAGTTTTACTTCCTCACCCCTCCTTTTTTGTGTGTGTTTCCGAAACTCTCTTTTCACATGATAATTCAAAAACTTTGACATCTATTGTGTAAACATTCTCATTTCTTTTTTTAAATTAGAAACCTAGGCCTTAGGCCTTTGACTTTTCAAACTTCATTTTCTCAATACTTCTTTGAATCAAATCCTAATCATACTTTGACTTCATTTTTGTGAATATTCATAATCAATTAACTTCACTCATTCAATTGTTTTGTGGCTTTGTCCATTGTTGATAAGTTTTCATACATTAGCCATAGGTTTGATTTATCCTAGTTGGTTGATGTTAATCTCACCTTTTTTGTCCTTAGTGATTGAATTGTAAGACTTCCTTGCTTATTATAGGGTTAACCCCTCACTAGCAAGTTGAAGCTTTTCTCACATGGTGGACTTGTTGTTTGTATAAGGTTGAGTTTTCTCCCGTGGATAACGAAAGACCTTAGGGCTTTTGTCTTAAAATGAACCCACTCATATTTTGGAAATCTTTTAGCCGAACTACGGCGTTTTGATCCTTACCTTTCATGGAAGGTACGTAGGCAACGGGTTCATCCGTTCAAACACAAAAACAATAAAAATTGTATATTCTTTTCTCATCCCTTCCATCATTGTTTGCACAATATATGTCATAAACAAATAAACTTTTTATACAACAAGTGTGAAAAGAGGTTCCCTAGGAGTACCTAGGACGTTTTGGGTGCCTAACACCTTCCCATTGCGTAATTAACCCCTTACCCAGATCTCTGACCTTTTCATTAGTTTTCTATGTGTAAAACTTCTTAGGCTTTTGTTCGCTTTTTAGCCAATCCTTTGGATAAATAAAAGTGCGGTGGCGACTCTATCTTTGTATGCTTTGCTTTTGATTTAATCAATAAATCATAAAGTGATGAATACACCGCTACAGAAAAGTGGCGACTCTGCTGGGGATTACATTAGACCTTCCCTGGTGGTATTGCCTACTTTTCACCCTTGTTGTATGATATTTGTTTATTTGTTATATGACATATTTTTGTACCATTTGGGATTACTGTATTGATTGTAATGTTTGAATTGCTTGATATACAATTGCTGTTTGCTTTGGTGATCTTTGTGAGATGAGTTCTATACCCGAACTCGAGTGCACTCTAGGATAGGAGAATGGCATAGTCTTGTCGACTTGTGTGGAGTATTCCTTAACAAGTTGACTTGCGAGTCCATTCACTTGGTGGAGGTCATGTTGGATTAATAATGTCACACAAGTCATTTGTGGTTAGGCATTATTCCTTCAATCATGTGCCTTAGAAGCCAAGGACCTTAGTTTACCAAGCCCATCTTGGCCTATTTTTAGGATGTAGTGCGGAGGTCGTTCAGATGTAAGATCTGATGCGATTGTTACGCGATACTACACTCATAAGAGTCTCTCTTGAGAATATTTTTGGAATACGAGTATTCGTTTCTCCGATAATATCCGAAAGATGGGATGATGACTATGGGAACCTCTGGTAGAACATGTTTGGCAGGTTTAAACCCTAGTACACTCCCTTTGAGTGGTTCTTAACCAGGACTCCATGCTCGTGACTCTCAGCAAACCCGTGATTCGTGGTTGAGTCGTTCAAATATCCTTAATATCAATGGAACTTGGGCGTTGATAAGGTGTAAACCATAATCCGCAAAAATGGATGATTGATATTAAGGATGACTGAGCCGGTTCATGTACCGTTAATATCAATGGAACTTGGGTGTCGATAAGGTGAAAACCATAATCCACCAAAATGGATGATTGATATTAGGGATACTATGAGCTTTCCCACGACCTTGGTCTGGTGTGCCTTGCTTGATCCTTGAGTGTGATTGCTGCATTCATGCATTCATGCATTCATCTACATTCATGTCATCAGAAAAATCAGAAAATTTTCAAGGAACTTAAAGGGTTTATTTGCAAAATTTTCAGACATGGAAAGACCAAAAAGGCATACAAAGAAGTACAGCTCTAGACAGCCCGATGTGAAAAAGTTAAGGAATCTGACATCTTATGTATTAGATCCCTTGGGTTTCAAAGCTCGCTATGGGAAGCTTCTGCCTCTGTTGACGACTCAGGTTGATGAGGGTTTGATGAGTACTTTGGCTCAGTTCTATGATCCTCTGTATCATTGCTTCTCCTTTCCGGACTTCCAGTTGTTGCCTACGCTTGAGGAGTATGCTCACCTTATTGGGATCCCGATTCTGGATCAGGTGCCGTTCAGTGGCTTGGAGAGTATTCCGACTTCTCGAGAGATTGCAGATTTGTTGCACATAGATGAATCTTTGATTAAAGCGCATATGACTACCAAAGGTGGAATTCAGGGTCTTCCTTCCGATTTCCTCATCGCTCAAGCTACCGTTTATGGGAAGTCCATGAGTGAGGATGCCTTTGAGGCTTTATTTGTGTTGCTCATCTATGGGTTGGTATTATTCCCCAACATCGACAAATTTGTGGATGTGAACGCCATTAGGATCTTTTCAGTTCTTAATCCCGTTCCAACTCTGTTAGGTGATGCCTATTTCTCTTTGCATCTAAGGAATGCAAAGGGTGGAGGAGTTATTGTGTGTTGTTTGCCTCTGCTGTATAAGTGGTTTATTTCTCACTTGCCGCAGACGGTTGCTTTCAAGGAGAACAAGGGATGTCTACGGTGGTCTCAGAGACTTATGTCTCTCACTAATGACGATATCTCTGGTTATGATCACGTGTATGATACTGTTCAGATTATCGATTATTGTGGTGAATTCCCTAATGTGCCTCTTCTTGGTACATGTGGTGGGATCAGCTACAACCCTATCTTAGCACGTCGTCAGCTTGGGTTCCCCCTAAAAGATAAACCTCATAACATTCTGTTAGAAGGTGTATTCTTTCAGGAGGATAAAGATCCCCAAGGCCTGAAAGCCAGATTTGTCCGCGCTTGGCGCAAGATTTGCAAGAAGAGTAGGAATGAATTGGGGCCGAAGAATTGCATTGCTTTGGAGCCATATACCTCTTGGGTCAGACAGAGAGCTTCTGAATATCTGATGCCGTTTGATCATCCGAGACCTACACCTATGGTTGTGGCTGGGCCTTCAACCCTCCCTAACCAAGATGTAGAGGAGTTGAGAGAAGAAGACCTTTCACGTGCCTGGATCCGTGAAAGAGAAGAGTTGCTTCAACAGCTGAAGGAGAAAGAGGCTCTGATTGAGTTTCTCGAGCATCAGGTGATCGACGATCCGAATGATACTTGGACCTCTCTGCTTCCTCAGTCTTCCAAATTCTGGAAAAGGAAGTATGATCGATTTGCAAAGGACAAAGCAGATATGGAAGCAGCCTATGAGAGAGAGATCAAGAAGCTGTGTGTATCTCGTCTTCCAGCATCCCGAGCTTCTAGGGATCCATAGGATGTTTATTTTCCTTTTCCCTTTGTAATAATCAAAAATGTTGTACTTCTTTGTTTCAAAATATATTTGAGGAGATATTTTCCATATGCAATAAATGCTTTAAATTTCAAAAAGATTTGCAAATAAATACCCTAAAAGTTCCTTGAAATAAAAACAAAGCATATGCACAAACATTACATGCATCATTTTGCATAAGCAGGTTGTTCTTGGTCTTCTTGTCTGTGGCCTAACTCTGTGCTCTTCATTTATTTTGAAGACAAGCTGACTCACCGGTACTATACCAGAGCCAATTCTGCTAAAGTGATGGATCAACTTGAACAAGAGAACAGAGAACTGAAGGAAGAGGTTGCCAGACTTGGCGCTTTGATGGAGCAACTCCTTGCTGCTCAGAATCAACCTTCTCAACCGCCTGCAACTCCTCCCCAGAGGACTGTTATATCAGAAGTGGTTGCTCCGATTGTGCCAGCTGCTAGTGCCCAGTATGTGCCTCACGCCATGCCAGCCGGGTTTCCGTGGGGTATGCCTCCGGGTTTCATGCCGGATATTCCTGCTCCGACTTTTGCTTCCATGCCGGCATCTAGCCCGGTCCTGGCTGCTGCTCCTCCTGTCGTGCATACCACTCCTAGGGTAGACGACACCATCTATCATTCTGAGCCGTCTGAGGGCCCAGATGTCAATGAGAAGATGGAAGCTATGAATGACCAATTCCTTGAGCTGCGAGAGGTATTGAAGACCCTCCGAGGGAAAGATCTGTTTGGCAAGTCTGCTGCTGAACTTTGCCTTGTTCCCGGTGTTAAAATTCCAATCAAGTTCAAAGTGCCTGACTTTGAAAAATATAAGGGGAACACCTGCCCTCTTTCTCACCTGGTTATGTACGCCAGGAAAATGTCGACGCAAACAGATAATGATCAGCTTCTGATTCATTATTTCCAGGATAGTTTGTCCGGTGCGGCTCTTCGTTGGTATATGAGCCTTGATAGTGCAAACATCCGATCCTTCAATGATCTTGGCGAAGCCTTCGTCAAGCAATACAAATATAATGTTGATATGGCGCCTGACCATGATCAACTCAGGGCCATGTCCCAGAAGGATAAGGAGACATTTAAGGAGTACGCCCAGAGGTGGCGAGAGCTGGCAGCTCAGATTACTTCTCCGCTAGAAGAGAAAGAAATGACTAAGATCTTTTTGAAGACTCTTAGCTCATTCTATTATGAGCGGATGGTTGCGAGTGCTCCCTCTGATTTCACCGAGATGGTGAACATGGGGATGCGTCTGGAGGAAGGAGTCCGTGAAGGATGTTTGAGTAAAGATGAAAGCTCTTCTAAACGATATGGGGCGTTTAAGAAGAAAGATGGGGAGGCACATGCTGTGCAGTCCCATGCTAAACCTAGAAGACCCTCTGGTCAGAGGAAGCCGGTACGTCGGACCAGCAATCAGCACCAGGTGGCTCATATAGCACTTGTCTTCAGAGATGGTGCTCAGTATCAGCAGCCCAGTCAGCATCAGCATCAGCAACAACCTCAGTATCAACAACAACATCGTCTACAGCAACAGGCTTACCAGCCTCGTGGCAGTACCAGTAATCAGGCTAATCTGAATTATGATAGGAAGAAGATCAGCTTCGATCCGATTCCTATGTCATATGCTGAATTATATCCCTCCTTGTTGGAAAGGAAACTGGTTACTCCCAGGGATCCTCCAGCGGTGCCTGCGAACCCGCAATGGTGGTATAAACTAGATCAACACTGTGTTTATCATTCCGGTGCTCCGGGACATAACATAGAGAATTGCTATCCACTAAAGACTAAGGTGCAAGACCTTATGCGATGCGGTATCCTGAGCTTCGAGGACTCAGGCCCCAATGTTACAAAGAACCCATTGCCCGAGCATGGGAAATCAGTGAACATGGTCCAGGGGTGTCCTGGGAAATATAAAGTCAAATATGTGAGCCATATTCGACAGTCATTGGTCGAGTTGCATCGTTTGCTGTGTGAATACAGTCATATGGAGCATGACCATGACAGATGCTGCATCTGTTCTGTTAACCGTCTGGGTTGTCGCCAAGTGCGACGAGAGCTTCAAGAGCTGTTGGATGAAGGAACTATAGAGATTCTTTAGAACCGTAATGTTGATGAAGATGAACCAGAAGTGAATGTGATTTCCCCTGTGTTCAAGCTGCCTGAGCCTGTTGTCATCCGTTATGATGGCAGCAAGCTGAAGGTCTCTCCTTCTCTAATAATTAAGCCTGCAGGCCCTGTGCCTTATTCATCTGATAGGGTTGTTCCTTTCAGATACAATCCCGTTGCTGTGGAAGATGGGAAGGAAGTGCCATTGCCTTCAACCTCCGTGGTTAATATTGCTGACGTGAGCGGGTTGACCCGTAGTGGTCGTGTGTTTTCTGCTCCTAAGCCTCAGGCTAGAGCTGTTGTTTCTGATTCTGCTGAGCGTCTGGTTGGGACCGCTGTTAATGTTCAGAATCCGACACTTGCTGTTGCCAAACCCTCCTCTGTACAAAAGACTCCTGCTTCTTCTGTTGGCCCGAGTGGCACTGTGAATGAAGAATGTGATGAGATGCTGAGGCTCATCAAAAAGAGTGAGTACAATGTTGTAGACCAGCTTCTACAAACTCCATCCAAAATCTCCGTTTTATCTTTGCTGCTGAATTCAGAACCCCATAGGGAGGCTCTGCAGAAAGTTTTGGATCTGGCCTATGTCGATCACGATGTCACCATAGAACAGTTTGATAGTATAGTTGCAAACATCACTATTTGCAACACTTTTAGTTTCTGTGACGCTGATCTCCCTGAGGAGGGAAGAGACCACAACATGGCTTTACATATCTCTATGAATTGCGAGACTGATGCCATGTCCAACGTGCTGGTGGACACTGGATCATATTTAAATGTATTGCCAAAGACCACACTCTCTTGATTGTCATATCAAGGGCCTCCCATGAGGCAGAGTGGGGTCGTTGTGAAGGCTTTTGATGGTTCGCACAAGACCGTGATTGAGGAAGTTGATCTCCCAATCAAGATTGGACCAAGTGATTTCCAAGTTACCTTCCAGGTAATGGATATCCACCCATCTTATAGCTGTCTCCTTGGTAGACCATGGATTCACGAGGCTGGCACCGTGACATCCACCCTACACCAGAAGCTGAAATTTGTGAAGAATAAGAAACTGGTTGTGGTAGGGGGAGAAAAGGCTCTCCTGGTTAGCCACTTGTCTTCTTTCTCTTATATTGATGCTGAGGATGAAGTTGGAACTCCGTTCCAAGCTTTATCTATTGCTGAGCCAATTGAGAAGAAGTCTCCTTCATTTGCTTCCTACAAAGATGCGAAACTGGCCATTGAATGTGGTGCAGTTGCTGGGTTAGGAAAGATGATTGAGCTTGAAGACAACAAATCCCGGGTTGGCATTGGCTATTTGTAAGACCCCAATTTTGTCCCTAAGATCCCTCATAGCATCATATCATACCATATCATTGCCTCAAGGATCTTTGTGCACCTTTGCTTCCCTCCTAGTGGGTGGGTTATCTTGTGAGTGTGATTCTTGATCACCAAGCATGTATTGCATTTGTATATCATTGATTTTCATTTGTTTACTAACCAAAAGTACAAAAATATTGTCATCTAACCATGTTACTTGCAGATGAAGCAAACTAGGTCAAGACAGTCAAAATCAGCCATTGGGCAATAGATGGTGACCATTCTTGAAGAATTTGGGCACCATGGTCATTCATCAAGAGTCATATAAGTTGTGATATCATTTGGTATCAAGATCTCAAGTGGTAGGGGCTTGGAATTCATCAGAACATGGTTCAGTCAACCAAAACCCTAGCAAAGTCAACTGTAGTCAACTGTGGTCAACTGTGCATTTAATCAGTGATTTGATGGTGGGAATTGGTTTGAGAGGTCTCATTCATGTCCATATAAGCCTCATATAACATGTCAAACATCATCATTGAAGAATTTGAGGTCAGATGAAAAGTTTCCAAAAATAGTAAGTTGACCTGTAATTGGAAATTGCCAAAAATGGAAAGTTCTTCTCCTCAAAATTACTTCATCATACAAGCTTAAAATGAATTTTTGTCCAACATGAAAGTTGAATATCTTGTTCTCCCATTTCCAAAAAGTCCAAGAATACTCATTTCTCATGTGTGGTTGGCAAGTTATGATCAAATCATTCTCAAGAATTTTTGAACTTCAAAGTGGCATAACTCTTGAACCATGTGGCCAAATTGAGTGAGGTTTTTTGCTACAAGTCACATTTGACATGCTCTATCCAAATCCTTCATCACATCTCACCAAAAATCATCCAATCAAAATGGCCTTTTTCAAGTGCATTGAATTAAAAAAGGGAGAGGTGAAAAATTGACTTTCAAATTAAGCCTTGCCCACACTTTCTACCAATTGCAAATGATCAAAAACCATATTTGGAATATGTTTAGGCCCATTTTCGCACTGTAGCATGCCATGCACATGCAACATGAGTGATTTTCACTAATTGGCCAAAACACCTCCATTGAGCTAATTTCATTTACCACTTCATTAACCAAGTTTAGGCATTGTTAATCAGGAGTATATATTGCATATTTCAGACTGAAAACCCTAGCCACAATTTACAAAACTCAGATTCAAACCTTTTCTCTCAAAAACTCTCAATTCTTCACTTGGATTTTTTCTGAAAATTGCCAAAGAACTCGTGCCTTGGTTCATTGATTCATCATCTACCAACATTTTTTGAGCTTCTGCAAGCATCATTTCGCAGCTGTTGAGCCGTTTCCAGCACTGTTCCATTGAAACTCTTCCATGGCAGTTGAGCTTTTGAGCTGAAATCAAAGCAACTGAACCTTCAACACTCTTCCATTCATCATCTGGGACACCATTGAACTTCTGTTTCTACTTGGCAAGGCCGGAAAACCACTGTTTCGAAACTGCATCTTCAAAGAGGTACCATTAGTTGCTAATAGTTCTTTGAGAACTTGCATTGCTTTGCTTGATATCATTTGCACTGAGGTATATCACCTTTTTCTCCATGTAGTCTGGAAGACCTGGCCTGTTACTTGGCCAGGCAACTGTCTGAAGTCCTCCTTAAGAGGCAATGTTTGTGCTTGTTTACTTTTGTCCCAAGCAGGAAAAGTCCTTTGAATAAGGCAATTGGTAGAACCCAAAAGAGATATGTAGCCTATCTCCTACTATTCTGTGTGTCACTCACCTTGCTCACACCACATGTGTTGATGCATAGTGAGTAAAAGCCCAAGATCAATCGAGTCAATAATCTGTGGAGAGAGTTCCTACTTTCTGAACTCCCACACCTTCTATCATTTGAAGCTCTCCCTGACCAGGGATAAGAGCATGAGGCACACCCCTCATATCCTTTCATCTGCTTCACCTTGGCTCTCAATGTCAAGGTTAAGAGCACCATTAACCCTATTCCAGTGGGCTTCAATGCCTAACCCTTTGTATGAGCCTGATGCTTAGTTATAGAGTGTGCTAAATGACTTTGGTTGATTGATTACTTAGTTCATTTATACATGTCTGCTTGCATGCTTTGTGCATTTATCATCATTAATTGCTCATTAGTGCATGATCATTTCATTTGTCTTTGTGACATATCTTTGTTGTTTGCCCATTGAGGACAATTGTAAGAACATTCATTGGCCATTGTTCCTATGATATGGAAGTGAGTATAAGACCATTTCATTGGCCACTCATCTTCTCTTTGCCTGATGCATTTGTTTGTCGTATGTGAGGATGCAATTGTAAGTCCATGTAATTTGGCATTTGTTTTCCTATGATCATATGTTGGAGGTTAGAGTAAGCCCAGATAAATTGGCATCTGACATCCAAGTGTTTGCTTTGTTATGTTGGAGATTGGTATAAGCCCAGATAGATTGGCATCCGGTATCCACTGTTTATTTTCTTTGTTGAGGAGATTGGTATAAGTCCATAGAGTGGCCTCTGATATCCAGTTTTGCTTTAGGAGATTGGTATAAGTCCAGTGATTGGCATCCGGTATCCGCTTTTGTTGACTTTCTTCCTTTCCTTTGCTTATTTTCTATTGCTCATTGCCTATTCCAAAGGACATACTTGAGTCATCTTCTATATGATTTCAAGAGGTGAACCTTCTAGGAAGTTTTACACTCCATCTTCATCCATTCATCCCTCTTTATCCTAAACCTTTTCACACATTACTTTCAAAACTTGAGATAAATATTGTGCAAACATCTTCATGCTTTCAAATTAGAAACCTGGACCCTAAGTCCTTGACTTTTCAAACTCCATTTCATAATACTTCTTTTGAATCAATCTTAATCATACTTTGACCCTCCTTTTGTGAATAATCATAATCAATTAACTTCACCCATTCAATTGTTTTGTGGCTTTGTCCATTCTTGTTAAGTTTTCATACATTAGCCATAGGTTTGATTTATCCTAGTTGGTTGATGTTAATCTCACCTATTTGTCCTTAGTTGATTGAATTGTAAGTTTTCCTTGCTTATTATAGGGTTAACCCCTCACTAGCAAGTTGAAGCTTTTCTCACATGGTGGACTCGTTGTTTGTATAAGGTTGAGTTTTCTCCCGTGGATAACGTAAGACCTTAAGGCTTGTGTTTATAATTGAATCCACTAACTTTTGGAAATCTTTTAGCCGAACTACGGCGTTTTGATCCTTTACCTTTTATGGAAAGGTACGTAGGCAACGGGTTCATCCATTCAAACACAAAAACAATAAAAATTGTATATTCTTTTCTCATCATCCCATTCATGTTTGCACAATAAATATTTCATAACAAATAACAATTTAGTACAACAAGTGTGAAAAGGGCTCCCTAGGAGTACCTAGGACGTTTTGGGTGCCTAACACCTTCCCATTGCGTAATTTACCCCTTACCCAGACTCTCTGATCTTTTCACTAGTTTTCTATGTGTAAAACTTCTTAGGCTTTTGTTCGCTTTTTAGCCAATCCTTTGGATAAATAAAAGTGCGGTGGTGACTCGATTCATTGTATGCTTTGCTTTTGATTTAATCAATAAATCATATAGCGACGAATACACCGCTACAGAAAAGTGGCGACTCTGCTGGGGAAATAAATCCTTGGTAGTATTGCCTACTTTTCACCCTTGTTGTGTGCTATATTGCTATTTGTCATATGACATATTTTTGTACCATTTGGGATAACTGTATTGATTGTAATGTTTGAATTGCTTGATATACAATTGCTGTTTGCTTTGGTGATCTGTGAGATGAGTTCTATACCCGAACTCGAGTGCACTCTAGGATAGGAGAATGGCATAGTCTTGTTGACTGGTGTGGAGTATTCCTTAGCCAGTTGACTTGCGAGTCCATTCACTTGGTGGAGGTCATGTTGGATTAATAATGTCACACAAGTTATTTGTGGTTAGGCATTATTCTTTCAATCATGTGCCGCAGAAGCCAAGGACCGTAGTTTACCAAGCCCATCTTGGCCTTTTTCTTAGGACGTAGTGCGGAGGTCGTTCAGATGTAAGTTCTGATGCGATTGTTACGCGATACTACACTCATAAGAGTTTCTCTTGAGAATATTTTTGGAATACGAGTATTCGTTCCTCCGATAATATTCGAAAGATGGAACGATGATTATGGGAACCTCTGGTAGAACATGTCTGGCAGGTTTAAACCCTAGTACACTCCCTTTGGGTGGTTCTTAACCGAGACTCCATGCTCGTGACTCTCAGCAAACCCGTGATTCGTGGTCGAGTCGTTCAGACAACCTTAATATCAATGGAACCTGGGCGTTGATTATGTATAAAACCTAAATCCCCCAAAACGGATGGTTGATATTAAGGATGTTCGAGCCGGTTCATGTACCGTTAATATCAATGGAACTTGGGTATCGATA
Organism: Lathyrus oleraceus; assembly: GCF_024323335.1. Classification (NCBI taxonomy): domain Eukaryota; kingdom Viridiplantae; phylum Streptophyta; class Magnoliopsida; order Fabales; family Fabaceae; genus Lathyrus; species Lathyrus oleraceus. Next base: position 397,617,058 of record NC_066580.1, on the reverse strand, counting down.
AGGTGAAAACCTAAATCCACCAAAATGGATGATTGATATTAGGGATACAATGAGCTTTCCCATGACCTTTGTTTGGTGTGACTTGTTTGATCCTTGAGTGTGATTGTTGCATTCATGCATTCATGCATTCATCTGCACTTCATGTCATCAGAAAAAAAAGAAAATTTTCAAGGAACTTAAAAGGGTTTATTTGCAAAATTTTCAGACATGGAAAGACCAAAAAGGCATACAAAGAAGTACAGCTTTAGACAGCCCGATGTAAAAGAGTTAAGGAATCTGACATCCTATGTATTAGATCCCTTGGGTTTCAAAGCTCGATATGGGAAGCTTCTGCCTCTGCTGACTACTCAGGTTGATGAAGGGTTGATGAGTACTCTAGCCCAGTTTTATGATCCTCTGTATCACTCCTTCTCTTTCCCGGATTTCCAGTTGCTGCCTACTTTGGAGGAGTATTCTCACCTTATTGGGATCCCGATTCTGGATCAAGTGCCGTTCAGTGGCCTAGAGAGTATTCCGACTGCTCGAGAGATTGCCAACTTGTTGCACATAGATGAAGATTTGATTAGAGCTAATCTGACTACCAAAGGCGGAATTCAGGGTTTTCCTTCCGAGTTCCTCATTGCCCAAGCTACCTTTTATGGGAAGGCCATGAGTGAGGATGCCTTTGAGGCTTTGTTTGTGCTGCTCATCTATGGATTGGTGTTGTTTCCCAACTTCGACAAGTTCGTGGACATGAACGCCATTAGGATCTTTTCAGTTCTTAATCCCGTTCCGACTATGTTGGGTGATGCCTATGTCTCTTTGCATCTGAGGAACGCAAAGGGTGGAGGAGTTATTGTCTGCTGTCTACCTTTGCTATACAAGTGGTTTATTTCGCACTTGCCGCAGACAGTTGCTTTCAAGGAGAACAAGGGATGTCTACGATGGTCTCAGAGACTTATGTCTCTCACTAATGATGATATCACTTGGTATGATCGCGTGTATGATACCGTTCAGATCATTGACTATTGTGGTGAATTCCCTAATGTGCCTCTTCTTGGCACATGTGGTGGGATCAGCTACAATCCCATTCTCGCACGACGTCAGCTTGGGTTCCCCCTAAAGGATAAACCTCATAACATTCTGTTAGAAGGTGTGTTCTTCCAGGAGGTAAAGATCCCCAAGGCCTGAAAGCCAGATTTGTCCGTGCTTGGCGCAGTATTCACAAGAAGAGTAGGAACGAGTTGGGTCCAAAGAACTGCATTGCTTTGGAGCCATATACCTCTTGGGTCAGACAGAGAGCTGCCGTGTACTTGATGCCATATGATCACCCGAGACCTACACCGTTGGATATGGCTGGGCCTTCAACCCTCCCTACCCAACGTGTAGAGGAGTTGAGAGAAGAAGACCTTTCACGTGCTTGGATCCGTGAAAGAGAAGAATTGCTTCAGCAGCTTAAGGAGAAGGACACTATGATTGAGTTCCTCGAGCATCGAGTGATCGACGACCCGAACGACACTTGGACCTCTCTGCTTCCTCAGTCTTCCAAATTCTGGAAGAGGAAGTATGATCGACTTGCAAAGGAGAAAGCAAACATGGAAGCGGCCTATGAGAGAGAGATCAAGAAGCTGTGTACTTCTCGTCTTCCAGCATCCCGAGCTTCTAGGGATCCATAGGATGTTCATTTCCCTTTTCTCTTTGTAATGATCAAAAATGTTGTACTTCTTTGTCTCGATATATTGAATGAGATATTTTCCGTGAGAAATTAAAATGCTTTAACTATTCAAAATATTGCAAATAATACCCTAAGGGTTCCTTGGAAATAAATAAAGCATCTGCACAAGCATTTCACGCATCATTTTGCATAAGCAGGTACCCTTTGTTTCTGGTCTTCTTGTCCTAACTCTGTGTTCTTCATTTATTTTGAAGACAAGCTGACTCACCGGTATTATACTCGAGTCAATTCTGCAAGAGTTATGGAGCATCTAGAACAAGAGAACAGAGAGCTGAAAGAAGAGGTCGCCAGACTTGGCGCTTTTATGGAGCAACTCCTCGCTGCTCAAAATCAACCTGCTCAATCGCCTGCAACTCTTGCCCAGAGGACGGTCATCTCAGAGGTCGTCACTTCGACTGTGCCAGTCAGTGCTCATCATGTGCCCGATGCTATGCCACCCGGGTTCCCTTGGGGAATGCCTCCAGGTTTTATGCCTGATCGGCCTGCTCCAACCTTTGCTCACATGCCGGCATCTAGCCCGGTCCCTGTTGCCGCTCCTCCTGTCGTGCATACCATGCCAAGGGTAGACGACACCATCTATCACTCCGAGCCGTCTGAGGGCCCAGACGTTAATGAAAAGATGGACGCCATGAACGACCAATTCCTTGAGCTGAGAAAGGAATTGAGGACTCTTCGAGGAAAAGATTTGTTCGGCAAGTCTGCTGCCGAGTTGTGCCTTGTTCCCGGTGTGAAGATACCGATTAAATTCAAAGTACCTGACTTTTAAAAGTATAAAGGGAACACCTGTCCACTCGCTCACCTGGTCATGTCTCCAGGAAGATGTCTACCCAGACTGATAATGATCAGCTTCTGATTCATTATTTCCAAGACAGCCTGTCCGGTGCTGCGCTCAGATGGTACATGAATCTGGACAGTGTTAGTATCAGATCCTTCAACGACCTTGGCGAAGCCTTCGTCAAGCAATATAAGTATAACGTCGATATGGCGCCTGACCGAGATCAACTCAGGTCCATGTCGCAGAAGGACAAGGAAACTTTCAAGGAGTACGCCCAGAGGTGGCGAGAGCTGGCAGCTCAGATTACTCCACCGCTAGAGGAGAAAGAAATGACCAAGATCTTTTTGAAGACTCTTGGCTCATTCTATTATGAGCGGATGGTAGCAAGCGCTCCCTCTGATTTCACCGAGATGGTGAACATGGGGATGCGTCTTGAGGAGGGTGTCCGTGAAGGACGATTGGCGAAAGATCAGCTTCGATCCGTGAGCGGATGGTACCAGCCTCGTGGAAGTACAACCAATCAAGCTAACTTGAGTTATGATAGGAAGAAGATCAGCTTCGATCCAATTCCTATGTCATATGCAGAGCTTTATCCTTCCTTGTTGGAAAGGAAATTGGTTTCTCCCAGGGATCCTCCTGCCATTCCTGCAAATCCACAGTGGTGGTATAAACCAGATCAGCATTGTGTTTACCATTCCGGTGCTCCGGGCCATAACATCGAGAATTGCTACCCACTCAAGACTAAGGTTCAAGACCTTATGAGGTGTGGAATCCTGAGTTTTGAAGATTCAGGCCCGAATGTCACCAAGAACCCATTACCTGCGCATGGGAAATCAGTTAATATGGTTCAGGAATGCCTTGGGAAGTACAAGGTCAGATATGTAAGCCACATTAGGCAGTCGTTGGTTGAATTACATCGTTTGCTGTGTCAGTACAGCCACATGGAGCATGACCACGACAAGTGCCGCATCTGCTCGGTTAACCGCTTGGGTTGCAATCAGGTACGAAGAGAACTCCAAGAGTTGTTGGATAAGGGTACCATTGAGATTTTGCAGAATCGTAATGTGGATGAAGACGAGCCGGAGGTTAATGTTATATCTCCAGTGTTCAAATTACCTGAGCCTGTTGTTATCCGCTATGATAGCAGCAAGCCGAAGGCTTCCCCTTCTTTGGTCATTAAGCCTGCAGGCCCTGTGCCCTATTCCTCTGACCGAGCTGTGCCATTCAGATACAATCCTGTCGCTGTGCAAGATGGGGTAGAAGTACCTTTACCTTCAACTTCTGTGACCAACGTCGCTGATGTAAGTGGGTTGACCCGAAGTGGTCGGGTGTTTTCTGCGCCTCCTAAGGCTGTTGCTTCTGGTACTGTTGAGAGTCCTGTAGGGACAGCTGTGAATATTCAGAACCAGGCACGTGATGTTGCCAAACCATCCTCCTCTGTACAAAAAACTCCCGTTCCTTCAGTTGGCCCGAGTGGCATTGTAGATGAAGAATCTGATGAGATCTTGAGGCTCATCAGGAAGAGCGAGTACAGCATTGTAGACCAGCTTCTACAAACGCCATCTAAGATTTCCATTCTTTCTCTGCTGCTGAATTCAGAACCCCATAGGGACGCTCTGCAGAAAGTCTTGGATCTGGCGTATGTTGATCACGACGTCACCATTGAGCAATTTGATAGTATTGTTGCAAACATTACCGCTTGCAACACTTTGAGTTTTTGTGACGCTGATCTCCCTGAGGAGGGAAGAGACCACAACATGGCTTTACATATTTCCATGAATTGCAAATCTGATGCAATGTCCAATGTGCTGGTGGACACTGGATCATCTCTAAATGTATTTCCAAAAACCACACTCTCCAGATTGTCATATCAAGGTCCTCCTATGAGGCAGAGTGGGGTTGTTGTGAAAGCATTCGATGGGTCGTGTAAGACCGTGATTGGGGAGGTTGATCTCCCAATCAAAATTGGACCAAGTGATTTCCAAGTTACCTTCCAGGTAATGGATATCCACCCATCTTATAGCTTTCTCTTAGGCAGACCATGGATTCACGAGGTTGGCGCCGTGACATCCACCCTACACCAGAAGTTAAAATTTGTCAAAAACAAGAAATTGGTTGTAGTAGGGGGAGAAAAGGCTCTCCTGATTAGCCATCTGTCTTCTTTCTCATACATTGACGCTGAAGATGAAGTTGGAACGCCATTCCAAGCTTTATCTATTGATGAACCAATTGAGAAGAAGTCTCCTTCATTTTCTTCCTACAAAGATGCGAAACTGGCCATTGAATGTGGTGCAGTTGCTGGTTTAGGGAAGGTGATCGAGCTTGAAGACAATAGATCCCGGGCTGGCATTGGCTACTGTTCTGGGGCATGTAATGAGCAAGGTTTGTTCACGAGTGGAGGATTCATCCATGATAATCAACCTGAGAAGGAAGTTGCTGCTATCTTGGAAGAAGATGCAGAGGACGTGAACAATTTCGTTATTCCTGGTGGTGTCTGCCACAATTGGGTCGCTGTAGATGTTCCTACGGTCATCCATAGATCAGAGTAATTGTTCACTTTGTTTGAAACCCTTCTCCCATGCCAAAAGGAGAAGTGATGACATTGTTGGCAAAGCATATATACAATGATGTTTTCATTCAATTAATGCATTGTTAAACATTTGTTTTTCCTTTTGTTTTCACTTTTCACTTTTTTGCATGAAATCAGTGATCACAAAAAAAAACCCATAAAAACAAGAATAAAAGCAATCTTTTTCATCTGCATAATGGTTTGCTTGTTTAAATTCTGAAGTTTTTCATTAACCAAAATCATTATGCAGGTTGATCCTAAAACCCATTGAACATAATGATCCAACGCCATCTCCCAATTTTGAATTCCCTGTATTTGAGGCAGAGGAAGATGACGTTGAGGGGATTCCTGATGAGATTACCCGTCTCCTTGAGCACGAAGAGAAGATCATTCAGCCGCATCTCGAAGACTTGGAAACAGTCAACTTGGGGTCTGAGGATTGTGTTCGTCTGGTGAAGATTGGGGCACTTCTTGAAGGGTCTGTCAAGGAAGATTTGATCAGCTTGCTACGAGAATATTCAGATATCTTTGCATGGTCATATGAAGATATGCCGGGTTTGGATACAGATATTGTGCAACATTTCCTGCCTTTGAAGCCTGAGTGCGTGCCTGTGAAGCAGAAGCTCAGAAGGACTCATCTAGATATGGCAGTGAAGATCAAAGAGGAAGTTCAGAAGCAAATTGATGCGGGGTTTCTGGTGACTTCTACATATCCTCAATGGGTGGCCAATATTGTGCCTGTTCCTAAGAAGGACGGAAAAGTCCGTATGTGCGTTGATTATAGAGATTTGAACAAAGCTAGCCCGAAAGACGATTTTCCTCTACCACACATTGATATGTTGGTAGACAATACAGCCAAATTCAAAGTCTTTTCCTTTATGGACGGATTTTCCGGATATAATCAAATCAAGATGGCACCAGAGGATATGGAGAAGACAACATTCATCACACCTTGGGGAACATTCTGTTATCGAGTGATGCCCTTCGGTTTGAAGAACGCCGGAGCCACGTATCAACGAGCTATGACTACCTTGTTTCATGATATGATGCACAAGGAGATAGAGGTCTATGTTGATGACATGATTGCTAAGTCCCGAACGGAAGTTGAGCATATTGAGCATTTGTTGAAGCTTTTTCAGCGTTTGAGGAAGTTTAAACTTCGCCTGAATCCGAACAAATGTACATTTGGAGTCCGTTCTGGCAAATTGTTGGGTTTTGTGGTAAGTGAAAGAGGTATTGAGGTTGATCCTGCAAAGGTCAAAGCAATACATGAGATGCCTGCACCCAAAACTGAAAAGCAAGTCTGAGGTTTTCTTGGCCGCTTGAATTACATTTCCAGGTTTATATCCCACATGACGGCCACATGTGCGCCGATATTCAAGCTCCTCCGGAAAGATCAGTCTCACGATTGGACCGAGGATTGCCAGAAAGCTTTTGACAGTATCAAAGAATATCTGTCTGAACCTCCGATCTTGTCTCCGCCTGTGGAAGGAAGACCTCTGATTATGTATTTGACAGTTCTTGAAGACTGGATGGGTTGTGTACTCGGTCAACAAGATGAATCGGGGAAGAAGGAATTTGCTATATACTACCTCAGTAAGAAGTTTACTGATTGTGAGTCTCGGTACTCTATGCTTGAGAAGACGTGATGTGCTTTGGCTTGGGCTGCTAAGCGTTTGCGCCAGTACATGATAAATCATACAACTTGGTTGATATCCAGAATGGATCCAATTAAGTATATCTTCGAGAAGCCTGCTTTAACTGGGAGGATTGCCCGTTGGCAGATGTTGTTGTCTGAGTATGATATTGAGTATCGAGCTCAGAAAGCTATCAAAGGTAGTATCTTGGCTGACCATTTAGCGCACCAGCCGATCGATGATCATTAGTCTGTTCAGTATGACTTCCCGGATGAGGAGATTCTGTATTTGAAAATGAAAGATTGTGATGAGCCTACACTTGATGAAGGTCCGGAACCTGGTTCCAGGTGGACGATGGTGTTTGATGGCGCTGTTAATCAATATGGAAATGGAATTGGGGCAGTGGTCATTACTCCTCAAGGTTCACACATTCCGTTTACAGCAAGGCTAACTTTCAAATGCACGAATAATACGGCGGAGTATGAAGCCTGTATTATGGGACTTGAAGAATGCATTGATTTGAGAATCAAGCATCATGATGTATATGGTGATTCGGCCCTGGTTGTTAATCAGATCAAGGGTGAATGGGAGACGAATCAACCAAGTCTCATCCCATATAGAGATTATGCAAGGAGGATTTCAACATTCTTCACAGAAGTTGAATTTTATCACATCCCTCCGGAGGATAATCGGATGGCAGATGCTCTTGCTACGCTTGCTTCCATGATTGTGGTCAGACGGTGGAATGATGTCCCCAATATTACTGTGATGCGTTTGGACAGACCATCTCACATATTTGCAATTGAAGAAGTGAAAGATGACAAGCCTTGGTATTTTGATATCAAGAATTTCCTCCAGAACCAGGTCTACCCGCCTGGGGCATCTGAGAAAGATAGGAAAACTTTGAGAAGGTTGTCAGGCAGTTTCTACCTCAGTGGTGAAGTGCTGTATAAGAGAAATTTCGACATGGTTTTGCTCAGATGCGTGGATAGACACGAAGCAAACCTGTTGATGAGTGAGGTCCATGAGGGTTCATTTGGTACTCATTCCAATGGACATGCCATGGCTAAGAAGATGTTGAGAGCAGGCTACTATTGGCTGACAATGGAGTCTGATTGTTGCGAGTATGTGAAGAAATGTCACAAGTGTCAAATTTATGCGGATAAGATTCATATTCCTCCGACACTTCTGAATGTGATTTCATCACCATGGCCTTTCTCTATGTGGGGAATCGACATGATCGGCATGATTGAGCCGAAAGCTTCCAACGGACACAGGTTTATTCTCGTAGCAATTGATTACTTCACCAAATGGGTTGAAGCCGCTTCGTACGCGAATGTAACCAGGCAGGTGGTTGTGAAGTTTATCAAAAACCAGCTGATTTGCCGTTATGGTGTGCCAAAGAGGATCATTACTGATAATGGATCTAATCTGAATAATAAGATGATGGATGAGTTGTGCGCTGAATTCAAGATTGCACACCACAATTCCTCTCCCTACAGACCTAAGATGAATGGGGCTGTTGAAGCTGCTAATAAGAATATCAAGAAGATTATCCAGAAGATGACTGTCACGTACAAAGATTGGCATGAGATGTTGCCATTTGCTTTGCATGGATATCGTACGTCTGTACGCACTTCAACAGGGGCAACCCCTTTCTCTCTTGTTTACGGCATGGAAGCTGTTCTCCCAGTAGAGGTGGAGATCCCATCAATAAGAGTCTTGATGGAAGCCAAGTTGACTGATGCTGAATGGATTCAGAGTCGTTATGACCAATTGAATTTGATTGAAGAGAAGCGGTTAACTGCCATGTGTCATGGTCAGTTATATCAGCAGAGAATGAAGAAAGCATTCGATAAGAAGGTCAAGCCTCGTGTGTTCCGAGAGGGTGACCTCGTGCTCAAGAAAGTTTTGTCTTTCGCGCCCGATTCCAGGGGCAAGTGGACTCCAAACTATGAAGGTCCAGAAATACTTTGCCTAAAAAAAAAGTATATGCAAATGAAAAAACAGAATGGCTCGCTAAGTTGAAAACCCGAAAGGGCGGCTTAGGCAAAAATGAGCGTCTCGGTGGAGAACCCGCAAGGGTAATCCAGGCAAAAATTAGAGACTTGAAAAAAAAAAAAAAAAAAAAGAATATTTGCATCCCGCTAGATTGAGTACCTCACCCTGGGGCAATTTAGGCAAAAATTAGGGATTTGGCAAGTAACTGCATCCTGACAAGACTTTCTGTTTCACCAGCTGTCATTTCGTCAGAAGATTCTCGATTCGTCGTCAACTGAAGCTTCGAATACATCGAGATTCAAATTGGTAGAGAAAGGATCATTATGTTCAATGTAGCCCTCTTCCAATATATATCACTGATTTCAAATTTGTACAGATCTATGGAGTCTTGCCATTTGCAGGCTACCATTCCATCAAATCAATTTGAGCTTTTATCCAATTATTTGCACTCTTATTTGTTTCAATTCAACAAATGTTTTGCATGTTTTAATTGATAAAATATCATTATTTTTAAACAAATCAAATTTTTCAAAATTTGCTGTTTTTAAACAAAGTGAATATCCGTAAGGTTGAAAGGATACTCAAGAATATCTCAGTGCTCTCCCAAGGGTGGCATGATCTCCAACAGGTAAGACATTTGGTTCATATTCCTGGTTTGGTTGTATCTTCTTTCTCCAGATCTTGTGATGGGGTTGTTCCCCAGCATAGTTGCAAGCAAAGTGTTGTTGAAGACTCAGTTTTCTCCAGCAGCAGTTTTCCCCAGTAGAGTTGCTTATGCAGTTGGATTCTACTTGGATGATGTTATTCTCCTTCAATGGGTTGTTCCCCGGAGTTGTTTGGAGTTACAAAGCTCTTTGTTTCTCAGTTGATGCTGAGATCCCCTGCGGATCTTCGAGATTTTCTCTTGTTCCCCAACAGATTCGTCTTGGTGGCTGTTTTGCCCGTTGTGACTTTTCTGTACCCTGGTTGGGCTGTTTGCTGATCCATCACTCAGAGATTTGTTATTTCCTGATGTCTCTAAGCCTCTGCTTCCCCAGCAGTACCCCCAGATCTTTGCCTATAGCATGTAGATCTCCGCAGATTGGCTTTCCAGTTGGTTCTCCCCTGGAAGTATAGTACCGGGCGTTTGATTCCTGGACCTGTTTGTGTTAGATATGTCTGTTTTGTCAGCATTCATCAAACATAAATCACGCATATTCATGCATATTCATAAACATTCAGATATTCATGTTGCATTCCTCGACATATATCTTTTGTTGATTGTTCCTTTCTATGGTGGTGCAGATCCCCAATAGATCTCCCCTAGCAGATGTCGGGTGTTAAATCTCTCCATATAGAGTCATCCCCCCTAAGCAGAAAATGTCTGTTGTCTGTCCTTCTACAGTTCCCCACTGAGATATATCCTCGTGGATGACGGTTTCTTCCGTTTCCTCCCCAACATATATATTGGGATGGATTTTCCTATTTGAGTTACATCCTCATTAGGACGTGTCTTGATTCAGTCTGTCTTCTCGGATTGATCCCGAATTGGCTATTTGTCAACTGTCTTGTGCTTCCCAGTGGGTTGTTCCCCAGCGGAGTTTTTCGGGCCTCTACCCTTATACTGGTAGTTGTAAGTCCTATTTTCTTTTCCCTTTCAGCGGAATTGGTGGTTATATACCTTTTATTCCTCGGCAAGATTTTGGGTTTTCTACCCCTTATTCGGTAGATGTAAACCCTAATTCATGGTTATCCCCACCAAAGTATGGCTATTACCTCGTATTCAGTAGTTGTAAGTCCTATCTCTTTTCCCCTAACAGAGTAACTTTTGTGGTTCGTCCTGGTTATAAGTGGATTCCTGTTGTTGTGGTTTTATCCCTAACAGAGTTGGTGTCTCCCTGTGGTGATTTCTATCCCCAGTTGAGTTTGTGGTCTTCTACCCCGTATTCGGTAGTTGTAAATCCCAAGTGGTGATGTTTCTCCCCAGCGGAGTTTGTGCCTTGTGGTACAGTTGGATAATTGCCGGATGCTTGCAATTTATCCCCAGCGGGTCTCCTTTCATTTACCCTCGTGTTGGTAATGTTGTTGTTCCCTTTGATTGGTCATCATTATATACCTAGTTTGGTATCCCGATACCTTTATTTTCGGTTGATTTATCCTTTATTAACCCAGTAACCGGTTGTGGATAATCTTCCATGCGAGTATATTATTCACGGCCCGCCGGTAATGAATAATATATCTCATGCACTCTTCAGTCGAAGCCTTTTGTGTTTCCCTGGTCGAGTAAGTTTCGTACTTCCTTTTGCGGAGTCGAATGTTCTTTGTTGTTGGATAATTGCCGGATGCTTGCAATTTATCCCTTTGAGTTGTCTTTCGTTTACCCGGATGCTTGGTATCGATTGTCTCTCTTTTTGGTTAGTCACCTATTATATACTTTGGTATCTCTGGTGTCTTTTCCTTTCGAGTATATTATTCACGGTCTGCCGGTAATGAATAATATGTCTCAAGCGCTCTTTAGTTGGAATCCTTTGTTGATTTTCCCCAGCTGAGCAAGATTCGTATTCTTTGTAGAATCAAATATCCATCCCCTAACCAGTTTGTGTTTCGGATGATGAGTGTTTTGGCATATATACCAATTCACGTGTTCGGTAGATCACCTATTATATGCTTCGGTATCTCTGGTGTTTCTTACCATGCGAGTTTATTATCTACGTTCTGACGGTAATAAATAATATATCTCATGCGAGTATTCTTATCCACGGTCTGCCGGTAATGGATATTATATCTCATGCACTTTTTGGGTTTGTGTCCCCAGTTGAGTAAGATTCGTTCTCCCGTTGTGGACTCGAATATCCATCCTGTAAGTCGATTTGCTTCTTCAAGCCCTCCTTTCGGATGATGAGTGTTTTGGCATATATACCAACTCACGTTTCGGTCGGCCACCTATTATATACTTCGGTATCCCAGGTGTTCCTTCCTGTCTGCTCCCAATTATGACCTTGGTCCCTTGCGGAGTCAAATTCTCCTGAGTTTATGTACCTTTTCCAGGTCTTTCTCAGATGTTTGGATTGATTGATATCTCTCACCCTTATACCGGTCTTAGATATTCATTTTTCCTGAGTTTGTTACCCTTATACCGGTAACACCTCATTCTTTGGTGCTTCCCCAGTGGAGTTTCCTGTTGCTTCCCCCCAGGAGTCAGCTGGTGTCTCTCCAATGGATGTTTTTCCTTTGGAATATTCTTTTCCCTAGTGTGAGTCCTTCACTCCCCAGTGAGGTCTCCAGTCTGATTTATGTTATTCCCTAATCAGAGTCGTGTCTTGTTCACGCTGTGTCAGTTTTGTTTTCCCCAACTCAGAGTCGTGTCCTGCTCACGCATCCTTTTTCTTTTACTATCCCCAACAAGAGTCTTGTTAGAGTCTCTGTTCCTGGTGAGTGTATTACTCCGACGGATCGTCTTTTCTTCTGTGTGAATCATATTCCCCACAGAGTTTGTGTCTTTTGCATACATACATTTGCATCATGAGGTCTCTTAGGGACCAAAATTTGTCTCATTACTGTTATTTAAGCCCATTCTACCGCGTCGAGATGAAGATTTCTAAACTTCACTTCTCCGGCTAGAATGACCTTAAATAGGGGCATCTGTAAGACCCCAATTTTGTCCCTAAGATCCCTCATAGCATCATATCATACCATATCATTGCCTCAAGGATCTTTGTGCACCTTTGCTTCCCTCCTAGTGGGTGGGTTATCTTGTGAGTGTGATTCTTGATCACCAAGCATGTATTGCATTTGTATATCATTGCTTTTCATTTGTTTACTAACCAAAAGTACAAAAATATTGTCATCTAACCATGTTACTTGCAGATGAAGCAAACTAGGTCAAGACAGTCAAAATCAGCCATTGGGCAATAGATGGTGACCATTCTTGAAGAATTTGGGCACCATGGTCATTCATCAAGAGTCATATAAGTTGTGATATCATTTGGTATCAAGATCTCAAGTGGTAGGGGCTTGGAATTCATCAGAACATGGTTCAGTCAACCAAAACCCTAGCAAAGTCAACTGTAGTCAACTGTGGTCAACTGTGCATTTAATCAGTGATTTGATGGTGGGAATTGGTTTGAGAGGTCTCATTCATGTCCATATAAGCCTCATATAACATGTCAAACATCATCATTGAAGAATTTGAGGTCAGATGAAAAGTTTCCAAAAATAGTAAGTTGACCTGTAATTGGAAATTGCCAAAAATGGAAAGTTCTTCTCCTCAAAATTACTTCATCATACAAGCTTAAAATGAATTTTTGTCCAACATGAAAGTTGAAGATCTTGTTCTCCCATTTCCAAAAAGTCCTAGAATACTCATTTCTCATGTGTGGTTGGCAAGTTATGATCAAATCATTCTCAAGAATTTTTGAACTTCAAAGTGGCATAACTCTTGAACCATGTGGCCAAATTGAGTGAGGTTTTTTGCTACAAGTCACATTTGACATGCTCTATCCAAATCCTTCATTACATCTCACCAAAAATCATCCAATCAAAATGGCCTTTTTCAAGTGCATTGAATTAAAAAAGGGAGAGGTGAAAAATTGACTTTCAAATTAAGCCTTGCCCACACTTTCTACCAATTGCAAATGATCAAAAACCATATTTGGAATATGTTTAGGCCCATTTTCGCACTGATGCATGCCATGCACATGCAACATGAGTGATTTTCACTAATTGGCCAAAACACCTCCATTGAGCTAATTTCATTTACCACTTCATTAACCAAGTTTAGGCATTGTTAATCAGGAGTATATATTGCATATTTCAGACTGAAAACCCTAGCCACAATTTACAAAACTCAGATTCAAACCTTTTCTCTCAAAAACTCTCAATTCTTCACTTGGATTTTTTCTGAAAATTGCCAAAGAACTCGTGCCTTGGTTCATTGATTCATCATCTACCAACATTTTTTGAGCTTCTGCAAGCATCATTTCGCAGCTGTTGAGCCGTTTCCAGCACTGTTCCATTGAAACTCTTCCATGGCAGTTGAGCTTTTGAGCTGAAATCAAAGCAACTGAACCTTCAACACTCTTCCATTCATCATCTGGGACACCATTGAACTTCTGTTTCTACTTGGCAAGGCCGGAAAACCACTGTTTCGAAACTGCATCTTCAAAGAGGTACCATTAGTTGCTAATAGTTCTTTGAGAACTTGCATTGCTTTGCTTGATAGCATTTGCACTGAGGTATAGCACCTTTTTCTCCATGTAGTCTGGAAGACCTGGCCTGTTACTTGGCCAGGCAACTGTCTGAAGTCCTCCTTAAGAGGCAATGTTTGTGCTTGTTTACTTTTGTCCCAAGCAGGAAAAGTCCTTTGAATAAGGCAATTGGTAGAACCCAAAAGAGATATGTAGCCTATCTCCTATTATTCTGTGTGTCACTCACCTTGCTCACACCACATGTGTTGATGCATAGTGAGTAAAAGCCCAAGATCAATCGAGTCAATAATCTATAGAGAGAGTTCCTACTTTCTGAACTCCCACACCTTCTATCATTTGAAGCTCTCCCTGACCAGGGATAAGAGCATGAGGCACACCCCTCATATCCTTTCATCTGCTTCACCTTGGCTCTCAATGTCAAGGTTAAGAGCACCATTAACCCTATTCCAGTGGGCTTCAATGCCTAACCCTTTGTATGAGCCTGATGCTTGGTTATAGAGTGTGCTAAATGACTTTGGTTGATTGATTACTTAGTTCTTTTGTACATGTCTGCTTGCATGCTTTGTGCATTTATCATCATTAATTGCTCATTAGTGCATGATCATTTCATTTGTCTTTGTGACATATCTTTGTTGTTTGCCCATTGAGGACAATTGTAAGACCATTCATTGGCCATTGTTCCTATGATATGGAAGTGAGTATAAGACCATTTCATTGGCCACTCATCTTCTCTTTGCCTGATGCATTTGTTTGTCGTATGTGAGGATGCAATTGTAAGTCCATGTAATTTGGCATTTGTTTTCCTATGATCATATGTTGGAGGTTAGAGTAAGCCCAGATAAATTGGCATCTGACATCTAAGTGTTTGCTTTGTTATGTTGGAGACTGGTATAAGCCCAGATAGATTGGCATCCGGTATCCACTTTTTATTTTCTTTGTTGAGGAGATTGGTATAAGTCCATAGAGTGGCCTCTGCTATCCAGTTTTGCTTTAGGAGATTGGTATAAGTCCAGTGATTGGCATCCGGTATCCGCTTTTGTTGACTTTCTTCCTTTCCTTTGCTTATTTGTTATTGCTCATTGCTTATTCCAAAGGACATACTTGAGTCATCTTCTATATGATTTCAAGAGGTGAACCTTCTAGGAAGTTTTACACTCCATCTTCATCCATTCATCCCTCTTTATCCTAAACCTTTTCACACATTACTTTCAAAACTTGAGATAAATATTGTGCAAACATCTTCATGCTTTCAAATTAGAAACCTGGACCCTAAGTCCTTGACTTTTCAAACTCCATTTCATAATACTTCTTTTGAATCAATCTTAATCATACTTTGACCCTCCTTTTGTGAATAATCATAATCAATTAACTTCACCCATTCAATTGTTTTGTGGCTTTGTCCATTCTTGTTAAGTTTTCATACATTAGCCATAGGTTTGATTTATCCTAGTTGGTTGATGTTAATCTCACCTTTTTGTCCTTAGTTGATTGAATTGTATGTCTTCCTTGCTTATTATAGGGTTAACCCCTCACTAGCAAGTTGAAGCTTTTCTCACATGGTGGACTCGTTGTTTGTATAAGGTTGAGTTTTCTCCCGTGGATAACGTAAGACCTTAAGGCTTGTGTTTATAATTGAATCCACTAACTTTTGGAAATCTTTTAGCCGAACTACGGCGTTTTGATCCTTTACCTTTTATGGAAAGGTACGTAGGCAACGGGTTCATCCGTTCAAACACAAAAACAATAAAAATTGTATATTCTTTTCTCATCATCCCATTCATGTTTGCACAATAAATATTTCATAATAAATAACAATTTAGTACAACAAGTGTGAAAAGGGCTCCCTAGGAGTACCTAGGACGTTTTGGGTGCCTAACACCTTCCCATTGCGTAATTTACCCTTACCCAGACTCTCTGATCTTTTCATTAGTTTTCTATGTGTAAAACTTCTTAGGCTTTTGTTCGCTTTTTAGCCAATCCTTTGGATAAATAAAA
This sequence comes from Lathyrus oleraceus, assembly GCF_024323335.1. NCBI lineage: Eukaryota > Viridiplantae > Streptophyta > Magnoliopsida > Fabales > Fabaceae > Lathyrus > Lathyrus oleraceus. Next base: position 397,601,181 of record NC_066580.1, on the reverse strand, counting down.
GTGCGGTGGTGACTCGATTCATTGTATGCTTTGCTTTTGATTTAATCAATAAATCATATAGCGACGAATACACCGCTACACTATTCGTCTGGGGCATTCAATGAGCATGGGCTGTTCAAGAGTGGAGGTTTCATCCACGCCAATCAACCTGAAGAGGCTGCTGCTATCTTGGAAGAGGATGCAGAGGACTTGAACAATTTTATCATACCTGGTGGTGTCTGCCACGATTGGGTCGCTGTGGATGTTCCTACGGTCATTCATAAGTCAGCGTAATTTGTTCACTTTGTTGAAAAACCCTTCTCCCATGCCAAAAGGAGAAGTGATGACATTGTTGGCAGCATATATACAATGATATTTCATTCAATTAATGCATTGTCAAACATTTGTTCTTCCTTTTGTTTTCACTTTTTGCTTTTTTGCATGAAATCAGTGACCACAAAAAACCCATAAAAACAAGAATAAAAACAATCTTTTCATCTGCATAATGATTTGCTTGTTTAAAATTCTAAAGCTTTTTATTAACCAAAATCATTATGCAGGTTGATTCTAAAACCCATTGAACATAATGATCCAACACCATCTCCCAATTTTGAATTCCCTGTATTCGAGGCAGAGGAAGATGATGTTGAGGAGATTCCTGATGAGATTACCCGTCTCCTTGAGCACGAAGAGAAGATCATTCAGCCGCATCTTGAGGATCTGGAAACAGTCAACTTGGGGTCTGAAGACTGTGTTCGTATGGTGAAGATTGGGGCACTCCTTGAAGAGTCTGTCAAGAAGAGATTGATTGAGTTGCTACGAGAATATTCCGATATCTTTGCCTGGTCGTATGAAGACATTCCGGGTCTAGATATAGATATTGTGCAACATTTCCTGCCTTTGAAGCCTGAGTGTGTGCCTGTGAAGCAGAAGCTCAGAAGAACTCATCCAGATATGGCAGTGAAGATCAAAGAGGAAGTTCAGAAGCAAATTGATGCGGGGTTTCTGGTGACTTCTACATATCCTCTATGGGTGGCCAATATTGTGCCTGTGCCTAAGAAAGACGGAAAAGTCCGTATGTGTGTTGATTACAGAGATTTGAATAAAGCTAGCCCAAAAGATGATTTTCCTCTACCACACATTGATATGTTGGTAGACAATACAGCTAAATTCAAGGTCTTTTCCTTTATGGACGGATTTTCCGGATATAACCAGATCAAGATGGCACCTGAGGATATGGAGAAGACAACATTCATCACACCTCGGGGAACATTCTATTATCGAGTGATGCCCTTCGGTTTGAAGAACGCCGGAGCCACGTATCAACGAGCAATGACTACCTTGTTTCATGATATGATGCACAAGGAGATAGAGGTCTATGTTGATGACATGATTGCTAAGTCAAGAACGGAAGTTGAACATGTTGAGCATTTGTTGAAGCTTTTTCAGCGTTTGAGGAAGTTTAGACTTCGTCTGAATCCGAACAAATGTACATTTGGAGTCCGTTCCGGCAAGTTGTTGGGTTTTGTAGTCAGCGAGAGAGGTATTGAGGTTGATCCTGCAAAGGTCAAAGCAATACAAGAGATGCCTGCACCCAAAACTGAGAAGCAAGTCCGAGGTTTTCTTGGCCGCTTGAATTATATTTCCAGATTCATATCCCACATGACTGCCACATGTGCGCCGATATTCAAGCTCCTCCGGAAAGATCAGTCTCATGATTGGACCGAGGATTGCCAGAAAGCTTTCAACAGTATCAAAGAGTATCTGTCTGAACCTCCGATCTTGTCTCCGCCTGTAGAAGGAAGACCTCTGATCATGTATTTGACTGTGCTTGAAGACTCGATGGGTTGTGTACTCGGTCAACAAGATGAATCAGGGAAGAAAGAATCTGCTATCTACTACCTCAGTAAGAAGTTTACTGATTGTGAGTCTCGATACTCTATGCTTGAGAAGACGTGCTGTGCGTTGGCTTGGGCTGCTAAGCGTTTGCGCCAGTACATGATAAATCATACAACTTGGTTGATATCCAGAATGGATCCAATTAAGTATATCTTCGAGAAGCCTGCTTTAACTGGGAGGATTGCCCGTTGGCAGATGTTGTTATCTGAGTATGATATCGAGTATCGAGCTCAGAAAACTATCAAAGGTAGTATCTTGGCTGACCATTTAGCGCACCAGCCGATTGAAGATCATCAGTCTGTTCAGTACGACTTCCCTGATGAGGAGACTCTGTATTTGAAAATGAAAGATTGTGATGAGCCTACACTTGATGAAGGTCCGGAACCTGGTTCCAGATGGACGATGGTGTTTGATGGCGCTGTAAATCAGTACGGAAATGGAATTGGGGCAGTAATCATTACTCCTCATGGCACGCATATTCCGCTTACAGCAAGGCTAACTTTCAAATGCACGAATAATATGGCTGAGTATGAAGCCTGTATTATGGGACTGGAAGAATGTATTGATTTGAGAATCAAACATCTTGAGGTGTATGGTGATTCGGCCCTGGTTGTTAATCAAATCAAGGGTGAATGGGAGACGAATCAGCCAGGTCTCATTCCGTATAGAGATTATGCGAGGAGGATTTCAACGTTCTTTACAGAAGTTGACTTTCATCATATTCCTCGAGAGGATAATCAGATGGCAGATGCTCTTGCTACGCTTGCTTCTATGATTGTGGTCAAGTATTGGAATGAAGTTCCCAACATTGCCGTGATGCGCTTGGATAGACCAGCTCACGTGTTTGCAGTTGAAGAAATCAATGATGACAAGCCTTGGTATTTTGATATCAAGAATTTCCTCCAGAACCAGGTTTACCCACCTGGGGCATCTGTGAAAGATAGGAAAACTTTGAGAAGGTTGTCAGGCAGTTTCTACCTCAGTGGTGAAGTGTTGTATAAGAGAAATTTTGACATGGTCTTGCTCAGATGGGTGGATAGACACGAAGCAAACCTGTTGATGACTGAGGTCCATGAGGGTTCATTTGGTACTCATTCCAATGGACATGCCATGGCTAGAAAAATGTTGAGAGCAGGCTACTATTGGCTGACAATGGAGTCTGACTGCTGCAAATATGTGAAGAAATGCCACAAGTGTCAGATTTATGCAGATAAAATTCATATTCCCCCGACACTTCTGAATGTGATTTCATCACCATGGCCTTTCTCTATGTGGGGAATTGACATGATCGGCATGATTGAACCTAAGGCGTCCAATGGACACAGGTTTATTCTCGTAGCAATTGATTACTTCACCAAATGGGTTAAAGCCGCTTCATATGCGAATGTGACCAGGCAGGTGGTTGTGAAGTTTATCAAGAACCAGCTGATTTGCCGTTATGGTGTGCCAGATAAGATCATTACTGATAACGGATCTAATCTGAATAATAAGATGATGGAAGATTTGTGCGCTGAATTCAAGATTGCACACCATAATTCCTCTCCCTACAGACCTAAGATGAATGGGGCTGTTGAAGCTGCTAATAAGAACATCAAGAAGATTATCCAGAAGATGACAGTTACATACAAAGATTGGCATGAGATGCTGCCATGTGCTTTGCATGGATATCGTACATCTGTCCGCACTTCAACAGGGGCAACCCCTTTCTCTCTTGTTTACGGCATGGAGGTTGTTCTCCCAGTAGAGGTGGAGATCCCATCAATGAGAGTCTTGATGGAAGCCAAGTTGACTGATGCTGAATGGATTCAGAGTCGTTTTGACCAACTGAATTTGATCGAAGAGAAGAGATTAACTGCCATGTGCCATGGTCAGTTATATCAGCAGAGAATGAAGAAAGCATTCGATAAGAAGGTCAAGCCTCGTGTGTTTCGAGAAGGTGACCTCGTGCTCAAGAAAGTCTTGTCTTTCGTGCCCGATTCTAGGGGCAAGTGGACTCGAAACTATGAAGGTCCATATGTTGTTAAGAGAGCCTTTTCAGGCGGTGCACTGATTCTTACAACAATGGATGGGGAGGATTTCACTCGTCCTGTGAATTCAGATGCAGTTAAGAGATACTTTGCCTAAAAAAAAAGAAGTATATGCAAAAGAAAAACAGAATAGCTCGCTAAGTTGAAGACCCGAAAGGGCGGCTTAGGCAAAAATGAGCGTCTCGGTGGAGAACCCGGAAGGGTAATCCAGGCAAAAATTAGAGACATGAAAAAATGATATTTGCATCCCGCTAGATTGAGTACCTCACCCTGGGGCAATCTAGGCAAAAATTAGGGATTTGGCAAGTAACTGCATCCTGACAAGACTTTCTGTTTCGCAGCTGTCTGTTCGTCAGAGGTTCTCGATTCGTCGTCGACTAAAGCTTCGAATACATCGAGATTCAAATTGGTAGAGAAAGGATCATTATGTTCAATGTAGCCCTCTTCCAATATATATCACTGATTTCAAATTTGTACAGATCTATGGAGTCTTGCCATTTGCAGGCTACCATTCCATCAAATCAATTTGAGCTTTTTATCCAATTATTTGCATTCTTATTTGTTTCAATTCAACAAATGTTTTGCATGTTTTAATTGATAAAATGTCATTGTTTTAAACAAATAGATTTTTCAATTTGTTGTTTTAAACAAAGTGAACATTCACAATGATGAAAGGATACTTAAGAATTTCTCAGTGCTCTCCCAAGGGTAGCATGATTTCCAATAGGTAAGACATTTGTTCATATTCCTGGCATGGTTGTATCCTCTTTCTCCCTTTCTGTCGTTGGGGTTGCTCCCCAAGCAGAGTTGCTGGTAGGGTTGTTCCCCAAGCAGATGTTGTTGAAGACTTCGTTTTCTTCTCCAACAGTAGTCTCCCCCTAGTGCAGTCGCTAGCAGAGTTGTTGTTTCTCTCCTCAGCATAGTGACTTTCTTTTTGAAGATTCAGTGATTGGTGGATTGATGTCCCGGTACTTTACCGCTTTCCCCAGCATTTTCGCAAGCAGGGTTGTTGCTATCTTTCCTCAGCACAGTCGCTAGTGGAATCTGTGGTATATCCCCAGAGCAGAGCGCTTATGGAAGACTTTGTTTCCTCCAACAGTACCCTCTTCCCCGGCCAAGTCGCCAGCGGAGTTGTTATTATTTCCCCATCAGAGTGCTTATCCCTTTAGTAGAGCAGTGATTGTGTTCCTCCTCAGCAGTAGTGGGTGTTCCCCTCAGGAGAGTCGGCATTTGGTGGTTGATTCCCAGTTCCCCTCCATGTCCCTAGTGGATTCTTCAGTGAATTCCCCAGTGGAGCCGTCAGTAGATTTGTGGGTTGGTGGATTGTATCTATGCAAAATCCCCAAAAGAGTTGGTATCCCCAACGGAGCCAGAATCCCCGACAGAGTCAGTATTGCATCTATGATAATCCCCTTAGAGTTTCCGCCAGAGCTGGTATCCTCGACAGAGTTGCTTTTGTGGTAGTTTCTGCTTGTTGAAACCTCTGTTTCCCCAGTAGGGCCGGTTGGTGGTCTAGCATCCAGAGATTTGGTGGATTTCCTGATTGCTTTTGATCCTCAGTAGAGTGGCTTGTTGTAGAATCTACTCGTGTGATCTGTTTTTCCTCCAGTGGGTGTATCCCCGATGGAGTGGATAATTATGTTCTCCCTAGTAGAGTTGCTTGTGCAGCAGATTCTACGTGGATGATCTGGTCTCCCTCAATGGGTTGTTCCCCGGTGGAGTTGTGTGAAGTTGCTTTCATAGCAGTTCTCGCCTGTGCAGTGAACTCTCGTTCCCCTGCAGATATCTCGGGATTTCTCTAGTTCCCCAACAGATTTGTCTTTGTGGCTGTTCATGCCTGTTGTGACTTTCTGTTCCCCAGTTGGGTTGATTGTTAATCCATCGCTCAAAGATGTTGTGATATCTCTGACATCTTTTGCCTCCCCGCAGATCTTTGCTTTTTAGCATTTGGATCTCCAGCAGATTGGATTGTCAGTTGGTATTCCTCTGGAAGTGTAGTACTGGGCGTTTGATTCCTGGACCCTGTTTGTGTTAGAATTGTCTGTTTTGTCAGCATTCATCAAACATAAATCACGCATATTCATGCATAATCATAAACATTCAGATATTCATGTTGCATTTTTGCCATATATCTTTTGTTTGTTGTTTCCTGGTATGGGTGATATAGATCTCTTTACAGATCCCCCCCAAGCAGATGTCGGGTGTTTAATCTCTCAATATAGAGTCAGCCCCATAAGCAGAAAGTGTCTGTCTTTCCTTCTGCGGTTCCCCACTGAGATATATCCTCATGGATGACGGTTTCTTCCGTTTCCTCCCAACACATATATTGGGATGGATGTTCCTATTGAGTTATATCCTCATTAGGACGAATCTTGATTCAGTCTGTCTTTTCGGTTTGATCCCGAATTGGCTGTTTGTCAGTTATTTCTCGTGCTTCCCTGTGGAATAAATGAATAATTTACCCAGTAATCGGCATTATTTCTTTTATCCCCAGCGGAATCTTTGGGCCTCTACCCTCATACCGGTAGTTGTAAGTCCTATGTTTTTCTCTTGGCGGAATTTGTGGTTATATACCTTTTATTCCTCGGCAAGAGATGTTGGTTTTCTACCCAGTAGTCGGTAGTCGTAAATCCTAGTTTTTCTGCTCTCCAGCAGTTGGTGGTTTGTTATAAACCCTATTTTGGTGTTCCCGTGCGGATTTGTGTTTCTTTCATTCCCCACGCGGACGTTGTGGTTTTCTACCCCGTGTTCGGTAGATGTAAACCCTAATTCTTTTTATCCTCATCAAAGTCGATTGGCTAATACCCCGTATTCGGTAGTCGTAAGTCCTATCTCTTTTCCCCTAGCAGAGGTAACCTTTGTGGTTCATTCTGGTTAACGGTGGATTTTGTGGTCTTCTACCCAGTATTCGGTAGTTGTAAATCCTATTTTGTTGTGGTTTTATCCCCAACGGAGTTTGCTTCCTTGTGGAACAGTTGAATAATTGCTCAGTATTTGGCATTCATTCACTCTATCCCCAGCTGAGTCTTTGGTTTTCTACCCAGTAGTCGGTAGTGTTAAACCTTTTTGTTTCCTCAGCCAGAATTTGGTATTCTACCCCGTATTCGGTAGTTGTAAACCCTAAATTTCTCCCTTTGCAGAGTTAACCTTGTTGTTCATCCTAACCGATGATGGTTACTCTTTGTGGTTATCTTCATTCGATATTCGATGTTGATATTCCTCCCTTGCTTCTGGATAATTGCCGTTTGCTAGCAATTTTATCCCCAGTAGTCTTCTGGATCATTGCCGTATGCTTGCAATGTCATCCCTTTGAAGTCGCCAGCAAGTCCTTGTGAGTAATTGCTGTTTATGCAATTCATCCCCAGCGAGTCTTCTTTCATTTACCCGTTTTCTTGGTAATGATTGTTGCTCCCCTTGATTGGTCATCTTTATATACCTAGTTTGGTATCCCGATGCCTTTCTTTTCGGTCGATTTATCCTTTGTTAACCCTTATACCGGTTGTGGATAATCTTCCTTGCGAGTATGTTATCCACGTTCTGACGGTAATGGATAATATATCTCATGCACTCTTCAGTCGAAGCCTGTTGTGTTTCCCTGGTCGAGTAAGATTCGTTATTTCCCTTTACGGAATCGAATATTTGTTGTTGGATAATTGCCGGATGCTTGCAATTTATCCTCTGTGAGTTGTCTTTTGTTTACCCGTATGCTTGGTATCGATTGTCTCTCTTTTTGGTTGGTCACCTATTATATACCCAGTAACCGGTATCTCTGGTGTCTCTTCCTTTCGAGTATATTATTCACGTTCTGACGGTAATGAATAATATGTCTCATGCGCTCTTTGGTTGGAGTCCTTCGTTGATTTTCCCCAATCGAGTAAGATTCGTATTCTTTGTAGAATCGAATATCCATCCTTTAACCAGTTTGTGTTTTGGATGGTGAGTGTTTTGGCATATATACCAATTCACGTTTTCGGTCGGACACCTATTATATACCTCGGTATCCCTGGTGTTTCCTTCCATGCAAGTATATTATCTACGTTCTGACGGTAATAGATGATATATCTCATGCGAGTATTTTATCCACGTTCTGACGGTAATGGATATTATATCTCATGCACTCTTTGGGTTTGTGTCCCCAGTTGAGTAAGGTTCGTTCTCCCTTGGCGGATTCGAATGTCCATCCTGTAAAGTCGATTTGCTTTCTCAAGCCCTCCTTTCGGATGATGAGTGTTTTGGCATATATACCAATTCACGCTTTGGTCGGTCACCTATTATATGCCCTAACCGGTATCCCTGGTGTTCCCTCCTTTCTGCTCCTTATTATGACCTTGGTCCCCTGTGGAGTCAGATTTTCCTGAGTTGATGTACCTTTTTCAGTTCTTTCTCAGATGTTTGGTTGATTGATATCTCTCACCCTTATACCGGTCTTAGATATTCTTTCTTCCTGAGTTTGTTACCCTTATACCGGTAACACCTCATTCTTTGTTGCTTCCCTGTGAGAGTCTCTTTGTTAGACCTTCTCCAGTGGAATTTCCTGTTGTGATTTTACCCTTTTGCTGTATTGGCGTTTTCCCCAATATATGCAATTTTCCCCGGCAGGGAGGTTCTTTGTGAATCTTTTCCTAGTCCGTTTCCGGATTTTTATCCGAAGTATCCTTTGTGGATAGTTTGAGTCAGCTTGTGTCTTTCCAATGGATGTGTTTTCCTTGGGAATTCTTTCCTTCCCCAGTGTGAGTCCTTCACTCCCCAGTGAGGTCTCCGGTCCAGTTGTGTTTTGTTCACGCCGTGTCAGTTTTACCCTAATTCAGAGTCGTGTCCTGCTCACGCATTCTTCTTCTTTTTATTATCCCCATAAGAGTCCTGTTAGAGTCTATGTTCCTAGTGAGTGTATTACTCCGATGGATCGTCTTTTCTTCTTTGTGGACTGTATATCCCCCCACAGAGTTTGTTCTTTTACATGCATACATCTGCATCATGAGGTCTCTTAGGGACCAAAATTTGTCTCATTACTGTTATTTAAGCCCATTCTACCGCGTCGAGATGAAGATTTCTAAACTTCACTTCTTCGGCTAGAATGACCTTAAATAGGGGCATCTGTAAGACCCCAATTTTGTCCCTAAGATCCCTCATGGCATCATATCATATCATATCATTGCCTCAAGGATCTTTGTGCACCTTGCTCCCCTCCTTAGTGGGTGGGTTATCTTTTGAGAGTGGTTCTTGATCACCAAGCATGTTTTGCATTTGTATATCATTGCTTTTCATTTGTTCACTAACCAAAAGTACAAAAATATGTCATCTAACCTTGTTACTTGCAGATGAAGCCATTACAAGTCAAGGCAGTCAATGCATTCATTGAGCTATAGATGGTGGCCATTCTGAAGAATTTGGACACCATAATCATTAATCAAGAGTTCATATGAGTTGTGAGATCATTTTGAATCAAAATCTCAAGTGGTAGAGGCTTGAATCTCATCAAGGCATTCTTCAGTCAACTGAAGCCCTAGCCAGTCAACTGCAAAGTCAATTGTGGATTTGGATATGGGAAGTGATGGAAATACTTCATTCATGTTCAAACAAGTCTCATTTGACATTTCAAACACTCTCTTTGAAGGATTTGAGGTCCAGTCAAAATTTGCCAAAAATAGAAAGTGACCTATAATTTGAACTTTCCAAAAATGGAAAGGTTTTCATCCAACTTCAACTTCAAATTACATGACCAAAAGTGCTTCAAATGAAATTTTGTTGAACATGAAAGTTGTAGATCTTTCTCTCCCCTTTCCAAAATGTCCAAGAACATCCATTTCTAATTTGTGGTTGGAGAGATATGATCAAAAGATGGCCAAGTGTAGATTGAACTTCAAAAGGACATAACTTCTTAACCATAGCTCCAAATTATGTGGTTCTTTTTGCATTAATCTTGTTTTGACCTATAATTTCATAATCATGCATTACATTTCATAAATTCCCATCACAAAAATATTGATATTTTCACTTGAATTTCATTTGAATTTTGGAGGGAAAGTGCTCATTTGAAATTTATGCATTGCTTTCACTTCCAACCAATTTCATTTGCCTCCAAACAGATTTTGAAACTCATTCCAAGTGAAAATCGTGCACTGTAGCATTGCCATGCACATGAAAGGGTGATTTTGCCATTTTGCATCAACATTCCAATTTCACTAATCCTTGGCATTTTGGCTAAACATGATTAACAAGCTTGATTAACAGATGGTATATAACCTTAATCCTAACAGAAAATCACGAGAACAACTTCATAATTTCAGATCTAAAAATTTGCTCTCAAAATTCTCTCAACTTTTTCATCAATTTTCTTCACATCCTTTGCATTGTTCTTGTTCTGTTCATCATCTACATGCATAATTGAAGTAGATCGAAGCAAGATCTTGAAGAATTCAAGCTGAAATGTGGACTGTTGAAGCTCATGCACATCCATGGCAACTGAAATTTCTGGACAAATCGAGCATTGTTGAGCTATTATTTTGCATCCATTCATTCATCTAAGCTTTGAGGAGGATCTGTTTCACCTTTCCAGGACCTGAACTGCACGATTCCACCTCTGTTTCTCCAGCAAGGTTAGATTTCGACTTCCATGATTCATGAAATTATGATATGCATCCTGTAGATCTTTGAACATAGATCATGCTGAGCTTTAGATCTCTTGATTTCATGCAGTAATGAAGTAGTTGTGATGATTTTAAGTTTTGACATGTTAAACTTGTTGTGCTCGATTTGTTTGATACAGTTAGAGTTAGGTCAAATTAATGCTGGATTGATGATGTATGTTGAAGGACGAATCGATTGATATATGTTTTGTGAATTTCTGTGTTGGTTTGTTCTTGAGGCTGATGAACATGATGAATGCGCATGAACTGGCTAGGTTTTCTTTTCCAGATGCTTGTTTGATCTTATGAAGCGCTGTTTGCATGTGGTTTCTTGTTAATGCTCATGCACTGGTCCACATCAGCATCCACATGGCCTTTTGATTGGCTGTTTTTAATTGCCTTTGCCACGCGAGATTAACGAAACGGAGCATTTCATTTAGTGGCGCGCACAATTCAAATGCATACTTGGTTCGATTCCGGACCAAGACATTTTTCATTTTGGCTTTTGCATTTTATTCACTTATGCCTTCCATGTTCATGTATGCTCATTCATTGATTTTTAATTTTTTCTCCTCATTCAAAAATTCATAACTCCAAAAATAATGATCCAATTAACATGAGATTTTTTGCACATTGTTCCTCATGATGTCTTCTCTTTTTTGGTTATTTTTCCAGAATTTGTGCTCGGTTGGAATTTTAAATTTGTCTAGGGTTTGTTCATGCATATGCTATCTTGCACTTTGCTTACCATTTTGGTTGTGAAATGATGATGGTTAATCCAATGAATGTGAAAATTGACATGCTTAAACTAGACATCCTAATTGACATTTTGGAATTGAGTTTGCAACTTTTGCACTTTTGGTTGTTGAGATATGATCTGTTTAATATAGGTGTGACAATGTGTGTCACACCTTGGCTTGCTTGATTTGCTGATTTTATTTACCATGCCAAATAAATGCCAATTGATGTGAATTTTTGCATGATACTCCTTCTGGATGTTAAGTTTGATCCTGAATTTTTGTAGAATTTTAGGATCCATTTATGATTTGTTTGATATTTTTCTTTCTGGATTGCCATTTGTGGACTTTTGATGAGTGTTGAACTTTAATGATTTGTGAAATGCTGGATATTTATCATATGGACTTGAAATTTTGTGCATTGATTCTAGACACTTTGAAGTTTATTCTGGCTTTGGTTTGAGTCATTTATCACTTGTCATCTCTGTTTTAGGATTGCCTTAAGTTGATGTATCAATTTGTGCTTCCTTTGAGCTTGTTAATGCTTACCATGACTTGATGAATTTAATTGACTTGTTTATACTTGTCCAAATGCCATGATTTTTGGTATGTTGATCATTTGATGTGTTCTGTTTATCCATGATTTTTTTTGGGATTTATTGAACCATTTTAGAATTAATATGCATTTGTTTATTCTGTTGCTTCAATGAGCTTTCAATTTGCATGCTTTGCCTTATATGCTTTGTGAAATGAACTTGGTAATTGATATTGACATGAGACCTTTTGGATTGTGTTCTCATTTGATTGAATTTGATCTATGTCAATTTTCATGTTCTGTTTTAAATTTTTTCCTCATCTTTGACCCTAGGCTTTGGCCTAAGGGTTTGCTTCTCATCTTTGAGCTTTGTTTTCAGGTTGAACATCCAAGCTAAATAATTGTTGATGCTCCATCATTTGAGCACTTGATGTTTACCATTTGTCTACTAATTTTGTGTGTTTTGTAGGGATGTTAACTCATTTGAGCTTAACTTGTGGCTTATGCCTTTGCTTATTGGGTTTGACTGTTGATATTAACTGTTGTTGGTTTGTCTAAACTGTGTACTGATTTGTGTGATGTTTCCACAGGTACATTTAGTTGCTTAAGTTCACTTTGAACTTGCTTTTGCTTGGTTGCTTAACCAATTAGGTATAATTTCTCTTCTTCATGTAGTCTGGAAGACCTGGCTTGTTATGTAGCCAGGCACCTGTCTGAAGTCCTCCTTAAGAGGCAATGTCTTTGTGTGTTTATCTTTGTGCTAAGCAGGAAAAGTCCTTTGATAAGGCAATTGGCAGACAAAAGAGATGTGTAATCCATCTCCTGCTACTCAGTGTGTCACTCACCTTGCTCACACCACATGTGTTGATGCATAGTGAGTAAAAGCCCAAGATCTATAGAGTCTAACTTGTGGAGAAGAGTTCCTACTTTCTGAACTCCCATATCTTCCATTATTCAATGCTCTCTCTGACCAGAGATAAGAGCTATGAGGCACACCCCTCATCTCCTTTCATCTGCTTCACCTTAACTCTCAATGTTAAGGTTAAGAGCACCACTTACCCCATTCCAGTTGACTGTAAAGTCTGACCCTTGCTTGAGCCTAATTGCTTGTATATAGTATGTGCTAACTGAATCATTGATTGCTTGTTGGTTCATCTGTACATGTTTGCTTGTTTGCCTTTGTGCATTTATCATCATTAATTGTTCATTATTGCATGATCACCATTTCATATCTTTGTGACACATCTTTGTTTGTCCATTGAGGAATCAACTATAAGTCCATTCATTGGCCATTGTTCCTATGATTTGGAAGGGATTTAGTGTAAGACCATTTCATTGGCCACTTATGTCCTCTTTGCTTAGTGCTTTTGTTTGTTTGTTGTATGTGAGGATGCAATTATAAGTTCATGTTGTTGGCATTTGTTTTCCCATGATCATCTGTTGGAGATTAGAGTAAGCCCAGATAGATTGGCATCTGATATCCAGTTTGTTTGTGAGATTGGTGTAAGTCCAGTTGATTGGAATCCGGTATCATTTCTTTGTGTGTTTTTGGAGATTAGTATAAGTCCAGTTGATTGGCATCTGATATCCATGTTTTGCTTTGCTTTAGGAGACTAGTATAAGTCCATTGAGTGGCATCTGGTATCCCTCCTTGTTTTAGGAGATTGGTATAAGTCCAGTAATTGGCATCCGGTATCCGCTTTTGTTAACCTTGCCTGATACTTTGTTTATCTGTTATTTGCATTGTTACCTATTCCAAAGGGCACACTTGAATCATCTTCTATATGATTTCAAGAGGTGAACATCTAAGAAGTTTTACTTCCTCACCCCTCCTTTTTTGTGTGTGTTTCCGAAACTCTCTTTTCACATGATAATTCAAAAACTTTGACATCTATTGTGTAAACATTCTCATTTCTTTTTTTAAATTAGAAACCTAGGCCTTAGGCCTTTGACTTTTCAAACTTCATTTTCTCAATACTTCTTTGAATCAAATCCTAATCATACTTTGACTTCATTTTTGTGAATATTCATAATCAATTAACTTCACTCATTCAATTGTTTTGTGGCTTTGTCCATTGTTGATAAGTTTTCATACATTAGCCATAGGTTTGATTTATCCTAGTTGGTTGATGTTAATCTCACCTTTTTTGTCCTTAGTGATTGAATTGTAAGACTTCCTTGCTTATTATAGGGTTAACCCCTCACTAGCAAGTTGAAGCTTTTCTCACATGGTGGACTTGTTGTTTGTATAAGGTTGAGTTTTCTCCCGTGGATAACGAAAGACCTTAGGGCTTTTGTCTTAAAATGAACCCACTCATATTTTGGAAATCTTTTAGCCGAACTACGGCGTTTTGATCCTTACCTTTCATGGAAGGTACGTAGGCAACGGGTTCATCCGTTCAAACACAAAAACAATAAAAATTGTATATTCTTTTCTCATCCCTTCCATCATTGTTTGCACAATATATGTCATAAACAAATAAACTTTTTATACAACAAGTGTGAAAAGAGGTTCCCTAGGAGTACCTAGGACGTTTTGGGTGCCTAACACCTTCCCATTGCGTAATTAACCCCTTACCCAGATCTCTGACCTTTTCATTAGTTTTCTATGTGTAAAACTTCTTAGGCTTTTGTTCGCTTTTTAGCCAATCCTTTGGATAAATAAAAGTGCGGTGGCGACTCTATCTTTGTATGCTTTGCTTTTGATTTAATCAATAAATCATAAAGTGATGAATACACCTCTACAGGCGTGAAGGCAGTTCGCGGCGCGAACTGATGCTTATCCAGCTTCCTTGTTTTGCAAGCTTCATCCCAGATGTGGTGTTGCATTCCAAAAGCTCTTTCATCTAAAAGTTCTACAAAACTAACAAATCTGTGAAATAACTATTCAAAACAAAATAAATTAAATCTAATTGCATTTATACAAATTAATAAGAATAAAAGTGTGTAATTACATCAAAGTTTGGTAAAAGGGACCAATAAAATGATATAAAAAGTAGTACTAATTGGTCCCTAACAACTCTCCCCAACTTAGCATTTTGTTTGTCCCTAAACAAAAGTTTCCACCCTCACAACCAAAGCAATGACACAAAAGATTGGAACAAGGATTTACCAAGGACATTCAAATGGTTCAAAAGTGTTTGGCAATTTTCTCAATCCACCTATCTCAATTCTAGACAAAACATGAATAAGGAAAATGGTTGAGTGCAAAAATCATTCCAATGAATTCAAAGCCATATATGTCAAAATTGAATCAAACTTACACACACATCATAATAATGATGAATAACATGAAGGGTTACTTTCACTCATCCAAGCCATTAAATCAACAACAATTCAAATCATGCGGTTATCACAACAAATACCAAATCATGTGAAAAATGAGAATCAAGAGGTCTTTCAAAGGTTGTAATGTGGCTTAGGTTACAAGAAAGGATGTGATTAAGAGAATTCGACAAAGTTGCCTATCCTAAGGGAGCATTCCCAATCATTCAACTTCTACACAATTTCCCTTTCTTTGATCCCTATCTTTTTCTTTTTCTTTTCAAATCCACACAACCATGAGCATTTTCTTTGCTTCTTTCTTCCTTTTTTTTTCTTTGCTCTATGGTTTCAAGGGTGATTTCTTTTTCTTGTTTCTTTTCATACTTTCTCACCCTTTCATAAAAACTCACTTTTCCAATTTTCTAATCACTTCTCATTTTACTCTCCCCAGCTTTAGATTCCAAACCCAATTTTATTCAATAATGCTCCCTACTTCGAAATAAGCAAAAGGCAAAATTTTGCAAACAACTCGGTTTGAGGTTTCAATTGATACGAAAGAAATTAGGATTCATTTATTCCAAAATTTTCAATTTATTTTACAATGATCAATCAAATGAATCCTAAAATAAGCTCAAAGGGGTTTAACTAAGGATTATTCCTCACAAGGTTAGTTGATTCAACTTTTTGGTTAAGTGGTTTTTCTCACAAACAATGCCTCTATCATTTTCAAAAATTTTCACACAAAAATAGAATGATGCATGATTTAACATGATAAGAATGAGTTAAAATGATGCTTGGTTTCCCGCTTTTTAGTGCACACTGGAAAGCTTCCTCACAATTGGTTAAGTCCTATTTTGATTCAAAAGTGACATATACTTCAATGAATTTATGACATGGAATTTGCACACACCATCAACCTACTCATGTTAAGTCTAGAAAGCGATAAAGTGTACCTTAAAATGCCGACACTAATTCTTATCATCACCACTTGAAGTGTCATATGCTTCTTTCTTTGCGATCATTTCTCGGCTGCTTTAAGCTTGACTTAAGAGTAAGAACAATTAAACAAAAATGTTGGTACACCAGTTTGA
The DNA here is from genome assembly GCF_024323335.1 of Lathyrus oleraceus. Classification (NCBI taxonomy): domain Eukaryota; kingdom Viridiplantae; phylum Streptophyta; class Magnoliopsida; order Fabales; family Fabaceae; genus Lathyrus; species Lathyrus oleraceus. The sequence continues at coordinate 397,585,023 of NC_066580.1, read as the reverse complement.
TTGTAACACACTTAATTCTCAAATAATATTCATGCAATTATCAAAACAACTAGCAAAAATAAAGTTTTGGTGAACTAGAGCCACCCAAAAGTACATCACAAATTTCCAAAAACAAAAACAAAAATAATACAAAGAAACTCAAAATGACAACAACTCCTCAAATTCACCAACTTCTCAATCCTCCTCCTCTTGGCCACCACCTACATCACCAAGGACGTCCTCCATCTCCTCATTAGGGTTTGCACCACCTCCTGCACCCCCCATAAAATTTGGCCTACCCTCAGGCCAATTAGCATAAGCCACATATTCCGCCTGAGACGGAAATGTGCGGGCTTCTGGTGCAAGGAACGTGTTCTGGAACTGTTGCTGCATGGCATCGAAAATAAATGATTGAGACCTCCTAGAGGACTCAAAGATCTCGCAATAGTAATTGGCAAACGCCATCTGGTCAAAAACTGGAGTAGTGTGGGGTTGGGGTCGGGGTCTGGTTCGGGGTCTGGATGACGAAGTTCCAGGTGCGTCGGTCCTATCATTTTGGTGTTGGCAAAACCTATTCAGATATGCATCATTGATCACACTGGTGATAGAGAAGTGTACTTCCTCTAGAATGGTAACATTCGCCTGACGGCAAAGTCCCATGATCAACCCTGGGTATGCGAGCACACCTGCTTTACCACCAAATTTGGTTCCACTTAAAACCATCTTTCTCATTTCTTCCACGATGATGGATGCTACATCCACAGATTTCCCAACCATAATGCAATATAGCAAACACCCTACGTCCAGAGGAATCGTGGTGGTGTGGCTCTTTGGCCGAATATTACTCAACAGCAGCACAAAAAAAGCCCTAGCTCCCAGATTGAAATTTTCTCTTTTCCAACATTTTGGATGGCCTTGATCATTGAGGTCAAAGGATTTTCCTCTAATGCACAGGGTAGCATTTACCTCTTCAAGATTCCACCTATTAGCTGATTCCATGGTACGGTACTCGCACCGCTCGCCCTCTCCAAGAGTTAGGGGATTACCCAGATATGAATTAATGGCATTCCTCCCAAAAGAAACAATTCTTCCTCTTACCCTTGATTGGTAGATGAAAATTGACCCCTCCTCTTGATGCATGGCATTTGCATAGAATTCCCGTACGATATCATAGTTGATTGCTGCTTCCGGTTCACACAGTTTCATCCACCTTCGTCTCTCAAACGTTGCAACCAAACTGTGATACGTCCCACTCGGTGCTAAGCGGATGAACCTCTCTGGCAAGATTGTTCTCTTGATTAAACTCTCGAATCGCTCCTCATGTTCGTCGTTGTTGAACCTTCTCAAAGAATGAGGCTGAGCGGGAGCCGTGGTTTTAGTTCTTTTCGACATCTGCATTCAACATCAGAGCAACCACAAAACAAATATGGAAAGGGTTAGACATCAATCAACATAAAAACATGGCCCTGGAATTTCCAGTTCGCGGCGTGAAGGCCCGTTCGCGGCGCGAACTCTGCGAACCAGGAAATCTCCAGGAGCTTCCTAGGGTTCCAAAAATGGGAGATATGCTCCATCTAGTAGTCAAAGTCTCCAACTCTATCCCAATCCTAGTCTAAAACAGACATGCATCATGATTTCAAGAGTCAATCTACAAATTTTACCAATCCCTAACCAAACCTAAATGTGAACCCAAAAGGAAATGGAGAAGATGAATTGAAAAGCAACATACCTTACTGATTCACTTGTTCTTTGTTAGCAATTGAAGATTAGGGGTTTGGGGAAGGAAAATTTGCAGTTTTTGGTAGGTTTTTGAGAGTGGGAATGAACGCGCGGCAAAGTTGGCGTTTTGAAAAAGTGTTGAAATGAAAAATGAAAATAACCTAACAGAACTTAAGTGGTTCTGTCACGCACTGTTCGCGGGGCGAACAGTGTTCGCGGCGCGACCTGAGACTCTTCATTCAGTTCGCGGGGCGAACTGTGGTCGCGGGGCGAACTGTGAAAAACAGAACCCAAATTCAAAAATTTTAACAAAGCTGAAAATCAACACAGCAGAGAAAAATAAAATGTAAACTTACGACGTTGGGTTGCCTCCCAACAAGCGCTTTGTTTAACGTCGTTAAGAGCTCGACGGTCCCTTGATTAGCCCGGTCCATATAGAGACACGACACACACATCACGATTAACGTCACCACTATGATAGATTTTGAGTCTTTGACCATTAACAGTCCAGCTCTCTTGTGACTTTGGATCCTCGATTACAATGGCTCCATAATTCCGTACTTCCTTGACAACAAATGGTCCTAACCACTTCGACTTCAACTTACCAGGAAATAACTTCAACCTCGAGTTGAAAAGCAATACCATTTGTCCAACATGAAACTCCTTATGACGGACCTTTCCGTCATGGTATGCCTTTACTTTTTCCTTGTACAGCTTATTCGAATGGTAAGCATTATTCCTTAATTCCTCCAATTCATGGAGTTGCCCTTTTCTTCTTTCTCCAGCTAGAGTGGAGTCGAAATTCAAGAACTTAAGAGCCCATAATGCTCTATGCTCCATTTCTACTGGAAGATGACAAGTCTTCCCATACACAATTTGAAACGGAGTTAGCCCAATAGGTGCTTTGTAGGCGGTACGATACGCCCACAAAGCTTCATCCAGTTTTAAAGACCAATCTTTTCTTGAATTCGAGACTGTTTTCTCAAGAATCCGTTTGACTTCCCGGTTCGAAACCTCCGTTTGACCATTCACTTGTGGGTGGTAGGGAGTGGTCACCTTGTGCTTTACACCATAATGTTGCAAAACTTTTTCTAGAGGTGTATTACAAAAGTGTGAGCCTCCATCACTTATCAACACCCTAGGCACACCAAAACGTGAAAATATGTTTTTCTTTAAAAATTTAATCACTGTTTTGGCATCGGCCTTAGGTGAGGCAATTGCTTCTACCCACTTCGAGACATAGTCAACGGCCACTAGTATGTACTCATTTGAGAAAGAAGAGGGGAATGGGCCAACGAAATCAATACCCCAACAATCAAAAACTTCCACTTCTAGCATGTTGGTTAGAGGCATTTCATCCCATTTTCCTATTCCTCAACTCCGTTGGCATGTATCACAACTCTTCACATGTTCATGCGCATCTTTGAATAAAGATGGCCAATAAAAACCCGATTGGAGCACTTTAGTGGCTGTTCTCAAACCACTATAGTGACCTCCATACGGAGAGTTGTGACAGTGCCAAAGAATGTCTCTTGACTCCTCAATTGTTACACACCTTCTCAAAATACTGTCTGTTCCTACTTTAAACAGATAAGGATCATCCCAAACATAATATTTTGCATCTGCCAAGAATTTCCTTCTTTGATTGCAAGTGAGGTCTTCCGGTGTTAAACCGGTTGCTTTGTAGTTAGCAAAATCAGCAAACCAAGGCCTCACTTGAATCGCATAAAGTTTTTCATCTGGAAATTCTTCTCTCACCTCCTCTTCTTTGTTTGTAATGTCTACATTGACCAACCGAGACAAATGATCCGCCACCAAGTTTTCGGAACCTTTTTTATCCCGAATTTCCAAATCAAACTCTTGTAATAAGAGAATCCAACGAATAAGTCTTTGTTTGGAATCCAGCTTGGTTAGCAAATATTTTATCACCGAGTGGTCAGTGTAGATTACAACTTTTGAGCCAATCAAATAAGCTCTAAATTTTTCCAATGCATACACTATGGCTAGTAATTATTTTTCAGTTGTTGCGTAATTGACTTGTGCTTCATTCAAAACTTTACTAGCATAGTGGATAGCATGAAAAACTTTATCCCTTTTTTGACCTAACACCGCACCAACCGCATAATCACTAGCGTCACACATGAGTTCAAAATTAAGTTTCCAATTTGGTGCTATGATTATGGGTGCGGTGACCAACTTTTCTTTCAAATCAAGGAAAGCTTTAAGACATGATTCATCAAAAAGAAAAGGCGTACCTTTGTTGAGCAAGTTGCTCAATGGCTTCGCTATCTTTGAAAAATCTTGTATGAATCTCCGGTAGAAACCGGCATGTCCTAGGAAGCTCCTTATCCCTTTTATGTTAGTTGAAGGTGGTAGTTTCTCGATAACTTCCACCTTGGCTTTGTCCACCTCTAGTCCTTCGGAAGAAATCTTGTGACCAAGTACGATACCTTCGGTGACCATAAAGTTGCATTTTTCCCAATTGAGCACTAGGTTGGTCTCCACGCATCTCCCCAAAACTACATCAAGGTGTTTTAAGCACAATTCGAAAGATGCTCCATAAACAGAGAAATCATCCATGAACACCTCAATGCATTCTTCTATTAAGTCCGAGAATATAGGTTGCATACACCGTTGAAATGTGGCCGGTGCATTACATAACCCAAAAGGCATTCTTCGGTAAGCAAAGATGCCAAAAGGACACGTAAAAGCTGTCTTCTCATGATCTGCCGGATTTACCGAAATTTGGTTGTACCCCGAATATCCGTCCAGGAAACAGTAGAAATTTTTGCCGGCTAACCTCTCCAACATTTGGTCCATGAAAGGTAGTGGGAAATGATCTTTCCTTGTAGCTTGGTTCAACCTTCTATAGTCGATACACATCCTCCACCCGGTCACCGTTCTCGTCGGAATCAACTTATTTTTATCATTTTTGATAACCGTCATGCCACCTTTCTTGGGAACTACTTGTACCGGACTCACCCATGCACTATCGGATATAGGATAAATCATTCCGGCTTCCAAGAGTTTGACAACTTCTTTCCGGACTACCTCTTTCATCGATGGATTTAGACGCCTTTGAGGTTGCGCAACTGGTTTGAAATTTTCCTCCATCATGATCTTATGCATACAATAGGCCGGACTAATACCCTTCAAGTCGGATAACACCCACCCTATTGCACCTTCGTTCTTTTTCAATACTTGAATCAACTTATCTTCCTCTTGTGTGGACAATGTGTTGCTTATAATCACCGGTTTAGTACATTCGTCTCCAAGGAACACATACTTCAAGTGTGAGGGAAGCATTTTCAACTCTAATTTTGACTCTTCCGTGTTCTTCATCGCATCTAAGTCTTCCTTTATTTCTTCTTGATAAGTAAGCTCACCACAAGATTCTAACTCATGCAACATTTCTTCAATCTCTTTTTCCTCATTGTCGGTCAACACATTGTATGCTCCGATAAGGGATCTTTCTAGAGGATTAGAAATATGAACTTGGTTCGCGACCTCCACTACCTCCTCTTCAATTGCATCGATTCGGAAAGAATCATGCTTGTCGTTTGGATGCTTCATAGCTTCAAAAAGATTAAAGGTCACCTCTTCGTCTTGCACTCTCACCTTCATTAGTCCATCATCTATGTCAATCATCATCCGGGCTGTTTTCATAAAAGGTCTTCCAAGAATTAGAGGCACATCCCGATCCTCATCCATCTCTACTATCATGAAATCCACCGGAAACAAGAATTTGTCCACTTTCACTAACATGTCTTGAGCAATTCCGTATGGTGAAGTGGTAGACTTGTCGGCTAGTTGCAGAGTCATCCTTGTCGATTTGATCTCCACATTTCCCAATCTTTTCACAATGGAGAGGGGGATTAAATTGATGCTAGACCCCAAGTCAATCAAACCATTACCGATGTATGTGCTTCCAATGGTTACCGGTAAAACAACTCGGCCTGGATCGGATTCCTTCCTTGGGGTCTTTTGGATGATGGCACTACACCGTGCATCAAGCAATATGGTTTCGTCTTCCACGTGTCTCCTTTTCTTTGTAAGAATGTCCTTCATGAACTTTGCATACCGTGGCATTTGTTCTAATGCATCAGCAAATGGAATATTGATTTGGAGTTGCTTGAAGATGTCCATGAACCGTGCATAATGCCTAGCATTGTCCTTCCTTGATGGAGCATGTGGATAGGGTAGATGTTGGGTTGGAATGACGCTCACACCTTTCTCTCCTTTCTTTTTCTTCCTTGGTTCAGCATCCTTTTTCACCTCCAATTCAGGTTGCTCCTTTGCTGGCAAAACCTGCTCTTTTCGCGGCGCGAAGGGAGATCGCGACGCGAACTGAGCAGTTCCAGCAGCGTTCTCCCTTCCACCAACCATGTCTTCTTCTTCCAGCATCCCATCCATATCGTTCTCTTCTATAATTTCTTCACCTTTTTCACTTATCAACTCTTTACCGCTCCTCGTGACAATTGCTTTACAATGCTCCTTTGGATTTGGTTGAGTGTTAGCAGAGAAGGAAGAACCTGCGCTTTGTTCCGACAGTTGCTTCGCAAGTTGGCCTACTTGATTTTCCAGATTTTCAATTGCTGCTTCGTTACTCTTTTGATTTGCCATGAAAGCTTGCATGAATTGTTGAAGAGTATCCTTTAACTTGGAACTTCCTCCTTGCGAATGCTGTCCTTGAGAATTTGGATGTTGGTAAGGACTTTGCTGCTGAAAATTTTGATTGTTGAACCTAGATGGTTGATAGCCTTGATTGTTTCTTGGTTGGTAGCCTTGATTGTTAGGCGGTTGTCTTTGATAGCCCTGATTTTGATTGTTCACATAACTCACTTCTTCTTGGAGTGGAGGACAAAAACCAGTAGGGTGATCCCCTTGACATAATTCGCAACACGCTACTTGATGTCGAACTTGAGACCCTTGAATCTCTTTCATTTGCTGTGGAAGCTTGGCCATTTGTTGAGTGAGCAACTCCACTTGTTAAGAGAGTAACTTGTTTTGAGCAAGAATGGCATCATTGGTATTTAACTCAAGAACTCCCGGTTTACGTTGTGAAGGGCTACGATCATGTTGACTTTGGTGATCATTGAGCGCCATCCGTTCAATAATGACTTTAGCTTCTTCCGCATTCTTTGACATAAGCGAGCCACCCGCGGTAGCATCCAGAAGTGTCTTGTGAGTTGATTGGAGTCCATTTAGAAAAATATGGATTTGAGTGAGCTCATCAAAGCCATGACCCTTGCATTTTCTCAACATTGACTTGAATCTTTCCCAAGCCTCATTCAAGGACTCGTTGCTTCCTTGAGTGAATACCGCAATAGCCGTTTTAGCTTCCATAAATCGGGATTGAGGGAAATATCTTTCTAAGAACTTTTCTTCTAACAAATTCCAATCCGTCATCACTCTCGATGCTTGATCAAGGTACCACTCCTTTGCCTTTCCCACTAAGGAGTGTGGGAACATCCTTTTGAATAATGCCTCTTCACCCGTTTCATCAATTCCCGTAGAACCCGCAATCTCATAGAATTTGATGAGATGGGTATACGGATCTTCATGGTCCATTCCGGTGAATGGATTTGCATAGAGAAGTTGGAGGATTCCGGTCTTCATCTCCGTATTTCTTCCTCCACGGGCAAATTGAGCATTTCTTCTTGGACTATTAGCAGACATTTCGGTACGATTGTCATCCGCCATGTTTCCGTCACAAGCCTCTACAACCACTTCTTCGATTGGGACAAGTGCGGAAGTAGATGCTTCTTCTCTCCGGTTCCTCTCTTCGGCTAGTTTCCTTCTTCTTCGTGTTTTGCTATTGAGCTTCCGAAGTGTTCTTTCAATTTCGGGATCGAATTGCAATTGCTCCTCGGTAGCTTTTCCTCGCATGCACTAGAATCTACAAAACTAACAAACCAAGTGAAACAAAAGAGGGATAGTAATAAAAGTAACAAACTTAAAACAATGAATTATTGCAATGCTTGTAATATCGAACACCAATCCCCGGCAACGGCGCCAATTTGTTGAGAAGTATATCTTCGGCAAATATTTTTATATCGTATCCACAGAGATTGGTTGATATTACTGCCGTTCTATAATCCGATTTGTTATAAGTTTAGAAAGTAACAAAGTTGTTTTGGTTGGAAAATTATCTTGTGAGTAAATGTCACTAAAAACAGTAAAATGGTTTTAATCAAATGTAAAAGCTTGGCAAGATTGGAGTTCACTATTCTAAATGCTTATGATTCCTTATGATAACTATATAGATTTAAGATTATTGATGATGTTCAAGTATCCTCTCAAAGTCATTTATGTCTAAATGATATTGTGATAATCACTATATTGATCCTTAGACGATCTCTCCACCTAACTATCAATATAGCAATATTTAATGTTTAATACCAAAGAAGAGTAATGAATAAATCTATCTCTACAACTTATTCACTACTTGAAAATCTGTTTTATGTCAAGACTCAAATAATCTCTTTCAACAACTACTTAAATCTGGTTTTCAACTTAGGGCAAAAACAGTATTCAATACATCAACAATCTTTATCATATATAAAAGTCAAATGGAATACATAAACAAATGAGAATAGCTACTACCTCCAATCTTGACAAAAGGAGTTTATCTCCTCATCATCATTGTTACAAAGCAGAATGTTAAAGAAGAAGAACTATGTTTTCTCTCTTACAAGAATATCTCAATGTATCAATGTTCAATAGTAATGAATACCCTAGAATAATGTATTTTTCTCTTCAAAAAGGGTTGACATTTCCTTAATTGATCATTCTCATCCAAAGCAGAAAAGCTATTCCAAGGCAGACACCAAAATGGCAAGCAGCTTTTCCTGAAAGACAACACTTTTGGCCCTTAATCAGCTTGCTGGATTCGCAGCCTTCGCGGCGCGAAGGCAGTTCGTGGCGCGAACTGATGCTTATCCAGCTTCCTTGTTTTGCAAGCTTCATCCCAGATGTGGTGTTGCATTCCAAAAGCTCTTTCATCTAAAAGTTCTACAAAACTAACAAATCTGTGAAATAACTATTCAAAACAAAATAAATTAAATCTAATTGCATTTGTACAAATTAATAAGAATAAAAGTGTGTAATTACATCAAAGTTTGGTAAAAGGGACCAATAAAATGATATAAAAAGTAGTACTAATTGGTCCCTAACAGATATTTGGTCAGCAACACCACCTAGATACTTGAGGCCCACATCGACGGACCGCTCCTGTCATTCAAATGTTTCGGTGAATGCTGCATACCGTTCATTCATGCTGGTAGAGAGGTTATCGAGCCTCTCATTTTGTGCTTGAAGCTGGCTGCTTATATGAGCATAGCGCTCATCCTGGGTTTGTATGAATGATTGTTGAGCCAGCTGCATATCTCGCATCATAGCTAAGAGTTCAGAAGAATTGTCTTGTTGCGGAGGAGACGGTTGAGATTCTTCAGCACCATATTGATACGGCTGATAGAATTGCCGTTGTGTTGACCAACCCGTATGTTGCCATTCACCCCAGCCACCACGATTGGGGGCATCTTCTTCAGTCGAATGGGTATTCTGAACCCAAGCGGTGTTTGTGTAGTCGTGTGTGTCTGCTTGTGGAGGACTATCATGCTGCTCAAATGCTTGTCCTGCTCCTTCTTCTTCGTTTTCCTCTTGGTCTTCTTCTTCTCTTTCATCACTTTCATCATCTTCTTCAACAGTCGTAGGAATATACCCTCTGCGAACAAATTTGTACATTCTCCGCTCATCACACCAAAAATATCCCATCATAGACAAAGTTTTTGGGCTGAATTCTTTATCTGAGGAAATAGAGGTATACGGAAAGGACGGATAATCCACGTCGGCTGCAGTAAGAACCTCTTGAATAAAAGATCCGTAGGCAAGAGCCGTTCCTCGTCCGGAGTCTCGTAAACTGAACATCCTACTAGCAATGTAGTAGGGCCAGTTGATTTTGCGCTGACTTTTCAGAATGTATATGAGATGAACCTCAGCCTGTTCAACTCGGGAGAGGCCACCCTTCTTAGGTCGCAGGATGCGTGACACAATCCACTGGAGAATGCGCTCACCTGTTTTCAGCTTACCGGCAATGACAGTTCGTGGGAACGCATCACTGTTCACAATATGGTCTGGGTAGGGTCATTTCAGCATAGTGTTCAAAGCGCTCTTAAACTCATATCCTTCTATTGTGTGAGAATCAGTCACCTCAGCAAGAGGATTTTCATCAGCAGCCAATGTCATATCAAAATATTTATTCCAAACATTAGACTTAAACGATACCTTTATTGTGCCGATCCTGGAGTGAAACTTTTGCCCATGAAATTTGTCATGAAGGCAAGTGTAGAACACACGGACCAGGTCTTCACTATATTTGGCATTGCATTCCAGGAATTTAATAATACCGTGATATTGTAGCAGAGACATGATTTCTACGAGATGCATGCGTTCTGCTGTGAGTTTGTAGAAGGCATGTTGCCTCACAACTCCTCTTTTACCAATGTCTTTGTTGAAGGTGTCGACAAGAGTCGGTGGAACTAATGATACAGCGGTAATGGGTAAAGAGGCAGAGGATGATTCCCTTGATCTCTTACCGGTAGGTCGGCGGGATGAGGAAGCCATTTGTAATGATTTTGAAGCTTTTTTGTAAGGGTAGAGAGTGAAGCTTGGTGAAGGTTTTTGAGAATGATTTGCAAGAAGGAGGTTTACCCTTTTTATAGATGAAGATTTAGGGTTTTGGGAAGAAGAGAGGCCAAGAGACAATAGGCACTAGGTAGATGCAACTCACAATGTAGTGGGTTGAATGTACACTTAATGAGAATTTGAAATGTAAATGCATGGGAAGTTTGAACGATTTCTGCAGAGAAAAACTGAGTTTTCGTGCGATGTGTCGACCATACCCTCTGCATGCATCGACGCATACTGTTTGAATTTTGAAAAAGAGAAAATTTTTGAGGTGTGCGTCGACCATTGCCCTGTTATGGTCGACTCATACAGGCAAATTTTGCAGTTTTTCACTGTTATGCACATATGCTCACACGTTTGATGCATAAATAGAATGCCACACAACAATAAACATCCAAACAGATATGGTATAAGAAATAAGTCATATATATATACAATATTATCATGTAATACAACTATTTAGCCATGAAGTTTGGGAGAGAGAGAAGGGTAAAGGAACAATATCACCTTGATGCCGGAATAACTTGATGAACTATATAATTGTGCTTGCAACAACATTAACTTGTTAGAAGTACAAGATTATAGTGTTAAATGAAATAAGATAAAGCAAGCAATTTATAACGCTCGTTCAGAAATGTCGAGAATACCAAGTTCTCGGCGAATATGAAAGAAAGGCTCAGTAGCTAGCGGCTTTGTGAAAATGTCCGCTAGTTGATTTTCAGTATTAACATGTTCAAATACAACATCACTTTTCTCTACATGATCCTGAAGAAAGTGGTGTCGAATTTCGATATGTTTGGTGCGAGAATGCAACACAGGATTTTTGGTAAGATTAATGGCACTTGTATTGTCACAGAAAATGGGAATACGTTCGAGTTTGAGGTTAAAGTCCAATAATTATTGCTTAATCCATAGGATTTGAGCACAACAACTACCGGCGGGAACGTATTCCGCTTCGGCGGTTGACAAAGCAACTGAAACTTGTTTCTTGCTATGCCAACTGACCAAGGAATTTGAAAATAAGTGACAAGTACCACTGGTGCTTTTCCTATCCGATTTGCAACCGACAAAATCGGAATCGGAGAAACCTACCAATGAGCAATCATTAACTTTGGAATACCATAGTCCATACTTCGGAGTACCGGATAGGTATCGAAGTATTCGTTTGACAGCTTTTAGATGGGATTCCTTGGGACATGATTGATATCTTGCACACATACACACGCTAAACATAATGTCGGGACGAGAAGCAGTAAGATAGAGAAGTGATCCAATCATACCTCTATACCCTTTTACCTCTACGTCCTTACCGTTTTCATCTTTATTCAAGTTTGTACATGTTGGCATGGGGGTGTCAATGGCCTTGGCTTTTGCCATGTCAAATCTCTTGATAAGGTCCAAACAGTACTTTGTTTGACTCAAGAATGTTCCTTCTTTGAGTTGTTTAATTTGCAAACCGAGAAAGTACGTGAGCTCCCCCATCATACTCATCTCGAATTCACCCTGCATAAGATCCGAAAACTCTCTCACGAGATTCATGTTAGTAGACCCAAATATAATATCGTCAACATAAATTTGTACTAATATCAAGTGCTTTCCTTGACGTTTAATAAAGAGGGTTGTGTCAACCTTTCCTCTTGAGTAACCTTGATCAAGTAAAAATTTACTTAGTCGCTCATACCAAGCTCTAGGAGCTTGTTTGAGACCATATAAAGCCCTTTTTAGTTTGTAAACATGATCGGGATACTCATGAGATTCAAAACCCGGAGGTTGTGCGATGTAGACCTCTTCATTTATGTAACCGTTAAGGAACGCACTCTTAACATCCATTTGGAATAGTTTAAAGTCTTTCGCACAAGCGAAGGCAAGGAGAAGGCGTATAGCCTCGAGTCGGGCAACCGGCGCATAAGTTTCCTCATAGCCGATGCCTTCCTCTTGGTTATACCCTTGCGCGACTAAACGCGCCTTGTTACGGGTTATTACCCCGTTTTCGTCCAACTTGTTCCTAAACACCCATCGGGTGCCGATTACTCGATGATCTCACGGAGGAGGGACAAGGTCCGAAACCTCATTTCTAGTGAACTGATTTAGTTCCTCATGCATTGACAGAAACCAGTGTTCATCGAGTAGGGCTTCTTTAGGGTTTTTAGGTTCCATTTGTGAAACGAAAGCGAAGTGATAACAGAAATTACTTAGCTTCGATCGAGTTGTAACACCCTTTGAGATATCTCCGAGAATATTGTCAATTGGATGGTCTTTGGGAGACTTCCAAGCTTGAGGGAGATCATCGTTTGAAGGCGGATGAGCTACCTCGGTTTCCTCATGGTGTACATCTTTATCCTCCTCAACTTTGACTTTGTCGGGTTGATCAATCCCTGACTCGCCACCCTTGAGTATGTCTTCCGCAGATGTACCTGCACCATGAACAACACTACCCTTTCCGACGTTTCTCGGATAGGATTCGTCAAAAGTGACATGTATAGACTCTTCCACAGCAAGTAATCGTTTATTATATATTCTATATGCTTTACTCGATTGAGAGTATCCGAGGAAGATACCTTCGTCGGCCTTGGAATCGAATTTGCCCAAGTTTTCCTTTCCATTATTCAATACAAAACATTTGCAACCGAAAACATGTAAGTGAGAAACATTTGGCTTTCGCCCTTTTAAAAGCTCATACGGTGTTTTATTTAGAATGGGGCGAATGAGCACCCTATTCAAAACATAACACGCCGTACCAATGGCGTCGGCCCAAAAAATTTTCGGTAAACCACTTTCGTTAATCATTGTTCTTCCCAATTCTTCCAAAATTCGATTTTTACGCTCCACAACCCCATTTTGTTGAGGAGTACGTGGAGCGGAGAAGTTATGATCGATACCATGGTTACCGCAATATTCTTCAAATAAATGGTTTTCGAACTCACCCCCATGGTCTCTTCTAATTGAAACAATGTTTGTATTTAATTTATTTTGGGAAAGCTTAGCAAACCTTTCAAAGGAGGAGAACGTATCGCTCTTGCTTACTAAAAAGATTGTCCAATAAAATCTAGAAAAATCGTCCACTATTACGAAACCGTAATAATTTCCACCTAGACTTTTAATCCTAGATGGTCCAAATAAGTACATATGAAGAAGTTCGAGAGGTCTCGTTGTTGAAACGATATTTTTGGATTTAAATGAGATCCTCGTTTGCTTCCCTTTTTGACAAGCATCACAAAGGTGATCCTTGGTGAACTTTATTTTGGGGAGACCTAGGACTAGATCTTTTGAGACTACGTTATTTAGTAAGTCAAAGTTAACATGTGCTAAACGCCTATGCCATAACCATGAATCTTCACTCATTGTTACAAGGCATTTGTCACTTGTTAACGATACTTCGTTTAAGTCCAACATATAGACATTATTCACTCGCAGGCCATTAAACATACTCTTCTTATCATCATTATGTACAATTTTGCAACAATCTTTTGAAAAAGATACATTGTATCCTTTGTCACATAATTGACTGATGCTAAGTAGATTGTGTTTAAGACCTTCGACAAGCAATACATCAGAAATAGTAGTGAAAGAAGGGTTACCTACACTACCTTTACCTGGTATTGCTCCACGGTTGTTATCACCATAGGTTACATATCCTTTCTTCTTAGCCACGAAGGCAATGAAGAGTGATATGTCTCCTGACATGTGCGTTGAGCATCCACTGTCGAGAACCCATCTTCTCTCGGTGGTCTCGAGGCATTGTACCTATGGAAATGTAATTAACACGAGAAGGTACCCAATGGCTTATTGGGTCCTGAATGGTGAGTAACGAAATGGTTGCACTTGGGCAGCCATTGATAAATGCCTTTAGGAACTAAAAATCTCCTAAACCTGCATTTAGCAATGGAGTGACCTTTCTTGCAATAATACAGACAAGAGAAATTTACATTTTGATTGCCTTTGCTATCTTCATCTTTTATAACATATTTATATTTTTGATATGGATTAACCATACTTTTTCGAAAGTTTGATTTATCGATGGCAAAGGTAATCTTGGGCTCAAGAGCCTTGTCAAGTTTGGCCTTTAGGTTTCTTACTTCACCTTGCCAAATATAACAAGTATCACACCCAAAGTTAATCATCTTATTTCTAAGGTCCTCACAACCTGCTTTTGTGCTTTCTACAATAGAAGCTTTGAGTGCCTCAAGTTTCCTTTTGGATTCTCGAATTTTTTGTTCCAAATGGATAAAAATTTGGTTATTTGAGGCAAGCCTTTTAAAGGCCTCTTTAGCTTCACAGTGTAAAGTATCAAATGCAGCTTGTAATTCATGATGAGACATACTAGAGGATTTTTCATATTTAGCATGTCGTACCTGTTTCTTTTTGTTCTTTTGATGAGCAGAGAGGCATAGGTTTGCAGCTTCATCTTCATCACTAGAACTTTCATCATCGGAGGAGTCGCTATCGCTTTCCCAAGCTATGTATGCTCTCCTTGGCTTTGATGATTTCTTGTGTGATTTGTATGATTCCTTTTCCTTTGTCTTCTTGTTCATCGGACAGTCCGGTTTGTAATGACCGGGCTTCCCACAAGTGTAGCACGACCCTCTAGTCTTTTTACCTTTTGAGTCATCATCTTTAGAGTACCTCGATTGTTTCCGGAAGTTTACCAAGTTCTTCTCAGAATGTTGGATATCGTTCTTTCTCACGTAACGATTGTAGCGTTTAACGAACAACCCCATATCTTCGCTCTTGTCCTCTTCTTCTTCGTCGCTCGAGGAATAATCACTTTGCTCTTTTGCTTGAGACTTCGAGAAGGAAGTCTTAAGAGCTATTGATTTCTTTTCACTCACCTTTGTTTTGTCCTTCTTTTCTTTCTTTTCGTGTGGTTCTAGGCTCAAGAGTACTTGTTCGTGCTCTTGTAGTTTGTCAAATAATGTTGTCAAGTCTAATACAGTGAGATCATTTACTTCTTTGATGGCGGCCACTTTCGGCTGCCATTCCCTGTTAAGACATCTCAAGATCTTATTAGTAGCAACATCATTGGAAACCGGCCTATCTAATGAATGTAATCGATTGATAAGATGAGTAAATCTCTTTTGCATGTCAGCAATGGTTTCCCCTTGCTCCATGAAAAAGAGATCAAACTCTTGTGTTAGTGTGTTGATTCTTGCCAACTTAACATCGTTCGTCCCCTCATGGGCGATTTGTAGTGAATCCCACATGGCCTTAGCAGTAGGACAATGGGATACACGATAGTATTCATCTACACCTAATGAGGAGATTAGGATATTTTTGGCTTTCCAATCATAATTGTATTTCTTTTCATCATCATCGGTCCATTGTGCTTCGGGCTTTGGCACTGATTCATCATTCTCATTGGTCATGGTTATTTCAATTGGACCATTAAGAATAACGTTCCATATTTTTCTATCTATGGAATTTATGTGCACCCGCATACAGTCTTTCCAATAACTATAATTTTCACCATTGAAAACGGGAGCTCTATTATAAGCCCCTTTAGGTTCGTTAGCCATTTTCTGTCAGTTATATTTTGAAGCACGGAGTGAACCGGAGCTCCTGATACCACTTGTTAGACTATGGCACGGATCTAGAAGGGGGGGGGGGGGGTTGAATAGATCCCAATTAAAAATTGAGTCGGCGCTACCAATTAAAAATTGGTTTTGAAAATTTGTTTTAAGTGCGGAAGCGGCCGAGGAAATATAGTCTAAAACGAACAATTATTGGAAAACCGGATATGCGTCTAGCCTATGGATTAGTGATAATGTGGAATAAGAATCACTACACTAGTCACTCCTTCAATGATTTATTTCACTTGCTAGGATTCCTAGTTCCAATGATTCAAAGAGCAAACCAAACTAGATACACAACTAAGATAATTTTGGTTTAGGCAAATTATCAAACACTTGGTGTGTAAAAACACTCCAAGTGATATTTATGTTGAGTAAGTGATTCCAATTAGTCTAGTACAGTATCTTATTGTACTTTGGATTCAAAAACAGAGTTTTAACTTCTTACTCAATTAATATCAAGGTTTGATAAAAGTGCTTATACAAAAATCACTTAATTTTTAAGCTAAAACAGATATGCTGAAAAATAGAGAAGACAAAGATTTGATGAGGCAGTTCCCCCGCCGTCCTCGCTTCGGGGTACGTCTGCCCTCAATTCTAAAACTAGAATTGAGATTGCTTTAATAGATATCACCTGTTGAGTTTAATCGTTTATACAAGGATTGCAAAGCAAATATACAACAGAACTCTCAAGACGTTGAGTGTTGCTTCCACTCCTTGTTCCTTGATTCAAGGTGAATCAAGTCCTTCGATTGTTGTTGATAGACCTCCGATTCCAGCCCCTTTGTTGAATAACCCTCAGTTCTTCAAACCCTCGACCCGACTGATCTCAACTACAACAAATTGAACCCAAAATCTTCCCTTCAATATCACTGAATCCGCTACTAGATTGATGAAGACTTCCTCTTCTCAATCACCTTCGCTCAGCTGAAAATTGATGAAGAATTCGTCCAAAACCCCCCCAAAAAACAAACCAGTCTTGGAGGACAAAACCCTAAAGGTTTTATTCAAGAAAAAACCTGTCGCAAGCTTCAACCCGAATCGGATTCCCCAATCACGGCTTCGAACGTTATCACCTTTAACCAATCACAAAGCACTTCAAAAATGGTTGTGTGTAATTGATGTGTTGTGAGATGTTGAAGATGAAGATGAAGAATCTTGGACACCTATTTCACTTTTTCTTGTTCTTCGAACACTTGAATCAAATTATCAAAATGTTAGTTGATACAAGTAACTAAACTTCTATTTATAGTAACAAACCAACCAACCCACTTAACAGCTTTTCAAACAGAGTGGGAAATACTTAAAAACTGAATTTGCACACGAACGGTCGACCATAGCAGGTCTATGCATCGACGCATAGCCTGCAGTTTTGGACAGGCTGAGAAGCACAACAGTATGCGTCGACCATAGGTCGACGTGCGCTGACCCGTGATTGATGCGGTCGACTCAAGCCTTTTGTGCGCTGACCCGTGGGAAATGCACTATGTTATGCGCTGACCCGTGGGAAATGCACTATGTTGTGCGCCGACCCTGTGGTCGACTCAAACCCTGTAAATCTGCAAAAAATCATATTTTTGTGGTTTTCATGCATTTTGTCATGACCACATTTTATCCACATATGTTGTATGAAATATGACAGTTTAGATGAGCATAGAAAAGGATATGATAGGTGATATGTTGCATTTGTTTTGTAGAGGTGGAATCGACAATGCCGATTCATCCATGGTGGTCATTTGTCATCATCGAAACCTATGATCGTATGTTGTATGACAGTTTGCCCTTACATATATATGTATATAATATTATATGGTAGAAGGAAAAGAAGAAGTGGATAAGAATGAAGGAAAAGAGAGATAGTATGTAAGAGAGAAAGAGAGTTATCAGAAAGAAATAAAAGAAAGGAAATAGGAAGAGAAGAGAGAAGAGAAAGGAAGAGAAAGAATGGGAAGAAGAAGAAGAAGCTCGTGGAGGAACAAGAAGATTAGTGTCATCTTCAGCATCACCACCATCATCTCATCTTCATCATTACCCACCATCCTCTTCACCAACTTCATCATCCTCTCCATATGAGGTGAGTTCTAGATAGGAATTAGCCTTTGGGGAAATATAATATATGTTTTGGGAGTTAGGATTTGTGTGAATCTATGATGAAATTGTTGTTTTTCATACTTCTCATTGATGCTATGTGTTGGTACCGTGTTATTATTGTTGAAGTTGTTGTCTTTGAGTGCTTGATGCTTATGTGTTTTATTGTTGAAGTTATGGAGGTTAATCACTTGAATTCATGATAATATATATTTTAGAATGGTTGGGTATGATTAAATTTGGAAGGAAGATTGTTTAGAAGAGGTATTTTTGGAGATTATGGGTGTCAATCGATTGGTTGCAGAAAAGTTGCAGAACCAATCGATTGGTTCACGATTATGTGAAGAAAAAATCTGAATTTTGCTGATGTCAATCGATTGGATACAATGCTCAATCGACTGGTCCTGTCAATTTTGTGAAAAATACTTCACAGAAACTTCATGCAATCGATTGGCTCCCAACTCAATCGATTGGTTTAGTCTTATTTGGTTTAAAACCACTTCTTCCATGTTTCTAAACCACCTTGGATGTATTATAACTTATACCATGATGTGTATGTATTAGATTAACATTAATCAGTCGATTTATATGAGTTTGTGTGTGTTTTAACCTAGAATCTCGACTAGGTTAGAATGATCGGTTAATGAGTTTGATAGTTCGTATGATGAACGGATGGATGCGTTAGGAAGCTAACGTAGAGGCCTATTATATAGAGAAATGTCTATATGACTTATTCCATTAAATCTTTCCCTTTTTGTCTGATGAACCTCCATCTTAGGATGATCAAACATATGTTGTTTGAAACTTGGAAGTGAAATGAGTTAGATTGCGGCGGGTTGAATGATAACCTTGCATGTGAACCTTGTAGCATGTTATGTCATCTTGTGGACTTTAATGTATGTTATATATGTTATTGGTTGTGGTACTTGTGTGTGTACATGAATGATTAAGAGCTTATGATTGGTTGATTGTATTGGTTACACAATAAAATGACTAAGACTTATGAGTGAGGTAAACCTAGGAGAATACTAGGTAAATAACTTAGAAGGATAACTTATGTTATGAAATGATTTAGATAGTGATGCTTGGACGTAATCGTACCGCGGTGTGTACAACTGATAAGTAGTCACAGGAATGATACGTTAACCTTCTTTGTATGGAACATGTGTGATTTATGTATGAGAATGGATCATGTTATGATGCCATGAGAATTGATATGATATCATGAGAATTTGTTTGGTATTTTAGTGAGGAACTTTTGTTCCAAAAGACCTATTTTGGTGAGGAGCGTTGCTTCGAAAGTCCTATTTGTTATTGAGACCTAATCATGTATTCGGAATTAGTTCTGATTGTGCACATACCACTTCAAGGCTGATGCTTGTCGTGACTATGTGTAAAGTATAGTCTGTCGGGTACTTGACTACAAGTGCACAGTCTAGTCGCTTTAGTTTTAAAAGATATCGATCCCACAGGGACCTATGGTCAAACTAGTGTTACTAACATCACTATGTTTAGCTAAGGGAATTGATTAGTAGAAGTTCGGGGGTAATATAGTAAATCTAAGGGGAATTTTTGGTTTTAAGAAAGAATTAATGGAAGGAATCAGTATGCAGTGCATTAATCGTCGGGGATTCGATAAGTCACCGGTGAATAGTTTAAATGCCAAATATCTCTCAGTAGAAAATGTTTATTTAAAAAACTTTATCTCACACTCTCGTGGTTGTTGATTCGGCCTATAACTTTAAGTCAGAATGTACGCTCTCGCTGTCCCATTTGAGGTCAAAATTACTTTTTCAAAATAAATAAGTTCTATTTGCTTTTAAAGTGCTCTCGCTGTTTTTAAACTCAATGCTTAATTTTTACTATCCAGCTCGAGCCTCATGCTCTCGCGATTGTTTGTTCTCACCTTAGTTAATTTTCCACTCTCGCGGCAAAATCGTATTAAATAGCTTTTCACGCTTTTGTGATAAAGTTAATTAAATTTAGATTAAAAACTTCAGCCTAAAAGGTTATTTGAGAAAAAGGGTTTTCACCGGTTATTATTAAATCCCATCAAATTAAGTTGCTACATACCGATACCGGTGGTTTAGCCGGACATATTAAATAAGGCAAACACAAGGCATAAACAGATTAATATTGCGGCAAACATGCTTATAATAATAAATGGGCAATAACAATAATAATTCAATAAAAACCTGGAGATCGAAGTAACATAGTATAGCGATTCTTGGAGTACTTGAGCAGTCCTCCACAAGTCGGCAGGCTTTGCTTCTTCAATACAAATTACTATAAAAATTAAATAAAGTGTAGTAGTTCCCCAGTGTAGGAAAATACTACTATGGCTAACTGGAAAACTAATTGGAAAAAGGGAAACTCTAAAAAGAATGGCGAATACAATAAGGCAACGGAAACAAGGTTGCTGGAAAGAAAAATTGCTAAAAGCTAGAAAGCTGAAAACTAAATTGCAGAGCGTAAATCTAAAAGTCGGCCTTCTCAATTTTTCCATTCCGGTCCTTTATATAGTGTCCTCTAGGTCTTGGTGGTTTAGAAAATCAAGGGAGACTTGGTCTTGAGTGAGGAATCCGTGGGAATAAGTTTGTTAGAGGAGATTTAGCCACGTTTGGGTGCCTGTGGCTGACTGTTTCACAGTGCAAATTGTGGCCGCGTGACGCTCGTCATGGGCATGTGACGGTCGTCACAGTCTGGGTCGTGACGAGCGTCGTGAATCTGTGACGGTCGTCACATCAGCAAAATCTGTATTTCTGCTTTTCTGCTTTTTATGGTTTTTCTGTGCTTTTTCACCCGTTTCTTCTTCTTTTTCTTCCTTTTCTTCATTTTGCTCTTTGGTGCATGGAGATTTAAATACCTGCAAAAACAACACGAATACTTGCGCAATAATCGGGATATTAGTCAAAATGGTGTGATCTTTGAGTGTAAATTAAGGCAATTATCTGATGTGTTTTCACGTTATCAAACTCCTCTAAACTTGAATCTTTGCTTGTCCTCAAGCAAATACAATTTGAAAATAAACTTAAACGCGAATACATTACCTGTTCGTACGTGGTTGTCAGGTGGATTAGTAGGATGTCCAATATAGATTAAAACACCAGAGATACTGTGACGACACGAGCTTTCAGCTTTAGCATAGATCTCTCCTTTACACAAGCCAGTTTGAATCATGCTATTATAGCTCGACCTAGTGTCTCTGTTTCTATTTCACCCGGTTTAATTCTAGCACAATCACATTAAGCCCTTTGCCTCCGCACGCACTTAGTGAAGTAGCCGGTTAGTGACTTTGATCCTTTTCTTACCACGGGGGTCTGGTACACTAGTGTGGTACCCCTTTATGTATCCCCTTTTTGAAGGTTGTGGGGGATCGAACCGTAGTTCGCCCTACCGAGTCCAGTACCAGGTACCTCTGGACCAACCAATTGGGGTTTCAATTCCTTCTTTTTGCATAACTTTGCAACCTTTTGTATGGTTCTTTTATCAATTTCTTGATAGCAACAGTATGAAGGAGTTTCTTAATTTGTAGGCATCAAACACTTATATTCATCGGCTCTCCACATGGTTTATGCTTGAGACGGTGCTGCCTGCTAGTATAAACTACTAGGGGTTAATCTAGAATGGAGACTTAAGGTGTCGGTATAATGGTTATTCAAACTGATCTCGTAGAAATAAGGGATCTAGGGTGTCGGGACGGTATCAATCTTGTTAGGTCTTTCTCAGTTTTCCTGACAAAGCCTCCGCGAGACAACCAATGTACTCGGAGGGTATGCATTTAATCTTAAGGAAATTTTTTGTTATGCCAGAATATGTAAAAATGATTGAAAAGGACAAGCAAAATTTTTTGTATTGGCTGAAAATATTAGCACAGAAACAAGTAGAAGAGTGATAAGGATTTCCTCCCACATTTAAACAATGCATTGTCCTCAATGCGACAGTATACAGAAGTAAAAAGGAAAGAAACAAAAATCACTGCTCGTCATTACGCGGCTGGCTTCTTCGTGCTCTGGCTCTTGCTCTTGCGCGCTCACCTCGTCCTCGCTGGGTAGGATCCAATCCCACGTGCTGAGTGTATTCCTGGATGGCATCTACGCGATAAGTCAGGGCACTCATCTGGTCTGAAAGTTCCGCCATCCCCTGATCATGCCAGTTAGCATAATCGTGCTGATCCCGCTGCATTTGCTGGATCGCTTGCATCATTTCTGTTTGGCAATCTTCCATTATTTGGTTGTGTCGTAACATCTCGGCGTAGATGTTTTCCATGGAGGCGGGTCTTCGTTCGCTTCTTCGTTGTCCTCGGGAAGAAGTCTCTGCAGCGTTCTCTTGAGGTGGTTGAGACATGCCTCTGTCAAGCTCCTCTTCGACTTCATTTGTACCATTACAGGATTTCCATCATTTGGCTCGGGGGCCTCCAGATCAAAAATCCAATTTTCCATTTCTCTTGGATCTGTGCGGTTCCTGTTGGGCATGATGATACTCCGTACTATCTTGTTTCTGACAACAGGATGATACTTCCCATCATCTCTTGCTTTGATTAGGTGTGAGGCACGACAGTAGTCGATGTCAAGGAATTCTGCTTCCAGGGCTAGTAAGTGGCTAGCCTATCTCCCACGTTCAAGCCTAATGCTATGGAGGTGATAATTCCCCGACAACAAAACGCATGGCTGCCTCTCATGCAAGCAGCCTGGATGTTGGCTAGTAGGAAAGGAGTAACATTGAACGCAATTTGGGCAAACACACAATGGAGAAGGAAAAGTTCCTTGGAGTTTACCTTGTGGTTGCTGACTCTTCCAAAAACTGTGTGCCCCAGGACTCGGTGAAAGTATCTAATGGCTGGGTTGTGGATATAAGTTGCGTTAAACGTATCCCAGTCGTTGCGTTCATGTTGGTGAGGTTGTGCCAAACTTGGAATGCTATCTCTGGCCATCCTTCTGGGATGCAGCAATGGATTCCTTCTCCATGTCGGAAACCAAGCATTCTCGCTATCTGGGTTTGATTAAGGGAATACTCGGTGCCGAACATTCTAAATGTGGCGACACCGGTGAGGTATTGGGTAGCTCCAGGGGGCGTGATATAAGAGTAGGAACTCAAAAATTCCAGGGTAAGCGCTTCGTAGGTTGGCTGCGGTGTGGTACAGAGCTGCGTCAAGCTGGAGTTAGCGAGCATCCACTCCACACCCTCCAAAAGTCCTAACTCCCTTAGGCATTCGTGATCAACATACCTCGTAGCTTGAACGGAGCGCTGGTAGAACTTGAGGTAGTTGCTTCTTTGGCCCGACTTCTCCGTTTTGGAATATGACGGTTGATAGGTCGGGAGTAGCTCTTTCTTGACGGGCCATTTGATGAGTTGTATGAACTTTTTGGTATTGGTGGGTGAGATGGAGTGTTTGTGAGTTACACGCTTGAAGGAAATGTAAAGAATTTAGTAGATGAAGAGCAGAATGGTAATGAGAGTGATAGTTGGTGAGGAAGAAGAGAGAAAGAGCGCCTGCATTTATAGGCAAGCTCTCTGGAATTCGTGACGGTCGTCACAGGGGTGTGACGGTCGTCACGCGCAACGGGTGCGTAACGGTCGTCTGCAATGGTCAGATGCTCGTAACGGTCATTTGCATGCCGTGAGACGGACGTCACCCTATAGTGACGGTCGTCACACGCTGATTTTCAAAAAATTTCTCTTTCACAGGTTTCAACAGCATATGATAACAGCAAAAATGATAGCTAAGCAATTTTAATTTTAACAACATAAATGCAAAAATAAATAAATAGATGAAATAAGCGTAATTAAATGAATAGAAATTGAATTAATAAATTGAAATTAAATGTAACATAGGAAAAAAATTGTAGCGATAACATAGCAAACAAAAGCAATAGAACAAAAGTAATGAAATACATAAATGCGCTCCCTCCCCACACAAAACAAAGCAGTGTCCTCATTGCTTAGTACGAGTAGGAGAAATCAGTGGTCAGTATTATTAGCCACATTTTTGTCCCAATGCAGCGACAGCTTCGTTCAGATAATGAAACTGCTCAACGGCTATATCCATCAGGCCTAGGACATCAAAGCGTATAAGTTGTATCTCTTCTTTCACAATGGTGATGTCAGCTTGGAAAGCATGCAGACGGGTGATGAGCATGGCATGATTATCAGCATAAGATGGAGGAACCGGTTCATCAATGTTATAATAGTTAGGAGGTGTTTCAGGGTCAGATTCTTCCTTATGGATAGGGTCATTGATACACTCATATTTGGGCGGTGTAGCGGGAGGTGAAGGTGGATCAATAGGGTGTTCCTCTAAGTCATAGAGCCAGTTATCGCGGTTGTAAACACTCGTTTTCTCATGGTTAGGCAAGGTGAATAGTCGAACCACTTCGTTACTGATGAGATAATCAAAGGTATCCGTCCCAATGTTTCCTATGATTCTGCGGTCAAAGCAAAATTCGATATCCATTGGACGGATGTTTCCAAAAGGTATAAGTTCATAAAGTGGGCGGACAAGTCCGATGGCGTCTGCTATCATGGTTATTAGGCCACCTATGATTATTGGGGTACAGTTATTCTTAGCAAGGTGGACAAATCTTTCCATCATGAATGTCATTATATTGACGTGTCGACCTTGGTCGACACATAGCAAGATGAAGAGTTCATCGCGGGACACTAAGGTGTTATTCTCTTCCTTACCAAATAAGGTGTGGGCTAGTATTTTGTGAAAGTATCGGATAGCAGGGTTATGGATCTTTTGTGAGTGCATCTCATTTGGGTTAGGGTTGGATTCTCCAGATATGCTCCCCTAGAAGTCGTCGAGGTCGATGTCATCGATTAGGTCCTCCTGGCGGGTAGTAAAAACGAAAGGGCCGCTAGGGAATCCTAGGAGGTCAGCAAGGTCTCAACGGGTGTAGGTGAAGTCCATGCTAAATAACCTAAACGATATCAACCCTTTGTTAAGTCCATAACCATGCTCAGGGATGTATACAAGGGAGCTCAGGAATTCTAAGGTTAGTTCACGGTACGTGACAAACCGTCTCTTAATGGCTACGTTCTCCCACCCCAGCTGGTTAAACATATATAGGATGCTATCTCGGATGCCTAATTTATCCATGGTCGGTCCATTATAATATATGGTCAATGCCACATCCTTCTGGGCTAGATAATCATACCGCCTGCGTTGAACTCTGCCTCTAAAAACTGTCTCTAGTTGTTGCATGAAGAAAGTAATTAACTAACTAGTTAGTAATTTTCCTGTTTGTCAGTATCCAGTATGTCTAAGTTAGTTACTAGAAACAACAAGAGTGACTGCAAAGAATCAATAAGAGGGGAGCAAACAAAATAAAGAAGAAAATCAAAGAAGGGAAAAATAGAGTGTAAGAAAAATAACAAAAAGAAAAAAGGGTGGGTTGTCTCCCACTAAGCACTTTGTTTAATGTCACAAGTTCGACAGTAGTGTCGCATTGTACTAGGTTTGGGGTTGAGCGGACAACTCTATGAGTCTGAGACTGTTCGAATAGTCTCTGTTTTCTATATTATGATAGTGCTTTAAGTGCTACCTGTTTACTATAAAAGGGTCACTATTCCTACCTTTTATTTCTATCGCACCACTATTGAGAACCTTGGTGATCTCGAAAGGACCAGACCACCGAGATTTGAGATTGCCTGGAAAAAGTTTAAGTCTTGAATTGAATAGCAGCACTACGTCGCCGACTTTAAACTCCTTCCTAGAAATGTGTTTGTCATGCCATCTTTTGGTTCGTTCTTTGTAGATCCTGGCATTCTCGTAAGCGTCCAATCTCAGCTCCTCTAATTCGTGGATGTCCAGAATCCGTTTCTGGCCTGCGGAAGTGTAGTTTATATTTAGGGTTTTAATTGCCCAATACGCTTTGTGTTCCAATTCTACAGGGAGGTGACATGATTTACCATAAACTAGTTTGAAGGGTGTGGTTCCTATCGGGGTTTTGTAAGCCGTCCTGTAGGCCCACAAAGCTTCGTTTAGTTTTGATGACCAGTCTTTTCTGGATATTCCTACGGTCTTCTCAAGAATTTGTTTTATTTCTCGATTCGAGACTTCGACTTGCCCACTAGTTTGTGGATGATACGGTGTTGCTACGCAGTGTCGGACTCCATACTTCAGAAGGAGTTTTCCAAATATATTCGATATTAAGTAGGAGCCACCGCCACTGACTACTAATTTTGGTACACCGAATCTGGGAAAGATAATGTTTTTGAATAACTTGATCACTACTCGTGTGTCATTTGTTGGAGAGGCTACAGCCTCGATCCATTTTGAGACATAGTCGACAGTGTAACACCTCAAAATTTGCCCTCCTCTCTTGGGACTAGCTTAGCATATTGCATTTCATTTTTTAGGGCATTAGGCAATTGCATATTGCATATCATGTGAGAACAAGCAAGTCATCCTCCTAAGTCTTTCTTAGAAGATAGAGAGGTTGAGAGATTCATACCAGAGGGTCTTATTGAATTGATCAATCATCTGAGGGTTGCTCTTCAATTAGGGTTTTTATTGGTTCCTCAAGGAGTTTGAGCATTATCTTATTGGCAATGGTACATCATCATCATCATGGTTTTATCATCACCAAGGGATTCATTATTCATGATCATGTTCCTTAGGATTAGGGTTTTGACCTCTGGTCAACCCTAATCAATTGCATTCTACCAGTCAGGGTTTCTCAAAGAGATGGGGTTTATTTCTTGGATGGAGATCATATGGTCATTTTATTGAGCTTGTACAAGCTAGAGTTTCATTTTGGAGCCATTTCATCAAGTGGTTGAGGCTCAAAGTCATCTGAGCATGTTCAAGTCATCTAAGGACCTAGAAAGTCAACAGAAAGTCAATTGAGGGCGAAGAGGTGGAGAAATGAGTTTCAACATCTCATTCATGTTCAAAAGAGGTTTATTAATCATGTCAAATGCATATCTTGAAGAATTTGAGGTCAGATCAAAACTTTCCAAAAATGGAAAGTGACCTATAATTGAAAGTTTCCCAAAATGGAAAGTTTTTTATTCAAATTCAACTTGATCTTGCATCATCAAAGAAGCTTTAAATGAATTTTTGCCCAACATGAAAGCTGAAGATCTCTCTCTCTCCCATTTCCAAAAAGTCCAAGATCATGAATTTATGATGATGGGTTGAGGAGATATGATCAAATCATTGCCAAGTGTACATGGAACTTCAAAAGGGCATAACTTTTGATTCATAACTCCAAATTTGGTGGTTCTTTTTGCATTTTGCTCCTCATGACATGTAGTTTCTAAAACATCCATCACATTGCATGAAATTTGAACATATGATCATTTGTGCATTCAAGTCAATTTTGGAGGGAAACTTGAAAATTTAAAATTGATGCATCATGGGAACAAATGACCATTGCTAATATGTGCATGGAGTGTTTTTAAGTGCATTTGATCATTGGTTTGGTACTGTTCACGTTTGGAATTGCCATGCACCATAAAATTTCAATTTTTTTGTCACCACACCTTATCTTGCTTAACTTCAACTAAACTTTGATTAATTTTAATTAAAATAGGATTAGCACATGGTATATATACTAAATCATAACAGAATTTCAGGAGGTTAATCATTTTTCACCATTTTTAGATCCAAAAACTTTTTCCCTCCAAAATTTTCTCTCAATCAAAACTTGAAAATTCTCCACATAGCATAGCATTTTTCTTCCATATTCTGGTTTATTGAGTGTAGTGGATGAAGAATCAAGCATTGGATCATTAAATTCGAGCAGAATTTGTGCATACTCCAAGCAAACTCATGAAGATGGAAGCGGAAAATTAATCAAGATCTAGTTCGTTTCAAGCTTCAATTCACACATAAAGCTTCAAGTTATCATCTCAGGAGTTGATTTGGATCATTTGAAGCCTTGGATCGTGCGTTTTTAGGAACTGCTCTTCAAGAGGTTCAGTTTTCGAATCTCACAATTCTTAAATCCATTAACATGTTAGTGTAGATCTTTGAGTGCTGATCAATCTGATATAAAATTCGTGTAAAATGGATGAGAAATGAATGAGTTATGCTTGATTAAAGTTTGACATGTCAAAATGTTTTTGCTCGTATCTCTTAATCCATGGCTTGTTAGGCTTAGATATTGATTGATCTGTAACCTACATTGGAAGAGCTTTCTGTTGATGTATTCATTTCGAAATTCTGGAAAATTTTCTGAACACAGGCACTGTAGCGCCACCGTCTTCGCGAAGAAGACGGTGGAAACCACCACGCGCCATACGCGTACCATACGTGTACGACCTGCTTTAATTTTGACCTTACGCGTACCAGCGCTATGGTTTTGTCTGGTTCAGGCGCGCACACGCTTCGATTCCTGCATGCTGCATATCTTTTGTGAGTGCATCTCATTTGGGTTAGGGTTGGATTCTCCATATATGCTCCCCTAGAAGTCGTCGAGGTCGATGTCATCGATTAGGTCCTCCTGGCGGGTAGTAAAAACGAAAGGGCCGCTAGGGAATCCTAGGAGGTCAGCAAGGTCTCAACGGGTGTAGGTGAAGTCCATGCTAAATAACCTAAACGATATCAACCCTTTGTTAAGTCCATAACCATGCTCAGGGATGTATACAAGGGAGCTCAGGAATTCTAAGGTTAGTTCACGGTACGTGACAAACCGTCTCTTAATGGCTACGTTCTCCCACCCCAGCTGGTTAAACATATATAGGATGCTATCTCGGATGCCTAATTTATCCATGGTCGGTCCATTATAATATATGGTCAATGCCACATCCTTCTGGGCTAGATAATCATACCGCCTGCGTTGAACTCTGCCTCTAAAAACTGTCTCTAGTTGTTGCATGATGAAAGTAATTAACTAACTAGTTAGTAATTTTCCTGTTTGTCAGTATCCAGTATGTCTAAGTTAGTTACTAGAAACAACAAGAGTGACTGCAAAGAATCAATAAGAGGGGAGCAAACAAAATAAAGAAGAAAATCAAAGAAGGGAAAAATAGAGTGTAAGAAAAATAACAAAAAGAAAAAAGGGTGGGTTGTCTCCCACTAAGCACTTTGTTTAATGTCGCAAGTTCGACAGTAGTGTCGCATTGTACTAGGTTTGGGGTTGAGCGGACAACTCTATGAGTCTGAGACTGTTCGAATAGTCTCTGTTTTCTATATTATGATAGTGCTTTAAGTGCTACCTGTTTACTATAAAAGGGTCACTATTCCTACCTTTTATTTCTATCGCACCACTATTGAGAACCTTGGTGATCTCGAAAGGACCAGACCACCGAGATTTGAGATTGCCTGGAAAAAGTTTAAGTCTTGAATTGAATAGCAGCACTACGTCGCCGACTTTAAACTCCTTCCTAGAAATGTGTTTGTCATGCCATCTTTTGGTTCGTTCTTTGTAGATCCTGGCATTCTCGTAAGCGTCCAATCTCAGCTCCTCTAATTCGTGGATGTCCAGAATCCGTTTCTGGCCTGCGGAAGTGTAGTTTATATTTAGGGTTTTAATTGCCCAATACGCTTTGTGTTCCAATTCTACAGGGAGGTGACATGATTTACCATAAACTAGTTTGAAGGGTGTGGTTCCTATCGGGGTTTTGTAAGCCGTCCTGTAGGCCCACAAAGCTTCGTTTAGTTTTGATGACCAGTCTTTTCTGGATATTCCTACGGTCTTCTCAAGAATTTGTTTTATTTCTCGATTCGAGACTTCGACTTGCCCACTAGTTTGTGGATGATACGGTGTTGCTACGCAGTGTCGGACTCCATACTTCAGAAGGAGTTTTCCAAATATATTCGATATTAAGTAGGAGCCACCGCCACTGACTACTAATTTTGGTACACCGAATCTGGGAAAGATAATGTTTTTGAATAACTTGATCACTACTCGTGTGTCATTTGTTGGAGAGGCTACAGCCTCGATCCATTTTGAGACATAGTCGACAGTGTAACACCTCAAAATTTGCCCTCCTCTCTTGGGACTAGCTTAGCATATTGCATTTCATTTTTTAGGGCATTAGGCAATTGCATATTGCATATCATGTGAGAACAAGCAAGTCATCCTCCTAAGTCTTTCTTAGAAGATAGAGAGGTTGAGAGATTCATACCAGAGGGTCTTATTGAATTGATCAATCATCTGAGGGTTGCTCTTCAATTAGGGTTTTTATTGGTTCCTCAAGGAGTTTGAGCATTATCTTATTGGCAATGGTACATCATCATCATCATGGTTTTATCATCACCAAGGGATTCATTATTCATGATCATGTTCCTTAGGATTAGGGTTTTGACCTCTGGTCAACCCTAATCAATTGCATTCTACCAGTCAGGGTTTCTCAAAGAGATGGGGTTTATTTCTTGGATGGAGATCATATGGTCATTTTATTGAGCTTGTACAAGCTAGAGTTTCATTTTGGAGCCATTTCATCAAGTGGTTGAGGCTCAAAGTCATCTGAGCATGTTCAAGTCATCTAAGGACCTAGAAAGTCAACAGAAAGTCAATTGAGGGCGAAGAGGTGGAGAAATGAGTTTCAACATCTCATTCATGTTCAAAAGAGGTTTATTAATCATGTCAAATGCATATCTTGAAGAATTTGAGGTCAGATCAAAACTTTCCAAAAATGGAAAGTGACCTATAATTGAAAGTTTCCCAAAATGGAAAGTTTTTTATTCAAATTCAACTTGATCTTGCATCATCAAAGAAGCTTTAAATGAATTTTTGCCCAACATGAAAGCTGAAGATCTCTCTCTCTCCCATTTCCAAAAAGTCCAAGATCATGAATTTATGATGATGGGTTGAGGAGATATGATCAAATCATTGCCAAGTGTACATGGAACTTCAAAAGGGCATAACTTTTGATTCATAACTCCAAATTTGGTGGTTCTTTTTGCATTTTGCTCCTCATGACATGTAGTTTCTAAAACATCCATCACATTGCATGAAATTTGAACATATGATCATTTGTGCATTCAAGTCAATTTTGGAGGGAAACTTGAAAATTTAAAATTGATGCATCATGGGAACAAATGACCATTGCTAATATGTGCATGGAGTGTTTTTAAGTGCATTTGATCATTGGTTTGGTACTGTTCACGTTTGGAATTGCCATGCACCATAAAATTTCAATTTTTTTGTCACCACACCTTATCTTGCTTAACTTCAACTAAACTTTGATTAATTTTAATTAAAATAGGATTAGCACATGGTATATATACTAAATCATAACAGAATTTCAGGAGGTTAATCATTTTTCACCATTTTTAGATCCAAAAACTTTTTCCCTCCAAAATTTTCTCTCAATCAAAACTTGAAAATTCTCCACATAGCATAGCATTTTTCTTCCATATTCTGGTTTATTGAGTGTAGTGGATGAAGAATCAAGCATTGGATCATTAAATTCGAGCAGAATTTGTGCATACTCCAAGCAAACTCATGAAGATGGAAGCGGAAAATTAATCAAGATCTAGTTCGTTTCAAGCTTCAATTCACACATAAAGCTTCAAGTTATCATCTCAGGAGTTGATTTGGATCATTTGAAGCCTTGGATCGTGCGTTTTTAGGAACTGCTCTTCAAGAGGTTCAGTTTTCGAATCTCACAATTCTTAAATCCATTAACATGTTAGTGTAGATCTTTGAGTGCTGATCAATCTGATATAAAATTCGTGTAAAATGGATGAGAAATGAATGAGTTATGCTTGATTAAAGTTTGACATGTCAAAATGTTTTTGCTCGTATCTCTTAATCCATGGCTTGTTAGGCTTAGATATTGATTGATCTGTAACCTACATTGGAAGAGCTTTCTGTTGATGTATTCATTTCGAAATTCTGGAAAATTTTCTGAACACAGGCACTGTAGCGCCACCGTCTTCGCGAAGAAGACGGTGGAAACCACCACGCGCCATACGCGTACCATACGTGTACGACCTACTTTAATTTTGACCTTACGCGTACCAGCGCTAGGGTTTTGTCTGGTTCAGGCGCGCACACGCTTCGATTCCTGCATGCTGCATATTTTCAAATTTCTTTTCCATTTTTTCTTTCCCTCCAAATATCATGTACACATGTCAAATTTTATTTCATCATTTTTGTCAACTTCAAAAATTCATATCAAATTGAAAAATCATCCAATTAATTCCAGATTTTTTGCTACATGACCCTTGAGATGTCTATTTTTTTTGGTAGTGGTTTCATGATTTTATCGTTTCTGAAATTTGAATTGTGGCTGATTATGTGAACATGTGTGCATATATGACATTGCCTTGTTCTTTCTATTGTGAAATGCTTAATAATGCTCCAAATGCCATGAAATTTTGCATGATGCCTCTTGACATGTTGCTGGACCTTTGAGGATTAACTGTGCATTTTTCTCATTTACCATTTCTGTTTTACACACATGTTTGCATGGTGTGACAATTTGTGTCACACATTTGGTTGATCAACTTGTGCAATTTAATTTCCCTATCAAATAACCTCTAATGCTTCTGATTTTTTGTATGATGATTGAATTGGATGTGTTGAATGCTCATGATTTTTTCCAGAATTATTTGAATCATTTCTATTTTGATTGGGAATTTTCATTCTTAATGTCCAAATGTATGCCTTGAATTGGTCTTTGACTTCTCTTGCCTATTACATGAACTTGCTTATTGATTTTGATTTGGTCCTTTTTAGGACTTGTTCTTGATTGATTAAATATGATTCATGTTGAATATCAAGTTCTATTTTGACCTAGTAGTTTGGACTTACATTTGAGTTGTGAATTTCAGGTTCAAGTATGCATCTCCATGATTGATGTTGCTCCTTCATTTGAGCTTGGTCATTTGTTATTGTTGGCTAACATTTGTTTGTTTTGTAGGCTTTGATGATAACTCACTTGAGTGTTTGCCTTATGGCTTATACATTGTGCATATTGGATTGTCAGTTTGATATTGACTGTTGTCTGTTTGTCTGAATTCTGTACTGATTGGTTTAGTTGTTTACACAGGTACCTAAGTTGCTTTAGGTTCCTTTGAACTTTGTTTTGCTTGTGGTTGGCATACCACTTAGGTAATGACCTCTGACTTCATGTAGTCTGGAAGACCTGTCATGTTATGTTGGCAGGCACCTGTCTGAAGCCCTCCTTAAGAGGCAATGTTTGTGGTTGTTTATTTTTGTGCCATGTACATTCAAAGACCTCCTAAGTGAAGAGGCATTGGTAGATAAAAGGGATGTACAATCCATCCCCTGCTATTCAGTTGTGTCATTCATCCTGCTCACACCATGTGTTGATGCACTTTGAATAAGAACCCAAGATCTTGTGGAGTCAGTCATTTGTGGAGAAGAGTTCCTTCATTCTGAACTCCCACACATTCTTTGATTCAAGCTCTCCCAGGCCAGGGATGAGAGCTGTGAGGTCCTACCCTCACTTCCCATTTCATCTGCTTCACCCTAACTCTCAATGTTAGGGTTAAGAGCTAACAACACCCCATTCCAGTTGGCTTGTTTGTCGAGGTTGATATGACCCCTTGACTAAAGCCTAGCCTTGTATGAGCCATTTGTTTGCATATAGTGTGTGATACCTGTTCACCCGTTTGCTTACTTGCTGTGTTGTTGACTTGCTGCCTGTGCGAGTTAGGATCTGTTAGAAACCTCAACCTAGGACTATTGTGGATTACATGACAACTATTAGGCTCGAGTCAGTTCCCTTTTAGTTTGTTATTTCCCGGTCTCTGGTTAGGAGAAAGTTTTTCCCCTGTTAAGGGGAACTACGTTGCCCTGATCCTCATACCAGATGAGGTACGTAGGCAGGAGATCGTGCGAGATCTCTCCAGGCACCCTTTTTTCCTTTTTGTGTGTGTTTGCTTGACAGCTATTAGGCTCGAGTTCCAGACTCCCTATTAGCTTGTCTGTTTGATACCCTCTTGTGTTTGCGTGGAGTCTGACGTAAGTCCAGCGATTCGCGGTCGATTTCCTGTGGGTGTTTGTGTGCTTGGAGTCTGATGTAAGTCCAGCGATTGGCATTCGGTTTCCTGTTTGTGTTTGTGTGTTTGGAGTCGGACGTAAGACCAGCCATTGGCAGTCTGTTTCCGTTTGCGAGTTTCTTTTGACGTCTCAGCGTCTGTGCGTGTGTTTTGTTTCGGCGTGCGTTAGCCGAACTACGACAGCTCTGATTCTCATTCCAGATGAGATACATAGGCATAGGATGCGATATCCTATCGAGCCCATTCCCCTTATCCCCGTACTACGTTGACTCTGATGTTTGTTTCTGACAAACTACGTAGGACCAGGATGCGACATCCTGCCGAGTTACCTTCCTCCGTCTTTCACCTGTGTTGTATTCCAGTGTTTGTGCATTCTTTGAGTAGTTTATTTAGCAACCTTATTCTATTCTTTTGAGCGTGGATCCCGTCGAGTACGACGGACGTGAGGGGTGCTAATACCTTCCCCTTGCGTAACCGACTCCCGATCCTTGCAATCTCCGGTCGTAAGACCATTCCCTTTCCAGGTTTACTTCGAGCGTTTCCTTTCCCTCTTTTGGGATAAATAACGCATGGTGGCGGCTCTGTTTGTTTTGTCTTTTCCCGCCAGTTGTTTTTTCGCGGATGCGACAGACAACAACGAGTATGTATTTATTACCAAAAGAAGCTGGGAATGGTCCCATAAAGTCAATCCCCCATACGTCAAAGACTTCGACTTCTAAGATTCCCGTTTGTGGCATTTCATCGCGTCTTGAGATGTTGCCAGTGCGTTGGCACCGGTCGCATTTTATAACCGCGTTATGGACGTTTTTCCATAGAGTAGGCCAAAAGAGGCCGGATTGCAGGATCTTAGTGCAGGTCTTTGAGGTACTTGCATGCCCTCCATAGGGGGCGGAATGTCAATTAGAGATTATATCATCGATTTCATCCTCATGAACACATCGACGGAAAATACCGTCGGTCCCTCTTTTGAAAAGAAGAGGTTCATCCCAGTAATACTGTTTTAGGTCGTGAAAGAACTTCTTCTTTTGTTGATACGATAGGTCCGGTGGAAGTGCTCCGACGGCTAGGTAGTTGACAAAGTCAGCATACCATGGCAGAGTTGCATTCGCGTGTACTTCTTACACGAGTTCTTCTATTTCTGTATTGTTTAATGTCAGTTCAGACATATCACTTTCCATTTGGGCTATGAGTCGCTCGTAAGGGAAATCGTCATTAATTGGGATTTGTTCAGGCTTGTTCCCTTCGATACGAGATAAGTGGTCTGCTACTACATTTTCAGTGTCTTTCTTATCTTTTATTTCTATATCAAATTCTTGTAAGAGCAGGATCCATCTTAAAAGTCTTGGTTTGGCATCCTTCTTACTTAACAGATATCTAATAGCGGTGTGGTCGGTATAGATGATAATTTTTGCCCCTACTAGGTAGGAATGGAATTTGTCCAAAGCGAACACAACAGCTAGAAGTTCTTTCTCAGTGGTGGCATAGTTCATTTGGGCAGGATCAAGCGTTCTACTCGCATAGTAAATAGCATGAAGCTTCTTATCTTTCCTTTGTCCCAGTACTGCGCCTACTATATAATCACTCGCATCACACATGATTTCAAATGGTAATCTCCAGTCAGGTGGTTGCATTATGGGTGCGGTGATTAAAGATGTTTTCAGTTGGTTGAACGTTGTTAAGCATTTTACATCAAATATGAAGTCAGCGTCTTTCATTAATAATCCTGTAAGTGGCTTGGTTATTTTTGAGAAATCTTTAATAAAACGTCGGTAGAAACCGGCGTGTCCTAGAAAGCTTCTTATTTCTCGTACGGTTTTTGGAGGTTGAAGATTTTCTATAATTTCGATTTTAGCTTTGTCTACTTCAATTCCTCTGTCAGATACCACGTGACCTAATACAATTCCTTGTTGAACACTACGCCAAAAATGACTTTTAACAACGCATCTTAGACAACGCTTTTAAAAGAAAGCGCTATCTAAGGTTAAAATTAAAATAAAACACGGAAAATGTTCCAAAAAAATAATGAAAGCGCTGTCTAAGGGGGGGTCTTAGACAGCGCTTTCTAAAAGCGCTGTCTAAGACCCCCCCTTAGACAGCGCTTTTAGAAAGCGCTTTTAAATATAGACCTTAGTCAGCACTTTTGATAAAGCGCTGTCTAAAGTCTTTAAATTAAAAAAAAAATAAAACCAAAAGCGCTGTCTAAGGGGGGGTTTAGAAAGCGCTTTTGGAAAGCGCTGTCTAAGGCATACCTTAGAAAGCGCTTTCCACAAAAGCGCTGTCTAAGGTCTAATTAAAATAAAATTTCAGACTCCATTTCAATTTTTGTTCTCTGTTCTTTTGTTTTCCCTCTTCTTCACTCACCTCACAAACTTCCGCCATTTCCTCTTCCCCTCAATCTCCATCAGCCATAACCTTCTTCTCAACTCACACAACATCACGCAGACACTCCAAAACACGACATCCCCATATCACCCACTTCTTCCTCAAAATATCTAAAACAGATCCTTTACTTTCTCTTCCTTCAACTTCCGAAAACCCTATTTTCCGCCTTCGAGGGTCCCTCCGCCGTCACCCAAATAATCGACCGCCGCACTCGCCTCTCACCTCCGAACCTCCACCGTTTCCGCCACCGCACTCCTCTTCCACAAATTGATACCTCCCATCACCGAAAATATTGCACCCGTAGGTCCCTCACCGCGAAAGAACCACCATTATACACCACACCGATGACTTCCGCAAGTCTCCTCCGATCAAACCCCTTCCACCGTCCAAGCCAATGTCGTCGTTGACCCTCTTTCTCTTCTTCGCACTGCCTTTTCACCGGCGACACACGAAACTGATTATCATCCAAACAACGCGTCGATGTGCATAATGCTCGGTCATAATGAGTGAGCTCCGAGTTTGAAGTTTCGTCGACTCAACCCGAGTTTGATTCCACTCAGATTGACGATACATTTGTTTGTTCTAAAGAGGCAAAGGTTAACTACATGGCTGCCTCGCAAGAGAAATCTTACACGCGGTATATGCAGCAGCGGGAGATTCGGATTTAGACACTATTGATTTTCTATTTCATCTCAACAATCTCAACCGTGCCGATATTCCCAAAATTTACAACAACAACAAACCCTTGCAACAACATGGTACAGACGGCAAGAGAAGCTACAACAACGTTGCAAAAATCTCGTCGGTAATAATTCTTTTTAATACAGTTAATGATTAATAGGCAATTGGTCCAAGAATGGGTATGGTTTGATTGGTTACATAATAGCTATATTGTGAATAATTATGTGTCTGTTACATTTGCTTTTATGGCAGAATGTGTTTCAGGGTAAAAGTTGGATCGTTGTCATTAGAATAACATTGTAAATGATCATAATTCATTCTGTTTTTTTTTTGCATTTGATTTAATGTTGTTATATCCATTTCTGTTTCGATAGGATTCCATTGTCGTGTTGTCTATGTTGTGTAAATTCGTTTTGATGCAGTATACTTTTATGTCGAAGTGTGTTTCGGGTTGCATGTATATTCGTGTTAATATTACAATAGCCCTGCATATAATCACACGTTGTGGTGACATGCTTTGTTACTGTTATGATATCCATGTTGGTTTCCATTTATTTGCATTACATATTTAATATATTATGTTCTTTCAAACTATAAACCATTTTGACTATGTCGCAACTGTGTAGCTAGAAAATAATCAAAACTTGTTTTGTGTTGTCTTTGCAATATGTGGCCACTATAATATCTCTTTTGGTTTCATTTGAATTGCATTGTGTATCAGGTACATTAGGTGTGCCAATTGTAAATCACTTCGATTTTGTTTCAATTACAGCTACATAATTATGTATGTAATTCGTATCATTGTGTTGCGACTGCTCTACTATTTTGTTAGTGGCTATCCTTTTATTTTTTGCTTAAAGTGGGATTTTCTTCCCTTGGATTCTCCGTATCTCAACTCCAATATGTTGGCTTTGATTTTTTTTCAATTCAATCTACATTAGTTGTTTTAATTTGGTTATTGGGTTTGTGGTACTCAATTAGAGAGGAAGGGAGGCAGTTCCCACTAAGGTTGCGTTTTTTCTATTTTTTCGGTTTTCACTTGGGATGTGAATTGGTTATGTTGTCAACATGTTTCTATTATCAAGATATGATTTCTGCAACATTCTGTTTGGATTATATTGGGGATATTTTAAGTGAAACCATTTTTTTTTTGCTTTGAGTTGTTGGATTATTTTGTGGGCGGATCACTTTGCTGTTATCAAATGGAGAGAGAGGGAGGATTAAGTACTAGCCTCTGTTTGTACCGATAAAGAGGAAAAGATGTTTATGTTAAAAGAATGTGGTGAGCCTTTGAAAAGTCAATCCAATTTTGTGGGCTTTATTGCAATGTTTACGTGAATACCTTTTTACTAATTTTCTTTTAAAGAGGTTATGTTAAATAGACTCCCACAAAATCCAAATCAAAAGATAATGCGATTCCACGGCATACCAAGTCCACGGTTTCAAGAAAAAAGGTAATATACAATTATATGACATATATTCATGGAAGTTGTTACATTCTTAATTTGATCTAACTATTTATATGACATGTAGCTTCAAGAAAATGAGGTTAGCAATGCCTCCGCACAACAAAAAAAGGAGGTTAGCAACGCCTCCGCACGGGTAAAAAGTTCTGGTGCTAAGAAGACCGTAGCTAGGAAAAAACCTACCACCAAGTATAGGTCGTGCCTCAGGACATTTCTAGAGATGACCGATATACCGACCGGAG
Organism: Lathyrus oleraceus; assembly: GCF_024323335.1. NCBI lineage: Eukaryota > Viridiplantae > Streptophyta > Magnoliopsida > Fabales > Fabaceae > Lathyrus > Lathyrus oleraceus. The sequence goes on along the minus strand of NC_066580.1, from coordinate 397,546,280 downwards.
GTGTTCGGACTGTACATATGGAGGTAGGGATTTTCGGCTTTGATTACGACCAAATGATTGGTAATGAAGACTTCATGCAAGTTTTTAGTCATGAAGAAATCGGCGTCACCGTTGTCAATACATATATTAGGTAAATCCGGTCTACTTTGTTTTATTAATTAAACAACTTATGTTAATGATGTTTACTTTATGTTAATCCGGTTTACTTTATGTTTCAAAAGAGGTGTTAATGATGTTTTTATATTAGGTTTTTGTATGACAAATTGATGCGCCCCAATGGTTTGGACGTGTCATTCGGATTCTTAGCACCCGCGACCGTCAACTTAGGTTTAATCTTAAGTAGACCGGATACCGTGACGGAGTACGTTCTTCGGATCCTCATGGACAATAAAGATGCGGAGAAGTTGTTTTTTATACCGTTTAATACCGGGTTAGCATTTCATTCTAAATTCATCTATTATAATTATTTTCCAAGTTACCATCTAACATTTGCCTAATCATTACAGTGGACATTGGTTGTTGCTCGCAATCAATCCTATCCGAGAAATTGTGTATTATCTTGACTCGTTAGGAAATGATTGGACAACATACCCGGATATGAAGGTCCTAATTGACACGTAAGTGAGAATGTTCAAAATTTTTCTTAGTTTATGTGAATTGTTCTAATTGCTTCATTTTTATTTTATTAGCGTCCTACAAGCTTTTCGGGCCCAACGAGATATCCAAACCTCAAGGAGGGGCGCCAACTCCATTACATGGATTAAAGTGGCGGTATATTTTTAATTACCACATTTTTTATTATATTAGTGATGACACTTGATAAAACTTAGGATTTATAATCCATATTTTTTTTCATATGTAGTGTCCTCAACAACGTAATCAAATAGATTGCGGGTATTTCATGTTGAGGTTTATGCGAGATACTCTTGCTTTGGGCCGATTAAAGATTCCCACCGATGTATGTATTTCTAACTTATGAGTTATTTTTATATTTACACATATCTCATATAATTAAATAGTTGGAATTAATTCAAAATATGTTATATTATTATGTAGTACTTTGAGGAATTCAAGTGTGCATTTTATACAAAGGATCAAGTGGACGAAATCAAAGAGGAGTGGTGTCAATTCATGATAGAGCTCAATGTTTGTTCATAAATTTGTGTAATTAATGTGTACATTTGTAGTATATGTAATGACTTGTAAATGTGTACATAAATTTGTATATATTTTGATACATTTAAGGCAAAATTGGTTTGAATTGGTATATATATATATATTTGTTAGCCAAAAATTGGTAGAAAAAAGGCCAAAATGGCATATATAAAATGTGATAATTGTCTGTCAAAATCTGGTTGAAAACAGGTAGAAATTCTGGTTTATAAACCTGGAAAAAATGTGGTTTAAAACAAAAGCTTCAAAAATTTTCGTATACCTTAGACAACGCTTTTGTAAAAAGCGCTGTCTAAGGGGGGGATTAGAAAGCGCTTTAGGCAAAAGCGCTGTCTAAGGGGGGGGGGGGGGGGGCTTAGACAGCGCTTTTTGAAAAGCGTTGTCTAAGGTATACCTAAAAAAATTAAAATAGAAGGGTCTTAGAAAGCGCTTTTGGCCAAAGCGCTGTCTAAGGGGGTGAGGCTTAGACAGCGCTTTTCAAAAGCGCTGTCTAAGGTATACCTAAAAAATTTAAAATAAGAGGGTCTTATAAAGCGCTTTTGGCCAAAGCGCTGTCTAAGGGGGGGGGGGGGGGCTTAGACAGCGCTTTTAAGATTTAAAAAAGCGCTGTCTAAACCTTTAGCAGCGGAGGTTTAGACAGCGCTTTAAAGCGCTGTCTAAGGCTAAAAAAAGCGCTGTCTAAGGTCTTGTTTGTTGTAGTGGAACCATGAAATGGCATTTCTCCCAGTTTAAAACGAGGTTTACTTTCACGCATCTTTCGAGTACCATTTCGAGGTTAGATAGAGATCCTTCAAAACTCTGCCCGCAAACAGAAAAATCGTCCATAAAGTCTTCCATGATGTCATTTATAAAATCGGCGAAGATTGCCATCATGCATCTTTGAAATGTTGCGGGAGCGTTACATAGGCCAAATGGAATTCGTCGGTAGGCGAATGTACCATAAAGGCATGTAAAGGTAGTCTTTTCTTGGTCGTCAGGATGGATTGGGATTTGAAAGAATCCTGAATAACCTTCTAGATAGCAGAAGTGAGAATGCTTAGCAAATCGTTCAAGCATTTGGTCAATGAAGGGTAGAGGGAAATGATCTTTACGAGTGGCTTTATTTAGTTTTTTATAGTCAATGCACATTCTACTTCCAGTCACAACTCTTTGTGCTATGGATTTGCCCTTCTCGTTCTTAACGATTGTAACACCTCATTTCTTGGGTACTACATGAACGGGGCTAACCCATTGACTATCTGAGATCGGGTATATGATTCCAGCATCTAGAAGTTTCTTTACTTCATCCTTGACTACGGTACTTAGGATTGGGTTGATCCTTCTCTGGTGTTCTCTAGAGGTTTTACAGTCTTCCTCCAACATAATACGGTGCATACAGATTGAAGGACTTATTCCTTTTAGATCGGCAATGTTATATCCTAACGTTGTTGGATATTTTCTTAGGACATCTAATAATTTCTCTGTTTCCATCTGTCCTAAGTCAGCGTTGACTATTACTGGTCTTTTCAGTTCAGTGTCTAGGAATTCGTATCTTAGGTTCTTTGGTAGTGCTTTTAGCTCCAAGTCAGGTTTCTTTGGGCAAGGCATGTGGTTGGGTGTAAGTGCTAAGCACTCGCTTAGACTTTCGTTTTGGATTGGTTCATGCCAATTATTGTCTTCAAAGATTGGAGGGATTTAGATTTTCATTATTTCAGAGTACGTGGTTTCATCCATCTCCATCTCTCTTAGGCATTCGTCTATGACATCAAGCAGACAACAGGTGTCATCTATAGCTGGCGCTTGTAAGAATTGGGTCAAGATGAATTCAACCTTTTCCTCTCCAACTTCGAATGTCAGCTTACCTCTCTTTACGTCTATTATGGCTCCGGCGGTAGCCAAGAATGGCCTTCCTAGTATGATAGGTGTACTGGCATCTTCTTTGATGTCCATGATTATGAAATCGGTAGGAATGTAAAATTGTCCTACACGAACTGGGACATTCTCTAGAATACCGACATGATATTTGATTGAGCGGTCAGCTAATTGAACAGACATCTTTGTCGGTCTTAATTCTCCCATACTGAGCCTTCTACAAATGGTTAAGGGCATTACGCTAATGTTGGCTCTTAGATCGCATAGAGCTTTGTCTATGACGAATTTTCCAATGACACAGGGTATGGAGAAACTACCTGGGTCTTTTAGTTTGGGAGGCATGTTATTCTGAATTATGGCGCTACACTCGGCAGTAAGTGTAACTGTTTCGTCATCCTCAATCTTTTTCTTATTGGATAGGATTTCCTTATGAAATTTGGCATAGGAGGGCATTTGTGTGATGGCTTCTGTAAAGGGTATTGTAATGTTTAATTGCTTCAGAAGTTCAACAAATTTCCTAAATTGATTCGCAGTTTTAGAACTTTTGAGTCTTTGAGGATACGGAATGGGTGGTTTATAAGGAGGTGGAGGCACATAAGGTTTTTCTTTCTCTTCAGCCTCTCGGGTATTATCTTCTGTTTCCTTTGGTTCATTCATCTGCTCAGTTGAGGTTTTATCTGGTTTTTGGTACATGGCAGGGTTTTGGAGTCTTGGATCTACGGGTCCGTCTACTTCTTTTCCACTCCTCAGTATGACGGCATTTGCATGTCCCTTTGGATTAGGTTGCGGCTGTCCAGGAAATGTTCTAGTTGGAGAGGCTGTAGATGCTTGATGTTGAGCCACTTGTGAAATTTGTGTTTCAAGCATTTTATTGTGGGTGGCTAAGGCGTCTACCTTATTCGCTAGTTATTTAAGTTGCTCGCTAGTATGTATGTTCTGGTTCAAGAAGTCCTTGTTTGTTTGAGCTTGGGTAGCTATGAAGCTTTCCATAATCAATTCGAGATTTGACTTCCTAGGCATGTTAGGAGCATTATTAGCTGGCTTTTGATATCCAGGCAGAACAACTGGTGCTTGGCCAGGTGCATACAGGGCATTATTATTCTTATACGAGAAATTAGGATGGTTTTTCCAACCTGGGTTGTAGGTATTTGAATAGGGATTTCCTTGTGTGTAGTTCACTTGATCAGTTGGGACTCCTGCTAATATTTGACATTCTTGTGCAGTGTGTCTAGGGTTTCCACATAACTCGCAGTTTGGAGTTACAGCAGCCACGGTGGCTGCGGGTGGTATGGTCAAGTTATCTAATTTTTGGACAAGGGCATCTACCTTTGCATGAACATGGTCAAGGCTACTGATTTCGTACATTCCACCCTTCGTCTGGGACTTTTCCACTGGAGTTCGTTCACCTCCCCATTCGCAATGGTTTTGGGCCATGTTTTCAATGAGTTGATAGGCTTCAGTGTATGGCTTATCCATAAGTGCACCGCCCGCGGCAGCGTCTATTGTAAGTCTTGTGTTATACAGAAGCCCATTATAAAATGTGTGAATGATCACCCAGTCTTCGATACCGTGATGTGGACATATCCTCATCATGTCCTTGTATCTCTCCCACGCTTCGTAGAGAGATTCCACATCTTTTTTCCTGAATCCGTTGATTTGAGCTCGCAGCATAGCAGTTTTGCTCGGCGGAAAGTATCAGGATAAGAAAACGTTCTTCAGTTCTTCCCATGTTATAACGGAGTTGGAGGGCAAGGATTGCAACCAAGCCCAAGCTCTGTCTCTTAGTGAAAAAGGAAAGAGGCGCAGTCTTATCGCATCTTGAGATACACCATTCGCTTTTACAGTATCGGCGTACTGCGCAAACTTGGTCAGGTGTTCATTAGGATCGTCTTTTGAATTTCCAGCAAATTGATGTTGTTGGACGGCTGATAAGAGTGAGGGTCTCAGCTCGAAATCGTTTCGATTAATAGCAGGGGAAGCAATGTTGTTGTGAGGTTCTTGTTGAGACGGGGTAGCGTAGAATTTAAGAGGACGATTATGTGGTCCTTCTTCAGCCATGTTTGGTTTTTCTTCTGATTTAGGAGGAGAGAAGATATCGGGAATATCGTACTTTTGTTGATATTCGTGTATTCGGCGTCTTACGTATAAGAAACGCTCTAATTCAGGGATTGGTGGTGCTAAGTTATCGCCTTGTGAGCGAGTACTTGGCATACAATCAGGGAAAGAAGGGAGAGAAGATTAGTTTTTGTTTTTACCTTAGTCTATACCGTACAACGAAAGAATCGCATTATTCGACTAAAACAGGTCCCCAACAACGGCGCCAAAAACTTGATACTTGTCGTGACTATATGTAAAATATAGTCTGTCGGGTACTTGACTGCAAGTGCACAGTCTAGTCGCTTTAGTTTTAAAAGATATCGATCCCACAGGGACCTATGGTCAAACTAGTGTTACTAACGTCACTATGTTTAGCTAAGGGAATTGATTAGTAGAAGTTCGGGGGTAATATAGTAAATCTAAGGGGAATTTTTGGTTTTAAGAAAGAATTAATGGAAGGAATCAGTATGCAGTGCATTAATCGTCAGGGATTTGATAAGTCACCGGTGAATAGTTTAAATACCAAATATCTCTCAGTAGAAAATGTTTATTTAAAAGACTTTATCTCACACTCTCGTGGTTGTTGATTTGGCCTATAACTTTGAGTCAGAATGTATGCTCTCGCTGTCCCATTTGAGGTTAAAAATTACTTTTTGAAAATAAATAAGTTCTAATTGCTTTTAAAGTGCTCTCGCTGTTTTTAAACTCAATGCATAATTTTTACTATCCAGCTCGAGCCTCACGCTCTCGCGATTGTTGGTTCTCACCTTAGTTAATTTCCCACTCTCGCGGCAAAATCGTATTAAATAGCTTTTCACGCTTTTGTGATAAAGTTAATTAAATTTAGATTAAAAACTTCAGCCTAAAAGGTTATTTGAGAAAAAGGGTTTTCACCGGTTATTATTAAATCCCATCAAATTAAGTTGCTACATACCGATACCGGTGGTTTAGCCGGACATATTAAATAAGGCAAACACAAGGCATAAACAGATCAATATTGCGGCAAACATGCTTATAATAATAAATGGGCAATAACAATAATAATTCAATAAAAACCTGGAGATCGAAGTAACAGAGTATAACGATTCTTGGAGTACTTGAGCAGTCCTCCACAAGTCGGCAGGCTTTGCTTCTTCAATACAAATTACTATTAAAATTAAATAAAGTGTAGTAGTTCCCCAGTGTAGGAAACTACTACTATGGCTAACTGGAAAACTAACTGGAAAAAGGGAAACTCTAAAAAGAATGGCGAATACAATAAGGCAACGGAAACAAGGTTGTTGGAAAGAAAAATTGCTAAAATCTAGAAAGCTGAAAACTAAATTGCAGAGCGTAAATCTAAAAGTCGGCCTTCTCAATTTTTCCATTCTGGTCCTTTATATAGTGTCCTCTAGGTCTTGGTGGTTGAGAAAATCAAGGGAGACTTGGTCTTGAGTGAAGAATCCGTGGGAATAAGTTTGTTGGAGGAGATTTAGGCACGTTTGGGTGCCTGTGGCTGACTGTTTCACAGCGCAAATTATGGCCATGTGACGCTCGTCATGGGCCTGTGAAGGTCGTCACAGTCTGGGTCGTGACGAGCGTCGTGAATCTGTGACGGTCGTCACATCAGCAAAATCTGTATTTCTGCTTTTTTGCCTTTTCTGGTTTTTCTGTGCTTTTTCACCTGTTTCTTCTTCTTTTTCTTCCTTTTCTTCATTTTTCTCTTTGGTGCATGGAGATTTAAATACCTGCAAAAACAACACGAATACTTGTGCAATAATCGGGATATTAGTCTAAATGGTGTGATCTTTGAGTGTAAATTAAGGCAATTATCTGATGTGTTTTCGCGTTATCAAAGGCTTAGGTAAAGAGATAAGTGGGTATATGGCACCAATGATTCGCGTCTCAATTGGGTTTGAGTCCCAACCATGGCGGACATGGGGGAAAGGTGGACACCTAAGTGTATTAGAGTCCCATACGGTGAAAGATACTCAAAGTGGGTTCGAGTCCCATACGGGTGATGATTCTTAAAAATGGGTTTGAGTCCCATAGGGGAACCTAATATCCACCGTGAAAATTGAATCATATGGGCATGCGTGAACTAAGCATTGGCCTAGACGTAGGTCCGGTTGGGGATCGATGTTGCGTGAATCCGAATAGTGATTTGTTAAGTGGATGCACTCAAGTGACATGTTTCTATACATTGTGAATATCCCTCGGTTACTCAAGTCCTAATTACATTGTGTGAGTGATACACAAGTAACGAAAGGTGAATACTTAAGTTAGAAATCAGGTAGCAACCATGTAGAGCCGATTGGACCCATAGGATAGGGGGACTCACTGAGATTATTATCTCACCCCATAAATGTTGTTGTTTTTCAGGTGTTTTTGTAGGTTTGATTAAGAGGAGTTGCTTGATGATGTTTCAACGTTGTTGTGATGTTGTGATCTTCCACTGTGGATTTTGTACAATGGTAGATATTGTACATAATCTTAGATTTTTATTTAGGCACTTTCCATATCTTGTACCACATGTTATATCTTTTATTTTGGTCAAGTATGTAAATGATGCCTTTAGGCTCTTATGTTGTATCAGTACCAAATAATAACACTTGTATGATATTATTCTAGATATATATTATATGGGTTGTTACACGACATATGAAATGAAGATGTCTCTAGATGCCATCTCTCCACAAATGCGGACATCAGGTTTGTGTCTATCTTCGTCAAACTGGTTCTCTGAAGTGAAGATAATCCAGACCTAGAAATCCAACTCTCCATCTGTTTTGGAAGAGCTTATGGAACCCTCAATGTCAGCTTAAGTCCGTGTCCAGCAACCTTCAACTCTTTCTTCAGACCTCTCTCCTGAAAAAAATTAAACACATATTATAAAACACAATATAAAATATTCAAATATTATTCAATATCAAATATACGTCATTTACTTACCTCGAACTATAAATGTCGAGCAACATGATGCTACTACTTTACCAAAAGAGACGTATTGTACGGTCCTCCTGAAAAGTCAATCGGCTCTACTGCGGATGTAGATGTGTCTCTTCCTAAAGCATGATCTGGAATTCTATAGTCCTTGCCTCGTGTTCGAGCCATTATAAAAAAAAAATTAAAATTTAAAAAAAAATGCACCGCAACACTTCTTAAAAGAGTTTCAGTGTAAAAAAACCAACCACAATTTCGGAACACTTTTAGGAAGACTTCTGGTGAAAATAATGAAAAACCGGAAGTCTTTTAAGAAGAGTTTCAGTTAAAAGTTTGAAAATCGGATGTCTTTTACGAAGAGTTCCGATGAACTGGAGAGAATCGAAGCACTTACTAAATGTGTTTCGGTGTATTAAATGTGAATCTGAACACTTACTCAATGAGTTCCGATTTGCACCAATGAATGTGTTGTTCTGGAAGTATTGAAGCGAAAGTGAAGTAAAAAATGGAAATTTAAAAAATATAGCTTATTTATATGAAGGTATTTTGGTCCAAAAAATTATAATGTAGGGATAGAGGGATAATTGATAGGGTATGGGATACAATTTTCTATCTTTCATATGTATCTCTTTCAAACCAAAAACACTGATAAGGTTGGTTTGGATTGACTTAGACTTATTATTGATTATCATAGTTGTAAGACCCCAATTTTGTCCCTAAGATCCCTCATGGCATCATATCATATCATTGCATTGCCTCAAGGATCATTGGACACCTTGCTTCCTTCCCTGTGGGTGGGATCTTTTTTTGAGTGGTTCTTGATCACCAAGCATTCCTTGCATTTATATGTCATTGCTTTTCTTTTAATCACTAACCAAAAGTACAAAAATATGTCATCTAACCTTTGTTTTGCAGATGAAGCAATAACAGGTCAAGTACATCAAAGGCATTCATTGAGCAATAAATGGTGGTTATTCTTGAGATTTGGACCCCACAATCATTCACAAGAGTTCACATGAATTATGATGTCATTTTGAATCAAGATCCCAAGTGATAGAGGCTTGAATTTCATCAGAACATTTTCAGGTCATCTGAAGACTTAGAAAGTCAACTGCAAAGTCAATTGTGGATTTGGAGGTGGGAAGTGATTAGAAATACTTCATTCATGTCCAAACAAGTCTCATTTGACATTTCAAACACTCACATTGAAGAATTTGAGGTCCAGTCAAAATTTTCCCAAAATAGAAAGTGACCCATAATTTGAGATTTCCAAAAATGGAAGGGTTTTGGGCCAAATTCAACTCAATCTTACATCATCAAAAAAGCTTCAAATGAAATTTTGTTCAACATGAAAGTTGTATATCTTTCTCTCCCATTTCCAAAATGTCCAAGATCATGGATTTATGATGTGTGGTTGAGGAGATATGATCAAATCATTGCCAAATATGCATGGGACTTCAAATGGCCATATCTTTTGATTCAAAGCTCCAAAATGAGTGGTTCTTTTTGCAATATTCTCCTCTTGACCTCTAATTTCCAAATCATGCATCACATTACATAAAATCTCATCACATGATCACTTGATATTCCATGTCTTTTTTGGAGGGAAATTGCAAAATTCAAAAATGGTGCATTGTATGGACTTTCTACCATTGCCATTGAGTTTAAAAGAGGATTTTAAGTGAGAATGATGAGGCAAAGGGTACTGTTCACGTGCAATTAGCCCATGCACCATGCATTTTGGAAATTTTGCAAAACACCTTATTTCACTTAACCAAATTAATTATGGATTATCAAGTTGATTAAGAAGGCATATATATACTTTAATCCTAACAGAATTGAAGGAGGTTAATCACAATTCACATTTCTAGATCCAAATTTCTCTCTCACTCCAAATTTTTCTCTCATTCATAATTCAAATTTTTTCCAAAGAACCTTGCAATTTTACTTCATATACTTGTTGCCTAGCTTTGATTCTGTGCATATCAAGTGTTGAATTGGTGAATTCGTGCAAGAATCAAGTGGTGGAAGTTCATGAAGTTGAAAATGGAGTTTCTGTTTTGAGCTAGATCCAGCACCATTTAAGCTTCAATTGCTTCATCAAACTTCATTTCAAGCATTGTAGAGTAGATTTGGACCAATACAAGCTGTGGATCGTGTGAATTCAAAGGTTCTGCTCTTCAAGACGTCATAATTCGAACCTTTTAATTTTGAAATCCATGTATATATTATTGTAGATCTTGTTCTCCTGGTAATTCTGGTGAAAGAATCGTGTGATTTGATGCCTTATTGACTGAGTTAGGGTTGATTCAAGTTTTATGCATGAACTTTCTCTTGCTCGATTCTCTCTTGATATGTAGAATTAGGCTTAGCTCTTGTTTGATCCATGATCTCCATGAAAAATACTGTATGTTGATGTATTCATTTGGAATTTCTGGAAAAAATTTCTGGAAAACGCATGAAGATTGCTACTGTTCATCTTCTTCCTCATGAAGAAGATGAAGTTCATGCATTGGCAACGGTTTTGCTGGATTAGCCACGGTTCTCTGGTTTTGCATGCGTGGCCTAGGGTTTATCATGTATTGGTCCACGCATTTGCATTGTTGGCGTGTTAATTGGCTCACGCTTGTGCTGACCGAGCCACATCAGCGTTGACATGCCACGCCGTTTAATGAAACGGTGCGTTTCATGTCAAACGCGCGCCTCATTTCAAATCCACACCGGATTCGATTCCTGGTGTAGCACCTCAAATTTGCACCTCCCATTTGTACATTCATTTTCATGATTAGGTCATTAACATTAACATTGTCCACTGCATAGCATTGCATTGTCCTTTGCCCAAGTGCAAGTCATCAGACAAGATTAGGTCAACTGGTCAGGAGAATCAGTCAAGCAAGCAAGCAAGTGCATTTTCCAAGGAAACAAAGCCCTATGGTTGGTTCATCAAGTTCACATGATTCAAGGATCATTTTGAAGTGGTTTGGCCAAAGGTTGGATGCTCAGAAGTCATCAGTCATTGCACAATGCATCTGAAACCCTAGAAAGTCAACTGTGGTCAACTGTGCCTGAAATCAAGGATTTGAAGGTGGGAGTTGGTTTGAAAGGCTTCATTCATGTCCATACAAGTCTCATTTGACATTTCAAAGATCAAGATTGAAGAATTTGAGGTCAGATGAAAAGTTTCCAAAAATAGTAAGTGACCTGTAATTTCAAACTGCCAAAAATGGAAAGGTCTTCTCCTCAAATTTACATCATCATACAAGCTTCAAATGGAATTTTGTCCAACATGAAAGTTGAAGATCTTGGTCTCACCTTTCCAAAAAGTCCAAGAACATCCATTTCTCATTTATGGTTGGCAAGTTATGATCAAATCATTGCCAAAAAAAGTTGAACTTCAAGGAGGCATAACTCTTGAACCATTTGGCCAATTTGAGTGATTCTTTTTTGAGCAAACTCCATTTGACATGTTCTATCCAAATCGTTCATCACATTTAATCAAAATTCATCACATCAAAATGGCATTTTTTAAGTGACTTGAATTTAAAAAGGGAGAGTTAAAAAAGTGACTTTCAAAATATGCATTTGCCACACTTTTAAGCTTCACATTTGGTCTTAAATCAACATTTGGGATATGCTTGAGCTGAATTTCATGCACTGTAGCAATCATACATGAACATGAAGGTTACTTTGGCCATTTAACATGAAAATGCATTTTCACTAATCCTTTTGATTTTGGCTAAGCTTGATTAAGGAAGTGATTAAACAGCTCATATATATTCTTAATCATAACAGAAAATCAGATTAACATTCACAATCTCAGATCCAAAACAGAAAATTCTCAAAATTCTCTCAAATCCTCTCAAAAAATTTCAACTCTTTCCATTGATTTTTCTTCATTTCTTTGCTTGTTCCTTGCTCTAACCTTCATCTGCAGGCATTGTGGCATTGAATTGAAGCAAAACAGTGGAGAATTCATGCTGAATTGGAACTGTTGAAGAGTGCACATTCATATGGCAGTTGCAAATTCCCTCGAATTTGAGCATTGTTGAGCTAAAGATTCGACTTCATTCATCTTCCTCAACATCATTGCGCATCTGTTTTGATAATCCAGGCCTTGAGGAGCTCGAATTCAACATTTGCATCTTCATAAGGTGAGAATTCGATCATGTTAATTCTTGAAATCTTCATATGGCTTTGATAGATCTCAGTACATAGAGCATGCTGCAGCTTGAATCGTGCAATTCCATTAAGATTTGAGCAAGATATCTTGATTTGAATTTTTGATTGCAAAACTTATTTGATTCGATTCTCTTCATGTAGTTAGAATTGGATGAAATCATGATTAGATTAGTGATGTGTGTTGAATGCTGAGTCGATCCATATATGGTTTGCAAATTTCTGTGATGAAAAGTTCATGTTGATGATGAACATGAAGAACGTGTGATGAATGCTTGCATTTCGTTCCCAGACTCGTGGTAGATCTGTTTCCCGTGGCTTTTGCATGATTTTTCTGTTTGTTCCCCATGAAGCCAGTCACGTGGTGACACCTCACTTAGTGAAACGCGGCGTTTCACTAAGTGGCGCCCCATGTTGAATTTGAGCAAGGATCGATTCCGCCTGGATGCATTTTCGCCTTGGCTTTGTTGATTTATTTTCCTTCATATTTCACATGTTCATCATGCTTTGTTTACTTTTTTTTTTAATTTTTCACCATGATAATAAATTCATAACTCATTCAATACAAATCCAAATTGATTGAAATTTTTTGTATGATGATCCTTGTAATCTCTAGATTTTTTTGATGATTTTTAATAAAATTGTGCACATGTGGATTTCTGTTTTGGCTTAGGGTTTGTGTGAACATGCCATTTGTTGCACCATGTTTACTATTTTGATCATGAAATGATGATGCTTAATTGGAAATTCTTGAAATTTTACATGTGTGTTCTAGACATCTTAAGGAGCATTTGGATATGTGGTTTGTGATTTTTGAGTTTCTGGATTGTGAGATATGACCTGATCATTAGAGGTGTGACAATTTGTGTCACACCATTTCATGTCCAACTTCTTGATTTTTGTTACCATGCCATATGAACTCAAAATAATCTGGATTTTTGCATGTTGATACTTATGAATGTTGAGTTTGAATGTGAATTTTCCTGGAATTTTTGAATGCATTTCCTATTTGTTTGAGATTTTCTCCCCTGTTTGACCAAATGTGGACTTTTTATGAGACATGATTTTATTTTATTTGTGAAATCCTTGTGGTTAATTGGATGGACTTGAAATTTGGCATGTGTATTATAGACATCTTGAAGTTTGCCATGGCTTTGATTTCATTCATTTATCATGCTTGGTCTCTGTTTTATGATTGCTTGAAGTGGATGCATGTTTTGATGCCTTGTATGAGCTTGTTTGAACTTGGCTTTACTTTATAAATTTAATTAACTTGTTTCCCTTGGTCCAAATAACTTGAAATTTTGTGTGATTGTCATGTTATGAATGTTGTTTGACCATGAATTGTTTGGGGATTTATTGAAATGTTTGTGAATTGATTTGAGTTGAATCTTTTTGTTTGGTTCTTTGAGGTTCTAAATTGCATGTTTTGCACTCTTTGCCTTATGAAATGATAATGGTAAATGATATGAACATGAAACCACTTGGATTTGTTTCTTATTTGATTGATTTTGATTTTTGATAAGTTTCATGTTCTGTTTTGACTTTTTGTTCTCATTTTGACCCTAGTCTTGTACTAGTGGTTTGTGTTCTCACATTTGAGCTTTGTTTCAGGTTAAGAGCACAATTGCTTATGCTTGATGATGTGCACTCAATTGGAGTTGGCTTATAGCTTGTTTATGACTAACTTGAGTTTGTTTTGTAGGCATTGAGACTTGAACTTGTGCCTTATGGCTTGCACCTTTGTGCATTGATGCTTGTTATCTGTTTATGCTGTGGACTTGTAGTTTTCTGTTTGACTTGTGTTTGTCTGGTATACTGATTATGTTGGATTGATTTCAGGTACCTTAGTTGCTATAGTTCCCTTGTGAACTTGTGTTTGCTTTGCTTGCTAGCTTGAGCACTGAGGTATAATGATCTCTTCTCCATGTAGTCTGGAAGACCTGGCCTGTTACTTGGCCAGGCACCTGTCTGAAGTCCTCCTTAAGAGGCAATGTTTGTGCTTGTTTATTTTTGTCCCCAAGCAGGAAAAGACCTTTGTTAAGGCAATTGGCAGACACAAGAGGTGTGTAGTCCACCTCCTGCTATTCTGTTGAGTCGTCCCTTGGCTCACATCACATGTTGATGCCTTGTGGACATTAACCCAAGATCAGTTGAGTCAGTGTCACAAGTGTAGAAGGGTTCCCACTTTCTGGACCCACACTTCATTGTCTGAAGCTCTCCCTGGCCAGGGATAAGAGCTGTGAAGTCTAATCTTCACTCACCTTTCATCTGGCTTCACCTTGACTCTCAATGTCAAGGTTAAGAGCTAACATTACCCTTCCAGTTGGCTTGCTCTTGCAGCCTAACCTTTTGTTTGAGCCCCACTTGGTGTGTATATAGTGTGTGCTATCTGTAATTGTTTGCTTTGCTATTGCCTGTGCTTTAGGTTTAGCTTGCTTCCTGTGCAAGTTAGATAGCAACCTTGACTTAGGGATGATTATGCATGATAACATCTAGGCTCGAGTTAGTCTCCCTAGTTGTGTCTCCCTCTGTTATCTGGTTAGGCTAGTCTTGTGTCCCTGCGTAGGGGAACTACGTCGCCCTGATCCTCATACCAGATGAGGTACGTAGGCAGGAGATGAGCTGATCTCTCCGGGCGCCCTTTTTATTTTGTCTTGTGTGTGTTAGGAGATGGATGTAAGCCCAGCGATTAGCATTCTGTATCCTCTTGTTGTGTGCTTGGAGTCCGGTATAAGTCCATCAAGTGGCATCTGGTTTCCAGTGTGGGTGTGTTTTGGTTCGGAATCTGATGTAAGTCCAGCGATTGGCATTCAGATTCCACGTTTGCCTGTGGTTTTGTTTGTGTGTGTGAGCCGAGCTACGGATGCTCTGATTCTTCTCCAGTCAGAGGAGATACGTATGCATAGGATGCGACATCCTAGCGAGCATGTTTTCCCCTAGTCCGAACTACTTAGACTCTGATGTCTATGCTTGATAGACTAAGTAGGCCCAGGATGCGATATCCTGCCGAGTCAGTCTTGTTTGTTTTCTTGTGTCTCTTTCAGCCAGTGTGTTTGATGTTTTGAGCAGTGTTTTAGCAACCATTATTCCTTCCTTTTGTGCGTGGATCCCGTCGAGTACGACGAATGTGTAGGGGTGCTAATACCTTCCCTTCGCATAACCGACTCCCGATCCCATTCTCTTTGGTCGCGAGACCATGCTTTTTCCAGGTTTACTTCGAGCGTTTCCTTTCCCTCCTTTGGGATAAATAACGCACGGTGGCGGCTCTGTTGTTCTTGTTTCCCGCCGGTTTTTCGCGTAATGCGACAGCTGGGGACCGAAGAGAAGTTGACCTCTTGCTGGTCCATCTTCCCTAAGAGAGTCTCTCCTAGCGCTCTCTAGGTTAGGGTTTTGGTTGCTGTTTGCTGTTATTTATTGCATTCATTTATTTACTGTTTGCATTTATTGTGTGCATTAATGTTTGCATTCATTCATATTCATCTGTGCTGGCTGTGTTGTGTTTCTCTGTTTGGGGTGGGAGTTACTCGAGGTAAAAGGCCCAATACCCAGGCTATGAGTGAAATCTAGGAAACCTAGGAATAGAGTGATTCATGGGAAGCGGGTGGTATGCGCCACTTAGCGGAACATTGATATCACGAGCAGTTCAGACCCTGGTGGGATATTATCGTTACATACTTCGGGTGTGTATATGATGGTATTCTGCGAAAGGTTATTTATGTTGCGTTTCTTTCGACCTTACCCTGGCCTAGATGACACCCGTGAGTGGGGAGGGAATGATCATTATTACAGATACAGTTGGTGACTTGTCGGTGACTAGTTGGTGACTTGTGGTCCTGTTGGTGACTCGGTTTTCCCAGATTGGGTTCAGATGACAGTTTATCAGTTGACTTTGGGTTTCAGATGAATTGTGGTTCAGAGTTCAAGCCGAAGCTTCGATCCTGTGTTCGGAGATGCACAGCCTGCCAGTCTTGTCTGCATCATCTGCATCATAGCATGTTTATTTTCAAAAGAAACGCAATAAAAGAAATTAAAAAAAAAAGAAAAAGAAAAAACTAATCCCTGCATGCATATCATTTCTCAGGTACATTCCAGAGCTTGTTCACTGAGAGAGATGGCAACAGTCCCAGAGCCGAAGCGGAAGACTTGTTCCTACAGCTTTCATCGTGAGCCTTTGACGTCTCTGATAGAGTTGAGCAACCTTGTGACTAGTAATCATCTGAGGGGGTTCGTGGATCAGTATGGGGATATTCTGACACTGTTGAAGATGGTAGTCGACCCAGTGCCGTTGCAGACTCTTCTTCAGTTCTACGACACAGAGCTTCGATGCTTCACCTTTCAAGACTATCAGTTGGCGCCTACTCTCGAGGAGTACTCCATTCTGTTGAATGTTCCTATCCAGCATCAGGTGCCTTTCTTGGACGTGCCTAAGGAAGTTGATTTCAGAATTGTTGCCAGAGCTCTTCATTTTGGTATCAAGGAAGTCAGTGATAGTTGGAGGTCCAGTGGGGATGTTGTTGGTTTGCCTTTGAAGTTTCTGCTGAGAGTTGCTAGAGGAGAAGCAGAGAAGGGAAATTGGGAAGCTTTCCATGCTCAGTTAGTTGTTATGATCTATGGGATCGTCCTGTTTCCGAGTATGCCCAACTTCGTGGACTATGCTGCAGTCTGTATTTTCATTGGAGGAAATCCAGTTCCTACTCTGTTAGCTGACACTTACTATGCTATCCACAGTAGGCATGGTAAGGGTGGGGCTATCAGATGTTGTCTCCCACTGTTGCTCAGATGGTTCATGTCTCTCCTGCCAGTCAGTGGACCTTTCGTGGAGGCTCATAGCACTTATAGGTGGACTCAGAGGGTTATGTCTCTTACTTCGTATGATATCAGATGGCAGTCATATCGGATGGATGTGCGGGATGTCATTATGAGTTGTGGAGAATTCCGGAATGTGCCACTTGTGGGGACTAAGGGTTGCATTAATTACAACCCAGTTCTTTCTCTACGCCAGTTGGGGTTCGTGATTAGTGGAAGACCACTTGAAGTTGAGATAGCTAAGAGTGTGTATTTTGAGAAGCGAAGCGACCCTGTTAGATTGGAGCAGGTAGGAAGAGCCTGGAAGTCTATTGGTGTCCAGGATGGAGCTGTCTTAGGGAAAAAGTTTGCCATTGCTATGCCTGATTACACTGATTGGGTCAAGAAGAGAGTGGAAACTTTGTTGTTGCCCTATGATAGGATGAATCCGTTGCAAGTGCAACCGCCTTTGATCCTTGCTGAGAGTGTACCTGCTGAGCAGTACAAGCAAGCCCTGATGGAGAATCGCCGTTTGAAGGAGAAAGAGCAAGATGCCCAGATGGAGTTGTATCAAGCCAAAGCTGATAGGTTGAACCTGACTCATCAACTCAGAGACATCCAGAGTGCAGATGTTGGTGGAGTGAGGAGCAAGAAGAGATCTTATGCCGAGATGGAAAACTTGTTGGATGCAGAGCACCGAGAGTGTTTGAGATTGCAGAGAGCTAAGGCCAGTTATCTGAAGAAGATCAGAGACTTGGAGAAGCAACTCAGAGACAAAGATATCTGTAGCACCTCAAATTTGCACCTACATTTTGTACATGCATTTTCATCATTAGTTCATTAACATAATATAGTCCACTGCATAACATTGCATTGTCCATTTGCCCAAGTGCAAGTTCAGCTGACAAGTTAGGTCAAACTGGTCAGGAGATCAGTCAATCAAGCAGGCGAGTGCAATTTTCATTGAGCCAAGGCCCTAGGGTTGGTCCAACATGTTCACATGACCTAGGGGTCCTTTTGAAGTGTTTTGGTCAAGGTTTGATTGCTCAGAAGTCATCAGTCATGGCTCAGTTCACCAGAAACCCTAAAAAGTCAACTGTTGGTCAACTGTGCATTTGATCAGGGATTTGAAGGTGGGAATTGGTTTGAGAGGTCTCATTCATGTCCATATAGGCCTCATATAACATGTCAAACACCATCATGGAAGAATTTGAAGCCAGACAAGAAATTTCCAAAAATAGAAAGTTGACCTGTAATTGGAGTTTGCCAAAAATGGAAAGTCTTGATCCTCAAACTTACATCATGATACAAGTTTCAAATGAATTTTTTCCCAACATGAAAGTTGAAGATTTCGTTCTCCCATTTCCAAAAAGTCCAAGAACACTCAATTCCCATGTATGGTTGGCAAGTTATGATCAAATCATTTTCAGAAATTTTTGAACTTCAAAAGGCCATATCTCTCAAACCATTTGGCCAAATTGGGTGGGGTTTTTTGCAACAAGTCACATTTGATCCCCTCTTTCCAAAAATGTAACCATCATTCACCAAAACATCATAGATCAAAATGGCATTTTTGGAATGGCTTTGAATTATTTCAAGTGTGGTACAAAAATGAATTTTTGAATTAAACATTTTCAATCACTTTGGCCATTTGAATAAGTTCAGAAATGATGTTTTGGTTGTGTTAAAGGCCCAATTTCGCAGCTTTTGCTCATACACCATGCACTTAGGCCAAAATGCTCAAATTAGCAAAACTGCTCATTAAACCAAATTGTGATTAGC
Organism: Lathyrus oleraceus; assembly: GCF_024323335.1. NCBI lineage: Eukaryota > Viridiplantae > Streptophyta > Magnoliopsida > Fabales > Fabaceae > Lathyrus > Lathyrus oleraceus. The sequence goes on along the minus strand of NC_066580.1, from coordinate 397,527,491 downwards.
ATTCACTTAGCAGACCTTAAACAGCACATATAAGGTTCATTTTCTACTCAATGAAGCCCTAGCAGCCAACATACAAGACAGAAAAATCTCACTCTCTCAAATTGGACATTTTTGCATTTTTTAACTTTGCTCTGAAAACTTGAAAAGCACACGAGCTGGCTGTTGTTGCTTCATCATCTACCATCATCTTTGAGTCCATTCCAACCTTTAATCTCCAACTGTAAAGCCATTCCACGACTGTTTTCTCCAAGCACTCATCAATGGCAGGCTGGGATTGAAGTAAAACCAAGCACTCTCGAGCTAACTTTCTTCACTATTCATCTTGTGGAGGCCTATAGCACATCTGTTTCATCACCAAACCACCAAACAACAACTATATCACAGCTGCTCTTCACTTTTGGTAAGTTTTCGACTCTCACTATTTGCTAAACCATGCCATGCTTATGATAGATCTCACTTTGCTGATTCTAATGAGCTTTAAATCACATGAAATGGTTGGCTATTTTGAAAGTTATGTTGTTTTAAAGTTTGATGTTGAAATAAGTTCTTGCTCGATTCATGTTGTTTAAGTTGATTTAGTGAAAATGATGTTTGGATTTGTAATGTGTGACGTTTGCTGAGTTGATTGGTATGCCCATTGCTTATTTCTGGGCGAAATTTTTCTTCACGATTTGGGGAAGATGATGAAGTGGTTACTGTACACTAAACCCTAGCCATTTCCGTTTCCTGTTCACGTGGTGTGCATGCGTTTTCACTGTTTCATTGCCTGGACCAATCAGGACATTTCGTTTGCCTGGCCAAAACGCCGCGTTTTGTTTAGTTGGCCAAGTATTTACCAGTTTGCCATCGTGACCAATTATTTGATTAAATCATGTTGGTTTTTAATGTTTATTTCAATTTGGATACATCAACTTACAAAATTCATAAGTCCTTCATTTTAAATCCAATTTTCATGGGAATTTTTGCATTGTGTTCATATGGATCTCTATTATTTAATCATGATTTTTCCTGATTTTTTGATGAGTGGATTTTAATTGGTACTAGGGTTTGTGACATGTGCTCATATTTTGTACACTTTGCCAAAACATTTGTGAAATGATGATGCTTTATCCAATGGCTTTGAATATTTTTGTGCTCAAACTAGACACATTCATGGTGATTTTGGTGTAAAGTTTGTGAATTTATCATCTCTGGTTTGTGAGTTATGATTTTTTGAATTAGGGTGTGACAATTTGTGTCACACCATTGATGTCTAACTTCATGATTTTCATTACCATGCTTCTTGACCTCAAATTGGCTTGATTTTTTTGCATGAATGTACTTATGGATGTCTAGTTTACATGTGATTTTTTTTGTGGAATTATTTGTGGCATTTCTTAATTGTTTGAGATTTTTCTCCCCTGTTTGGTCTTATGTTGACTTTTTGTGACACATGCTCCCATTTCATCTGTGAAATTCTCATACCTTATTAGATGGACATGAAATTTGATATGTGATTAGTAGACATCTTAAGCTTTGCCGTGGTTTTGATCCCATTCATTTCTCATATGCTATCACTGTTTTATGAATTATTCAAGTTGGTGTATGTTTGGTTGACTTCTTTGAGTATGCTTGAACTTGCCTTGCCTTTCTTATTTTCATTGACCAACTTACTTTGATCCAAATGAGGTGAAATTTGATATGCATATCATGTTATGGATTATGTTTGAGAATGAATTATTTGATGATTTTTGGAATTGTTTATGATTGGTTTTGAGTTGAGTCTTGCTGTTGACTTCTATGAGCTTCCATATGCCATGCTTTGACTTCTTTTTGCTTATAAAATGATGATAATGATTGATATGAATGTGAAACCAATTGGGTTTATTTCTTGATTGTTTGAACATGATTTTGGAAACTTGCCACTTGTTGTTTTGACTTTCTTATCTCTTTTTGACCCTAGGCTTGTCCTAGTGGTCTTGTTGCTCATGTTTAAGCTTGTTGTTTCAGGTTAAGCAACAAATGCTTCAAAGAGATTAATACCAGTTGCTTGAGTTTGATGTTTTATCATGGACTAACTTGTGTGTTTTGTAGGTTGTTTAGCCCACTTGCTTTGAGCTTGTGCTTTGCACAACTGATTGACTGTATTATCTGTTTGGTTTATGTCGTTTGTTCTAACTTTGTGTCTGATATACTAACTGTGCTTGACTGATTTCAGGTACTTTAGTTGCTTTTAGTTCCTTGTGAACTTTGCTTTGCTTTGCTTGATAAGCAATTTGCATTGAGGTATAATTCCTTACTCCATGTAGTCTGGAAGACCTGGCCTGTTACTTGGCCAGGCAACTGTCTGAAGTCCTCCTTAAGAGGCAATGCTTGTGTGTGTTTACATTTGTCCCAAGCAGGAAAAGTCCTTTAAATAAGGCAATTGGTGGATATAAGAGATATGTAGTCTATCTCCCACTATTCTGTGAGTCTTCTCCTTGCTCCCATGACATGGTTGTAGCATTGAGATCCTAACCCAAGATCTATCGAGTCAATAATCTGTGGAGAGAGTTCCTACTTTCTGAACTCCCACACCTTCTGATATTCAAATGTTCTCCCTGACCAGGGATAAGAGCAATGAGGCACACCCCTCATATCCTTTCATCTGCTTCACCTTGGCTCTTAATGTCAAGGTTAAGAGCACCATTAACCCAGTTACAGAGGTTTGTTTGTTGAGGTTGATATGACCCCTCGACTAAAACCTAACCTTGATTGAGCCCATTGTTTGCATATAGTGTGTGCTACTTGTGCTTGTGTGTTTGTTTGACTTGCTTCCTGTGCAAGTTAGGTTTAGTTTAGCTTGCTTCCTGTGCAAGTTAGGTTTAGTTTGGCTTGCTTCCTGTGCAAGTCAGGGTTAGGATAGGCTTGCTTCCTGTGCAAGTTAGCTAGAAACCTTAACTTAGGGATGATTTGCATGATAACATCTAGGCTCGAGTCGTAGTCTCCCTAGTTGTGTCTCCCTCTGTTATCTGGTTAGGCTAGTCTTTCTCCCCTCTGTAGGGGAACTACATCGCCCTGATCCTCGTTCCAGACGAGGTATGTAGGCAGGAGACCGTGCGAGGTCTCTCCGGGCACTTTTTTTCTTTTTGTGTGTGTTGTTTGACGATTGCTAGGCTCGAGTTCCCGACTCCTTAGCAATTTGTTGTCTGTTTGTTCTTGTTGTGTGCTTGGAAGCCGGTATAAGTCCATCGAGTGGCATCTGGGTTCCAGTGTGCGTGTGTTGGTTTGGATGCTGATGTAAGTCCAGTGATTGGCATTCGGGCTCCACGTTTGCCTTTGCCTGTTTTTGTGTGCGTGTCAGCCGAGCTACGAATGCTCTGATTCTCCTTCGTCCAAGGATATACGTATGCATAGGACGCGATATCCTAGCGAGCATGTGTCGTTTCCCCAGTCCGAACTACTTTGACTCTGATGTATATGCCTGATAGACTAAGTAGGCCCAGGATGCGATATCCTGCCGAGTCAGTCTTGTTTGTTTTCTTGTGTCTCTTTCAGCCAGTGTGTGTGTGTGTGAGCAGTGTTTTTAGCAACCATTTTCCTTTCTATTGTGCGTGGATCCCGTCGAGTACGACGGATGCGTAGGGGTGCTAATACCTTCCCTTCGCATAACCGACTCCCGATCCCATTCTCTTTGGTCGCGAGACCATGTCTTCTCCAGGTTTACTCTGAGCGTTTCCTTTCCCTCTTTTGGGATAAATAACGCACGGTGGCGGCTCTGTTGTCCTGTTTTCCCGCCGGTTTTTCGCGTAATGCGACAGCTGGCGACTCTGCTGGGGAGTCCATAGATGTTGACCTGTGCTGGTCCATCTTCCCTAAGCGAGTCTCTCCTAGCGTTTTAGGATAGTTTAGGTTGCTTGTGTTGCTTTATTTATTTTATTTATTATTCTGACTGTGTATATATTTGCATAAATATTTGCATGCATCATACTACCATGTTGCCGTCCTCTGTGCAGGTGGTTCCTCTGTTTTGGGGTGGGTGTTCTGAGTGGGGCTAAAACCCAGGCCCGAGTATACACCTAGGATTAGTGTGGTCTCATGTTGCCTCCTTCATGTTAGGTCAATATGTGCCTGGCAACGTGATGTACCACAAGCCGGACGAGGTTCATTTGATAGTGCTCTCCTCTGTGGGGTACTCCACTTTGTTTGAGTTACTTCATTTGAGTTGTTGACTCTGGTGACCGATCATTTCCCGGATTTTTGGTTTAGACGATCTCAGGAGAGCTACAATGGCACACCCGAAAGGGCGAACCCATTGAGTATCTCTGCCCGATTGTCGAGACTATTATCCGCCTTAGGATGACCTGATTAGAATTTACCTGTGAGGGGAGGGTGGTTCTTACAGATGCATGTTCAGATGGTGACTTTGTTGGTGACTTTTGGTTCCGTGGATCAGAGTCCTATTTATGAGTCGGATTTATGGTCATTTATCGCCGAGACGCCGGAGTGCTGTCCGAGTTATTTATCAGTGGGGATCCGTTTATTTCAGGATTCCCTGGGCCGATTCAGAGGATTATGGGTATTTGCTCAAAGATTGTCTGATGGTGATGATGGTGTATCTGTCAGTGCCGTTTATTTCGGAACCCTTGAGTTGGATTTATGGTTACATATTCCTTCAGATGGTTGTGATCAGTTCAGAGATCAGGGCTTCAGTGCAGATGATCAGATGACTCGGAGGATGGCAGTGCATTGCATTCATTCATCAGCATCATTACATCTTGCATTTACCTGCATCTAACACATGTTTATCCATATGCAGGGACATTTTGATCGAGATCCTGGTTGAGAGACTTTCTGCTCAGATATGAGGACCGGTTTGAAGCATGATGTTGCCTACAGTTTCTTTGACCCAGAGATTGGTGTGCTGAAGGAGATGATAGCATTGATTACACCCAACCATGTAGGGATGTTCATAGAGTCATACGGTAGTATCCTGAAGCTGGTTTTCAGACTCGCTGACAGCGACAGAAGCGCCATTCATACCCTTCTCCAGTTTTATGACCCGGGTCTGAGATGCTTCGTGTTTCCAGATTATTTGTTAGGACCTCTGATGGAAGACTATGCTAGCATTCTGGGTATGCAGATCCGTGATCAGATTCCTTTCCATGCTACTAGGGTGGAGCCTGATGTCCTTGGGATTTCCCGTGCTCTTTATTTGAGTCCGGAAATGATCAAGGAGGGTTTGAAGGAAAAGGGGAAATTACCTGGATTTCATTTGAGTTTCTTGGAAGCTAATGCCAAGGAACATGCTGCTGTGGGTGATTGGAAGACGGTTGGTGCTTTGATTGCTGTGAGCATTTATGGTGTCATTCTGTTTCCTAATCAGAAGAACTTTGTGGACCATAATGCTATCAGATTGTTCATGCAGAGAAACCCTATTCCTACTTTGATCGGAGATGTCTATTACTCGGTTCATAACAGGAACGAGAAGAGACGTGGGGGTTTGATCCGATGCTGTGCTCAGTTGCTGTCCAAGTGGTTTATGGGGTATTTGCCTTCCCGAGGTGCTTTTGCTCATCTTGATCCTACTGTCAAGTGGTCAGTCAGATTGATGGGTTTGCGGGCCACTGACATAGCTTGGACTCATAACGGTATGGCTGGACGGGATTTCATATATAGCTGTGGGAGTCTTCCTAATGTGCCTCTTATCGGAGTTTAGGGTTGCATCAATTACAACCCAGTGCTTCTTAGGAGACAGATGGGGTTTGCTGTAGAGGGTCCTCCTCTCGGGCGAGATATCCAGGAGTCCTTTTACTTCCCGATTGATGGCAATCAGGCCAAGCTGAGGCAAGTATTGGATGAGTGGCGTGATATCCAGAGAAAGGGCAAAGTTCCGTATGGCAAGGTCAACTGCCAGTATTTTCCTCTATTTAATGATTGGTTGCGGAAGAGGATAGAGTTCACATTTTTACCATTTCCGGGAGGTGATCCTTGGTGTCCTATGATTGAGGGTCCGACTTCTTCTGTCAGTATGGAAGAGTTCCTTGAGATGAAGAGGGCCAGAGATCAGTTGCTTGCAGAGAAAGCAGAATTGGAGATGAGTGTTGCTCGGATTCAGACGGCTAACCAGGAGATCAAAGTGAAGATGGAAGATCAAGACAAGCGACATGCCTTGGAAGCAAAGCGCTTTGAGAAGGATACAGCCTACTATGGGAAGGTCAGTCAGGCTTTGGCATCTTCAATAAAGGAGCACGACATCACCAAAGATAGATTGGCTAGAGCTTCAAAGGTCATTGAGGATCAGAAGAGGAGACAAATCTTGGTGAGGGATCAGAGGGATGCCAGAGTCAGAGTTCTCATTGCTGAGTGGGAGGCCAAGCTGAAGGTTAAGGAAACGGAGAATGTGAAGATCATCGCTGAGAGGGATCATTATATGGCAGAGAGAGATCATTACTTCAGGCAGGCGAAGATTCACCAGAAGGAGGTGGGAAGATTACAACAGGAGAACACCGAGCTCAGATTCGCCGTAGAGTTCGCGAGGATGGAAGCTGAGATAGGGCCATCTGTGGGACCCTCATCAGGCTAGCCTTTCAGTTGTGTTGGATTACCGTCAGGCTTGTTGACGGAATTCATTTGCTTGTATTTCTTTCCGGATTCTGGAGATTTGTATCTGATTTGATGTATGACTAGGGCACTTATTGTGCATTTTGTTATGTGAGGGTTATTTTCATTCAGTGATTGATCTTCAAGCTTGATTTGCTTTACCGTATGCACTCACAAGTGCACACATGGTTGGGGGTGTTTTTCTAAATCATATATCTCTGGTTTGTATGACGAAATCAACTGCTGACTGTCAGAATATTACTGCCGGATTATTATTTGTCTCGATGAAGCCAGGATCGAGAGACAAAGTGTTCCTCATGTGGATAAACACTGCATTCATGCATAATCATAATAACTTGTGTTTTATTTTGCAGGTATCTGTTGCTAACGTGCTTGATTGTTTCAGGAATCATTGCTCGTGCTCGCAGAGTTGTACCTTTGCACTCAACCCGACCTCACAGATACTTCACGAGGCGCAACACTCCTCGACTGATGGATCTTCCAAATACTGATATCCTTGAGCTGAAGGACAAGATGACTGAGCTGATCAACATCATGCAGGGTTTTGCAGTTGGTCAGAAAGCTCTAGCGGATAAAGTCGAGAAGCTCGAGCGGGCTTCAGCAGCAAACAGTGGTGTAAACTTGGACGGTGTCTCCAACCAGGGGCTGGGTGGTTCTAGAGATGGTGGAAAGAGAGCAACGGTGGGTATGGCGAATAACATCGCTGAGGGTTTCGGTGCTGCTGGTGGTCAACCGGGACAGAATTTGAAGGATAGTCTGTTTCCTCCATTCTTCGGGGTTGAGGATGACAGAGAGGAAGACAGGGAAGCAGACCAGTTCTCGATGCATAATGAACCTTTTGGTCAGTACAGTGCTCCGCCGCAGAACAAAGAGATTCAGCTGCTGGCTGAAAAGATCAGAGCTCTGGAGAGCTATGCCACTCCTGGGGTGGTAAACATGTCAAACATGGGGATAGTGGAGGGGATTGTGATCCCGCAAAAGTTTAAAGCGCCCGCGTTTGATCGCTATAATGGGAGTTCCTATCCCGAGACTCATCTGTAGGCTTTTGTCCGCAAGATCTCAGCTTACACCATGGACCAAAAGCTGTGGATGTACTTCTTCCAGGACAGTCTGTCCGGAGGCTCACTGGAGTGGTACACCAAGCTCAAGTCCTCAGATATCAAGAATTGGCAAGATCTGGGGGACGCATTCTTTAAACAGTATCAGTTCAATGCTGATATGGCCCCGAGTCGTACCCAGCTGCAGGGTATGTCTCAAAAGAATAACGAAGGGTTTAAAGAATACGCTCAGAGGTGGAGGGAGTTGGCTGCCAGAGTGCAACCTCCACTAGTTGACAGAGAGATGTCTGATCTCTTTATGGGGACTTTGCAGGGGGTGTATGCTGAGAGGATGGTTGGTTGTCCGGTAACCAACTTTTCAGATATAGTTGTGGCTGGGGAGAGAATTGAGAGCTGGTTGAAGCTCGGGAAGATTCAGGGTGTAGCTTCGTCGTCTGGGTCAAAGAAGCCCTTTGGGAATGGACAGAGGAAGAAGGAGGGTGATACCAGTGCAGTATACACACAAAGAGGACCCAGTAGGGATCGTTACTTCCAGCATACTGCTGCGGTAACCATTCCTGCTGAGCATCAGCCTGCACAACAACAACAACAACAACCTCAACAGCAAAGACAACCATTTCAGCAGAGGCCTCAGAGGGCTGGTTATCAGGTGTGGGGGAGAGCAGTTGATAGGCAGTTTGACAGGCCGCCTGTGACTTATTCTTTTCTGTTTAAAAAGTTGATGGACTTGGGGCTGGTACAGCTAAGGACTCTGGCACCTTTGAGACCTGATCAAAGGCCAGCCAACTATGATGAAAATGCAAAGTGTGAATTCCATTCGGGTGCTCCTGGGCATAATATAGAGAACTGTAAAGCTTTTAAGCACACAGTTCAAGACCTGGTGGATTCGAAAGCTATCAACTTTGCACCATCTCCCAACGTGAATGCTAATCCCATGCCCGCGCATGGTCAAAGGGGGGTGAATGCTATCTCTGAGGAGGGCAGAGTTGGGTTGTCAAGTGTTAATCAGTTGAAGGCTCCTCTGGCTGAGGTCAAGAGGCAGTTGTTAAAGAATGGGGTTTATCCAGGCTGTGATGAGCAATGTGCTGAGTGCGTTGGTGCCCCTGATGGGTGTGAACTCTTAAGGAAGGCTATCCAGAGTTTGATGGACGATGGGAGTATTTTGATTGAGAAGGTTGATATGGGAAAAGAAGAGGTCTCCACCATAACAATTTATTTTGACCCGGTAGATTTGTCTACCCTGGCGGAGGCGGCTCCAGTTACCATCACGGTACCTGGACCCATTCCGTATGACAAAGAGGATGCCGTACCATGGCATTATGGTGGAGAGGTATACTGCAATGGTGAGAGGGTAGAGGATCAGACTACGGATGAAACCACCGTTTCGAAGGTGGATAATGCCGGTCCTAGCGGTTTCACTCGCAGTGGCAGACTGTTTGCTCCGGATGCATTAAGGAGAGAAGAAGAGAAAAAAGAAAAGGCCGAGGCTTTAGCCAGGGCAAAAGGGAAAGCAGTGGTGAGTGATAGTACTCCAGTGGTGACACCGGCGCCGCTTGGGTCGGAAGAAGAACTTGATGATGATGCAGAGGAATTCTTGAGAATCATCAAGAAGTCTGAGTACAAATTGGTTGACCATCTGCAGCAGACTCCTTCCAAAATATCCATTTTGTCCTTGCTGTTAAGCTCTGAGGGTCACAGGGAGGCTTTGTTGAAGATTTTGAGGAAAGCCTATGTTCCTCAAGAGATTACCATTAACCAGTTGGAGACGGTCGTGTCTAACATGCATGCCAGCCATGGGTTGGGTTTTACAGACATGGACTTGACTGTGGATGGGAGAAATCACAATCGGGCGTTACACATAACGATGGAATGTAAAGGAGCCGTGCTTTCGCATGTGCTGGTTGATACCGGCTCCTCTTTGAATGTGTTGCCGAAGAAGGCTCTGGCAAAGTTGAATTGTGATGGGCTGATTCTGACTCCGACTGATTTAATAGTGCGGGCATTCGATGGGTCGAAGCGGGCCGTGTTTGGAGAGGTTGAGCTTCCTGTGAAGATAGGCCCAGAGGTGTTCAAGTCGACTTTTTACGTCATGGATATCCAACCGGCATATAGTTGCCTGTTGGGTCGACCGTGGATCCATGTTGCTGGCGCAGTGACCTCGACTTTACACCAAAAGTTGAAATACATCTGGGAGGGACAGGTCGTCACTGTCTGCGGAGAGGAGGATATCTTTGTCAGCCACCTGTCCTCATTCAAATATGTGGAGATGGATGGCGAAATCTGGGAGACGCCAAGTCAAGCTTTCGAAACCGTTAAGGTGGAGAATGCTCTGTTTGCCAAAGAGGAGGAGAAACCGTCCATTGCTTCGTACAAACAGGCCGCCGAGGTGGTAAAGAATGGAGAGGCTCCTGGCTGGGGAAGGATGATGGATATCTCCGCAAAGAAAGATCGCTTCGGAGTGGGTTACCAGCCGGGCCGAGGCTCAGGACAAGGCAGAGGACGCCGTACGTCAGTAACATTCACAAGCGCCGGAATGCTGGATCCGGATCACATCTGCATGATGAGTGAGGAAGCTGATAGCGACTGCGACATTGACCGGTGGATAAAGCCGTGCGCACCAGGGATGGGAATCCAAAACTGGAAGGCTGAAAAGATCATCCGGGTCACTCTGCTGGAAGAGTAATATTTTTCTTGTTTTGATTTTATGTGCAGGAAAGCCATACGCGTTGCCCGACACGTAATGGTCCATTGTAAGGGCCACCTCATGTTTAAATTTGCAAGTTCGCATCATTAATAAAAGGATGTTTTTCAATTAAAAGCGGTGTTCCCTGTTTTTCATTTATTTTTGCAGTTTAAAAATAAAAATAAAATAAAAATGGCAATGTTTTCATTTTTCTTTTTCAATTTGTCACACACCGGTTCTAAAGCAATGCATGAATCAACATTCATGCAGATGTGATTCTTCTCCGGATCTCATTGATAACAATCCTGTTACACCCTCGTATGACTTCGACAATCCAATCTATCATGCTGAAGAAGAAGGCGAAGAAGATTGTGAACTGCCAGGGGAATTAGCCAGGTTGTTGAAACAAGAGGAGAAGGTGATTCAGCCGCATGAAGAGCAGATTGAGGTTGTAAACTTGGGTACCGATGAGGTCAAAAAAGAAGTGAAAATCGGGGCTGCTTTGGAGGAAAGTGTCAAGAGCAGAATGGTAGCACTGTTGAAAAAGTATGTCGACATCTTTGCCTGGTCTTATCAAGATATGCCAGGGTTGGATACCGATATTGTTGTGCACAAGCTACCGTTGAGAGCATATTGTCCTCCAGTGAAGCAGAAATTGCGCAGAACTCGACCTGACATGGCGATGAAAATCAAAGAAAAAGTGCAGAAGCAGTGGGATGCTGGTTTCCTTGCTGTCACTAATTATCCGCCGTGGGTTGCAAATATCGTGCCAGTTCCGAAGAAGGATGGGAAGGTGAGAATGTGTGTGGACTACCGAGATCTGAACAGAGCTAGTCCGAAAGATGATTTTCCGCTACCTCACATCGATGTGTTGGTAGATAATACAGCTCAATTCTCGGTGTTTTCCTTCATGGATGGCTTTTCTGGCTATAATCAAATTAAAATGTCGCCAGATGATATGGAGAAAACAACGTTCATCACACCGTGGGGTACCTTTTGTTACAAGGTGATGCCATTCGGTCTCAAGAACGCCGGTGCTACTTATCAGAGGGCCATGGTGACTTTGTTTCATGATATGATTCATCATGAAATCGAATGCTATGTTGATGACATGATAGCAAAGTCCCAGACAGAAGAGGGGCATTTGGTAGATTTGGCCAAGTTGTTCGACCGGCTGAGACAGTTTAGACTGAGGTTGAATCCGAACAAGTGCACGTTCGGAGTGCGGTCCGGTAAATTGCTGGGGTTTATTGTAAGTGAGAAAGGAATCGAGGTTGATCCTGCAAAAGTAAAAGCAATAAGAGAAATGCCTGAACCGAGAACGGAGAAGGAGGTTCGTGGTTTCTTAGGTAGATTGAACTACATTTCACGGTTCATATCTCATCTAACAGCCACGTGCGAACCGATATTCAAGTTGTTGAAAAAAGATCAAACGGTCAGGTGGAATGATGATTGCCAAGCGGCATTTGAAAAAATAAAAGAATATTTGCAGGAGCCTCCGATTCTGATGCCTCCTGTGGAGGGAAGACCGTTAATTATGTACTTGACGGTCCTTGAGGGGTCTATGGGGTGTGTATTGGGGCAGCATGACGAGTCTGGTCGAAAAGAGCATGCCATATACTATCTTAGCAAAAAGTTTACCGACTGTGAAACAAGATATTCACTGCTCGAGAAAACTTGCTGTGCTTTGGTCTGGGCTGCTCGCCGACTAAGGCAGTACATGCTGGTTCATACCACTTTATTGATTTCCAAGATGGATCCAATCAAGTACATTTTCGAAAAGCCAGCATTGACCGGACGGGTTGCGAGATGGCAAATGATTTTGACAGAATATGATATACAGTATACCTCTCAGAAGGCTATCAAGGGGAGTGTATTGTCTGACTACCTCGCCCAGCAACCCATTGATGATTATCAACCGATGAAGTTTGAATTCCCTGATGAGGACATCATGTTTCTCAAATCGAAAGATTGCGAGGAACCAATCCCTGAGGAGGGGCCTGACCCTGAATCCGAATGGATTTTGATGTTTGATGGGGCCGTTAACGTGAATGGAAGCGGTGTTGGTGCTGTTTTGGTTACGCCGAAAGGATCCCACATTCCTTTTGCTGCTCGGCTAACATTTGAGTGCACCAACAACGTGGCTGAATATGAAGCTTGTATATTGGGAATTGAGGAGGCGATTGATTTGAGGATCAAGAACCTTGTCATATATGGAGATTCAGCTCTGGTGATAAATCAGGTTAACGGGAAGTGGTATACGCATCAATCTCATTTAGTGCCGTACCGAGATTATAAGAGGAGATTGTTGACGTTTTTCACCAAGGTGAAGATGCATCATGTGCCTAGAGAGGAGAATCCCTTGGCAGATGCTTTGGCTACTCTAGCCGCCTTGATTAAGGTGCAGTGGTGGAATCAGTTCCCCAGTGTTGAGGTTGGACGTTTGGATAGGCCGGCTTATGTGTTTGCTGTTGATACAGCGCCTGATGATGAGAAGCTGTGGTATTACGATATCAAGCGCTATCTGGAGACTCAAGAGTATCCCGAGGGAGCATCTAAAAAGGACCGAAAGACTCTGCGGAGGTTGGCCATGGTGTTCTACCTGAATAAGGATGGGGTTTTGTATAAGAGGAACTTTGATTGGGTCTTGCTAAGATGTGTTGATGATAAAGAAGCAAGCCAATTAATGAAAGAGGTTCATGAAGGATCGTTCGGTACCCATGCCAGTGGGAATGCAATGGTAAGGAAGCTGCTGAGGGCAGGTTATTATTGGATGACAATGGAGGCCCAATGTTTTAATTTCGTGCGGAAGTGTCATAAATGCCAGATTTATGCGGATAAGGTGCACGTGCCTCCAAATCCTTTGAGCTTAATGTCATCTCCATGGCCGTTTGCTATGTGGGGCATTGATATGATCGGAAAGATTGAGCCTACAGCTTCGAATGGGCATCGGTTCATATTAGTGGCTATTGATTACTTCACCAAGTGGGTTGAAGCAGCCTCTTATACGAACGTGACGAAGCAGGTTGTGGCCAGGTTTCTCAAGAGAGACATCATTTGCAGATATGGGGTTCCCGAGAGAATCATTACTGATAATGGTTCTAATTTGAACAATAAGATGATGGCAGAACTGTGCCGGGAATTCAAGATCGAGCATCATAATTCTTCTCCTTATCGTCCGAAGATGAATGGGGCGGTTGAGGCAGCCAACAAGAATATCAAGAAGATTGTGCAGAAAATGGTGGTAACCTATAAAGACTGGCATGAGATGTTGCCGTTTGCATTGCACGGGTATCGAACGTCGGTGCGTACATCTACTGGGGCAACTCCTTTCTCATTGGTGTATGGGATGGAGGCTGTATTACCTATTGAGGTTCAGATTCCCTCTTTGAGAGTCCTGATGGACGTGAAATTGCAAGAGGCTGAATGGGTAGGAACCCGATACGAGGAGTTGAGCCTAATTGAGGAAAAGAGGCTGGCGGCCATCTGTCATGGGCAGTTATACCAGCAAAGGATGAAGCGTGCTTTTGACAAAAAGGTGCGACCTCGGGTATATCACGTAGGTGATATGGTGCTGAAAAGGATCCTTCCTCCTCAAAACGATCGAAGGGGCAAATGGACACCGAATTATGAAGGTCCATTCGTGGTCAAGAAGGTCTTCTCTGGCGGAGCCTTGTTGCTAACGACCATGGATGGCGAGGATTTTCCATCCCCTGTGAATGCGGACGCAGTTAAAAAATACTTCGTGTAAAGAGACCCGCTGGACGAAAAGAATAAAATAGTTCAGGAAAAAATGGGCATCCCGGCGAACCAAAAACAGAAAGAAAGGTTCGGGCAAAAATTAGGGATAAAATGAAAAATTGTACACCCGGCAAGTCGAAAACCTGGAAAGGCGGCTTGGGCAAAAAAGGGTATCCCGGTGGACTGAAAACCCGAAAGGGCGGTCCAGGCAAAAGAGGGATTGAAACGAACAACTGCGTCCAGCATGATCGTTTGCGTTTTGGTTAAGGCATCATGGATAATACCCGGTGGGGATCAATCAGAAACGTCTTGTTCAGAAGGCAGAAAGCATGGAGAGTCTGAGGATATATGGGGTGTAACTGAGTTGGAACTCGATGAGATCACGGGTTTCACATTGCCATTAGGATAGATTTTTCATTTTGTGCGCAATTACCTCTTTTCAGGAATTGCTTCCTTTGTATTGCTCATTTGAGCCACACTTTTTTCAATCAATAAAATGCATATTCAGTCAAATAATTTTGCTTTTGTTTTTCATTACCGCTTTGATTGCAAAAACATCCAATTATTTTTGATAAAGAATCTTGCATTTTGAGACATACAGGTCCCTTCCAATGCATGTTTGTAAGATTGAGAGCTTGAAATCTTATTCGGAAGGTTGAGGGACCCAAGTGTTGAAATCTTCACACGCCTGGGGCACGGTTTTATCTGACGATCTCCTTTTGCAGGTGCTGTTAGATATTTTCGCTCACTTGCAGGTTGTGATGTGGAAGCTTTTGACAAGACAAATCCCCGTGGAGTCCGGTCAGGGACAAATGAATATGAAGGGATGACGAAGAGACGTTGAGACGTGCGACGATCCTTGAATGATAATCAAGAAGACTCTTCAAAGTCGGAAGACTGGAAAGTCTGTGGAAATTCCCCGCAGAGTCCAATCAGGGACAGGCGAGTTGGAGGAACGGTGAAGAGACGGCGAAGGACGTCCGAGGGCCTTTGAAATTAATCAAGAAGACTCTTCAAAGTCGGAAAATTGAAATTTCTGTATAAGTCCCAGGAGTTCGATCTTTGTCGAGTGCGGAGCGATTGGGAATACAAGATGATGGAGCAGAAAAGGTCCAGACGAGTCTGAGAATTCTCAAAAGTGGAAAGCTGATACGAGATTAGGAGGCGGATACTATGGTTCGACAAGTCGACGGGTGTTCTGTACCAACTTTTCTCATTTCCCCAGCGTAGTCTCCAAACAGAGTCGTGAGAACTAACTCCCCAGCGGATCCAAGGTCTGTGGGTCCCCTAGTCGAGTCAGGATGGTTATCCCAGGCAGGTTTAAAACGATGTTTCCTCAGCAGCAGGCCCGAAGGTTGCTATCCCCGAGTGGAGCGTATTGCAATGAAATATATCTCCAGCGGTGCTCATCCTACCAGTGGATTGGACGAGTTTCCGTAGCAGACTGATATCTGCATCCCCAGCTGAGTTGATTCTACCTGTGGATTGCATGGGTTGTCCCCAGCGGAGTGGCATTCGTTTCCCCTGGCAGGGTCAGGATGGTTATCCCCAACAGGTTTTAGATCGATGCTTCCCCAGTTGCCAGGCCTGGAGGTTGCTGTTTCCTAGCGGAGTATCTATGAGCATTTCCCCAGTGAAGTCGTCAGGTATCCGTGAGGGTTCTCCAAGCAGAGTCGGGATTGATATCCCCCGCAGGTCAAAAATCGAGGTATCCCCACTGAGCGTTGGTGGCTCCTATCCCCCAGCAATTCCCCAAGCGGATTGGGTGCAAAGGAGGCTTTCCCCAACAAGGGTTACCTTTTCCCAACAGCAGCGTCATTCCCCAGCAGGGTGGAATCGGAGTATTGACGAGTTCCTCAGCAGAGTGTCTCGAGTTCCCCAGGAGAGTCCCTTGAGGGGGATATTTTTTATGCATTCATCATGAAGAATAAGCATAGCATATTGCATAATAAATCGCGTAGCATTTCCATAATTATGGAGCATTACGTAGAAAAGTCAATCATGCATCATATTGCACGCATAAGCTAGGCTGAAGCCGTGGTTACCATTTGGGAGGTGGTTTTATCAGAAGTGAAGGTGTTGCTCCGCGGAGTTTAGTATCTTGATTTTGAATCAGAGGTGTTCCTCAGTAGTGCGATACTGGAGGAGTTTTCTGTCGTGCGAGACAGCGATTGGAAGATGTTACTCTGAGGAGTCTAGCATCATGACGTCAGATCAGCAATGTTCCCCAGTAGTGCGATATTGGAGGAAATTTTTCTGTCAAGCGGAGAAGGAAATGGAATCAAAGGACGTTACGCGATCAGCGCGATTACGGGGTTTAACTGGAGAAAAGGAAATGTTGAGACATTTTTTTGGAGATCGGGGTTCAACTGGAGAAAAGGAGATGTTGCGGCATTTTCTGGGGTTCAAATGGAGATTGGAGTTGAAGATTATATCCGGGATGAGGTCCTCAGGATTATCTTCTGTTCATGTGTCACCTTAGACTTTGGCTGAGGCCAATGGAGGTCGTTGTAGGTGTCTTCCAGGGAAGAGACGCACATGTTACCTTCCTTTTGTGAAGGTATACCCTCTGATATGTCGCCCTCAGAGTGGTGTTGGTGTTATTTCCGACGTTGCCAGCGGAATCATCACGAGAAATTGGAGAGCGGGGTTCAAACGGAGAAAAGGAAATGTTGAGGCATTTTCTGGGAACGGGGTCCAAATGGAGAAAGGGAAATGTTGAGGCATTTTCTAGAGAGCGGGGTTCAAATGGAGAAAGGGAGATGTTGCGGCATTTTCTGGAGAATGGGGTTCACAATGGCGATCGCGAGTTATCGTCAGGCGACTGGGGTTCAAATTGGAGAATGGGGTTCATTATTTTGGCGAAACAAGAGGTTGGGGTTCAACTGCAGCGATCGGGGATCATTTGCGCAAAAGAAAAATCTCGGGGTTCAAGAAAAGCATGAAAAGGAGAGATAATAATCCCCAGCGGACGTGTGGTGTTCAGGCCATGGTTATCCCTGCGTTACCATTTATTTTGGTATCCAGGTCGACATTACTATTTCGGTGATCAGGCCGACTTTTTCCGTTCCAGACGGATTCTTGTTTCAAGACTGTTCCTTTGCCGATTATGACAGACGTTGTTAATTATTTTCCCAGCAGAGTGCAAATTCCTACGGTTCTTTGGTATTCAATCCCTGTGTACCCTGAAAGTCTGACAGTCGTTGCTCTCATCCATTCGGGTTCCCAGCTGGTTTAATAGGGGCAGCTGTAGCACCTAAAATTTGCACCTACATTTTGTACATGCATTTTCATCATTAGTTCATTAACATAATATAGTCCACTGCATAACATTGCATTGTCCATTTGCCCAAGTGCAAGTTCAGCTGACAAGTTAGGTCAAACTGGTCAGGAGATCAGTCAATCAAGCAGGCGAGTGCAATTTTCATTGAGCCAAGGCCCTAGGGTTGGTCCAACATGTTCACATGACCTAGGGGTTCAGATGAATTGTGGTTCAGAGTTCAAGCCGAAGCTTCGATCCTGTGTTCGGAGATGCACAGCCTGCCAGTCTTGTCTGCATCATCTGCATCATAGCATGTTTATTTTCAAAAGAAACGCAATAAAAGAAATTGAAAAAAAAGAAAAAGAAAAAACTAATCCCTGCATGCATATCATTTCTCAGGTACATTCCAGAGCTTGTTCACTGAGAGAGATGGCAACAGTCCCAGAGCCGAAGCGGAAGACTTGTTCCTACAGCTTTCATCGTGAGCCTTTGACGTCTCTGATAGAGTTGAGCAACCTTGTGACTAGTAATCATCTGAGGGGGTTCGTGGATCAGTATGAGGATATTCTGACACTGTTGAAGATGGTAGTCGACCCAGTGCCGTTGCAGACTCTTCTTCAGTTCTACGACACAGAGCTTCGATGCTTCACCTTTCAAGACTATCAGTTGGCGCCTACTCTCGAGGAGTACTCCATTCTGTTGAATGTTCCTATCCAGCATCAGGTGCCTTTCTTGGACGTGCCTAAGGAAGTTGATTTCAGAATTGTTGCCAGAGCTCTTCATTTTGGTATCAAGGAAGTCAGTGATAGTTGGAGGTCCAGTGGGGATGTTGTTGGTTTGCCTTTGAAGTTTCTGCTGAGAGTTGCTAGAGGAGAAGCAGAGAAGGGAAATTGGGAAGCTTTCCATGCTCAGTTAGTTGTTATGATCTATGGGATCGTCCTGTTTCCGAGTATCCCCAACTTCGTGGACTATGCTGCAGTCTGTATTTTCATTGGAGGAAATCCAGTTCCTACTCTGTTAGCTGACACTTACTATGCTATCCACAGTAGGCATGGTAAGGGTGGGGCTATCAGATGTTGTCTCCCACTGTTGCTCAGATGGTTCATGTCTCTCCTGCCAGTCAGTGGACCTTTCGTGGAGGCTCATAGCACTTATAGGTGGACTCAGAGGGTTATGTCTCTTACTTCGTATGATATCAGATGGCAGTCATATCGGATGGATGTGCGGGATGTCATTATGAGTTGTGGAGAATTCCGGAATGTGCCACTTGTGGGGACTAAGGGTTGCATTAATTACAACCCAGTTCTTTCTCTACGCCAGTTGGGGTTCGTGATTAGTGGAAGACCACTTGAAGCTGAGATAGCTGAGAGTGTGTATTTTGAGAAGCGAAGCGACCCTGTTAGATTGGAGCAGGTAGGAAGAGCCTGGAAGTCTATTGGTGTCCAGGATGGAGCTGTCTTAGGGAAAAAGTTTGCCATTGCTATGCCTGATTACACTGATTGGGTCAAGAAGAGAGTGGAAACTTTGTTGTTGCCCTATGATAGGATGAATCCGTTGCAAGTGCAACCGCCTTTGATCCTTGCTGAGAGTGTACCTGCTGAGCAGTACAAGCAAGCCCTGATGGAGAATCGCCGTTTGAAGGAGAAAGAGCAAGATGCCCAGATGGAGTTGTATCAAGCCAAAGCTGATAGGTTGAACCTGACTCATCAACTCAGAGACATCCAGAGTGCAGATGTTGGTGGAGTGAGGAGCAAGAAGAGATCTTATGCCGAGATGGAAAACTTGTTGGATGCAGAGCACCGAGAGTGTTTGAGATTGCAGAGAGCTAAGGCCAGTTATCTGAAGAAGATCAGAGACTTGGAGAAGCAACTCAGAGACAAAGATATCTGTAGCACCTCAAATTTGCACCTACATTTTGTACATGCATTTTCATCATTAGTTCATTAACATAATATAGTCCACTGCATAACATTGCATTGTCCATTTGCCCAAGTGCAAGTTCAGCTGACAAGTTAGGTCAAACTGGTCAGGAGATCAGTCAATCAAGCAGGCGAGTGCAATTTTCATTGAGCCAAGGCCCTAGGGTTGGTCCAACATGTTCACATGACCTAGGGGTCCTTTTGAAGTGTTTTGGTCAAGGTTTGATTGCTCAGAAGTCATCAGTCATGGCTCAGTTCACCAGAAACCCTAAAAAGTAAACTGTTGGTCAACTGTGCATTTGATCAGGGATTTGAAGGTGGGAATTGGTTTGAGAGGTCTCATTCATGTCCATATAGGCCTCATATAACATGTCAAACACCATCATGGAAGAATTTGAAGCCAGACAAGAAATTTCCAAAAATAGAAAGTTGACCTGTAATTGGAGTTTGCCAAAAATGGAAAGTCTTGATCCTCAAACTTACATCATGATACAAGTTTCAAATGAATTTTTTCCCAACATGAAAGTTGAAGATTTCGTTCTCCCATTTCCAAAAAGTCCAAGAACACTCAATTCCCATGTATGGTTGGCAAGTTATGATCAAATCATTTTCAGAAATTTTTGAACTTCAAAAGGCCATATCTCTCAAACCATTTGGCCAAATTGGGTGGGGTTTTTTGCAACAAGTCACATTTGATCCCCTCTTTCCAAAAATGTAACCATCATTCACCAAAACATCATAGATCAAAATGGCATTTTTGGAATGGCTTTGAATTATTTCAAGTGTGGTACAAAAATGAATTTTTGAATTAAACATTTTCAATCACTTTGGCCATTTGAATAAGTTCAGAAATGATGTTTTGGTTGTGTTAAAGGCCCAATTTCGCAGCTTTTGCTCATACACCATGCACTTAGGCCAAAATGCTCAAATTAGCAAAACTGCTCATTAAACCAAATTGTGATTAGCATTCACTTAGCAGACCTTAAACAGCACATATAAGGTTCATTTTCTGCTCAATGAAGCCCTAGCAGCCAACATACAAGACAGAAAAATCTCACTCTCTCAAATTGGACATTTTTGCATTTTTTAACTTTGCTCTGAAAACTTGAAAAGCACACGAGCTGGCTGTTGTTGCTTCATCATCTACCATCATCTTTGAGTCCATTCCAACCTTTAATCTCCAACTGTAAATCCATTCCACGACTGTTTTCTCCAAGCACTAATCAATGGCAGGCTGGGATTGAAGTAAAACCAAGCACTCTCGAGCTAACTTTCTTCACTATTCATCTTGTGGAGGCCTATAGCACATCTGTTTCATCACCAAACCACCAAACAACAACTATATCACAGCTGCTCTTCACTTTTGGTAAGTTTTCGACTCTCACTATTTGCTAAACCATGCCATGCTTATGATAGATCTCACTTTGCTGATTCTAATGAGCTTTAAATCACATGAAATGGTTGGCTATTTTGAAAGTTATGCTGTTTTAAAGTTTGATGTTGAAATAAGTTCTTGCTCGATTCATGTTGTTTAAGTTGATTTAGTGAAAATGATGTTTGGATTTGTAATGTGTGACGTTTGCTGAGTTGATTGGTATGCCCATTGCTTATTTCTGGGCGAAATTTTTCTTCACGATTTGGGGAAGATGATGAAGTGGTTACTGTACACTAAACCCTAGCCATTTACGTTTCCTGTTCACGTGGTGTGCATGCGTTTTCACTGTTTCATTGCCTGGACCAATCAGGACATTTCGTTTGCCTGGCCAAAACGCCGCGTTTTGTTTAGTTGGCCAAGTATTTACCAGTTTGCCATCGTGACCAATTATTTGATTAAATCATGTTGGTTTTTAATGTTTATTTCAATTTGGATACATCAACTTACAAAATTCATAAGTCCTTCATTTTAAATCCAATTTTCATGGGAATTTTTGCATTGTGTTCATATGGATCTCTATTATTTAATCATGATTTTTCCTGATTTTTTTGATGAGTGGATTTTAATTGGTACTAGGGTTTGTGACATGTGCTCATATTTTGTACACTTTGCCAAAACATTTGTGAAATGATGATGCTTTATCCAATGGCTTTGAATATTTTTGTGCTCAAACTAGACACATTCATGGTGATTTTGGTGTAAAGTTTGTGAATTTATCATCTCTGGTTTGTGAGTTATGATTTTTTGAATTAGGGTGTGACAATTTGTGTCACACCATTGATGTCTAACTTCATGATTTTCATTACCATGCTTCTTGACCTCAAATTGGCTTGATTTTTTTGCATGAATGTACTTATGGATGTCTAGTTTACATGTGATTTTTTGTGTGGAATTATTTGTGGCATTTCTTAATTGTTTGAGATTTTTCTCCCCTGTTTGGTCTTATGTTGACTTTTTGTGACACATGCTCCCATTTCATCTGTGAAATTCTCATACCTTATTAGATGGACATGAAATTTGACATGTGATTAGTAGACATCTTAAGCTTTGCCGTGGTTTTGATCCCATTCATTTCTCATATGCTATCACTGTTTTATGAATTATTCAAGTTGGTGTATGTTTGGTTGACTTCTTTGAGTATGCTTGAACTTGCCTTGCCTTTCTTATTTTCATTGACCAACTTACTTTGATCCAAATGAGGTGAAATTTGATATGCATATCATGTTATGGATTATGTTTGAGAATGAATTATTTGATGATTTTTGGAATTGTTTATGATTGGTTTTGAGTTGAGTCTTGCTGTTGACTTCTATGAGCTTCCATATGCCATGCTTTGACTTCTTTTTGCTTATAAAATGATGATAATGATTGATATGAATGTGAAACCAATTGGGTTTATTTCTTGATTGTTTGAACATGATTTTGGACACTTGCCACTTGCTGTTTTGACTTTCTTATCTCTTTTTGACCCTAGGCTTGTCCTAGTGGTCTTGTTGCTCATGTTTAAGCTTGTTGTTTCAGGTTAAGCAACAAATGCTTCAAAGAGATTAATACCAGTTGCTTGAGTTTGATGTTTTATCATGGACTAACTTGTGTGTTTTGTAGGTTGTTTAGCCCACTTGCTTTGAGCTTGTGCTTTGCACAACTGATTGACTGTATTATCTGTTTGGTTTATGTCGTTTGTTCTAACTTTGTGTCTGATATACTAACTGTGCTTGACTGATTTCAGGTACTTTAGTTGCTTTTAGTTCCTTGTGAACTTTGCTTTGCTTTGCTTGATAAGCAATTTGCATTGAGGTATAATTCCTTACTCCATGTAGTCTGGAAGACCTGGCCTGTTACTTGGCCAGGCAACTGTCTGAAGTCCTCCTTAAGAGGCAATGCTTGTGTGTGTTTACATTTGTCCCAAGCAGGAAAAGTCCTTTAAATAAGGCAATTGGTGGATATAAGAGATATGTAGTCTATCTCCCACTATTCTGTGAGTCTTCTCCTTGCTCCCATGACATGGTTGTAGCATTGAGATCCTAACCCAAGATCTATCGAGTCAATAATCTGTGGAGAGAGTTCCTACTTTCTGAACTCCCACACCTTCTGATATTCAAATGTTCTCCCTGACCAGGGATAAGAGCAATGAGGCACACCCCTCATATCCTTTCATCTGCTTCACCTTGGCTCTTAATGTCAAGGTTAAGAGCACCATTAACCCAGTTACAGAGGTTTGTTTGTTGAGGTTGATATGACCCCTCGACTAAAACCTAACCTTGATTGAGCCCATTGTTTGCATATAGTGTGTGCTACTTGTGCTTGTGTGTTTGATTGACTTGCTTCCTGTGCAAGTTAGGTTTAGTTTAGCTTGCTTCCTGTGCAAGTTAGGTTTAGTTTGGCTTGCTTCCTGTGCAAGTCAGGGTTAGGATAGGCTTGCTTCCTGTGCAAGTTAGCTAGAAACCTTAACTTAGGGATGATTTGCATGATAACATCTAGGCTCGAGTCGTAGTCTCCCTAGTTGTGTCTCCCTCTGTTATCTGGTTAGGCTAGTCTTTCTCCCCTCTGTAAGGGAACTACATCGCCCTGATCCTCGTTCCAGACGAGGTATGTAGGCAGGAGACCGTGCGAGGTCTCTCCGGGCACTTTTTTTCTTTTTGTGTGTGTTGTTTGACGATTGCTAGGCTCGAGTTCCCGACTCCTTAGTAATTTGTTGTCTGTTTGTTCTTGTTGTGTGCTTGGAAGCCGGTATAAGTCCATCGAGTGGCATCTGGGTTCCAGTGTGCGTGTGTTGGTTTGGATGCTGATGTAAGTCCAGTGATTGGCATTCGGGCTCCACGTTTGCCTTTGCCTGTTTTTGTGTGCGTGTCAGCCGAGCTACGAATGCTCTGATTCTCCTTCGTCCAAGGAGATACGTATGCATAGGACGCGATATCCTAGCGAGCATGTGTCGTTTCCCCAGTCCGAACTACTTTGACTCTGATGTCTATGCCTGATAGACTAAGTAGGCCCAGGATGCGATATCCTGCCGAGTCAGTCTTGTTTGTTTTCTTGTGTCTCTTTCAGCCAGTGTGTGTGTGTGTGAGCAGCGTTTTTAGCAACCATTTTCCTTTCTATTGTGCGTGGATCCCGTCGAGTACGACGGATGCGTAGGGGTGCTAATACCTTCCCTTCGCATAACCGACTCCCGATCCCATTCTCTTTGGTCGCGAGACCATGTCTTCTCCAGGTTTACTCTGAGCGTTTCCTTTCCCTCTTTTGGGATAAATAACGCACGGTGGCGGCTCTGTTGTCCTGTTTTCCCGCCGGTTTTTCGCGTAATGCGACAATATCCAGTTGAAGAAGGAAGTCGACCAGAGACTTGCATCGGAGAACCAACTTGGATCAGAAGTTGTAGAGCTTAGAAGACAGTTGAAGGAGAAGATCACTCCCTTTCCAGAATGTTCAGAGGGTGAACTGTTGATAGACCAGTGTCACTACTTGAAGACGCTCATTCCTGGAAGTCTTTTGTCTTAGCTTGTATTTCCTGATGTATATGTTGAGAATCACCCCCAGGCTTGTTGGGTGGGATTCGTTGTTGTACTTTGATGTACTCTGGATCTTTGTTGACATTGTTGTATGATCCATGTTGCTCATTTATAGATGAGGTTATTGGTTTCACTCTGTACCCATTGCTCTTGTTGTTTCTTTGCTTCCTGTGTTGTTCTTGCTGCAGGTTGCCATCTTTTGAGGATGAATCAGGCTCTTTGAATGCCTGAGAAATGAACATTTCATGTGCATCATATGCATTAGCATCATACTCATATCATTTTGCATAACAGGTGTTCTCGCTCCCGACTTCTCACTCCGGTTCCTGTGTCAGGCAGGATAGCTGATCAGAGACCGCACCGGTATTCAACCAGACTCAATCAACGAAGAAGTATGGATCAGGTTCAGAATGAGTTGGCTGAGATGAGGGCGAACATGGCCCAGTTCATAACTATGATGCAAGGGGTTGCGCAGGGTCAGGAGGAGCTTAGGGCCTTGGTTCAGAGACAAGAGACCGTGATTCAGACGTCCAACCGTGCTTCGCCTGTTGTTGCACCTGCTCATGAGAATGTCAATGTTGCTGCTCCCGCTAACGACTATGCCGTCGGGGATGAACTCAGAGGAATAAGGATTAATGGACATCCTCTTGCTGCTGAGAATGTCAATGCCAGAGCCACCCGTGCTCCTATTCGTCATCCAGCTCCTATTGTCGACAGACAGGAGGACATGTTCACATTGCTGAGTGAAGATGATGAGGTGGTCAGAGTTGAGGATAGGGATCGGAAAGTTGATGCCCTGGCTGAGAAAATCAGAGCGATGGAGTGCCAGAATTCTCTTGGGTTCGACGTGACCAATATGGGGTTGGTTGAAGGTTTGAGAATCCCATACAAATTCAAAGCGCCTTCCTTCGACAAGTACAACGGCACTTCTTGTCCTCGCACTCACGTGCAGGCATATTATCGGAAGATCTCTGCGTATACTGACGACGAAAAGATGTGGATGTACTTTTTCCAAGATAGTCTATCTGGGGCTTCTTTGGACTGGTACATGGAATTGAAGAGAGATTCTATCCGATGCTGGAGGGATCTGGGTGAGGCCTTCTTGAGGCAATACAAGCATAACATGGATATGGCGCCTAGCCGGACTCAGCTGCAGAGTCTATGCCAGAAATCCACTGAGAGTTTCAAGGAATACGCCCAGAGGTGGCGTGAGCTGGCCGCGAGAGTTCAACCCCCTATGCTGGAGAGGGAGTTGACTGACATGTTTATCGGCACTCTTCAAGGAGTATTCATGGACCGAATGGGGAGTTGCCCATTTGGAAGCTTTTCTGACGTGGTCATTTGCGGAGAGAGGACTGAGAGTTTAATCAAGGCTGGTAAGATCAATGATGCTAGTTCCTCGTCTTCCAAGAAACCTTTTTCTGGGGCACCTCGCCGAAGAGAAGGTGAGACTAATGTTGTTCAACACCGCCGGGTTCAGAACAGAAATCAGTACCGTCAGGTTGCTGCAGTGACCATTCCTGCACCTCAACAACGTCAACCTCCGCAACAACCGAGGCAACAACAACAACAACAGCAGCAGCGTCCATATCAGCCAAGGCAACGGATGCCCGAAAGGCGTTTTGATCCCCTGCCAATGACCTACACTGAGTTACTGCCTGAGTTGCTCAGATTGGGATTCGTTGAGTTGAGAACTATGGCTCCACCAACAGTATTGCCTCCTGGATACGATGCTAATGTCCTGTGTGATTTTCACTCCGGTGCACCAGGACACCATACTGAGAAGTGTCGGGCTTTCCAGCATAAAGTCCAAGATCTGATCGATGCCAAGACAATCAACTTCGCTCCAGTGCCGAACGTTGTGAACAATCCTATGCCTCAGCATGGTGGGCATAGGGTAAACTGTATTGAAGGGGAAGAAGCTGAGGATCTGATGGTCAGTGTTGATGAGATTCAGACTTCTCTGCTTGTGGTAAAGGGCCGTTTGATAGGTGGGGGTGTCTACCCGGGCTATGATGAGGATTGTGTGGGCTGTGCAGAATCTGAGAATGGTTGTGAACAGTTGCGGGCCGGTATTCAAAAGTTGATTGATGAGGGCTGTGTCCAGTTTGGCCGGGTTGATAATAGAGATCGTGGGGCAGTGTCTACTGTCACGATATTTTTCAAACCGTCTGAAGGACGTGGGCCGAGGACTGTTGGTAGTGCGCCTACAACAAGTGGTAATCCAGTTACCATCTCTGCACCAGTTTCTACCAGTAATCCGACAACGATTATCGCTCCGGTCAGAAGGGCTGTGGATAGCAGGGCCGTGCCTTGGAAATATGACAACGCCTACAAAAGCAACAGAAGGGCTGAGAATCGGGTCAGGCCGACCAATCAGGCTCCAGTAACTATTGTTGCACCGGTTAGTAGAACTCCCGCGGTTGTGAGTCCCGTTGTGGACAATGTCGGTGGACCGGGAGGCTTTACTAGAAGTGGACGGTTGTTTGCGCCTCAACCGTTGAGGGATGCCAATGCTGAGGCATCTGCTAGATCTAAGGGCAAGCAGGCAGTGGTTGAAGAGGAACCTGCTCAGACAAATGTGCCTGGTGGCTCGTTTGAAAAGGACGTGGAGGAATTTATGAGAATCATAAAGAAGAGTGACTACAAGATCGTAGATCAGCTCAACCAAACTCCGTCCAAAATCTCTATTCTTTCTCTGCTGCTGTGTTCTGAGGCACATCGCAACGCCTTGCTGAAAATGTTGAATATGGCGTATGTACCTCAAGAGATCTCCGTCAACCAGTTGGAGGGCGTGATCGCCAACGTGAGTACTAGACATGGCTTGGGTTTCACTGACCTTGATCTTACGCCTGAAGGGCGAAACCATAACAAGGCCTTGCACATCACGATGGAGTGCAAGGGGGCTATTCTGTCGCATGTGTTGGTCGACACCGGTTCTTCTCTGAATGTGCTGCCGAAGCAAATCTTGAAGAAGATATCTGTTGAAGGGGTTGTGCTTACTCCTAGTGACCTGATTGTGAGGGCATTTGACGGATCCAAGCGTTCTGTCTTTGGTGAAGTCACCTTGCCTGTGAAGATAGGTCCAGAGGTGTTCGACATCATCTTCTATGTCATGGACATCCAGCCTGCCTATAGTTGTTTGTTAGGGCGTCCATGGATCCATGCAGCAGGGGCAGTCTCGTCGACTCTCCATCAGAAGCTCAAATATGTCTGGAACGGTCAGATTGTGACCGTGTGTGGTGAAGAGGATATCTTGGTGAGTCACCTATCCTCGTTCAAGTATGTCGAGGTGGATGGCGATATCCATGAAACTTTGTGCTAGGAGTTTGAGACTGTTGCTCTTGAGGGGGTGGCGTGTGCTGAACAGAGGAGGCCAGGTGCTTCGATTGTTTCCTACAAGCAGGCCAAAGAGGTTGTTGACTCTGGCAAGGCTGAAGGCTGGGGCAAGATGGTGGACTTGCCGGTTAAAGAAGATAAATTCGGTATTGGCTATCAACCCTTGCAAGTAGAGCAGGGTGTGCAAGCAGGTCCAAATACCTTTACCAGCGCTGGGCTGATGAATCACGGTGACGTCTTCGCAACTGATGTTGAAGATGGGGACAGTGATTGTGATCTCGACTGCTGGGTTCGCCCGTGTGCACCAGGGGAAGTGATCAACAATTGGACAGCAGAGGATGTAGTCCAAGTTACTCTTCAAATAGAGTAATTTTCTTTTGTTTTTCCATTCTGCACAAAACCCTACGTTCTGCCCCAGACGTAGTGGTTCATTGTAGGGCCACATCATGTTTTACAATTTTTATCATTAATAAAGGACGTTTTGCAAACAATTTTGTGATCCCTGTCTTTCTATTTTTGTTTTCATTTTTCAAAAAAAATAAAAATGGCAATGTTTTTGTTTTTGTGACTTTATTGAACTCTTTTTCTAAAACAAAGCATTAAACATGCAGAAGTGATATCACGACATCTACTATGAACAGTTCTGTTATGCCTCATCATGATTTCGATAATCCCATCTACCAAGCTGAAGAGGAGAGTGAGGAAGATTGTGAACTCCCTAAAGAATTGGTTAGATTGCTGAAGCAGGAGGAAAGGGTCATCCAACCTCATCAGGAGGAGTTGGAGATTGTGAATCTTGGTACTGAGGACGCCAGAAAAGATATTAAGATCGGGGTTGCTTTGAAGACAGAGGTCAAGAGCAGACTGATTGAGATGCTGAGAGAGTATGTGGAGATATTCGCCTGGTCTTATCAAGATATGCCTGGGTTGAATACTGATATTGTGGTTCATAGACTACCTCTCAGAGAAGATTGTCCTTCGGTCAAGCAGAAGCTTCGTAGAACGAGTCCTGATATGGCAGTGAAAATCAAGGAAGAGGTTCAGAAGCAGTTCGATGCTGGTTTCTTGTCAGTAACAACTTATCCACCGTGGGTGGCCAACATCGTTCCCGTGCCAAAGAAGGATGGCAAAGTCAGAATGTGTGTCGATTACCGGGATTTGAATAGAGCGAGTCTGAAAGATGATTTCCCATTACCTCACATTGATGTATTGGTGGATAACACGGCTCAATCCTCGGTATTCTCTTTCATGGATGGTTTCTCGGGCTATAATCAGATCAAGATGGCGCCAGAGGACATGGAAAAGACGACATTCATTACGCCTTAGGGCACGTTCTGCTATAAGGTGATGCCATTTGGGCTGAAGAATGCCGGTGCTACCTATCAGAGGGCAATGACGACTCTCTTTCATGACATGATGCACAAAGAGATTGAAGTGTACGTGGATGATATGATTGCGAAGTCGCAGACAGAAGAGGAGCACTTGGTTAATTTGCAGAAGTTGTTTGACAGATTGGTCAAGTTCAAATTGAGGCTGAATCCGAACAAGTGTACATTTGGTGTGCGATCCGGGAAGCTGTTAGGCTTCATTGTCAGTGAGAGAGGGATTGAGGTTGATCCAGCGAAAGTCAAAGCTATTCAAGAAATGCCTGAACCGAAAACAGAAAAGCAGGTTCGTGGGTTTTTAGGGAGATTGAACTACATTGCAAGGTTTGTATCTCACCTAACTGCCACGTGTGAACCGATATTCAAATTGCTAAGAAAGAATCAAGCAATCAGGTGGAATGATGACTGTCAGAAAGCTTTTGACAAGATAAAAGAGTATTTACAGAAACCTCCAATCCTGATTCCTCCAGTTCCTGGGAGACCATTGATAATGTACCTGTCAGTAACCGAGAATTCGATGGGGTGTGTATTGGGACAGCATGACGAGTCTGGTCGAAAAGAGCATGCCATATACTACCTTAGCAAAAAGTTTACCGACTGTGAAATCAAATATTCACAGCTCGAGAAAACTTGCTGTGCTTTGGCCTGGGCTGCTCGCCGACTGAGGCAGTATATGTTGAACCATACTACCTTGTTGATTTCTAAGATGGATCCAGTAAAGTACATCTTTGAGAAGCCGGCTCTCACCGGACGTGTTTCCCGTTGGCAGATGATTTTAACAGAGTATGATATCCAGTACACGTCGCAGAAGGCTATCAAAGGTAGTGTTTTGTCAGACTATCTTGCCGACCAACCGATTGACGACTATCAGCCGATGATGTTTGAATTCCCTGATGAAGACATCATGTATCTTAAGATGAAAGATTGCGAAGAACCTCTTGTCGAGGAAGGACCGGATCCTGATGACAAGTGGACATTGATGTTTGATGGGGCTGTTAATGTGAATGGTAACGGTGTTGGTGCAGTGCTGATCAATCCGAAAGGTGCTCATATACCCTTTTCTGCCAGATTGACGTTTGATGTCACCAACAATGAAGTTGAGTATGAGGCTTGTATCATGGGGATAGAAGAAGCCATTGATTTGAGGATCAAAATGCTTGACATTTTTGGAGATTCCGCTCTAGTGATCAATCAGGTTAATGGAGATTGGAATACGAACCAGCCGCATTTGATCCCTTATAGAGATTACACCAGAAGAATACTGACGTTCTTCAAGAAGGTGAAGTTGTATCATGTCCCCCGGGACGAGAATCAGATGGCTGATGCTTTGGCTACTTTATCTTCCATGATTAAAGTTCATTGGTGGAATCATGTGCCACATGTTGCGGTGAATCGACTCGAGAGGCCTGCGTATGTGTTTGCAGCCGAGTCTGTTGTTGTTGATGAGAAGCCGTGGTATTATGATATCAAGAACTTCCTCAAGAGTCAGGAGTATCCTGAAGGTGCGTCGAAGAACGACAAGAAAACCCTGAGAAGGCTAGCTGGAAGCTTTTACTTGAATCAGGATGATGTGTTGTATAAGAGGAATTTTGACATGGTCTTGCTCAGATGTGTGGATAGACACGAAGCAGACATGCTGATGCAGGAAGTGCATGAGGGTTCGTTTGGTACCCATGCTGGTGGTCATGCAATGTCGAAGAAACTGTTGAGAGCCGGTTATTACTGGATGACTATGGAATCCGATTGTTTCAAGTATGCTCGGAAGTGCCATAAGTGTCAAATTTATGCTGATAAGGTGCATGTACCACCAAGCCCGTTGAATGTCATGAACTCGCCTTGGCCGTTTGCCATGTGGGGCATTGATATGATTGGGAAGATCGAGCCTACTGCTTCGAATGGACATCGCTTCATCTTGGTTGCGATTGATTACTTCACCAAGTGGGTGGAAGCAGCTTCCTATGCTAATGTTACTAAACAAGTGGTTGCCCGGTTCATCAAAAAAGAAATCATCTGCCGTTATGGAGTTCCTGAGAGAATCATCACTGACAATGGTTCGAATCTCAACAACAAGATGATGAAAGAGCTTTGTAGAGATTTCAAGATTGAACATCACAATTCTTCTCCTTACAGACCGAAGATGAATGGTGCTGTAGAGGCGGCTAACAAGAACATCAAGAAAATTGTGCAGAAGATGGTCGTGACGTACAAGGATTGGCATGAGATGTTGCCTTTCGCTTTGCATGGGTACCGTACCTCAGTACGTACGTCGACCGGGGCAACCCCGTACTCCCTTGTGTATGGTATGGAAGCAGTTCTACCAGTTGAAGTGGAGATCCCTTCTCTGAGGGTGTTGTTAGATGTCAAGCTGGACGAAGCCGAGTGGATTCGAACAAGGTTTAATGAGTTGAGCCTTATCGAAGAGAGACGGCTAGCAGCTGTGTGCCATGGGCAGTTATACCAGAGAAGGATGAAGCGAGCCTTTGATCAGAAAGTGCGTCCTCGGAGCTATCAGACCGGTGATCTAGTTTTAAAGAGGATCCTGCCTCCCGGTACAGATAACAGGGGCAAGTGGACTCCTAATTACGAAGGTCCATATGTTGTGAAGAAGGTCTTCTCCGGTGGAGCCTTGATGCTTACAACTATGGATGGTGAAGATTTTCCGTCCCCTGTTAACTCAGATGTAGTAAAAAAATACTTCGCATAAATTGACCCGCTGGACAAAAAGAATAAAAGAGTCCAGGCAAAAAAGGGCATCCCGGGGAACCAAAAAACAGAAAGAAAAGGTTCGGGCAAAAATTAGGGATAAAAATGAAAAGAATTTGTACACCCGGTAAGTCGAAAACCCGCGAGGGCGGCTTAGGCAAAAATGGGTATCCCGGTGGATTGAAAACCCGAAAGGGCGATCCAGCCAAAAGAGGGATTAAAGCGAAGACTACAGTCTGAGTTATCTGTACCTCATCGCGCTTCGTCGTCTGCCATCTCTAAAGATGTGATCGTTCCAGTCATTCTTCTCAGAAAGCAAGGAAGTTGGGAGGAAAACTGATGATCTGTGAGTTATAACAGAATTGGGAAATAGTGGATGCCGTGTTCACATTGCCATTAGGATAGATTTTTCCTTTTGTGCGCAATTACCTCTTTCTAGGAATTGCTTCCTGATGTATTTGCCTTTTCAGGCACATTTTCAATCAATAAAATTCGTTATTCAGATAAAAAAGCTCTTGTTTTTATTTTACTGTTTTGTTTGCAAAAACGTCCAAATTTTTGATAAACATTGCATATAAAAACATGAAGGCTAAACAATAACTTGCAGAAAGATAAAACATTTGAAAATCATTTTGAATGTTGAGGACACTTGAGCATATCTTGTCCATGTCTCCCCTGGGGGCAGTTTGTTGTGCTGTTTTGCAGGTTGTCATCTGTGAAGACGTTTCTCAGCAGATATTTCCCAAATAAGTTTGAGAGCTTTCAGAGCTGTGTTCCCCTGCAGAGATGTCTGTGGATAGTGCCTTCTTCCCCCAGTAAGATCTAAGGATTGCTTATCCCCAGCAGGCCGGGAAGTGGGTTTATTCCCCAGCGAATATTTCCCCAGGAGAGTTCCCCACTGAGTTGGAAGGGTGTGGTATCCCCAGCGGAGGTATCAGTGGAGTGTATCCCCAGCAGTCGGGTTTGAAGTATTGTTATCCCCAGCATGGTCGTGAGCGCTCATCCCCAGCAGGGTTATGGATGTTTCTCCCCAGCACAGAGTCTGGTATATCACTTTCCGCACCAGCGTTATGATCTTTCTCAGCAGAGTTGGTGTGTTATTTCCAGCAGAGTTGCTTTTCCCTAGCTAGTCCCCGAGTGGAGCGGGTTCAATGAAATTTATCTCCAGCAGCTATCCTACCTGTGGATTGGATGAGTTTTCCGTAGTGTAATGGTATTTGCATCCCCCAGCTGAGTCTATCCTACTTATGGATTAGATGGGTTGTCCCCAGAGGAGTAGCGTTTATTCCCTATAGCAGAGTTTATCCTATTTGTGGATTGGTTGGCTCTCCCCAGTGAAGTCGCCTGGTTATCCCTAGCAAAGTTGCGTTATTACTCCCCAGTGAGTAGTTGCACCAGGGAGTTGCTTTGTTTACTTTCCCCAGTGGAGTATTGATGGTTCCTCAGCATAGTCGCCGTTGGGTAATCCTCAGCAGGTTGTATTGATTGCTTCCCCGAGCGGAGTCCTTGAGTGGATTGGGTCCTATGAAGAATATCCCCAAGTGGAGTCTATCTTTTCCCCAGCAACAGTGTTATTTCTCCAGCATGAATGAGAAGTCGGTGCTCTCCCCGCAGAGTTTCCTTCAAGCAAAGTCTCCCCGCAGAGTCGGAGTATCTGATCATTTTGGCTTCCCAGCCGGTTTTCATCATTTGCATTTTGCATATAGTGATCATTGCATCC
The DNA here is from genome assembly GCF_024323335.1 of Lathyrus oleraceus. Classification (NCBI taxonomy): domain Eukaryota; kingdom Viridiplantae; phylum Streptophyta; class Magnoliopsida; order Fabales; family Fabaceae; genus Lathyrus; species Lathyrus oleraceus. The sequence goes on along the minus strand of NC_066580.1, from coordinate 397,494,155 downwards.
TCAAATGCGTAGCATTTCCATTCGATATGGAGCATTACGCCATAGAAAAATTCAAACATATGCATTCATGTGTTCGGAACCATTCAGACCGTATCCCCGGCAGAGGCGGATTTTTGATCAACATCTGTATGGCACGTTTGCTACAGTTTCTCCTGACAGCTTTCAGGATTGATACCCCAGAGAGGTTTATTTCCTCATCCGATGGTGAAAGGAAAGCCTGTTTCTCCCCAGTGAGATCCCCAGCAAGTGTTTAGCCTTGCCCTGGCATATGTAGATGTCATCTTGTGATACTGGTCGGTGTCATGTCAGCACCGCGTGTGTTCTTTCTTTGGTGTCGGTCAACACCATATTTCGGTGTACACATCGAGTATTTCCCAGTCATTTGTTAATGTCTGGTCTTCTTTTGATGTCGGTAAGCATCATCTTTCGATGTTCGTAATACCCTTATTCTTCCCCAGAAGAGTCCTCCTCTCCGTTGGTGTCGATAAACGTCGAGTTTTTCCTAGTTATCCGTTGATAACTAGTTGTATCCCTTTTTCCTCAGATATACCTCTCCGTTGGTCTTGGTAAACGTTGAGTTTTTTCCTATGCGTCCGATGACGTATAGTTGCTTGTTCCCCACAGATCATTAGTTAATGGCTGTTGATCCCCCCAGAGTTACCTCTCCGTTGGTTTCGATAAACGTCGAGTTTTTCCCGATCGTCTGTTGACGGTTGTTGGTGATATATTTCCCCATGCAGAGTTACCTCTCCGTTGGTCTCAGTAAACGTTCAGTTTCTCTCATTCGTCCGTTGACGTCTGATTGTGTATCCTATTCACCAGTCGTTCATTGATGTCTGGTTGCTTCCCAGCCAGAATCCCCAGTAGGGTCGTCGGTGGACGTCCTATTCAGTTTCCGGTTGTTGTACCCCTTCCTTAGTGAAGTGGCTTCTCCTCTCCGTTGGTGTCGATAAACGTCGAGTTTTTCCTAGTTATCCGTTGATAACTAGTTGTATTTTCCCCAGTAATTCTCCTTCTCCGTTGGTGTCGATAAACGTCGAGCTTCTCCCTTTCGTCCGTTGACGTCTGGTCGAGTCTTCCCAGTTCATCCGTCGTCCGTTGATGTCTGGTTACCTCTCCGTTGGTCTTGGTAAACGTCGAGTTTTTCCTGGTCGTCCCCAGTAGAGTTACCTCTCCGTTGGTTTTGGTAAACGATGAGTTTTTCCCACTATGTCCGCTGACATGTGGTTGTATCTCTTCCAGTTCATTCGTTAATGTCTGGTTACCTCTCCGTTGGTCTTGGTAAACGTTGAGTGTTTCCTAGTCGTCCGTTGACGTCTAGTTGTGATTTCTGTTCCCATTCATCGTCTTGAGATGTCTGGAGGTGGTTGTACCTTTGAGAAGAAAAAGAATCAGAAAATCAAAATCCTCAGTAATAAATATCATATCCCAGTGGACGTTTCCGTTGTTGGATCCCCGCATTGTGCAAATTGCTACGGTTCTTCGGTATTCAATCCCTGTTTACCCTGAAAGTCTGACAGCCGTTGCTCTCATCCGTTCGGGTTCCCAGTTGATTGAATAGGGGCAGCTGTAGCACCTCAAATTTGCACCTCCCATTTGTACATTCATTTTCATGATTAGGTCATTAACATTAACATTGTCCACTGCATAGCATTGCATTGTCCTTTGCCCAAGTGCAAGTCATCAGACAAGATTAGGTCAACTGGTCAGGAGAATCAGTCAAGCAAGCAAGCAAGTGCATTTTCCAAGGAAAAAAAGCCCTATGGTTGGTTCATCAAGTTCACATGATTCAAGGATCATTTTGAAGTGGTTTGGCCAAAGGTTGGATGCTCAGAAGTCATCAGTCATTGCACAATGCATCTGAAACCCTAGAAAGTCAACTGTGGTCAACTGTGGTCAACTGTGCCTGAAATCAAGGATTTGAAGGTGGGAGTTGGTTTGAAAGGCTTCATTCATGTCCATACAAGTCTCATTTAACATTTCAAAGATCAAGATTGAAGAATTTGAGGTCAGATGAAAAGTTTCCAAAAATAGTAAGTGACCTGTAATTTCAAACTGCCAAAAATGGAAAGGTCTTCTCCTCAAATTTACATCATCATACAAGCTTCAAATGGAATTTTGTCCAACATTAAAGTTGAAGATCTTGCTCTCACCTTTCCAAAAAGTCAAGGAACATCCATTTCTCATTTATGGTTGGCAAGTTATGATCAAATCATTGCCAAAAAAAGTTGAACTTCAAGGAGGCATAACTCTTGAACCATTTGGCCAATTTGAGTGATTCTTTTTTGAGCAAACTCCATTTGACATGTTCTATCCAAATCCTTCATCACATTTCATAAAAAGTCATCACATCAAAATGGCATTTTTTAAGTGACTTGAATTTAAAAAGGGAGAGTTAAAAAAGTGACTTTCAAAATATGCATTTGCCACACTTTTAAGCTTCACATTTGGTCTTAAATCAACATTTGGGATATGCTTGAGCTGAATTTCGTGCACTGTAGCAATCATACATGAACATGAAGGTTACTTTGGCCATTTAACATGAAAATGCATTTTCACTAATCCTTTTGATTTTGGCTAAGCTTGATTAAGGAAGTGATTAAACAGCTCATATATATTCTTAATCATAACAGAAAATCAGATTAACATTCACAATCTCATATCCAAAACAGAAAATTCTCAAAATTCTCTCAAATCCTCTCAAAAATTTTCAACTCTTTCCATTGATTTTTCTTCATTTCTTTGCTTGTTCCTTGCTCTAACCTTCATCTGCAGGCATTGTGGCATTGAATTGAAGCAAAACAGTGGAGAAGTCATGCTGAATTGGAACTGTTGAAGAGTGCACATTCATATGGCAGTTGCAAATTCCCTCGAATCTGAGCATTGTTGAGCTAAAGATTCGACTTCATTCATCTTCCTCAACATCATTGCGCATCTGTTTTGATAATCCAGGCCTTGAGGAGCTCGAATTCAACATCTGCATCTTCATAAGGTGAGAATTCGATCATGTTAATTCTTGAAATCTTCATATGGCTTTGATAGATCTCAGTACATAGAGCATGCTGCAGCTTGAATCGTGCAATTCCATTAAGATTTAAGCAAGATATCTTGATTTGAATTTTTGATTGCAAAACTTATTTGATTCGATTCTCTTCATGTAGTTAGAATTGGATGAAATCATGATTAGATTAGTGATGTGTGTTGAATGCTGAGTCGATCCATATATGGTTTGCAAATTTCTGTGATGAAAAGTTCATGTTGATGATGAACATGAAGAAGGTGTGATGAATGCTTGCATTTCGTTCCCAGACTCGTGGTAGATCTGTTTCCCGTGGCTTTTGCATGATTTTTCTGTTTGTTCCCCCATGAAGCCAGTCACGTGGTGACACCTCACTTAGTGAAACGCGGCGTTTCACTAAGTGGCGCCCCATGTTGAATTTGAGCAAGGATCGACTCCGCCTGGATGCATTTTCGCCTTGGCTTTGTTGATTTATTTTCCTTCATATTTCACATGTTCATCATGCTTTGTTTACTTTTTTTTTTTAATTTTTCACCATGATAATAAATTCATAACTCATTCAATACAAATCCAAATTGATTGAAATTTTTTGTATGATGATCCTTGTAATCTCTAGATTTTTTTGATGATTTTTAATAAAATTGTGCACATGTGGATTTCTGTTTTGGCTTAGGGTTTGTGTGAACATGCCATTTGTTGCACCATGCTTACTATTTTGATCATGAAATGATGATGCTTAATTGGAAATTCTTGAAATTTTACATGTGTGTTCTAGACATCTTAAGGAGAATTTTGATATGTGGTTTGTGATTTTTGAGTTTCTGGATTGTGAGATATGACCTGATCATTAGAGGTGTGACAATTTGTGTCACACCATTTCATGTCCAACTTCTTGATTTTTGTTACCATGCCATATGAACTCAAAATAATCTGGATTTTTGCATGTTGATACTTATGAATGTTGAGTTTGAATGTGAACTTTCCTGGAAATTTTGAATGCATTTCCTATTTGTTTGAGATTTTCTCCCCTGTTTGACCAAATGTGGACTTTTTGTGAGACATGATTTTATTTGATTTGTGAAATCCTTGTGGTTAATTGGATGGACTTGAAATTTGGCATGTGTATTATAGACATCTTGAAGTTTGCCATGGCTTTGATTTCATTCATTTATCATGCTTGGTCTCTGTTTTATGATTGCTTGAAGTGGATGCATGTTTTGATGCCTTGTATGAGCTTGTTTGAACTTGGCTTGATTTTATGAATTTAATTGACTTGCTTCCCTTGGTACAGATAACTTGAAATTTGGTGTGATTGTCATGTTATGAATTCTGTTTGACCATGAATTTTTTGGGGATTTATTGAAATGTTTGTGAATTGATTTGAGTTGAATCTTTCTGTTTGGTTCTTTGAGGTTCTAAATTGCATGTTTTGCACTCTTTGCCTTATGAAATGATAATGGTAAATGATATGAACATGAAACCACTTGGATTTGTTTCTTATTTGATTGATTTTGATTTTTGATAAGTTTCATGTTCTGTTTTGACTTTTTGTTCTCATTTTGACCCTAGTCTTGTACTAGTGGTTTGTGTTCTCACATTTGAGCTTTGTTTCAGGTTAAGAGCACAATTGCTTATGCTTGATGATGTGCACTCAATTGGAGTTGGCTTATAGCTTGTTTACGACTAACTTGAGTTTGTTTTGTAGGCATTGAGACTTGAACTTGTGCCTTATGGCTTGCACCTTTGTGCATTGATGCTTGTTATCTGTTTATGCTGTGGACTTGTAGTTTTCTGTTTGACTTGTGTTTGTCTGGTATACTGATTATGTTGGATTGATTTCAGGTACCTTAGTTGCTATAGTTCCCTTGTGAACTTGTGTTTGCTTTGCTTGCTAGCTTGAGCACTGAGGTATAATGATCTCTTCTCCATGTAGTCTGGAAGACCTGGCCTGTTACTTGGCCAGGCACCTGTCTGAAGTCCTCCTTAAGAGGCAATGTTTGTGCTTGTTTTTTGTCCCCAAGCAGGAAAAGACCTTTGTTAAGGCAATTGGCAGACACAAGAGGTGTGTAGTCCACCTCCTGCTATTCTGTTGAGTCGTCCCTTGGCTCACATCACATGTTGATGCCTTGTGGACATTAACCCAAGATCAGTTGAGTCAGTGTCACAAGTGTAGAAGGGTTCCCACTTTCTGGACCCACACTTCATTGTCTGAAGCTCTCCCTGGCCAGGGATAAGAGCTGTGAAGTCTAATCTTCACTCACCTTTCATCTGGCTTCACCTTGACTCTCAATGTCAAGGTTAAGAGCTAACATTACCCTTCCAGTTGGCTTGCTCTTGCAGCCTAACCTTTTGTTTGAGCCCCACTTGGTGTGTATATAGTGTGTGCTATCTGTAATTGTTTGCTTTGCTATTGCCTGTGCTTTAGGTTTAGCTTGCTTCCTGTGCAAGTTAGATAGCAACCTTGACTTAGGGATGATTATGCATGATAACATCTAGGCTCGAGTTAGTCTCCCTAGTTGTGTCTCCCTCTGTTATCTGGTTAGGCTAGTCTTGTGTCCCTGCGTAGGGGAACTACGTCGCCCTGATCCTCATACCAGATGAGGTACGTAGGCAGGAGATGAGCTGATCTCTCTGGGCGCCCTTTTTGTTTTGTCTTGTGTGTGTTAGGAGATGGATGTAAGCCCAGCGATTGGCATTTCGTATCCTCTTGTTGTGTGCTTGGAGTCCGGTATAAGTCCATCAAGTGGCATCTGGTTTCCAGTGTGGGTGTGTTTTGGTTCGGAATCTGATGTAAGTCCAGCGATTGGCATTCAGATTCCACGTTTGCCTGTGGTTTTGTTTGTGTGCGTGAGCCGAGCTACGGATGCTCTGATTCTTCTCCAGTCAGAGGAGATACGTATGCATAGGATGCGACATCTTAGCGAGCATGTTTTCCCCTAGTCCGAACTACTTAGACTCTGATGTCTATGCTTGATAGACTAAGTAGGCCCAGGATGCGATATCCTGCCGAGTCAGTCTTGTTTGTTTTCTTGTGTCTCTTTCAGCCAGTGTGTTTGATGTTTTGAGCAGTGTTTTAGCAAACATTATTCCTTCCTTTTGTGCGTGGATCCCGTCGAGTACGACGGATGCGTAGGGGTGCTAATACCTTCCCTTCGCATAACCGACTCCCGATCCCATTCTCTTTGGTCGCGAGACCATGCTTTTTCCAGGTTTACTTCGAGCGTTTCCTTTCCCTCCTTTGGGATAAATAACGCACGGTGGCGGCTCTGTTGTTCTTGTTTCCCGCCGGTTTTTCGCGTAATGCGACACCTGGCTGGCTCATATTTTCAAAATGCTTCATCATTTTTATGCCTTACCTCCATTTTCTACATACCATGCTTCTTTTGTTTTTTTATTTTTCTATCAACTTAGAAAAATCATAATAAATTGAAAAATGCATCATTTTATCTCCAATTTTTTGCATCTTGATCCTTGTTCTATCTAGTTTTTTATCATGATGATTTCAAAAATTGTGCATGGCTGGATTTTATTTGGTGCTAGGTTATGTGATCATGTATCCATTTGTGACCTTGCCTTGCTTATCTTGTCATGAAATGCTTGTTTCTAATCCAATGAACTTGAAATTTTGCATGTTGATTCTACACACATTGATGGACATTTTGGTTTTGGTTTGACATTTTTCTCAATTACCATTTCTGTTTTATGCTTGTGTTAACTTGGTGTGACAATTTGTGTCACACCTTTGATTGTCCAACTTGTACAATTTAATTTCCATGCCAAATGATCTTTGATGCTTCTGATTTTTTGTATGTTGATTATGTTAGATATCTTGAATGTTCATGAATTTTTCCAGAATTATTTGAATCATTTCTGTTTTGTTTTGGATTTTTCATTCATGATGATCACATATGAGCTTTGAAATTGCCTTTGACTTCTTTTGATCATGAAACGCTTTTGCTTAATGATTTTGATGTGAGCCTTTTTAGGATATGTCAATATGTGTTTGAAGTTGCAATGTGTTGAATTTCAGCTCCTGTTTTGAATTTTTTCTTCATCTTTGACCCTAGGCTTTGACCTAGTGGTTTGTTGCTTACATGTGAGCTTTGATTTCAGGTTTAAGCATCCAAGTTCCATAGTTGATGATGCTTCATCATGTGAATATTGATATTTGCTTTTGATTACTAACATTGTATGTTTTGTAGGTTGATGCTAACTCACTTGAGTTTGCCTTATGGCTTACACATTTTGTACATTGGGGTTGTCTGTTGCTTATTGATTGTTGTCTGTTTGTCTGAGTATTGTACTGATTTGTTTAGCTGTTTCCATAGGTACCTAAGTTGCTTTAAGTTCATTTGAACTTTGCTTTGCTTGGTTGCTTAACCACTTAGGTATAATCCCTAATCTTCATGTAGTCTGGAAGACCTGTCATGTTACTTTGGCAGGCACCTGTCTGAAGCCCTCCTTAAGAAGCAATGTTTGTGCTTGTTTAATTTTGTGCCAAGCAGGTAAAGTCCTCTTAAGAGGCAATTGGCAGATAAAAGAGATGTGTAATCCATCTCCTGCTACTCAGTGTGTCATTCACCTTGCTCACACCATGTGTTGATGCATTGTGAATAAGAACCCAAGATCTTATAGAGTCAATCATTTGTGGAGAAGAGTTCCTACTTTTTGAACTCCCACACTTTCTATTGTTTAAAGCTCTCCCAGACCAGGGATAAGAGCTATGAGGCACACCCCTCATCTCCATTTCATCTGCTTCACCCTAACTCTCAATGTTAGGGTTAAGAGCTCAAAACACCCCATTCCAGTTGGCTGTAAAGCTTAACCCTGTTTGAGCCTATTGATTGTGTATAGTGTGTGCTAATTGACTTGTTTGTTTGCTTACTTGTCCACTTGTGCATATTTGCTTATGTGTGCCTTTGTGCATGTATCTTCATTACTTGTATATCATTTCATAATCATTGTTCATTACTTTGTGACCTTTTATTTTGTCCATGGAGGAGTCAAGCATAAGTCCATTGATTGGCAGTTGTTTCCTGTGATATGGTAGGAGACTAGTATAAGTCCATTGATTGGCATCTGGTATCCTTGTTCCTTCGTTTTGTGAGACTAGTATAAGTCCATATATTGGCATCTGGTATCCATGTTTTGTTTGTTTTGTGAGACTAGTATAAGTCCATATGTTGGCATCTGGTATCCATGTTTCTTTGCTTTGTGAGATTAGTATAAGTCCATAGATTGGCATCTGGTATCCATCTTGTTTTATTTGCTTATTGCTTTGTGTTGCCTATTCCAAAGGAATAACTTGAATCATCTACATATGATCTCAAGAGGTGAACATCTAAGAAGTTTTACTTCCTCACCCTCCCACCTTTTGTTTCTTTAAACCTCCATTTGCATGTTAACCCAAAACCTGAAAACTATTGTGCAAACATTTTGACATGTTTGCAAAACTAGAAACTTAGGCCTTAAGCCTCTGATTTTCAAACTTCATTTTCACAATACTTCTTTTGAATTGAATTCTAATCATACTTTGACTTCATTTTTGTGAACACTCCAAACTGGTTAATTTCACTCACTCAATTGCTTTTGTGGCCCAAGTCCACTTCTTAATCAAGTTTTCATACATTAGCCATAGATCTCAACTATCTTAGTGGTTGATGTTAATCTCGCCTTTTGTCTTTAGTGATCGAATCGTAAGACTTCCATACTGAAAACAGGGTTATCCCATCTAGTATGTCGAAGCTATTCTCACTTGGTGGACTTGTTGTTGATATAGGCTGAGTTTTCTCCCGTGGATAATGAAAGACCTTAGGGCTTTTGTTTAAAATCAATCCACTCATTGTTTGGAAATTTTTTAGCCGAACTACGGCGTTTTGATCCTTACCTTCCATGGAAAGGTACGTAGGCAACGGGTTCATCCGTTCAAACACAAAAAATAATAACTTGTATATTCTTTTCTCATCCCTTCAATCATGTTTGCACAATAAATATTTCATAAACAAATAACGTTTCGTACAACAAGTTGTGAAAAGGGCTCCCTAGGAGTACCTAGGACGTTTTGGGTGCCTAACACTTTCCCATTGCGTAATTAACCCCTTACCCAGATCTCTGATCTTTTATTAGTTTTCTTTGTGTAAAACTTCTTAGGCTTTTGTTCGCTTTTTAGCCATTCCTGTGGATAAATAAAAGTGCGGTGGCGACTCTATCTTTGTATGCTTTGCTTTTGATTTAATCAATAAATCATAAAGTGACGAATACACCGCTACAATAGTCAGCCCAATCAAATTGAAGGCTCAATTTTAATTTTTAAAATGAGTCAAAATTTATAATATATATATATATATATATATATATATATATATATATATATATATATATATATATATATATATATAAAATTATAGTAATTAAAAATAACATATAAAGAATATAATTATATATTAATAAAGATAAAATTTATTTATAATTATTTGATTTTGATCAATTTTATTTTTTTAACCTATTGAGTTTTTATTATAGCATTTTTTTTAATTTATTCAATTTTTTTTATAATATGCTTTCTATATTTATTAATATTAATGTAAAAAAAATTCGAATTTTTCAAAATTTTAGTTCAAAATTTGAGGCCATGTGCTTGTAGAGCCTGCTGCTCCTACCCAGGACCGCACCTTTAGATTATGAAAAATGATATTTATCCAATGTCTTGTACACCTACACCATATATTACTGTTCACCAATACGGTGAACAGTAAAATATTATAATAATATATTATTTTTTATAAAATTATAAAAAAATATTATTTTTTATATATTTTTTATTATTTAAATGTTTATTAATTAATTTTATAATTCTTTTAACCAATTTCGTAACTTGCATTAACCAACTTTTGTGACTATTCAAAATTACTTTTAATACCTGAACGTTATTAACCAATTTTGTAGCTTCATTAGTCAATTTTTTACTTTTCATTAACCAACTTTGATTTATTAATAAAAATTATTTTTAATATTTGAACGTTTATTAACCAACTTTGTTACTTCATTAACCAACATTTTACATTTAATTAACCAACTTATTTCCCTATTTTAAGTAATTGTTCACGCACATTGTTCATAGTCACTGTTCATGTGTATTGTTCACATACTATTCACGTACTTTCATGTACTGTTCATAAATATAATATTTTTTATTTTAAAAATACATTGTTCACCATATAAATACTGTGAATAGTGTATACGGTGTAAGTATTGGATGTAAAAAAGGGCGTAGGAATAGCAAAGTTGTTAGATTATATATTGGTACAAATTGTGACATAATTTTTATGAAAAATTTAATTTATTTTTATAAATTTACAAGATATTTTATAAACACAATTTATAACATATATATATATATATATATATATATATATATATATATATATATATATATATATATATATATATATATATATATATATAATGAGTATCGAGATTGTTCTGGTGTGGTACTTATTAGTTATGGTGCGGTACTTAATAAGTTATGTCTTAAATTTGAATTTATATGCGAATTTCTTACAAAAATAACCCAGTTTTTTAAGGAAATTCCCAAAATACCCCTGGTTTCAAAAAAAATCTCAAACTACCCCACTTTTAGGAGGAGGCGTCAATTCAATTGGCGACTCCTCTTAAAAATTGAGTGGAGGCGCCAATTGGATTGGCTAGGGCATGTGCCATAGCCAATCCAATTGGCGCCCATGTGTATTTTTACAAAGGAGGCGCCAATTGAATTGGCACCTCAGTCTAAAATGCAATTTTTTGTTATAAAATAGATGTGTTATGTGAGTCATTGGTCCACAACTCATTTAATCATTTGACAATCATGTTTGGTGTTCGTCGCCGATACAGAAAGGTGATTTATGCGAGAGACAAACCTCAGATGCTGATGCTCTTCTAGAACATCACTACGTTCGAGCAACTGAAGAAGGAGCTGGTTCGTTGGTTAGATGGGAAAATACCAGAAGGGGAAAAAATTAGAAGTATTGAGAGACTCGACAGTATCTTTGGTTGGGTGTGAATGAAGACTGATAAGGATGCTAGGGAAATGATGTTCGGTCGAGATGACATCAATTTGATTGTTGTAATCAGTTAGAAATATTTCTGTTTTCAGTTAGCTTATTTTGTACTGATGTTTGTTATGAATCTCGTTGTAACAAAAACTTTATGATATATAATGATTGAAGGTTACATAAATGCAATGTTACAAAAAGCTTATGACCTAGATGATGCTCCTCGATTGGGACAGTTGTTCTTGTTGTGTCCTAGTTGACGACAGATACTACATAATCTTATCATTTTATCTGTCGAATCTATTTCTGTCCTGATACGTGTATTGTTTCGCCTTCCTTTTTTCTTTCTATGCATCTCGTCGTTGTGCCAAACTATATCACCTTCATATGAGGCCAGTATTCCTCCATTGGTAGTACCGAGAAGCTTTTATTATATACATTTATGACGGTGATGGCCTTGTACACATCAGATAAATGGTTGTAAGCGTATTGACGAGTATATACGCATGCTGCAATGACATGGGAGCAAGGAATGAGGAAGGCCTTGAATTTTCCACAGTCGCACCAACTTTTGTTTAGTCTAACAGCATAGGCTAAATTTGGTCTCCCCTCGTTGTGGTCCATTGTTTCCTGGACGCTTAAATTTTGCCTATGACGATCAAAGACTGTTACAGCATGTGTGCTAGCTTTGATGCTCTCCTCTTTCATGACTTTCATGCAACACTCACTGAATACTTGCCCGGACATTAACACCGCACTCCATCTTTCACCTCTGGTTGCGAACGTAGAAGCCAACCTATAATAGGTCGATCTTACCAAGGCGGTTATTGGCAGATTTCTAATTCCTTTGAATACCCCGTTCATGCATTCCACAAGGTTTGTTGTCATGTGTCCCCATCGACAACCTCTATCAAATTCCCTTGTCCACTGCTCTACTTGTATGTTATTTAGCCATCTCCTTGCGTCTTTATTAGACAGTCTAATTTCATCACAATAATATTGAAATGATAGCTGAGTTAGAGCATACCCATTATTCACCACCTTCTTGCGAAGATTCTTATCTTTTATTGCATGTATGAAGTTTTGTGCAATATGTCTAATGCAATAGACATGGGTAGAAGGAGGATCATGCCATCCGTTGTCATGGTTGTTGTAGGCACTCTCAATGGCAGCATGTCTATCAGAAATCAAACAGAGATTGGCTTGTGGAGCCACATGCGTTCTGAGATGTCGAAGAAAGAAACCCCATCCACCAGTTATTTCACCTTCAACCAGAGCAAAGGCAATGGGAAAGACATTGTTGTTGCAGTCTTGTGCAACCGCCATGAGCAAAGTACCCTTGTATTTGTCGTATAACCAAGTGCCATCAATTTGAATAATAGGTTTGCAGAATGCGAAACCTTTGATGAATGGGTCAAACGCTAAAAAGAGATGGTGAAAGATTTTATTACCTGTAACACAGGTTCCGTCTGGCATCATTACTGGCAATGTCTCCATAATTGCCACAGTTCCTGGGACATATGTTTTTAGTGCCCATAAAAATCGTGGCAATTCTTTGTATGAATCCTCCCAGTTGCCGAATACCTGTTCAACAGCCTTTGTCCTCACAATCTAGGCTTTCTTATAAGATGGGGTATAATTATATGTTGTTCTGATACGGGATATAGGGCCCGCTTGTTTTGGATTTTTTTTAAATGATTTTTATAGTGTTACATATTTTAGTGTAAAAAAAATTTACAAAGAAACTTTTCATAAAAGTTTCAAATGAAAATTTGGTTTGAGTAGTTATTCTTAAAATGTTATTTTAGGTATTTCATCATTTTATCGAAAAAAATTTTGGATATCAAATTTTCAAAAAATCACTTAATTTTGAAGTTATTTCAAATAGCTTTTCATAAAAATCATTATTAAGATACAACTTTTTGAAAAAATTGTGATTTTGACTATGTTTTGATCTTCAATAATGTATATTTATGTTATAGAATGAACAATTCAATCTTTTAATTTATAAAAAACAAATTTAAAAAATCTTGTAATATTTTGGAAAACATTTTTGTAGAATCCATTTTCAAAAATACAAAGAAAAAATCCATTTTTTAAAAGCTAAAACAAACTGGCCCGTAATTATACTCACCTTCATTGATGGGTCTTTATTAACCAACGGCAGAATGTCTTGACATATCAATGCAGTGCTTAGTTTACGGTGATCTTGTTCAACGTTAGTTGCAATGCAACTATGAGGTGGGTCTATTGAAGCAATCTCCCAAGAGTCATTTTTCTTTTTATAAGACGCAACCAACCAAAACTTACAAAGGATGTTACGACATTCGATGATATACCTTCTCGAATCAGTGCGTTTCACTGTAAAATCAACAAAGATGTTCATGTGGAATTTTTTGATAGCTCACACACATTTTTCTTTGGTACGAAACATGTCTCCCACCTTTAGTTCGCCTTCTGATCGTGGATACGGGTTATAGAAAACACGGTTGGATGTTTCATCGTCATGCAGATCCATCTTTGTCATATGTTGAGGCAGATTGTAGACATGGCTAGGAGGTATTGCCGGTGGTTGATCATCATCATCAATGTCGTTGTTTAGCATGTGATCAACTTGTATCTCGATCTCCTCTTCTTCTTTATCAACGAAGTCCACTTCTGCTTCTGCTTATGGGTTGATGTCATCTGACCATTGTGGATCAAATTCACCAGATTCATCCTGACTGGTTATTTGAGACTGCTGAGATGGTATACATGGTTGAAGAGTAATATACAACTCAATACAGTTGCAGCCTGAATGTTCATGACTAACAAACATGTATTCAACATCTTCATCGTCCCGTACCTTAAGCGGGAAAAACTTGCATTGATTGTTCTAAAAAAATTGGATTTTGATACGTGATCTTTAACATAATACCCGATCCTATACAAGATTGTATTCTTTTTTTCAAATGCAAGAATGTTGCATTTTTCTTGATCGTAAGTCTAATGGATACGGTGTTTCGAAAACAAAAACCGTATAACTTAGACTCGTATGTTTCACCGTTGCAGTGAACGTTGACATTGTATTTTGTTGAAGATGACATTGTGCAGATGAAAACTATTTTCTTGCTGTAGATGAATGTGGGTTGAGTCTTAGATGTTGATAGTAAGATACTTAAATAGGTGAGTGATGTGTCTCACATGCAAGCTAGTTTGAAGTGATGTGTCGCACATGCAAGCTAGTCTGAAATGATATGTCAACCATGCAAGTGTTTACCAGTGATTTCTGATAAACAACCGCTAGTCTTCCAAATTTATATATTTTTGGTAACTTACATGATCGACTAGATTGATCCTAGGACATGTGTCTCAAGAATTATTATTACGGTAATTTGACTCATGGTTAAGTTTGTTTCTGGTTTATGGACAATGAAAAGTGTCTTGACAACAATTCTAAACGAAACCTATGACTCTATGAACAAAGTAAATGACGATAACTTTGTAGTAAGAGGTTTTTTAAAGATAACGAAAATACTTGAAAAGGGTAAAGATAAGTGACTCGAAGTAAATGCTTTAGGTTTTGAGAAAGTACTGGAAATGAAGACTTGGCGAAATGTAAATGCAAAAGTAAAGATGATGATAAAATACTGAAAATAAGGGCAATTCGATAGAATAAAAGGCAGTGAATAACTTTAATTTAAATGACTTGCATGAAATAGATAACATGAACGAAATTTATGGTGTTCTTCATACATACATTTTCAGTGTAAAAATCTTTTCTCTCACTCTGGTACTTCGAGTATATTTTGTGAATTTCTGTATATCTGTTTGAACACACCTCGAAATCTAAAACTAAGACCCCTATTTATAGCAATTCGACCCTAACGGCCTCTGCACATATGACTGCCACGTCCGCCATTCTCAAGCGTTGCATGTCTTAGATTTTTCCACGTGTTGGTCTGACGAAACGGCTTCGTTTAAATTTCAAATCCTTCCCGCTTGAAGCTTCGACTCTGTGAACGCATACGTCGAAGAGAGCTTTGTGGGGATCCAAAAATCTTCTAAGTCTCAGACTTCGACAATGAAGATTTGTTCATCGAAGAAAAGACTTCAGCAAATAGCTTCGACACAGCTATTTTTATTTATTCTTCAAAACATAACACTTCCAAAGAATTTCAACTATCTGTCGAAATCTCCAGCTAACAAACTTCCCCCAAGAAATGTCTATTTTGAATTACTGTAGAAATGATTTTTTTTTTGTAATCACCAGATTTCGACTAGAGACCTTTCATAGACCAAAAAGTCCATATTTGTCAGTTAATCATGATTAACTTTTTCAAAACGTCTCATCAGAACGTGTGCGCAGTTATTTGTCATCATGAACTTCAACTTCCAAGAAAATGAACAGTAATCCATGTACCCTTTTCTCAGAAAAACCACCACGTGGCCCACTACCCTGGTAAAGCGTAACCAGTCAGCTTCGTAGGTTTAACACTATAAAAGCTCACATGTCATTTCTTTCTTTCTTTTCACGAAAATCTCCATTTTACACCAAAGTTCATCTTCTACAACTTCTCGGAAAACGCTTCTTCTTCCCTAAAACCCTAATCCTTCAAAATCTCCAAAACCCATTACAATGTCTTCTGATAAACAACAAAAGCAATCAAAGAACATCAAAGGTGCTGGATCCTCAAAAAGTTATGCTTCCCAGAACATTCCAACTAGCACAACCATCACTGTTGCGGATCGGGAATGCATCACTGCTCCAAAACTTTTGAAAGAACAGAAAGCAATTTTTGCTTCTCAGGTAATGGTTCCTTCCTTACTTTCTGGAAATGCTTTAGGGTTTTTAGGCCCATTAGTCTCTGAAGAACATTTAGAAAAATGTGCTCAGTTTTTTCCCTGTCATCATACTACCAAACCCATAGCCAACAAAATCGTTTCCTCTAGAGATAATGAGGATCTAACCCATAGAGAGGCTTTTCAACTGGATTTTATCACTGATAGTTTCAGACCCTTTCGGTCTTGTCCAACTCTAGACAAATCCTATCTAGCTTGGTTAACAAAAGTTGAGAAGAAGAAAGCTTCATTTTGGAAGGAATTGGGTAATTTTGACCTGATTCAGATGTCGAAGCTAGGATTCAGTTACTGTCAGCCTTTATTATTATCCAACCTATATTTCTGGGATAGCACATATAACACCTTTCATCTCCCTTGTGGAATGATGACTCCCACACTTTTCGACATAGCTGCCATCGCTGGACTTCCTCCGACAGGAGAAACCTTCGACCCCTACCAAGACTGTGAAAACTTGATTGACTTCAACGTTAAGAATGCTTCGTTCAGTACTTACATTAATCTGTATCACGCTGATGGAGAAGAAGTTTCTGATATAGAACATATAGCATTCTTAGGTCTATGGTTGTCCAAGTTCTTCTTTTGCTGCAAATCTTTACAAATTGCTAAGAGATTTTTAACACTCGCTAACCAATTGCATGCTGGTCGAAGAGTGTGTTTGAGTGAACTCCTATTGGCTAGTTTGTATGAAAGTCTAGGATCGGCTAGTGCTAAGTTAAAGGAATATGAAGCTGGTACCAATTTATTACTATCTGGGCCTTATTGGCTTCTTCAATTGTGGCTTAATGCCACTTTCGAATCCTTTTTGCCAACACGAGGAAACGTCGATGAAAGTGCCCCAGAGATAATAAATCGAAGCATTGAGGGCACCATAATCCTTCGACTGACTCCAGCTGATGATGTTGACAAATTACAAACTTCCCTCACCAAATACACCTTGATGTTCTCGAAGCGTCACCATTTCCTTCCTTCGATGGCTCCTTTTGCCATTCGAACCCATGGTCCTTCCTGGTTCACTGCCTCGCTCGAAGATGCTGTGAAAAATGCCAACACAGAGATCGAAGACATATGGCGTGCCTTTCTCCTCCCAAGGCTGCTTATTTCTAGGATTCTGCCAGTAAAGAGCCATGTGTGTCTGTTGGCTTATCAACCTAATTTCGTCTCTCGACAATTTGGGTTGTGTCAACATATCCCTGTTTCTTTATTCAAACGAAAACGCGAGGTCTGCTGTGCAGGGACTGAATGGAGCGCTCGAGACATTGCAATCCACAAAGAATTCCATGCAAATTTTGCTGAATTCCAATTAATAGCCTTCCAACCGTCGTTCTATTCCACCAATGGTTTTGCCACTTGGTGGACAGATTTCTATTCCAAGAATATGTTCTCTACTGCTGAAACCAAAGAACGTCTAACGAAGGCCTTTTCATCTTTGCAGGAAAATGTCCCCAAGGGTAAGCTTACTCACTCTGAAGAAATCCAAGCATTTCAAAAGTACTTTGAAACTGTCTATGACCCAACGAACCTTGTTGGAACTGTTTGTGACGCAACGCCAATTTTAAAAGAAAAATTTGAAAAGCAAATTGCCAAAAGAAAATCTCTCAAAGCTGTAAAACCTGAATTGAAATATGATTTGGCCTTTGAGTGCGAACCACCCAAATTTCCAAAGTTACCCAGTGCAGATTTTGCTTTGTCATTTTTCCCCCTTACCCTTACTGGTTCACATGTGGGAACATTTTTAACATACTAAAGAATGACCAACAAAAACCTGCAAAAAGAGTAGTTGCAACCAAACATACCTTAGACAGTTTCAAAGGCTTTCTTCACTTCGATTTAGCTGCAGTGAGAATTACTTCTCCGACATGTGAAGGTGTGGAAAGTTTGGATTTCTTGGTTTTACAACTCCCTTTCGTCTTTTTGCCAATCTTTTAAACATTTTCATGTTTCGACTAACTCACATCCTTCTTTAGCTGTCGAAAGGAAGGTGGCGAAGAAA
This sequence comes from Lathyrus oleraceus, assembly GCF_024323335.1. Taxonomy (NCBI): domain Eukaryota; kingdom Viridiplantae; phylum Streptophyta; class Magnoliopsida; order Fabales; family Fabaceae; genus Lathyrus; species Lathyrus oleraceus. The sequence goes on along the minus strand of NC_066580.1, from coordinate 397,476,253 downwards.
GAAAAGCCTGTGGCGAAGGCTAGTTCGAATACTGCTTCCAAGCCTACCTCTTCCAGCCAGGGAGTACCTTATGGTGCTGCTCTAGACAAAACGAAGAAGAGTTCAAAGGTATTACATCAAATAACTTCTTTATTTCTTTCGTATTTTTCTAACTATTTATAATTTTCTTTTTCAGGGTAGTGGCAAGCCTCCTTTGACACCCAAGAAAAGAAAAGCCTCCACTTCTAACAAAATTCTTGTCGAAGATGATGAATAGGATACTCCTCCAACTCCACTCAAGAAAAAGCAGAAGAAAAATAAGGCAACAGTTGCCCCTTTCCAAACAAATAAACAACAAGGTGTCGAAACCAACATTCTCCCTCCTCTTCCAAAGAAAACTCCATCCCAGCCCTCTGGTGGCGCAGCGCTGGAGCACATTGGGAGCAATGCCTCCGACCCTGAGGCTCAACAAGTATACTTCGACCTTGAGTGTTTTATCTTTCGACAAACTCATACTCTATTCTAACACTTCGTTTTCAGGACAAAGCCACCACTCCCCTCATTTCTACCGCCAATCAGAGTGATCCTTCGAGCGGCATGAATCCATCTCCTCCTCCGACAATTAGCGGTACTGTCCAAAACAAAGGATCTTCGACTGGAGCTCAAAATCTTGAAACAGATAACGCCCAGAATGAAGAAGAAACCTCTTCTCCTGGTGAAGATGGTAAAAGAGATTCGAAACACGTTGACGAGAAGGACTCAACAGGGAAAGAAGATTCTGAGGATACTCCTAGTAATTCTCTTGCCAGAGTTGTGTTCCCTTCAGATGATGCTGATGAGAATGATCAGGATTCTGATGAGATTGAGGGTTTTTTTCAGGAAGATGAAGACATGAATGTGGGAGAAGTTGATATTGAAGGAAATCAAACTGGATTTGGAGATGCCAACGTCGACACGGTCCCAAATCCAACTAAAGTTCGACCATCCATCACCCAGACTTCACCTGTACCACTTACTGAGGAGGAAAAAAAAGATTTAAAACAAAATGATCCCCTCAAGTATGTGAGGTTAATGATGGCTCTAAGAGAGTCTTCTTCAGAGCAAAGTATTTTTGGAGCTTCGACCCATTCTGGTGCTAGTGCAAACGAAGCATCACATGACGAACTCCTTCAGCAGGTGAAGAAGGCAGTTTTTGATGTAAATCTCTTTGACGAATTAAGGAATAATGTGGAAGCGAGCTTCAGCATAAAGAAGCTGATAAGCAAGATTAACATCACTGCTTGCCCCACTGATGTAGGTGAAGCCCTTATTGATATTCAGAACCTCATTGACCAAGTGTGTGTTGAATATCATAGGGAGGTGGATGCCAAAGCTAAGCTTCTATCGACTGAAAAAGCTCAAGCCACTGAGTTTGACAATGCCCTTCGAACTTCACAAGCTTCTGAGGAGTTAGCCGCTTCCAGAAAATCAGCCCAAGCAAAGTTTGACACTTATACTGCTTCGATACGTCTCTGGAAATATCATATTGCAGAATTGCAGAAGAAGATTTCTGACGATAAGGCGAAGCAGGCTGCTATCCAAGTCTTGGATAGTACTGAAGTTGATGATCTGGTGAAGCAAAGCGTAGATCATGTCGAAAAGGCTACGGCTATGAATGAAGATATTGCACGCCTCAGAGGGGTTCAAGCGGCTGTTCAGTATAAGATTGGCTTGGCGAAGAAAAAATATGATCGGATAAGGGCCACTATTCGTTTTTTATTTCCTCTTGTATTTGTTCTTTTCGACTCTTGTTTACTTGTAACTTGATTAAGACGAAAGCCATTTTGGCACATATTTGGAGTTTAAATATCTTCACCATTTTGGCCATGATAGTTCTTTACTTACTATGCTGTTATGATTTTAACTTCGTGCATAAATGGTTTATACTTCTTTAAGTATTTCCCATTTACTTTTAGGATTCTTCGATCCTCTGTTAATTCTTCTATTTCGTATGCATTGTTTGAAAAGGCTTTTAAAATTCGAAAAGGTTCTTCCCAATGTGGAGACCATTTTCCTAATGCTTTATTCTTTTGATCCATAGGTAATATAACTTTCCAAACTAAATCATTCAAAGTGAAGGTTTTACCTTTGACCCTCTTATTGTATGCCTTTTCTACCCTCTCCTTCTGTCTTCTTAATACTTCTAACGCATGCAACCTTTCTTCGTCCAAATCCACCAGCTCATTTATCATCATTTCCCAGTATAAGTCAGATGGAATTTCTCCTTGTCTTTGGATTCTCACTGATTGCAAGTAGATTTCGACAGGTAATACTGCATCATGTCCAAATGTAAGCTGGAAAGGTGTAGTGTTAGTGGCTTCTTTAGGGGAGGTTCGACAAGCCCAAAGCGCTTGGTCTAAAGTTTTGTGCCAATTTTTTGGCTTCTTCCCTACATGCTTTTTGATTAAACCAATTATTACTTTATTGGCTGCTTCGACTTGCCCATTGACTTGAGCATAATAGGGTGTAGATGTTAATAACTTGAAACCCAACTCCTTTGCAAACTCTTGTATCTTTTGACCAGTAAAAACTGATCCTTGATCTGTTGTTATACTTTCTGGGATTCCAAATCTATATAATATTTGCCTTTGAATGAATTCGATAATAGTTTCTTGATCCACATTTACTAAAGGTACTGCTTCGACCCATTTGGTGAAATAGTCAATTCCTACAAGTATGTACCTTTGTCCTTTGGATGAATTGGGTCGAATTTCCCCAATTAGATCTAATGCCCAACCTCTGAAAGGCCAAGGTTTAATGATTGTATGAAGCTCACTTGCAGGAGCATGTTGAATTCATGCATGTATTTGACATTCTTGGCAACCCTTAGCAAAGTTTATACAATCTTTTAACATGGTGGGCCAATACATTCCATATCTGAAAAGCAACCATTTCATCTTATGGCCTACCTGGTGTGCTCCACAGGCTCCACTATGTACACTAGATAATGCCAAGTAAGCTTCATTTTCTCCTAAACATTTCAACAGGATCCCTTCAGGGGTTTTCTTGAATAATTCAGTCCCTATCAAAACATAAGATAAAGCCTTGTACTTGGTTTTTCTTTCTGTATCTGTCGAAGGGTCCTTAAGATAATTAATAATTGGATTCCTCCAATTTGTATATATTAAGGTATCAATGGCCAGTACTTCAAACTCCTCTTTGTTAGCATGTCCTAATTGAGTGCTTTCCAAATCTGTCGGAGACAATCTGGCAGCCATTGCCTTTCCTCTTACTTCGACAAGTTCTTCTAGCTTCTCTTTTGAAATTCTATACCCTGAAGCTATTTGTGCTAAGTCATTAGGGACATGTTTTATGTCAATGTATGGTTTTTTTATTTTAGGGACATGTTTTATGTCAATGTATTCGAATTTTTTTAGTAACCTATTTGCAATGACGAAGTACATAATCAAATTTTCTTTTATACATTTGTACTCCTTCGTCAGTTGCTTGATTACTAATTCTGAGTCTCCTTTAATTTCGACCCTAGTTGCCCCCAATTCCAACAAAGCCTCAAGTCCTGCAATAAGGGCTTCATATTCTACTTCGATGTTAGAACAAAGGGGGCCTTCAATTCTATACTTGAGTTTTGTTGGAATTCCATCAGGAGAAATTAACATGATCCCAACCCCACTTCCATCCTTATGAGCGAAACCGTCGAAGAATAATTTCCAAGGTTTTAACTCAACTTGAAGTTGAGGATTTTCAACCACTGCATGGTCTACAATAAAGTCTGATACTATTTGTCCCTTCATTGCCCTTAAGGGCATAAAGGTTAAAGAGTATTCAGTGAGTGCTAAAGCCCATTTACCAATTCGACTGTGCATTATTGGCTTGGATAACATATACTTGATGACATCAAAATGTGAAGAGACGTATAAATCAATAGGTTTTATGTAATACTTGAGTTTAGTACAAGAGAAATGCAAACAAAGACATGACTTTTCTATTGAAGTGTATCTAGTTTCTGCATCATTTAAAACCCTACTAAGATAATAAATGGCTCTTTCGATGCCATCTTCTTTCTCTTGCGCTAACATGCTACCTATGGTAGTGTCGGAAGCTGATATATACAGTCTCATAGGCTTCTTTCCACATGGTGGTGCCAAGATAGGAGGATTCGTCAGATAATGTTTGATCTTGTCGAATGCCTTTTGATGTTCGTCATTCCATTCGAACTTCCCTTGTTTCAGGCGTAGAAGGGGATTGAAGGCTTGAGTTCGACCACTTAAATTCGAAATGAATCTTCTTAGGAAGTTTATCTTTCCTAATAATGATTGCAATTCTTTCTTGGTTGATGGTGCTTTGGTCTCCATAATAGCCTTCATCTTGTTCTGATTGATTTCTATCCCCTTTTTATGGACCACAATGTAGCACCTCAAATTTGAACCTACCTTGTGTACATACATTTTCATATTAGGTCATTAACATAACATAGTCCACTGCATAGCATTGCATTGTCCTTTGCCCAAGTGCAAGCCATCAGACAAGATTAGGTCAACTGATCAGGAGATCAGTCAAGCAAGCAAGCAAGTGCATTTCCATTGAGACAAAGCCCTAGGGTTGGTTTATCAAGTTCATATGATTATGTGATCATTGTGAAGTGGTTTGGCCAAAGATTGGATGCTCAGAAGTCATCAGTCAGGCTGAATTTCATCTGAAACCCTAGAAGGTCAACTGTGGTCAACTGTGCCTGATTTTATGGATTTGAAGGTGGGAGATGGTTTGAAAGGCTTCATTTATGTCCATACAAGTCTCATTTGACATATCAAAGATCAAGGTTGAAGAATTGGAGGTTAGATGAAAAGTTTCCAAAAATAGCAGGTGACCTGTAATTGGAAACTGCCCAAAATGGAAAGTTCTTCTCCTCAAATTTACATCATCATACAAGCTTCAAATGGAATTTTGTCCAACATGAAAGTTGAAGATCTTGATCTCACCTTTCCAAAAAGTCCAAGAAAACTCATTTCTCATGTGTGGTTGGCAAGTTATGATCAAATCATTTTCAAGAAAAGTTGAAATTCAAAGTGGCATAACTCTTGAACCATTTGGCCAAATTGGGTGATTCTTTTTTGAGCAAACCACATTTGACATGTACTATCATGATGCATCATCACATTTCATCAAAAATTATCACATCAAAATGGCATTTTTCAAGTGTTCATTTTGCATTTTGGTGGGAAAAATAGTGAATTTGAAAAATACACATGATTTTCATGCCAAACCATTTCCAACACATTCTAAACAGAAAATTGGTCTTGCTTCAAAGGCATTTTTACTGTTACATTGGTTCTATTTGGAAAAGGTCACTTTGGCCATTTGACATAACATGTGCATTTTACTAAATCACTTGAATTTTGCTAATCTTGATTAACAGTTGGATTAGAAAGGGGTATAAAGCATTAATTGTAACTGAATTCACATAATCACAATCACAATTTCAGATCTAACAGAAAATTCATCAAAATTCTCTCAATTTCTCTCACACTTTTTTCACTTGGATTCCTCAAATTCTTCATTCTTTTGGCTTGTGCTTGCATCAATCTTCATCTGCATATGCTAGTGAAGAACTGTTGAAGGAAAATCGTGGCAAAGATTGAAGATTCTTGACTGTTGCACTTGGAGCATATTCATGGCATTTTGAAATTCCTTCGAGTTGGAGCATAATTGAGCTCAAGAACATACTTTATTCATCTCCTGAATCATCATCAAGTATCTGTTTCTACATTTCGAGCCTTAAATCCAACAAAAGCAACAGCTGCACCTTCAAGAGGTTAGATCTCGAATCTTTTAATTGCTAGAATTAGGTTATGGCTTTTGTAGATCTTGTAACGTAGAACACGCTGCAACTTGAATCGTGCAAATCCATTGAGTATTGATGAAGATATCTTGATTTGAATGTTTGATGCCAAAACTTCTTTTGATCGATTCTTTTGATATGTTGAGAGTTAGATTAAATCATGTTGATATTGTTGTTGTGCTTGAGAAGACGAGTCGATCCATATATCATTTGTCCAATTTGGTGAAAAAAGTTCAGGAGCTGGAAATTTGATCAAGAACATGAAGAACTTGTTTGATTTTGTTCCCCCGCGCGTGTTTGATTCATTTCACTTCTGTTTGCATGCTTCAAGTTGTTAGTGCGCCATGAGCCAATAGCCGTATGCCACCTAGTTAATGAAACGGAGCGTTTCAAGGAGAAACGCGCTCCTCTGTACTGGCCTGGGGTTCGATTCCCCGCGTTTCACATTTTCAGATGGCCTTGGCTTATTTTTCTTCCAATTGTTCACATGTTCATATGCCTTGCCATTCCTTTTTTTTAATTTCTTTCCATAATCAAAAATTCATAACTCACTCAATAAAAATCCAAATCATGTGCAATTTTTTGCACCATTCTCCTTATCATGTCATTGTTTTTTTGGTTATTTTTAATAATATTGTGCACGGATAGATTTTTAAAATGCCTAGGGTTTGCTTTCACATGTCCTTTGGTGCACCATGCTTGCTCTTTTGATCATAAAATGATGATGCCTAATTAGAAATTCTTGAAATTTTACATGCATGTTCTAGACTCATTCCTGGTCATTTTGGTATATGATTTGTGATTTTTGAGTTCCTGGATGTTGAGATATGATGTAATCTTTGTGAGGGTGACAATGTGTGTCACATTAATTTTTGTGCAACTTCTTGATTTTTGTTACCATGCCATATGAACATGAATTGCTCTGGATTTTTGCATGAGATTACATCTAGATGTTAACTTTGAATGTGAATTTTTGTGGATTTGCCATGGCTTTGGTCTCATTCATTTATCATGCTTGGTCTCTGTTTTATGATTGCTTGAAGTGGATGCATGTTTTGATGCCTTGTATGAGCTTGTTTAAACTTGTGTTTACTTTATGAATTTCATTGACTTGCTTACCCTTGTCCAAATGAGCTGAAATTTGGTATGTAGGTCATGTTGTGAATGCTGTTTGACCATGAATGTTTTGGGGATTTATTGAAATGTTTGTGAATTGATTTGAGTTGAGCCATTCTGTTTGGTCCTTTGAGGTTCTAATTTGCATGTTTTGTACTCTTTGCTTCATGAAATGATCTTAGTGAATGATATGAATGTGAAACCACTTGGATTTGTTTCTTAATTGATTGATCTTGACTTTTGATAAGTTTCATGTTCTGTTTTGACTTTTTGATATCATTTTGACCCTAGTCTTGTACTAGTGGTCTTGTGTTCTCACATTTGAGATTTGTTTCAGGTTAAGAGCACAATTGCTTATGCTTGATGATGTGCACTCAATTGGAGTTGGCTTGTTGCTTGTTTATGACTAACTTGGAATTTGTTTTGTAGGTTTTGAAACTTGAGTTTGTGCCATGTGGCTTGCACCTTTGTGCATTGACTGTTGTTTGACTGTATAGTTAACTGTTGACCATTGTCTGTTTGCTTATTGTTTGAGCTGAGTACTGATTATATTGGATCGATTTCAGGTACCTTAGTTGCTATAGTTCCTTTGTGAACTTGATTGTGCTTTGCTTGCTAGCTTGAGCACTGAGGTATAATGATCTCTTCTCCATGTAGTCTGGAAGACCTGGCCTGTTACTTGGCCAGGCACCTGTCTGAAGTCCTCCTTAAGAGGCAATGTTTGTGCTTGTTTATTTTCGTCCCCAAGCAGGAAAAGACCTTTGTTAAGGCAATTGGCAGACACAAGAGGTGTGTAGTCCACCTCCTGCTATTCTGTTGAGTCGTCCCTTGGCTCACATCACATGTTGATGCCTTGTGGACATTAACCCAAGATCAGTTGAGTCAGTGTCATAAGTGTAGAAGGGTTCCCACTTTCTGGACCCACACTTCATTGTCTGAAGCTCTCCCTGACCAGGGATAAGAGCTGTGAAGTCTAATCTTCACTCACCTTTCATCTGGCTTCACCTTGGCTCTCAATGTCAAGGTTAAGAGCTAACATTACCCTTCCAGTTGGCTTGCTCTTGCAGCCTCACCTTTGTTTGAGCCCCACTTGGTGTGTATATAGTGTGTGCTATCTGTGATTGTTTGATTTGCTATTGCCTGTGCTTTAGGTTTAGCTTGTTCCATGTGCAAGTTAGGGAGCAACCTTGACTTAGGGATGATTTTGCATGATAACATCTAGGCTCGAGTTAGTCTCCCTAGTTGTGTCTCCCTCTGTTATCTGGTTAGGCTAGTCCTTTGTCCCTTCGTAGGGGAACTACGTCGCCCTGATCCTCATACCAGATGAGGTACGTAGGCAGGAGATGAGCTGATCTCTCCGGGCGCCCGTTTTTGTTTCCTCTTGTTGTGTGCTTGGAGTCCGGTATAAGTCCATCAAGTGGCATCTGGTTTCCAGTGTGGGTGTGTTTTGGTTCGGAATCTGATGTAAGTCCAGCGATTGGCATTCGGATTCCACGTTTGCCTGTGTCTGTTGTGTTTGGTGTGCGTGAGCCGAGCTACGGATGCTCTGATTCTTCTTAGTCCAAGAAGATACGTATGCATAGGATGCGACATCCTAGCGAGCATGTGTTTCCCCCAGTCCGAACTACTTAGACTCTGATGTCTATGCTTGATAGACTAAGTAGGCCCAGGATGCAAGATCCTGCCGAGTCAGTCTTGTTTGTTTTCTTGTGTCTCTTTCAGCCAGTGTTTGTTTGTTTATGAGCAGTGTTTTAGCAACCATTTTCCTTCCTTTTGTGCGTGGATCCCGTCGAGTACGACGGATGCGTAGGGGTGCTAATACCTTCCCTTCGCATAACCGACTCCCGATCCCATTCTCTTTGGTCGCGAGACCATGCTTTTTCTAGGTTTAGTTCGAGCATTTCCTTTCCCTCCTTTGGGATAAATAACGCACGGTGGCGGCTCTGTTGTTCTTGTTTCCCGCCGGTTTTTCGCGTAATGCGACAGCTGGCGACTCTGCTGGGGACATAGAGAAGTTGACCTCTTGCTGGTCCATCTTCCCTAAGCGAGTCTCTCCTAGCGCTCTCTAGGTTAGGGTTTTGGTTGCTGTGTTCTGTTATTTATTGCATTCATTTGTTTATTGTTTGCATTTATGTGTGCATTAATGTTTGCATTCATTCATATTCATCTGCTGGTTGTGCTGTGTTCTCTCTGTTTGGGGTGGGAGTTACTCGAGGTAAAAGGCCCAATACCCAGGCTATGAGTGAAATCTAGGAAACCTAGGAATAAAGTGATTCATGGGAAGCGGGTGGTATGCGCCACTTAGCGGAACATTGATATCACGAGCAGTTCAGACCCTGGTGGGATATTATCGTTACATACTTCGGGTGTGTATATGATGATATTCTGCGAAAGGTTATTTATTCTGCGTTTCTCTCGACCTTACCCTGGCCTAGATGACACCCGTGAGCGGGGAGGGAATGATCATTATTACAGGTACAGCTGGTGACTTGTCGGTGACTAGTTGGTGACTTGTGGTCCTGTTGGTGACTCAGTTCTCCAGATTTGGGTTCAGATGACAGTTTATCAGTTGACTTTGGGTTTCAGATGAATTGTGGTTCAGAGTTCGAGCCGAAGCTTCGATCCTGTGTTCTGAGATGCACAGCCTGCCAGTCTTGTCTGCATCATCTGCATCATCGCATGTTTATTTTCAAAAGAAACGCAATAAAAAAGAAAAAAAAGAAAAAAAGAAAAAACTAATCCCTGCATGCATATCATTTCTCAGGTACATTCCAGAGCTTGTTCACTGATAGAGATGGCAACAGTCCCAGAGCCGAAGCGGAAGACTTGTTCCTACAGCTTTCACCGTGAGCCTTTGACATCTCTGATAGAGTTGAGCAACCTTGTGACTAGTGATCATTTGAGGGGGTTCGTGGATCAGTATGGGGATATTCTGACACTGTTGAAGATGGTAGTCGACCCAGTGCCGTTGCAGACTCTTCTTCAGTTCTATGACCCAGAGCTTCGTTGCTTCACCTTCCAGGATTATCAGTTAGCGCCTACTCTCGAGGAGTACTCTATTCTGTTGAATGTTCCTATCCAGCATCAGGTTCCTTTCTTGGACGTGCCTAAGGAAGTTGATTTCAGAGTTGTTGCTAGAGCTCTCCGTTTGGGTATCAAGGAAGTCAGTGATAATTGGAGGTCCAGTGGGGATGTCATTGGTTTGCCTTTGAGGTTTCTGCTGAGAGTTGCTAGAGGAGAAGCAGAAAAGGGGAATTGGGAAGCTTTTCACGCCCAGATTGCTGTTATGATCTATGGGATCGTTTTGTTTCCGAGTATGCCCAACTTTGTGGACTATGCTGCAGTCTGTATCTTCATTGGAGGAAATCCAGTTCCTACTCTATTAGCTGACACTTACTATGCTATCCACAGTAGGCATGGTAGGGGTGGAGCTATCAGATGTTGTCTTCCACTGTTGCTTAGATGGTTCATATCTCTCCTGCCAGTCAGTGGACCTTTTGTGGATGCTCAGAGCACTTATAGGTGGACTCAGAGGGTTATGTCTCTTACTTCATATGATATCAGATGGCAGTCATACCGGATGGATGTGCGGGATGTCATCATGAGTTGTGGAGAATTCCGGAACGTGCCACTTGTGGGGACTAAGGGTTGCATCAATTACAACCCAGTTCTTTCTCTTCGCCAGTTGGGGTTCGTGATGAATGGAAGACCACTTGAAGCTGAGATAGCTGAGAGTGTGTATTTTGAGAAGCGAAGCGACCCTGCTAGATTGGAGCAGATAAGAAGAGCTTGGAAGTCTATTGGTGTCCAGGATGGATTTGTCTTAGGGAAGAAGTTTGCCATTGCCATGCCTGATTACATTGATTGGGTCAAGAAGAGAGTGGAAACTTTGCTGTTACCCTATAATAGGATGAATCCGTTGCAAGTGCAACCGCCTTTGATCCTTGCTGAGAGTGTACCTGCTGAGCAGTACAAGCAAGCCCTGATGGAGAATCGTCGTCTGAAGGAGAAAGAGCAAGATGCCCAGATGGAGTTGTATCAAGCCAAGGCTGATAGGTTGAACCTGACTCATCAACTTAGAGATGCCCAGAGTGCAGATGTTGGTGGAGTGAGGAGCAAGAAGAGATCTTATGCAGAGATGGAGAACTTGTTGGATGCAGAGCACAGAGAGTGTTTGAGATTGCAGAGAGCTGAGGCCAGTTATCTGAAGAAGATCAGAGACTTGGAGAAGCAACTCAGAGACAAAGATATCTAGTTGAAGAAGGAAGTCGACCAGAGACTTGCATCAGAAGACCAACTTGGATCAGAAGTTGTAGAGCTTAGAAGACAGTTGAAGGAGAAGATCACTCCCTTGCCAGAATGTTCAGAGTGTGAACTGTTGATAGACTAGTGTCACTACTTGAAGACGCTCATTCCTGGAAGTCGTTTGTCTTAGCTTGTATTTCCTGATGTATATGTTGAGAATCACCCCCAGGCTTGTTGGGTGGGATTCATTTGTTGTACTTTTCTGGATCTTTGTTGACATTGTTGTATGATCCATGTTGCTCATTTATAGATGAGATTGTTGTTTCACTCTGTACTCAGTGCTCTTTTGTATGTTGTTTTTGCTCCCTGTGTTGTTCTTGCTGCAGGTTGCCATCTTTTGAAGATGAATCAGGCTCTTTGAATGCCTGAGAAATGATCATTTCATGTGCATCATATGCATTAGCATCATACCCATATCATATTGCATAACAGGTGTTCTTGTGCACGACTTCTCACTCTGGTTCCTGTGTCAGGCAGGATAGCTGATCAGAGACCGCACCGGTATTCTACCAGACTCAATCAACGAAGAAGTATGGATCAGGTTCGGAATGAGTTGGCTGAGATGAGGGCGAACATGGCCCAGTTCATGACTATGATGCAAGGGGTTGCTCAGGGTCAGGAGGAGCTCCGAGCTTTGGTTCAGAGACAAGAGACGGTTATTCAGGCGTCTAACCGTGGTTCACCTGCTGGTATTCCTGTGACAGAGAATGTTGCTGCTGCTCCCGTTCATGACTATGCTGTGGGAGATGAACTCAGAGGGATAAGGATTAACGGACATCCTCTTGCTGCTGAGAATGTCAATGTCAGGGCCACCCGGGCTCCGGTTCGTCATCCAGCTCCTATTGTCGACCGACAAGAGGACATGTTCACACTGCTGAGTGAAGATGACGGTGATATTGGTAGAGTTGAGGATAGGGATCGTAAGGTTGATGCCCTGGCTGAGAAAATTCGTGCTATGGAATGTCAAAATTCTCTCGGTTTTGATGTAACTAACATGGGGCTGGTTGAAGGCTTGAGAATCCCCCATAAATTCAAAGCGCCCACTTTCGACAAGTACAATGGTACTTCTTGCCCTCGCACTCACGTGCAGGCCTATTACCGGAAAATCTTTGCGTATACAGACGACGAAAAGATGTGGATGTACTTTTTCCAAGATAGTCTATCTGGGGCTTCTTTGGACTGGTACATGGAATTGAAGAGAGATTCGATCCGATGCTGGAGGGATCTGGGAGAGGCCTTCTTGAGGCAGTACAAGCATAACATGGATATGGCGCCTAGCCGGACTCAACTGCAGAGTCTATGCCAGAAATCCACTGAGAGCTTCAAGGAGTACGCCCAGAGGTGGCGCGAGCTTGCTGCGAGAGTTCAACCCCCTATGTTGGAGAGGGAGTTGACTGACATGTTTATTGGCACACTTCAGGGGGTTTTCATGGACCGAATGGGGAGTTGCCCATTTGGGAGCTTTTCTGATGTTGTCATATGTGGGGAGAGGACTGAGAGTTTGATCAAGGCTGGTAAGATCAATGATGCTAGTTCCTCTTCGTCCAAGAAACCTTTCTCTGGGGAACCTCGCCGAAGAGAAAGTGAGACTAATGTTGTTCAACACCGCCGGGTTCAGAACAGAAATCAGAATCAGTACCGTCAGGTTGCTGCAGTGACCATCCCTGCACCTCAACAACGTCAACCTCCACAACAACCGAGGCAACAACAACAACAACAGCAGCAGTGTCCGTATCAGCCAAGGCAACGGATGCCTGAAAGGCGTTTTGATCCCCTGCCAATGACCTACGCTGAGCTACTGCCTGAGTTGCTCAGATTAGGATTTGTTGAGTTGAGAACTATGGCTCCGCCAACTGTATTGCCGCCTGGGTACGATGCTAATGTCCGGTGTGATTTTCATTCTGAGGCACCAGGCCATCATATTGAGAAATGTCGGGCTTTTCAGCACAAAGTCCAAGAACACTCATTTCTCATGTGTGGTTGGCAAGTTATGATCAAATCATTTTCAAGAAAAGTTGAAATTCAAAGTGGCATAACTCTTGAACCATTTGGCCAAATTGGGTGATTCTTTTTTGAGCAAACCACATTAGACATGTACTATCATGATGCATCATCACATTTCATCAAAAATCATCACATCAAAATGGCATTTTTCAAGTGTTCATTTTGCATTTTGGTGGGAAAAATAGTGAATTTGAAAAATACACATGATTTTCATGCCAAACCATTTCCAACACATTCTAAACAGAAAATTGGTCTTGCTTCAAAGGCATTTTTACTGTTACATTGGTTCTATTTGGAAAAGGTCACTTTGGCCATTTGACATAACATGTGCATTTTACTAAATCACTTGAATTTTGCTAATCTTGATTAACAGTTGGATTAGAAAGGGGTATAAAGCATTAATTGTAACTGAATTCACATAATCACAATCACAATTTCAGATCTAACAGAAAATTCATCAAAATTCTCTCAATTTCTCTCACACTTTTTTCACTTGGATTCCTCAAATTCTTCATTCTTTTGGCTTGTGCTTGCATCAATCTTCATCTGCATATGCTAGTGAAGAACTGTTGAAGGAAAATCGTGGCAAAGATTGAAGATTCTTGACTGTTGCACTTGGAGCATATTCATGGCATTTTGAAATTCCTTCGAGTTGGAGCATAATTGAGCTCAAGAACATACTTTATTCATCTCCTGAATCATCATCAAGTATCTGTTTCTACATTTCGAGCCTTAAATCCAACAAAAGCAACAGCTGCACCTTCAAGAGGTTAGATCTCGAATCTTTTAATTGCTAGAATTAGGTTATGGCTTTTGTAGATCTTGTAACGTAGAACACGCTGCAACTTGAATCGTGCAAATCCATTGAGTATTGATGAAGATATCTTGATTTGAATGTTTGATGCCAAAACTTCTTTTGATCGATTCTTTTGATATGTTGAGAGTTAGATTAAATCATGTTGATATTGTTGTTGTGCTTGAGAAGACGAGTCGATCCATATATCATTTGTCCAATTTGGTGAAAAAAGTTCAGGAGCTGGAAATTTGATCAAGAACATGAAGAACTTGTTTGATTTTGTTCCCCGCGCGTGTTTGATTCATTTCACTTCTGTTTGCATGCTTCAAGTTGTTAGTGCGCCATGAGCCAATAGCCGTATGCCACCTAGTTAATGAAACGGAGCGTTTCAAGGAGAAACGCGCTCCTCTGTACTGGCCTGGGGTTCGATTCCCCGCGTTTCACATTTTCAGATGGCCTTGGCTTATTTTTCTTCCAATTGTTCACATGTTCATATGCCTTGCCATTCCTTTTTTTAATTTCTTTCCATAATCAAAAATTCATAACTCACTCAATAAAAATCCAAATCATGTGCAATTTTTTGCACCATTCTCCTTATCATGTCATTGTTTTTTTGGTTATTTTTAATAATATTGTGCACGGATAGATTTTTAAAATGCCTAGGGTTTGCTTTCACATGTCCTTTGGTGCACCATGCTTGCTCTTTTGATCATAAAATGATGATGCCTAATTAGAAATTCTTGAAATTTTACATGCATGTTCTAGACTCATTCCTGGTCATTTTGGTATATGATTTGTGATTTTTGAGTTCCTGGATGTTGAGATATGATGTAATCTTTGTGAGGGTGACAATGTGTGTCACATTAATTTTTGTGCAACTTCTTGATTTTTGTTACCATGCCATATAAACATGAATTGCTCTGGATTTTTGCATGAGATTACATCTAGATGTTAACTTTGAATGTGAATTTTTGTGGATTTGCCATGGCTTTGGTCTCATTCATTTATCATGCTTGGTCTCTGTTTTATGATTGCTTGAAGTGGATGCATGTTTTGATGCCTTGTATGAGCTTGTTTAAACTTGTGTTTACTTTATGAATTTCATTGACTTGCTTACCCTTGTCCAAATGAGCTGAAATTTGGTATGTAGGTCATGTTGTGAATGCTGTTTGACCATGAATGTTTTGGGGATTTATTGAAATGTTTGTGAATTGATTTGAGTTGAGCCATTCTGTTTGGTCCTTTGAGGTTCTAATTTGCATGTTTTGTACTCTTTGCTTCATGAAATGATCTTAGTGAATGATATGAATGTGAAACCACTTGGATTTGTTTCTTAATTGATTGATCTTGACTTTTGATAAGTTTCATGTTCTGTTTTGACTTTTTGATATCATTTTGACCCTAGTCTTGTACTAGTGGTCTTGTGTTCTCACATTTGAGATTTGTTTCAGGTTAAGAGCACAATTGCTTATGCTTGATGATGTGCACTCAATTGGAGTTGGCTTGTTGCTTGTTTATGACTAACTTGGAATTTGTTTTGTAGGTTTTGAAACTTGAGTTTGTGCCATGTGGCTTGCACCTTTGTGCATTGACTGTTGTTTGACTGTATAGTTAACTGTTGACCATTGTCTGTTTGCTTATTGTTTGAGCTGAGTACTGATTATATTGGATTGATTTCAGGTACCTTAGTTGCTATAGTTCCTTTGTGAACTTGATTGTGCTTTGCTTGCTAGCTTGAGCACTGAGGTATAATGATCTCTTCTCCATGTAGTCTGGAAGACCTGGCCTGTTACTTGGCCAGGCACCTGTCTGAAGTCCTCCTTAAGAGGCAATGTTTGTGCTTGTTTATTTTCGTCCCCAAGCAGGAAAAGACCTTTGTTAAGGCAATTGGCAGACACAAGAGGTGTGTAGTCCACCTCCTGCTATTCTGTTGAGTCGTCCCTTGGCTCACATCACATGTTGATGCCTTGTGGACATTAACCCAAGATCAGTTGAGTCAGTGTCATAAGTGTAGAAGGGTTCCCACTTTCTGGACCCACACTTCATTGTCTGAAGCTCTCCCTGACCAGGGATAAGAGCTGTGAAGTCTAATCTTCACTCACCTTTCATCTGGCTTCACCTTGGCTCTCAATGTCAAGGTTAAGAGCTAACATTACCCTTCCAGTTGGCTTGCTCTTGCAGCCTCACCTTTGTTTGAGCCCCACTTGGTGTGTATATAGTGTGTGCTATCTGTGATTGTTTGATTTGCTATTGCCTGTGCTTTAGGTTTAGCTTGTTCCATGTGCAAGTTAGGGAGCAACCTTGACTTAGGGATGATTTTGCATGATAACATCTAGGCTCGAGTTAGTCTCCCTAGTTGTGTCTCCCTCTGTTATCTGGTTAGGCTAGTCCTTTGTCCCTTCGTAGGGGAACTACGTCGCCCTGATCCTCATACCAGATGAGGTACGTAGGCAGGAGATGAGCTGATCTCTCCGGGCGCCCGTTTTTGTTTCCTCTTGTTGTGTGCTTGGAGTCCGGTATAAGTCCATCAAGTGGCATCTGGTTTCCAGTGTGGGTGTGTTTTGGTTCGGAATCTGATGTAAGTCCAGCGATTGGCATTCGGATTCCACGTTTGCCTGTGTCTGTTGTGTTTGGTGTGCGTGAGCCGAGCTACGGATGCTCTGATTCTTCTTAGTCCAAGAAGATACGTATGCATAGGATGCGACATCCTAGCGAGCATGTGTTTCCCCCAGTCCGAACTACTTAGACTCTGATGTCTATGCTTGATAGACTAAGTAGGCCCAGGATGCAAGATCCTGCCGAGTCAGTCTTGTTTGTTTTCTTGTGTCTCTTTCAGCCAGTGTTTGTTTGTTTATGAGCAGTGTTTTAGCAACCATTTTCCTTTCTATTGTGCGTGGATCCCGTCGAGTACGACGGATGCGTAGGGGTGCTAATACCTTCCCTTCGCATAACCGACTCCCGATCCCATTCTCTTTGGTCGCGAGACCATGCTTTTTCCAGGTTTACTTCGAGCATTTCCTTTCCCTCCTTTGGGATAAATAACGCACGGTGGCGGCTCTGTTGTTCTTGTTTCCCGCCGGTTTTTCGCGTAATGCGACACACAAAACCCAGAAAATCTCCAACCTGCACAAAGAATGCACACTTAAGAGGATTCATTTTTAAGCCATGTTTTCTCATTCTTTCGAATGATTGGCTGAGATGGGTTAGATGATCTTCATCTGACGTAGATTTTATCACAATGTCATCTATGTACACTTGCATAAATGTCTCTATATAATCATGGAATATAGAATTCATTGCTCGCTGGTATGTTGCCCCAGCATTTTTTAGGCCAAAGGGCATAACTATCCACTCATAAGTGCCTATTGCCCCTGGACATCGAAAGGTTGTTTTAGAAACATCCTCTTCTGCAATGAAAATTTGGTTATAGCCAAAATATCCATCAAGCATGCTGAGATATTCATAGCCTGCGGCTGAGTCAACCAGCATTTCTGCCACAGGCATTGGATACTCATCTTTAGGAGTTGTTGCATTTAGATCACGAAAATCTATACACACTCGCAAAGAGCCATTTTTCTTGATAACAGGAACTATATTTGCAATCCAATCGACATACCTTGTGGTCCTAATGAAATTGCAACGAAGAAGTCTTTCAACTTTTTTTTCTCTTTGAGAGGATCTCTGGGGAAAATCTCCTTGGAGTCTACTTGATGGGCTTCTTGCCATCCTTGATAGGCAGCTTTAATTCGACCAAGTCCCTCTTCAAACCAGGCATCTCGTCGTAATCCCAAGCGAAGCAATCTTTGTTTTCTCTTAGCAATTCAATGACTCTTACTTTCAACTTGGGGTCCAGTTCAGAGCTGATGTAGGTAATTCTTTTTGTACTCCCATTTCCGAGATCAATTTCTTCAAGAGGATCTTGCGCTAACATCTTTGCACTTGACGTTACTGGATCTTTTTCGAATCCCAGAGGCTCTTCTTCTTAGATGGAATCTAACCTCTGTTCTGTTTGTTCCACAGGTACTTGTTCGTCAGGGGGTTTTGGTTTAGAGTACTCCCCAGGTCCTGTATTATAGATTTCACCATATGTGGCTTTGTTAGCCATGTTTGTTATTTCGGCTTCGAGAGCCGCTTGTCTTTTGTTCTCAGCCATGTAGGCCGAAATCTTTTCGAGAAAAGAAGGCTCAGTCATAGTACAGGTCTTCATTCCAGCCTGTTGGCCGTATTTCAGATGAGTCCCCTTCTTCTGGGTCTCCCATAATCTCTCTATCCCACTGAAAGCCATTTGGATGAAGAGTCAAGAAGTACAAGGCATTTTTATTTGGGGCGTAGCTTTCTTCCGCTGGGTAGCATGGTCCTATGTGAGCCAAGTTCCTGTCAAAGTTTCTCTTGTCTGCATGGTTTACTTCTTCCATGAAGTAACTTTGGTCAGCTTCAACGTTCTCTACCACACCATCTTCTCTCTAGATGGATATCCCCTGATGCATGGTCGAAGGGACTGCCCCTATTCCATGTATCCATTCTCTCCCTAGTAGTAAGTTGTAATTTTCTTTTGCAGGTATTACCATAAACATTGTTGGTCTTGTGATTGATCCTACAGTCAGATCCACTTGTATGACGCCCAGCGTCTGTCCTATCTTACCCTCATAAGTTGACAATACCATGTTGTGAGGTTTGACATCAGTGTCGAATATACCTATCTTCTTCAACATGAATTGGGGCATCAAATTGACTGCTGCTCCTCCGCCCACCAAGACTTTATTCACTCCCACTTGTCCAACTTTGGCCCTAATGTATAGGGGCTTGAGGTGACACTGCATCCCTTGGTGAGGCCTTTCGAAAATAGCATTCTGCTCTTCGACAGCACCACTGTTCAGAACATAGTAACACACTGGTTGATGCTTCGCCATCTCCACAGCATCCGCTTCCTCATTATCTTCAACCTCTGTCTCCTGGTTATATTCGTACGGCAGGACTGAGACTACGTTGCAATTCATATTAACAGAAGACACTCCATCGGACTCGAAGTCGTCAGTGAGCATTTCCTCCTCTCTTACTTGTTCCTTCTGAACTTTCTGACTTATGTTTTCATCTGGAAACAATTTCCTTCCTACAGGTGGTTTGGTCGAATCCATGACATTTGGGGGAACCTTGACGCTGTTGGATTCTCTAGTCTCTTTTAGATTCATCTCTCTTTCAGCTTTCTTCATCCTCTGATGTCGTCTCCACTGGGATCTTGACATAGGATTTTTTCCTTTGTAATTTTCTAGCCTGATAGCCTCTCTCTTGGACGCCTGGAACTGTTTTCTGTATGCCCAAGAGGTTCTTCCTCCATCCTCGAAACTTCTCCACTTTCCTTTCTTCGGTCCCGCCTGAGTCCATTTGTCCTCAGGGACTTCTGCTGGTAGTTTAAACATAACTCTTTTCGCCCTTGGGTGAGGGCTGTCTGGCCTCCTAGGTGCTCCCCTCTTGTCGAAGATATACATGTTTGGGTTACCTCCATGTCCGTCCCAACCTTGGTCATATGGGATTCTTTCGAATGCTTCAGCTAGTTCTCCGTTGTACACTGCCCCACACCTGGGACACATCAAGCATTCTGTTTCAGATTTGTAGCAACGCACAATGAAACCAAGAAGGCTTTCTCCTGGCGTGGGATACACCTTCTGTAATTGGCTTTCCTTCTTCCAGTTTCTCTCAGTCTTTGTTCGTTGCCATCTCTCGTAATCCTCAGCCACCCTTCGATATATCCTGATGTTGCATCTTGGGCACAGTAACATGTCAGCATTCTTTTTGTGACATCTCCAGAGATATTCACGTAGGCTTTCGTTGGATTTGGGATAGCCAAACTTCATCCCATCTTGCTCCATCTTCAGACATTTCTCCACTTCCTCCATTTCTGGGGGGGTGTTTCAGATCCACCATGTTGACACCTAGATTGGCGCCATCAGTGATTGAAATTTCCTCGAATTTCTTTCTTAGGCCCTCAGTAGCCTCAGTTGCTTTCCCCCTGAGGCCTTCAATGGCCCTTGGTTCGACATTAGCAACCCGTTTACCTTTGACAGAGATTCCAAAGGAAACATTGTTATTTAGGCCATCAGTAGCCTGCTTTCCATCCGGCGCATAGCCTTCAGTTCATGTTGCCTTTACAGCCTCCACTTCCCCTATGTCGATCATGTTGATTTCGACAGGTTCAGCATAGTTTGTCTCAGCAATGTTGAGGGGATCAGCATCAACCTTCATCTGGTTCTTTCCCTTGTCAGCGAACTTGAGGCGGCCATCCCTGATTGAATTCTGAATAAGATCCCTGAAAAGAAAGCATTGTGAGGTTTTATGGCCTAAAAAATTGTTATATTTACAAAAGCCTCTTTTCTTCCGTTGTTGTAACGGAGGAATTTTGGTATTAGGAGGCACTATCATTTGACCATCTTTTACTAATAAATCGAAGATCTCATCACATTTGGTAACATCAAATGTGTAAGTCTTATTCGGAAATCTATCATTCTTTTCAGTTTCGACAGGGTTCCTGCCATTCGGAGGTGTAAGTAATTTTCAGGCATAAGGTGGTGCTTCTTTTAATTCAGCCAAATCCACTTCGAATTCCTCAAGACCATAAGGGTCATCAGAGATTTCAGACTCTCCGTCTTCGAATTCGACATAAGCAACCCTCTCTTTCTTATAATTCTTATTCGCTCTGGCCTTTTCAGATTTTAAGCGTTCGACCTGTCGAACCCTATTTGCTAATTGGGCCATGTCTCTTAGATGCTGGGTATCTAACTTTTTCCTGATGGAATAGTCTAAACCTCCAGCGGCCATTTCAACCAACTTGTGTTCAGGCACTATTGTAAAGCATCTAGATTTCAACAAACGGAACCTATTCAGATAATCATCTATAGGTTCGGTGAATTTTCTTTTGATACTGGCTAATTCCTTAAGACTTATCTTAGTTTGGCCCATGTAGAATTGTTCATGAAACAATATTTCCAACTGAGGCCAAGCATCTATGGAATTTGGTGGCAAAGTTGTAAACCACATGAAGGCGTTCTTTGTTAAAGAACTAGGGAAATATTTCATCCTTAGGTTCTCACTCTTCGCCAAATCCCCTGCCTCAGTCATGTATCTGGCTATGTGCTATATAGCGGATTCACTAGTGTCCCCTGAGAATTTGGTGAATTTAGAGATTTTACAACCCCTTGGTAATTCTATTTGCAGGACATATTCTGATAAAGGAGAGGAATAATTTGGTCGTCGAAGTCCTGTATTCAGACCATTCTGGGCTATGATTCTCTCTATCATAATGGTTAAGTCATTTTCCATCATGTTTTCCCGCCTGACCCTATGAATTACTTCGTCTGCATCCTAGTCTCTATTAACCATTATCACTCTCCTAGGTTGTTCTTCAGGGACTTCCCGTCGAATTGGTTGTTGTTTCAATCTTGCCCCCATGACTCTTTCGTCAGGGACTTGCCTTGGTGGTCGAACCTGATCTATAGTTGGTTCTTCTCCCTGGATTATAACCTGGTTTGGCCTGCATTAAACAGCAGATTGTGGGGCGCCTAGGAAATCTGCTATGCGTCCCATCTACGCTGACAGTTGTTGGTATGTTTGGGCATTGTCAGTGTTAGTCCTATTCAAATTCTGTATTAAGGGAGAAAAAATGGTATTCATTTCTCTGGCCAGAACTCCTACCATATCATGGTTACTGGCATCCATTTATTGTCTAAAGGTTGCCTGGTTATTCGTTGTAAGGGTAGGTAATAGGGTGGGGACTCCTTGTGACTGAGTATTTCGACCTACATGGTTCATGCCAGATCCAGAATTTTGAATTGGCGAAATAACCGTATTATGTGGTTGAGTATATATGGAAGAATTGTTTTGCCGTCTTGCCATGGCAGTAGATGGCATTCCATATGGGTATTCTCTCACAGGCCTAAAGTTCTCGAATCCTGGTGGCCTAGCGGTTGAAATTGCAGGAGTGTTTACCGCGCCTGACATAATAGGCATTGTTGTCGAATTATGCAAGGCCATGGATCCAGATGTTGGTATGGCCTGTGCACTAGGGATCTCAGTGGCTACATCAATCGAATTTGCTCTGATTGTGCTTGTTTCCTAGGGAGGGAATTGTTCCCCTTGACTGGTTGTATTAACCATCTTTTTTGCGTTTTTTCTGTTGGTTGTAGGTTGCGAGTTGTTGGCTATCCTACCACTTCTAAGGACCATACAACACTAATTTTTAAACCAAAAGAATAACAACAATTTTGCGAATTGTAAAAGTAACACAAACTATTGTAATCAACAATTCTTTTGACACGGTCCCACCGGGCGTGCCAATTTGCTTACCAGTGATTTCTGAGAAACAACCGCTAGTCTTCCAAATTTATATATTTTTGGTAACTTACAGGATCGACTAGATTGATCATAGGACATGTGTCTCAAGAATTATTATTACGGTAATTTGACTCATGGTTAAGTTTGTTTCTGGTTTATGGACAATGAAAAGTGTCTTGACAACAATTCTAAACGAAACTTATGAATCTATGAACAAAGTAAATGAGGATAACTTTGTAGTAAGAGGTTTTTTAAAGATAACGAAAATACTTGAAAAGGGTAAAGATAAGTGACTCGAAGTAAATGCTTTAAGTTTTGAGAAAGTACTGGAAATGAAGACTTGGCGAAATGTAAATGCAAAATTAAAGATGATGATAAAATACTGAAAATAAGGGCAATTCGACAGAATAAAAGGCAGTGAATAACTTTAATTTAAATGACTTGCATGAAATAGATAACATGAATGAAATTTATGGTGTTCTTCATACATACATTTTCAGCGTAAAACTCTTTTCTCTCGCTCTGGTACTTCGAGTATATTTTGTGAATTTCTGTATATTTGTTTGAACACACCTCGAAATCTAAAACTAAGACCCCTACTTATAGCAATTCGACCCTAACGGCCTCTACACATATGACTGCCACGTCTGCCATTCTCAAGCGTTGCATGTCTTAGATGTTTCCACGTGTTGGTCTGACGAAACGGCTTCGTTTAAATTTCAAATCCTTCCCGCTTGAAGCTTCGACTCTGTGAATGCCTATGTCGAAGAGAGCTTTGTGGGGATCCAAAAATCTTCTAAGTCTCAGACTTCAACAATGAAGATTTGTTCATCGAAGAAAAGACTTCAGCAAATAGCTTCGACACAGCTATTTTTATTTATTCTTCAAAACATAACACTTCCAAAGAATTTTAACTATCTGTCGAAACCTTCAGCTAACAGCAAGCTACTCATAAGTGACATGTTCAGTATGCAAGAGAGAGGACAACCACGTGTCAGATATGCAGACACGCACTCCAATTGAATTGGCGCCCTCATTCATTCCTTGCACATGGGCGCCAATCCATTTGGCGACACCTTGTCTTGCATGCATGCAGACCTCGAAACCAAGCAATCAGACCTAGGTGTGTCATGCATGTCCCTATGGAGGCGCCAATTTGAATGGAGACACCATGTACAAAATGCACATGGGTGCCAATTCAATTGGAGACCACATGTAAACACAACTTTTCATGCTTCAAGCCATTTGCCTATAAATACATCCACACCATCAACACTTCTTCCACACCATCACTCACTACTTATTCTAGAATACTTCTTCTATAATTTCATCTGCAATAACTTCTTGTAGTTTCATCTACACCAACCGCTTTCATCCCCGATAAAATGTTTATCCTTACAATGGGCGAATCACATAGAGGAACGATTGCAAACATAACAACTTATGTAAGCGTTTTCTTCTTTTGTTATTTGTTTTAATAGAGTCCCTTTTAATAACATACCAACTTAGTAAAGTTTTTTGTTCTTTCTTTTATCGGATGTTTCAAGGTTCCGGACTCAGGTCCACGAATATGTCCATATGGACCCGATGATTCAACCTTATGTTGAACTTGCCGGTTTTGGTCATATAAGCAAGATTTTATCTTGGTCGGTAGATAACAAATTCATTCTTCCTTTATGCGAAAGATGACGTCCCGAGACACACACATTCTGGTTCCCAAGCGGTGAGTGTACCGTGACGTTAGAAGACGTCTACATGCTTTTGGGACTGCCCATTGAAAGTAAGGTTGTTAATGGTAAAACCAACTATGCAAATTCAATTTGCATGGACCTCTTGGAGACTGATTTGTTAGATGATAACTCAAGAGGTCAAGGTATACTCCATTCACGCCTTAAGTCATACTATAACAGTTTATACTTAGATGAGCATTCTACCGAAGATGCTCGAATAATAAAAACTTGGTGTTACATTATGCTTTTAATTGGTTCTTTTTTATTTTTCGAAGGTAGTGGTTCTAGCATGCATATTATGTATTTACCTTTACTTAGACATGTAGATAGAATAGGAAGTTACAGTTGGGGATATGCTTGTCTAGCCTATCTCTATAGCTCATTGTGCAAAAACTCACACAAAGACACATCTACATTTTCTGGATGTGCTGTTTCGCTCCAAGTATGGGGTTGGTCAAGACTACCATCCCTAGCACCCGTCAACAACAACCCTTTCACATTCCCGTATTGTCGCAACCTGAAAAATACAGTGCGAAAAAAAAACAACCGGCGAAAGAAAAAGACAGAAGAGTCGCCACCGTGCGTTATTTATCCCAAGGAGGGAAAGGAAACGCTCGAAGTAAACCTGAAAAAGGAAAGGACAAGACGGGGTCTCGTAACCAAATCTTGGGTTCGGGAGTCGGTTATGCGAAGGGAAGGTATTAGCACCCCTACGCATCCGTAGTACTCTACGGGATCCACTTTTGTAGTTTTCGTCTAAAGGGTGTGGGTTTATCTTGTGCTGTTTGCCAAAAAAAAAGGGTTAAATGAAAATGACTCGCGCGGATGTCGCATCCACTGCATACGTATCTCATCTGAATATGAGAATCAGAGTCTTCGTAGCTCGGCTGACCTATGGGTTGGGGGATGTGTGCTCGCTAAGACATCGCGTCTTATGCCTACGTATCTCATCTGGAATGAGAATCAGAGCAAGTCGTAGTTCGGCTAACTACGGGGTTGTGGATTGGGTTTTGGATGAACGACGTCACTACGCAATCTACCGGATGCTCGACCTTTGGAGACTTACTCGCCTGTAGTAGAAGGAGTTAGCGTGTTGCTTTGGGTTTTAGGGTTTGGGATGCTCGAGGGCAAAAAGGCAGTCCTTGACGAAGGAACCGCGTTACCTGCAGGGATATGAATACAAAACACAAAACATGTATCTTGAGGTAAACACAAAACATTGCCTCCTATCGAGGTCTTCCAGCTAGGAAAGCAGTAAAATGTGGGAAAAATGTAAAAGTACCACGCGGATAAAGATCCGAAGTAACAGCAATTAGAGGAATGGGAAACCCTGAGATCCTTCCAAGCTAACATCATCAAAGAAAGTGGGTCAGTACAGGTAATCGGAATGAACCTCCAGGGGTTATCCCACAAATAAAGTGGGAAACCACGCAAGTTATCCCTGCAAAAGTCATGTGAGCCCTCACAAAAACTCAACAAAAGGGTTAGTGAAACACCATAAGCATTTTTTCTTGAATAACAGTATGGTTTCAGAAAAACTCAAACCCTGTGGCATACACTCAAAAATTAAACGGTTAAACATTCAAGGCATTGTTTATACATTCATATACATATTAAACCCATGGGCGAAAAACCTAATGAAATTCATCCATCATACCTCATACATTCAGAGTATTCAACTTCAAAGCAAAAGGTAATGGGAATAAAGGCAAACCTGATTGGAGAGCTTGATTGAAATTGAGTTGCACCCGTGAGGTTTACAAAATAATCTTCAGGGTTTATGTGAAGCAGAGGCGATTCTGTGTAGCTGAGTTCCCTTCGGGGTTTGGAGGCTGCTCTGAACTCCGTTAGGTCTTCTCTCACTATCTTTTTCCTCAGGGTTTTGTTCCAAGGAAACCTCAGAGTATTTTGCTTCTCTTCCTTCTTCTCCTCTTCTGTGTGGCCTTTGTTTCAATGAAACTCTAGTATTTATAGGCTAATATTGGTAGCTTAGTGGGCTTTTGAGAAAGGTCCAAGTCCAAAAAAAATTATTATATTTTATTTATTTTTTATTATTATTTAATTAATTAATTAATTTAATTAATAAAAAAAAATTATTATTATTTTTTTTTTGTAAAAAATTATTTTTATTTTTTTTCGTTTTTTTTTTTTTTTTTTTTTTCCGGATCTAATTCTGATTGACATGATGAAATGCAATATGAAATGCTAAATGAATGCATGAATGAGGAGGGCAAATTTTGGGGTGTTACAGCTGCCCCTATTCAATCATCAGCTAACCCGAGTAGGATGAAAGCGAACAGCTTATCAGACAAACGGGGTGAGCTGTGATTGAATACCAAAGATAGACCGAAAATTTGTGCTCCGAGAACACCACAAAAACGCGGAAATACACCGCGCTGTTTATTTTTCTTCCGATCCTCTGGCTTAATCTGGAGTGTCGATCCTCTGGCTGAACCTATACTCAATTTAGTCCTCTGGTGGGATATTAATTTTGATCCTCGGGCTGGATACGATTTTGATCTTCTGGCTAGATCTTCTTCGATCTTCTGGCTAGATCTCCTCCGTTTCGATTCTCTGGCTGAATCTATTTCCTTTGATTCTCTGGCTGAATCTACTTCGATCTTCTGGCTAGATCTGAATTGTTTCGATTCTCTGGCTGAATCTATTTCCGGTCTTCGGGCTAGACCTGACTTCGATCTTCTGGCTAGATCTTCTTCGATCTTCTGGCTAGATCTCCTTTGTTTCGATTCTCTGGCTGAATCTATTTCCTTTGATTCTCTGGCTGAATCTACTTCGATCTTCTGGCTAGATCTGAATTGTTTCGATTCTCTGGCTGAATCTATTTCCGGTCTTCGGGCTAGACCTGAATTGTTTCGATTCTCTGGCTGAATCTATTTCGATCTTCTGGCTAGATCTGGATTGTTTTGATGATAAATTCCCATTATTAGGATCCCGCATCTGAGGCATGCGCTGGTTGACCCTCTTTTGAAATCTACACCCAACCTTCATATTAGATATGCAGCTTCGAGCATATTCCACTTTTGGGCTTCGTACATATTCTTCAGGCTAGAACATGTTGTAACGACTCCTCAATTAGACTTAGGTTTGCTGGGGAAATAAAGCTTGTAGGCGACTTTACTATGGAATCTTCAAATTGAGCCTTAGGCTGGCTTACTGGAACACGATTCTCGGGCTGAATCTTCGAAATAACCCTCAGGCTGGATCACTGGAACACGATTCTCAGGCTGAATCTTCGAAATGGACCCTCAGGCTGGATCACTGGAACACGATTCTCAGGCTGAATCTTCAAAATGACCCTCAGGCTGGATCACTGGAAAACGATTCTCAGGCTGAATCTTCAAAATGACCCTCAGGCTGGATCACTAGAAAACGATTCTCAGGCTGAATCTTCAAAACGACCCTCAGGCTGGATCACTCACGCTTGATCCTCTGGCTGGATCTCATGACCTTGGTTGTAAAGTAATTCTTCAGTCTGCTTGGAAGAACCTGTTTATCAGCTTATGTGTATGCTTGATATGATATGCATGCAAATGCAAATGTTATGCATGGTGTAAAAAGAAATCTGCTTGGGGAAGCAAACTCCGGTAGGGAACAGATCGTTGTATCAATCCTTGAATGCTCTGTGGGGAATGATCCGTCTGCCGGGACCAATGAGCCACCAAAAATAAATTGGTTGCTTGAAAAGTTGACCTTGCGGGGGGAGTATCAACTATGGAAACTTTGTTCGGCGAGGCTCTGTGAGGAGAGTCTGTGGGGAAAACACTTCTTGGGGAAATGTCGTAGGAAACGACCTTTGCTGGGGATATGAACTTGCTAATCGCCCTCAAGCTGGGGATTAACAAATCTGTTAAAAATAATCTGCTGGGGATGAGATGAACACTGGGAACACCACCCTCTTGTCCGTTGGGTATGCAACCACTCCGCTGTTGCTAGGAAGATACAGTCTGACACTGTCAACTCCGCTGGGGATATATAGTATGGATACTGTCAACTCTGTTGGGGATAGACAGTCTGGATACTGTCAACTCTACTGGGGATAGACAGTCTGGATACTGTCAACTCTACTGGGGATAGACAGTCTGGATACTGTCAACTCTGTTGGGGAACATGCTCTGCTGAGGAGAGACTTTGTCAACTGCTTGGGGATGAGGATTCATGACTTGGCATCCGGTTCCTGTGACCTGCAACCAAAAATACACGTATGCCTCGAGGGAATTACTCGGTTTGAATTCACCGTTCGGGATTAAGCACATTCAAAGCAATTTTAAATGTTTTCCTGTGCAAATCATCTGCAAAAGCCACCATTATGTTCATATGCAATATGTTTTATCAAAAATTCGGACATTTTTGCAAACAAACTGATAAATGAAAAATAAAGAGGCTCTTTAACTGAATTATTCGACTCTTACTGGGGAGAAAATTTGTGCCAGGAATAGGCGAGGGTATCAGGAAGCTGATCCCTGAAAAGAGGTGATCGCTATAAAAAAACGAACTATCCTAATGGCAATGTGGAAACGGGGTCCCACTGAGTTTCGACTCTGCTATGGCTCGTATGTCCTCAAGACGCTCTGCTCATCTTGCTTTCTGAAGTGGATGATTAGTTGATCTTTAACCTTTGAAGATTGCCGGATTGAATGAAACGGTGATATAACACTGATGAACTCAGATCACAGTCATTCGCTTATTCCCTAACTTTTGCCTGGATCGCCCCCTTTTTCGGGTTTTCAATCCACCGGGATACCCATTTTTGCCTGAGCCTCCCTTTTGGGTTTTCGACTCACCGGGTGTACTCTTTTTTTATATCCCTAATTTTTGCCCGAACCTCTTTATTCTTTTCTTTTTGGTTCGTCGGGATGCCCTTTTTTTGCCTGGACTATTCTTTTTATCGTCCAGCGGGTCTATTTTATGCGAAGTATTTTTTAACTGCGTCTGAGTTGATAGGGGACGGGAATCCTTCGCCATCCATGGTTGTCAGCATCAAAACTCCGCCATAGAAAATCCTTTTAACCACGTACGGACCCTCATAGTTCGGTGTCCATTTGCCCCTGTGATCTGTGTTGGGAGGAAGAAATCTTTTGAGTACCAATTCAACGACTTGATACCCCCCGAGGGCGCACTTTCTGACCAAATGCTTTCTTCATTCGTCTCTGACCGAGATACGTCAATTCTGGGTACGTAGTTCCAGCATAGCACCATTTCCCGTTGGTTTGATTGATGACCAAAGCTGAATCCCCGTATACATCCAGAGTTTTAATCTGTATATTGACGGCTTCCTCAAGTCTTAGGATACAAGCTTCGTATTCGGCTTCATTGTTGGTGCAGGGAAAAGTTATTCTGGCACCAAATGGCATATGAACCCCCTTCCGGTGTGATCAACACTATACCAACTCCGCGACCATTGACGTGGACCGCCCCATCAAACATCATAACCCATTTGGATTCAGGGTCAGGCCCCTCCTCCGGGAGTGGTTCCTCTCAATCTTTCGATTTGAGAAATATGATGTCCTCATCAGGAAAGTCAAACCTCATAGGTTGGTAATCATCAATCGGTTGCTCTGCAAGATAGTCTGACAAGACACTTCCCTTGATGGCTTTTTGTGAAGTGTATTGGATGTCATACTCTGTCAGTATCATTTGTCACCTAGTAACCTTTCCGGTAAGTGCTGGCTTTTCAAAAATATACTTGACTGGATCCATTTTTGATATCAATAGAGTCATGTGAGTCAACATATACTGTCTTGGTCGGCGAGCAGCCCATGCCAAAGCGCGGCAAGTTTTCTCGAGCAATGAGTATTTTTGTTCACAGTCGGTAAACTTTTGCTAAGGTAGTATATTGCATGCTCTTTTCGACCTGACTCGTCATGCTGACCGAGCACACAACCCATTGACCTTTCTAACACAGTCAAGTACATGATCAACGGTATTTCCTCTCGGCCTGTAGACTGGCCCCGATCTTGATCTCTTTCTTGTCGTCTTCGGTACCAACGTTGATGGTCTCAACCACCTCCTGATAAGGTGTAATAGCTCGGTCCTCCTGTTTCAACAATCTGGCTAACCCTTCAGGCAATTCACAATCTTCCTCAGCCCCTTCTTCGGCTTGATAGATAGGATTGTCGAAGTCATACTTGGCCATAGCAGTGTCGTTAGCAGTGAGATCCGGGTGGTCAGCTCTGCATGATGGAGGATCATGCTTTACCTTAGAATGAGAGATTTTTTTTTGAAAGAAAGGAAAAACGAAAAAAGAAACATTGCCATTTTTTTTGTAAAAAGTAAAGTAAAACTGAAAGAAAGAGAACACAAAATTGTTTGCAAAAGCCGTCCTTTATTGATGATAAAAATAATTGTGAAACGTAACTAAATGGATGGCCCTACAAATGAGCCGTTACACCTTGGGCAAAGTGTAAGACTTTATTATGCATGTAATAAAGGAAAACAATAAAAATTACTCTTTCAGCAGAGTAACCCGGACGGTTTTTTCAGACGACCAATTGTCGAGCTTTTCTCCCGGGACACACGGGCGAATCCAGCTATCTAAGTCACAGTCGCTGTCAGCCTTGTCTTCATCTGCAGCATTGACGATGTGGGGAGAAACCAAACCCCCGCTGGAGAGAGTACCGGTTTCATTCTTCTGAGATCCCGGAGCATACCCCAATCCAAACTTGTCTTCTTTGATGACTGGCTCCACAAATTTGCCCCAGCCTTGGGCATTACCTGCTTCAACCACTTCGACAGCATTAATCCCCTGCCCGCCGTGAGCCGGCATCAGGTTCTGGATAACATTAGGCACCGGAGCAAAATTGATAGCCTGGGCATCTCTCAAATCTTGTACCTTTAACTGGAGAGCCTTGCAATTATCTGTAGTATGGCCAGGTGCGTTGGAGTGAAAAGCACATCTGGCGTTGACATCATAACCTCTAGGCAAATTATTGGGATCGATTGGTGGGGCCAGAGTTCTCAATGTAACCAGATTCATGGCAATCAGCTTGGGAAGTAATACTGAATAAGGCATTGGGATTGGCTCGATGACCCGGTCTGTTTGCCTTGGACGTTGTTGATAGTGTCTCTGCTGACCCGGATTACCTCCTTGTTGTTGATTGTTGTACCTGGGTTGTTGTTGCGGATGATATTGCGGTTGAGGAACAGGTGTTGGAATGGTGACTGCGGCCACTTGATCTTGATAGTAATTAGGGTGTCCTCTACCCCTGCCTTTGCCGGCATACACAGCGCTTGTCTCGCCTTCTTTTCTTCGCTGACCGTTACCAGCAAACGGTCTCTTGGGACCTGATGAGTTGGAAGCACTATTGTCTTGAATTCGGCCCATCTTCAACAGACTCTCGATTCTTTCTCCAGCAATTACTATCTCTGCAAAGCTGATTGACGGGCAAGCAGCCAATCTCTCAATATAATTGCCTTGAAGAGTGTTCATGAACATGTCCGCCATCTCCCTTTCAGACATAGGGGGTTGGATGGACGCAGCAATCTGTCTCCAACGCTGAGCATACTCTCTAAAGGTTTCCTTGGCAGTCTGGGACATACCTTGCAACAAGGTCCGATTTGGAGCCATGTCCAAGTTGTATTGATATTGCTTGACAAAAGCCTCTGCCAAGTCTTTCCAGCTCTTGATGGTAGTACGGGACAAATGAGAATACCATTCACGAGAAGCTCCAGTTAGACTGTCTTCAAAATAGTACATCCACAGCTTTTCATCTTCCGTGTGAGCTCCCAACCTTCCCAGATAAGATTGGAGATGAGTGTGTGGGCAAGAAGCCCCGTTGTATTTCTCAAAAGTAGGGGGTTTGAACTTGTGAGGAATCCTTACTCCCTGAACCAGACCAAGATTTGTGACATCAAAGCCTAAGGAATTTTGAGACTCCAAAGATTTGAGCTTTTCAGCAAGCTCATCCATACGGCGAGTGGTCTCGAGGGCTTCGTCGTGCAAAGAAAATTGATCATACTGACAATCTTCAGTAACGGGGTGCCCGTTAATCCGAATTCCTTGATTCACATTGTATCTTCCACCAATACCATTTCCAACATTCCCTGTGTTGCCAACATTACCCGGGTTTCCATCAGCATTTTCGTTACCCGCGTTACCAGTGTTCACAGGGTTATCAGGGTTACCAGGGTTTCCCTCAACATTTGGTATCTCCACCTCCGGATCGTGTCTCGGTTGCTCAACCAATTCCCTCAGCTTTTCCTGACCTGCTACCATACCAGTCATCAATGTCATGAACTGATCCATCCTTTCACGCATATCAGCCAGCTCTTTCTGTACTTGGTCTATCGCTAGTCGTGGACGGTTTTCCTTTGTCGGGTATCTGTGAACTTGCTTGGGACCAATAACTGCCTGATACAGGGAACAAACATTAGACACTGCGGTGACACCTGCAAAACAGACAAGGGTTAATATGCATGGTATGCGATTCACTGCTTGTTCAGTTTTAAGGCACCCCCGTTTTGAAAGGGGATACCCTGCAAATGAATAAGCATGAGATGTTGGATGCAAATATGCAGATGATGTTATGCAATGCAAAGGCATGTCAATCAGAATTGATGGATCCGCTTGAACATCTGTCAGGTTGCACTGTCTGGAGAGAAATTAAGAGCACACCAAACAAAGGTCATGGGATGGATCATGTTATCCTTAATATCAACCACCCATTTTGGTGGATTATGGTTTACACCTTATCAACACCCGAGTTTCATTGATATTAAGGATACCTGATCGGATTAACCATGAATCAAGGGTTTGTTGCAAGTCACGAGCATGGAGTTTAGGTTAAGAACCACCCAAAAGGAGTGTACTAAGGTTTAAACCTGCCAAACATGTTCTACAAAAGGTTCCCATAGTCATAATCCCATCTTTCGGATATTATCAGAGGAACGACTACTCGTATTCCAACAATATTCTCAAGAGAGACTCTTATGAGTGTAGTATCGCGTAACAATCGTATCAAATCTCATATTTGAACGACTTTCGCACTACGTCCTACGAATAGGCCAAGATGGGTTTGGTAAACTAAGGTCCTCGGCTTCTTAGGTCTATATTGGAACAAGTAATGTCTAACCACAACTTACTTATGTGACATTATTGATCTCAACATGACCTCCACCAAGTGAATGGGCTTGCAAGTTGTAACACCCCGATAAAATATGATAATTATTTAATTTAAGTTAATAGTATATTTATTAATTTAATTAAATAATTGGAATATTATTGGATTATTATTATTGGAATATAAAGTTGGAATCAGAAAAGAGTCCCATTTGGGTAAAAAGGTTTTTCACGTGAAAGCAGAGAAGCGACTCAAAAGTGGAAAAAGGGCAAAGAGGAAGAGCAAGAGAACAAGGGTTGAAGAAGGGAAAAGCTTGAAGCTAAAGGATTTGCCGGATTAACTCAGGTAAGGGGGGTTTATCATCGTTTAATGGGTATTATGGGTTAACATGTAATTGGTAGTAATAAGCCATTGATTTGACCCTAATTTGGATGATGAATGTTGCAAATTGTGATGACCAAATTACGTTAAAAACTGTGATTGAATCTATGTTTGGATGAGTTGTGATTTTCTGGACGTGTAGCTTTTTACGGAATTGAAATCGGAGGTCCGGAAGTCCTCCGACGTCGGAAAATGCGGGGGATTCTGCATTCTGTTCGTGTTAGCGCAGGAACAGCTTTCTGTCTTGCGTTAACCGGTTAACCCAGGGTGTTAACCGGTTAACACTGTTATGAATTATGAGAAATTGCTGTCTGTCTTGCGTTAACCGGTTAACCCAGGGCGTTAACCGGTTAACACTGTTAAAATGTGCCAGGAAGCGTGTTCTGTTTTGCGTTAACCGGTTAACCCAGGGCGTTAACCGGTTAACACTGTTGGAAAAGTGAAAAATTGATATTTAAATATTGTGGACATATTGGATGATTGGCCTATATCGGTGGATGATATAGTAGGGATCATTTCCCGTTGTTTTGAGCAGTATAGGTATTAGTAGAGTGTGCTAATACTGTGATTTATTATTTAGCATGATATGAATATGATTCTGTGATACATATGCTGATGATGTGTGATGGTATGCATAATGTTGTGAATGTATCTGTTATGTATGCAATTGTGAGTGGACTGTTTATGGCTTAGAGTGTGAGCATATGTCCATTGTGGATTGTTGTTGATGTTTGCATGCTAGGTGATTTAGCATGTATAGTATGGCCTTTATGGTGGTAGCTAATTCCCATGGTGAGGAATTAGTGAGTGAGTTATTGTGGATTGTTGTTGATGTTTGCATGCTAGGTGAATTAGCGTGCATAGCATAGCCCTTGGGGTGGTAGCTAATTCCCATGGTGAGGAATTAGTGAGTGAGTCACTAGGTCTCAAATGAGTGGGACTAGTGAGCTTGGTAGCCGTATCTGGATTTGATCGGTGAGGTTGAACTATGTGTTCACGAATAGTCGGTACCGCATGCATGGAGTCTTATTGCATAATGTATGTATGACGTATAATATGAATGGATGTATTCCAATATTATACGGGTGTTTTGTGTTGTGTTGTGTTGAGT
This sequence comes from Lathyrus oleraceus, assembly GCF_024323335.1. Classification (NCBI taxonomy): domain Eukaryota; kingdom Viridiplantae; phylum Streptophyta; class Magnoliopsida; order Fabales; family Fabaceae; genus Lathyrus; species Lathyrus oleraceus. Next base: position 397,441,593 of record NC_066580.1, on the reverse strand, counting down.
ATGATTACGAGTTGAGGTTGCCGTTGCTGAATGTGTGATCTGATTTGGGTGATGAATGTGTTAAATTACTTAGCATTATTTGATATTTTATAACGCTTATTATATCGATTGAGGAACTCACCCTTACAACTATGTTTCAGGTAACGAGCAGTGATTGAGTAGAAGCTAGTGCTTGGAGTCTAGTGTAGTTCCTTAGTGGGTCATGCTTTGGTAGATGTAACATCGGGACGGGATGTTTACTTTGTTTTCAATTGTGGTTGTTGAACAGTTTTACATGTAATGTGATTACATGGTTTGCATGATTGATTAGATCTCTATCCGCTGCGTATTGTGCAATGTTTTATTTTGATTAATAAATGAGCATGGCAAGTTATTTTGGTGAATGGTGTGAAGTGTCAAGTGTGACACCCTTAAATTGCATATCTACTCTGATTTATGTTTTGTTGAATTAATTAATTATTGGGGTATTTTAGAAGGGTGTTACATTAGTGGTATCAGAGCATAGTCGGTCGAGTCGAGTCGTAATTATTCTGTTTCCCTGTACGTGATAGGTGTTGTGTAACCCTATCAGTACTTATTGTTTTAGCTTGTTGGGTTTTCAGTATAGAGATGGCTGGAAGAGGTAGAGATGATGCTGCGATTGCTGAGGCTCTGGGTATGCTAGCTGGAGTACTTGGAGGAAATCTGAATGTTGTGGGACTGGGAGCTGCTCGTCAACTGAGTGAGTTCCAGAAGAACAATCCTCCAATGTTCAAGGGAGCATACGATCCAGATGGTGCTCAGAAGTGGTTGAAGGAGATCGAGAGGATCTTCCGAGTGACTGAGTGTGCCGATAACCAGAAGGTCAGGTTCGGTACGCATATGCTGTCAGAGGAAGCAGATGATTGGTGGGTTGCTGCCCGCGCTGAGTTGGAAGCTGCTGGGAGTGCTGAGATCACTTGGGCGGTGTTCAGGGAGAGATTCCTGAGGAAGTACTTTCCAGAGGATGTCAGAGGAAAGAAAGAGATAGAGTTCTTAGAATTGAAGCAGGGCAATCGGTCTGTTACTAAGTATGCTGCTAAGTTTACAGAGCTGTCGAAGTATTACACTCCCTATGATGAGGCTACTGGGGAATTTTCAAAATGTGTGAAGTTTGAGAACGGGTTACGTCCCGAGATCAAGCAGGCTACTGGGTATCAGCGGATTAGAGTGTTTTCTGACTTGGTTGACTGCTGCATGATTTTTGAACAGGATACCAAGGCCAGAACGGAGAGCTATCAGCAGAGGGTTGATAGGAAAGGCAAGAATCAGAATGATCGTGGGAAACCGTATGCAGCTGGCAAAGGTTTCCAGAGACAGAGTGGGATGAAGAGACCTAGTGGGGGAGACTCCAGTGCCCCTGCTAAGTGTTACAGATGTGGTCAGCTGGACATCGTATCCATGAGTGTACTAGTGCTGAGAAGAAGTGTTTCAAGTGTGGCAAAGGTGGTCACTTGGCTGCAGAGTGCCGGTTGAAGACTATGACTTGTTTCAACTGTGGAGAGGTGGGTCATATCAGTCCACAGTGTCCTAAGCCAAAGAAAGAGAACCAGTCGGGAGGCAAGGTCTTTGCTTTATCGGGTTCTGAGACTTCTGCAGATGATCGTTTGATCCGAGGTACGTGTTATATTAATGGCTTTCCTCTTGTAGCTATTATTGACACAGGTGCGACTCATTCCTTTATATCGTTGGATTGTGCTGTGAAACTTAAATTAGAGATATCTGAGATGCATGGGGGTATGGTGATTGATACTCCTGCGAAGGGTTCAGTGACTACTACTTCAGTTTGTTTAAATTGCCCTTTGAGTATTTTTGGTAGAGACTTTGGGATGGACCTCGTATGTCTTCCACTAGTGCAGATTGATGTTATCCTGGGTATGAACTGGTTGGTGTTTAACCGAGTTTATATCAACTGTTTTGATAAGACTGTGATCTTTCCTGAGATTGAGGAAGGAAAGAGTTTGTTTCTATCAGCAAGGCAGGTGAATGAGGCAGTAGCAGATGGGGCAGAGTTGTTTATGCTGTTAGCGACTTTGGAGGCTAAAAATAAACTAGTGATTTGCGATCTAGCCGTGGTGTGTGATTTTCCTGATGTGTTTCCTGAAGAAGTGAATGAATTACCGCCAGAGCGTGAAGTTGAGTTCTCGATTGATTTAGTACCAGGTACTAGGCCGATGTCGATGGCTCCGTACCGTATGTCTGCTGTTGAGTTAGCTGAATTGAAGAGTCAGCTGGAAGATCTGTTGGATAAGAAATTTATTCGTCTGAGTGTGTCACCGTGGGGCGCACCAGTGTTATTGGTTAAGAAGAAAGAAGGTACTATAAGGTTGTGTGTGGACTATAGGCAACTGAATAAAGTGACGATCAAGAATCGGTATCCTTTGCCGAGGATTGATGATTTGATGGATCAGTTGGTTGGTGCGAGTGTGTTCAGCAAAATAGATTTGAGATCGGGGTATCATCAGATACGTGTGAAAACTGAGGATATTCAGAAGACTGCTTTCAGAACAAGGTATGGACATTATGAGTATTCTGTAATGCCTTTTGGTGTGACTAATGCGCCTGGGGTATTTATGGAGTATATGAATAGGATTTTCCATCTGTACCTAGACAAGTTTGTTGTGGTGTTTATTGACGATATTTTGGTGTATTCGAAATCTGAAGAAGAGCATGCTAAACATTTGAGAGTGGTTTTAGGAGTTCTACGAGAAAAGAAGTTATTTGCTAAACTATCCAAGTGTGAATTTTGGTTAGAATAGGTTAGTTTTCTTGGTCATGTGATTTCAAGAGGTGGTGTTGTTGTTGATCCTTCTAAGATAGAAGCGGTATCTAAGTGGGAAGCTCCGAAGTCAGTTTCTGAGATAAGGAGTTTTCTTGGACTTGCAGGTTATTATAGGAAATTCATTGAGGGATTTTCTAAGTTGGCGTTACCGTTGACGATGTTGACTAGAAAGGGGCAAGCGTTTGTTTGGGACTCAAAATGTGAAGAAGGTTTCCAAGAGTTAAAGAGAAGGTTAACTACTGCTCCTATTCTGATATTACCAAGTCCATCGGAACCATTTGAGGTTTACTGTGATGCTTCATTGTTGTGTTTGGGTGGTGTTTTGATGCAGAATAAGCAGGTTGTAGCTTATGCTTCGAGACAACTGAAGGTTCATGAGAGGAACTATCCGACACACGATTTAGAGTTGGCAGCTGTGGTATTTGTTCTGAAGTTATGGAGGCATTACTTGTACGGGTCAAGATTTGAGGTTTTCAGTGACCATAAAAGTTTAAAGTATTTGTTTGATCAGAAAGAGCTGAATATGAGACAGAGGAGATGGTTAGAGTTTCTGAAGGATTATGACTTTGGTTTGAATTACCATCCGGGTAAAGCAAACGTAGTGGCTGATGCATTGAGTCGGAAATCATTGCATATGTCTATGTTAATGGTTAAGGAATTGGATTTAATTGAGCAGTTTAGAGACTTGAGTTTGGTGTATGAGAGTACTCACAATAGTGTTAAATTGGGAATGTTGAAGTTAACGAGTGGTATTCTGGGTGAGATTAGAGAGGGTCAGAAATCCGATGTGCTTTTGGTTGATAAGTTGACTCTAGTGAATCAAGGTCAAGGTGGTGAATTCAGAGTTGATGAGAATGGTGTTTTGAAATTTGGTAATCGGGTGTGTATTCCGGATGTTACCGAACTTAAGAAGAGTATTCTTGAGGAAGGACATCGTAGTGGCCTGAGTATTCATCCTGGGGCTACGAAGATGTATCATGATTTGAAAAAGTTATTTTGGTGGCCGGGAATGAAAAGAGAAATTGCGAGTTTTGTTTATTCTTGTTTGACTTGTCAGAAGTCGAAGATTGAGCATCAGAAGCCGTCTGGGCTAATGCAACCGTTGGCTATTCCAGAGTGGAAGTGGGATAGTATCAGTATGGATTTTGTTTCTGGTTTACCGAGGACAATTAAGAATTTTGAAGCTATTTGGGTGATTGTTGACAGATTGACAAAATCGGCTCATTTCATTCCGATCAGAATGGATTATCCGTTAGAGAGATTAACCGAGTTGTATATTGAGAAAATTGTAAGTTTGCATGGTATTCCGTCGAGTATTGTTTCGGACAGAGATCCTAGATTTACATCGAAGTTCTGGGAAGGTTTGCAGAGGGCTTTGGGAACTAAGCTGAGATTGAGTTCTGCATATCATCCGCAGACTGATGGTCAGACTGAGAGGACGATTCAGTCACTGGAGGATCTTTTAAGGGCTTGTGTTTTGGAAAAGGGAGGTGCTTGGGATTGTTATTTACCTCTGATTGAGTTTACCTACAACAATAGTTTTCATTCGAGCATTGGTATGGCACCGTTTGAAGCTTTGTATGGTAGGAGATGTCGGACACCTTTATGTTGGTATGAGTCCGGTGAGAGTGATGTGGTTGGACCGGAGATTGTTCAACAAACTACGGAAAAGATTAAGATGATTCAGGTGAAGATGAGGATTGCTCAGAGTCGTCAGAAGAGTTATCACGACAAGAGGAGGAAGTCACTTGAGTTTCAAGAGGGAGATCATGTGTTTCTTCGTGTTACTCCGATAACTGGGGTTGGTCGAGCTTTCAAGTCGAAGAAGTTGACACCTCGATTTATTGGTCCTTATCAGATTTTGGAGAGGATAGGGGAGGTAGCCTATCGTATCGCTTTACCGCCGTCACTTGCGAATTTGCATGAGGTTTTTCATGTGTCTCAGTTGAGGAGGTACATTCCTGATCCTTCGCATGTGGTCAAAGTAGATGATGTACAGGTGAGAGATAACCTGACTGTTGAAACATCACCTATGAGGATCGAGGATCGAGAGTTGAAGCAGTTGCGGGGTAAAGAGATTGCTTTGGTAAAGGTAACTTGGGGAGGACCAGCAGGTGGCAATGTGACTTGGGAACTTGAGAGTCAGATGAAGGAGTCTTATCCAGAGTTATTCGCTTGAGGTATGTTTTCGAGGACGAAAACTCTTTTAGTGGGGGAGAGTTGTAACACCCCGATAAAATATGATAATTATTTAATTTAAGTTAATAGTATATTTATTAATTTAATTAAATAATTGGAATATTATTGGATTATTATTATTGGAATATAAAGTTGGAATCAGAAAATAGTCCCATTTGGGTAAAAAGGTTTTTCACGTGAAAGCAGAGAAGCGACTCAAAAGTGGAAAAAGGGAAAAGAGGAAGAGCAAGAGAACAAGGGTTGAAGAAGGGAAAAGCTTGAAGCTAAAGGATTTGCCGGATTAACTCAGGTAAGGGGGGTTTATCATCGTTTAATGGGTATTATGGGTTAACATGTAATGGGTAGTAATAAGCCATTGATTTGACCCTAATTTGGATGATGAATGTTGCAAATTGTGATGACCAAATTACGTTAAAAACTGTGATTGAATCTATGTTTGGATGAGTTGTGATTTTCTGGACGTGTAGCTTTTTACGGAATTGAAATCGGAGGTCCGGAAGTCCTCCGACGGCGGAAAATGCGGGGGATTCTGCATTCTGTTCGTGTTAGCGCAGGAACAACTTTCTGTCTTGCGTTAACCGGTTAACCCAGGGTGTTAACCGGTTAACACTGTTATGAATTATGAGAAATTGTTGTCTGTCTTGCGTTAACCGGTTAACCCAGGGCGTTAACCAGTTAACACTGTTAAAATGTGCCAGGAAGCGTGTTCTGTTTTGCGTTAACCGGTTAACCCAGGGCGTTAACCGGTTAACACTGTTGGAAAAGTGAAAAATTGATATTTAAATATTGTGGACATATTGGATGATTGGCCTATATCGGTGGATGATATAGTAGGGATCATTTCCCGTTGTTTTGAGCAGTATAGGTATTAGTAGAGTGTGCTAATACTGTGATTTATTATTTGGCATGATATGAATATGATTCTGTGATACATATGCTGATGATGTGTGATGGTATGCATAATGCTGTGAATGTATCTGTTATGTATGCAATTGTGAATGGACTGTTTATGGCTTAGAGTGTGAGCATATGTCCATTGTGGATTGTTGTTGATGTTTGCATGCTAGGTGATTTAGCATGTATAGTATGGTCTTTATGGTGGTAGCTAATTCCCATGGTGAGGAATTAGTGAGTGAGTTATTGTGGATTGTTGTTGATGTGTGCATGCTAGGTGAATTAGCGTGCATAGCATAGCCCTTGGGGTGGTAGCTAATTCCCATGGTGAGGAATTAGTGAGTGAGTCACTAGGTCTCAAATGAGTGGGACTAGTGAGCTTGGTAGCCGTATCTGGATTTGATCGGTGAGGTTGAACTATGTGTTCACGAATAGTCGGTACCGCATGCATGGAGTCTTATTGCATAATGTATGTATGACGTATAATATGAATGGATGTATTCCAATATTATACGGGTGTTTTGTGTTGTGTTGTGTTGAGTATGATTATGAGTTGAGGTTGCCGTTGCTGAATGTGTGATCTGATTTGGGTGATGAAATGTGTTAAATTACTTAGCATGACATGATATTTTATAATGCTTATTATATCGATTGAGGAACTCACCCTTACAACTATGTTTCAGGTAACGAGCAGTGATTGAGTAGAAGCTAGTGCTTGGAGTCTAGTGTAGTTCCTTAGTGGGTCATGCTCTGGTAGATGTAACATCGGGACGGGATGTTTACTTTGTTTTCAATTGTGGTTGTTGAACAGTTTTACATGTAATGTGATTACATGGTTTGCATGATTGATTAGATCTCTATCCGCTGCGTATTGTGCAATGTTTTATTTTGATTAATAAATGAGCATGGCAAGTTATTTTGGTGAATGGTGTGAAGTGTCAAGTGTGACACCCTTAAATTGCATATCTACTCTGATTTATGTTTTGTTGAATTAATTAATTATTGGGGTATTTTAGAAGGGTGTTACACAAGTCGACTCGCTAAGGAATAACTCCACACAAGTCGACAGGACTATGCCATTCTCCTATCCTAAGTGCACTCGAGTTCGGGTATAGAACTCATCTCACAAAGATCACCAAGCAGCCAGCCAACAGAAACAGCAATGATATATACACAATGCAATAAGGTAAAGCAGGTAAATAAATAACTGCACAAAAGCATGAACACCCAATAAACAAACAAACTACAAAAGCTAGGAGGGACTCGCTTAGGGAAGATGGACCAGCAAGAGGTCAACTTCTTAGGGTCCCCAGCAGAGTCGCCAGCTGTCGCAACCTGAAAAATACAGTGCGAAAAAAAAACAACCGGCGAAAGAAAAAGACAGAAGAGCCGCCACCGTGCGTTATTTATCCCAAGGAGGGAAAGGAAACGCTCGAAGTAAACCTGAAAAAGGAAAGGACAAGACGGGGTCTCGCAACCAAATCTTGGGTTCGGGAGTCGGTTATGCGAAGGGAATGTATTAGCACCCCTACGCATCCGTAGTACTCTACGGGATCCACTTTTGTAGTTTTCGTCTAAAGGGTGTGGGTTTATCTTGTGCTGTTTGCCAAAAAAAAAGGGTTAAATGAAAATGACTCGCGCGGATGTCGCATCCACTGCATACGTATCTCATCTGAATATGAGAATCAGAGTCTTCGTAGCTCGGCTGACCTATGGGTTGGGGGATGTGTGCTCGCTAAGACATCGCGTCTTATGCCTACGTATCTCATCTGGAATGAGAATCAGAGCAAGCCGTAGTTCGGCTAACTACGGGGTTGTGGATTGGGTTTTGGATGAACGACGTCACTACGCAATCTACCGGATGCTCGACCTTTGGAGACTTACTCGCCTGTAGTAGAAGGAGTTAGCGTGTTGCTTTGGGTTTTAGGGTTTGGGATGCTCGAGGGCAAAAAGGCAGTCCTTGACGAAGGAACCGCGTTACCTGCAGGGATATGAATACAAAACACAAAACATGTATCTTGAGGTAAACACAAAACATTGCCTCCTATCGAGGTCTTCCAGCTAGGAAAACAGTAAAATGCGGGAAAAATGTAAAAGTACCACGCGGATAAAGATCCGAAGTAACAGCAATTAGAGGAATGGGAAACCCTGAGATCCTTCCAAGCTAACATCATCAAAGAAAGTGGGTCAGTACAGGTAATCGGAATGAACCTCCAGGGGTTATCCCACAAATAAAGTGGGAAACCACGCAAGTTATCCCTGCAAAAGTCATGTGAGCCCTCACAAAAACTCAACAAAAGGGTTAGTGAAACACCATAAGCATTTTTTCATGAATAACAGTATGGTTTCAGAAAAACTCAAACCCTGTGGCATACACTCAAAAATTAAACGGTTAAACATTCAAGGCATTGTTTATACATTCATATACATATTAAACCCATGGGCGAAAAACCTAATGAAATTCATCCATCATACCTCATACATTCAGAGTATTCAACTTCAAAGCAAAAGGTAATGGGAATAAAGGCAAACCTGATTGGAGAGCTTGATTGAAATTGAGTTGCACCCGTGAGGTTTACAAAATAATCTTCAGGGTTTATGTGAAGCAGAGGCGATTCTGTGTAGCTGAGTTCCCTTCGGGGTTTGGAGGCTGCTCTGAACTCCGTTAGGTCTTCTCTCACTATCTTTTTCCTCAGGGTTTTGTTCCAAGGAAACCTCAGAGTATTTTGCTTCTCTTCCTTCTTCTCCTCTTCTGTGTGGCCTTTGTTTCAATGAAACTCTAGTATTTATAGGCTAATATTGGTAGCTTAGTGGACTTTTGAGAAAGGTCCAAGTCCAAAAAAAATTTATTATATTTTATTTATTTTTTTATTATTATTTAATTAATTAATTAATTTAATTAATAAAAAAAAATTTATTATTATTTTTTTTTTTGTAAAATTTTTTTTTTTTTTTCGTTCTTTTTTTTTTTTTTTTTCGTTTTTTTTTTTCGGATCTAATTCTGATTGACATGATGAAATGCAATATGAAATGCTAAATGAATGCATGAATGAGGAGGGCAAATTTTGGGGTGTTACACGTATGCACAAAAGTAAGTTGTTTAAATTGCTATATATTTACTTACTTCTTTAAAGATTATTATCTCTAACTAATATTTTTACCTTTTTGGTGTAGATTGTAACACCCCGATAAAATAAGATAATTATTTAAATTGAGTTAATAATATATTTATTAATTTAATTAAATAATTGGAATTATTATTATTATTGGAATAATAATTATTGGAATATTATTGGGATTATTATTATTGGATTATTTTTATTGTTATTATTGGAATAAAAGTAGAAATCAGTAAAAAGGTTCCATTTGGTAAAAAGAGTTATTTTCACGTGAAAAGGGAAAAGAGGCAGAAAAGTGGAAAAGGGCAAAGAAAGCCAGAGAACAAGGGTTGAATGAAGGAAAAGCTTGAAGCTCAGAGATTTCCCGGATTAACTCAGGTAAGGGGGGTTTATCATCGTTTAATGGGTATTATGGGATAATATGTAATGGGTAGTGATAAACCATTGATTTACTTCTGAATTGGATGATTATGATGAAATTGTGAACTCTTTGGATGAACGAAATTGGGTTACAATTGAGAGGAAATTCGTAGGAATTAGATGCAATAGTGTTAGGAGTTGTGAGATCGAATAGGTTATAATTCGTGTTAGATGATATGAACAATTATTGTGAAAAATTGGACTGTGGAAGGTTGAATTGGATAGATCTCGTAGCAGAGAAAGCCATAGCAGATCTGGAAGTCTGGTTTCTGGTCATACGCGTATGGCACTAGGCAATACGCGTATGAGATGGCATGGTACGCGTATGGCACTAGGCAATACGCGTATGGATGAGGAAGATGATGTTTTGAACGTAGATTGGTCTCTGTTGATACGCGTATGGTGAAGTGGTACGCGTAGCATACGCGTATGAGATGGTGTTATGCGTATGGGATTTGGTCAGGAGATGGGCCATACGCGTATGGGACTAGGCAGTACGCGTATGGGCAGGATTGTGATTTTCCTGAGCTGTTGTTGTGCAGTTTTTAACTGTTCAGCTGAGTAACGTAATGCAAATGATGTATGATATATTAGGGATCATTTCCCGTTGTTTTGAGTAGTATAGGTATTAGTAGAGTGTGCTAATACTGTGGTTGTTATTTGGCATGATATGATATGCTTATGTGATAAAATACTGCTGATGTATGATAGTATGCGTGATGCTGTGAATGTATCAGTTATGTGTGCATTGGTGAATAGACTGTTTTATGGCTTAGAGTGTGAGCATATATCTATTCTTGAATTGTTGTTGATGATGTAGCATTGCTAGGTGATTAGCATGCATGTTGTGGCCTTTATGGTGGTAGCTAATTCCCATGGTGAGGAATTAGTGATGAGTTATTGTGGATTGTTGTTGATGTTTGCATGCTAGGTGATTTAGCGTGCATAGCATAGCCCTTGGGGTGGTAGCTAATTCCCATGGTGAGGAATTAATGATGTGAGTCACTAGGTCTCAAATGAGTGGGACTAGTGAGCTTGGTAGCCGTACCTGGATTTGGTCGGTGAGGTTGAACTATATGTTCACGAGTAGTCGGTACCGCATGCATGGAGTCTCATTGCATAATATATGTATGTATGGCGTATAATATGAATGGATGTATTCCAATATTGTACGTGTGTTTTATGGTTGTTTTGAGTTTGGGTATGATGATGGTGATGATTATGAGTTGATATTGTCGTTGCTGAATATGTGTAATCTGATTAGGGTAATGATATGTGTTATATTACTTAGCATTACATGGTATTTTATAATGCTTATTATATCGATTGAAGGACTCACCCTTACAACTATGTTTTCAGGTAACGAGCAGTGATTGAATAGAAGCTAGTCCTGGGAGTCTAGTGTAGTCCTTAGTGGGTCATGCTCTGGTAGATGTAACATCGGGATGGGATGTTTTACTATGTTTTTCTTTTGGTTGTTGAACAACTTTACATGTAATGTAGTACATGATTTGAATGTTGTTATTTTGTATCCGCTGCGAATTATGCAAAAGTGTCTTATTTTGATTAAATAAATGAGCATGACAGGATATTTTGATGATTGGTGTGAAAAGATTGTGTGACACCCTTCAGGGCATAATTACTCTGATTGATATTTTATTATTTTAATTAAATATTTGGGGTATTTTAGAAGGGTGTTACATTAGTGGTATCAGAGCATTGTCGGTCGAGTCGAGTCGTAATTATTCTGTTCCCCTGTACGGGATAGGTGTTGTGTAACCCTATCAGTACTTATTGTTTAGCTTGTTGGGTTTTCAGAATAGAGATGGCTGGAAGAGGCAGAGATGATGCTGCGATTGCTGAGGCTCTGGGTATGCTAGCTGGAGTACTTGGAGGGAATCTGAATGTTGTGGGAATGGGAACTGCTCGTCAACTAAGTGAATTCCAGAAGAACAATCCTCCAATGTTCAAGGGAGCACACGATCCAGATGGCGCTCAGAAGTGGTTGAAGGAGATCGAGAGGATCTTCCGAGTGACTGAGTGTGCCGATAACCAGAAGGTCAGGTTCGGTACGCATATGCTGTCCGAAGAAGCAGATGATTGGTGGGTTGCTACCCGCACTGAGTTGGAATCTGCTGGGAATGCTGAGATCACTTGGGCTGTGTTCAGAGAGAGTTTCCTGAGGAAGTATTTTCCAGAGGATGTCAGAGGAAAGAAAGAGATAGAGTTCTTGGAATTGAAGCAGGGTAACAGGTCTGTTACTGAGTATGCTGCTAAGTTCACAGAGCTGTCAAAGTATTACACTCCCTATAACGAGGCTACTGGGGAATTTTCAAAGTGTGTGAAGTTTGAGAACGGGTTGCATCCCGAGATCAAGCAGGCTATTGGGTATCAGCGGATTAGAGTGTTTTCTGATTTGGTTGACTGTTGCAGGATTTTTGAACAGGATTCCAAGGCTAGAGCAGAGAGCTATCAGCAAAGGGTTGATAGGAAAGGCAAGAATCAGAATGATCGTGGGAAACCGTATGCAGCTGGCAAAGGTTTCCAGAGACAGAGTGGGATGAAGAGGCCTAGTGGGAGAGACTCCAGTGCCCCTGCTAAGTGTTACAGATGTGGTCAGGCTGGACATCGTTTCCATGAGTGTACCAGTGCTGAGAAGAAGTGTTTCAAGTGTGGCAAAGGTGGTCACTTGGCTGCAGAGTGCCGGTTGAAGACTATGACTTGTTTCAACTGTGGAGAGGTGGGTCATATTAGCCCACAGTGTCCTAAGCCGAAGAAGGAGAACCAGTCGGGAGGCAAGGTCTTTGCTTTATCGGGTTCTGAGACTTCTGCAGATGATCGTTTGATCTGAGGTACGTGTTATATTAATGGCTTTCCTCTTGTAGCTATTATTGACACAGGTGCGACTCATTCCTTTATATCTTTGGATTGTGCTGTGAAACTTAAGTTAGAGATATCTGAGATGCTTGGAAGTATGGTGATTGATACTCCTGCGAAGGGTTCAGTGACTACTACTTCAGTTTGTTTGAATTGTCCTTTGAGTATTTTTGGTAGAGACTTTGGGATGGACCTAGTGTGTCTTCCACTAGTGCAGGTTGATGTTATCCTGGGTATGAACTGGTTGGTGTTTAACCGAGTCTATATCAATTGTTTTGATAAGACTGTGATTTTTCCTGAGATTGGGGAAGAAAAGAGTTTGTTTCTATCTACAAGGCAGGTGAATGAGGAAGTAGCAGATGGGGCAGAGTTGTTTATGCTGTTAGCGACTTCGGAGGCTAAAGATAAACTGGTGATTTGCGATCTAGCTGTGGTGTGTGATTTTCCTGATGTGTTTCCTGAAGAAGTGAATGAATTACCGCCAGAGCGTGAAGTTGAGTTCTCGATTGATTTGGTACCTGGTACTAGGCCGATATCGATGGCTCCGTACCGTATGTCTGTTGTTGAGTTAACTGAATTGAAGAGTCAGTTAGAAGATCTGTTGGATAAGAAATTTATTCGTCCGAGTGTGTCACCGTGGGGTGCACCAGTGTTATTGGTTAAGAAGAAAGAAGGTACTATGAGGTTGTGTGTGGACTACAGGCAACTGAATAAAGTGACGATCAAGAATCGGTATCCTTTGCCGAGGATTGATGATTTGATGGATCAGTTGGTTGGTGCGAGTGTGTTCAACAAAATAGATTTGAGATCGGGTTATCATCAGATACGTGTGAAAACTGAGGATATTCAGAAGACTGCTTTTAGAACAAGGTATGGACATTATGAGTATTCTGTAATGCCTTTTGGTGTGACTAATGCGCCTGGAGTATTTATGGAGTATATGAATAGGATTTTCCATCCGTACCTAGACAAGTTTGTTGTGGTGTTTATTGATGACATTTTGGTGTATTCGAAATCTGAAGAAGAGCATGCTGAGCATTTGAGAGTGGTGTTAGGAGTTCTACGAGAAAAGAAGTTATTTGCTAAACTATCCAAGTGTGAATTTTGGTTAGAAGAGGTTAGTTTTCTTGGACATGTGATTTCAAGAGGTGGTGTTGCTGTTGATCCTTCTAAGATAGAAGCGGTATCTAAGTGGGAAGCTCCGAAGTCAGTTTCTGAGATAAGGAGTTTTCTTGGACTTGCAGGTTATTATAGGAAATTCATTGAGGGATTTTCTAAGTTGGCATTACCGTTGACGATGTTGACCAGAAAGGGGCAAGCGTTTGTTTGGGACTCAAAGTGTGAAGAAGGTTTTCAAGAGTTAAAGAGAAGGTTAACTACTGCTCCTATTCTGATATTACCGAGTCCGTCGGAACCATTTGAGGTTTACTATGATGCTTCATTGTTGGGTTTGGGTGGTGTGTTGATGCAGAATAAGCAGGTTATAGCTTATGCTTCGAGACAGCTGAGGGTTCATGAGAGGAACTATCCGACGCACGATTTAGAGTTGGCAGTTGTGGTATTTGTTCTGAAGTTATGGAGGCATTACTTGTACGGGTCAAGATTTGAGGTTTTCAGTGACCATAAGAGTTTAAAGTATTTGTTTGATCAGAAAGAGCTGAATATGAGACAGAGGAGATGGTTAGAGTTTCTGAAGGATTATGACTTTGGTTTGAATTACCATCCGGGTAAAGCAAACGTAGTGGCTGATGCATTGAGTCGGAAATCATTGCATATGTCTATGTTAATGGTTAAGGAATTGGATTTAATTGAGCAGTTTAGAGACTTGAGTTTGGTGTGTGAGAGTACTCACAATAGTGTTAAATTGGGGATGTTGAAGTTAACAAGTAGTATTCTGGATGAGATTAGAGAAGGTCAGAAATCCGATGTGTTTGTGGTTGATAAGTTGACTCTAGTGAATCAAGGTCAAGGTGGTGAATTCAGAGTTGATGAGAATGGTGTTTTGAAATTTGGTAATCGGGTATGTATTTCGGATGTTACCGAACTTAAGAAGAGTATCCTGGAGGAAGGACATCGTAGTGGCTTGAGTATTCATCCTGGAGCTACGAAGATATATCATGATTTGAAAAAGTTATTTTGGTGGCCGGGAATGAAAAGAGAAATTGCGAGTTTTGTTTATTCTTGTTTGACTTGTCAGAAGTCGAAGATTGAGCATCAGAAGCCGTCTGGGCTAATGCAACCGTTGACTATTCCAGAGTGGAAGTGGGATAGTATCAGTATGGATTTTGTTTCTGGGTTACCGAGGACAAATAAGAATTTTGAAGCCATTTGGGTGATTGTTGATAGATTGACGAAATCGGCTCATTTCATTCCGATCAGAATGGATTATCCGTTAGAGAGATTAGCCGAGTTGTATATTGAGAAAATTGTAAGTTTGCATGGTATTCCGTCGAGTATTGTTTCGGACAGAGATCCTAGATTTACATCGAAGTTCTGGGAAGGTTTGCAGAGGGCTTTGGGAACTAAGCTGAGATTGAGTTCTGCATATCATCCGCAGACTGATGGTCAGACTGAGAGGACGATTCAGTCACTAGAGGATCTTTTGAGAGCTTGTGTTTTGGAAAAAGGAGGTGCTTGGGATTGTTACTTACCTTTGATTGAGTTTACCTACAACAATAGTTTTCATTCGAGCATTGGTATGGCACCGTTTGAAGCTTTGTATGGTAGGAGATGTCGGACACCTTTATGTTGGTATGAATCCGGTGAGAGTGCTGTGGTTGGACCGGAGATTGTTCAACAAACTACGGAAAAGATTAAGATGATTCAGGAGAAGATGAGAATTGCTCAGAGTCGTCAGAAGAGTTATCACGACAAGAGGAGGAAGTCACTTGAGTTCCAAGAGGGAGATCATGTGTTTCTTCGTGTTACTCCGATAACTGGGGTTGGTCGAGCTTTGAAGTCGAGGAAGTTGACACCTCGATTTATTGGTCCTTATCAGATTTTGGAGAGGATAGGAGAGGTAGCCTATCGTATCGCTTTACCGCCGTCACTTGCAAATTTACATGAGGTTTTTCATGTGTCTCAGTTGAGGAGGTACATTCCTGATCCGTCGCATGTGGTCCATGTAGATGATGTACAGGTGAGAGATAACCTGACTGTTGAAACATCACCTATGAGGATCGAGGATCGAGAGTTGAAGCAGTTGCGGGGTAAAGAGATTGCTTTGGTAAAGGTAGCTTGGGGAGGACCAGCAGGTGGCAATGTAACTTGGGAACTTGAGAGTCAGATGAAGAAGTCTTATCCTGAGTTATTCACTTGAGGTATATTTTCGAGGACGAAAACTCTTTTAGTGGGGGAGAGTTGTAACACCCCGATAAAATAAGATAATTATTTAAATTGAGTTAATAATATATTTATTAATTTAATTAAATAATTGGAATTATTATTATTATTGGAATAATAATTATTGGAATATTATTGGGATTATTATTATTGGATTATTTTATTGTTATTATTGGAATAAAAGTAGAAATCAGTAAAAAGGTTCCATTTGGTAAAAAGAGTTATTTTCACGTGAAAAGGGAAAAGAGGCAGAAAAGTGGAAAAGGGCAAAGAAAGCCAGAGAACAAGGGTTGAATGAAGGAAAAGCTTGAAGCTCAGAGATTTGCCGGATTAACTCAGGTAAGGGGGGTTTATCATCGTTTAATGGGTATTATGGGATAATATGTAATGGGTAGTGATAAACCATTGATTTACTTCTGAATTGGATGATTATGATGAAATTGTGAACTCTTTGGATGAACGAAATTGGGTTACAATTGAGAGGAAATTCGTAGGAATTAGATGCAATAGTGTTAGGAGTTGTGAGATCGAATAGGTTATAATTCGTGTTAGATGATATGAACAATTATTGTGAAAAATTGGACTGTGGAAGGTTGAATTGGATAGATCTCGTAACAGAGAAAGCCATAGCAGATCTGGAAGACTGGTTTCTGGTCATACGCGTATGGCACTAGGCAATACGCGTATGAGATGGCATGGTACGCGTATGGCACTAGGCAATACGCGTATGGATGAGGAAGATGATGTTTTGAACGTAGATTGGTCTCTGTTGATACGCGTATGGAGAAGTGGTACGCGTAGCATACGCGTATGAGATGGTGTTACGCGTATGGGATTTGGTCAGGAGATGGGCCATACGCGTATGGGACTAGGCAGTACGCGTATGGGCAGGATTGTGATTTTCCTGAGCTGTTGTTGTGCAGTTTTTAACTGTTCAGCTGAGTAACGTAATGCAGATGATGTATGATATATTAGGGATCATTTCCCGTTGTTTTGAGTAGTATAGGTATTAGTAGAGTGTGCTAATACTGTGGTTGTTATTTGGCATGATATGATATGCTTATGTGATAAAATACTGCTGATGTGTGATAGTATGCGTGATGCTGTGAATGTATCAGTTATGTGTGCATTGGTGAATAGACTGTTTTATGGCTTAGAGTGTGAGCATATATCTATTCTTGAATTGTTGTTGATGATGTAGCATTGCTAGGTGATTAGCATGCATGTTGTGGCCTTTATGGTGGTAGCTAATTCCCATGGTGAGGAATTAGTGATGAGTTATTGTGGATTGTTGTTGATGTTTGCATGCTAGGTGATTTAGCGTGCATAGCATAGCCCTTGGGGTGGTAGCTAATTCCCATGGTGAGGAATTAGTGATGTGAGTCACTAGGTCTCAAATGAGTGGGACTAGTGAGCTTGGTAGCCGTACCTGGATTTGGTCGGTGAGGTTGAACTATATGTTCACGAGTAGTCGGTACCGCATGCATGGAGTCTCATTGCATAATATATGTATGTATGGCGTATAATATGAATGGATGTATTCCAATATTGTACGTGTGTTTTATGGTTGTTTTGAGTTTGGGTATGATGATGGTGATGATTATGAGTTGATATTGTCGTTGCTGAATATGTGTAATCTGATTAGGGTAATGATATGTGTTATATTACTTAGCATTACATGGTATTTTATAATGCTTATTATATCGATTGAAGGACTCACCCTTACAACTATGTTTTCAGGTAACGAGCAGTGATTGAATAGAAGCTAGTCCTGGGAGTCTAGTGTAGTCCTTAGTGGGTCATGCTCTGGTAGATGTAACATCGGGATGGGATGTTTTACTATGTTTTTCTTTTGGTTGTTGAACAACTTTACATGTAATGTAGTACATGATTTGAATGTTGTTATTTTGTATCCGCTGCGAATTATGCAAAAGTGTCTTATTTTGATTAAATAAATGAGCATGACAGGATATTTTGATGATTGGTGTGAAAAGATTGTGTGACACCCTTCAGGGCATAATTACTCTGATTGATATTTTATTATTTTAATTAAATATTTGGGGTATTTTAGAAGGGTGTTGCATAGATGGTCTGCACGTGGTATGAGTTATAACAGATGTCCTAGACACTGTATTACTTAGTATCGCAATCTGTTGGATCACCTTCGACCAACTGAAGTAAGGATAATAACCTCATTATTTCGTTATAATTTGTTAACTTCTTCTACCTAGATTGTAATCCTATTTTCTTTCACATTTCAGTTCATTTGGCGTCCATACCTTAATTTGGATCATGACCATGAGGTCAACGCTGAAGAAACGGCCATATGGACTACATGCACACTGATAATACGATTCACAACGGTGGAGATGCACAACAGTGATCGTGTGAAGTTGCAGTTCGGTATTCCCCAAAACATCTGAGGTCCCCCAGCAAGCCTAGGAGAATGGCACATGCGTAAAGTTAACGACCAATGGAACTCCAATCCATGACAAAGCTTCGCAAGACCGGAGTGTCGCAAATGGAAGCACCGCCATGACCATGTCTTAACTGACGCAGTCATGCCAAATGAAGAAAAACCAAGTCGTACTTATATGGCTTGGTACAGATCGGTTGGTTTTCATTTCATCGTCGAGGATATGTACCTTTACGACCCACGTCAACTAACTTACGCACCTGACACCTCAACATCAAACCCCCAACAACATTGTCAGACCTGATACACACAACCCCCTGCCCGTCAAACGTTCCGTTCAACCAACACACAAACATACAACCAAAACATACCATACACCTAACCCCAATACCAAGAGCATACCTCATACCACCACCAACAAATTGACCATGAACCTGAGACCCAACATCGCTTCGCACCCACCACATCACCCTACCAAAGTCGCCTTAGCCAGAACACCCAACGATTATTCAACACCAACCGCCCCTCTTCCTACCATAGCCAAGAAGCCCAAACCTCACAAAACCAAAACCTCCAACAACCCTATCTATACCAAACACCCCAACAACCTTTCCAACCTTTCCTCGACGCATCATTCACACCCATGTCTCCCTTCAACCGTCTCGGTCGCCCACCAATGAGTCAAACGCAACCCAACTACTCTGGTATGGGTCATGAACTCAGCTACGGCGGTACATCCTCTATGCATACTGAAGACTATGCCGACTTGTCTGACTACCTCAACAGGCCATCTCCTGTAGTTGGTAGTGACGCTCCTGGCCCCTCAGATGCTCAAACACCAGTAGTGAATCATCAACGTGGGTTAGGGCCACGGGTTAGGATAGGTAGGGGATGTGGGACCAGAGGTCGGTTAGGTGATCCAGGTCATCGCCATTAGGCTTTTTTGTGTAAACGGAAAATTTTATTAATATCAATTGGTCTTATTTCAAAATTATGTATCACGCAGATCATTTAGCCAAAAAAATGCATTTTACACTGAGGTGTCAATCCAATTGGCGCCTCCTTTGTAAAAATACACATGGACGACAATTGGATTGGGTAGGGCACATGTCCTAGCTAATCCAATTGGCGCCTCCATTCAATTTTTAAGAGGAGTCGCCAATTGAATTGACGCCTCCTCCTAAAATTGGGGTAGTTTGGTAGTTTTTTTGAAACCAGGGTTATTTTGAAATTTTCCTTAAAAAATTGAGTTATATTTGTAAAAAATTTCTTTATATGCGTTAGAGTATTTTAATATTGATTTTTTTATTTCTTTATTTATCATTTTTGTGTATTCTTTTAAGATATGGACATAACTTATGACTGGAGTTTTTTTTTCCTTTCACTTTTCACACAAGAGAATTAATTTGTTGATTGAATATGTAACTTATAACACATGTAATTATAAAAATAAACGCTTATTCATAATAAGCTTGCATAAATTATTTATATGATAAACAATAAAATAAAGGAAAAGAGAAAATGTGATATTAATTCTTAAAACAATGCAATCGTTTTTCAAATTTAAGACATAAATAACTAACTAAGCACTGCATCAGAATACTCATTCAAGATGTTTATTTGTCTGCTAAGTCATTCACAATATCAGTCAAAAATTGTACCGTTTTAAGAATTAATGTCATGTCTTCTTTCATTTTGTCAATAGTCATCTCATGGTATTGTGAAAGTTTTAGCAGACTTTAGCAGACAAATAGACACCTCTAATGAAGATTGAGATTAGTAAAACGGATAGTTTTTCGGTTTTTGAAAAATTGCCACAGAGAAAATTATTGGGACAAGTCGCGTATTTGATGGTTTTCTTTAAGACGTTTTGTCGTATTGCTAATAATTTCTTTAAGACGTTTTGTCGTATTGTTAATAATTATGCAATGCAATCGAGTTTCGACGACGTCTTCAAGATAAAATAGTCCGTTCAAAATTATAACTATCACTTGACCTGTAATGAATCGTTTAAAGAGATACACCTTCATATGGTGTTTAAATCACTCGTAGTATCTGGAAATAATTCAGTCGTTGATGGCACGATAAGCCACTTGAAAACTAGAACATAAAAATAATTTGAGAAGAAGAGAATGAGAGGGAGAAGAGAGATTCCGAAAGGTTCAGAAATCTAGAGTGATTTGCAAATGAACTAAGGAATTCTATTTATAGGCAACATATTCAACTGAGTGGAGCCAAAATCGTGGGAGGGAGTTGAAAGTTTCAGGCTCATTACTGACCTTTTTTTTAGGTCAACAAGTCAGATGTTGACTCATTCTTAGAGGGCAAGTCAAACTCAGTCAAAATTATATTAAGATTAGATTTTGATGATGCGTCATAAATGCTAATTAACTAATATTAATTAATTTTCACGAAATCAATTAATAAATAATTAATTTCAACTGTTAAATTTAATTAATTTGTAATTAATTAAAAATCACAAATTCGGGTTCCAAAACTTAATTCATCTAGACCAAACTGAACTGAACTGAGGCGAGGCGAGCCGACCGACAGAACGACAACAACGACGCGCACGAGTTTGTGTCTAGATGTTGTTGGACGATAAATATAGATCCAGAGAGGGGTGAATAGATCCCGAGTTAAAAACTTTGACAAAAATTAATATTAAAAATTTATGACACGGAAGCAAGTTAAAATATCCCAGATGAAAATCGTATAATTGAACCCACTATCAAAAAACTCGGATATGCGTGGTAGTGGCAACGGTATGATAATGAATATCCAATTGATTGAACACAATTAAACACAACCAGATGAATGGAAAGCAACAAGGATAGACTACTTCCCATGATAATTCACACAAAAAATCAATTGAAGCAATTTGTCGAACACCTAGTGTGCAATCTATATTGTTTGGGATTTTATGTGGTATTGTTGATATTAAAACCCAATCACAACCTAAGGAATTATAATCAACTCAACAACACCAATTTCAAAACATAATCAAAAACTATTATCCAAACAAATTGATCGAACGATCGATGAAATCAACAATTTACAAACCGAAAATAAAAAAGAGAGACGGGGAGAGAGAGAGAGAGGGAGAGAGAGAGGGGGGTACACAGAGATTTGTTTAGGCAGTTCCCGATCGACCTCAATATGGGTACGTCTGCCCTCGATTCGAACTTGAATTGAGATAATGTAATATATCTTACTTTGCAAGTGTATGTATACAAGAGAGATATAGTAATTCAACTCTACAAACCCTAAGTTTGATGTTAATTCTGACACCTTCTCTTCCCTTGATCAAAGCTTGATCAAGTAACCAACAATTCTGCTTCGATTCACCGTCTCACACTACTTCTTTGCCATAAACCCCTTGTTCTTTAAAGCTTTCACTCGATCGAATCCAAAATGCGCACTTGTTGAAACCCAAGATTTACCAATGCAATCCACCGTCCTAAGCTACTCCTTTGTAAGAACCTCTCGTTCTTCAAAGACTTCACTCGATCGGATCCGGATTGCGTAATCTTGTCCAAAACCTTCAAAGCCTAAAAGATCTTAAAGGAAAACTCCGGATCGATTTTCTTATTTGAAACCCTCAAAGTTCTCAATCCAATTTATGTTACAATCAACCTAAATTGGATGTTATCAACCATAATCTAGATGATACCCAATCAAAAAGTGATTATGTGTAGTTTGATTCTGTGCATGCATAGAATGATGTTGAAGATGATGAGAATGCTTCGAAATCCTGATTTCGTATAGGTTTTACTCTCTAGAAACCTTACTAGAAAATGATGCATGTATGAAGTATTTATATGCATGCATGTTTAGAGGCAAGAGGAATGCAAAAGATTTGAAAAAATCATGAATTTTTGGAAAATTTTGTTGCATAGGAAAATTTTGTGGCGGCACGCACGTATGTCTAGATGACTTGGTAGTGTGTCATCGCTCCCTTACAAAATTGGGTACCCCTTGGGGCCCAACCTATTTGGTCAAGTTGGAATATATATACACTACTAATATTTGTGTTCCTTGTATGTGGGACTAAAATGAATCCTTTCAAATTTACTTCCATATTAGTTCTTGTTTGTGCTCTAAGTTTTTATCACTTCCATATTGTGTTCCTTTCCTATGCGGGACTAAAATGAATCCTTTCAATCATTTCAATTCTCACTCTAAGCTTTCATCGTTCCAAGATTTCCAACAAAAACTGATGCAGTATTTTTCCATTACGATTTGATAATGATTAATGTTTATCATCTCAAGAACAAAATTAGAAGCACACCACGTTGAACAGTCGGGTTTTTTTAATGGTTTAAATGCACTTTTGGTCCTTTTAGTTTATGCATTTCAAATAATTGGTCTTCCTATTATAGAATCATCGATTTTGATTCCTTAATTTTGATTATCTTTGGATTCTTGTGGTCTTAGTCCACTTTTGCACACGTGACAATGACGATTAGGATAAAAAAGATATTTTTAATTAAAGAAAAGCATGATTAGGATATTTATTTTTTAATAATTAATTAATTATTTTAATTAAATTAAATAATAACTAATTAATTTTTAAAAAATTAAATTAATTAAAATTTTGAAATTAAAGTTTTAAGCCTAAACTCATATTACTGCTGTATTATTCTAGTATCTATGACGTCAAAGGGCTTAGTATTGATAAATTATATAAACCCTTATCTTATATTTTAGAAAATCAATACGGGACTTAATATAGAATATTAGATACTTTAAAAATCCCAATAGAATTCCAAAAAGGTTTCTCAGTCTTATGATTCAGTGAAACTGGATGAAAGGAAATGTCAAGTTTGTACAAGTGCTCGTAAACATCACTTTTAATCAGATAACTCAAATTACTTTTATTTTATATTCTGATTCTTTTGAATATGAAATTAATAATGCACAATCTGGCATCATGATCTTCAATATTATGTGTTTTGTCATAAATGATAACTTAAGGGTCGGTTTGTTTGTGCTTGTTTTTTTTTAATAAAGAAAGCTCTTATTATACATGGCAAAATACATTTTGACACTGATTTTAAAATCTATGTTTTTGTTTAAATCATGGATTTATATTGCAACACTCTTCTATGTTTTTGTTGTACTGATTTCGTTGTATTCCAGAATCCTCAAATGGATTTGCAGACCATGGATAGATGTCATAGAATCAGTCAAACAAAGCTTGTTCATGTTTACAGGCTTGCAACTACACAGTCAGTAGTGTATCTGACGCTATTATGGTCAAGTTTTTTGGTTTTTGAAGTGTAGCAAAAGGTATTACCGTTCCTTTGGTAAGGATCCATTTTCTAGATTCTTTAATTAAAAAAATAATGTATTTAGTAATCTTGAAATTTTTTACAAAAATAACCCACTTTTTTAAGGAAATTTCCAAAATTTCTCTGGTTTCAAAAAAATTCCCAAGCTACCACATTTTTAGGAGGAAGAGTCAATTCAATTGGAGACTCCTCTTAAAAATTGAATGGAGACGCCAATTGAATTGGCTATGGCAGGTGCCCTAGCCAATTGGATTGGCGCCCCTGTGTAGGACTTAAGAGAAGGCGCCAATTCAATTGGAGCCTCAGTGTAAAATGCAATTTTTTTTGGTAAATGGTATACGTGATAGATAAATTTGATATAGGACCAATTGATATTAATAAAAATTTTCGTTTACACAAAGAAACCTAATGGTGATGACCGGGATCACCTAACCGACCTCCGGTCCCACATCCTCTAGCTACCTTAACCCGTGGCCCTAACCCACGTTGATGATTCAGTACCGGTGTTTGAGCATCTGAGGGGCCAGGAGCGTCACTTGCAACTACAGGAGAAGGCTTGTTGAGGTAATCAGACAAGTCGGCATAGTCTTCAGTATGCATCGATGGTGTACCGCCGTAGCTGAGCTCATGACCCATGCCAGAGAAGTTGGGTTGTGGATGACTCATTAATGGGCGATCGGGACGGTTGAAGGGAGACATGGGTGTGAAAGATGCGTCGAGGAAAGGTTGGAAAGGTTGTTGGGGTGTTTGGTAGAGATAGGGTTGTTGGATGTCTTGGTTTTGTGAGGTTTGAGCTTCTTGGCTATGGTAGGAGGAGGGGCGGTTGGTGTTGAATGATCGTTGGGTGTTCTGGCTTAGACGACTTTGGTAGGGTGATATGGTGGGTGCGAAGCGATGTTGAGTCTCAGGTTGATGGTCAATTTGTTGGTGGTGGTATGGGGTATGCTCTTGGTATTAGGGTTAGGTGTATGGTATGTTTTGGTTGTATGTTTGTGTGTTGGTTGAACAAAACGTTTGACGGACAGGGGGTTGTGTGTATCCGGTCTGACACTATTGTTGGGGGTTTGATGTTGAGGGGTCAGGTGTGTAAGTCATCTGGCGTGGGTCGTACAAGTACATATCCTCGGCAATGAACTGAAAACCAACCGATCTGTACCAAGCCATATAAGTACGACTTGGTTTTTCTTCAGTTGGCATGACTGCGTCAGTTAACACATGGTCATGACGGTGCTTCCATTTGCGACACTACGGTCTTGCGAAGCTTTGCCATGGATTAAAGTTTCATTGGTCGTTAACTTTGCGCATATGCCATTCTCCTAGGCTAGCTGGGGGATCTGGGATGTTTTGGGGCATACTGAATTGCAGCTTCACTCGATCATTGTTGTGCATCTCCACAGTTGTGAACTATATTATCGGTGTGCATGCAGTCCATACGGACGCGTCTTCAGCGTTGACCTGATGGTCATGATCCAAATTAAGGTATGGACGCCAAATGAACTGAAATGTGAAAGAAGATAGGATTATAATCTAGGTAGAAGAAGTTAACGAAATATAACAAAATTATTAAGTTATTTTCCTTACGTCTGTCGGTCGAAGGTGATCCAACAGGTTGCGATACTGAGTAATACAGTGTCTTGCACATCTGTTGTGACACATACCACATGCAGACCATCTAAACGAAAAAGTAAAAAAAATATTAGTTAGAGATAATAATCTTTAAAGAAGTAACTAAAGATATAGCAATTTAAACAACTTACTTTTGTGCATACGGAAATGTGAAAGTGTTGTTGTTGACTGGTGCTAGGGACGGTAGTCTTGACCAACCCCATGCTTGTAGCAAAATAGCACATCCAGAAAATGTAGATGTATCTCTGTGTGAGTTTTTGCATAAGGAGCTATAGAGATAGGCTAGACAAGCAGATCCCCAACTGTAACTTCCTATTCTATCTACATGTCTAAGTAAAGATAAATACATAATATGCATGCTAGAACCACTACCTTCGGGAAATAAAAACGAGCCAATTAACAGCATAATGTAACATCTAGTTTTTACTATTCGAGCATCTTCGGTAGAATGCTCATCTAAGTATAAACTATTATAGTACGACTTAAGGCGTGAAAGTAGTATCCCTTGACCTCTTGCGTTATCATCTAACAAATCAACCTCCAAGAGATCCATGCAAATTGAATTTGCATAGCTGGTTTTACCATTAACAGTCTTACCTTCAATGGGCAGTCCCAAAAGCATGTAGATGTCTTCTAACGTCACGGTACACTCACCGGTTGGGAACCAAAATGTGTGTGTCTCTGGTCTCCATCTTTCGCATAAAGCTAGAATGAATTTGTTATCTATGGACCAAGACAAAATCTTGCTTATATGACCAAAACCGGCAAGTTCAACATAAGGTTGAATCATCGGGTCCATATGGACATATTCGTGGACCCGAGTCCGGAACCTTGATACATCCTATAAAATAAAGAACAAAAAACTTGACTATGTTGGTATGTTAAAATAAAAGGGGGTTGGTGAAGATGAAAGATAAAAAGTTAACAAAAGAAAAAACTTACATATGTTGCGATGTTTGCAACCGTTCCTCTATGCGATTCGCCCATTGTGAGGATAGACATTTTGTCGGGCGGTTGGTGTAGATGAAACTACAAGAAGTTGTTGCAGATGAAATTGTAGAAGAAGTATTGTAGAAGTAGTGAAAGTGATGGTGTGGAAGAAGTGTTGATGGAGTGGATGTATTTATAGGCAAATGGATGGGAGCATGAAAAGTTGTGCTTGCATGGTGTCTCCACTTGAATTGGTGACCATGTACAACCTTTAAGAGGGGTCGCCATTCAAATTGGCGCCTCCATAGGGACATGCATGCAATACCTAGGTTTGATTTCTTGGTTTCGAGGTCTTAATGCATGCTTTGACAAGGTGTCGCCAAATGGATTGGCGCCCATGTGCAAGGAATGAATGAGGGTGCCAATTCATTTGGAGTGTGTGTCTGCATGTCTGACACGTGGCTGTCATCTCTCTTGCATGTTGAACATGTCACTTCTTAGTAGCTTGCATGATTGACACATCATTTCGGAGTAGCTTGCATGGTTGACACATCATTTCGGAGTAGCTTGCATGTGCGACACGTCACTTCGGAGTAGCTTGCATGTGTGACACGTCACTCTGAACTAGCTAGCATGTGAGACACTTCACTCCTCTATTTAAGTGTCTTACTATCAATATCCAAGACACTTCACTCACATTCGTCTGCAGCAAGAAAATAGTTTTCATCTGCACAATATCATCTTCACCAAAATACATTGTCAACGTTCACTGCAACGGTGAAACATACGAGTCTGAGTTGTATGGTTTTTATTTTCGAAACACTAATACCATTAGACTCACGATCAAAAGAAATGCAACCTTCTTGCATTTGAAAAAAATAATACAATCCTGTATAGGATCGGGTATTGTGTCAAAGATCACATATCAAAATCCAATATTTTTTAAGAATAGTCAATGTAAGTTTTTCCCCCTTGTAGCGGGGTATTTGTTACCATTAGAGATATTGACTAAATCCAAGGTAAATCATACAAGTCGAGTCGCCACCGCACTTCTATTTATCCAAAGGAATGGTTAGAAAGCGAACAAAAACCTAAAAGTTTTATCGAATCAAAAACTAGTAAAAATGTCAGAGATCTGGGTAAGGGGGTTGGTTATGCAATGGGAAGGTGTTAGGCACCCAAAACATCCTAGGTACTCCTAGGGAGCCCTTTTCACATTTGTTGCAAAGGTGGTTGTTTTTGTGAAAATTTATTTGTGCAAACACGATTGAAGGGATGAGAAAAGCGTGTATGTTTATCTAATGTACTACTTACTAAAAGAAGGGTCAAAAGAAAATGACTCTCACGGACGTCGCATCCACTGCATACGTATCTCATCTGAATCTGAGAATCAGAGTCCTCGTAGCTCGGGTACCTATGGGTTAAAGAGGAGTGTGCTCGCTAAGACATCGCGTCTTATGCCTACGTATCTCATCTGGGATGAAAATCAGAGCAAAATGTAGTTCGACCACCTATGGGGTAAGGGTTGTGTTTTGGGGTGAACGACGTTACTACGCAATCTACCGGATGCTCGACCTTTGGAGACTTACTCGCCTGTAGTAGAAGGAGATAACGTGTTCTTATGAGAAGAAAAATCAATGAGTTGTTTGGGGTTTTAGGAACGCTCATGCAAAAGGGGTAATGAGGATAAGACCTCATAGCTCTTAACCCTGGACAGGGTGAGCTCATGACAAAAAGTGGGGGTTCAGAAAGGTGGAACCCTCTCCACTGACTGACCGGACAAAAGATCCTGGGTTTTTGTTCTGAAGCATCGACACGTAGTGTGATCTTAAAGAACGACGCACTGAATAATGGGGGATTGATTATTGATCCCTTTTATCCGTCAATTGCCTCTTCATGGAGGTCTTTAGGCAAAAAGTAGTAAAATGCGGGAAAGATAAAGGGGGTTAAGAGATCTACCACACGGATAAATATCCGAAGCAACAGCAAATAAAGGAATAAGAAACCCAGAGATCTCTCAAGCTAGCACCATCAAAGAAAGTGAGTCAGTACAGGTAATCGGAATAAACCTCCAGGTGGTCTCCCACAAATAAAGTGGAACACCAGGCAAGCCATCTCTGCAAGAGTCATGTGAGCCCTCACAAAAAAACTCAACAAACAGGTTAGAGAAACAAGATAGGGTAATCCAGAGTTGCCCCCAAATTAAAATGTAACCACATGAATCATGCCATTAAAATTCACAAAAAGCTCACAAAAAGCAACCAAGGGTAGGAGGCCTAAACCTCTTGTCAAACACATGCATCAAAAGGGTATCAAATTCACCCATAATACCTCATACATTCAGGGCATTCAAATTAAAAGCGTAGAGTAATGGGGATAAGGGCAAACCTGACTGGAGAGATCGAATGAAATTGAATTGCCCAGTTGGGTTTGCAAAGCAATCTGAGGGTTTATATGAGAGGGAATTGGTTCTTTGCCGATGAGTTCCCTTCAGTCTCTGGAGGTTGCTCTGAACTCTGTTAGCTCTTCTCTCACTATATTTTTCCCTGCCAGGGTAATAGAAATAGAATAGAATTTTGTTTCACTGAAACTCTGAATTTATAACCTGATTTTTGTGGACCTGTGGGCTCAAATGAGAGAGGCCCAAGTCCAAAAAAAAAATTCTTTTTTTTTCTTAAACACGTGGGCTTCGTCTAGCGAGCATTACAGCTCATGAACAAACTTTTGCTCCTTCAAGATTAACGTTTTGACTGACGAATAGACCCCATTTGAACCTGTTGGAAGTATCTCAAGCCATTCCCTTGTGTTAACTGATCTAAATAGAACCCACAAAGTGTCTTGGATGATACTCAAGCTTCAAACAAAAGATGTTAGTGACACATTTTTGTGCTTTTGGTTAGTAAACAAAAGTAAGAGAAACAATGATGTATAATTCAAGCATGCTTGGTGATCTCAAACCAATCACAAGGAGTTCCACCCAAAGGCAAAGGGAACCAAGATGCTAAAGATCCTTGAGGCAATGCAAATGCAATGTTATGATGCCATGGGGATCTTAGGGTCAAAATTGGGGTCTTACAGATGCACCTATTTAAGGTCATTCTAGCCGGAGAAGTGAAGGTTAAAATCTTCGTCTCGACGGGGTAGAATGGGCTTAAATAATAACAAAGAGACGAATTTTGGTCCCTAAGAGACCTCATGATGCAAATGTAGGTATAAAAAATGGTAGCACTCTGTGGAGATATGTGTCCACAAAAGCAAAGATATCAGAAGCCACTGATAATCCATATGAGCAATTCACTCCATGGGACCAAGACCCTGGGGACTCTCCTGGGGATAGAAAAGGGATAAAAATGCGTGAGCAGGTCACGACTCAAAGCGTGGGGAACATAATTCCAAAGGGAAAAGATCCAATGGAAAGACTCGAGCTGACTCGAAGATGCATGTATTGGGGAATATGCCAATACAATAAAAACTATCCACAACGGATACTTCGGATAAAATCCGGATGAAAACAATCCACTAAGGGACTTCGCTGGGGATGTCTAAAAAGACTCTCTTGGGGAAGCAGCGGGACGAGGTATTACCGGTAACTGGGTAATAAGCTCAAGGAGACATGTGATCTGAACGCCAAGTATGAGGGTGAGAGATACAACATGCTCAGGAAGAGATGAATATCCAAGACCGGCATAAGGGTGAGAGATATCAAAACTTCAAAACATCTGAGGAAAACCTAAAAGGTATACTTCAACTCATGGATTCTGACTCCACAGGGGACAAAAAGTCATAATAGGGAGCAGAGAGGGAGGAACACCAGGGATACCGGTTACTGGGCATATAATAGGTGACCAACCAAGGCGTGAATTGGGGAATATTCCCAAAACACTCATCATCCAAAAGAGGGCTAAAAGCAAACTCGATTACAGGATGGATATTCGACTCCACAAAGGGAATACGAATCTTACTCAACTGGGGAAGAACAAAAGGCTTCAGACCCGAGAGTGCATGAGATATACTATCTATTACCGTCAGAACATAGATAATATACTCGCATGGACGATTATCCACAACCGGTTACTGGGTTAATAAAGGATAAATCGACCGAAAAGAAAAGGCATCGGGATACCGAAACTAGGTATATAATGATGACCAATTCAGGGGAGAAACAATCGTTACCAACAACAACAAGGTAGACGAGAGATGACCCGCTGGGGATAAATTGCGTAATCAGGGCAATTATCCAAGCAGATGAGGGGATATCATCACCGAATATTGGATGAAGATAACTGTCACCAATTAAAGATGAGCAAAAATGGTTACTCTACAAAAAGGGAAGAAATAGGGTTTACAACTACCGGTATGAGGGTAGAGAAACATAGACTCCGCCGGGGAAAATAATTACTAATTATTGAGCAATTATTCATTTACCACGGGGAAACAGGAAAAGAGTCTCAAGAGACCGATCTAGGATCAAAGTAGATAGGCACACCAAATCAAGACTTGTCCCGGTGAGGATATAACTCAATGGGGAAAACCATCCCAATATATGTGTCGGGAAGGAACAAAAACAATCGACATCCACGAGGATATAACCCGATGGGGAATATGGAAGAAAGGATAGACGCTTTCTGCTTATGGAGTTGACTCTATATGGAGAGATCAGACACACACATCTGCTCGGGGAAGTATATCACCAAATAGCAGGAGACAGCAAACAACGATATATGGCAAAGAATGCAACATGAATATCTGAATGTTATAATTATGCATGAATATGCGTGGTTTATGTATGATGTATGCTGACAGACAGACATATCTAACACAACCAGGTCCAGGAATCAACCACCCGGTACTACATCTCAAGAGAGAAAGCCAAGTTCACCGGGGAGTATCCAATCTGCTGGGGATCAGAGATACCAGGAAGCAAAGAACTCTGCAAGGGATGAATCATCAATCATTCCAGCTGGGGACGAGAGTTATCACAGACAAGGTCCACCACACCAACAACTCTACTGGGGAATCTATCCGAGGAGATAAAGGATTTATCGGGATCAACCACCAAATACCGCTCTTGCCCAAAGAGATCCAAGATGCTGAGGAAGAAAGATTGCTACTCTGCTGAAGGGAAGAGAGGTGACTCTCAACAAGCAATCCACTTGGTAGGATAAACCACAAGGGGTTCCGGAGGGAGGAGATACAGTCATGCCAGGAATATGGACAAAAATCTTACCCTGTTGGGGATCGTACCACCCTTGGGAGAGCACTGAGGATCTCCTAAGTATCCTTTCGTCATTGTGAATGTTCACTTTGTTTAAAAACAAATTATAAAAAATTTGATTGTTTGAAACAATGATATTTTCTTAATCAAAACATGCAAAACATTTGTTGAATAGAAACAGATAAGAGTGCCAATAATTGGATAAAAGGCTCAAATTTATTTGATAGAATGGTAGTCTGCGAATGGCAAGACTCCATAGATCTTTACAAATTTGAAATTGGTGATATATATTGGAAAAGGGCTACATTGAACATAATGACCATTTCTCCACCAATTCTGAATTCGATGTATTTGAAGCTTTGGTTGATAATGAGCAAGAATCTCTGACGGACGATAATTGTAGAACAAAGTCTTGTCAGGATGCAGTTACTTGCCAAATCCCTAATTTTTGCCTAGATTGCCCCAGGATGAGGTACTCAATCTAGCGGGATACATATATCATTATTATATATTTTTTGTGTCTCTAACTTTTGCCTGGATCGCCCTTTCGGGTTTTCAATCCACCGAGACGCTCACTTTTGCCTAAGCCGCCCTTTCGGGTTTTCAACTTAGCGAGCTATTTAGTTTTTATTTTTTTAGGAGAAGTATTTCTTGACTGCATCTGAATTCACAGGACGAGTGAAATCCTCCCCATCCATAGTTGTAAGTATCAAAGCACCGCCTAAAAAGGCTTTCTTAACAACATACGGACCCTCATAATTCGGAGTCCACTTGCCCCTGGAATCGGGCGCGAAAGACAAAACTTTCTTGAGCATAAGGTCACCTTCTCGGAACACACGAGGCTTGACCTTCTTATCAAAAGCTTTCTTCATTCTCTGCTGATATAACTGACCATAGCACATGGCAGTCAATCTCTTTTCTTCTATCAAGTTCAGTTGATCATAACGACTCTGAACCCATTCAGCATCAGTCAACTTGGCCTCCATCAAGACTCTCATTGATGGGATCTCCACCTCTACTGGGAGTACGGCCTCCGATCTTGACTTAGCGATCATATCGTCAACGTACACCTCAATCTCCTTATGCATCATGTCATGGAACAAGGTAGTCATAGCTTGTCGATACGTGGCTCCGGCATTCTTCAAACCGAAGGGCATCACTCGATATCAGAATGTTCCCCAAGGTGTGATGAATGTTGTCTACTCCATATCCTCGGGTGC
Organism: Lathyrus oleraceus; assembly: GCF_024323335.1. NCBI lineage: Eukaryota > Viridiplantae > Streptophyta > Magnoliopsida > Fabales > Fabaceae > Lathyrus > Lathyrus oleraceus. The sequence goes on along the minus strand of NC_066580.1, from coordinate 397,409,241 downwards.
CATTTTAATCTGATTATATCCGGAAAATCCGTCCATAAATGAGAAGACATTGAATTTAGCTTTATTATCTACCAACATATTAATGTGTGGTAGAGGGAAATCATCTTTTGGACTAGCCTTATTCAAGTCTCTATAGTCCATACACATCCGGACTTTTCCATCTTTCTTGGGCACGGGCACAATATTGGCCACCCATTGAGGATATGTAGAAGTCACCAGAAACCCCGTATCAATTTGCTTCTGCACTTCCTCTTTGATCTTCACTGCCATATCAGGATGAGTTCTTCTGAGCTTCTGCTTCACAGGCACGTACTCAGGCTTTAAAGGTAAGAAATGTTGCACAATATTAGTATCTAGACCAGGCATGTCTTCATATGACCAGGCAAAGACGTCAACATATTCTCGTAGCAACTTAATCAACCCCTTCTTAACAGATTCTTCCAGAAGTTCCCCAATCTTTACCTCTCGCACACAATCTTCAGACCCCAAGTTGACTGTTTCCAGATTCTCAAGATGCGGCTGAATGATCTTCTCTTCATGCTCAAGTAGCCGGGTGATTTCATCAGGAATCTCTTCAACATCATCTTCCTCTGCCTCAAATACAGGGAATTCAAAATTGGGAGATGGTGTTGGGTCATTATGTTCAATGGGTTTAGAAATCAACATTGACTTATGGAAAACTGTTGGAATATCCACAGTGACCCAATTGTTGCAGACCCCTCCAGGGATGATGAAATTGCCAGAATCCTCTGTATCTTCTTCTAAAACAGCAGCAGCTTCCTCATCTTGACCGGCATGGATCAAACCTCCACTCTTGAATAACCCTTTCTTGTTGAAAGTACCAGAAGAAAAACCTATGCCAGCCCGGGACTCGTTGTATTCTAACTCAATCATTTTTCCTAAACCAGTGGTTACACCACGCTCAATGGCCAACTTTGCATCTTTGTAGGAAGCAAATGAAGGAGTTCTCTTCTCAATAGGCTCAGCTATAGATAAAGCTTGGAAAGGAGTTCCAATTTCAACCTCAGCATCTATATAAGAGAAGGAAGACAAATGGCTAACCAGGAGAGCCCTTTCTCCCCCTACCACCACCAGCTTCTTGTTTTTCACGAATTTCAATTTCTGATGTAGGGTGGACGTCACGGCGCCTGCCTCGTGAATCCATGGTCTGCCTAAGAGACAACTATACGATGGGTGAATGTCCATAACCTGGAAGGTAATCTGGAAATCACTTGGTCCGATCTTGATTGGGAGATCAACTTCCCCAATCACAGTTTTGCGAGACCCATCGAAAGCCTTCACAACTACTCCACTCTGCCTCATGGGAGGCCCTTGATATGATAGCTTTGAGAGAGTGGACTTTGGCAATACGTTCAATGATGACCCGGTGTCCACCAGCACATTGGACATGGCGTCGTCTTTGCAATTCATAGATATGTGTAAAGCCAAGTTGTGGTCTTTTCCCTCCTCAGGGAGATCCGAGTCACAAAAGCTCAGGTTGTTGCAAGCAGTAATGTTTGCAACAATGCTATCGAATTGCTCCAAAGTGACATCGTGATCCACATATGCCACATCCAAAACTTTTTGCAGAGCCTCTCTATGTGGTTCTGAATTTAAGAGTAAGGATAACACAGATATTTTGGATGGCGTTTGTAGAAGTTGGTCTACAACATTGTACTCGCTTTTCTTGATGAGTCTCAGCATCTCATCACAGACTTCTTTTTCATTGCCGCTCGGGCCAACAGAAGTAGGAGTTTTCAGTACGGAGGAGGGCTTAACAATAAGTGCCGGATTCGGAGAATTCACAACGTTCCCAATCGGGCGTTCAACAAAATCAGCATTAATTTGAGGCTTCGGCGGTGCTGAAAATACACGGCCACTACGGGTCAAACCGCTAACATCGGCAATATTCACAACAGAAGAAGAGGGAAAGGACACCTCTTTCCTATTCTCTACTGCTACGACGTTGTAGCGATAGGGAACTGTCTTTTCAGAAGAGTAAGGCACAGGACCAGCAGGCTTAATGATCAGAGCGAGAGAAGCCTTCTGCTTGCTACCATTGTACTTGATGATAACAGGCTCGGGTATCTGGAACACTGGGGAGATCACATTGACCTCAGGCTCATTTTCATCAACATTCTTGATTTGAAGGATCTCAATGACTCCTTCGTCCAGCATTTCCTGAACATCCTTGCGCACCTGGCAACAACCCAATCGGTTAACAGAGCAGACTCGGCATCTATCATGGTCATGCTCATAATGACTGTAGTTACACAACAAACGATGCATCTAGACCAGAGACTGTCGAATATGACTGACATATTTGACCTTGTATTTTCCAGGGCAACCCTGGACCATGTTGACAGATTTCCCATGTTCGGGCAATGGGTTCTTCTTCACATTAGGGCCTATGTCCTCGAAACATAAAATACCACACCTCACAAGGTCTTGAACCTTGGTCTTCAAAGGGTAACAATTCTCCACGTCGTGGCCGGGAGCACCAGAATGGTAAACACAATGTAACTCAGGCTTATACCACCACTGGGGGTTAGCAGGTATAGTCGGTGGGTCTCTCGGAGTAATCAGCTTCCTTTCTATCAAAGAGGGATATAACTCTGCGTACGTCATAGGAATAGGATCGAAGGTGACCCTTTTCCTCTCATAACCCGTGCTGGTTTGATTACTATTTCGAGGCTGGTAGGCCTGCTGTTGTGGACGGAGCTGTTGTTGCTAATATTACGGATGTGGTTGCTGATTGTTACTATGTTGCTGATACTGTTGATTGTCTCTGAAAACAGGTGCTATATGAGCCACCTGGTGTTGGTTACTGGCGGGACGCACAGTCTTCCTCTTCACAGAGGGTCTTCTTGGTTTCTCATGGGAGATCACAGCATGTGCCTCTCCATCTTTCTTCTTTGCAAACGCCCCATAACGTTTGGCAGAAGAGCCTTCTTCTCTGGTTAACCGTCCTTCACGGACCCCTTCTTCTAGACGCATCCCCATATTCACCATCTCGGTGAAGTCAGAAGGAGCGCTAGCAATCATCCGCTCATAATAAAAAGAACTTAAAGTCTTCAAAAAAGATCTTAGTCATCTCTTTCTCTTCTAGCGGAGGCACGATATGTGCTTCCACCTCTCGCCACCTCTGGGTGTACTCCTTAAATGTTTCTTTATCCTTCTGGGACACGGCTCTCAATTGATCTCTATCGGGAGCCATATCCACGTTGTACTTGTACTGCTTGATGAAGGTTTCGCCAAGATCATTGAAGGATCGGATGTTCGTGCTGTCTAAACCCATGTACCAACGCAAAGCGGCACCGGACAGACTGTCCTGAAAGTAGTGGATGAGTAGTTAGTCATTATCGGTTTGAGTCGACATCTTCCTGGCATACATGACCAGGTGGCTGAGAGGACAAGTATTTCCTTTGTACTTTTCAAAGTTAGGGACCTTGAATTTCACAGGGATCTTCACATTTGGAACCAAGCAGAGTTCGGCAGCAGACTTGCCGAAAAGATCCTTCCCTCTGAGAGTTTTCAATTCCTTGCGAAGCTCAAGAAATTGATCATTCATAGCATCCATCTTCTCATAAAGATTTGGACCCTCAGACGGCTCAGAATGATAGATGGTGTCGTCTACCCTGGGCAAAGTATGCACGACAGGAGGAGGAACGGCAAGGACCAGGCTAGATGCCGGCAGAGAAGCAAAGGTAGAAACAGGACCCTCAGGCATGAAATTGGGAGGCATCCCCCACGGGAACCCGGTTGGCATGGTGTCGCAACCTTAAAAATACAGTGTGCGAAAAAACAACCGGCGAAAGAAAATGACAGAAGAGTCGCCACCGTGCGTTATTTATCCCAAAAGAGGGAAAGGAAACGCTCGAAGTAAACCTGAAAAGAGGAAAGGAAAAGACAAGGTCTCGCAACCAAATCTTGGGTTCGGGAGTCGGTTATGCGAAGGGAAGGTATTAGCACCCATACGCATCCGTAGTACTCTACGGGATCCACTTTTGTAGTTCTTGTCTAAAGGGTGTGAGTTTATCTTGTGTTGTTTACTAAAAAAGGGGTTAAATGAAAATGACTCGCGCGGATGTCGCATCCACTGCATACGTATCTCATCTGAATATGAGAATCAGAGTCTTCGTAGCTCGGCTGACCTATGGGTTAGGGGGATGTGTGCTCGCTAAGACATCGCGTCTTATGCCTACGTATCTCATCTGGAATGAGAATCAGAGCAAGCCGTAGTTCGGCTAACTACGGGGTTATGGATTGGGTTTTGGACGAACGACGTTGTAAGACCCCAATTTTGGCCCTAAGATCCCTCATGGCCCATATCATACCATATCATGGCCTCAAGGATCATTGCATGCCCTAGCTCCCCTCCTAGTGGGTGGATTGCCTTGTGAGTGTGGTTCTTGATCACCAGGCATGTCTTGCATTTGTATATCTTTGCTTTTCATATGTTTACTAACCAAAAAGTACAAAAATATTGTCATTCTAACCATGTTACTTGCAGCTGAAGCAATCATCAGACAATTAGGTCAAAATCAGTCAAAGTCAGTCATTGCAATGGATGGTGGCCATTCTTGCAGAATTTGGGCACCATGATCAATAATCAAGAGTTCATATAACTTGGGACATCATTTGGAATCAAGACCTCAAGGAATTAGGGTTTGGAATTCATCAGAAGGTGCTTCAGTCAGGCAAAACCCTAGAAAGTCAAACTTGGTCAACTGTCCATTTAATCAGGGATTTGATGATGGAATTTGGTCTGAGAGGTCTCATTCATGCTTATACAAGCTTCATATATCATGTCAAGCATCCACAGTGAAGAAAATAAAGTCAGACAAGAAATTTCCAGAAATAGAAAGTTGACCTGTAATTCAAATTTGCCAAAAATGGAAACTTCTTGATCTTAAACTTACATCATGATACAAGCTTCAAATGAATTTTTGCCCAACATGAAAGTTGAAGATCTTGTTCTCCCATTTCCAAAAAGTCTAAGAACTCTCAATTCCCATGTATGGTTGGCAAGATATGATCAATTCAATCTCAAAAATTTGTGAACTTCAAAAGGCCATATCTCTCAAACCATTTGGCCAATTTTGGTGGGGTTTTTTCCTACAAGTCCTATTTAATCCCCTCTTTCCAAAAATGTATTCATCATTCATCAAAACCTCACCATGCAAAATGGCATTTTTGGACTTGTCTTAATTAAATTCAAGTATGGTGCAAAAATGACTTTTTGAAATAACCACTTTTAAGCATTTTGGCCATTTGGAACATGTTTGGAAGGTTGTTTAGAGCTTGATGGAAGGCCCAATTTCGCAGCCAGCACCATACACCTCACCATTTGAGTGAAAATTGGACAATTAGCAAAATGGCCATTTTAGCAAAGCATGATTAACACTCCATTAGCAGCTCACTAAACAGCAAATAAATACCACTTTTTCTGCCATTCCAACCCTAGGAGCAGCCTCACACTCACTCAGAAAATCGATTTCTCTCACAAATACACATTTCCTTCATATCAAAATTCTGTAAGAACCTTCAAGGGACACGATTGCTACTTGCTTGTTCTTCATTTTGCCAACCATTTAGAGGCCTTTTCAAGCATAAAACACCAACTGTACAGCCATTTTCGTGTTCTGTTTCTTCAAGCTTCCAACAATGGCAGATGTGGTTTTGGGCTGGAATCAACATAGTTAAACTCAAGGTCTTCGAGCATCCATCATTTCCAACCACAAGGAGCACCTGTTTCATCACAAAGCGACCAAACCACATCCATTCCATCACTGTACTTCCAAATTGGTCAGTTTTCGATTCACTTGTTTTTCTAAACCATGCTATGTTTTAAATAGATCTTGCTATGCTGATTGTTATGAGCTTTGCGTCATGTAAAATGGTTGAGTGTTGAGTGAGTAATTTGGTTTTAAAGATTGATGTTCAAATGATGTTTTGTTTGATTCTTCCATATGAGCTCGATTTAATGATTATGAATGTTGGATTGTGAATGTGTGTTGCTTAATGTTTCGAATGATGTGCTTAATTCATGATTCTGGGAAATTTGTTCCTCCCCATTGATGAACACGATGAGCATGTTGCTACTGTTGCAAACCCTAATTTATTTTTCCATAATATCCTGTTCACGTGTTGGCTACTGTTGTCGCTTTTGTTTGCATGAAATTGCCCTGTTTCATTAACATGAAGCCTGTCCCAGTGTGCCACGTCCCGAATCAATACTCACCGTTTCATTTAAATGACCACATAATTACTGAAATGCCACCGGTCAACCTTTTGACTTATCAATCCATGTTTATTTGTTTATTTATTTCATTTGATATGCTCATCTTATAAAATTCATAACATCATCATTTCACATCCAAATTTCATGAAAATTTTTGCATCATATTCATATGGATCTCTAGTATTTTATCATGATTTTTGCAGAATTTTTGCATGGTCGAATTTTAAATGGCATTAGGGTTTTGTTCATGTGTCATTATTTTGTACCCTTTGCCAAATCCTTTGTGAAATAGTCATGCATTATCCATTTGACCTGAAATTTTTTGTACACAAACTAGACACACTCATGGTGATTTTGATATAGAGTTTCTGAATTTATCTTATCTGGTCATTGAGTTACGAATTTTTGAATTAGGGTGTGACAATGTGTGTCACACCATTGATGTGCATCTTCATGATTTTTGATACCCTGCTTCCTGACCTCAAATTGATCTGATTTTTTGCATGAACCTTCCCTTGTATGTCTAGTTTATGTGTGAATTTTCTTGGAATTATTTGTGCTATTTTCCAATTGTTTGAGATTTTTTCCCCCTGTCTAGTCAAATGTTGACTTTGTGTGACACATCTTGCCATTCCATTTGTGAAATTCTCATACTTTATTGGATGATCATGAAATTTTACATGTGATTAGTAGACATCTTAAGCTTTGCCATGGTGTTGATCCCATTCATTTATCATTTGTTATCACTGACTTATGAATTTTTGAAAATGATGCATGTTTGGTTGACTTCTTTGAGCATGCTTGAAATTGCCTTGACTTTCTGATTTTAATTGACCATCTTCCCATGATCCAAATGAGCTGAAATTTTATATGCATGTCATTATGTGGATTGTGATTGACCATGATTTATTTGGTAATTTTTGAATTGATTATGTTTGGTTTTGAGCTAAGTCTTGCTGTTGACTTCTATGAGCTCTCATTTGCCATGCTTTGATTTCTTTTGCTTATGAAACGATGATGATGCATGATATGAACATGAAACCATTTGGGTTTGCTTCTTAAATGTTTGAACTTGATTTTGATTGACTTTCCTTTGCTGTTTTGACTTTCTCATTCATTTTTGACCCTAGGCTTGTCCTAGGGGTCTCCTGGCTTATGTTTGAGTTCATTGTTTCAGGTTGAGCAACAAATGCTTCAAAGAAACTTTTTGCAAGTTGATTAAACTTGATTGTTTACTATGAGCTAACCCCTTTGTTTTGTAGGTGGTTTGACTCATATGATTTGAGTCTTGTGCTTTGCACATTTGCCTGTCTGTTTTGATTGTTGGTTTCTACCTCCTTCTGATTTAAACTGTTGAATTGTGTACTGATTTGCTTGACTATTTCAGGTACCATTAGTTGCTTAAGTTCTTTGAACTTGCTTTGCTTTGCTATTTAGCAATTTGCTTTGAGGTATAATCCCTTTTCTTCATGTAGTCTGGAAGACCTGGCCTGTTATTTGGCCAGGCAACTGTCTGAAGTCCTCCTTAAGAGGCAATGCTTGTGTATGTTTATATTTGTCCCAAGCAGGAAAAGTCCTTTAAATAAGGCAATTGGTGGATATAAGAGATAAGTAGTCTATCTCCCACTATTCAGTGAGTCTTCTCCTTGCTCCCATTACATGGTTGTAGCATTGAGATCAAAGCCCAAGATCTATCGAGTCAATAATGTGGAAAGAGTTCCTACTTTCTGAACTCCCACACTTTCTGATATTTAAATGCTCTCCCTGATCAGGGATAAGAGCAATGAGGCACACCCCTCATCTCCTTTCATCTGCTTCACCTTAGCCTCTCAATGGCAAGGTTAAGAGCAATCTTTGACCCTATTCCAGTTGGCCTCAGTGCCTAACCCTCTTGTATGAGCCTCCTTGTTTGGTTATAGAGTGTGCTGTTTGATTCATTTGATTGATTGTTTATCTCATATGCACATGTTTGCTTGCTTGCTTTATGCATTTATCATCATTAGTTGCCCATTAATGCATGATCATCTCATTTGTCTGTGTGACATTATCATTGTTGTTTACCCATTGAGGACAATTGTAAGTCCATTTCTTTGGCCATTGTTCCTATGATGTGGAAGGATAGAGTGTAAGACCTCTTTGGTCACTCATATCTTCTGTTGTTGCTTGTTTGTATGTGAGGAGGCAATTATAAGGCCCTGTAAGTTGGCATTTGCTTTCCTGTGATCATAATTTGGTTTGTCTGATTGTATGTGAGGATGCAATTATAAGTCCCCGTAAGTTGGCATTTGCTTTCCTATGATCATGTGTTGCTTTTGTTCTTGTATGTGAGGATGCAACTGTAAGTCCCTGCAAGTTGGCATTTGCTTTCCTATGATCACATGTTGTTTTGTTTGTTGTATGTGAAGATACAACTGTAAGTCCCTGCAAGTTGGCATTTGTATTCCTAGGACCATACTGTGGAGGTTAGAGTAAGCCCAGATAGATTGGCATCTGACATCCATGTTTTGCTTTTCTTTGTTTATGTGAGGATGCAATTATAAGTCCCTGTAAGTTGGCATTTGCTTTCCTATGATCATATGTTGGATATTGGTATAAGTCCAGACAGATTGGCATCCGGTATCCAAGTTTCATTTTGTTTTAGGAGATTAGTGTAAGACCATTGAGTGGCCTCTGATATCCAGTTCTGTTTTAGGAGATTGGTATAAGCCCAGTGATTGGCATCCGATATCCGCTTTTGTTGACTTTCTTGTTTGTTTGTTATTATCCATTGCTTATTCCAAAGGACACACTTGAATCATCTTCTATATGATTTCAAGAGGTGAACTTTCTAAGAAGTTTTACAATCCATCTTCATCCATTCATCCTCATTATGTCCTAAACCTTTTCACACTTTACTTTCAAACTTGACATAGATATTGTGCAAACATCTTCATGTTTTCAAACCAAAAACCTGGACCCCAAGTCCTTGACTTTTTTCAAACTCCATTTCATAATACTTCTTTGAATTAATCTTAATCATACTTTGACCCTACTTTCACAATCACAATCAATTAACTTCACCCATTCACTTGTTTTGGCTTTGTCCATTGTTAATCTTTTCACATTAGCCATAGGTTTCAATTATCATTGTGGTTGATGTAAATCTTACCCTATACTTAGTGAGTCGACTATAAGACTTCCGTACTGAAAACAGGGCTAACCCCTCTAGTACGTCGAAGATATCCTCGCATGGTGGATGTTGGTCTTGGTCGAGTTTTCTCCCATTGATAATGAAGAGCCTCAGTGCTATTGTTTAAAATTGAATCCACCAACTTTTGGAAATCTTTTAGCCGAACTACGGCGTTTTGATCCTTACCTTTGATGGAAGGTACGTAGGCAACGGGTTCATCCGTTCAAACCCAATAAAAAATTGTATATTCTTTTCTCATCATCCCAATCATGTTTGCACAATATTTATGTCAAAACAAATAACAATTTAGTACAACAAGTGTAAAAAGGGCTCCCTAGGAGTACCTAGGACGTAGTGGGTGCCTAACACCTTCCCATTGCGTAATTTACCCCTTACCCAGACTCTCTGATCTTTTTATTAGTTTTCTACGTGTAAAACTTCTTAGGCTTTTGTTCGCTTTTTAGCCAGTCCTTTGGATAAATAAAAGTGCGATGGCGACTCGAAATTCATTGTATGCTTTGCTTATGGTTTAATCGATAAATCATATAGCGACGAATACACCGCTACAGAAAAGTGGCGACTCTGCTGGGGAAACGTCGATCCCTGGTTGTATTGCCTACTTTTCACCCTTGTTGTGCTATATTGTTATCTGTTATATGACATATTTTTGTACAATTTGGGATCACTGTATTGATTGTAATGTGTGAATTGCTTGATATACAATTGCTGTTTGCTTTGGTGATCTGTGAGATGAGTTCTATACCCGAACTCGAGTGCACTCTAGGATAGGAGAATGGCATAGTCTTGTTGACTGGTGTGGAGTATTCCTTAGCCAGTTGACTTGCGAGTCCATTCACTTGGTGGAGGTCATGTTGGATTAATAATGTCACACAAGTTATTTGTGGTTAGGCATTATTCTTTCAATCATGTTCCGCAGAAGCCAAGGACCTTAGTTTACCAAACCCATCTTGGCCTATTTTTAGGACCGTAGTGCGGAGGTCGTTCAGATGTCAGTTCTGATACGATTGTTACGCGATACTACACTCATAAGAGTTTCTCTTGAGAATATTCTTGGAATACGAGTATTCGTTCCTCCGATAATATTCGAAAGATGGAACGATGATTATGGGAACCTCTGATAGAACATGTCTGGCAGGTTTAAACCCTAGTACACTCCCTTTGGGTGGTTCTTAACCGAGACTCCATGCTCGTGACTCTCAACAAACCCGTGATTCGTGGTTGAGTCGTTCAAACATTGTTAATATCAATGGATCCCGGATCAGGTGTAAAACCTAAAATCCACCAAAGCGGCTGGTTGATATTAAGAATGTTCGAGCCGGTTCATGTACCGTTAATATCAATGGAACTTGGGTGTCGATAAGGTGAAAACCTAAATCCACCAAAATGGATGATTGATATTAGGGATACATAGAGCTTTCCCACGACCTTTGTTTGGTGTGCCTTGCTTGATCCTTGAGTGTGTTTGTTGCATTCATGCATTCACGCATTCATCCGCATTCATGTCATCAGAAAAAAGAAAATTTTCAAGGAACTTAAAGGGTTTATTTGCAAAATTTTCAGACATGGAAAGACCAAAAAGGCATACAAAGAAGTACAGCTTCAAACAGCCCGATATAAAAGAGTTAAGGAATCTGACATCGTATGTATTAGATCCCTTGGGTTTCAAAGCTCGCTATGGGAAGCTCCTACCTCTGCTCACCACTCAGGTTGACGAAGGGTTGATGAGTACCTTGGCTCAGTTCTACGATCCGTTGCATCATTGCTTCTTATTTCCGGACTTCCAGTTATTGCCGACTTTGGAAGAATACTCTCATCTCATTGGGATTCCGATTCTGGATCAAGTGCCGTTCAGTGGCCTAGAGAGTATTCCATCCGCTCGAGAGATTGCAAGCTTGTTGCACATAGATGAAGATCTGATTAGAGCTAATCTGACTACCAAAGGCGGAATTCAGGGTTTTCCTTCCGAGTTCCTCATTGCCCAAGCTACCTTTTATGGGAAGGCCATGAGTGAGGATGCCTTTGAGGCTCTATTTGTACTGCTCATCTATGGATTGGTGCTGTTTCCCAACTTTGACAAGTTCGTGGACATGAACGCTATTAGGATCTTCTCCGTTCTTAATCCGGTTCCGACTTTGTTGGGCGACGCCTATGTCTCTTTGCACCTAAGGAATATGAAGGGTGGAGGAGTTATTGTCTGCTGTTTACCCCTGCTGTACAAGTGGCTTATTTCGCACTTGCCGCAGACAGTTGCTTTCAAGGAGAACAAGGGATGTCTACGGTGGTCTCAGAGACTCATGTCTCTCACCAATGATGATATCACCTGGTATGATCGCGTGTATGACACCGTCCAGATCATCGACTATTGTGGTGAATTCCCTAATGTGCCTCTTCTTGGTACATGTGGTGGGATTACCTACAATCCTATTCTTGCACGTCGTCAGCTTGGGTTCCCCCTAAAGGATAAACCTAATAGCATTCTGTTAGAAGGTGTGTTCTTTCAGGAGGGTAAAGATCCCCAAGGCCTGAAAGCCAGATTTGTCCGTGCATGGCGCAGTATCCACAAGAAGAGTAGGAACGAGTTGGGTCCAAAGAACTGCATTGCTTTGGAGCCATACACCTCTTGGGTCAGACAGAGAGCTGCCACCTACCTGATGCCGTACGATCATCCGAGACCTACACTGTTGGATGTGGCTGGGCCTTCAACCCTCCCTACCCAACGTGTAGAGGAGTTGAGAGAAGAAGACCTTTCGCGTGCTTGGATCCGTGAAAGGGAGGAGTTGCTGCAGCAGCTCAAGGAGAAGGACGCCATGATTGAATTTCTCGAGCACCGAGTGATCGACGATCCGAACGACACTTGGACTTCTCTGCTTCCTCAGTCATCCAAATTCTGGAAGAGGAGGTATGATCGACTTGCAAAGGAGAAAGCTGATATGGAGGCTGCCTATGAGAGAGAGATCAAGAAGCTGTGTACTTCTCGTCTTCCAGCATCCCGAGCTTCTAGGGATCCATAGGATGTCATTTACCTTTTCTCTTTGTAATAATTAAAAATGCTGTACTACTTTGTCTCAATATATTAAATGAAAAATTTTCCATGAGCAATTAAAATGTTTAAATATTCAAAATATTGCAAATAAAACCCTAAGGGTTCCTTGAAAACAAAGCATTTGCACAAGCATTTCATGCATCATTCTTGCATAAACAGGTACTCCTTTTCTGGTCTTCTGTTCCTAACCTTGTGTTCTTCATTTATTTTGAAGACAAGCTGACTCACCGGTATTATACGCGAGTCAACTCTGCCAGAGTAATGGAGCAATTGGAACAAGAGAACAGAGAACTAAAGGAAGAGGTCGCCAGACTTGGCGCTTTGATGGAGCAACTCCTTGCTGCTCAGAACCAGCCTGCTCAACAGCCAGCAACTCCTGTTCAGCGGACGGTTATATCAGAAGTCGCTACTTCAACGGTGCCAGTCAGTGCCCATCAGCCCAATGCTATGCCTCCCGGTTTTCCTTGGGGAATGCCTCCAGGTTTTATGCCTGATCTGCCAGCTCCAACGTTTTCTCAAATGCCGGCATCTAGCCCGGTCCCTGTTCCCGCTCCTCCTGTCGTGCATACCATGCCCAGGGTAGACGACACCATCTATCACTCTGAGGCGTCTGAGGGCTCAGATGTTCATGAGAAGATGGATGCAATGAACGATCAATTCCTCGAGCTGAGAAAGGAATTGAGGACCCTCCGTGGTAAAGACCTATTCGGCAAGTCTGCAGCCGAACTCTGCCTAGTTCCCGGTGTCAAGATACCGATCAAATTCAAGGTCCCGGACTTTGAAAAATACAAGGGGAACACCTGTCCACTTGCTCACCTGGTCATGTACGCCAGGAAGATGTCAACACAGACTGATAATGATCAACTCCTGATTCATTATTTTCAAGATAGTCTATCCGGTGCCGCGCTCAGATGGTACATGAGCCTGGACAGTGCCAACATCCGATCTTTCAATGACCTTGGCGAAGCTTTCGTCAAGCAATATAAGTACAACGTCGATATGGCGCCTGACCGAGATCAACTCAGGTCCATGTCACAGAAAGATAAGGAATCGTTCAAGGAGTACGCCCAGAGATGGCGAGAGTTGGCAGCTCAAATCACTCCACCGCTTGAGGAGAAGGAAATGACCAAGATCTTTCTGAAGACTCTTGGCTCATTTTATTATGAGCGGATGGTAGCAAGCGCTCCCTCTGATTTCACCGAGATGGTGAACATGGGGATGCGTCTCGAAGAAGGTGTCCGTGAAGGACGGTTGGCTAAAGATGATGGTTCTTCCTCTAAACGATATGGAGCGTTTAAGAGGAAAGAAGGCGAAGCACATGCCGTGCAATCTCAGCCGAAGCATAGAAGACCCTCTGTTCAGAGGAAGCCTACACGACATTCCAGTCATCAGCACCAGGTGGCTCACGTAGCACCTGTTTTCAAGGACAATACTCCTCCACGTCAGCCGTATCAACCTCAACAGTATCAGCATCAGCAACAATATCAACAGCCGCAGTACCAACAACAATCTCGTCCACAGCAACAGGCCTACCAGCCTCGTGGGAGTACGAGTAATCAAGCAAACATGGGTTATGAAAGGAAGAAGATCAGTTTTGATCCGATTCCTATGTCGTATGCGGAGTTATATCCCTCTCTAATAGAGCGGAAGTTGGTTTCTCCGAGAGATCCTCCGGCTATACCGGTCAACCCTCAGTGGTGGTATAAGCCTGACCTGCACTGTGTCTATCACTCTGGCGCTCCGGGCCATGACATAGAAAATTGTTTCCAGCTGAAGACTAAGGTGCAAGACCTTATGAGAAGTGGAATCCTGAGTTTTGAGGACTCTAGCCCGAACGTCACCAAGAACCCATTGCCTTCGCATGGGAAATCTGTGAACATGATTCAGGAATGCCTTGGGAAGTACAAGGTTAAATATGTCAGCCACATCAGGCAGTCGTTGGTTGATTTACACCGTATGCTGTGTCAGTACAGCTATTTGGAGCATAACCACGACAAGTGCCGTGTTTGTTCGGTTAATCGCTTGGGTTGCGACCGGGTCCGCAAGGAGCTTCAACAGTTGTTGAATGAGGGTACCATTGAGATTCTGCAGAATCGCAATGTTGATATAGTTGAACCTGAAGTGAATGTCATCTCACCAGTGTTCAAGCTGCCTGAGCCCGTTATTATTCGCTACAATAGCAACAAGCCGAAGGCTTCCCCTCCTTTGATCATTAAACCTGCAGGCCCTGTGCCCTATTCCTCCGATCGAGCTGTGCCATTCCGGTACAATCCTGTTGCTGTCTAGGATGGGGTCGAAATGCCTTTGCCTTCCACTTCCGTAACCACTGTAGTTGATGTCAGTGGGTTGACCCGAAGTGGTCGTGTGTTTTCTGCGCCTACCAAAGCTCCTGTTGTTGCTTCTGAATCTGTTGAGCGCCCTGTGGGGACCGCTGTGAATGTTCAGAATCCGGCACTTGATGTTGCCCAACCATCCTCCTCCGTACAAAAGACTCCTGTTTCTTCAGTTGGCCCAAGTGGCATCGTTGATGAAGAATCTGATGAGATGCTGAGGCTCATCAAAAAGAGTGAGTACAACATTGTAGACCAGCTTCTACACACGCCATCCAAGATTTCCATTCTTTCTCTGCTGCTGAATTCAGAACCCCATAGGGAGTCTCTGCAGAAAGTCTTGGACTTGGCGTATGTTGATCACGACGTCACCTTGGAGCAGTTTGATAGTATTGTTACAAACATCACCGCTTGCAACACTTTGAGCTTTTGTGACGCTGATCTCCCTGAGGAGGGAAGAGACCACAACATGGCCTTACATATCTCAATGAATTGCAAATCTGATGCAATGTCCAATGTGCTGGTGGACACTGGATCTTCTTTAAATGTATTGCCGAAATCCACACTCTCTCGATTGTCATATCAAGGTCCTCCTATGAGGCAGAGTGGGGTTGTTGTGAAAGCATTTGATGGGTCGCGCAAGACCGTGATTGGGGAAGTTGATCTCCCTATCAAAATTGGACCAAGTGATTTCCAAGTCACCTTTCAGGTAATGGATATCCACCCATCATATAGTTGTCTCTTAGGCAGACCATGGATTCACGAGGCGGGCGCCGTGACATCCACCCTACACCAGAAGTTGAAATTTGTCAAAAACAAGAAACTGGTTGTAGTAGGGGGAGAAAAGGCTCTCCTGGTCAGCCATCTGTCTTCTTTCTCGTACATTGACGCAGAGGATGAAGTTGGAACCCAGTTCCAGGCTTTATCTATTGATGAACCAATCGAGAATAAGTCTCCTTCATTCACTTCCTACCGAGATGCGAAGCTGGCCATTGAATGTGGTGCAGTTGCTGGATTAGGGAAAGTGCTTGAACTTGAAGACAACCGATCCCGGGCTGGCATTGGCTATGGTTCTGGGGCGTGTAATGAGCAAGGTTTGTTCACAAGTGGAGGATTCATCCATGCTGATCAACCTGAAGAAGAGGAAGCTGCTGCTATCATCGAAGAAGACGCAGAAGATTTGAACAATTTTGTTATTCCTGGTGGTGTCTGCCACAATTGGGTCGCTGTAGATGTTCCTACAGTCATCCATAGATCAGAGTAATGGTTCACTTTGTTTAAAACCCTTCTCCCATGCCAAAAGGAGAAGTGATGACATTGTTGGCAGCATTTAATACAATGATGTTTTCATTCAATTAATGCATTGTCAAACATTTGTTTTTCCTTTGTTTTCACTTTTTGCTTTTCGCATGAAATCAGTGATCACAAAAAACCCTGAAAAACAATAAAACAACATTTTTCATCTGCATAAATGATTTGCTTGTTTAAAATTCAAAAGCTTTTCATTATCCAGAATCATTATGCAGGGATTTCTAAACCCATTGAACATAATGATCCAACGCCATCTCCCAATCTTGAATTCCTTGTATTCGAAGCAGAGGAAGATGATGTTAAGGGGATTCCTGATGAGATTACCCGCCTTCTTGAGCACCAAAGAAGCTCATTCAGCTGTATCATGAGAATCAGCAAAACAGTCAAACTGGGGCATTGCAAATGCAATCAATATCAAAAAAAAAAAAAAAAAAAAAAAAAAAAGGAGGGTAAAAAGAAGAAAAAATCAAAAAACCAGGAAAATTTTTTCAAGATTTTTCCAAGGAAAAAAGAAAAAGTATACCCTCAAAAGTCCCTAGTTGACTAATGCTGAATGGATTCAGAGTCGTTACGACCAACTGAATTTGATTGAAGAAAAGCGGTTAACTGCCATGTGTCATGGTCAGTTATATCAGCAGAGAATGAAGGAAGCATTCGATAAAAAGGTCAAGCCTCGTGTGTTCCGAGAAGGTGACCTCGTGCTCAAGAAAGTCTTGTCTTTCGCGCCCGATTCCAGGGGCAAGTGGACTCCAAACTACGAGGGTCCATATGTTGTTAAGAGAGTCTTTTCAAGCGGTGCTTTGATGCTTACAACAATGGATGGGGAGGATTTCACTCGTCCTGTGAATTCAGATGCAGTCAAGAAATACTTTGCCTAAAAAAAAGTATATGCAAATGAAAAAAAAAAAATAGAATAGCTCGCTAAGTTGAAAACCCGAAAGGGCGGCTTAGGCAAAAAATGAGCGTCTCGGTGGAGAACCCGCAAGGGTAATCCAGGCAAAAATTAGAGACTTGAAAAAAGAATATATTTGCATCCCGCTAGATTGAGTACCTCACCCTGGGGCAATCTAGGCAAAAATTAGGGATTTGGCAAGTAACTGCATCCTGACAAGACTTTCTGTTCATCAGTCGTCATTTCGTCAGAAGATTCTCGATTCGTCGTCAACTAAAGCTTCGGATACATCGAGATTCAAATTGGTAGAGAAAGGATCATTATGTTCAATGTAGCCCTCTTCCAATATATATCACTGATTTCAAATTTGTACAGATCTATGGGGTCTTGCCATTTGCAGGCTACCATTCCATCAAATCAATTTGAGCTTTTTATCCAATTATTTGCACTCTTATTTGTTTCAATTCAACAAATGTTTTGCATGTTTTAAATTGATAAAATATCATTGTTTTAAACAAATCAAATTTTTCAAATTTGCTGTTTTAAACAAAGTGAATATTCACAAGGTTTAAAGGATACTCAAGAATATCTCAGTGCTCTCCCGAGGGTGGCATAATTTCCAACAGGTAAGACATTTGTTCATATTCCTGGTTTGGTTGTATCTTCTTTCTTCAGATCTTTGTTGGGGTTGTTCCTCAAACAGAGTTATTGGTGGGATTGTTCCCCAGTGTAGCCGCAAGCAGAATGTTGTTGAAGCTTTCGTCTTCTCCAGCAGTAGTTTTTCCCAGCATGGGTGTTTTCTTGTGGAAGTTTCGGTGGTTGATGGTTTGTCATCTTGGTGCCCCGTCACTTTCTCCAGTGGGTCGTATGCCCCAGACTTTATTTGTCTCCTCAGCACAGTCATGAGTAGAGCTGTTATTAATATCCCCATCGGATCTGCGAACAGAGTTGTTGTCACTCTTCCCAGTGCAGTTGCCAGCGGAATTGTCTGTCTCCTCAGCATGATCGCTTTCTTTCTGAAGACTCGGTAAGTCAGCGGTTTGATACCCGGTACTTTACCTTTTCCCCGGCGAAGTCGTCTGCGGAATTGTTGCTATCTCTCCATCAGAGTTTTTCTCTTCAGCAGAGCAGGGTTTATTTTCCTATTCAGTGGTTGATTGGGTTGATATCCCAATATTTCAACCATCTTTTCCTCAGCGTAGTCTGCAGAGCGTTTGTTGTGGCAGTTTTGCCTGCGGAATGCTCCTTCAATCCCCAGTATGGTCGGATGATGGCTCTAGCATCCCGAGAACGGATTGATTTCCTGACTGTCTGTGATCCCCAGTAGAGTGGCTTATATTGCAGAATCTACTTGCTGTGATCAGTTTGCTATGTATATTCTCCCCAAGTGGAGTTGGTTTGTTGCAGAATCTGCTTGTTTGATCTGTCCTCCCTCAGTGGTTTGTTCCCCAAGAGAGTAGCCGACAGTTTTCCCCAGTAGAGTTGCTTATGCAGTTAGATTCTATTTGGATGATATCATTCTCCCTCAGTGGGTTGTTCCCCAGCGGAGTTATGTGGAGTTGCTTCTACAGCAGTTCGTGCTTGTGCAATGCACCTTTTTCTTTCTCAGTTGACACTGGGATCCCCTGCAGATACTTTGGGACTTCTCTTGTTCCCCTACAGATTCGTCTTGGTGGCTGTTTTGCCCGTTGTGACTTTCTGTACCCTGATTGGGTTGTTTCCTGATATCTCCGACTCTCTGCTTCTTCAGCAGTACCCGCAGATCTTTGCTTTACAGCATATAGATCTCCGTAGATTGGCTCTCCATTTGGTTTTTCCCCTGGAAGTATAATACCGGATGTTTGGTTCCTGGACCTGTTTGTGTTAGAATTGTCTGTTTTGTCAGCATTCATCAAACATAAATCACGCATATTCATGCATACTCATAAACATTCAGATATTCATGTCGCATTTCTTGCCATATATCCTTTGTTTGTTGTCTCCTGCTATGGTGATATAGATCTCTTCACAGATCTCCCCCAAGTAGATGTCGGGTGTTTAAAATCTCTCCATATAGAGTCAACCCCATAAGCAGAAAATGTGTTTGTCTTTCCTTCTGCAGTTCCCCACCGAGATATATCCTCGTGGATGACGGTTTCTTCCGTTTCCTCCCAACACATATATTGGGATGGATTTTCCTATTTGAGTTACATCCTCATTAGGACATGTCTTGATTCAGTCCGTCTTTTCGGATTATTCCCGAATTGACTATTTGTCATGTCTTGTGCTTCCCAGTGGGTTGTTCCCCAGCGGAGTAGTTTCGGGCCTCTACCCTCATACCGGTAGTTATAAGTCCTATTTTTCCTGGCTTTCTTGACAGAATTTGTGGTTATACACCTTTTATTCCCCAGCCAGAATTTTGGTTTTCTACCTCATACCGGTAGTTGTAAATCCTATTTTCCTGCTCTCCAGCAGTTTGTGGTTTGTTAAACCCTATTTTGGTTTCCCGTGCGGATTTGTGATTTATTCTGTCCCCACGCGGAGTTGTTGGTCTTCTACCCCGTATTCGGTAGATGTAAACCCTAATTTTTGTGGTAAACCCCACCATCTTTTGGCCCTCTGCCTAACCAGCAGTCGTAAGTCCTATCTTTGCGGTTTTTCTACCTACAAATCGGTAGTTATAAACCCTGTTCTCTCCTTGCAGAGTTAACTTTGTTGTTCATCTCAACCGATGACAATTTCCCTTGTGGTTATCTTCATCTAGTTCTTGATGTTGATTTTTCTTTGCTTGGATAAGTTGCTCAGATCAGCACTTATATCCCTAGCAAGTCTTTTGTGGATAATTGCCGTATGCTAGCAATTTTATCCCCAGCGGGTCCTTTCACCTTTTGTCAGTGATTGTATTCCCCGGATCATTGATTTTCATCAGCGAATCCTCAGCAGATCGCCTTTCATTTACCCTTTTGTTGGTAATGTCTGTTGCTCCCTTTGATTGGTCATCATTATGTACCTAGTTTGGTATCCCGAGGCCTTTCTTTTCGGTCGATTTATCCTTTATTAACCCAGTAACCGGTTGAGGATAATCTTCCATGCGAGTATATTATTCACGGTCTGCCGGTAATGAATGATATATCTCATGCACTCTTCAGTCGAAGCCTTTTGTGTTTTCTTTGTTGAGTAAGATTCGTTATTTCCCTTTGTGGAATCGAATATTTCTTTGTTGTTGGATAATTGCCGGATGCTTGCAATTTATCCTTTTGAGTTGTCTTTCGTTCACCCGGATGCTTGGTATCGATTGTCTCTCTGTTTTGGATAGTCACCTATTATATACTTCGGTATCTCTGGTGTCTTTTCCATTGCGAGTTTATTATCTACGTTCTGACGGTAATAGATAATAAATCTCATGCGAGTTTCTTATCCACGGTCTGTCGGTAATGGATATTATATCTCATGCACTCTTTGGGTTTGTGTCCCCAGTTGAGTAAGATTCGTATTCTTTGTAGAATCGAATATCCATCCTATAAACAAGTTTGCTTTCGCTCTCTTCAGGATGATGAGTGTTTTGGAAGTGAAATCCAATTCACGTTTCGGTAGATCACCTATTATATACCCAGTAACCGGTATCTCTGGTGTTTCTTACCATGCGAGTTTATTATCTACGTTCTGACGGTAATAGATAATATATCTCATGCGAGTATCTTATCCACGGTCTGCTGGTAATGGATATTATATCTCATGCACTCTTTGGGTTTGTGTCCCCAGTTGAGTAAGATTCGTTTTCCCGTTGTGGATTCGAATGTCCATCCTATAAACAAGTTTGCTTTCGCTCTCTTCAGGATGATGAGTGTTTTGGAAGTGAAATCCAATTCACGTTTCGGTAGATCACCTATTATATACCCAGTAACCGGTATCTCTGGTGTCTCTTCCTTTTCGAGTATATTATTCACGGTCTGCCGGTAATGAATAATATGTCTCATGCACTCTTGGATAAATCTTTTGATTGCTTTCTCCGCAGAGTAAGATTCATATTCCTTGTGGAATTGAATATCCATCCTATAAACAAGTTTGCTTTTCTAGCTCTCTTCAGGATGATGAGTGTTTTGGAAGTGAAATCCAATTCACGCTTTGGTCGGTCACCTATTATATACCCAGTAACCGGTATCCTTGGTTTCCTTCCTTTCTGCTCCCTATTATGACCTCGGTCCCTTGTGGAGTCAAATTTTCCTGAGTTTATGTACCTTTTCCAGGTCTTTCTCAGATGTTGGTTGATTGATATCTCTCACCCTTATACCGGTCTTAGATATTCATTCTTCCTAAGCTTGTTACCTTTATACCGGTAACACCTCTTTCTTTGGTGTTTCCCCAGTGTGAGCCCTTCACTCCCTTGTGAGGTCTCCAGTCTGTTTTCTGTTATTCCCTAACCAGAGTCGTGTCTTGTTCACGCATTTCCTTTTCTGTTACTATCCCCAACTAGAGTCTTGTTAGAGTCTCTGTTCCTGGTGAGTGAATTACTCCGATGGATCGTCTTTTCTTCTGTGTGAATCATATTCCCCACAGAATTTGTGTCTTTTGCATGCATACATTTGCATCATGAGGTCTCTTAGGGACCAAAATTTGTCTCATTACTGTTATTTAAGCCCATCCTACCGCGTCGAGATGAAGATTTCTAAACTTCACTTCTCCGGCTAGAGTGACCTTAAATAGGGGCATCTGTAAGACCCCAATTTTGGCCCTAAGATCCCTCATGGCCCATATCATACCATATCATGGCCTCAAGGATCATTGCATGCCCTAGCTCCCCTCCTAGTGGGTGGATTGCCTTGTGAGTGTGGTTCTTGATCACCAGGCATGTCTTGCATTTGTATATCTTTGCTTTTCATATGTTTACTAACCAAAAAGTAAAAAAATATTGTCATTCTAACCATGTTACTTGCAGCTGAAGCAATCATCAGACAATTAGGTCAAAATCAGTCAAAGTCAGTCATTGCAATGGATGGTGGCCATTCTTGCAGAATTTGGACACCATGATCAATAATCAAGAGTTCATATAACTTGGGACATCATTTGGAATCAAGACCTCAAGGAATTAGGGTTTGGAATTCATCAGAAGGTGCTTCAGTCAGGCAAAACCCTAGAAAGTCAAACTTGGTCAACTGTCCATTTAATCAGGGATTTGATGATGGAATTTGGTCTGAGAGGTCTCATTCATGCTTATACAAGCTTCATATATCATGTCAAGCATCCACAGTGAAGAAAATAAAGTCAGACAAGAAATTTCCAGAAATAGAAAGTTGACCTGTAATTCAAATTTGCCAAAAATGGAAACTTCTTGATCTTAAACTTACATCATGATACAAGCTTCAAATGAATTTTTGCCCAACATGAAAGTTGAAGATCTTGTTCTCCCATTTCCAAAAAGTCCAAGAACTCTCAATTCCCATGTATGGTTGGCAAGATATGATCAATTCAATCTCAAAAATTTGTGAACTTCAAAAGGCCATATCTCTCAAACCATTTGGCCAATTTTGGTGGGGTTTTTTCCTACAAGTCCTATTTAATCCCCTCTTTCCAAAAATGTATTCATCATTCATCAAAACCTCACCATGCAAAATGGCATTTTTGGACTTGTCTTAATTAAATTCAAGTATGGTGCAAAAATGACTTTTTGAAATAACCACTTTTAAGCATTTTGGCCATTTGGAACATGTTTGGAAGGTTGTTTAGAGCTTGATGGAAGGCCCAATTTCGCAGCCAGCACCATACACCTCACCATTTGAGTGAAAATTGGACAATTAGCAAAATGGCCATTTTAGCAAAGCATGATTAACACTCCATTAGCAGCTCACTAAACAGCAAATAAATACCACTTTTTCTGCCATTCCAACCCTAGGAGCAGCCTCACACTCACTCAGAAAATCGATTGCTCTCACAAATACACATTTCCTTCATATCAAAATTCTGTAAGAACCTTCAAGGGACACGATTGCTACTTGCTTGTTCTTCATTTTGCCAACCATTTAGAGGCCTTTTCAAGCATAAAACACCAACTGTACAGCCATTTTCGTGTTCTGTTTCTTCAAGCTTCCAACAATGGCAGATGTGGTTTTGGGCTGGAATCAACATAGTTAAACTCAAGGTCTTCGAGCATCCATCATTTCCAACCACAAGGAGCACCTGTTTCATCACAAAGCGACCAAACCACATCCATTCCATCACTGTACTTCCAAATTGGTCAGTTTTCGATTCACTTGTTTTTCTAAACCATGCTATGTTTTAAATAGATCTTGCTATGCTGATTGTTATGAGCTTTGCATCATGTAAAATGGTTGAGTGTTGAGTGAGTAATTTGGTTTTAAAGATTGATGTTCAAATGATGTTTTGTTTGATTCTTCCATATGAGCTCGATTTAATGATTATGAATGTTGGATTGTGAATGTGTGTTGCTTAATGTTTCGAATGATGTGCTTAATTCATGATTCTGGGAAATTTGTTCCTCCCCATTGATGAACACGATGAGCATGTTGCTACTGTTGCAAACCCTAATTTATTTTTCCATAATATCCTGTTCACGTGTTGGCTACTGTTGTCGCTTTTGTTTGCATGAAATTGCCCTGTTTCATTAACATGAAGCCTGTCCCAGTGTGCCACGTCCCGAATCAATACTCACCGTTTCATTTAAATGACCACATAATTACTGAAATGCCACCGGTCAACCTTTTGACTTATCAATCCATGTTTATTTGTTTATTTATTTCATTTGATATGCTCATCTTATAAAATTCATAACATCATCATTTCACATCCAAATTTCATGAAAATTTTTGCATCATATTCATATGGATCTCTAGTATTTTATCATGATTTTTGCAGAATTTTTGCATGGTCGAATTTTAAATGGCATTAGGGTTTTGTTCATGTGTCATTATTTTGTACCCTTTGCCAAATCCTTTGTGAAATAGTCATGCATTATCCATTTGACCTGAAATTTTTTGTACACAAACTAGACACACTCATGGTGATTTTGATATAGAGTTTCTGAATTTATCTTATCTGGTCATTGAGTTACGAATTTTTGAATTAGGGTGTGACAATGTGTGTCACACCATTGATGTGCATCTTCATGATTTTTGATACCCTGCTTCCTGACCTCAAATTGATCTGATTTTTTGCATGAACCTTCCCTTGTATGTCTAGTTTATGTGTGAATTTTCTTGGAATTATTTGTGCTATTTTCCAATTGTTTGAGATTTTTTCCCCCTGTCTAGTCAAATGTTGACTTTGTGTGACACATCTTGCCATTCCATTTGTGAAATTCTCATACTTTATTGGATGATCATGAAATTTTACATGTGATTAGTAGACATCTTAAGCTTTGCCATGGTGTTGATCCCATTCATTTATCATTTGTTATCACTGACTTATGAATTTTTGAAAATGATGCATGTTTGGTTGACTTCTTTGAGCATGCTTGAAATTGCCTTGACTTTCTGATTTTAATTGACCATCTTCCCATGATCCAAATGAGATGAAATTTTATATGCATGTCATTATGTGGATTGTGATTGACCATGATTTATTTGGTAATTTTTTGAATTGATTATGTTTGGTTTTGAGCTAAGTCTTTCTGTTGACTTCTATGAGCTCTCATTTGCCATGCTTTGATTTCTTTTGCTTATGAAACGATGATGATGCATGATATGAACATGAAACCATTTGGGTTTGCTTCTTAAATGTTTGAACTTGATTTTGATTGACTTTCCTTTGCTGTTTTGACTTTCTCATTCATTTTTGACCCTAGGCTTGTCCTAGGGGTCTCCTGGCTTATGTTTGAGTTCATTGTTTCAGGTTGAGCAACAAATGCTTCAAAGAAACTTTTTGCAAGTTGATTAAACTTGATTGTTTACTATGAGCTAACCCCTTTGTTTTGTAGGTGGTTTGACTCATATGATTTGAGTCTTGTGCTTTGCACATTTGCCTGTCTGTTTTGATTGTTGGTTTCTACCTCCTTCTGATTTAAACTGTTGAATTGTGTACTGATTTGCTTGACTATTTCAGGTACCATTAGTTGCTTAAGTTCTTTGAACTTGCTTTACTTTGCTATTTAGCAATTTGCTTTGAGGTATAATCCCTTTTCTTCATGTAGTCTGGAAGACCTGGCCTGTTATTTGGCCAGGCAACTGTCTGAAGTCCTCCTTAAGAGGCAATGCTTGTGTATGTTTATATTTGTCCCAAGCAGGAAAAGTCCTTTAAATAAGGCAATTGGTGGATATAAGAGATAAGTAGTCTATCTCCCACTATTCAGTGAGTCTTCTCCTTGCTCCCATTACATGGTTGTAGCATTGAGATCAAAGCCCAAGATCTATCGAGTCAATAATGTGGAGAGAGTTCCTACTTTCTGAACTCCCACACTTTCTGATATTTAAATGCTCTCCCTGATCAGGGATAAGAGCAATGAGGCACACCCCTCATCTCCTTTCATCTGCTTCACCTTAGCCTCTCAATGGCAAGGTTAAGAGCAATCTTTGACCCTATTCCAGTTGGCCTCAGTGCCTAACCCTCTTGTATGAGCCTCCTTGTTTGGTTATAGAGTGTGCTGTTTGATTCATTTGATTGATTGTTTATCTCATATGCACATGTTTGCTTGCTTGCTTTATGCATTTATCATCATTAGTTGCCCATTAATGCATGATCATCTCATTTGTCTGTGTGACATTATCATTGTTGTTTACCCATTGAGGACAATTGTAAGTCCATTTCTTTGGCCATTGTTCCTATGATGTGGAAGGATAGAGTGTAAGACCTCTTTGGTCACTCATATCTTCTGTTGTTGCTTGTTTGTATGTGAGGAGGCAATTATAAGGCCCTGTAAGTTGGCATTTGCTTTCCTGTGATCATAATTTGGTTTGTCTGATTGTATGTGAGGATGCAATTATAAGTCCCCGTAAGTTGGCATTTGCTTTCCTATGATCATGTGTTGCTTTTGTTCTTGTATGTGAGGATGCAACTGTAAGTCCCTGCAAGTTGGCATTTGCTTTCCTATGATCACATGTTGTTTTGTTTGTTGTATGTGAAGATACAACTGTAAGTCCCTGCAAGTTGGCATTTGTATTCCTAGGACCATACTGTGGAGGTTAGAGTAAGCCCAGATAGATTGGCATCTGACATCCATGTTTTGCTTTTCTTTGTTTATGTGAGGATGCAATTATAAGTCCCTGTAAGTTGGCATTTGCTTTCCTATGATCATATGTTGGATATTGGTATAAGTCCAGACAGATTGGCATCCGGTATCCAAGTTTCATTTTGTTTTAGGAGATTAGTGTAAGACCATTGAGTGGCCTCTGATATCCAGTTCTGTTTTAGGAGATTGGTATAAGCCCAGTGATTGGCATCCGATATCCGCTTTTGTTGACTTTCTTGTTTGTTTGTTATTATCCATTGCTTATTCCAAAGGACACACTTGAATCATCTTCTATATGATTTCAAGAGGTGAACTTTCTAAGAAGTTTTACAATCCATCTTCATCCATTCATCCTCATTATGTCCTAAACCTTTTCACACTTTACTTTCAAACTTGACATAGATATTGTGCAAACATCTTCATGTTTTCAAACCAAAAACCTGGACCCCAAGTCCTTGACTTTTTTCAAACTCCATTTCATAATACTTCTTTGAATTAATCTTAATCATACTTTGACCCTACTTTCACAATCACAATCAATTAACTTCACCCATTCACTTGTTTTGGCTTTGTCCATTGTTAATCTTTTCACATTAGCCATAGGTTTCAATTATCATTGTGGTTGATGTAAATCTTACCCTATCCTTAGTGAGTCGACTATAAGACTTCCGTACTGAAAACAGGGCTAACCCCTCTAGTACGTCGAAGCTATCCTCGCATGGTGGATGTTGGTCTTGGTCGAGTTTTCTCCCATTGATAATGAAGAGCCTCAGTGCTATTGTTTAAAATTGAATCCACCAACTTTTGGAAATCTTTTAGCCGAACTACGGCGTTTTGATCCTTACCTTTGATGGAAGGTACGTAGGCAACGGGTTCATCCGTTCAAACCCAATAAAAAATTGTATATTCTTTTCTCATCATCCCAATCATGTTTGCACAATATTTATGTCAAAACAAATAACAATTTAGTACAACAAGTGTGAAAAGGGCTCCCTAGGAGTACCTAGGACGTAGTGGGTGCCTAACACCTTCCCATTGCGTAATTTACCCCTTACCCAGACTCTCTGATCTTTTTATTAGTTTTCTACGTGTAAAACTTCTTAGGCTTTTGTTCGCTTTTTAGCCAGTCCTTTGGATAAATAAAAGTGCGGTGGCGACTCGAAATTCATTGTATGCTTTGCTTATGGTTTAATCGATAAATCATATAGCGACGAATACACCGCTACAGACGTCACTACGCAATCTACCGGATGCTCGACCTTTGGAGACTTACTCGCCTGTAGTAGAAGGAGTAAACGTGTTAGGAGAAGAAAAATCAATGAGTTGGTAGGGTTAGGGATGCTCATGCAAAAAGGGAAATCCTAGACGAGGGAACCTGCATAAAGTAAACACACAAAACATTGCCTCCTATTGAGGTCTTCCAGCTAAGAAAGCGGTAAAAACACGGGAAAATGTAAAAGTACCACACGGATAAAGATATGAAGTAACAGCAATTAAAGGAACGATAAACCCTGAGATTCTTCCAAGCTAACATCATCAAAGAAAGTGGGTCAGTACAGGTAATCGGAATGAACCTCCAGGGGGTATCCCACAAATAAGGTGGGAAACCACGCAAGTTATCCCTGTAAAAGTCATGTGAGCCCTCACAGAACAAAACTCAACAAACAGGTTAGAGAAACAAGATAGGGTAACCAAGAGTTGCCCCCAAATCAAAGTGTAACCACATGAATCATGCCCTTTCAATTCACAAAAAGCTCACAAAAAGCAACCAAGGGTAGGAGGCCTAAACCTCTTGTCAAACACATGCATCAAAAGGGTATCAAATTCACCCATAATACCTCATACATTCAGATGATTCAAATTAAGAGCATAAAATTATGGGAATAAGGCAAACCTGATTGGAGAGCTTGATTGAAATTGAGTTGCACCCGTGAGGTTTACAAAACAACCTTTAGGGTTTATGTGAGGCAGAGGTGATTATGTGCAGTTGAGTTCCCTTCAGTCTCTGGAAGTTGCTCTGAACTCTGTTAGCTCTTCTCTCACTATCTTTTGCCTCCAGCCAAGGTAATAGGAAGAGAATTGAAATTTTGTTTCACTGAAACTCTGAATTTATAACCTGATTTTTGTGGACCTGTGGGCTCAAATGAGAGAGGTCCAAGTCCAAGATTTTTTTATTTTTTTATTTTTTTATTTATTTATTATTATTATTATTATTATTATTATTATTTCTATTTTTATTTTATTTTTCGTTTTTCGTTTTTTTTTTTCGTTTTTTTCGTTTTTTTTTTATTATTATTATTATTATTTTTTTTATTTTTTTTTCCAAACACGTGGGCTTCGCCTAGCGAGCATGACAGCTCATGAACAAACCTTTGCTCCTTCAAGATTAACGTTTTGACTAACGAATAGACCCCTGTTGGAAGTAACTCAAGTCTTTCCCTTGTGTTGACTGATCATCTAAATAGAGCCCACAAAATGTCCTGGATGATGTTCAAGCTTCTTGGATCCGATTCCGGTTGCCATGATGAAATGCAAATGCTAAATGGCCTAAAAATGAATGCATGCATGAGGTGTAAAGCGTATGCTTCCAGGAAAAATGAAGGGTAAATTTTGGGGTATTACAGCTGCCCCTATTCAATCAATTGGAGACCTGGAAAGAAGATAGCAGCGGCTTTCGTGCTTTCGAGGTATCAAGGGATTGAATACAATAAAAACCCGAAAATTTGCACTGAAGTGAAGTGAAGTAACAATGCCTGTCAGAATCGGCAAAGAGGTGGTCTTGAAAGAAGAATCCGTCTGGTACGGTGAGAGTCAGTCTGAATACCGAAAAAGAATGTTAACCTGGATACCAAAATAAATGGTAACACAGAAATAACCATGGCCTGAATGCCGTTCATCAGTCTGAATACTGAAAATGACTTCGATCTAAACATCGGGAGATATGAGATTATTAATATCGGTCTGAACATCGAGAGGTTGGCCTGAATGCCACAAGTTACGTCGACCTGAATGTCGGGAACTTCTTCGATCTGAACATCGGAAAACTGGCCTGAATGCCACTTCGGTCTGAATACCGAAAACTTGGCCTGAATGCCACAAGTTGCATCGACCTGAACGTCGGAAACTTCCTCGATCTGAACATCGGAAAACTGGCCTGAACGCCACAAGTTGCATCGACCTGAACGTCGGAAACTTCTTCGATCTGAACATCGGAAAACTGGCCTGAACGCCACAAGTTGCATCGACCTGAACGTCGGAAACTTCTTCGATCTGAACATCGGAAAACTGGCCTGAACGCCACTTCGGTCTGAATACCGGAAACTTCATGCCTATCAGCATCGGCAGAAATAGGGAACGATAATAGAGGCGGCGCATGGGCCAATGACACTTGCTGGGGATAACAAAGGATAAGTCGTGAACAAACTTCAGTCTGAGTACTGGAAACAAACTTCTGGCTTATCACTTGGGATACCGAGAATGTCTTATGCTTACATGCGTATGTTTGAATTTTTTTAATGGCGTAATGCTCTATGAAAATGGAAATGCTACGCGATTTGGGAGGATGCAATGCAATATGATTCTACATGCAGGGATGCGAAATGCTGGGTAGAATGCCAAGCTGAGGCAAGGGGATCTGCTGGGGAAATGATCACCATCTTCTGGACCCTGGAAAGGCTGTTGGAGATGCACAGCGCAAAGAATTCTGTGGGGAAGTGACCCGCCACACGGTGTTCTAGCAATGACGAAATACCGAGATTCTGACTGGGGAGAGAACGGCACTGAAAACCTGTTGTTGGGGAAAGCGATAGTGGTTCTGGCAACCATAATCTGCGAGAGATGACTCAGCAAGGGGAAGCAAACACCGATACGGTATCGAGGTTCTGTTTCAAGGAAAGAAACCATGGATCTGGCATTGGGATTATCGATCTGGCCTCGAACTCTAAGGAGCAGCCGCTTCTGCTGGGAAGATACAGTCTGGCACTGTCAACTCTGCTGGGGGTATATAGTCTGACACTATCAACTCTACTGGGGAGTGTATAATCTGAAACAAATGCTTGGGGAAGCACAACAGTGAGAACCTGCTGGGGATTGAAGTATCCAATGCTCTGATCAGCTTTGTAGGGATAAGATACCGAATTCGTCTATTGGCGAAAAAACATTCACGATCATCTGCAGGGGATTTTAAGGAAATGCCCCGAGGGTACCTGTTCTGAATAGACGATCCAAAGCACTTAAAATTTACAGCAATTTTAAATGTTTATTAAGCATGTACCTGTAAAGCTCTTATGTGTCATGATGCAATGTTTATCAAAAATTCGGACGTCATTTTTGCAAACAAAACAGAAAAATGAAAATGAAAACAGAGATATACTGAATAACATGATTTTATTGATTGAACGGCCTCTGAATAGGCATTTACATCAGGAAGCAATCCCTGGAAAGAGGTAATCGCATAACAGATAAAAACAAACATTAATCTAATGGCAATGTGAAATGGATTTCTATTGGGTTCCAATTCTGCTATGACTTGCTCGTCTTCAAGATCCTCCAGATGATCAGCTTTCTGAAAAGAGTGATTGGACTGTTTCCTATCCTTCAAAAGTTTCCAGTCATTGACACAAGATGAGATTCAGAACTACTCAGAACGCAGTCATTCGCTTAATCCCTAACTTTTGCCTGGATCGCCCTTTTCGGGTTTTCAATCCACCGGGATACCCATTTTTGCCTAAGTTGCCTTTTCAGGTTTTCAACTTATCGGGTGTACGATCTTTTCATTTTTAATCCCTAATTTTTGCCCGAACCTTTTCATTTTCTTGGTTCGTCGGTATGCCTATTTTTGCCTGGACTATTCTTTTTATTGTCCAACGGGTCTATTTTATGCGAAGTATTTTTTAACTGTGTCTGAGTTCACCGAGGAAGTGAAGTTTTCACCATCCATCGTTGCAAGCATTAAGGCCCCACCATCAAAAACCTTGGTGAAAATATACGGTCCATCATAGTTAGGAGTCCACTTGCCCCTGTGATCTGTCTGAGGAGGAAGGATCCTTTTCAACCCCAAATCTCCGACCTGGAAGCATCGAGGACGCACTTTCTGATCAAAGGCTCTCTTCATCCGACTTTGATACAACTGCCCATGACAAATGGTTGCCATTCGCTTCTCTTCGATAAGACTCAACTCATTGAACCTTGTCCGAATCCATTCAGCTTCGTCTAACTTGACATCCAACAGGACTCTTAGAGAAGGAATCTCCACTTCAACAGGTAGGACTGCTTCCATACCATACACAAGGGAGTAAGGGGTTGCCCCGGTCGATGTACGTACTGAAGTACGGTACCCATGCAAGGCGAAGGGTAGCATCTCATGCCAATCTCTATACGTAACGACCATCTTCTGCACAATCTTCTTTATGTTCTTATTTGCCGCTTCAATAGCACCGTTCATCTTAGGGCGGTAAGGGGAAGAATTATGATGCTGAATGTTGAAGTTCTGGCACAACTCCTTCATCATTTTGTTGTTGAGATTAGAACCATTATCAGTAATGATTCTTTCGGGAATCCCATAGAGACAAATGATTTCTTTCTTGATGAATCGGGCAACCACATGTCTGGTGACCTTCGCAAATGACGCTGCTTCGACCCACTTGGTGAAATAGTCGATGGCAACAAGGATGAAGCGATGCCCATTGGAAGCGGTCGGCTCAATCTTTCCAATCATATCGATGCCCCACATAGCGAAAGGCCACGGCGAAGACATCACATTCAAAGGATTCGGCGGCACATGCACCTTATCAGAATAAATCTGGCATTTATGACACTTCCGAGCATATTTGAAACAATCAGATTCCATGGTCATCCAGTAATAACCTGCTCTCAACAATTTCTTAGCCATTGCATGTCCGCCGGCATGAGTACCGAAGGAGCCTTCATGAACTTCCTGCATTAACATGTCTGCTTCGTGTCTGTCCACGCATCTGAGCAAAACCATGTCGAAGTTCCTCTTATACAGAACATTGTCTTTGTTCAAGAAGAAACTGCCTGCCAATCTTCTCAAAGTCTTTCTATCATTGTTGGATGCCCCTGCAGGGTACTCTTGATTCTTCAGAAAGCACTTGATGTCGTAATACCAGGGCTTGTCATCAACTACCAGTTCAGCAGCAAACACATACGCGGCCCTATCAAGGCGCATCACGTCGATCTTGGGAGCGTGGTTCCACCGAATCACGTTGATCATGGAGGATAGAGTGGCAAGAGCATATGCCATCTGGTTCTCATCACGAGGTATGTGACACAGCTTTACTGTTGTGAAGAAAGTCAATAGTCTTCTCGTGTAATCTCTGTAAGGGACCAGATTGGGCTGGAGATTGTTCCAATCACCATTCACTTGATTGATCACCAGAGTTGAATCTCCGAAGATGTCCAAAGTCTTGATTCTCAAATCAATGGCTTTCTCAATACCCAAGATACAGGCTTCATACTCAGCTTCATTATTGGTGCACTCGAAAGTCAGACGAGCGGTGAAAGGCATGTGGGCACCTTTCGGAGTTGTAATGACAGCACCAATTCCACTTCCTCTGGCGTTGACGGCCCCATCAAACATTAAAGTCCACTTTTCGTCTGGATCAGGTCCCTCTTCAACAACTGGCTCTTCACAGTCTTTCATCTTGAGGAACATGATGTCTTCATCTGGAAAATCAAACTTCATCGGCTCATAATCTTCAACCGGCTGTTGAGCAAGATAGTCTGACAGAATACTCCCCTTGATGGATTTCTGGGAAGTATACTGGATGTCGTACTTTGTCAGTACCATTTGCCAACGAGCAACTCTTCTGGTGAGAGCTGGCTTCTCAAATATATACTTGACTGGATCCATTTTGGAGATCAGTAAGGTTGTGTGAGACAGCATGTATTGTCTCAATCGCTTAGCAGCCCATGCAAGTGCAAAACATGTTTTTTCAAGCATTGAGTATCTCGACTCGCAGTCTGTGAATTTCTTACTCAGGTAGTAGATGGCATGCTCTTTCCTACCTGTCTCGTCGTGTTGACCGAGAACACAACCCATGGAATTGTCTAGTACTGTCAAATACATAATCAGCGGTCTCCCTGGGACCGGAGGCACAAGGATAGGAGGATTCTGCAAATACTCTTTTATCTTCTCGAACGCCCTTTGACAATCATCATTCCACCTGATAGCCTGATCTTTTCTCAACAATTTGAATATTGGCTCACACGTGGCTGTTAGGTGAGAGATGAACCTTGCAATGTAGTTCAACCTCCCTAAGAAACCACGGACTTGTTTCTCTGTTCTTGGCTCAGGCATTTCCTGTATCGCTTTCACTTTGGCCGGATCCACCTCAATCCCTTTTCTGCTAACAACAAAACCCAGTAGTTTTCCAGATCTCACCCCAAAAGTACACTTGTTCGGATTAAGCCTCAGCTTGAATTTCCTCAAACGCTCAAACAGTTTCTGCAAATTCACCAAATGTTCTTCTTCTGTCTGAGATTTGGCAATCATATCATCAACATAAACCTCGATTTCATGATGAATCATATCATGGAATAGAGTCACCATCGCTCGTTGATATGTTGCTCCGGCATTTTTCAGACCAAACGGCATCACCTTGTAGCAGAAGGTGCCCCATGGGGTTATGAATGTTGTCTTCTCCATGTCTTCTGGTGCCATCTTAATTTGATTATAGCCAGAAAAGCCATCCATGAAGGAGAATACCGAGAACTGAGCCGTGTTATCCACCAAAACGTCAATGTGAGGTAAGGGGAAATCATCTTTAGGACTAGCCCTGTTCAGATCCCGGTAGTCAACACACATTCGTACCTTTCCATCCTTCTTAGGTACCGGAACGATATTTGCAACCCATGGCGGATAATTTGTGACTGCTAGAAACCCTGCATCCAACTGTTTTTGCACTTCTTCCTTTATCTTGACAGCCATCTCTGGTCTTGTTCTTCTGAGCTTCTGCTTGACCGGAGGACAACCTTCTTTGAGTGGCAAGCGATGTACCCCGATGCCTGTGTCAAGCCCTGGCATGTCCTGATAAGACCAAGCAAAGATGTCAACATATTCTTGCAGCAATTCAATCAGCCCTTTCTTCACATTATCTTCCAAAGCAGCCCCTATCTTGATTTCTCTCTTGGCGTCCTCGGTGCCGAGATTAATCACTTCAACAGACTCTTGATGCGGTTGAATGACCCTTTCCTCTTGTTTTAATAACCTGGTAAGTTCTTCAGGGAGTTCATAGTCTTCATCACCCTCTTCTTCAGCTTGAAAGATTGGATTTTCAAAGTCGAAGCGAGCCATAGCAGAACCGTTATCAATAGGATCCGGTGATGTGCATCTGCATGAGTGATGGTATGTGCTTATGAGTGTGAAAGAAAAATGAAAAAAAAGTGGAAACTAAACAAAACATTGCCATTTTTTTTGAAAAACTGCAAAAATAGAAAGACAGGGAACGAAGTATTTGAATGCAAAAAGACGTCCTTTATTTATGATAAAAAATGCAAGTGTCACATAGATGAGCCCTACAATGAGTCATTACGCCCTGGCGGAACGTAAGACTTGGATATGCATGAATAAACAAAGAAAAATACTCTTCCAGACAAGTGGCTTGGACAATCTCCTCAGAAGACCAATTGTTGAGAACTTCACCCGGGATCCTCGGACGCACCCAGTTATCGATGTCGCAATCACTATCCCCATCTTCATTGTTGACCGTAGAGACTAATTTGACTTCTCCTTCAACCATGTTAACGTTGGCTCCACCATGCTGGGGCATGGGATTGTTGACGACATTAGGAGCTGGTGCAAAGTTAACGGTCTTTGAATCAATGAGGTCCTGAACTACGTGCTTAAAAGCTTTGCAGTTCTCAATATTGTGGCCAGGTGCCCCAAAGTGGAAGCTACACCTAGCGTTGGCGTCATAACCCACCGGAAGCCTACCAACGGGAGGAGCCAGAGTGCGCAACTGCACAAGTTGTAGTTGTTGAAGACTAGAAAGCAACTGAGCGTACGACATTGGAAGAGTGTCGAAACGCCGGTCCATCGTCCTTGGCCTCGGTTGATAGGCGGGTCTGTTACCCGGTTGTTGTGGTTGGTACTAAGTTGGTTGACGTTGTGGTTGTTGTTGTTGTAGTGGTGCTGCAGCTAGAATGGTCACAACCGCAACATACGGTTGCTAATGATAGTTCTGAAAGTTATTCCTCCAGTTATCCCTGTTCTGATAAGAAGATATGGCACTTGCATCCCCTTCTCTCCTCTTCTGTCCCTGAATGAACGGCTTCTTCACCCCTGATGAGGATCCATCTCCACTTTGGGTCTTGTATGTCCTCAGGTAATTCTCCACCCTCTCTCTGGTAGAGACTACATCAGCAAAATTGGAGGCATTGCAACCCACCAGGCGCTCCAAGTAAGGTTCGGGCAGAGTGTTCATGAACATGTTAGCCATTTCCTTCTCCAACATAGGAGGTTGAACACGGGAAGTTGTCTCCCTCCAGCGTTGAGCGTATTCCCTGAAGCACTCGTTGCATTTAAGAGACAGATTCTGAAGTTGAGTTCTGTCCGGAGCCATGTCTGCATTATACTGATACTGCTTCACGAAAGCCTCAGCCAAATCCCTCCAGCAACGGATGTGGGCTCTGTCCAGCCTCATATACCATTCCAGGGATGCCCTAGCTAGGCTGTCCTGGAAAAAGTACATAAGCAACTTTTCGTCATCGGAGTATGCAACCATTTTACGGAAATAGGCTTGCACATGGGTCTTCGGGCAAGAGTTGCCATTGTATTTGTCAAATATCGGGACCTTGAATTTCGGTGGCACTCTCACACCTGGGACCAGCCCCAAGTCAGCAACATCTACTCCTAGAGGATTATGTCCTTCCACTGCCTTCAACCTCTCTTCCAATCTTCTAAACATGGGGTCCACACCATGACCCATACCAAAGTCTTCCTGCAGCAGGGGGAACTGATCGTCCTGATCATCATGAACGGGCTGTTGACCGGAGGTGACATGTAGGATTGGGATATGCCCCGGTCCATTGGGTCCACCGTCTCTGGTTGAGCAGGGGGATTCCTCTGTATCATCTGCCTGAGTTCTTGTTTCCCTGAGCCACCCCTTGAACCACATCCATGAATTGATCCATGCGGATTTTCATCTCGGCGAACTCTGCCTGTAGGCTTTCCATTACTCTCTGTTGGTTTCTGCGGGTACCGTACCGGTGAATGCCTGGGTCAGTTATCCTGCTGATGGAACACCAAACAAACTGAGAACACTGTGGTGGTACCTGTTATGCAAGACATGTTAATGAATATGTAAATGCAATGACATGTTTATCAATTCCAAAGGTATTTTACCCCCTTGATTCCAGTCTCTCAATAGATAAACGATGTAAAAAAAAGACTAAGCCGTTGATGAGAACCAAGAAAATTCCGAATAGAATCAAGTAGAAGATATAAACCCCACAGAAATGGATAAACATGTGTGAATGATTATGAATGCAAAATAATGTGATGCAAAATGATGTGAATGCAGTGCAGTGGCATGGGAATCAGGATCGCTATATCTGCTTGAACATCTGTCAGGTTGCACTGTCTGGAGAGAAATTAAGAGCACACCAAACAAAGGTCATGGGATGGATCATGTTATCCTTAATATCAACCACCCATTTTGGTGGATTATGGTTTACACCTTATCAACACCCAAGTTTCATTGATATTAAGGATACTTGATCGGATCAACCATGAATCAAGGGTTTGTTGCAAGTCACGAGCATGGAGTTTAGGTTAAGAACCACCCAAAAGGAGTGTACTAAGGTTTAAACCTGCCAAACATGTTCTACAAAAGGTTCCCATAGTCATAATCCCATCTTTCGGATATTATCGGAGGAACGACTACTCGTATTCCAAAAATATTCTCAAGAGAGACTCTTATGAGTGTAGTATCGCGTAACAATCGTATCAAATCTTACACTTGAACGACTTTCGCACTACGTCCTACGAATAGGCCAAGATGGGTTTGGTAAACTAAGGTCCTCGGCTTCTAAGGTCTATATTGGAAAAAGTAATGTCTAACCACAACTTACTTGTGTGACATTATTGATCTCAACATGACCTCCACCAAGTGAATGGGCTTGCAAGTCAACTTGCTAAGGAATAACTCCACACAAGCCGACAAGACTATGCCATTCTCCTATCCTAAGTGCCCTCGAGTTCGGGTATAGAACTCATCTCACAAAGATCACCAAGCAGCCATAGCCAGCCAACAGATACAGCAATGATATGTACACAATGCAATAAGGTAAAGCAGGTAAATAAATAACTGTACAAAAGCATGAACACCCAATAAACAAACAAACTACAAAAACTAGGAGGGACTCGCTTAGGGAAACCGTGAATGTTTTCCCCAGCAGAGTCGCCAGTTGTCGCAACCTGAAAAATATAGTGTGCGAAAAAACAATCGGCGAAAGAAAATGACAGAAGAGTCGCCACCGTGCATTATTTATCCCAAAGGAGGGAAAGGAAACGCTCGAAGTAAACCTGAAAAGAGGAAAGGAAAAGACAAGGTCTCGTAACCAAATCTTGGGTTCGGGAGTCGGTTATGCGAAGGGAAGGTATTAGCACCCCTACGCATCCGTAGTACTCTACGGGATCCACTTTTGTAGATCTTGTCTAAAGGGTGTGAGTTTATCTTGTGTTGTTTACTAAAAAAGGGGTTAAATGCAAATGACTCACGCGGATGTCGCATCCACTGCATACGTATCTCATCTGAATATGAGAATCAGAGTCTTCGTAGCTCGGCTGACCTATGTGTTGGGGGGATGTGTGCTCGCTAAGACATCGCGTCTTATGCCTACGTATCTCATCTGGAATGAGAATCAGAGCAAGTCGTAGTTCGGCTAACTACGGGGTTATGGATTGGGTTTTGGACGAACGACGTCACTACGCAATCTACCGGATGCTCGACCTTTGGAGACTTACTCGCCTGTAGTAGAAGGAGTAAACGTGTTAGGAGAAGAAAAATCAATGAGTTGGTAGGGTTAGGGATGCTCATGCAAAAAGGGAAATCCTAGACGAAGGAACCTGCATAAAGTAAACACACAAAACATTGCCTCCTATCGAGGTCTTCCAGCTAAGAAAGCGGTAAAAATACGGGAAAATGTAAAAGTACCACACGGATAAAGATCCGAAGTAACAGTAATTAAAGGAACGATAAACCCTGAGATCCTTCCAAGCTAACATCATCAAAGAAAGTGGGTCAGTACAGGTAATCGGAATGAACCTCCAGGGGGTATCCCACAAATAAGGTGGGAAACCACGCAAGTTATCCCTGCAAAAGTCATGTGAGCCCTCACAGAACAAAACTCAACAAACAGGTTAGAGAAACAAGATAGGGTAACCAAGAGTTGCCCCCAAATCAAAGTGTAACCACATGAATCATGCCCTTTCAATTCACAAAAAGCTCACAAAAAGCAACCAATGGTAGGAGGCCTAAACCTCTTGTCAAACACATGCATCAAAAGGGTATCAAATTCACCCATAATACCTCATACATTCAGATGATTCAAATTAAGAGCATAAAATTATGGGAATAAGGCAAACCTGATTGGAGAGCTTGATTGAAATTGAGTTGCACCCGTGAGGTTTACAAAACAACCTTTAGGGTTTATGTGAGGCAGAGGTGATTCTGTGCAGTTGAGTTCCCTTCAGTCTCTAGAGGTTGCTCTGAACTCTGTTAGCTCTTCTCTCACTATCTTTTTCCTCCAGCCAGGGTAATAGGAATAGAATTGAAATTTTGTTTCACTGAAACTCTGAATTTATAACCTGATTTTTGTGGACCTATGGGCTCAAATGAGAGAGGTCCAAGTCCAAGATTTTTATTTTTATTTTTTTTATTTATTTATTTTTTATTTATTTATTTTTTATTTATTTATTATTATTTTATTTTTTATTTTTATTTTTCGTTTTTCGTTATTTTTATTTTTTTTCGTTTTTCATTTTTTTTCTTCGTTTTTTTCGTTTTTTTTTTATTATTATTTTTATTTTTTTTATTTTTTTCAAAACACGTGGGCTTCGCCTAGCGAGCATGACAGCTCATGAACAAACTTTTGCTCCTTCAAGATTAACGTTTTGACTGACGAATAGACCCCTGTTGGAAGTAACTCAAGTCTTTCCCTTGTGTTGACTAATCATCTAAATAGAGCCCACAAAGTGTCCTGGATGATGTTCAAGTTTCTTGGATCCGATTCCAGTTGCCATGATGAAATGCAAATGCTAAATGACCTAAAAATGAATGCATGCATGAGGTGTAAAGCGTATGCTTCCAGGAAAAATGAAGGGTAAATTTTGGGGTATTACACATGGCTGTTGGAACAAAGTGTGCACTGGCAGCGGGCACAGTAGAGGAGACAATCTCGGAGATAACTGTCCTCTGGGGAGGAGTTGAAGGTGTCGGAGAAGACTGGCTCTGGGCAGCCATGAATGACTCCATTAGGGCAGTCAATCTGGCCACTTCCTCTTTCAGCTCGCAGTTCTCTTGCTCTAAGTGATCCATCTGTCTTGAAATGTTGGCTCTAGTGTAGTACTGGTGAGTCAGCTTGTCTTCAAAATAAATGAAGGACACAGAGTTAGACCACAGGGCAAGGGACCGGAAACAAAACCTGCTTATGCATATGATGCATGCAATGCTTGTGCATATGATTTGTTTTTTATTTCAAAGGAACTTTAGAGTTTTATTTGCAAATTCTGGAAATATTAAGCATTTTATCACATATGGAAATATCTCATCAAATAATATCAGGGAAAAGAAGTGCAGCATCGTCAATCATATATAAGAGAAAA
Source organism: Lathyrus oleraceus (assembly GCF_024323335.1). NCBI lineage: Eukaryota > Viridiplantae > Streptophyta > Magnoliopsida > Fabales > Fabaceae > Lathyrus > Lathyrus oleraceus. The sequence goes on along the minus strand of NC_066580.1, from coordinate 397,369,228 downwards.
GGAAAATAATCATCCTATGGATCCCTAGAAACAATCATCCAAAGCTCGGGACACAGGAAGATAAGATGCGCGAAGCCTCTTCACCTCCCTCTCGTAGGCTGCCTCCATATCGGCCTTCTCTTTGGCGAGTCGATCATACCTCCTCTTCCAGAACTTAGAAGACTGAGGAAGTAGAGAAGTCCATACATCATCAGGGTCATCAATAACCCGATGCTCAAGAAACTCAATCAACGCATCCTTCTCCTTAATCTGCTGAAGCAATTCTTCACGTTCACGGATCCAGGCACGTGAACGGTCTTCGTCTCTCAACTCCTCTACTCCTTGATTAGGGAGGGTTGAAGGCCCAGCCATAATCATAGGTGTAGGTCTCGGATACTCGTAAGGCATGAGATACTCAGACGCCCTCTTCCTAACCCAAACAGTGTAAGGCTCCGAAGCGATGCAATTCTTAGGACCCAACTCTTTCCTTCCTTTCCTATGGATCTTGCGCCAAGCGCGGACCATCCTAGCTTTCAAACCTTGGGGATCTTTACCATTCTGAAAGAATACACCCTCTAACAGAATGTTATTGGGTTTATCCTTTAGGGGGAACCCAAGCTGTCGACGTGCCAAAACAGGATTGTAGTTAATCCCACCACATGTACCAAGAAGAGGTACATTGGAGAATTCGCCACAAGAGTCAATAATCTGCACACCATCATACACACGGTTATACCAAGAGATATCATCATTAGTGAGAGACATAAGTCTTGTGGACCACCGTAGACATTCCTTGTTCTCCTTGAAAGCGATCGTCTGAGGTAAGTGAGAAATAAACCACTTATACAACAGAGGCAAACAACACACAATGGCGCCACCACCCTTTGCATTCCTCATATGCAAAGAGAAGTAGGTATCGCCCAACAGAGTCGGAACGGGATTAAGAGTAGAGAAAATCCTAATAGTGTTCACATCCACAAACTTGTCGATGTTGGGGAATAATACTAGCCCATAGATGAGAAGTACAAATATGGCCTCAAAGGCGTCCTCACTCATGGCCTTCCCATACATAGTAGCTTGAGCAATGAGGAACTCAGAAGGGAGACCTTGAATTCCTCCTTTGGTAGTCATATGAGCACCAACCAGAGATTCATATATGTGTAACATGTCAGCTATCTCTTGAGAAGTGGGAACCCTTTCCAAGCCACTGAACGGCAACTGATCCAGAACAGGTATACCCACAAGATAAGCATACTCCTCAAGTGTAGGCAAAAGCTGAAAATCCGGAAACGTGAAGCAACGGTACAAAGGATCGTAAAACTGCACCAATACACTCATCAATCCTTCATCCACCTGAGTAGTCAGAAGAGGAAGAAGCTTCCCAAAACGAGCTTTGAAACCCAAGGGATCTAATACATAAGATGTTAAATTCCTTAACTCTTTCAAGTCTGGTTGTCTGAAACTGTACTTCTTTGTATTCCTTCTTTGTCTTTCCATGTCTGAAAATTTTGCAAATAGACCTCTTAAGTTCCTTGAAAATTTTCTTATTATTTTGATGATATGAATGCAAATGGGTGCATGAATGCATGAATGCAACAATCACACTCAAGGATCAAGCAAAGCACACCAAACAAAGGTCATGGGATGGATCATGTTATCCTTAATATCAACCATCCATTTTGGTGGATTATGGTTTACACCTTATCAACACCCAAGTTCCATTGATATTAAGGATTCATGAACGGATCAACCATGAATCAAGGGTTTGTTGCAAGTCACGAGCATGGAGTTTAGGTTAAGAACCACCCAAAGGGAGTGTATTAAGGTTTAAACCTGCCAAACATGTTCTACAAAAGGTTCCCATAGTCATCATCCCATCTTTCGGATATTATTGGAGAAACGATTACTCGTATTCTGGAAATATTCTCAAGAGAGACTCTTATGAGTGTAGTATCGCGTAACAATCGTATCAAATCTTACACTTGAACGACTTTCGCAGTACATCCTAAGAATAGGCCAAGATGGGTTTGGTAAACTAAGGTCCTTGGCTTCTAAGGTCTATATTGGAAAGAGTAATGTCTAACCACAACTTACTTGTGTGACATTATTGATCCCAACATGACCTCCACCAAGTGAATGGGCTTGCAAGTCAACTTGCTAAGGAATAACTCCACACAAGTCGACAAGACTATGCCATTCTCCTATCCTAAGTGCACTCGAGTTCGGGTATAGAACTCATCTCACAAAGATCACCAAGCATACAAGGAATTAATATTCAAGCAATTCAATCATTACATACAATACAGTAATCCCAAATTGCACAAAAAATATGTCACACAAAAAAATATACAATACAATAAAACAAATATGAAAAGTAGGCAAAACCCACTAAGCAAATTGTTTTCCCCAGCAGAGTCGCCACTTTATTGTAGCGGGGTATTCGTTACCATTAGAGATATTGACTAAATCCAAGGTAAATCATACAAGTCGAGTCACCACCGCACTTCTATTTATCCAAAGGAATGGTTAGAAAGCGAACAAAAACCTAAAAGTTTTATCGAATCAAAAACTAGTAAAAATGTCAGAGATCTGGGTAAGGGGGTTGGTTATGCAATGGGAAGGTGTTAGGCACCCAAAACATCCTAGGTACTCCTAGGGAGCCCTTTTCACATTTGTTGCAAAGGTTGTTGTTTTTGTGAAAATTTATTTGTGCAAACACGATTGAAGGAATGAGAAAAGCGTGTATGTTTATCTAATGTACTACTTACTAAAAGAAGAGTCAAAAGAAAATGACTCGCACGGACGTCGCATCCACTGCATACGTATCTCATCTGAATCTGAGAATCAGAGTCTTCGTAGCTCGGCTACCTATGGGTTAAAGAGGAGTATGCTCGCTAAGACATCGCGTCTTATGCCTACGTATCTCATCTGGGATGAAAATCAGAGCAAAACGTAGTTCGACCACCTATGGGGTAAGGGTTGTGTTTTGGGGTGAACGACGTTACTACGCAATCTACCGGATGCTCGACCTTTGAAGACTTACTCGCCTGTAGTAGAAGGAGATAACGTGTTCTTAGGAGAAGAAAAATCAATGAGTTGTTTGGGGTTTTAGGAACGCTCATGCAAAAGGGGTAATGAGGATAAGACCTCATAGCTCTTAACCCTGGACAGGGTGAGCTCATGACAAAAAGTGGGGGTTCAGAAAGGTGGAACCCTCTCCACTGACTGACCGGACAAAAGATCTGGGGGTTTTGTTCTGAAGCATCGACACGTAGTGTGATCTTAAAGAACGACGCACTGAATAACGGGGGATTGATTATTGATCCCTTTTATCCGTCAATTGCCTCTTCATGGAGGTCTTTAGGCAAAAAGTAGTAAAATGCGGGAAATATAAAGGGGGTTAAGAGATCTACCACACGGATAAAGATCCGAAGCAACAGCAAATAAAGGAATAAGAAATCCAGAGATCTCTCAAGCTAGCACCATCAAAGAAAGTGAGTCAGTACAGGTAATCGGAATAAACCTCCAGGTGGTCTCCCACAAATAAAGTGGAACACCAGGCAAGCCATCTCTGCAAGAGTCATGTGAGCCCTCACAAAAAAACTCAACAAACAGGTTAGAGAAACAAGATAGTGTAATCCAGAGTTGCCCCCAAATCAAAATGTAACCACATGAATCATGCCATTAAAATTCACAAAAAGCAACCAAGGGTAAGAGGCCTAAACCTCTTGTCAAACACATGCATCAAAAGGGTATCAAATTCACCCATAATACCTCATACATTCAGGGCATTCAAATTAAAAGCGTAGAGTAATGGGGATAAGGGCAAACCTGACTGGAGAGATCGAATAAAATTGAATTGCCCGGTTGGGTTTGCAAAGCAATCTGAGGGTTTATATGAGAGGGAATTGGTTCTTTGCCGATGAGTTCCCTTCAATCTCTGGAGGTTGCTCTGAACTCTGTTAGCTCTTTTCTCACTATCTTTTTCCCTGCCAGGGTAATAGGAATAGAATAGAATTTTGTTTCACTGAAACTCTGAATTTATAACCTGATTTTTGTGGACCTGTGGGCTCAAATGAGAGAGGCCCAAGTCCAAAATTTTTATATTTTATTTATTTATTTATTTTTATTTCGTTTTTTTTTTTTAAACACGTGGGCTTCGTCTAGCGAGCATGACAGCTCATGAACAAACTTTTGCTCCTTCAAGATTAACGTTTTGACTGACGAATAGACCCCATTTGAACCTGTTGGAAGTATCTCAAGCCATTCCCTTGTGTTGACTGATCTAAATAGAACCCACAAAGTGTCTTGGATGATACTCAAGCTTCAAACAAAAGATGTTAGTGACACATTTTTGTGCTTTTGGTTAGTAAACAAAAGTAAGAGAAACAATGATGTATAATTCAAGCATGCTTGGTGATCTCAAACCAATCACAAGGAGTCCCACCCAAAGGCAAAGGGAACCAAGATGCTAAAGATCCTTGAGGCAATGCAAATGCAATGTTATGATGCCATGAGGGATCTTAGGGTCAAAATTGGGGTCTTATACCCCTAAAGGTACGAGACGATGAAGATATTGAATACATGTTTGTTAGTCATGAACATTCAGGCTGCAACTGTATTGAGTTGTAATTACTCTTCAACCATGTATACCATCTCAGCAGTCACAAATAACCAGTCAGGATGAATCTGGTGAATTTGATCCACAATGGTCAGATGACGTCAACCCAGAAGCAGAAGCAGAAGTGGATGTCGTTGATAAAGAAGAAGAGAAGACCGAGATACAGGTTGATCACATGCTGAACAACAACATTGAAGATGATGATCAACCACCACCAATACCTCCTAGTCATGTCTACAATCTGCCTCAACATATGACAAATATGGATCTGCACGACGATGAAACATCCAACAGTGTTTTCTATAATCCGTATCCGAGATCAGAAGGCGAATTAAAGGTGGGAGACATGTTTCATACCAAAGAAGAATGTGTTCTAGCTATCAAAAAATTCCACATGAACAACTCTGCTGATTTTACAGTGAAACACACTGATTCTAGAAGGTATGTTATCGAATGTCGTAACATGCTTTGTAAGTTTCGTTTGGCTGCGTCTTACAAAAAGAAAAATGACTCTTGGGAGATCGCTTCAATAGACCCACCTCACAGTTGCATTGCAACTAACGTTGAACAAGATCACCGCAAACTAAGCGCAACGTTGATATGTCAAGACATTCTGCCGTTGGTTAATAAAGACCCATCCGTGAAGGTGAGTATAATTATATCCCATATCAGAATAACATATAATTATACTCCATCTTACAAGAAAGCCTAGATTGCGAGGACAAAGGTTGTTGAATAAGTTTTCGAAAACTGGGAGGATTCATACAAGGAATTGTCACGGTTTTTATGGGCACTAAAAACATATGTCCCAGGAACTGTGGCAATTATGGAGACATTGCCAACGATGATGCCAGACGGAACCTGTGCTACAGGTAATAGAATCTTTCACCGTCTCTTTTGGGCATTTGACCCGTGCATCAAAGATTTCGCATTCTGCAAACCTATTATTCAAATTGATGGCACTTGGTTATACGGCAAATACAAGGGTACTTTACTCATGGCGGTTGCACAAGACGGCAACAACAATGTCTTTCCCATTGCCTTTGCTCTTGTTGAAGGTGAAACGGCTGGTGGATGGGGTTTCTTTCTTTGACATCTCAGAACGCATGTGGCTCCACAAGCCAATCTCTGTTTGATTTCTGATAGACATGTTGCCATTGAGAGTGCCTACAACAACCATGACAACGAATGGCATGATCCTCCTTCTACCCATGTCTATTGCATCAGACACATTGCACAAAAATTCATGCGTGCTATAAAAGATAAGAATCTTCGCAAGAAGGTGGTGAATGTTGGGTATGCTCTAACTCAGCCGTCATTTCAATATTATCGTGATGAAATTATACTGTCTAATGAAGACGCAGGGAGATGGCTAAATAACATACCAGTAGAGCAGTGGACAAGGGCATTTGACGGAGGTTGTCGATGGGGCCACATGACAACAAACCTTGTGGAATGCATGAACGGAGTATTCAAAGGAATTCAAAATCTGCCGATAGCCGCCTTGATAAGATCGACCAATTATAAGTTGGCTTCTACGTTCGCAACCAGAGGTGAAAGATGGAGTGCGGTGTTAATGTCCGGGCAAGTATTCAGTGAGTGTTGCATGAAGGTCATGAAAGAGGAGAGCATCAAAGCTAGCACGATGTAACAGTCTTTGACTGTCATAGGCAAAATTTCAGCATCCAGGAAATAATGGATCACAACGAGGGGAGACCAAATTTAGCCTATGTTGTTAGACTAAACAGAAGTTGGTGCGATTGTGGAAAATTTCAGCCCTTCCGCATTCCTTGCTCCCATGTCATTGCAGCATGCGCTTATACTCGTCAAGACGCTTACAACCATTTATTTGATATGTACAAGATCGTCACCGTCATGAATGTATATAATCAAAGCTTCTCGGTACTACCAACGGAGGAATACTAGCCTCCATATGAAGGTGATATAGTTTGGCACAATGACGAGATGCGTAGAAAGAAAAAAGGAAGGCCAAACAACACACGTATCAGGACAGAGATGGATTCCACAGATAAAATGATAAGATTATGTAGTATCTGTCGTCAACCAGGACACAACAAGAACAACTGTCCCAATCGAGGAGCATCATCTGGGTCTTAAGCTTTTTTTAACATTGTATTTCTGTAACCTTCAATCATTATATATCATTAAGTTTTTGTTACAACGAGATTCACAATAAACATCAGTACAAAATAAGCTATCTGAAAACAAAAATATTTCTAACTGATTACAACAATCAAATTGATGTCATCTCTACCGAACATCATTTCCCTAGCATCCTTATCAGTCTTCATTCGCACCCAACCAAAGATACTGTCGAGTCTCTCAATACTTCTAATTTTTTCCCCTTCTGGTATTTTCCCATCTAACCAACAAACCAGCTCCTTCTTCAATTGATCGAACGTAGTGATGTTCCAGAACAGCATCAGCATCTGAGGTTTGTCTCTCGCATAAATCCCCTTTCCGTATCGACGACGAACACCGAACATGATTGCCAAATGATTAATTGAGATGTGGAATAATGACTCACACAACGCATCTATTTATAACACAAAAATTGCATTTTACACTGAGGCTCCAATTGAATTGGCGCCTCCTCTTAAGTCCTACACAGGGGCGTCAATCCAATTAGCTAGGGCACCTGCCCTAGCCAATCCAATTGGCGTCTCCATTCAATTTTTAAGAGGAGTCTCCAATTCAATTGGCGACTCCTCCTAAATGTGGGGTAGTTTGGGAATTTTTTTGAAACCAGAAGTATTTTAGGAATTTCCTTAAAAAAATGAGTTATTTTTATAAAAATTTCAGTAATGTTTGCCTAAATTGTAAGATAAAATTGAATAATAAAATAAAATATTATTATGTTAGGTAAATTGCGAGACTTTATATGAATTATTATTTCAAAATAATATGACATGGTAAGAGCCACAAAATAATTCAAATAGCTTGTAATATTAAAGGTGCTCTAAATAACATAATTGAAGATGAATTTTAAAAAAAGATGTTTTAGAGTTGAGGAACAATTTACATTGCTCCTACTCTCATTTACTAAACCCAATATTTTAGTTGCAAATGTCGTTATCAAAATCCATATATTTTAATCTTACGAACAATAATTATAAATTCGAACATGCAGAGATACAAAAGTGTAACTGTAAGGTTACACCCATAGTATACAAGTAATTAAATATAAGTCATAATTTTATTATATAATTCAATCAACTCTCCCATTGCTTATTAGTATTTACACAAATACGTCAATGGTAGAGATCTCATATCACAGACATAGCAATCAAACATGCTTCACGCAGCAGCAATCAAACATGCTTCATTCATGTGGTGTCCTTCCTCGTTCAAATGCTCATCAAGCCACACTTACTGCCCAAGAGATCACCACCACATCCACTACTCTTCTTCATGCTGTCAATTTCATACCCTCCCCGCTCCCCACCATATTTCCACACCCTCCTCCACAACCTCCACCACAACCACCACTCTCCAATATATTTCCACACCCTCCTCCACAGCCTCCACCACAACCACCACTCTCCACTATATTTCCACACCCTCCTCCACAACCTCCACCACAACCACCACTCTCCAATATATTTCCACACCCTCCTCCACATCCTCCACCACAGCCACCACTCTTGATCATATTTCCACATCCTCCACCACAGCCACTGCCACAGCCACCACTCTTGATCATATTTCCACATCCTCCACCACAGCCACTTCCACAGCCACCACTCTTGATCATATTTCCACATCCTCCACCACAGCCACTTCCACAGCCACCACTCTTGATCATATTTCCACATCCTCCACCACAGCCACTTCCACAGCCACCACTCTTGATCATATTTCCACATCCTCCACCACAGCCACTTCCACAGCCACCACTCTTGATCATATTTCCACATCCTCCACCACAGCCACTTCCACAGCCACCACTATTCACTGCATTCCCACAGCCACTGCCACAGCCACTACCACACCCTCCACTTGAGACTACAAACTTTTTTGTCATCCCTGCATCTCCCCTGCACACTCCACTGCTTAACTGCACTCCATTCAAGGCATTTCTTTTAATTTCCTCATCTGTGTCATTCACATTTAAATCTTTACTTTTGGAAATGATGGCTTCATAACCATCCTCTTTCACAGTATCAGAAGCAATAAAAGTCAATATGACTCCGGGCAACACCATCCACTTTTCCTTTGCCTGTTAAATTTTAGAAAGAAAAACAGAAGTACGGGAGAGAAAATACATAAGTTAATATTACGATAAATGCATGCCTTAAAAAGAAAATGTTTAATATAGCAATTGTAAATTGTAACTAGCAAGAGAGTAAGGTACCCAAACAAGTTTAGATTTCAAGTCCAGCAATGCTACAGCTTTTCCATAAGGATCTTCTATGGAGAATTCAACTGCGGTTAAAAAGTCCATTTCATTTCCTTGTTTCACATGATATCTCAGTTCATATTCTCCCTTCCTCCCGGGATAAAATTTCATCTGTGTAAAAAATCAAATGAATTTAATTAATGTTCGATAATCATACCAGCCCAATTCTTCTCATGTTCAGTTTTATTTTTAACTTGGTATCTCATGTTTATCTTTACAAATTTTATGTCCAAGGCAGATAATGAGTTCCATGCTCCGATCACATAGACACACTACATGAATTTCTCACTCTTAGTACCTTTTGCAAATAGAATAACAATTTTGAAACTTTAAGAGAATTGCCTAAGAAGCAATGGAAATACATGCAAAGCAAGACAGTAAGAAAACTAATGTATACTAGTGTATATCAAATCATAACCAATCTCAATGATCTAAAATATGCACTATGTAGCTTTCATCTGGGCAAATTATCATAATGAAATAAAAGAAAAACTGGTATATGAAAATTTGATGCATCTGATTAAAAATTAAGACCAAAGACATCAAATTTTCAAATACTATTTTTGCTTATATTTCATTAGGAGCACACTGTTGCAGACAAAAATAAACCAAGCCTGCATTTGAGTTTAATTGTCTCTCCACATTGTATCAAAGAGGTTCTAATTATCATGCCAATCATGGTTATCAAATCGTGAATCTGATGACCTATTTTTTGAATAGTAATTAAATCTTATAACGAATCATAAGATGCATTACCAATAAAAACATGACACCTTTAAGTAAAAAGAAGTAACATGGGAAAATTCTAAGCTATATATAATATATGAACCTCGAAATAATTTCAAATTCAAGTCATGAACCAAAAAACAAAAAAGTGAACGGCTATTCAATGTTGATGAGAAAAAGTGGTTGGCTACACTAGTCATTTGATTTGTGAATACATTGAATGAACAAGAATCAAAATCCAACAAATATCATGGCATGACAAGATGATTTTAGAACAGGATAATAAATGCTTACTGTCTTGGTGCCTTTAAGCTCAAAGATATGGCCATCATTCTTGCTTTTGGATGGAAGGTGTAACAACCAATGGTTGCCCATAAAACTCCACCCATTTTCCATACACTCAGCAAGAGTGCGGGTTTCACCTGACTCCAAGAGGCCAACAACCTCCTTTCCAAGGTTTTCTATGTTCTTTACAGTTTTAATATCCCTGGAATGTAATCAAATATATGAAAATCAATCACGAGATTCTCCATATAGAAAGATAGCGCCATAGTGACAGTCAAAATTGGCTTTCTTTATTCAAAAAGTTGGCTTTCAGTATACACATTTACAAGCACTTCAATGGATCAACACAATTGAATATCTTGGAATTGGATTAAAGCTAGCACTGGGTGGTTTAGAGATTATTCAAATGCAATGACACAAAACATATCACATGTGAAGCATTAACTTACATGCACAAGTCTTTGAATGACAAGAAAAAGACCTCATAACTCATACACAACATAAGAAAATGATCTACCTCATTTGCAGGCTGATGATTCTGGTGCCATTTTCATCTGTGACATGAGTCCAGCTCTTGGCATGTTGATGCTTAACTGGAAGGTTAAAGAAACATGTATTTTTGGACACTGGACGAGATTGAGTCAATTGGAGCGTATATGGGGCAGGAACTGGAACAGTAAATGAGATGGCTACTCGTAACAGGATTGGCTTTGTGCTAATAGTACCAGAGCTTGGCACCAACTCCAACCATTTCTCAATGGAGAGCTTTGAAACTGGATTAAGATAGTCTTGCATAGAGAATGCAGCAGAACCCAGTGTCTTTGGTGATCTTCTTAATGATAACTTTGAAGAAGAATGGGACATGAGTTCAAAAAGAAGCTCTCCAGTAGGTTCACATTGGAAAGATGCAACATTTTTCTCTCTAGATTCTGACAAAATACTGAGTCTCCTTTTAGCATCAAAGAAAGCATCAGGCTGTGATTTAGAAAATAAAACAAAGAAACTTCCTTCCAGTCCATCTGGTAAGTTCTTAACATCAACAAACTCCAAGAAAACCTAGAAAAGGATTCCAAAGGAAATTACTTATAGTTATACTCTTGTACATAAACAGAAGCTGTTTTAATTATAGTTATTCAGTATATAGAAGGATCAATTTTTGTAGCATCACATAGGCAAGTCCACTAAACTAATAGTCCCCTCTATGCAGGACAACAAATGTTTAACATGTCTAGCTTGTTGTAAGTGAAATCCTAACCTTGGTTAGATCCTTAGAAGAAGAAAACCTTCCAACAATCCATTACTCAAACAGCTTATGTATCCGTGTTACAATGAAAGGTTTTGCAAGTTACTGAACTATTCTAGGAATCTGTAAGGATACATTGCTCTACCATAGATCCATTTAAATAACTTAGTTATACAAACTTCTTCTGATATGTGTCATACACTAATATTTGTATATTCATGTACATTATCAATAAATGATGCATAACATTTTATACATGGATGCGCATTATTAAGGACTAGAGACTAAAACATGTAAATATGGCAAAGAAATACTAGTACCTCTACAACATTCCGGTCTTGTATGAAATTTTCAAGTGGCTTCTCGTTGGAAGAAACAGCCTTTTTACAGATCTTGGTAGATGAAAAAGGGCTAGTTGTGATAGGAGATGGTGCATTACCCTTATACATTGCTCCAGCCTTCCAATATCTTGTACCAAACGTGTCTTCCCACTGTTTGGTGGTTCCAGAAAATCCAACATCCAGTTTCTTTCCTTTAGTTCTGTCTGAGTCAGTATCATCATGTTCCAATACTTTTCCAAGTGCCTCAATGAGGTCTTTACTATAATAAACTGGATTTAACTGATGAGAGTGCCACATTAGGTCGATATCGTATGTTGGAACACAAAAGCGGTTTATACCCTTCTCCTTGTTTCTCTTGATAAGATACAGAAAGCCTTTATATCTGGCCTCAGCTTCCTTGATAAATAGGTCACTTTTTATGTAGGGTCTTGATACCTATCAGAAGGATGAGCAAAATAAAATCCATTTAGAATACACAGCATTATGTACTATCCTAGCTGTGAACCCAAAAAAAAATCCACTAGTAAAATCCAACAGACTAACAACTGAACAGTGCATCCATACATCAAAATGTATTAAATTAAAGTTTTCTGAAGATGCTGTCATACAAAATAAAATTAAGGATGTTCTCAATACTTCAAACTGTTTCCAAAACAAGGCAACCAAAGATATATCTAATTCGGTGTTGTGAATTGTGGATCACGAAAAAAATATCAATTCGAGAAAATTCCACTATACTACAATGCTATAACACCGCTATAGCCGCAATGTGATTTGTGAGAACATTTTGCATGCGATGACATTATAGCGCTGCTATAGTTTCTATATGACAACACTGATCTAATCACAAATTGATAGTACCTGGTAAAAGAATGGGATCTGCCTCTTAACAGCTGAAATCAGATCATATTTAGTGTACTTTGGAAGACTATCGATCCTTTTAGAGATATCCTCCGGAATAAGACTAATCAAATCAGAATTGTAGGGCTCATCAGGATACAACTTGTTCCAGATTTCTTCAGTTTGACTGCCAGAAATTCCTTGAACAGTAGAGACAACATCAAAGCTATCAAGTACATGTCCATAAAGCTCTTCACAGTCATGTCTGTACCTTACCTGTGCAAAAAACGGAAACAAATAAAACTACTATCAACTCAACCCGTCATCAAACAAACAGAAATGAATAAATAAGAAACAATGACTATTATTCTCTGGACTAAATCGTACCGGGTTGAGCCTGTGACAGTGCCAGATCCATTCACAGTCGAGAGGAACTACCAAAGGACCTTCAAAAATCCGAGATTCGGAATGCTTGGCAAGCAAGGGAAGCCAACAAGCATTGTACCTAATCATATACAGTTTCCATAGTTGTAAAATCAGCATGAATAACAAAGTGGTTGAATTCCTTCTATATATTGTTATAGATCCAATCAATGCGTAAACACATAAACATACTGGAGGAATATTACCTATAGATAGCTCTATCAAGCGCAGGACCATCATAGAGATGACGATTTCTATCAACAGCAGCAAGAAATTCAAGCTGCTTTTTAGCAACATCAACAAGGTCAACACTTATAGCAATCTTTTGCGCTTCATTCCATTCAGCCACATGCTGTGATGATTCCATCTCTCACACACACACAGTTTAACCTGATAAACAATCTACAATATTCAAAAACCATTATTTACACATATTAGTCTCAAATTCATCAAATTTCCGATTCGAAAATTCATCAGTTACAAAAAATAAGCGATTGTGAATTTGCGAATAAGCGATTGTATTTGCATGAGTACGAAACGAAGAAGAAAAATTGAAACTGAACGAACCTTCAAGGAGAAGCTGTATTTCAAAGAGCTTATGTTTTATTTTTCAGTGATATTGCATTGCAAAATGCCATCGCTACGTTATTAAATAGTACTAAACCAAGTCCACACGGTTACGTCACAGTTTTTACCAATCCCTTGTTTTCTCTTTTAGTTTTCCAATCTTTTCCTTAAATTCTGTGTGGTTATTTTTTTAAAAATAAATTATTTGATTGAGTAAACTATTAAATTTATTGAAAAATGGCTAAAATTGCTATTATCGATGTATAAAAAATAAAAATAAAAACTTGTACTGCAATATAGACCAGTACTAATATGCTCTTCAGAGCAGTACAACTAACTGCTCTTACTCTTATCCAAAACAAGCATGTCAGCTTTTCTGTTTTATGTGAGTTAGATAAAGAAATTTTTTCAATAATTTAAGAAAATATAGATTAACTTGTAAAATAAGATAAATATCAATAATAATTTTTTTACAATTGAAAGAAAAAAATAAAAAATTATTTAAAAAGTAAAGTGTCGTTAGCATCGATTAGCAGAAGAATAATGATTTCTAAGAAGGTTTTGTGAAAGATCGATGTGATGTATTATTATCAATCTCATGTTAAACTAGATAATGAACACAAATCCCTTTTATAAGAATTTGTTTGGATAATTCAAAACTAATGAATTGGAGCGAAGCGGAACGGAATAGAATGGAATAGAGTGGAATATAAACTTTATTCTACTGTTTGGATATTTTATGACGGAGCAGAATTAATATTTTATTCCACTATTTCGAAATTGGACGGAGCAGGACATATTATAACATTTTGTATTTCATGTTTACCCTTTACTTCAAAAGTATTAATAGAGTTAATGAAATTGAAAATTTGGAGGACAAAATTGTAATTGTGTTACTAATTTATTTATTTCCATTTAATACACCTTAATCTGGGTGGAATGAAAAATAGACTAATATAATGGTATTTGATGGAATCATTCCATTACATTCCATTTCATTTCACTCCATTCATTTTTACAAAGTCATACAACGAAACATGATACCATTTCACTTCATTCCATCCATTTTCATCCATCCAAACAGACCCTAAGAATATGAAATATTTAAACTTTCCACTTTCTAGTAAGAAACTCTTTAATGTTCTGAAGAATTGTGTCATAGTGATGTTAAACATTAACACACTTTGAGATAAGTTTGATAGCAGAGTTAGAGTCAGCATAACACATCAGGTCTTTAATGTCAAGTTCTCAGGTCATACGCAAACCATGATATACTGTCATCAACTCAGTGTGAAAGATGTTGGAATAACCAATATTATTCGCAAAATAGTGAACCCAAGTACCATCAGCATTTTGAATTAATCCACCAAAACCCGAGATGTCGGAATTATCGAGGCTACTTCCATTAACCACTAGTAGAAAAAGCACATTTAACCTGGAACATAAAATGCATTTAACCTCGGCTACAGGTAACGAAGGGCGTGATGAAAAGTGAAAATTTTACCTCTCGATTTTTAAAAAATCGACGAGTATGCGAGAAGGTCATGAGTTCGATACCCAGGGAGACCTTTTTGGAATTCTAAAATGGCGAAAAATACATATCCCTTCGGTTTTATAATTTCGCCGACAGATATACTATATTTTCACATCGGCTATCTCATAACATCGATGAGTAAAACAATTTTTGAGTTTATTAAATCTAATGTGGATCGCTCATTTCACTAAACTCTATATTGAACATGTAACTTCTAAAAATTGGTTAGAAAAATAATTATAAGAATAATTGTGTTATATTTGAAAAACAACTTACATTAATTATGATTTTGAAGCATTCTGCAACTCATCATTCTTCTCACGTTGTTTTTGAAGGAGAATGGCGATCCAAAACGCAACGGAAATTAAAATTTTCCCCTTTAGTGATCCTTACGAATGAGCATGATCAATGATAGAAATCATTACCTCTCGTGGTGATTGAAACTTTTGATGCAGATCTAAGGAGTGATCACAAACATTGAATGATGACAACGCATCTACTCAATCCACATGAACGGATTCCTTCAGCCTCAGTGCTAGCTGCTACGAATGAAGGCTTTGAGAGAGAGAGAGAGAGAGAGAGAGAGACGAAATTTCATCTAATGAAACGCTTTTGTACAAGGGTTCTATTTATAGAACCACTTGTGTGGACTGCAAGCTAAAAAGACCATTTAAGTGTATGTGACCCATATCTTATGGTATACCAAAAAATTACTTAAGCGTGTGGTACCTTACCACATCTCGTATTTTACTTAAGTGCGTCGTACCTTACGATGTTCCACAATTAACTTAAATTCACTGTACCTTATGATGTTCCTTATTTACTCTATCTCTCATTAATCCGTCATTTTATGTGTGACCCTGTAGGTTTTCGCGACATTGACAATTATATTAAATCACGTATTTAACATAATAAACAGTGAACGGTATCTAGCAACACATCACTGCTATCCAAGGAACGAAAATGTCATGTGATCTGACAAATCCTTTTTTGTGATAATACTTGTTTGTAGAATTACCCTTTTCCCTTATGTCTATATTGAACACAATGCATAGACTGTGTCATTCTTGTCCAGTTCAATATTGGACCCTTAGACATTTATCCTGTTGCGCGGAATGAGCAAATTTCATCTAAGTCACTTATGTCCCTCAGCATGCTTCGTGGAGTATCCATCAACTGTCTTTATGGTCATCCAGTTACGGACAATGTTTGATCAGAAATAAAACATTCAACTTTACATCTAGGGTCCATAGTGGTTTCAGGTCGAAGGGTGATATACACCATTATCACCATTAGAATAACTTATGACATTTTGCATAACATTTTATATAGTATCCTCATAGCGGGTCAATCCAGTATAAATATTACTCCTAATATTCATACATATGTTTAAGACTTGATAACTCATTATCCATGATCCATGAGATGTGATCATCAGTCTATATACATAATAGTCTTAATGCTTTAATGTTATTCCACTTCACAACAAAGCTCGACGGATACTTTAAGAATAGTGTCCTTATGTTTAATGGGATCTCATGATTAAGTCACACTTGATACATTAAATGGATTAGCTACTCTATGGACTTTATTAAACAAACATAATAAAGAAAAAAGTCTTTTTATTATTAATAAATAATTTGATACAAATATCAAAAGTATTGGCCTCTAGGGTTTACATCAACAGTTTTATGGTTAAAATTTCTTCAATGTTTTAAGTTCTTTATTCAACACTTTCTTTTCTACTAATTCATTCTTGAAAGCATAAAATTTGATGCTTTGAAAAATGAACAAATATGGAAGAAAGTTGAACAAAAACTAGAAGTATTGGAGAGGTTTTAACAATAAAACAACGTGAGATGAATGATGAGTTGCAGGATGCTATAAAATCATTAATCACTGTAAGATAAGTTTCAGATACAACATAATTTTGCATATGATTATTACCAAAATTAATTTACTAGGTTATATGTTCAAAGAGGGGTTAGTGAAACAAACAATCGGCATTAGATATAATAAACTCTACTAGATAGAACAAGATGAGAGTTGCACAAAGAATCATAAAAAATATAATCTCAATATCAATATCAACAACAAAAACAACAAGAAAACAACAATAACAAGAACATCAAACACAACATTAAGAACAACAACGTCAATAAAAAAAACAATATCAATAACAAAAACGTCAATAAACAACCTCTAAGATTTAGGGTCTCAACAACATCGACAAAAATAACATCAATAACAACAACAAAAACTCTAGGATTTCGGATCTCAACAACAACAACAACAACAACAACAATAATAACAACAACAACAACAATATGACAAAAATATTAGTAGTGATGTTTGATGTACCATATCTCTGAAGAAGAAGTAAAAGAAAATGATTTAGATCTCTGAAAAAGAAAAGAGAGTCCTAAACACATAACATCTTTGTATTGAAGACGATATGTGTTTATAGCTCTCGTTTTTTAGCGCTATTTGTTAGTGTAACACCCCAAAATTTGCCCTCCTCATTCATGCATTCATTTAGCATTTCATATTGCATTTCATCATGTCAATCAGAATTAGATCCAAGAAACTTTTAAAAAAAAAACGAAAATAATAATAATAATAATTTTTTACAAAAATAAATAAATAAATAAAAATAATATTAAAAAAATAAATAAAATATAATAGAAAAAACTTGGACTTGGACCTCTCTCATTTGAGCCCACAAAGCCATGAAAATCAGGTTATAAAAGAGGGAGATCAGACAGAAAAAGGAAGAGAAGCAAAATACTCTGAGGTTTCCTTGGAACAAAACCCTGTACAAAACCTGAAGAGAAACTTGACAGAGAACTCAGAGCAACCCCCAGGCAGCTCTGAAAAAATTCAATTTGACTCACACACTTTCATCTCACGCAAACCCTAACATTGCCTTGCAAACCCAGCCGTGCCATTTGATTTCAACCGGTCTCTCCCATCAGGTTTGCCTCATTCCCATAATTTTATGCTCTTAATTTGGATCATCTGAATGTATGAGGTATGATGGATGAATTTCATTATGTTTTTGCCCACGGGTTTAATTATGCATGAATGGGTGAAACCTATGCCTTGAATGTTTAATCACATGATTTCTGAAATGTATGCCACAGGGTTTGAGGTTTCTGAAACCATACTGTTGTCCATGAAAAAAATGCTTATCGTGTTTCACTAACCCTTTTGTTGAGTTTTTGTGAGGGCTCACAGACTCTTGCAGAGATGGTTTGCGTGGTTTTCCCACTTTATTTGTGGGATACCCCCTGGAGGTTCCTTCCGATTACCTGTACTAACTCACCTTTCTTTGATGACATTAGCTTGGGAGATCCCTGGGTTTCTTACTCCTTTAATTGCTGTTACTTCGGATCTTTATCCGTGTGGTACTTTTACCTCTTTTCCGCATTTTATCGCTTTCTTAGCTGGAAGACCTCGATAGGAGGCATTTGTTTTCTTTTGTTTATTTACTTCTGAGCCCCTTGTTGGCACATTTACTTTATACATGTTTGTTTTGTATGTGTTCGTATCCATGCAGGTAGCGCGGTTCCTTCGTCAAGGACTGCCTTTTTGCCCTTGAGCATCCCAAACCCTAAAACCCAAAGCAACACGTTAACTCCTTCTACTACAGGCGAGTAAGTCTCCAAAGGTCGAGCATCCGGTAGATTGCGTAGTGACGTCGTTCGTCCAAAACCCACTCCATAACCCTGTAGTTAGCCGAACTACGACTTGTTCTGATTCTCATTCTAGATGAGATACGTAGGCATAAGACGCGATGTCTTAGCGAGCACACATCCCCCCAACCCATAGGTCAGCCGAACTACGAAGACTCTGATTCTCATATTCAGATGAGATACGTATGCAGCGGATGCGACATCCGCGCGAGTCATTTTCATTTAACCATTTTTTTGGTAAACAACACAAGATAAACTCACACCCTTTAGACAAGAACTAGAAAAGTGGATCCCGTAGAGTACTACGGATGCGTAGGGGTGCTAATACCTTCCCTTCGCATAACCGACTCCCGAACCCAAGATTTGATTGCGAGACCCCGTCTTGTCCTTTCCTTTTTCAGGTTTACTTCGAGCGTTTCCTTTCCCTCCTTTGGGATGAATAACGCACGGTGGCGACTCTTCTGTCATTTTCTTTCGCCGGTTGTTTTTTCGCGCACTGTATTTTTCAGGTTGCGACAGCTGGCGACTCTGCTGGGGATTGAAAGAAGTTGACCTCTTGCTGGTCCATCTTCCCTAAGCGAGTCCCTCCTAGCTTGTGTGATTTCTTGTTTATTGGGTGTTCATGCTTTTGTACCTTTATTTGCTTACCTGCTTGCATGCATCTGTTGTATCTGTTGGATCTGTTTGTTTGTTTGTTGGGATGGGGTGTTCTATGAGAGATAAGCCCATTACCCAGGCTTGAGTGTACACACAGGTTTTAGAGTGGATAATCATGAGGCTTGCGTGGCGTGTTGCTACGTTAAGTCGTTCGTGAAGAACCACACCCAGACGAGGTTTCTTTTGGATATATTATGTCTTACGGGTGTTCCGTAACGGCAGGATGTTCCTCTAGAAATCGTCGACTCTGGTGACCATTTCCCGAGAACTCAGTCGAGGCCTCTCCTCCGAGACGTGATTATGTTAGCTCTGGTGGGCGCATTCTCGCTGCTCAATCCGAGGATCCCGAGACTGGGAACTTGCTATTAGGATGTCCTGTTGAGGGGAGTCAATGGAGGTCTTTTGTCCCGTAATAATACCAAACCTTCAGTGGTAAACGTATTATTCGCGACTGAAGGGCTGAAGCTGACGAACTTCTGTTCTTAGAACCTACCAGTGAGGGGCGGGCTAAATTCAGGAAACCTTAACCTCCAACCAACCCGGTTTTCTGGAGCAGAGTTTTGGTCTTGTATTATATTCCTCAGTGAATTTCTCTCCAGGCAGTGCAACCTGACAGATGTTCAAGCGGATCCATCAATTCTGATTGACATGCCTTTGCATTGCATAACATCATCTGCATATTTGCATCCAACATCTCATGCTTATTCATTTGCAGGGTATTCCCTTTCAAAACGGGGGTGCCTTAAAACTGAACAAGCAGTGCATCGCATACCATGCATATTAACCCTTGTCTGTTTTGCAGGTGTCACCGCAGTGTCTAATATTTGTTCCCTGTATCAGGGAGTTATTGGTCCCAAGCGAGTCCACAGGTACTCGACAAAGGAAAATCGTCCACAGCTAGCGATGGACCAAGTACAGAAAGAGCTGGCTGATATGCGTGAAAGGATGGATCAGTTCATGACATTGATGACTAGTATGGCAGAAGGCCAGGAAAAGCTGAGGGAATTGGTTGAGCAACCGAGACCCGATCCGGAGGTGGAGATACCAAATTCTGAGGGAAACCCTGGTAACCCTGGGAACGCTGATAACCCTGTGAACACTGGTAACGCGGGTAACGCAAATGCTGATGGAAACCCGGGTAATGTTGGCAACACAGGGAATGTTGGAAATGGTATTGGCGGAAGGTACAATGTGAATCAAGGAATTCGGATTAACGGGCGCCCCGTTACTGAAGATTATCAGTATGATCAATTTTCTTTGCACGACGAGGCCCTCGAGACCACTCGCCGTATGGATGAGCTTGCTGAGAAGCTCAAATCTTTGGAGTCTCAAAATTCCTTAGGCTTTGATGTCACAAATCTTGGTCTGGTTCAGGGTGTAAGGATTCCTCACAAGTTCAAACCCCCTACTTTTGAGAAATACAACGGGGCTTCTTGCCCACGCACTCATCTCCAATCTTATCTGGGAAGGTTGGGAGCCCACACGGAAGATGAAAAGCTGTGGATGTACTATTTTAAAGACAGTCTAACTGGAGCTTCTCGTGAATGGTATTCTCATTTGTCTCGTACTACCATCAAGAGCTGGAAAGACTTGGCAGAGGCTTTTGTCAAGCAATATCAATACAACTTGGACATGGCTCCAAATCGGACCTTGTTGCAAGGTATGTCTCAGACTGCCAAGGAAACCTTTAGAGAGTATGCTCAGCGTTGGAGACAGATTGTTGCGTCCGTCCAACCCCCTATGTCTGAAAGGGAGATGGCGGACATGTTCATGAACACTCTTCAAGGCAATTATATTGAGAGATTGGTTGCTTGCCCGTCAATCAGCTTTGCAGAGATAGTAATTGCTGGAGAAAGAATCGAGAGTCTGTTGAAGATGGGCCGAATTCAAGACAATAATGCTTCCAACTCATCAGGTCCCAAGAGACCGTTTGCTGGTAACGGTCAGCGAAGAAAAGAAGGCGAGGCAAGCGTTATGTATGCCGGCAGAGGCAGGGGTAGAGGACGCCCTAATTATTATCAAGATCAAGTGGCCGCAGTCACTATTCCAACACCTGTTCCTCAACCGCAATATCATCTGCAACAACAACCCAGGTACAACAATCAACAACAAGGAGGTAATCCGGGTCAACAGAGACACTATCAACAACGTCCAAGGCAGACGGACCGGGTCATCGAGCCAATCCCAATGCCTTATTCAGTATTACTTCCCAAGTTGATTGACATGAATCTGGTTACATTGAGAACTCTGGCCCCACCAATCGATCCCAATAATTTGCCTAGAGGTTATGATGTCAACGCCAGATGTGCTTTTCACTCCAACGCACCTGGCCATACTACAGATAATTGCAAGGCTCTCTAGTTAAAGGTACAAGATTTGAGAGATGCCCAGGCTATCAATTTTGCTCCGGTGCCTAATGTTATCCAGAACCCGATGTCGGCTCACGGCGGGCAGAGGATTAATGTTCTTGATAGTGGGGGAAACTTTGAATTTGGTTTCTGATGTGACTAAGGTGAAGACTTCGCTATCGGTGGTTAAAGACCGACTTTTGAAAGGACAGATTTTCCCGGGCTGTGGGGAAGAATGCAGAAATTGTCAAGCTGCCGAAAACGGATGTGACAGTTTGAGAAGGGGTATTCAGCAACTGATAGATGAAGGTTATCTTCAGTTCGATCAGGCCCGTCCAGTGAAGAATGATGTATCGACGGTGACGTTTTATTTCACTCCTAAAGAAATATATGTTCCCGAGAGACTCGCTCCGACAACAATATATTTCCCAGAAAGTACAGAACCAGCAGCGGTGAACATCGAAAGTTCAGCACCAGTTGCAATTTACTCTGACAGCCCTCAACCGACTTTGGTTGGTCCGATTACCATCACCATACCAGGACCCGTTCCGTATGAGAAAGACAGTGCTATCCCGTGGCACTATGGGGCTGATATCTACTGCCAGGGGCAGAAAGTTAACGAAGAAGACATTGACATTGGTAGCTCCGCTGTAGACAATGTTGGAGGGGTTGGTGGCTTCACTCGCAGTGGACGGCTATTTGCACCATCAACATTACGCGCGAATACTGAAGCCGAGGCAGCTGCCAAGGCTAAAGGGAAAAAGATGGCCGTCGAAGAGGTTACTACTGAGGAAGATCCTCCTAAGACCGCATTCGAGAAGGAAGTGGATGAGTTTATGAGGATTATCAAGAAAAGTGACTACAAGGTAGTCGACCAGCTAAATCAGACACCCTCAAAGATCTCCATTCTCTCACTATTGTTGTGCTCTGAGGCGCACAGAGCAGCCTTGTTGAAAGTACTTAATATGGCATATGTTCCACCGGAGATAATTGTTAACCAGCTGGAGTCGGTAGTTTCCAATGTAAACGCTAGCCGGGGGCTAGGTTTCACCGATAATGACCTGACATCTGAGGGCAGGAATCACAACAAAGCCTTGCATATCACAATGGAGTGCAAAGGGGTGGTGCTTTCCCATGTTTTGGTTGATACAGGCTCTTCTCTTAATGTTCTTCCAAAGAAAGCCTTAACGAAGTTGGATTGCGATGACACCATCCTGAGGCCAAGTAACTTAGTTGTGAGGGCTTTTGATGGCTCTAAGAGAGCTGTCTTTGGCGAAGTTGAGTTGCCAGTTAAGATTGGACCGCAGGTGTTCAAGAGCACCTTTTATGTGATGGATATCCAGCCTACCTACAGTTGTCTGCTAGGTCGGCCTTGTATTCATGTTGCCGGTGCTGTTACTTCTACCCTCCACCAGAAGCTCAAATATGAACTAGAAGGTCAGGCCGTCACTGTCTGTGGTGAAGAGGATATTTTTGTTAGCCACCTGTCTACATTTAAGTATGTAGAGATGGACGGCGAGATGCACGAGATGCTGTGTCAGGGCTTCGAAGCCATAAACATCAATGAGGTCGCGCCCGAAGCTGTCTTTTCACCTGAGTTTGAGAAGGTCGGGACTTCTATCTCTTCATACAAGCAAGCTGTCGAAGTGGTTAAAGCTGGTAATGCCCAAGGTTGGGGCAAATTTGTGGAGCCAGTCATCAAAGAAGAGAAGTTTGGATTGGGGTATGCTCCGGGATCTCAGAAGAATGAAACTGGTACTCTCTCTAGCGGGGGTTTGGTTTCTCCCCACATTGTCAATGCTGCAGATGAAGACAAGGCTGACAGCGACTGTGACTTAGATAGCTGGATTCGCCCGTGTGTCCCGGGAGAAAAGCTCGACAATTGGTCGTCTGAAAAAACCGTCCGGGTTACTCTACTGAAAGAGTGATTTTTATTGTTTTCCTTTATTACATGCATAATAAAGTCTTACACTTTGCCCAAGGTGTAACGGCTCATTTGTAGGGCCATCCATTTAGTTACATTTCACAATTATTTTTATCATCAATAAAGGACGGCTTTTGCAAACAATTTTGTGTTCTCTTTCTTTCAGTTTTTTACTTTTACAAAAGAAAAAAAAATGGCAATGTTTCTTTTTTCGTTTTTTCTTTCTTTCCAAAAAAAAAATCTCTCATTCTAAGGTAAAGCATGATCCTCCATCATGCAGAGCGGACCACCCGGATCTCACTACTAACGACACTGCTATGGCCAAGTATGACTTCGACAATCCTATCTATTAAGCCGAAGAAGGGGTTGAGGAAGATTGTGAATTGCCTGAAGGGTTAGCCAGATTGTTGAAACAGGAGGACCGAGCTATTACACCTTATCAGGAGGTGATCGAGACCGTCAACATCGGTACCGCAGACGACAAGAAAGAGATCAAGATCGGGGCAAGTCTACAGGCCGAGAGGAAAGACCGTTGATCATGTACTTGACTGTGTTAAAAAGGTCAATAGGTTGTGTGCTCGGTCAGCATGACGAGTCAGGTCGAAAAGAGCATGCAATATACTACCTTAGCAAAAGTTTACCGACTGTGAACAAAGATACTCATTGCTCGAGAAAACTTGCCGCGCTTTGGCATGGGCTGCTCGCCGACTAAGACAGTATATGTTGACTCACACGACTCTATTGATATCAAAAATGGATCCAGTCAAGTATATTTTTGAAAAGCCAGCACTTACCGGAAAGGTTACTAGGTGACAAATGATACTGATAGAGTATGACATCCAATACATTTCACAAAAAGCCATCAAGGGAAGTGTCTTGTCAGACTATCTTGCAGAGCAACCGATTGATGATTACCAACCTATGAGGTTTGACTTTCCTGATGAGGACATCATGTTTCTCAAATCGAAAGATTGAGAGGAACCACTCCCGGAGGAGGGGCCTGACCCTGAATCCAAATGGGTTATGATGTTTGATGGGGCGATCCACGTCAATGGTCGCGGAGTTGGTGTAGTGTTGATCACGCCAGAGGGGGTTCATATGCCATTTTGTGCCAGAATAACTTTTCCCTGCACCAACAATGAAGCCGGACGAAGCAGAATGGGTCCGTTCTCGATACAATCAGCTGAGCCTAGTTGAGGAAAAGAGACTAGCAGCTATATGCCGTGGCCAACTATATCGGAGACGGATGAAGAAAGCATTTGGTCAGAAAGTGCGCCCTCGAGGGTATCAAGTCGGTGAATTGGTACTCAAACAATTTCTTCCTCCCAACACAGATCACAGGGGCAAATGGACACCGAACTATGAGGGTCCGTACGTGGTTAAAAGGATTTTCTGTGGTGGAGCTTTGATGCTAACAACCATGGATGGCGAAGGATTCCCGTCCCCTATTAACTCAGACGCAGTTAAAAAAAAATACTTCGCATAAAATAGACCCGCTGGACGATAAAAAGAATAGTCCAGGCAAAAAAAGGGCATCCCGACGAACCAAAAAAAAAGAATAAAGAGGTTCGGGCAAAAATTAGGGATATAAAAAAAGAGTACACCCGGTGAGTCGAAAACCCAAAAGGGCGGCTCAGGCAAAAATGGGTATCCCGGTGGATTGAAAACCCGAAAAGGGGGCGATCCAGGCAAAAGTTAAGGAATAAGCGAATGACTGTGATCTGAGTTCATCAGTGTTATATCACCGTTTCCTTCAATTCGGCAATCTTCGAAGGTTAAAGATCGACTAATCATCCACTTCAGAAAGCAAGATGAGCAGAGCGTCTTGAGGACATACGAGCCATAGCAGAGTCGAAACTCGGTGGGACCCCGTATCCCCATTGCCATTAGGATAGTTCTCTTTTTATAGCGATCACCTCTTTTCAGGGATCAACTTCCTGATACCCTCGCCTATTCCTGGCACAAATTTTCTCCCCAGTAAGAGTCGAATAATTCAGTTAAAGA
Organism: Lathyrus oleraceus; assembly: GCF_024323335.1. Lineage (NCBI taxonomy): Eukaryota > Viridiplantae > Streptophyta > Magnoliopsida > Fabales > Fabaceae > Lathyrus > Lathyrus oleraceus. The sequence goes on along the minus strand of NC_066580.1, from coordinate 397,343,621 downwards.
GCCTCTTTATTTTTCATTTATCAGTTTGTTTGCAAAAATGTCCGAAGTTTTGATAAAACATATTGCATATGAACATAATGGTGGCTTTTGCAGATGATTTGCACAGGAAAACATTTAAAATTGCTTTGAATGTGCTTAATCTCGGACGGTGAATTCAAACCGAGTAATTCCCCCGAGGCATACGTGTATTTTTGGTTACAGGTCACAGGAACCGGATGCCATGTCATGAATCCTCATCCCCAAGCGGTTGACAAAGTCTCTCCTCAGCAGAGCATGTTCCCCAGCAGAGTTGACAGTATCCAGACTATATATCCCCAGCGGAGTTGACAGTGTCAGACTGTATCTTCCTAGCAACAGCGGAGTGGTTGCATAACCAACAGATGAGAGGGTGGTGTTCCCAGTGTTCATCTCATTCCCCAGCAGATTATTTTTAACAGATTTGTTAATCCCCAACTTGAGGGCGATTAGCAAGTTCATATCCCCAGCAAAGGTCGTTTCCTACGACATTTCCCCAGGAAGTATTTTCCCCACAGACTCTCCTCACAGAGCCTCGCCGAACAAAGTTTCCATAGTTGATACTCCCCCCGCAAGGTCAACTTTTCAAGCAGCCAATTTATTTTTGGTGGCTCATTGGTCCCGGCAGACGGATCATTCCCCACAGAGCATTCAAGGATTGATACAGCGATCTGTTCCCTACCGGAGTTTGCTTCCCCAAGCAGATTTCTTTTTACACCATGCATAACATTTGCATTTGCATGCATATCATATCAAGCATACACATAAGCTGATAAACAGGTTCTTCCAAGCAGACTGAAGAATTACTTTACAACCAAGGTCATGAGATCCAGGCAGAGGATCAAGCGTGAGTGATTCAGCCTGAGGGTCGTTTTGAAGATTCAGCCTGAGAATCGTTTTCCAGTGATCCAGCCTGAGGGTCATTTCGAAGATTCAGCCTGAGAATCGTTTTCCAGTGATCCGGCCTGAGGTTCATTTTGAAGATTCAGCCTGAGAATCGTGTTCCAGTGATCCAGCCTGAGGGTCATTTCGAAGATTCAGCCTGAGAATCGTGTTCCAGTGTTCCAGCCTGAGGGTCATTTCGAAGATTTAGCCTGAGAATCGTGTTCCAGTAAGCCAGCCTAAGGCTCAATTTGAAGATTCCCCAGTGAAGTCGCCTACAAGCTTTATTTCCCCAGCAAGCCCAAGTCTAATTGAGGAGTCGTTACAACATGTTCTAGTCCGAAGAATATGTACGAAGCCCAAAAGTGGAATATTCTCGAAGCTGCATATCTAATATGAAGGTTGGGTGTAGATTTCAAAAGAGGGCCAACCAGCGCATGCCTCAGATGCGGGATCCTAATGATGGGAATTTATCATCAAAACAATCCAGATCTAGCCAGAAGATCGAAGTAGATTCAGCCAGAGAATCGAAACAAAGAAGATCTAGCCAGAAGATCGAAAATCGCAACAATTCAGATCTAGCCAGAAGATCGAAGTAGATTCAGCCAGAGAATCAAAGGAAATAGATTCAGCCAGAGAATCGAAACGAAGGAGATCTAGCCAGAAGATCGAAGAAGATCTAGCCAGAAGATCAAAATCGTATCCAGCCCGAGGATCAAAATTAATATCCAACCAGAGGACTAAATTGAGTATAGGTTCAGCCAGAGGATCGAAACTCCAGATTAAGCCAGAAGACTGATTCAGATCCAGCCAGAGGATTGGAAGAAAAATAAACAGCGCGGTGTATTTCCGCGTTTTTGTGGTGTTCTCGGAGCGCAAATTTTCGGTCTGTCTTTGGTATTCAATCACAGCTCACCCCGTTTGTCTGATAAGTTGTTCGCTTTCATCCTACTCGGGTTAGCTGATGATTGAATAGGGGCAGCTGTAACACCCCAAAATTTGCCCTCCTCATTCATGCATTCATTTAGCATTTCATATTGCATTTCATCATGTCAATCAGAATTAGATCCAAGAAACTTAAAAAAATAATAATAATAATAATAATAATAATAATAATAATTTTTTACAAAAATAAATAAGTAAATAAAAATAATAATAAAAAAATAAATAAAATATAATAGAAAAAACTTGGACTTGGACCTCTCTCATTTGAGCCCACAAAGCCATGAAAATCAGGTTATAAAAGAGGGAGATCAGACAGAAAAAGGAAGAGAAGCAAAATACTCTGAGGTTTCCTTGGAACAAAACCCTGGACAAAACCTGAAGAGAAACCTGACAGAGAACTCAGAGCAACCCCCAGGCAGCTCTGAAAAAATTCAATTTGACTCACACACTTTCATCTCACGCAAACCCTAACATTGCCTTGCAAACCCAGCCGTGCCATTTGATTTCAACCGGTCTCTCCCATCAGGTTTGCCTCATTCCCATAATTTTATGCTCTTAATTTGGATCATCTGAATGTATGAGGTATGATGGATGAATTTCATTATGTTTTTGCCCACGGGTTTAATTATGCATGAATGGGTGAAACCTATGCCTTGAATGTTTAATCACATGATTTCTGAAATGTATGCCACAGGGTTTGAGGTTTCTGAAACCATACTGTTTTCCATGAAAAAAATGCTTATCGTGTTTCACTAACCCTTTTATTGAGTTTTTGTGAGGGATCACAGACTCTTGCAGAGATGGTTTGCGTGGTTTTCCCACTTTATTTGTGGGATACCCCCTGGAGGTTCATTCCGATTACCTGTACTGACTCACCTTTCTTTGATGGCATTAGCTTGGGAGATCCCTGGGTTTCTTACTCCTTTAATTGTTGTTACTTCGGATCTTTATCCGTATGGTACTTTTACCTCTTTTCCGCATTTTATCGCTTTCTTAGCTGGAAGACCTTGATAGGAGGCATTTGTTTTCTTTTGTTTATTTACTTCTGAGCCCCTTGTTGGCACATTTACTTTATACATGTTTGTTTTGTATGTGTTCGTATCCCTGTAGGTAGCGCGGTTCCTTCGTCAAGGACTGCCTTTTTGCCCTTGAGCATCCCAAACCCTAAAACCCAAAGCAACACGTTAACTCCTTCTACTACAGGCGAGTAAGTCTCCAAAGGTCGAGCATCTGGTAGATTGCGTAGTAACGTCGTTCGTCCAAAACCCACTCCATAACCCTGTAGTTAGCCGAACTACGACTTGCTCTGATTCTCATTCTAGATGAGATACGTAGGCATAAGACGCGATGTCTTAGCGAGCACTCATCCCCCCAACCCATAGGTCGGCCGAGCTACGAAGACTTTGATTCTCATATTCAGATGAGATACGTATGCAGTGGATGCGACATCCGTGCGAGTCATTTTCATTTAACCCTTTTTTTTTGGTAAACAACACAAGATAAACTCACACCCTTTAGACAAGAACTACAAAAGTGGATCCCGTAGAGTACTACGGATGCGTAGGGGTGCTAATATCTTCCCTTCGCATAACCGAATCCCGAACCCAAGATTTGGTTGCGAGATCCCGTCTTGTCCTTTCCTTTTTCAGGTTTACTTTGAGCGTTTCCTTTCCCTCCTTTGGGATGAATAACGCACGGTGGCGACTCTTCTGTCATTTTCTTTCGCCGGTTGTTTTTTCGCGCACTGTATTTTTCAGGTTGCGACAGTTAGAGTTCTGTTTGTTTTGTTTAGACAAATGAAACTTCACTCCATTCTTATACTCCTTGGAGAATAAGTGTTCTTTTGTTGGCTGAAGAAAAAGTGTTCTTTCGCTAGGGCTCGAGAAGTGAATGAGATAGACATTGAAGGAATAAAAAATATAAAGAGAATAACAAGAATAACAGTAATGAAGAATAACAAGAAGAACAGTAATGGACCAAAGCAACAACAAGAACAACAACAATAATAACATACTAGAGAATAATGATGAGAGATTTTTTTTTGTTCGCTAGGGATCCTTGGAGAATAAGTGTTCTTTCGTTGACTGGAGAAGAAGTGCTCTTTTGCTAGGGCTCGAGAAGTGAATGAGGTAGACACTGAGTGAATAAAAAATATAAAGAGTATTTATCATAGTTATACTGAAAACCGAGGTAACATATCCGACGTAAAATCTATAAAAAATAAAGGCGTCTTTTTGGTTCCAAAAATAATAAAAAATTAGAGAGTATTTATCTCAGTTTTAATAAAAACCTAGGTAACATATCTGACGTAAAATCTATAGAAATTAAAGTTATCTTTTTGGTCTCATATAAAACATAAAACTGCAGGAGCTAGGAATCGAATCTCAAACCCTGGGTATATATTTATGTCGATTTTTCATAAAACCGAGGTAAAGATTAATTTTATTTAAAATAAAACAAGACGTTCCCGTTACATACACCTTCGATTTTATATTGTTCGTAGTGAAATTTTCGTCAATAAAATTTTTATTTGTTGTAGTGAATATTCAAAATTATGCTTGATAAAACATTTAACTAATAGATTAAAATGATTCACTACGACTAATTTCAAAATATAGGAAGATATCACTTCGATTGCAAGACACAGTTTATTTCTAGCGTGCCACAATCACCAACAAGCAGTCAAAAAGTTATAGTCATCATCGATGTCATGTCTAATCCACTCATATAAATTATTCCCTTGAAAGAATAATGGGTCTAAGAAGTCAATAGATTTTCAAAAGTGAGTAGTAAGTTCATAGTCTCTCATGTAATGAAAGTCATCTCAGCATCCAGGTTGCATCTAGGATAGAGATTCGTATGGAGTATACCACGATGACACAAGAGGAAAACTTCAACCTTCTTAAGAGCAAGAATATATCACACCCACTTCCAAGAATTAATATTTATTGTATTCTTAACAAATTCAAATGTCAATTATAACCATTTTAAATTGATATAGAGAATATAAAAATTGTTTTTATATACTAATGTATATTTACACTTTTAACTTGTTATCTACTTTTAATATATAAAAGTTAATTACCACCATAATTACTTAATTACCCTAATTACAATCCATAATACAGCTACTTTCATGTTCCTATAAGTAATTTCGTACTAAACTCTATTTATACTACTAAAAAATATTACCCTTATTTTATTGTTGTTGCAATCTTATCATTCCAAAATGAAATCAATATTCTGAAATCAAATTAATTATTATTGTAGTTTTTTTGCCAAATATTATCGTTACTTGATTTTCTTTAAATGACAAAATGAATATTTAATTGTGTAATTATATGTTATTAAATTATAACTTTAAAATTAAAAATAACTATTTAATATAGTTGATTAATATTAATTGAGTAATTTAATATTATTGTTAATTTACCTACCAATTAATTATTATTATTGTTATTATTATTATTGATATTTACCCACCATATATGATAAGAATATTTTTAAAATTTAAATAGTATATTTATTATTTGATTTGATTTGATTTAATTGAGATCCAAACTCTATAAATTAAAATCGGTTACTTATTATGAACAATAATATAGGGTCATTCCAATGTCAATCTATTATTAATTGAATTTTACATAGATGTAATTTTGCAATAACACGCTGGCATATTGAATCTTATACCGCTGTTATCTTTGCACTAACATATTTTATCCTTTCAACAGAATAATTATAGTAAATACATACATTCTGTATACCGAATTATAATAAAAATGTATTAAAATCAAAAGCAATAAAACTGTTTACAGTAAATAAAAATATAGAATAACATCTTAAAATTATATTCTATTTGATTATTCATTTACTTATTACTAATTTATTTATTATATAAAAATATATCAAATAAAATTTCAAATATATGTTGTGTCATTAGCATTTATTTCAACTTTTGATTTATTATTGATTTTTTATTTCAATGAATTTTTCTTTAAATATGTATGATCATGAAGAAATTAGACTATATTTTTATTTACTGTAAACAGTTTTATTGCTTTTGATTTTAATACATTTTTATTATAATTCGGTATACAGAATGTACATATTTACTATAATTATTTTGTTGAAAGGATAAAATATGTTAGTGCAAAGATAACAGTGGTATAAGATTCAATATGCCAGCGTGTTATTGCAAAATTACATCTATGTAAAATTCAATTAATAATAGATTGACATTGGAATGACCCTATATTATTGTTCATAATAAGTAACCGATTTTAATTTATAGAGTTTGGATCTCAATTAAATCAAATCAAATCAAATAATAAATATACTATTTAAATTTTAAAAATATTCTTATCATATATGGCGGGTAAATATCAATAATAATAATAACAATAATAATAATTAATTGGTAGGTAAATTAACAATAATATTAAATTACTCAATTAATATTAATTAACTATATTAAATAGTTATTTTTAATTTAAAGTTATAATTTAATAACATATAATTATACAATCAAAACGATGTTATATATGTGTAACATCAAAGGTTGGACCCTTTTCAGCATTTTGCCACACACCTCTGTCAAATTTATATACTCTTTTTTTTTCAGGTTATTAGGTTTGTAATTTTATAGTCATCTAAATTTGCAGTTCATTAATTTTTGAATTTTTTTTCAGTGAAAATGAGTAGAAAGGTTGATTCTGTGAAAGACATCAATGACTCAAAAGAAACTTGACGTCTTGCTGTTCGAATAATGGATGTTTGGAGTGTTGTGAATAATAAGGGTATTGAACATTTGGAGATGATTGTTATGGATTCCTTGGTAAATTGCTTTTCTTTTTTTAAGTATAGATTTTTGTATGATAGTTAGTAATTAGAACAAAATGCTTTTTTGTATAACATATAAAAAGAAGATTATTTTCATTTTGTTAGGGTGATCGGATTCAAGTCCTTATTCGTCATGACCATTTACTGAAATGGAAAGAGGTCATTAAGGAGAATATGACCTGCATTATAAACAATGGCAGTGTCTATAACAATGATTTTCAGTGGAAGGTATGTGATCATTCAAAAAAATTGTGTTTCTTGGTGGTACCACAATGAAGGCAATCGAACTTCAAAATATTCCACCTAAAGGATATTTCTTTAAAGATTTTGGTGAGATACTTCAAGGCAAATGCAAAACCGATAGACTGGAAGGTAATTTAAATTCTATTATAACTTATATAACTTATATATTTGCAAACACATTCAATAATGAACCTTACTTTAATGTAGATATTATTGGTGTTGTTAGTGAGATAAACCATATCCAATCCAACACTCCGGGGAAGAAAGTTGTTGTTTCTGTTGTGCTGAAAGATTTGAAGTAATGCACATTGTTTTCATAACTTATGTGTTTGATAAATTTATATATTTTGCATCACTGAATCCCATCATATAATATTGTTTATTTATATTGCAAAATAGGGGTAATTGCATAAATTGCAATTTATGGGAAATCTATGGATCAAAATTTTTGGCTTACTACAATGATCCTAAAAACAATGGAGCTATTGTAATTCTGCTCACTCATACAATGGTAAAAGATGGCCAAGGTATTACACTATCAGACTTTATAAATACATAGCTCATTTGCATTTTTCATTATACGCTCAATAATTTTTATATTAATTATACAATTTACAGTGTCAAATGCATGGAGTGGTTCCAAATTGTTGATAAATGAAGACATCCCTGAAATTCAAGATTTTATGTCTAAGTATGGATTTTATTTATTTATTTATATTCAGATTATTATACATAATTTTTAATTTCAAAAACAATCTTATTTCTATAGGTTGCCTACTAATGAACAGAAGGAGAAGCCTACTCAATCTGCAAAATCTCTTTCTAATTGGTCTGGTGGTTCTCAGTATTCGCCAGTAGAAAGGTTTGTTCATAATGCGAAATGTATGTCCTTAAGTCAGTTCTGCAAAATCAAACATGTAAGTTGAATACTATAGAGCCGAATTTATCTTTACTATTACAATTATATTGTTTGCTTTTTGAAATTAATATCATTTTTGATTTGCTTTTAGGAAACTTTATGTGTTACTGTAGCAACCACATTGAAATTTGTTGTCTCAAAGTATGGATGGTTTTATTATGGCTGCACAAGGTGTTCTTCGAAGGCACCTAATCCTGAAAAAGCTTATGAATGTTCATGTGGGCAAAAAGTCGAACAGCCTATATCAAGGTACATATAATCTAGATGAATTGCAAATAAATTTGGTAATGGATTTGTTATTAATCATATTATTTTCTTCGTTTAAAATACTATAGGTACAAGATTGAGATATATGTTAGCAATGGTGAATCAAAATATCGATTTGTATTCTGGGATTCCGAATGTGCTGCTATACTTGGAATGACTGCTGAATTTATGCATAACTCTATGGTGGAGGTACATTGTTATACATAAGTTAAAATGTTAATAGTTTATTGAGTTGTAAAGTTCAGATTATCACTCATGGTTGATATTTTATTTTTCCATTAGAATGGAGAAGATGATCCAATGGTTTATCCTGATGAGTTTGAAATGTTGTTGAATAAGAAAATGGCTTTTAGAGTTAAGGTGCAGCCAACGTTTTCCCAAGCGTCTGTTTGGAAGCTTTGTGATGATGAAGCCTTTGTTAAAGAGATTGAAAATGACTACATAGTAGAAGACGTATAATATTCACTTAATTCATGTATTATTTAAACATTTAATAAGTATAATAAATATTCGATGTTTCAATGTGCAGAATCAGTCTAAAACTGAATATGCAAAGTTGGTCCCTAACAAAGAAAATTTGGAAACTTCCGCAGTAAGTATCTTCATTTGTTAACATAATAATTTTCTATGATAAATATTATATTATTATAATTCATTTTATATCTGACAATTAATTTTTTATATTGCAAGCAAACATTATCTGCATCTGGTGAAAATGATCCAGAATCAATCATTCTAATGACTCCGACTAAGGATGTTGTAATTGCTGACAAGGGTGAAGAAGTTGATTTTGAAGCGTCTGGCGCTACGCAATTATCAGGCACCAAACCATCCAAGAAATTAAAGATAGAACCATCTTCTTAATTAGAATTTTCGGAAATTTGATATTGAAATATATTTTATGAACTTTTTAGCACCAGAATGAGTTTAAGTATGAAGTTGTTAAGAACATGATATGTTTTGGTTGTAGGATGTGTTCTTACTTTTTTGAAGTGTTTATTTTGTGGGATTACAATTGACATTTATATTTCATGTATGGTTTAAAGGATGATAATGAGTATTTAATTCATGTGTGTGAAATTATTCAAAATCCTATGTTGTTATGTTGAACATTGTGTTTTGTGTGTTCTTTCAACTACAAAATTTATATGAGTATCATATCTTCAAATGTTAATAAGTATTTTAGATTGATAACAAAATACGTTGTCATCTTATGAAATATGTGTATACGACTAAATTATAAATAGATTATTGCATGTCATGTTTGGTTTCAGCATGCCTAATGGTGTTAGAAATTAAAAAACCAATTGCATAAAAATTTATTATGAAATCCTTCAAAACTAATTATAGAAAACACATAGAAACACATTTTTTTACAATTTTTTTCAAAGTCTAATACATATGTTAAAATTGTAGGTAGTTCAGAAATGTTGGAGCAATGTTTGAATCTTGCATTCAACTGAATTAAGGATTTATAAAAAAAACAAGGTATAATTATCATATACAGTGAATTGTCTTTTGATTGGTAATGGAAAATCTACATTGTTTGTTTGAAATGATTAAGTTAAGCATGCAACTATACTTTTTACCAATCTCACGTCATCATATATAGTATTATAACTCAACATATTTAAATTATTTATTTGCCAAAATATAGTTGGGGGTTGAAATGAATAATTATGTCCACTGCCTCCTTTCTATTGGCTAGGTCAGTGGAGTATTAAAATAATTCAGGCGTAAGATAATTAATGTTATGCATGATTTGTAATAAATCAATAAGAATATCAATTCTTTATACATTTAGTTGTACAAGAAAATGATTGTAAATAATTAAAGTGGGCTAAGAAAATGGGCCCCACTAAATCCCACTATATATTATATAAAATATAATTAAAAAATTGATTCAAATATATCAAAATACATTAAAAGAGAGTTTTTCATTGGGTAAGGTGATGTATGATATGAGTAATTTCCAATGGGTGAATTATTTTATGGATTTAGGATAAAAATAGAATTTTGAAATCTTGAATTATGGTGTGGATTTGGAATAAGAGGTGAATTTCCAAAATATGGGGTGTTTTGTTGATTTGGGATACAAAGAGGACTTCCATCATTTTGCATAAAATTGGAGCATGTGTTATGTTGATTGAGGTTCATTTTCAAATGAAATGTGTACACAAAAAAATTAAAATAAAATAAAATAAATTGGTCAAATTTAGAATAGATGTGAGTGAAAAATGTGATAAAATAAATTACCTATTTATACTACTAAAAAATATTACCGTTATTTTATTGTTGTTGCAATCTTATCATTCCAAAATGAAATCAATATCCTGAAATCAAATTAGTTATTATTGTAGTTTTTTAAGGTTGCGGGCAGGTTTTGAATCATCACTTCCTAAAAGGTTGCGGGCAGGTTTTGTATAAACCCAGTTTTTTAAGGACCAAAGAATTGTACGAAGTTAAATCATTTTTGTTGCTGGACTTATTTCTCACAATTTTAACTAAAATTGTGAACCTTTTGTTTCAATATCTTTTGTTGCATTAAACCTTGTATCAATTGCAATTAATTTCAACATTTGATAATATTCATTACTATATTTTAAAACAAATGAGGTTCTGGTATTTCTTTTACATGATTTATGTATTTTGGTTAAATAATCATTTATTATGAAGGTTAATATTTACGCTTTTATACCTCAAATTATTAACAGATTGGAAAATTTCATCAATTACTAAATAAATATATTTTTATTTCTTATGTCCAAAATCTCAATGATAAATGGAATGTTTATTCATAACATTAACAATTGAATGTTTATTATATATCAATAAATTGTAAAAATATTTTTGTATTATATTTTTTGATTATTTCCTTAATATAGTATACAAAAAAATTAAGCAAATTATATTACTATAAATTAATAATGTTTTACTTTATTATGTTCCAAACTGGAAAAAGTTATTTGTGGAAAATTTTTGAACTCATTTATTGATCATTTAACATCCATTACATTAAAAACAACTCTTATGCAATAAATTTGTGTACGTTGATCCAACCATATATATATATATATATATATATATATATATATATATATATATATATATATATATATATATATAAACAAAAAAAATATATATTTTAATTTTTTTAAAATAAATTATTGCACTTGCGCGACCCGTGCGAACGCACGGGTCCTTTACTAGTTCTTAAATTAAAAAGTGAAAACTATTATTTTCAAAAATAAAATAAAAAATAGCTACCAATAATTACCCATTCTTTCTATTATTTTTTAATTATAATTTCATATATGTAAACTTAATACATTTATTAAAATTATTTTAAAAATACATAATATGGCAAACTTGGACTCTTTTTTTAATTTGAAAAGAAAGAAAGGGGAACTTTGAAAAAAAGGAGAAATAAAGTGGAGAGAATATAAAAATTTAAAGTAGAGAGGGTTTTTGGAATTTACCTTTTAATAATATAAAATTGATTTATTTTGAGAAATTCAGAATTTATATTAGAAGAAAATTTTAAAGAATTTTAAAAGACTTAAATAATTTTTTTAAATATAGTCTATGCTATAATATTTTAAAAATTAAAAATATATTAATAAAAAATATTGTATTATTTTATACAAAAATACAATTTTAAAAAAATCTAAAAATCTTTTCTATTTTTTCTTTTAATTCTCTTGCTCCAAATCTCCTCTCTCTTCTCCAAACACTCACTTGTTTTACATGGGATTTTTGAATCAATTATCTAGAGTTTCTTTCTTTATCAAAAAAAATTCTAAGTTTACTTTAAATTTATTATTTTCTCATAATTTATTATAACTACTATTATAAAAAATAAATTTTAAATCATAAACTATACAAAAAATACACATAACTTTTTATTTGAAAGTAGAAGAGTAATTACTTTCAATACTAGAAATAGTGTTTTTTTTCATATTAAATACAATCTTGATTTTTATGTCACAAAGTGGAAGCAAAGGCCACTAAAAAAATAGTATATTAATTAAGAAAATGTGAAAGGCGTGCTACAATATAGAAACTACCAAGGTCCCACTGTGACGTTGAGTTTCGATTTGCATCACAAGCCAAATAATGCATTCATTGAATGGAAAACTTTGATGTCCCCATGTATTATTAAGCTGGGTAATGGTAATGCCAAAAGTGGTAAGATTCTTTTAACAATGTAAATTTTCATTTGGCTTTTCGATAAGAGTTATTTTATTCCTACATACAAAGTTAATGGTATTTTAGTGAACAAATATGTCATATCCTAATTTTGATTTTGAATCAGCGAATTAATACATACATCATGACATTTGCATCATCTGTATATCATAACATGTATTTCATCCTGCATAATGTCTAAGACGTCGACTAAAATAAATTTTCGGATCTACAGACAGACCGATTGAATCGATTCTCATTTGTGCGTAAAATTAGAGGGCGAAAAACTTAAAGATCGGGCTTGCAAAAGTTAGTATTATTGATCTACGATTCGTGTAGTTTAACTTTGTGTGCTCGGTTTAATTTTTCAACTTCTTTTACGGTCGTATTTTGATCAGTCTGAGTCTTTTAACCGATCATTTTCTTTTAAATTTAATCAATATCCTGTATGTTTCCGATAAATATATTTCGTGTTGATTATTTTAATGCATTCATCTTAATTTTTCGAACACTTCTGCATTTGATTTTTTATTCATTTTTTATCCTTTTATTTTTTATCAAAATAATCGTCATAATTAAATAGAATTATTTGGGTATTTAGTTTGAGATTATATCATCTTATTTTATTTTTCAAAGGGACCACAGCTATTCAACAAATCATAGAGGCGAGACAACACACACAAATAGATGAATTTCAATGAAAATGTCTTTGGTTCTCTTGGCTCACCACTCACAAACTCCACATACCCTCACATGGGGAGGACGATAACGGTCCACTTTCTTTCAATCTTCCCATGTGACATCAATATCAGACCTCTCAATTTCTTTTAAAGGGAAATAAAGTTAACAAGTTTTTTCTAAGAGAAATATTTTTTTTTTTAAATTAATTGAATAAAAATTACTCTCTGTCAAAAAATAAATGATCTATCAATTTTTATTTGGCTTTCCAGTAAGAGTCAATGAAGAGTCTTAAATTGATAATAAAGTTAACAAGTTTTTTTATAAAAAAATAAAGTTTTAAAAAAAGTAGTTAAATAAAAATTACTCTTTGTCAAAAAATAAATGATCTATTTATATAAAAAATTGTTTCAATTGATTAGGAAAATAATTCAAGGTAATTCTCACATGCTTAAAACCTTTGAGATTCCTTCTCAGGCTATTCAGCATGTGATCCAGAATCCATATCAAGCTGATCAAAATACCTATTCTGAGGCAGCATCGGTTGCTATAATGCCATATGTGTCAGTCAATCCTACATTTCAGTATGTGCAATCAGGGACATCTCTAGCTCCTAATGCTCAGACTGGAGGGAAATTCCCTCATGTTGTGAACTATGCTCCTCAGACTGTCCCTCATGGTTTTTCTTATTCGTCACAAATGTTGTTTACTCATCATTCAGTGACTGTTCATGCGTATGCTCAAGATGTTCCTCGACCCGCTAGTCAGGTTACTGTTCTGAATGCTAGTCCGGCTAGGCCAACGAGTTATCAATTACTAGATGATAGAATCAGAGTTATAGAGAGCTTCTCGACTTTTGGCATGGATGCCAGAGATCTGTGCATGGTCCCCAATGTGGTACTTCCCCAAAAGTCCAAGGTATCAGACTTACCAAAGTACAAAGGATTAAGTTGTCCTCGGAATCATGTTATGATGTATTGTAGGAAAATGGCCTTCTACATTAATAACGAGGACTTATTGATACACCAGGATAGTCTATCTGGGGCTTCCCTGGACTGGTACATGAGTTTGGAGCCCACCAAGATCAGATCGTGGAGAGATTTGTCTAAAGCCGTCTTCAAACAATATAAATACAACTTGGATATGACACCTACCAGGTTGCAATTGCATAATCAATCTAAGAAGTCCAGTGAAACATTTAAAGAATATGTGCAAAGGTGTCACGGGATGGCTTCTCGAGTCAGGTCGACATTATCTGATAATGAACTAATTGACATATTCATGGGTACCCTACAGGGTCTGTATTTTGAAAAAATGATTGACAGTTCCTCATCCAATTTTAAAAATATTGTGACTATCAGAGAAAGAATTGAGAATGGGGTTAAGTCCGGAAAGATTGCATGTATTGTTCCTCAGCAAGTAGTGGCTAAGAAGCCACAAGGTAGCTTTCCGAAGAAGAAATAAGGTGAGACAAGTGATGTGACGACAAGTGTTCACCCTTAATTTCATACTCCTATGGATCCTATATCATATTACCCTTATCCATACATTGTTCTTGCACAATATTAACAACCTCCTTTTCAATACCAACCTCCGAATCATAATCAACAACCCACACCGGCTCAACCTGCTCAAACTCAGCAAATTGCTCAAGGCAATAGGGGTCAAGGCCAGGGGCAGAATCTTCATGGCAACTATGGTAAACATACATAATGGGACAAGATTCTGGTACCATATGCTCAGTTGGTACCTTATTCGGTTCATGTGGAGGCTATCGTGCCAAAGGAGATTCCACCTTGTATTCCTCCCTATCATACCAGATACAACCCAAATGCCTTATGTTCCTACCATGCTTGGCATATTGGGCATTCAACTGAGGATTGTTGGCCACTCAAAGACAAAATTCAAGAACTTATAAATCATAAGATTATGTCTTTCTCGGAAGAACAACCTAATATAAAGACAAGTCCTCTGCCTAACCATAATGGGTCAGCGCAGTTGTTGAAGAAGAGACTACATAATCGGTCAAAGGGGTCGTTAATGTGAAAACTCTAATGTCAGTGGTTATGGAAAAGCTTAAGGAGCATGGTTTTGTGGAAGGTATTCATGATAATCGTGTTGTTTGTGACTCAGATCCTGATTGTTGTGATGTTTTGAAGGGTTGTATGTAACACCTCAAAATTTGCCCTCCTCTCTTGGGACTAGCTTAGCATATTGCATTTCATTTTTTAGGACATTAGGCATTACATCCTTGCATATCATGTGAAATAAGCAAGTCATCCTCCTAGGTCTTTCTCAGAAGATGAAGAGGTTAAAAGATTCAAGCCTGAGGGTCTCATAAATTGATCACTAATCATCTGAGGTTTGTGCTTCAATTAGGGTTTTTGGTTCCTCAAGGAGGATGAGTGTTATCTTATTTGCCAGAGTATATCACCATCATCATGGTTTTATCATCACCAAGAGGTTCATTGTGCCTGATCATGTGCTTTGGGATTAGGGTTTTGACCTCTGGTCAACCCTAATCAGTTGTATTCTAATAGGCAGGGTTTCTCAAGGAGATGAGGTCTTTCTTGAGAAGGAGATCATCATATGGTTATTATGTGGAACTTGTATAAGCTAGGGTTTTATTTTTGAGCCATTTCATCAAGTGTTGAAGGCTCAAAGTCCACAGGGCATGACCAAGTCAACTGCAAGTCAATTGCAAAGTCAACTGTGGATTTGGAGGTGGGAAGTGGTTAGAAGTGCCTCATTCATGTTCAAACAAGTCTCATTTGACATTTCAAACACTCTCATTGAAGAATTTGAGGTCAGGTCAAGACTTTCCAAAAATAGCAAGTGACTTGTAATTTGAACTTTCCAAAAATGGAAAGGTTTTGGACCAACTTCAACTTCAAATTACATCATCAAGAAAGCTTCAAATGAAATTTTGTTGAACATGAAAGTTGTAGATCTTTCTCTCCTATTTCCAAAAAGTCCAAGATCATGAATTTCTCATGTGTGGTTGAGGAGATATGGTCCAATCATGGCAAAGTGTGGTTCAAACTTCAAATGAGCATAACTTCTCAACCAAAACTCCAAAATGGATGGCTCTTCTTGCATTCTTCTCCTTTTGACCTCTAGTTTCCAAACCATGCATTGCATTGCACAAATTATATTCATATGAGCATTTGATAATTCATTGGCTTTTTGGAGGGAAAACTTAAAATTCAAATTTGGTGCATTGTTTAAACATTTTATCATTGCCATTGGCTCCAAAATCAAATTTTAAGTGGAATTAAAAGGAATTTCGTGCACTGTTCATGCATGCACTCCATGCATAACGTGAAAAAGACCAATTTGTACTTACACCTTAAAACTTAAGTAATCTCATTAGCATTGGCCTAAACCTGATTAGAGATTGATTAGCATGGCATATAAAAGGAAAACCCTAACTGTTTTCAGCAGGGAACAACTCATTTTTCAGATCTAGATCTAAAATCATCAAGTTTTCTCTCAAAATTTTCTTGCAAATTCTTCACATCCAAGCCAATTCTCTTGCTTGATTCTTGCTCCTGAGGTGTTATTGAGGAGATTTACACGTGGAACTGAAGCAAGCAGTGCAAGATCGAAGCATACACAAAGCTTGAAGCAACAATGGTGATTCCAAATTTTGGTGGATTCGTGCACAATTAAGCTCCAATTCTTCCTCCAATCATCCATGCAAGTGTCATAGAGAAGTTGTTGATCATCTAAAGCCTTGAACCACACGAATTCCAGTTCTGCTCTTCAAGAGGTTACAAAATCAATTCTCTTAATTCTCAATTATGTTATGATGTTGTTGTAGATCTCTTTATGCTGGTTAACCTGAGCTTTGAACCATGAATTTTGGTGCGAAATTGAATGAGTTAGGTTGATTTAAAGTTTCATGTATGAATGATGTTTGCTTCGATTTGCTCATGATAATTGGAATTAAGCTTAGCCACGCATGGATTCATGATGTATGATGATAGACCTACATAATGCTATGTCCAATTTTGATTTCTGGAACAAAAGTTCTTGATGCATTCACTGTTCATGAGAAGCACGTTGAAGAAGATGATGTTCTTCCTTTGGCAACGGTTTGATCTCATTTAGCAACATAAAAGCGTTGACTATGTGTTAGAATAGGGCTTGATTCTGATTGGCTCATGAAAATTCCATGCGTGCATTCTGATTGGTTCGCGTGTGTTGACCGTGCCATTGGCTGCCACCGCATTAGTGAAACGGCAGCGTTTCACTTGCTGGCGCCAATTTCTTTAATTCAAATAAATATTTCATTTAAATCCATTTTTAATGTCACATGTTCATTTCATTTTATTCTCAATCTTCAAAAAATCATATCAAATTGAAAACTTATCCAAAAATTACCAGGTTTTTTGCATTGTGATCCTGATTCTCTCTAGTTTTTTATCATCATGATTTTACAAATTGTGCTTGGCTGGATAATGTTTTGTGCTATAATGTTTGAACATGTATGCTTATTTGACCTTTCCATGCTTATACCTTTGTGAAATGCTGGTCTTTGATCCAATGATTCTAAAATTTTGCATGCTATAACTAGACTCATTGCTTGACATTTTGGTGTTGATTTGGTATTTTTACCATTTATCATTTCTGTTTTATGATCATGTTAAGTTGGTGTGACAATTTGTGTCACACCTTGTGATGTTCAACTTGAATGATGTGTTTGCCATGCCAAATGATATCCAATTGTCCTGATTTTTTGTGTGACGCATGTTATGAATGTTGTGAATGAGCATGAATTTTATTGGAATTATTTGAATCATTTATGATTTAATTGAGATTTTTCATTCTGGTTGATCACATTTGAGCTTTAAAATTGCCTTGAACTTCATTTGATCATG
Organism: Lathyrus oleraceus; assembly: GCF_024323335.1. Classification (NCBI taxonomy): domain Eukaryota; kingdom Viridiplantae; phylum Streptophyta; class Magnoliopsida; order Fabales; family Fabaceae; genus Lathyrus; species Lathyrus oleraceus. Next base: position 397,325,762 of record NC_066580.1, on the reverse strand, counting down.
AAATGCTTTTGGTTAATTATATTGATGTGAGACCTTTTGGAATGTTTCAAGTTGTGTTTGAAGTTGATTCATGTTAAATTTCAACTTCTGTTTTGAATTTTTTCTCCACCTTTGACCCTAGGCTTTGACCTAGTGGTTTGTTGCTTATGTTTGAGCTTTGATTTCAGGTTAAACATTCAAGTTCCATGGTTAATGATGCTCCATTCATTTGAGCATTGATGTTTGTTTGTGATTACTAACATTGTGTGTTTTGTAGGTCGATGGTAACTCATTTGAGTTTGCCTTTTGGCTTACACATTTTGTCCAGTGGGATTGTTTGTTGCTTATTAACTGTTGTCTGTTTGTCTGAGTACTGTACTGATTTGTTTGATATTTCCACAGGTACATAAGTTGCTTTAAGTTCATTTTGAACTTTGCTTTGCTTGGTTGCTTAACCACTTAGGTATAACCTCTTGACTTCATGTAGTCTGGAAGACCTGTCCTGTTATGTGGGCAGGCACCTGTCTGAAGCCCTCCTTAAGAGGCAATGCTTGTTGTCATACCCCAAAATTTGCCCATTAATATTTCAAGACATTTTGCAAGGCATTCCGACTCATATATAACACTGATCTTGAAGAAACAAAGGCCCAGCTCACGGATGGCCCAATCCAGAAAATGGCCCAAACTGGCCTGTTCGCTACGCGCTCGCCTAGCGAAGCTGACAGACAACAAAAATTTCGGGCTTCATTCTAGGCCCAAAAAAAAAAAAAAAAAAAAAAAAAAAAAAGAGAATTTTTTTTAATTAATTAATTATATAATTAATTAATTAATTAATTAATTAATTAATTAATTAATTAATTAATTAATTAAATAATTAAAATAAATAAATAAATAAAATATAACAAATTATTTTGGACTTGGGTCTCCCTCATTCCAAGCCCATTACCCACGAAATTAGTCTATAAATACTGAAGTTTCAGTAGGGGAGTGACACTTGGAGTTACACTGGGAGATTCACTGAAAAAAAAAGAGGATGAGAACAGAGAAGAACGAATAGAAGTTTTGGCATAGGAACCCTGCCTACCCGGAGAATTCAGAGTAAAGAAACCCTGAAGGCAGCCCATCTGCACCGAAGCCATCGCCGTCCAATTCCCGCTGCCTAACTTATTCCGATACTACAAGTGGTCAATCCCTTCAACCTTGAATTGGCAAACAGGTTTGCGTATCTCTATTGTTTATACTTTCAATTGGCCATATCTACATATATAATGCATCATGATTAAATGTTGATATATAATTTGCTTTCGTATGGGAATTTAAATATGCCTGAATACCCTGAATGTTTGACCATGTTATTCCTGTGATAAAATGCCATAAAATTCAAAGTTCCTAACGTGGGGCTGTTTTCAAATTCAAAATCCGTGGCCGCTCGCTAGCACCTCGCTAGGCGAGCCTGGGGCGAGTATTCGCCTGGCCTTCGCTAGGCGAGGCAGAGGCGAACGAGACAGTAGCTGACTTTTCTATTCTGTTTTTTTTTATGTTTTATCATAGCCATGCATTATTCATCCTATCCTATTTATTTGTTGTGATATTTCTCCGGTGTAATCTTCGATTGCACCCTGATTTGGTGTTCTGACATGTTTCTTTTTTTGAGTTTCGTAAAGGTTCACATATCCCAGGAAAAGGTTATTGGCTAGGTATTCCACTTTATTTGTGGGATACCCTTGTGGAGTTTCACCCTAAATTAATTTTTAATGTATTAATTTCTAATGTATTAATTTTTTAATATATTATTTTTAATAATTTTAATGTGGAGTTTCATCCTAATTATATAATTAATTGTAAAACTTTGCCTTTGAATAAGTGATCTTGGACCTCTCTTTGTTGCCTTACGATTACGATATTACGGTCATGTCCCGCGAACATGGGGATACCCTTAGCAAAGACCCTTCGGTTAAATCATCATAAAATAAATTATAGTCCCTCGGATGTTGCCTTCGAATATACAACTTTGTCCCTCGATGACCCTCCGATGTTGCCTACGGTTAAAAGATGATAGTCCCTTCGAATGCTAAGATATCCTCGTAACTGTTGCCTTCAACGACCTATCGATGACCCTACGATGACCCTTAAACATCCAAAGGATAAAACTACTTATTTCTCAATAATAAGGACAGTTTTACCCTCATAAGAATAGGAAATGCTCATAAAGACCTTGGGTCGGTATAACTCTTAATTGTTGGCTCACAATCTAAAAACAATTTTCACACCTCACACCTTTCAAAATATCTTTAGAAAATCACCACTTGGTATATATTCATACTAGAATCATTACCGAGTTATATTTTTCTAAACAATTTCCAAAACTAAACGAGATAACTACTTTGTATATATTCATACAAGAATCATTACAAAGTTAAATTCTCTTTCCCAAAACAATTTTCCAAACAATTCACAAACACTTTTTTCCAGACAAAAATAATATAAGTGATCGAGCAATTAAGAGCCCATGGATAACCATGGATACAAAGGGTGCTAACACCTTCCCTTTGTATAATGTACCTCCCGAACCCAAAATCTAAATTAAGGTTTTTCCTGTTCTTTTCCACCTTTCCTTATTGGATAAAAGAAAAGTCGGTGGCGACTCTTGCTAACCGCGACATTGCGATTAAAACCACAAAAAAGTCCAGTTCACCGTATGACAGAACTGGCGACTCTGCTGGGGAGCCTAAATATTTAAAAAGAGAGGTTACCTTAAAAACAAGATCACTTATTCAATTTGTCTGATTTATTTTTAAGGGATTGCTTGGGTATGTTATGCTTGAGTGAAAGATCCTACACCCGGATCTAGTGTACCTTAGGTAAGTAGCAAGAGATCATCGCGACTGTCCGGCGTATACTGGAATGGTCAAAATGATGGCTACGGTTAAGGTGGCACTTTGGATGTCCTGATGTTCCTCATGTTAGTTGAGGAAATATTTGGCATTCGCGTGGTGTCATAAAAGCATTAACCAGACCTTTAGAACCCTAATTGACTCATCCTGGCCATTAGAAAGTAGTGAGATAACTGGCTTCGGTTCCGACTGGAGTTGGTTGAGACTCGATACTACACTCTTTGAGATTGGACTTTAGGGAAGCTTCGGTCAACCACTTGGTGTTGCACTGAAGTGGACTTAAGGAAAGGTCAATGATTTGAGATCCTTCTAGAACCCGGTTACTATTCTAAGACAGGTTGAACCAACCAAACTTCAGTGGGGAGGGTATTTACCTATGGAACTCACGCAAGCCTTAAAACCTAGGAATGATTGTTGTGTGACTTGCTTGTGCTTGTTATTTATCTAACAACATAACATCATAACATCATAACATCATGGCATTGTACTAACCATTTCAAGGATTTAGGGATTTAACTCTGCTAAAAAAAAACAAAAACAAAAGCAAAAACAAAAGAGAAAAAAAAAAGCTCTTTTTGTTAGTTTATGCAAAGTTAAATCCCGAAAGTCCTTGAAAACATTTCATACATTGCATTGCATCGCATAACAGGTATTCTAAAGGATCAGTGTTCTCACGATTTTCCTATCAAACAGATTCCAGCAGATTCAAACAGATTGAACAATGGCTCTCGAACAAACTGTCAAAGATCCAGGCCCAGAATGCTCAATTCCAGGAAATGATGCTGAGCTTATCTAAGGGGCAGGAAGAACTGAAAGCTCTTTTGATGGAGAAGAAGAAGGACCAGAAACCTGTGGGTTACATCAACCGGGGAGAAGGCTTAAGGGACAGGTTACAGGAGTCAAGATTAGAATTCCGAAGGATTCAGAAGAAGAGACCGAGAATGATTCGGAAGATGAGAATCCTAATCTCGTCAATTCTGAGGACGACGATGAAGATTATGAACATGAACAGTACTCTCCGAAGGATGATAAGTACAAGTTGCTGGAAGAACGTATGCTAGCTATGGAGGGGCAGAAAGTGCCCGGTCTGGATTTCGAAAACTTGGGTCTGGTCTCTGATGTGGTCATTCCCCGCAAATTCAAGGTTCCCATTTTCACTAAGTATGATGGTGCCTCTTGTCCTCAGATGCATCTAAGGGCTTATGTGAGAAAGATTCAGCCGCACACTACTGATAAGAAACTGTGGATCCATTTCTTCCAAGAGAGTCTGTCTGGCACACAGTTAGAGTGGTATTATCAGCTTGAGAGCTCTAACATCCGCACATGGACTGATTTAGCAACAGCTTTCTACAAGCACTACCAGTATAATTCTGAGTTAGCGCCTACTCGGCTACAGCTACAAAATATGACTATGGGCTCTAAAGAAAGTTTCAAAGAATATGCTCAAAAGTGGAGAGATTTGGCTGGCAGAGTCAAACCCCCTATGACTGATCGAGAGTTAGTGGACATGTTCATGGGTACACTGACTGGCCCATTCTACAGCCATCTACTGGGAAGTTCCTCGTCAGGTTTCACTGAACTTATCTTGACAGGTGAACGGGTTGAAAGCGGCATTCGAAGTGGAAAGATACAGGCAGCTACTTCTGCAAGCACCAAAAAGTCCTATCAGGGAAAGAATGAATCAAATGCTGTGTACAGTGAGAGGAAGCATAACAAGAAGAATCGTGACCATACTGTTGGGGCAGTTACAATTGCCGCACCGCCATCTCAGAACTTCCAACACAGACAAGACAGGTCGAGAAGACAGTTTACCAAGATCAATATGACTTTAACCCAAGCACTGCAGAGTATGTTAAAGGCCAATTTGATTACCCTCAGAGGCCCTCCTGCAAATCCCAACACTACTTCTCCTCGTTATAATCCCAACGCCAGGTGTGCCTATCACTCCGATAGCCCCGGGCATGATACGAATGATTGCTGGTTGTTGAAGAACAAGATTCAGGATATGATCGACGCTGGAGAAATTGAATTTGATCCTCCGGCGACCCCCAATGTCATCACAGCACCTATGCCTAATCATGACCAGAATGTTAATGTTGTGGACGACAATTCTCACGTTACTGACGTTGCTGATTTAGCATCTCCTCTCCTGATCGTTAAGAAGAATTTATTGCAAGCTGGTTTATTTCCAGGTTGTGCTGAAGATTGCGATCTCTGTGTACTCCGACCCAATGATTGTTTGAAGTTGAAGAACGGCATTCAACGGCTGATGGATGATCGTACAATTCTATTTGAAAGGGTTCCTAAGGTGGACAACTCTATTGAAGAGGTATCTGTGATTGCTAGGTCCAAAGCTCCAGTGAAGATTACCGCTACTAGAGTGCCTGTGAAGATTACCGCTGAGCCCAAAGTGGCTCCCCTGATTATTACCACACCTGGCCCCGTGCCATATTCCTCCAGCAAAGCTATTCCGTGGAACTATGGAGGCGACGTTTACATCCATGGCATAAAGCAGGTTGGTAGTTCTGCTAATCCTAATGATATTGTGGGGACTAGTAAAGTTACTCGAAGTGGAAGGATCTACTCCCCAGAAATCTCACCTCCCGCTCCCGAAATTCGAGGAAAAAGACCAGTCAATCCTCCTCGGTCAGAGACATCGGTCGAAGTTACTTCTGAAGATGTTGCCAAACAGGAAATGGAAGAGATGCTGAAAATCATCCGTAAGAGCGATTTTGATGTAGTGGAACAATTGGGGCATACTCCGTCTAAAATCTCAATGTTGTCCTTGTTATTATCCTCTGAATCCCATGCCAATGCATTGATGAAATTCTTGAAGACCGCTCATGTGCCTCAAGAAACATCCGTCGATCAATTCGAACATTATGTTGCTAATTTGACTGTTGACAATGGCCTAGGCTTTTCCGATGCTGACCTGACGCCAGCAGGAAAGAATCACAATAAAGCTCTGCATATCTCCATCGAGTGTGAGGGGATCACCCTGGCTCACGTGTTGATCGACAACGGCTCTTCCTTGAATGTGCTCCCGAAAGCTGTACTCGATAAATTTGACTACAAAGGCATTGAACTGAAACCTAGTGATGTTGTGGTGCGTGCTTACGATGGTGCGAAGAGTGTTGTCTATGGTGAAGTGGTTCTCCCTATCAAGATAGGACCTCAAGTCTTCAACACTACCTTTCACGTGATAGACATTCGTCCCGCCTACTCCTACTTGTTGGGGCGCCCTTGGATCCATGGGGCAGGTGCGGTAGCTTCGTCGCTTCATCAAAAGCTGAAGTATCCAATAGCAGGCATGGTTGTCACTGTATGTGGAGAAGAAGAGTATATTGTCAGTAGTGTGCAAGCCTTCAAATACGTCGAGATGGATGGTGAATTCTTTGAGACTCCTTCTCAGTCATTTGAAGTGGTTCCTCCACCCAGTCCTGTCCTTAAGCCAACTCCCCTTGTGCCCAAGGTTGTTCGTGCTCCCCCTGTCATGATCTCTCTGAAAGATGCTCAAGCCGCGATTGAAAATGGTGATCGTGCTGGTTGGGGTCAACTGATCAATGTACCGTACAAGTCTGATAAAGCTGGCCTGGGGTTTAACTCTGGAAAGATAGTCAAAAATCAGATTAATGCTATGGAAGATGCTGATAGTGATTGCGACTTGGATAGCTGGATTTTCCCAACAATTGGTGACGGACTCAACAATTGGAAGACTGAAGACATTATCCCGATTTCCTTTAGTCAGGAGTAATTGTTATTGTTTATTCTAGAATTGCAAATTTTAATTTTCTTTTACAATCAAACTTCTTAAAGCATTGTGTCTATGCCCGAGGCACAATGGCTAATTTGTTAGGGGTTTTGTCATTTTCATAAGCATATTTATATTCAATAAATCAATGGACGTTTTGCATTCAAATATTGCGCTCTTTGTCTTTCCTATTATCTTTCAAACAAGCTATGTTTTCTTACACACACGCACGTAACGAATTGCAGATCCCTATCCACTCTGGATCCTGTTGATAATAGTTCTACTACTGTTCATTATGACTTTGAAAATCCGATCTACCGAGCCGAAGATGGAAGTGAGGAAGATTGTGAAGTACCTGAAGAACTTGCCAGACTGTTACTACAAGAAGAAAGGACTATACAGCCGCATGAGGAGTCAGTTGAGACTGTAAATCTGGGTACCGAGGTGGACAAGAGAGAAGTCAAAATAGGAGCAGGCTTGGAAAGCAGTATCAAGGAAGATTGATTCAGATGCTACATGACTATGTGGAGATTTTTGCTTGGTCTTACGAAGACATGCCAGGGCTGGATACCGATATAGTAGTGCATCGTTTGCCGACGAAGGAAGATTGTCGTCCTGTTAAGCAAAAGGTTCGTCGCATGCGTCCTGAAATGTCCGAGAAAATCAAGGCCGAAGTCATGAAACAATTCGATGCTGGTTTTCTGGCGGTTACTTCTTATCCTCAATGGGTTGCTAATGTGGTACCAGTGCCAAAGAAGGATGGTAAGGTGCGAATGTGTGTGGATTACAGAGATTTGAATAGAGCGAGTCCCAAGGATGATTTCCCACTGCCACACATTGATGTTCTGGTAGACAACACCGCTCAACACAAGGTATTCTCCTTCATGGATGGATTCTCGGGTTATAACCAGATCAAAATGGCACCTGAGGACATGGAGAAGACTACGTTTGTGACGCAATGGGGCACCTTCTGTTATAAAGTAATGTCGTTTGGTTTAAAGAACGCAGGAGCAACGTACCAGCGTGCTATGGTGGTTTTGTTCCATGACATGATCCATCATGAAATAGAAGTATATGTGGACGATATGATAGCCAGGTCTCATACTGAAGAAGAACATCTCGATCATTTATACAAACTGTTTGAGAGGCTGAAGAAATACAAGTTGAGATTGAACCCGAACAAATGCACCTTTGGAGTAAGATCCGGTAAACTCTTGGGCTTTATTGTCAGTGGTAAAGGTATTGAGGTTGACCCGGCCAAGGTGAGAGCTATTCAAGAAATGCCAGTTCCCCGTACGGATAAAGAAGTCAGAGGTTTCTTGGGACGTTTGAATTACATTGCCCGTTTATTTCCCATTTGACCGCTACTTGCAAACCCATCTTCAAGTTACTGAGAAAAAATCAAGAGATGATATGGAATGATGAATGTCAAGAAGCTTTTGACAAAATCAAGAAGTACCTCCAAGAACCTCCGATTCTGGTACCACCAGTTGAGGGAAGACCTCTAATCATGTATTTGACCGTTTTAGAAAACTCAATGGGGTGCGTGTTGGGGCAACATGACGAGTCTGGTCGAAAAGAGCATGCCATATACTACCTTAGCAAAAAGTTTACCGACTGTGAAACAAGATACTCACTGCTCGAGAAAACTTGCTGTGCTTTGGCCTGGGCTGCTCGCCGACTAAGACAGTATATGTTGAATCACACCACTTTGTTGATTTCTAAGATGGATCCTATCAAATACATATTTGAGAAACCCGCCCTCTCCGGAAGAATAGCAAGATGGCAGATGATTTTAACAGAGTATGATATCCAGTATACCACCCAAAAAGCAATCAAAGGAAGCGTGCTAGCTGATCATTTGGCTCATCAGGCAGTGAATGATTATCAGTCTATGAATTTTGAGTTCCCAGATGAGGATGTCATGCTTGTTACTGATTATGAAGAACCTGGACCAGAGGAAGGACCCGAAGTGGGATCCCGATGGACTATGGTTTTTGATGGATCGTCTAACGCATTGGGCAACGGTATTGGCGTCGTGATCATTTCCCCCAAGGGTGGCCATACGCCTTTCACCGCTAGACTATGTTTTGAATGCACCAACAATATGGCTGAGTATGAAGCGTGTATTTTGGGACTCAGAGCTGCTATAGACCTAAGAATCAAGTTCTTGAAGGTGTACGGAGACTCAGCCTTGGTAATCAGTCAGGTCAAAGGAGAATGGGACACTAAACATCCGAATCTCATCCCTTATCGAGAACGGGTGTTGACATTAATCCCATACTTTGAAGAGATCACATTCGAACATATTCCACGAGAGGAGAACCAGTTGGCAGACGCATTAGCTACCATGTCATCTATGTTCAGAGTCAGATGGGACAATGAAGCTCCCCGGATTACCATTGAACGACTAGACGAACCAGCATATTGTTATGAACTTAACGCTGATGAAGTAGAAGAGAAGCCTTGGTACCACGAGATAAAAAGATATTTAGAAGCTCAAGAATACCCTGAAGGGACATCCATCAATGACAGGAAATTTCTGAGGAAGTTCTCCGCTAAATTCTTTTTGAGTAATGGAATATTGTACAAACGTAACCACGATTCGACTTTGCTTCGCTGTGTGGATAGAAAGGAATCAGAGAAGATTATGGAAGACATGCACGACGGTATCTTTGGGACTCATTCTAGTGGACATACGATGGCCAAGAAGATTCTGAGATCAGGGTATTATTGGTCTACCATGGAAACTGATTGCCACCATCACTCCAGAACTTGTCATAAGTGCCAGATCTATGCGGATAAAGTACATGTGCCTCCTGCTCCCTTAAACGTGTTGACAGCGCCTTGGCCCTTTGCAATGTGGGGCATTGATGTGATTGGCGAAATTAAACCTACCGCCTCTAATGGACATCGTTTCATCCTTGTTGCTATTGATTACTTCACAAAGTGGGTGGAGGCAGCCTCATTTGCTTCTGTTACTAAGAATGTGGTGGCACGATTCATCAAGAACAGCCTCATCTGCCGATACGGCGTCCCTGAGAGGATTATCACTGACAATGGCACTAATTTGAACAACAAGATGATTACTGAACTCTGCACGCAGTTCAAAATAAAACACCATAACTCTTCTCCGTACCGGCCAAAGATGAACGGCGCTGTAGAAGCGGCTAATAAGAATATTAAGAAGATTATACAAAAGATGACGGTAACATACAAAGACTGGCATGAGATGTTACCATTTGCTCTTCATGGTTATCGTACTTCGGTACGAACTTCGACAGGGGCAACTCCTTTCTCTTTAGTCTACGGAATGGAAGCCGTTTTACCAGTAGAGGTTCAGATTCCCTCTCTAAGGATCATGAAAGAGGCGGGCTTAGACGAAGACGAATGGATTCGGACTCGACTCGATCAGATAAATTTGATGGATGAGAAGAGACTTGCGGCTGTATGTCACGGGCAGATATATCAGAAGCGCATGACCAGGGCATTCAACAAAAGGGTCAAGAGACAGGTGTACCAAATTGGCGACTTGGTAATCAAACGTATCATTCTACCACAAACTGATCCCAGAGGCAAATGGACTCCCACATACGAAGGGCCATTTGTGGTTAAGAAGGTATTCTCAGGTGGAGCCATGATACTCGCTACAATGGATGGTGAAGACTTCCCACATCCCGTGAACGCAGACATAGTTAAAAAATACTACGCATAAAAGAGACCCGCTAGATCGACGTATCTAGGCAAAAGTAAGGGCATCCCGACGAACCAAAAGGGTTCGGGCAAAAATTAGAGATATATAAAAAGAATGTACACCCGGCAAGTCGAAAACCTGAAAAGGAGGCTTGGGCAAAAAGGGGTATCCTGGTGGACTGAAAACCTGAAAAGGCGGTCCAGGCAAAAATTAGGGATTAAAGCGTATGACTATGTCCCGTTCTTAGTCAACTTCATCCAAGTTCAAGGGACTGAACAAGCCAATCACTTCCATCCGACAGCAGGGGATGAGATGCTTGAAGACATAATGACAGTAGTAGACTTAAAATCAATAGGACTTCTTCCACATAGCTTTCTCTTTGTTTTCGACAATTTCCTCTTACTAGGATTTCTGTCTCCTTGTACACAAATTGCCTGTTTATAGGCCTTCTTTCAAAATCAATACAACCTTCTTTCAAAAGATGCTTTTGTTTTTTCTTTTCTGTTTTGTTTGCGTAAACGTCCATTGATTTAATTTGAATTAATATATGCATTTGAATATGACCAATGTTTACCAAAATACATGCATAGAATAGCAATAGCAATTACTACAAGACTTCAGGATCGAGGATAAGGTCTAACCATGCTTCCAATGAATCCGCTACCAATTCTCTTCCCCAGCAAGCCTATTTTTCCCAGAAGAAATTGGCAGTATTCCCCGGCACAGCCAGCTATTCCCCAACAGAGGTCGGCATCGCCAGACAGGCTGATCATCTCATCCATCTCCAGCCCGACTCTGCTGAATATTTCCACCATCAGACAGAAATCAAGCATCCCCAGCCGAGAAAGGGTCATCGACACAAATGTCTCAAATCAGTAGATGGGGATTTATTTTCCCCAGTAGAGTCCCCAAGCAGAACTTCTCATACGCATAACTCATTCATTACATCCTTTCACAGCATACGCATGCATACAACATTCACATTTATTTTAGCATAACACGAAACATCTCATGCATCATGACATAGCATGAAGCTAACTTTTCTTTGCAGGTTATTTATCCTCCTGATATAGTCAAAATAAAAGGTTCATTCAGACAGACACCTTTATCAATCACATTCAAGATTCAGATACATATTTCAAATACAGTTCATGGGAATATTCATTCTGACAACACTTCGATATCCTCCTAACGATGGCATCTTTAAGCCCATCCCAGACATTTATTGCAAGTACAACATATACAGGTTATCAGATACAGCCTAACGTACGGTTCATTCTGATTCAGCCCAACATATGACTTCTTCAGCAACTCCAATGCGGTCTAACGTACGACCCATTTGGACCTTCAAATCCTCAGATGCTGCCTAGCGTACGGTACATTCAGGGGTGTAGTCTAGCGTACGACTACTTTCTTTTCAGATGCAGCCTAACGGACGGCTCATTCTACAACTCGGATACGATCTAACGTACGATCCATTCTGAACTTCAACAACCCCAACGCGGTCTAACATACGACCCGTTTGGACCTTACAACCCTCAGATGCTACCTAACGTACGGTACATTTCTGAAGTGTAGTCTGGCGTACGACTACCGCTTTCATCATCAGATGCGGCCTAACAGACGACTCATTCTGCGACGGTCTAACGTACGACCCGTTCGGATGTCCATCCCCTCAGATGCTACCTAACATACGTCTAACGTACGACTACCCCTTTCGTCATCAGATTCAGCCTAACGTACGGCTCATTCTGCAACTCAGATACGATCTAGCGTATGGTCCATTCTGATCCTTTATCCCCAACAGCATATGACACACTCCGACTCCCCAGCGAAGTCGGCAGCCTAATGGATGACTCATTATACGGTCTAACGTACGACCCAGTGTGGCACCCATGTCTTCAAATTGGCCTAATATACGGCGCGATCTGAAGCTTTCGTCATCAAACCTCCCGGATGGCATCTTTAAGCCCATCTCCATCAAGGCCAACTGTCGATTCTTAAGTGCAAATTTTTGGGGCATTCTAGTGTTCAATAATCTTCCACCTCCAGACCACGAATGGCGTATACACCATTCTAACTCTCTCGGTCCAAGAATATTGAACAGGGGCAGCTGTCATACCCCAAAATTTGCCCATTAATATTTCAAGACATTTTGCAAGGCATTCCGACTCATATATAACACTGATCTTGAAGAAACAAAGGCCCAACTCACGGATGGCCCAATCCAGAAAATGGCCCAAACTGGCCTGTTCGCTACGCGCTCGCCTAGCGAAGCTGACAGACAACAAAAATTTCGGGCTTCATTCTGGGCCCAAAAAAAAAAAAAAAAAAAAAAAAAAAAAAAGAGAATTTTTTTTAATTAATTAATTAATTAATTAATTAATTAATTAAATAATTAAAATAAATAAATAAATAAAATATAACAAATTATTTTGGACTTGGGTCTCCCTCATTCCAAGCCCATTACCCACGAAATTAGTCTATAAATACTGAAGTTTCAGTAGGGGAGTGACACTTGGAGTTACACTGGGAGATTCACTGAAAAAAAAAGAGGATGAGAACAGAGAAGAACGAATAGAAGTTTTGGCATAGGAACCCTGCCTACCCGGAGAATTCAGAGTAAAGAAACCCTGAAGGCAGCCCATCTGCACCGAAGCCATCGCCGTCCAATTCCCGCTGCCTAACTTATTCCGATACTACAAGTGGTCAATCCCTTCAACCTTGAATTGGCAAACAGGTTTGCGTATCTCTATTGTTTATACTTTCAATTGGCCATATCTACATATATAATGCATCATGATTAAATGTTGATATATAATTTGCTTTCGTATGGGAATTTAAATAAGCCTGAATACCCTGAATGTTTGACCATGTTATTCCTGTGATAAAATGCCATAAAATTCAAAGTTCCTAACGTGGGGCTGTTTTCAAATTCAAAATCCGTGGCCGCTCGCTAGCACCTCGCTAGGCGAGCCTGGGGCGAGTATTCGCCTGGCCTTCGCTAGGCGAGGCAGAGGCGAACGAGACAGTAGCTGACTTTTCTATTCTGTTTTTTTTTATGTTTTATCATAGCCATGCATTATTCATCCTATCCTATTTATTTGTTGTGATATTTCTCCGGTGTAATCTTCGATTGCACCCTGATTTGGTGTTCTGACATGTTTCTTTTTTTTGAGTTTCGTAAAGGTTCACATATCCCAGGAAAAGGTTATTGGCTAGGTATTCCACTTTATTTGTGGGATACCCTTGTGGAGTTTCACCCTAAATTAATTTTTAATGTATTAATTTCTAATGTATTAATTTTTTAATATATTATTTTTAATAATTTTAATGTGGAGTTTCATCCTAATTATATAATTAATTGTAAAACTTTGCCTTTGAATAAGTGATCTTGGACCTCTCTTTGTTGCCTTACGATTACGATATTACGGTCATGTCCCGCGAACGTGGGGATACCCTTAGCAAAGACCCTTCGGTTAAATCATCATAAAATAAATTATAGTCCCTCGGATGTTGCCTTCGAATATACAACTTTGTCCCTCGATGACCCTCCGATGTTGCCTACGGTTAAAAGATGATAGTCCCTTCGAATGCTAAGATATCCTCGTAACTGTTGCCTTCAACGACCTATCGATGACCCTACGATGACCCTTAAACATCCAAAGGATAAAACTACTTATTTCTCAATAATAAGGACAGTTTTACCCTCATAAGGATAGGAAATGCTCATAAAGACCTTGGGTCGGTATAACTCTTAATTGTTGGCTCACAATCTAAAAACAATTTTCACACCTCACACCTTTCAAAATATCTTTAGAAAATCACCACTTGGTATATATTCATACTAGAATCATTACCGAGTTATATTTTTCTAAACAATTTCCAAAACTAAACGAGATAACTACTTTGTATATATTCATACAAGAATCATTACAAAGTTAAATTCTCTTTCCCAAAACAATTTTCCAAACAATTCACAAACACTTTTTTCTAGACAAAAATAATATAAGTGATCGAGCAATTAAGAGCCCATGGATAACCATGGATACAAAGGGTGCTAACACCTTCCCTTTGTATAATGTACCTCCCGAACCCAAAATCTAAATTAAGGTTTTTCCTGTTCTTTTCCACCTTTCCTTATTGGATAAAAGAAAAGTCGGTGGCGACTCTTGCTAACCGCGACATTGCGATTAAAACCACAAAAAAGTCCAGTTCACCGTATGACACTTGTGAATGTTTACTTTTGTGCCAAGCAGGTAAAGACCTCTTAAGAGGCAATTGGCAGATAAAAGAGATGTGTAATCCATCTCCTGCTACTCAGTGTGTCATTCACTTTGCTCACACACCTTGTGCTGATGCATTGTGGATAATAGCCCAAGATCTATGTTGTGTCAGTCATCTGTGGAGAAGAGTTCCTACATTCTGAACTCCCACATTTTCTATTTGAGTCAAGCTCTCCCAGGCCAGGGATAAGAGCTGTGAGGTCTTATCCTCACTTCCCATTTCATCTGCTTCACCCTAACTCTCAATGTTAGGGTTAAGAGCTAACCACACCCCATTCCAGTTGGCTTGCTTTTGCAGCCTAACCTTGTATGAGCCCAATTGATTGCATATAGTGTGTGTGATTGTTTATTGTGCTTGTGTTGTTTGACTGTGCTGTTTAGGATAGCTTGCTCCCTGTGCAAGATAGATAGAAACCTCAACCTAGGACCACTGTGGATTACATGATAACTATTAGGCTCGAGTCAGGCTCCCCTCTAGTTTGTCATTTCCCAGTCTCTGGTTAGGTTAGAAGTTCTTTCCCTGTTTAGGGGAACTATGTAACACCCTTCTAAAATACCCCAAATGTTTAATAATAAAACAACAACAATTAAATCATACATATCAGAGTAATCATGCATCTCAAGGGTGTCACATAACAACTTCTTTATTCAACATAAAACTTCTTTAACAATACGCAGCGGATAAAATATTTCAACATCTGTAATTCATCAAAATTAACATTTATTCAACAATTCAAACATCCCGTCCCGATGTTACATCTATCAGAGCATGACCCTCTAACCACACTAGACTTCAAGCACTAGCTTCTATTCGACTCACTGCTCGTTACCTGAAAAATATAGCTGTAAGGGTGAGTTCCTCAATCGATATAACAAATATTATAATTTATCATGTTATGTTAAGTAATTCTACACGTTAATCACCCTAACTATATCATGCATTAGGCAACGGCACGGTCAACTCAATTATCATATTCAAACACAACGTAAAGGCAACTCAATAACAACGTAAAATGCAACTCAATGAGACTCGACTCTTCATGCATGTGGTACCATTTGGAGTAAAACTCTCAACTTAAAATCATTGCCAGTTTAGTGGGCATCAAGGCATAAGCCTTCAACTTTCAACTTAAAATTTTGCCAATCCAGGCCAACGTGGTGTGAGCAAAAGCCCCATATTTTTTTTTGCCAATCCAGGCCAACGTGGTGTGAGACGAAGCTCCGACTTAATGCATATGGATGTATATGACACGTACGACTTGAAACTTTAACAACATAATAGCAACAGCAACACAACAGCTTTTCAACCAAAACAACTTAAATCAACTTTGGCTCATCAGCCTACAACTCAGTATTTTTCAACAAAGCAACTTAAAATCAACTTTGGCTCATCAGCCTACAACTCAGTATTTTTCAACAAAGCAACTTAAAATTTAACTTTTCAACATAATTGCATCAACATTTCACAACACAAACCCACCAATTTTTATTCATCAATTTAACTGCAATAAGGCAACTACCAATTGCATTTACAACATAAAAATCAACTATTTTCCACACTGCAACAGTGTTATCAAGTTTCGCTGCTGACAAAAAAACCATCATGCACGTCTACGAACAAAATTGAAGGCATTGAGTCGACCGTAGGGGTCAGCTCAAAGTTCGCGGTTGGCGCAAAGGCTCTGCTCAACTGGAGGGAGTCGGCGCAAAGACCCCTTGCGTCGACGCATGGGGTCGACGCTTAACTCACGGGTCGGCGCCAAAATGCCTTGCGTCGACGCATGCAGTCGGCGCATGCCCCACGGGTCAGCGCACGCCGACCCTATGGTCGACCGCTCGCGCGCAGACTCAGATTTTTCTGAGTTATTCCAAGTTCCGTCAGCTTCACGCAGATCGGGTTTTCCGGCCGCTTCCGCATCTAAAACCCTTTCTAAGAAAACCTAATTTGTCTTTAATTTAGTAGTGCCGAATCAAGTTTTTAATTGTGATCCGTGCTATAGTCTAACATTTACGACTCACACAACTATCAATTCAATTTGCAGTTTTTAACACGGTTTATCCAACGTCAATTTCAGCATATACAGTCCCAATTAGGGTTAAATCAACGGCTTATCACTACCCATGACATGTTAATCTATAATACCCATTAACCGACGATAAACCCCCCTTACCTGAGTTAATCCGGCAATTCTCTAAGCTTTAGCTTTTCCGTTCCTCAACCGTGCTTTTCGGCTCTTTGCCCTTTTTCCTCTTCTCTGCAGCTTCTCTGAGTTTCACGTGAAATTTCTTTGTTAAGAATGAAACCCTTTTCTTTATTCCCACTTATATATATATTCCAATTATTATTATTCCAAAATAATAATAATAAATAATAATAATAATAATAATCCAATAATCCAATTTATTTAATTAAATTAATAATTATATTATCAACTTAATTAAATAATTCTTTTTTCTTTATTTGGGGTGTTACAACTCTCCCCCACTAAAAGAGTTTTCGTCCTCGAAAACATACCTCAAGCAAATAACTCTGGATAGGACTCTCTCATCTGACTCTCCAGCTCCCAAGTCACATTGCCACCTGCCGGTCCTCCCCAAGCTACCTTCACTAAGGCAATCTCTTTACCCCGCAACTGCTTCAACTCTCGATCCTCAATCCTCATAGGTGATATTTCAACAGTCAGGTTATCTCTCACCTGTACATCATCTACTTGGACCACATGCGACGGATCATGAATGTATCTCCTCAACTGGGACACATGGAAAACATCATGCAAATTCGCAAGCGACGGCGGTAAAGCGATACGATAGGCTACCTCTCCTATCCTTTCCAAAATCTGATAAGGACCAATAAATCGCGGTGTCAACTTCTTCGACTTCAAAGCTCGACCAACACCAGTTATCGGAGTGACACGAAGAAACACATGATCCCCCTCTTGGAACTCAAGTGACTTCCTCCTCTTATCATGATAACTCTTCTGACGACTCTGAGCAATTCTCATCTTCTCCTGAATCATCTTAATCTTTTCCGTAGTTTGTTGAATAATCTCCGGTCCAATCACAGCACTCTCACCGGACTCATACCAACATAACGGTGTCCGACATCTCCTACCATACAAAGCTTCAAACGGTGCCATACCAATACTCGAATGAAAACTATTGTTGTAGGTAAACTCAATCAAAGGCAAATAACAATCCCAAGCACCTCCCTTTTCCAAAACACAAGCTCTCAAAAGATCCTCTAATGACTGAATCGTCCTCTCAGTCTGACCATCAGTCTGCGGATGATATGCAGAACTCAATCTCAGCTTAGTCCCTAAAGCCTTCTGCAAACCTTCCCAAAACTTCGATGTAAATCTAGGATCTCTGTCCGAAACAATACTCGACGGAATACCATGCAAGCTTACAATCTTCTCAATATACAACTCAGCTAGCCTCTCTAACGGATAATCCATTCTGATCGGAATGAAATGAGCCGACTTCGTCAATCTATCAACAATCACCCAAATAGCCTCAAAATTCTTACTTGTTCTCGGTAAACCAGACACAAAGTCCATACTGATACTATCCCACTTCCACTCTGGAATAGCCAACGGTTGCATTAGCCCAGACGGCTTCTGATGCTCAATCTTCGACTTCTGACAAGTCAAACAGGAATACACAAAACTTGCAATTTCTCTTTTCATTCCCGGCCACCAAAATAACCTTTTCAAATCATGATACATCTTCGTAGCTCCAGGGTGAATACTCAACCCACTACGATGTCCTTCCTCAAGAATACTCTTCTTAAGTTCTGTAACATCCGGAACACACACCCGACTACCAAATTTCAAAATACCAGTCTCATCAATTCTGAATTCGCCACCTTGACCTTGACTCACTAGAGTCAACTTATCAACCAAAAGCACATCAGATTTCTGACCCTCTCTGATCTCATCCAGAATACCACTTGTTAACTTCAACATTCCCAATTTAACACTATTGTGAGTACTCTCACACACCAAACTCAAATCTCTAAACTGTTCAATTAAATCCAACTCCTTAACCATTAGCATAGATATATGCAATGATTTCCGACTCAACGCATCAGCCACTACATTTGCTTTACCCGGATGGTAATTCAAACCAAAGTCATAATCCTTCAGAAACTCTAACCATCTCCTCTGTCTCATATTCAGCTCTTTCTGATCAAACAAATACTTTAAACTTTTATGGTCACTGAAAACTTCAAATCTTGACCCATACAAGTAATGTCTCCATAACTTCAGAACAAACACCACAGCCGCCAACTCTAAATCGTGCGTCGGATAATTCCTCTCATGAATCCTCAGCTGTCTTGAAGCATAAGCTATAACCTGCTTATTCTGCATCAACACGCCACCCAAACCCAACAATGAAGCATCACAGTAAACTTCAAATGGTTCCGACGAACTCGGTAATGTCAGAATAGGAGCAGTAGTTAACCTTCTCCTTAACTCTTGGAAACCTTCTTCACATTTTGAGTCCCAAACAAATGCTTGCCCCTTTCTAGTCAACATCGTCAACGGTAACGCCAACTTAGAAAACCCTTCAATGAACTTCCTATAATAACCAGCCAAACCAAGAAAACTTCGAATCTCAGCAACAGACTTCGGGGCTTCCCACTTAGATACCGCTTCTATCTTAGAAGGATCAACAGCAACACCACCTCTTGAAATCACATGACCAAGAAAACTTACCTCTTCTAACCAAAATTCACACTTGGACAATTTAGCAAATAATTTCTTTTCTCGTAGAACTTCCAAAACCACTCTCAAATGCTCAGCATGCTCTTCTTCCGATTTCGAATACACCAAAATATCATCAATAAATACCACAACAAACTTGTCTAGGTATGGATGGAAAATCCTATTCATATACTCCATAAATACTCCAGGTGCATTAGTTACACCAAAAGGCATTACAGAATACTCATAATGTCCATACCTTGTCCTGAAAGCAGTCTTCTGAATATCCTCAGTCTTCACACGTATCTGATGATACCCAGATCTCAAATCTATCTTGCTGAACACACTTGCACCAACCAACTGATCCATCAAATCATCAATCCTCGGCAAAGGATACCGATTCTTGATCGTCACTTTATTCAGTTGCCTGTAGTCCACACACAACCTCATAGTACCTTCTTTCTTCTTAACCAATAGCACTGGCGCACCCCACGGTGACACACTCGGACGAATAAATTTCTTATCCAACAGATCTTCCAACTGACTCTTCAATTCAGTTAACTCAACAGCAGACATACGGTACGGAGCCATCGATATCGGTCTAGTACCAGGTACCAAATCAATCGAGAACTCCACTTCGCGTTCTGGTGGTAATTCATTCACCTCTTCAGGAAACACATCAGGAAAATCACGCACCACGGCTAGATCACAAATCACCATCTTATCCTTGGCCTCTAAAGTTGCTAACAGCATAAACAACTCTGCCCCATCAGCTACTTCTTCATTCACCTGCCTTGCTGATAGAAACAAACTCTTTCCTTCCTCAATCTCAGGAAAGACTACCGTCTTATCAAAACAATTGATAGAAACTCGGTTAAACACCAACCAGTTCATACCCAGAATAACATCAATCTGCGCTAGTGGAAGACACACTAGGTCCATCCCAAAGTCTCTACCAAAAATACTCAAAGGACAATTTAAACAAACCGAAGTAGTAGTCACTGAACCCTTCGCAGGAGTATCAATTACCATACTTCCAAACATCTCAGATATCTCTAACTTAAGTTTCACAGCACAATCCAAAGATATAAAGGAATGAGTCGCACCTGTGTCAATAATAGCTACAAGAGGAAAGCCATTAATATAACACGTACCTCGGATCAAACGATCATCTGCAGAAGTCTCAGAACCCGATAAAGCAAAGACCTTGCCTCCTGACTGATTCCCTTTCTTCGGCTTCCGACACTGACTTCCAATATGCCCTTCTTCGCCACAATTAAAACAAATCACTTCCTTGTGCTTGCAATCAGCTATTGCATGCCCAGTCTTACCACAGCGAAAACACCTCTTCACTTCAGCAGTACATACATTACTCTTATGACCAGCCTGACCACATTTGAAGCAAACTATACCAGTAGGAGCACCTCCCCTACTAGTCCTCTGAGCCGGAGCAGCTACTTGTTTCCCTTTTCCAGCTGGAACATCATACGGCTTGCCACGGTTTTGATGTTGCTTGCCTCTGCGATCACTGACAATCTTGTAATGAGCATTATTGTCCTCTTCAAATATCCTGCAGCTATCAACCAACTCAGTAAAAATGCGTATCTTCTGATACCCAACAGCCTTCTTAATTTCAGAGCGCAATCCATTTTCAAACTTGATGCACTTTGAAAATTCAGCACCAGCACCAGTGTAATGAGGATAAAATTTGGACAACTCCACAAATTTCGCAGCATAATCCGTGACAGACATGTTCCCTTGCTTCAGCTCAAGGAATTCAATCTCCTTCTTACCACGGACATCCTCTGGATAATACTTCCTCAGAAATTCCCTACGGAATACATCCCAAGTAACGACTTCACCTGCCGCGGTCAACCTCTCGTGAGTCTCTAGCCACCAGTCATCAGCTTCGACTGCTAGCATGTGAGTACCATACCGAACCTTCTGAGCTGGAGTACAATCCATAACACGGAAGATTCTCTCAATCTCTTTCAACCATCCCAAGGCTGCATCTGGATCATGCTTTCCTTTAAACACCGGCGGGTTCTCTCTCTGAAAAGTCGCCAAGCTACGTGATCCAGCATCCCCACCAGCATTTGGCAAGTTCTGCACAGCTTGTGCCATTGCTTGCATTGCGGCAGCCATTGCAGCGTCATTCCTTCCAGCCATTTCAACTTATCAATACAACACAACTTAAAGTTAGATTGGTAACAATACACAATTGTTAGACAAAACGACACGACAACTGGCCGGACGGACCGACCTGCTCTGATACCACTAATGTAACACCCTTCTAAAATACCCCAAATGTTTAATAATAAAACAACAACAATTAAATCATACATATCAGAGTAATCATGCATCTCAAGGGTGTCACATAACAACTTCTTTATTCAACATAAAACTTCTTTAACAATACGCAGCGGATAAAATATTTCAACATCTGTAATTCATCAAAATTAACATTTATTCAACAATTCAAACATCCCGTCCCGATGTTACATCTATCAGAGCATGACCCTCTAACCACACTAGACTTCAAGCACTAGCTTCTATTCGACTCACTGCTCGTTACCTGAAAAATATAGCTGTAAGGGTGAGTTCCTCAATCGATATAACAAATATTATAATTTATCATGTTATGTTAAGTAATTCTACACGTTAATCACCCTAACTATATCATGCATTAGGCAACGGCACGGTCAACTCAATTATCATATTCAAACACAACGTAAAGGCAACTCAATAACAACGTAAAATGCAACTCAATGAGACTCGACTCTTCATGCATGTGGTACCATTTGGAGTAAAACTCTCAACTTAAAATCATTGCCAGTTTAGTGGGCATCAAGGCATAAGCCTTCAACTTTCAACTTAAAATTTTGCCAATCCAGGCCAACGTGGTGTGAGCAAAAGCCCCATATTTTTTTTTGCCAATCCAGGCCAACGTGGTGTGAGACGAAGCTCCGACTTAATGCATATGGATGTATATGACACGTACGACTTGAAACTTTAACAACATAATAGCAACAGCAACACAACAGCTTTTCAACCAAAACAACTTAAATCAACTTTGGCTCATCAGCCTACAACTCAGTATTTTTCAACAAAGCAACTTAAAATCAACTTTGGCTCATCAGCCTACAACTCAGTATTTTTCAACAAAGCAACTTAAAATTTAACTTTTCAACATAATTGCATCAACATTTCACAACACAAACCCAACAATTTTTATTCATCAATTTAACTGCAATAAGGCAACTACCAATTGCATTTACAACATAAAAATCAACTATTTTCCACACTGCAACAGTGTTATCAAGTTTCGCTGCTGACAAAAAAACCATCATGCACGTCTACGAACAAAATTGAAGGCTTTGAGTCGACCGTAGGGGTCAGCTCAAAGTTCGCGGTTGGCGCAAAGGCTCTGCTCAACTGGAGGGAGTCGGCGCAAAGACCCCTTGCGTCGACGCATGGGGTCGACGCTTAACTCACGGGTCGGCGCCAAAATGCCTTGCGTCGACGCATGCAGTCGGCGCATGCCCCACGGGTCAGCGCACGCCGACCCTATGGTCGACCGCTCGCGCGCAGACTCAGATTTTTCTGAGTTATTCCAAGTTCCGTCAGCTTCACGCAGATCGGGTTTTCCGGCCGCTTCCGCATCTAAAACCCTTTCTAAGAAAACCTAATTTGTCTTTAATTTAGTAGTGCCGAATCAAGTTTTTAATTGTGATCCGTGCTATAGTCTAACATTTACGACTCACACAACTATCAATTCAATTTGCAGTTTTTAACACGGTTTATCCAACGTCAATTTCAGCATATACAGTCCCAATTAGGGTTAAATCAACGGCTTATCACTACCCATGACATGTTAATCTATAATACCCATTAACCGACGATAAACCCCCCTTACCTGAGTTAATCCGACAATTCTCTAAGCTTTAGCTTTTCCTTTCCTCAACCGTGCTTTTCGGCTCTTTGCCCTTTTTCCTCTTCTCTGCAGCTTCTCTGAGTTTCACGTGAAATTTCTTTGTTAAGAATGAAACCCTTTTCTTTATTCCCACTTATATATATATTCCAATTATTATTATTCCAAAATAATAATAATAATAATAATAATAATAATAATAATAATCCAATAATCCAATTTATTTAATTAAATTAATAATTATATTATCAACTTAATTAAATAATTCTTTTTTCTTTATTTGGGGTGTTACAAACTACGTCGCTCTGATCCTCATACCAGATGAGGTACGTAGGCAGGAGATCGTACGAGATCTCTCCGGGCATCCTTTTCTTTTTTTGTGTGTGTTTTGCTTGACAGCTAGCAGGCTCGAGTTCCAGACTCTCTGTTAGCTTGTTTGTTCAACTTTTTTGTTGCTTTTTGACGACTCAGCGTCCGGTTAACCCCTTTTGTGTGTGTTTGGAGTCCGACATAAGTCCAGCGATTGGCAGTTGGTTTCCTGTGTGTGTTTGTTGGTTCGGAGTCTGATGTAAGTCCAGCAATTGGCATTCGGTTTCCATGTTTGCCCGTTTGTGTGGAGTCCGACGTAAGTCCAGCGATTGGCAGTCGCTTTCCTGTGTGGGTTTTATTTGGTGTGCGTTCGCCGAACTATGGTAGCTCTGATTCTCATTCCAGATGAGATATGTAGGCATAGGATGCGATATCCTAGCGAGCCCGTTCCCCTCTTATTCCATCTGTGTTTCCT
This sequence comes from Lathyrus oleraceus, assembly GCF_024323335.1. Taxonomy (NCBI): domain Eukaryota; kingdom Viridiplantae; phylum Streptophyta; class Magnoliopsida; order Fabales; family Fabaceae; genus Lathyrus; species Lathyrus oleraceus. Next base: position 397,301,737 of record NC_066580.1, on the reverse strand, counting down.
TCCTGTGTATGTGTGCAGTTTGTGAGCAGTGTTTAGCAACCTTTCTTCTATTCTCTTGAGCGTGGATCCCGTCGAGTACGACGGATGCGTAGGGGTGCTAATACCTTCCCTTCGCATAACCGACTCCCGATTCCATCTCTCTCTGGTCGTGAGACCATGTCTTTTCCAGGTTTACTTCGAGCGTTTCCTTTCCCTCTTTTGGGATAAATAACGCACGGTGGCGGCTTTGTTTGTTTTGTTTTTTTTCCGCCGGTTGTTTTTCGCGGATGCGACAGCTGGCGACTCTGCTGGGGACTATAGAGAGTTGACCTCTTGCTGGTCCATCTTCCCTGAGCGAGTCTCTCCTAGCGCTCTCTAGGATAGTTTAGGTTGCTTGTGCTGATCTATTTATTGCATTTATGATTATTGTACTGTGATTATTTGCATATGTGTTTGCATGCATCATGTTATCATTATGCTGGATTCTGTACAGGTTGGTTCCTCTGATTTTGGGGTGGGTGTTCTGAGTGGGGCTAAAACCCAGGCCCGAGTATACACCTAGGATTAGTGTGGTCTCATGTTGCCTCTCATGTTAGGTCAACATGTTTTTGGCGACGTGACATACCACAAGCCGGACGAGGTTCTTTTGAGGGAGCTCTTCCTTTGTGGAGTATCCACTTTGGTTGAGTCACTTCATTTGAGCTATTGACTTCGGTGACCGTTCTTTCCCGGATCATTGGTTTAGACGATCTTATGAGAGCTGCAACGGCACACCCGAAAGGGCAAACCTGTTGAGTATCTTTGCCCGATTGTCGAGACCATTATCCGCCTTAGGATGACCTGATTAGAATTCACCTGTGAGGGGAGGGTTGATTCTTACAGATGCATGTTCTGATGGTGACTTTGATGGTGACTAATGGTTCAGTTATTGATCAGAGTCCTATTTATAAGTCGGATTTATGGATTTATTTCTGAGACGTCGTAGTTCTGTCCGTGGTATTTATCAGTGGGGATCCGTTTATTTCAGGATTCCCTGGGCTGGTTCAGAGGGTCTTGTGGTTATCAGTTCAGTGATTTCCCAGTGATGATGGTGATATATCCTTCAGTTCCGTTTATGCCGGAACTCCTGAGTTGGGTTTATGGTTGCTCAGTACCTCAGATGGTTGTGATCAGTTCAGAGGTTGTAACTCAGTGCAGTGGATGTTCAGATGACGTGGAGGATGGCACAGTGCATTGCATTCATACATCAGCATCATTCACATTTTGCATTTATCTGCATCTAACTCATGTTTATCCATATGCAGGGGACATTCTTGATTGAGATCCTGGTTGAGAGACTTCTTTGATCCAGACATGAGGACCGGCTTGAAAGATGACGTCGTCTACAGTTTCTTCGATCCAGAGATTGGTGCGCTGATAGATATGATAGCATTGATTACACCTGACCATGTGGGGATGTTTCGTGAGGCATACGGTGGTATTCTGAAGTTAGTTTTCAGGCTCACAGACAGTGACAGGAGTGCCATCCATACTTTTCTCCAGTTCTATGACCCGGGTTTGAGATGCTTCGTGTTCCCGGATTACTTGTTGGGACCCTTGATGGAGGACTATGCCAGCATCCTAGGTATTCAGATCAGAGATCTGATTCCTTTCTATGCCACTAAGGGGGAGCCTGATGTTGCGGAGATCTCTCGTGCTCTTTATTTGAGTCCAGAGATGATTAAAGGGGGTTTGAAGGATAAAGGAAAGTTGCCTGGTTTTCATCTGAGTTTCTTGGAGGCTAAAGCCAAGGAGCATGCTGCTTTGAGTAATTGGAGGACCGTTTGTGCTTTGCTTGCTGTGAGCATTTATGGGATCATCATGTTCCCTAATCAGAAGAACTTTGTGGACATTAATGCCGTCCGGTTGTTTATGCAGAGGAATCCTATTCCTACTCTGGTTAGGGATGTCTATTACTCGGTCCATAATCGGAACGAGAAGCGGCGTGGTGGATTGATCAGATGTTGTGCTCAGTTGTTGTACAAGTGGTTCATGGGGTATTTGCCTTCCAGAGGTGCCTTTTCCTTTCTTGATCCTACTGTCAAATGGTCAATCAGACTGATGGGTTTGCGAGCCAAGGACATAGCTTGGACTCACAATGGTATGGTTGGACGAGATTTTATTTACAGTTGTGGGAGTCTTCCCAATGTGCCTCTTATAGGAGTTCAAGGTTGCATTAATTACAACCCGATGCTTCTTAGGAGACAGATGGGGTTTGCTGTGGAGGGTCCTCCACTCGGGCGAGAGATTCAGGAGTCTTTCTACTTCCCAATTGAGGGTAATCAGCCAAAGTTGAGGCGAGTGTCTGATGAATGGCGCGACATTCAGAGAAAGGGCAAGGTTCCTTTTGGCAAGGTTAACAGCAGGTCTTTTCCTCTGTTTGATGATTGGCTTAGGAAGAGGATTGAGCTCACACATCTACCATTTCCTGGAGGTGATCCTTGGTGTCCTTTGATTGAAGGGTCACGTTCTTCTGTCAGCATGGAAGAGTTCCTTGAGATGAAGAAAGCCAGAGATCAGCTGCAAGCAGAGAAGACTGAGTTGGAGATGAGTGTTGCTAGAATTCAGATGGCTAATCAGGAGATCAAAGGGAGAATAGAAGATCAGGATAAGAGACATGCCATTGAGGTGAAGTGCTTTGAGATAGACACCGCTTATTACCACAAGGTCAGCCAAGCTTTGGAGTCATCCACGAGGGAGCACGACATCACCAAGGAGAGGTTGGCTAGAGCTTCGAAGGTCATTGAAGATGAGAAGAGGAGGCAAATCCTTGTGAGGGATCAGAGGGAAGATAGAGTCAGAATCCTTGTCGCCGAGTGGGAGGCAAAGCTGAAGATTAAGGAAGAAGAGAACACGAAGATTATTGCTGAGAGAGATCACTATCTTGCTGAGAGGGATCATTATTTCCGACAGATGAAGATTCACCAGAAGGAGATAGGGAGATTGCAGCAGGAGAACAATAAGCTTAGGTTTGCTGTGAAGTTTACCAAGATGGTAGATGATGCGGAGCCTTCTGTGGGGCCTTCTTCAGCGTAGCCTTTTGTTATCATTTGTGTTGGATTACCGTCAGGCCTGTTAACGGAATTCACTTACTTGTATTTTCTTTCTGTTTCTGGAGAATTGTATTTGATTTGTATCAGACTTGATGTATGACTCTTGCACGTATGGTGCACTTTTGGTATGCAATGGTTGTTTTCATTCAGTGATTGGTCTTCAGGCTTTATTTGCTTTGTCTTGCTTCACTCACACAGCACACACATGGTTGGGTGGTATCTTTGCTAAATCATGATTCTCTGCACTGTATGACAAAATCAATCGACGAATGTCAGAATATTGCTGCCGAATTATTATCTGCCTCGATGAAACCAGGATCGAAGGACAGAGTGTTCCTCGTATGGATAGACATTGCATTCATGCATGAATCATAATAACTTGTCTTCTATTTTGCAGGTGTCAGTTTCTAACGTGCTTGATTGTTTTAGGAATCATTGCTCGTGCGCGTAGAGTCATTCCCTTGCACACAACCCGTCCACACAGATACTTTACTAGACGCAACACACCCAGGTTGATGGATCTACCCAACACAGATTTTCTTGAGCTGAAGGAGAAGATGAACGAACTGATCAATGTTATGAAAGGGTTTGCCGTGGGGCAAAAAGCACTTGCTGATAAAGTGGAGAAGCTCGAGCGGGCTTCAGCTGCCAACAGTGGTGTCAACTTGGAGGGTGTCTCCAACCATGGCCTTGGTGGTTCCAGGGATGGAGGAGATCTCGGAAAAAAGACAACTGCTGGCGTGGTGATCAACAATGGGGGTGGTTTTGGTGTTGCCACAAGTGGTAGACCGGGTCCGATGGGCAATAATTTGAAGGATAGCCTGTTTCCTCCTTTCTTCGGGGCTGAGGAGGATAGAGAGGAGGAAAGAGAAGCAGATTAGTTCTCCATGCTTAATGAACAATTTGGCCAATACGGTGTTCAACCGCCAAATAAAGAGATTCAGGTGTTGGCGGAGAAGATCAGGGCTCTTGAAAGCTATGCTACTCCAGGGGTTGTCAATATGTCCAATACGGGGCTGGTTGAGGGGATTGTGATCCCGCAAAAGTTCAAAGCGCCTGCGTTTGACAAATACAATGGGAGTTCTTGCCCGGAAACCCATCTCCAGGCTTTTGTCCGTAAGATTTCTGCTTATACAATGGACCAGAAGCTGTGGATGTACTTCTTCCAGGACAGTCTGTCTGGGGGGTCTTTGGAGTGGTACACCAAATTGAAATCTTCGGATATCAAAAGCTGGCAAGATCTTGGAGATGCATTCTTTAAACAATACCAATTTAATGCTGATATGGCTCCTAGCCGTACCCAATTGCAGGGTGTCATACGGTGAACTGACTTTATGTGTTTTGCTTTGGAAAGCAAATGTCGCGGATAGCAAGAGTCGCCACCGACTTTTCTTTTATCCAATAAGGAAAGGTGGAAAAGAACAGGAAAGACCTTAATTTAGATTCTTAGGTTCGGGAGGTACATTATACAAAGGGAAGGTGTTAGCACCCTTTGTATCCATGGTTATCCATGGGCTCTTAATTGCTCAATCATTTATGTTTTTCTAGTTTGAAAAAGTGGTTGAGAAATGTGTAGGAAATGTTTTGAAAAGGAGAATTTAACTTTGTAATGATTCGTGTATGAATGTATACGAAGTGGTTATCTCGTTTAGTTTTGAAAGTAGTTTAGAAAAATATAGCTCGGCAATGATCCTAGTACGAATGTATGCCAAGTGGTGATTTTCTAAAAGATGTTTTGAAGTGTGTGAGGTGTGAAAAGTATTTTAGGTTATGAATAAGCAATTAAGAGTTATACCTATCCGAGGTCTTTACGGGCACTTCCTATCCTTATGAGGGTAAAATTGTCCTTACTATTGAGAAATAAGTAGTTTTATCCTTTGGATGTTAAAGGGTCATCGTAGGGTCATTGATCGGTCACCGAGGGCAACAGTTGTGAGGATACCTTAGCATTCGAAGGGACTATCATCATTTAACCGTAGGCTACACTGAAGAGTCATCGAGGGACAAAGGCAACATTCGAGGGACTATGATGATTTAACCGAAGGGTCTTTGCTAAGTGTACCCCCCATATTCGCGAGGCATGACCGTAATACCGTAATCGGAGGGTAACAAAGAGAGGTCCAAGATCACTTATTAAAAGGCTAAGTTTTACAATTAATTATATAGCCGTAATCAATTAGGTAATTAGGTCCGCATTAAAGTTAATGAAATCAATACATTAAAATCAACTAGATAATTTAGGATGAATCTCCACATTAAAATTAATTGAGTAATTCAGGTGAATCTCCATAAGGGTATCCCACAAATAAAGTGGAATACCTAGCCGGCCGTCTCTTCGGGAATATGTAAACCTTTACACAATTCAGCACACGGGTTAGAGCATCGAGGTAAAGTACAATTGAAAATTGTACTACAACACAACAGTCATAAAGTCAGACCAAATAATGCAGAATTATAATAAATTATGATTAGATAAACATAAGGTAGAACAGCAAAGAAACAAAACAGCCACTGCCTCGTTCGCTTCTGCTTCGCTTAGCGAAGGCTTAGCGAGTGCTCGCTACAAGCTCGCTTAGCGATGTGCTAGCGAGCGACTGCTGGTTTTGAATTTGATAGCAGCATGGTCTCCGGAACCCTGAACTTTGTGGCATTGAATTACAGGAATAGCATGGACAAACATTCAGGATATTCAAGCATATTTAAATTCGCATGTGAAATCAAATTACATATCCGAAAATTTAATCATGATGCCTTATATATGTAGAGATTATCGATTAAAAGCATAAAACATTAGAGATACGCAAACCTGTTTGCAACCGAGCTACGATGTTGAAGGGACTGACCACTCTTGGTATCGCATGGAATTGGGCGGCGGTAGCTTCGGAGCGGAGGAGCGGAGGAGCGGCCTTCAGGGTTTCTTTACTCGGAACTCTCTAAGGTAGCCTCCAGGGTTTCTGTGCCAGGGTTTCTGTCCGTCTTCGTCTCTGTCTTCCCCTTTTTCTGACTGAAGCTTGGCTATTTATAATGCTCTTGTTGTGACCTAATGGGCTCAGAGTGAAGCTCGAAAATTCTGATGTTCGCAAGCTTCGCTAGGCGAGGGAGTTGCTCGCCTAGCGAGCAAGCTAGTTTGGGCTTTTTCTGGATTTGGTGCTTCGCTGGGGCGAGTGTCATGACGAAGGGTTCGCTAGGCGAAGGAATTGCTCGCCTAGCGAGCAAGTTAGTTTGGGCCATTTTGGATTGAGTCCGTTGTGAGCTGGGCTTTTGTTCCTTTAAGATCAGTGCCTTGCAGAATAAGTCGGAGTGCCTTGAAAAATGCCTTGTAATATCAACGGGCAAATTTTGGGGTATGACAGCTGCCCCTGTTCAATATTCTTGAACCGAAAGAGTAGAATGGTATGTGCACCATTCGTGGTCTGGAGGTGGAAGATTATTGAACACTAAAATGCCCCAAAAATTTGCGCTTGTCAACCAGGAGCTAGTCTTGATGGAGAGGGGCTTAAAGATGCCATCCAGGGAATTTGATGATGAGAACTTCAGAGTGCGTCGTACATTAGACGATATCTGAAGACATGGATGTCGTACCGAGTCATACGATAGACCGTATAGTGAGTCATCCATTATGCTGTCGACTTCGTTGGGGAGTCAGAGTGTGTTACACGCTGCTGGGGATAAGGGATCAGAATGGATCATATGCTAGACCGTATCTGAATACCAGAGTGAGTTGTTCATCAGGCGGATGACTTTGCCGAGGATGAAAAATCAGAATGGATCGTACGCTTGATCGTCTCTGAGTTGCAAAATGAGACCTCCATTAAGCGGGTGATTTCACTGGGGATAGAAGATCAGACCGGATCGTATGCTAGATCGTATCTGAGTTGAAGATCCAAATGGGTCTTATGCTAGACCGTATTGGAGTTGCAGGATGAGCCGTCCGTTAGGCTGTGTCTGATGATGAAAGGGGGTAGTCGTACGCTAGACTACACTTCAGAAATGTACCGTACACTAGGTAGCATCTGAGGAGACGAAGGTCTAACTGGGTCGTACATTAGACTGTATCTGAGCAGAATGAGCCGTCCATTAGGCTGAATCTGATGATAAAAGGGGGTAGTCATATGCTAGACTACACTTCAGAAATGTACCGTACACTAGGTAGCATCTGAGGAGATGAAGGTCTAACTGGGTCGTACATTAGACCGTATCTGAGCAGAATGAGCCGTCCATTAGGCTGAATCTGATGATAAAAGGGGGTAGTCATATGCTAGACTACACTTCAGAAATGTACCGTACACTAGGTAGCATCTGAGGAGATGAAGGTCTAACTGGGTCGTACATTAGACCGTATTTGAGTTGTTGAAGGTCAGAATGGATCATACATTAGATCGTCTCTGAGTTGAAGGAGTCATATGTTGAGCTGAATCAGAATAAACCGTACGCTAGGCTATATCTGATAGTATTTGTATATGGTGTATTTGCAATAAATGTCTGGGATGGGCTTATAGATGCCATCGTTATGAGGATGTCAGAATGAATGTTGACATGGAGTATATCTGAAAGATGTAGTTGAATCCTGAATGTAATTGATAAAGATGTCCGTCTGAATGGACCTTTGTTCTGTTTGTATCAAGAGGATAATTGACCTGAAAAATAAAGTTAGCTTCATGCCATGAGATGCAAATGTTGTATGCATGCGTGTGCTGTGAAATGATGTAATGAGTGAATTATGCGTCTGAAATAAATGCGAACATTGTATGCATGTATATGTTATGCAATGATGTAATGAATGCACTATGCGTCTAAAACGTTCTTCCAGGAGACTCTACTGGGGAAATAAATCTCAGTCTGCTGGTCGGAGATATTTGTATTAATGATCCTTCCTTAGCCGGGGGATACTTGATTTATGTCTGACGATGGAAACACTCAACAGAGCCTGGCTAGGGCTGGAAGAGATGACCAGTCTGTCTGGTAATGCCAACCTCTTCTGGGAAATAGCTGGTTTTTGTTGGGGAATAGAATTAGCAACAGATTCATTGGGAAGCGTGATTAGACCTTCTCCTCGATCCTGAAGTCGTGTAGTAATTGCTATTGCTATTCTAGGCATGCATTTTTGGTAAACATTGATCATATTCAGATGCATAAATCAATTCAAATTAAACCAATGGACGTTTACGCAAACAAAACAGAAAAGTAAAAACGAAATCATCTTTTTGGAAATAAAATTGTATTGATTTTGAAAGAGGGCCTATAGACAGGCAATTTTGTGTACAAGGAGACAGAAATCCTAGTAAGAGGAAATTGCCAAGAAAACGAAGAGAAAGCTATGCAGAAAAAGTCCTATTGATTCTAATTCTGCTACTGTCATTATGTCTTCAAGCATCTCATCTCCTGCTGTCGGATAGAAGTGATTGGCTTGTTCAGTCCCTTTGACTCGGGTGAAGCTGACCGAGAACGGGACATAGTCATACGCTTTAATCCCTAATTTTTGCCTGGACCGCCTTTTCAGGTTTTCAGTCCACCAGGATACCCTTTTTTGCCCAAGCCGCCTTTTCAGGTTTTCGACTTGCCGGGTGTACATGCGTAGTATTTTTTAACTATATCCGTGTTCACGGGATGCGGGGACTCTTCGTCATCCACTGTAACAAGCATCATGGCTCCACCAGAGAATACCTTCTTAACTACAAATGGCCCTTCGTATGTGGGAGTCCATTTGCCTCTAGAATCACCTTGTGGTAGAATGATACGCTTTATTACCAAGTCGCCCCTTCAGAATTATGGTGTTTTATTTTGAACTGCGTGCAGAGTTCAGTAATCCTCTGGTTGTTCAAATTAGCACCATTATTAGTGATAGCTCTTTCAGGAGATAGCAGATTTCGCAAATGTGTATTTGATAAGATCCATCTCAGAAATCAATAAAGCGGTACGATTCAACATGTACTGTCTTGGTCGGCGAGCAGCCCAGGCCAAAGCACAGCAAGCTTTCTCGAGCTGTGAGTATCTTGTTTCACAGTCGGTACCTTTTTGCTAAGGTGGTATATTGCATGCTATTTTCGACCAGATTCGTCATGTTGCCCCAACACACACCCTATTGAATTTTCTAACACGGTCAAATACATGATTAGAGGTCTTCTTTCAACTGGTGGCATCAGAATTGGAGGTTCTTGGAGATACTTCTTGATTTTGTCTCAGTAATTTGGAGACGGATTTGCAAGTAGCGGTCAAATGGGAGCTAAATCGGGCGACGCGGTCCAGATTTATGATTTCGATCGATGCCCCATGCGGCTGTATAGTCTTTTCTTCTTGCAGTAGTCTGGCAAGTTCTCCAGGGACTTCACAATCTTCCTCGCTTCCATCCTCGGCTTGGTAGATCGGATTTTCAAAGTCATAATGAACAGTAGCAGAATTATTATCAACAGGATCCAGAGTGGATATGGATCGGCAAATTGTTACGTGAGTGTGTGCAAGAAAACATAGCTTATTTGAAAAATGACAGGAAAGATAAAGAGCGCAATATTTGAATGCAAAAAGGTCCATTGATTTATTGAATATGAATGTGCTTACGAAAATTACAAAACCTTTAATAAAATTTAATACATTAAAATAAGCAATAACGATTACTCCTGACTAAAGGAAATCAGGATAGTGTCTTCCGCCTTCCAATTGCCGAGTCCGTCACCAGTTGTTAGGAAAATCCAGCTATCCAAGTCATAATCGTTATCAGTATCTTCCACAGCATTGACAGTCTCGTCATGATTAGGCAGAGGAGCAATGATGACATTAGGAGTCTCCGGAGGATCAGAGGTAGCCGCCTGTATCTTTCCACTTCGAATGCCGCTTTCAACATGTTCACCTGTTAATATAAGTTCAGTGAAACCCAATGAGGAACTCCTCAATAGATGGCTGTAGAATGGGCCAGTCAGTGTGCTCATGAACATGTCTACTAACTCTCTGTCAATCAGAGGAGGTTTGACTCTGCCAGCCAAATCTCTCCATTTTTTAGCATATTCTTTGAAGCTTTCTTTAGATCCCATAGTCATATTTTGCAACTGTAACCGAGTAGGTGCTAATTCAGAATTATACTGGTAATGCTTGTAGAAAGCTGTCGCTAAGTCCGTCCAGGTGTGGATGTCAGAGCTCTCGAGCTGATAGTACCATTCTAACTGTGTGCCAAACAGACTCTCTTGGAAGAAATGGATCCATAGTTTCCTATTAGTGGTATATGGCTGAATCTTTCTCACATAAGCTCTCAGGTGCATCTGAGGACAAGATGCCCCATCATACTTAGTGAAATCAGGGACCTTAAATTTGCGGGGAATGACCACATCAGAGACCAGACCTAAGCTTTCGAAATCCAGACTGGGCGTCTTTTGACCCTTCATAGCTAGCATGCGTTCTTCCAGCAAGTTATACTTATCATCTTTTGGAGAGTACTGTTCGTTTTCATAATCTCCCTCGTCGTCCTCCTGGTTGAAGAGATCAACATTCTTCTCCTCCGAATCATTCTCTGTCTCCTCTTCTTGATCCTTCGGAACTCTAATCTTGACTCCTGCAGCCCGTCCCTTAAGCCTTCTTCCTGGGTTAACGTAACTCACCGGTTTCTTGTCTTTCTTCTTCTCGAGCAAGAGAGCCTTCAGTTCCTCCTGCCCCTTGGATAAGTTCAAGATCATCTCCTGGAGTTGAGCATTCTGAGCATGGAGATCTTTGACAGTTTGTTCGAGGTCCATTTTCTGTTTGGAGGAAAATCGTGAGAACATTGATCCCTTTAGAGTACCTGTTATGCAATGTGATGTTATGCTATGCAATGTATGAAATGTTTTCAAGGTTTAAAGTCCTTGAAATGGTTAGTACAATGTCACGATGTCATGATGTTATGATGTTATGATGTTAAGATGTTATGATGTTAAGTAATCAACAAGCACGAACAAGTCACACAACAATCATTCCTAGGTTTTAAGGCTTGCATGAGTTCCATAGGTAAGTACCCTCCCCACTGAAGTTTGGTTGGTTCAACCTGTCCTAGAATAGTAACCGGGTTCTAGAAGGATCTCAAATCATTGACCTTCCTTTAAGTCCACTTCAGTGCAACACCAAGTGGTTGACCGAAGCTTCCCTAAAGTCCAATCTCAAAGAGTGTAGTATCGAGTCTCAACCAACCTCAGTCGGAACCGAAGTCAGTTATCTCACTACTTTCTAATGGCTAGGATGAGTCAATTAGGGTTCTAAAGGCCTGGTTAATGCTTTGATGACACCACGCGGAAGCCAAAATTTTCCTCAAGTAAACGTGAGGAACATCAGGACATCCAAAGTGTCACATTAACCGTAGCCATCATTTTAACCATTCCAGTATACGCCGGATAGTCGCGATGATCTATTGCTACTTACCTAAGGTACACTAGATCCGGGTGTAGGATCTTTCACTCAAAAATACCCTTAAAAGAAGGAACAATTTAAAAACATAAATGATTTTTTAAGGTGACCTCTCTTTGTATTCCCCAGCAGAGTCGCCAGTTCTGTCATACGGTGAACTGACTTTATGTGTTTTGCTTTGGAAAGCAAATGTCGCGGATAGCAAGAGTCGCCACCGACTTTTCTTTTATCCAATAAGGAAAGGTGGAAAAGAACAGGAAAGACCTTAATTTAGATTCTTAGGTTCGGGAGGTACATTATACAAAGGGAAGGTGTTAGCACCCTTTGTATCCATGGTTATCCATGGGCTCTTAATTGCTCAATCATTTATGTTTTTCTAGTTTGAAAAAGTGGTTGAGAAATGTGTAGGAAATGTTTTGAAAAGGAGAATTTAACTTTGTAATGATTCGTGTATGAATGTATACGAAGTGGTTATCTCATTTAGTTTTGAAAGTAGTTTAGAAAAATATAGCTCGGCAATGATCCTAGTACGAATGTATGCCAAGTGGTGATTTTCTAAAAGATGTTTTGAAGTGTGTGAGGTGTGAAAAGTATTTTAGGTTATGAATAAGCAATTAAGAGTTATACCTATCCGAGGTCTTTACGGGCACTTCCTATCCTTATGAGGGTAAAATTGTCCTTACTATTGAGAAATAAGTAGTTTTATCCTTTGGATGTTAAAGGGTCATCGTAGGGTCATTGATCGGTCACCGAGGGCAACAGTTGTGAGGATACCTTAGCATTCGAAGGGACTATCATCATTTAACCGTAGGCTACACTGAAGAGTCATCGAGGGACAAAGGCAACATTCGAGGGACTATGATGATTTAACCGAAGGGTCTTTGCTAAGTGTACCCCCCATATTCGCGAGGCATGACCGTAATACCGTAATCGGAGGGTAACAAAGAGAGGTCCAAGATCACTTATTAAAAGGCTAAGTTTTACAATTAATTATATAGCCGTAATCAATTAGGTAATTAGGTCCGCATTAAAGTTAATGAAATCAATACATTAAAATCAACTAGATAATTTAGGATGAATCTCCACATTAAAATTAATTGAGTAATTCAGGTGAATCTCCATAAGGGTATCCCACAAATAAAGTGGAATACCTAGCCGGCCGTCTCTTCGGGAATATGTAAACCTTTACACAATTCAGCACACGGGTTAGAGCATCGAGGTAAAGTACAATTGAAAATTGTACTACAACACAACAGTCATAAAGTCAGACCAAATAATGCAGAATTATAATAAATTATGATTAGATAAACATAAGGTAGAACAGCAAAGAAACAAAACAGCCACTGCCTCGTTCGCTTCTGCTTCGCTTAGCGAAGGCTTAGCGAGTGCTCGCTACAAGCTCGCTTAGCGATGTGCTAGCGAGCGGCTGCTGGTTTTGAATTTGATAGCAGCATGGTCTCCGGAACCCTGAACTTTGTGGCATTGAATTACAGGAATAGCATGGACAAACATTCAGGATATTCAAGCATATTTAAATTCGCATGTGAAATCAAATTACATATCCGAAAATTTAATCATGATGCCTTATATATGTAGAGATTATCGATTAAAAGCATAAAACATTAGAGATACGCAAACCTGTTTGCAACCGAGCTGCGATGTTGAAGGGACTGACCACTCTTGGTATCGGATGGAATTGGGCGGCGGTAGCTTCGGAGCGGAGGAGCGGAGGAGCGGAGGAGCGGCCTTCAGGGTTTCTTTACTCGGAACTCTCTAAGGTAGCCTCCAGGGTTTCTGTGCCAGGGTTTCTGTCCGTCTTCGTCTCTGTCTTCCCCTTTTTCTGACTGAAGCTTGGCTATTTATAATGCTCTTGTTGTGACCTAATGGGCTCAGAGTGAAGCCCGAAAATTCTGATGTTCGCAAGCTTCGCTAGGCGAGGGAGTTGCTCGCCTAGCGAGCAAGCTAGTTTGGGCTTTTTCTGGATTTGGTGCTTCACTGGGGCGAGTGTCATGACGAAGGGTTCGCTAGGCGAAGGAATTGCTCGCCTAGCGAGCAAGTTAGTTTGGGCCATTTTGGATTGAGTCCGTTGTGAGCTGGGCTTTTGTTCCTTTAAGATCAGTGCCTTGCAGAATAAGTCGGAGTGCCTTGAAAAATGCCTTGTAATATCAACGGGCAAATTTTGGGGTATGACACAGGGTATGTCTCAGAAGCCTAACGAGGGGTTTAAAGAATATGCACAGAGGTGGAGGGAGCTGGCTGCCTGAGTCCAACCTCCGTTGGTAGACCGAGAAATGTCAGATTTGTTCATGGGTACCCTTCAGGGGACATTTGCAGAAAGAATGGTGGGATGCCCAGTTACTAACTTTGCTGATATAGTGGTGGCTGGGGAAAGAATTGAGAGTTGGTTAAAGCTGGGAAAGATACAGGGTAATGCTTCGTCGTCTGGATCGAAGAAGCCCTTTGGTAATGGTCAGAGGAAGAAGGAGGGTGACACTAGCGCTGTGTATGCTCAAAGGGGGCAGAGTAGGGATCGTTACTACCAGCACACTGCTGCGGTAACCATTCCTGCTGATAATCAACAACAACAACAGCAGCAACAACGACAGCCATTTCAACAGAGACCGCAGAGGACTGGGTATCAGGTGAGAGGACGAATGAATGATCGTCAATTTGATAGACCACCTGTGACCTATTCATTCCTGTTGAAGAAGTTGAAGGACTTGGGGTTGGTTCAGCTAAGAACGTTGGCTCCGTTGAGACCTGACCAGAGGCCGGCCAGTTTTGATGAGAACGCCAAGTGCGAATTCCACTCTGGTGCCCCTGGACACAATGTAGAAAATTGTAAAGCTTTTAAGCATGTGGTCCAGGACTTGGTGGATTCTAAGGCAATCAATTTTGCACCGTCTCCAAATGTGAATGCTAATCCCATGCCCGCGCATGGTCAAATGGGGGTGAATGCAATTTCTCAGGATGAGGGCCGAATCTGGGTGACGGATGTGAGCCAGTTGAAGACTCCTTTGGCTGAGGTCAAAAGACAACTGTTGAAGAATGGAGTCTTTCCGGGCTGTGATAACTGTTGTGCTGCGTGCACCGTTGTTCCCGATGGGTGTGTATTATTGAGGGAGGCTGTCCAGAGGCTGATGGATGAGGGAAGCCTCAGATTTGAGAAAATTGATTCGGGGAAGGAAGATATCTCCACCATAACCATCTATTTCGATCCGGTTGATTTGTCAACGCTGGCAGATGCGGCTCCAGTTACCATCATGGTACCTGGGCCAATTCCTTATGACAAAGATGACGCCGTACCGTGGCATTATGGTGGAGAAGTATATTGTAATGGGGAGAAGTTGGAGGATCAAACTGCAAGTGAAACCACCGTTTCAAAGGTGGATAATGCCGAACCTAGTGGTTTCACTCGCAGTGGAAGGTTGTTTGCCCCTGATGCTTTGAGAAGTGGGGAAGGAGAAAAAGAAAAGAAAGAAAAGGCCGAGGCTTTAGCCGGGGCAAGAGGAAAACAAGTGGTAAATGAGGGTACTCCTGTGGTGACACCGGCGCCTGGTGGGTCGGAGAGAGAACTTGATGATGAAGCTGAAGAATTTTTGAGGATCATCAAGAAGTCTGAGTACAAGCTTGTTGACCATTTGCAACAGACCCCATCCAAGATCTCAATCTTGTCATTGTTGCTGAGCTCCGAGGGGCATAGGGAGGCTTTGCTGAAAATACTAAAAAGAGCCTATGTTCCCCAAGAGATCACAATTAATCAGCTAGAGACGGTGGTGTCAAATGTCAATGCCAGCCATGGGCTGGGTTTCACCGATCTTGATTTAACCGTGGATGGGCGTAATCATAATCGGGCTTTACACATTGCTATGGAGTGTAAAGGAGCCGTGCTTTCGCACGTGTTGGTTGATACCGGCTCCTCTTTAAATGTGTTGCCGAAGAAAGCCCTGGCAAAGCTGGACTGTGAAGGGTTAATTTTGACGCCCACTGACCTGATAGTGAGAGCTTTTGACGGTTCGAAGCGGGCTGTGTTCGGAGAAGTAGAGCTCCTGGTGAAGATCGGGCCCGAGGTGTTCAAGTCGGTATTTTATGTCATGGATATTCAGCCGGCATACAGTTGCCTATTGGGTCGCCCATGGATCCATGCTGCTGGGGCAGTGACTTCGACTTTGCACCAGAAGCTGAAGTATATCTGGGATGGGCAGGTCGTCACCGTTTGTGGGGAAGAAGACATCTTCGTCAGCCACCTATCATCGTTCAAGTATGTTGAAATGGACGGTGAGATATTTGAAACACCAAGTCAAGCATTCGAAACCGTCAAGGTGGAGAATGCTCTTTTTGCCAAAGAAGAGGAGAAGCCGTCCATTTCTTCATACAAACAGGATGCTGAGGTGGTGAGGAGTGCAGAAGCTCCAGGATGGGGAAAGATGATGGACATTGCCGCCAAGAAAGACAGATTCGGAGTGGGTTATCAGCCGGGCCGAGGCTCGTCTGGACAGGGCAGAGGACGTCGTCTGTCATTCACGTTCACCAGTGCTGGAATGCTGGATCCAGATCACATCTGTATGGTGGGTGAAGAAGTTGACAGTGATTGCGAGATAGATCAATGGATAAAGCCGTACGTACCAGGGATGGAAGTCCAGAACTGGAAGGCCGAAAAGATCATCACTGTCACTCTACTGGAAGAGTAATATTTTCTGTTTTCAATTTTATTTGCATGGAAGCCATACGTTTTGCCCGAAACGTAATGGTTCATTGTAAGGGCCACCTCATGTTTCATTTTGCAATATTTGCATCAGTAATAAATGGATGTTTTTCAATTAAAAGCGGTGTTCCCTGTTTTTCATTTATTTTTGCAGTTTAAAAACAAAAATAAAAATGGCAATGTTTATTTTCATTTTCCTTTTTCAATTGTCTCGCTCCGGTTCTAAAGCGATGCATGAATCAACATTCATGCAGATGCGATCTTTCTCCGGATCTCATTGATAACAATCCTGTTACACCCTCATATGACTTCGGCAATCCGATCTATCATGCCGAAGAAGAAGACGAAGAAGATTGTGAACTGCCGGAGGAGTTAGCCAGGTTGTTGAAACAAGAGGAGAAGGTGATTCAACCGCACGGGGAGCAAGTCGAGGTTGTGAATCTGGGTACCGACGAGGTCAGAAAGGAAGTGAAAGTTGGGGCTGCTTTGGAGGGAAGTGTTAAGAGCAGAATGGTAGCCTTGTTGAAAGAGTATGTTGATATCTTCGCCTGGTCTTATCAAGATATGCCAGGGTTGGATACCGATATCGTGGTGCACAAGTTACCATTGAGAGCAGATTGCCCTCCAGTGAAGCAGAAGTTGCGCAGAACCCGACCTGAGATGGCAATGAAAATTAAAGAGGAAGTGCAGAAGCAGTTGGATGCTGGTTTCCTCGCTGTCACCAATTATCCGCCTTGGGTTGCTAATATTGTGCCGGTGCCGAAGAAGGATGGGAAGGTGAGAATGTGTGTGGATTACCGGGATCTGAACAGAGCTAGCCCGAAGGATGATTTCCCACTACCTCACATTGATGTGTTGGTAGACAATACAACTCAGTTCTCGGTGTTTTCCTTCATGGATGGCTTTTCTGGCTATAATCAAATTAAAATGTCGCCAGATGATATGGAGAAAACAACGTTCATCGTATCGTGGGGAACTTTCTGTTATAAGGTGATGCCATTTGGTCTCAAGAACACCGGTGCTACTTATCAGAGAGCCATGGTGACTTTGTTTCATGATATGATTCATCATGAAATCGAATGCTATGTTGATGACATGATAGCAAAGTCCCAGACAGAGGAAGGACACTTGGTAGATCTGGGCAAGTTGTTTGACCGGCTGAGACAGTTCAGACTGAGGTTGAATCCGAATAAGTGCACTTTCGGAGTGCGGTCCGGTAAATTGCTAGGGTTTATAGTAAGCGAAAGAGGAATCGAGGTTGATCCTGCTAAAGTAAAAGCAATACAAGAAATGCCTGAACCGAGAACAGAGAAGGAAGTTCGTGGTTTTTTAGGTAGATTGAACTACATTTCGCGGTTCATATCTCATCTAACAGCCACATGCGAACCTATATTCAAGTTGTTGAGAAAAGATCAAACAGTCAGGTGGAATAATGATTGCCAAGTGGCATTTGAAAAAATAAAAGAGTATTTGCAGGAGCCTCCGATTCTGATGCCTCCTGTGGAGGGACGACCGTTAATTCTGTACTTGACGGTCCTCGAGGGGTCTATGGGGTGTGTATTGGGGCATGACGAGTCTGGTCGAAAAGAGCATGCCATATACTACCTTAGCAAAAAGTTTACCGACTGTGAAACAAGATATTCACTGCTCGAGAAAACTTGTTGTGCTTTGGTCTGGGCTGCTCGCCGATTGAGGCAGTATATGCTGGTTCATACCACTTTATTGATTTCCAAGATGGATCCAATCAAGTATATTTTTGAGAAGCCAGCATTGACCGGACGAGTTGCGAGATGGCAAATGATTTTGACTGAGTATGATATCCAGTATACCTCGCAGAAAGCAATCAAGGGGAGTGTATTGTCTGATTACCTCGCCCAGCAACCCATTGAGGATTATCAACCGATGAAGTTTGAATTCCCTGATGAGGACATCATGTTTCTCAAATCGAAAGATTGCGAGGAACCGATCCCGGAGGAGGGGCCTGACCCTGAATCCGAATGGATTCTGATGTTTGATGGGGCCGTTAACGTGAATGGTAGTGGTGTTGGTGCTGTTTTGGTTACGCCGAAAGGATCCCATATTCCTTTTGCTGCCCGGCTAACATTTGAGTGCACCAACAACGTGGCTGAATACGAAGCTTGTATCTTAGGGATTGAAGAGGCGATTGATTTGAGGATCAAGAACCTTGTTATATATGGAGATTCAACTTTGGTTGTGAACCAGGTTAACGGGAAATGGTATACGCATCAGTCTCATTTAGTTCCATACCGGGATTATACGAGGAGATTGTTGACGTTTTTCACCAAGGTGAAATTGCATCATGTGCCGAGAGAAGAGAACCCTTTAGCAGATGCTTTGGCTACTCTGGCTGCCTTGATTAAGGTGCAGTGGTGGAATCAGTTCCCAAATGTTGAGGTGGGACGTTTGGATAGACCGACTTATGTGTTTGCTGTTGACACAGCGCCTGACGATGAGAAGCCGTGGTATTACGATATCAAGCACTATCTGGAGACCCAAGAATATCCTGAGGGAGCATCCAAGAAGGACCAAAAGACTCTGAGGAGGTTGTCCATGGTGTTCTATCTGAATAAGGATGGGGTTTTGTACAAGCGTAATTTCGATTGGGTCTTGCTCAGATGTGTTGATGACAAAGAAGCAAGCCAGTTGATGAAAGAGGTTCACGAGGGGTCGTTCGGTACCCATGCCAGTGGGAATGCAATGGTGAAGAAGCTGCTGAGGGCAGGTTATTATTGGATGACAATGGAGGCCCAATGTTTCCATTTCATGCGGAAGTGTCATAAATGCCAGATTTATGCTGACAAGGTGCACGTGCCTCCAAATCCGTTGAGCTTGATGTCATCTCCGTGGCCATTTTCTATGTGGGGCATTAATATGATTGGGAAGATTGAGCCTACGGCTTCGAATGGGCATCGGTTCATATTAGTGGCTATTGATTACTTCACCAAATGGGTGGAAGCAGCCTCTTACACGAACGTGACGAAGCAGGTTGTCGCCAGATTCCTGAAGAGAGACATCATTTGCAGATATGGGGTTCCCGAGAGAATCATTACTGATAATGGTTCTAACTTGAATAACAAGATGATGGCAGAATTGTGTCGGGAATTCAAGATCGAGCATCACAATTCTTCTCCTTATCGTCCGAAGATGAATGGGGCGGTTGAGGCAGCTAATAAGAATATTAAGAAGATCGTGCAGAAGATGGTCGTGACCTATAAGGATTGGCACGAGATGTTGCCATTCGCACTGCATGGGTATCGAACTTCAGTGCGCACATCTACTGGGGCAACGCCTTTCTCGTTAGTATATGGAATGGAGGTTGTGCTACCGGTTGAGGTTCAAATTCCCTCTTTGAGAGTCCTGATGGACGTGAAATTGCAAGAGGCTGAATGGTTAAGGACTCGGTATGAAGAGTTGAGCCTGATTGAGGAAAAGAGGCTGGCGGCCATCTGTCATGGGCAGTTATACCAGCAACGGATGAAGCGTGCTTTTGACCGGAAGGTACGACCTCGTGTGTATCATGTGGGGGATTTGGTGTTGAAAAGGATCCTTCCTCCTCAAAACGATCGTAGGGGCAAGTGGACACCCAATTATGAAGGTCCATTCGTGGTCAAGAAGGTTTTCTCTGGCAGAGCCTTGTTGTTAACAACCATGGATGACGAGGATTTTCCATCCCCTGTGAATGCGGACGCAGTTAAAAAATACTTCGTATAAGAGACCCGCTGGACGAAAAGAATAAAATAGTCCAGGCAAAAATGGGCATCCCGGCGAACCGAAAAAAAATGAAAAGGTTCGGGCAAAAATTAGGGATAAAAAGGAAAAAAACTATACACCCGGCAAGTCGAAAACCTGAAAAGGCGGCTTGGGCAAAAAGGGGTATCCCGGTGGACTGAAGACCCGAAAGGGCGGTCCAGGCAAAAGAGGGATTGAAACGAACAACTGCGTCTGGCATAATCGCTTTGGTTATGACACCTGGATAATCCCTGGCAGGGATCAGTCGGAAACGTCTTATTCAGAAGGCGGAAAGCGCGGAGAGTCTCAAGGACATATGGGGTGTAACCGAGTTGGAACTCGATGAGATCACGGTTTCACATTGCCATTAGGATAGATTTTCTTTTTGTGCGCAATTACCTATTTTCAGGAATTGCTCCCTTTGTATTGCTCGGTTTTGAGCCACACCTTTTCAATCAATAAAATGCATATTCAGTCAAATAATGTTGTTTTTTGTTTTCATTACCGCTTTGATTGCAAAAACCTCCGTTTATTTTGATAAAGAATCTTTGTATTTCGAAACATGGAGATCCTTTCCAATGCATGTTTATAAGATTGAAAACTTGAAATCTTATTTGAAAGGTTGAGTGACCCAGGTGTTGAAACTTTGGCATACCTGGGGCACGTTTTGTCTAACGATCTCTTTTGCAGGTGCTGTTAGATATTTTCACTCACTTGCATGTGTGATGAGAAGCCTTTTTGACAAAAAGATCCCCGTGGAGTCCACTCAGGGACCAGGGATTGAAGAATGGTGAAAAGACGGCGAGGGATGACGACGATCCTGAATATTAATCAAGAAGACTCTTCAAAGTCTGAGGATTGGAAAGTCTGTATGAATCCAGGGAGTTCGATCTCCGTGGAGTACGGAGAAGTCGGGAATACAAGGTGATGAATCAGAAAAGTCCAGATGAGTCTGGGAGCTCTCAAAAGTGGAAAGCTGACACTAGATTTGGATGTTGAATACCAGGGTTCGACGAGTCGACGGGTGTTCTGTGCCAGAATTTCCTTGTTTCCCCAAGCAGAGTTGGGATTGTTACCTCCCCGGCAGATTCAAGGTCTGTGTCTTCCCCAGCAGATTCAAGGTCTGAGTCTTCCCTAGCAGGGTCGGGATGGTTATCTCCCCAGCAGGTTTTAGATCGATGTTTCCTCAGCAGCCAAGCTTGAAGGTTGCTATTTCCCCAGCGAAGGTGTCCGTTGCTGGCTTTTCCCCCGGCAAGTCAGAGACTGTTGTTTTCCCTGCAGAGTGCGGTGGTGGTTTCTTCCCCAGCGAAATCCCCAGGAGGGTCGGGTACAGAGGAGGTTATCCCTAGTGAGGGTGGCCTATTTCCCAGCAGCAGTGCTATTCCCTAGTAGGATGGAGGTTGGAGTGTTAGTGGGTTCCTCAACAGAGTGCCTCGAGCTCCCCGGAAGAGTCCCTTGAGGGGGATACTTTTTATGCATTCATCATGTAGATAAGCATAGCATGTTGCATAGCTAATTGCGTAGCATTTCCATGATTATGGAGCATTACGCTAAAAAATCATCATGCATAAGCATTGCAAGCATAAGCTAGTCTCAAACCGTGGTTATTGTTTGAGAGGTGGTTTTCGCCAGAAGGTGAAGATGTTACTCCGAGGAGTTTGGCATTGTGATTTTGAATCAACAGTATTCCCCAGTAGTGCGATATTGGAGGAAGGATTTCTGTCGGGCGGAGATGGAAATGATGATAAAAGAAGTTTAGGGGTTCAAAAGGAAAAAAGTAAAGAGAGAAAAATCCCCAGCTGAGCGCAAATTGTTCGTTTGCTAGGGTTGAATAAAGGATAGCAGGCATGGCTTGTTATCCCCAGCATGGGTCGTTGGCACGCGTGCCGCCTCATTTATCAATATCCTTTATTTCTGCTGATGCTGACAGGCATGACAAAGTTTCCGGGTATTCAGACCGAAGTGGCATTCAGGCCAAGTTTCCGATTTTCAGATTGAAGAAGCTTCCGAAGTTCAGATCGATGCAGCTTGCGGCGTTCAGGCCAATTTCCCAGTATTCAGACCGAAGTGGCGTTCAGGCCAGTTTCCGGGTATTCAGATCGATGTGGCGCTCAGGCCAGTTTCCGGGTATTCAGACCGATGTGGCGCTCAGGCCAGTTTCCGATTTTCAGATCGAAGAAGTTTCCGACGTTCAGGTCGAAGTACTTGCGGCACTCAGGCCAGTTTCCGATCTTCAGATCGAAGAAGTTTCCGACGATCAGGTTGAAGTACTTGTGGCACTCAGGCCAGTTTTCCGGTATTTAGACCGGAGTGGCATTCAGGCCAATTTTTGGGCATTCAGGCCAATTTTCGGGTGTTCAGACCAGATTTCCGGTGATCAGACCGATATTAATACTCTCATACTCCGATGCTCAGTATTCAGACTGATGAGCGGCGTTCAGGCCATGGTTCCTATGTTACCATTTATTTTGGTATCCAGGTCAACATTCTGTTTCGGTGTTTGGGCTGACTTTCTCCGTACCAAACAGATTCTTCTTTTGAGACCACTTCTTTGCCAATTCTGACAGGCATTGCTAATTATGTCCCAGCGGAGTGCGAATTGTTCGTCTGTTCTTGGTATTCAATCACTCTTCACCCTGATCATCTGAAAGCCGAGGCTATTCATATCGACAGGTTCACAGTGGATTGAATAGGGGCAGCTGTAACACCTCAAAATTTGCCCTCCTCTCTTGGGACTAGCTTAGCATATTGCATTTCATTTTTTAGGACATTAGGCATTACATCCTTGCATATCATGTGAAATAAGCAAGTCATCCTCCTAGGTCTTTCTCAGAAGATGAAGAGGTTAAAAGATTCAAGCCTGAGGGTCTCATAAATTGATCACTAATCATCTGAGGTTTGTGCTTCAATTAGGGTTTTTGGTTCCTCAAGGAGGATGAGTGTTATCTTATTTGCCAGAGTATATCACCATCATCATGGTTTTATCATCACCAAGAGGTTCATTGTGCCTGATCATGTGCTTTGGGATTAGGGTTTTGACCTCTGGTCAACCCTAATCAGTTGCATTCTAATAGGCAGGGTTTCTCAAGGAGATGAGGTCTTTCTTGATAAGGAGATCATCATATGGTTATTATGTGGAACTTGTATAAGCTAGGGTTTTATTTTTGAGCCATTTCATCAAGTGTTGAAGGCTCAAAGTCCACAGGGCATGACCAAGTCAACTGCAAGTCAATTGCAAAGTCAACTGTGGATTTGGAGGTGGGAAGTGGTTAGAAGTGCCTCATTCATGTTCAAACAAGTCTCATTTGACATTTCAAACACTCTCATTGAAGAATTTGAGGTCAGGTCAAGACTTTCCAAAAATAGCAAGTGACTTGTAATTTGAACTTTCCAAAAATGGAAAGGTTTTGGACCAACTTCAACTTCAAATTACATCATCAAGAAAGCTTCAAATGAAATTTTGTTGAACATGAAAGTTGTAGATCTTTCTCTCCCATTTCCAAAAAGTCCAAGATCATGAATTTCTCATGTGTGGTTGAGGAGATATGGTCCAATCATGGCAAAGTGTGGTTCAAACTTTAAATGAGCATAACTTCTCAACCAAAACTCCAAAATGGATGGCTCTTCTTGCATTCTTCTCCTTTTGCCCTCTAGTTTCCAAACCATGCATTGCATTGCACAAATTATATTCATATGAGCATTTGATAATTCATTGGCTTTTTGGAGGGAAAACTTAAAATTCAAATTTGGTGCATTGTTTAAACATTTTATCATTGCCATTGGCTCCAAAATCAAATTTTAAGTGGAATTAAAAGGAATTTCGTGCACTGTTCATGCATGCACTCCATGCATAACGTGAAAAGACCAATTTGCACTTACACCTTAAAACTTAAGTAATCTCATTAGCATTGGCCTAAACCTGATTAGAGATTGATTAGCATGGCATATAAAAGGAAAACCCTAACTGTTTTCAGCAGGGAACAACTCATTTTTCAGATCTAGATCTAAAATCATCAAGTTTTCTCTCAAAATTTTCTTGCAAATTCTTCACATCCAAGCCAATTCTCTTGCTTGATTCTTGCTCCTGAGGTGTTATTGAGGAGATTTACACGTGGAACTGAAGCAAGCAGTGCAAGATCGAAGCATACACAAAGCTTGAAGCAACAATGGTGATTCCAAATTTTGGTGGATTCGTGCACAATTAAGCTCCAATTCTTCCTCCAATCATCCATGCAAGTGTCATAGAGAAGCTGTTGATCATCTAAAGCCTTGAACCACATGAATTCCAGTTCTGCTCTTCAAGAGGTTACAAAATCGATTCTCTTAATTCTCAATTATGTTATGATGTTGTTGTAGATCTCTTTATGCTGGTTAACCTGAGCTTTGAACCATGAATTTTGGTGCAAAATTGAATGAGTTAGGTTGATTTAAAGTTTCATGTATGAATGATGTTTGCTTCGATTTGCTCATGATAATTGGAATTAAGCTTAGCCACGCATGGATTCATGATGTATGATGATAGACCTACATAATGCTATGTCCAATTTTGATTTCTGGAACAAAAGTTCTTGATGCATTCACTGTTCATGAGAAGCACATTGAAGAAGATGATGTTCTTCCTTTGGCAACGGTTTGATCTCATTTAGCAACATAAAAGCGTTGCCTATGTGTTAGAATAGGGCTTGATTCTGATTGGCTCATGAAAATTCCATGCGTGCATTCTGATTGGTTCGCGTGTGTTGACCGTGCCATTGGCTGCCACCGCATTAGTGAAACGGCAGCGTTTCACTTGCTGGCGCCAATTTCTTTAATTCAAATAAATATTTCATTTAAATCCATTTTTAATGTCACATGTTCATTTCATTTTATTCTCAATCTTCAAAAAATCATATCAAATTGAAAACTTATCCAAAAATTACCAGGTATTTTGCATTGTGATCCTGATTCTCTCTAGTTTTTTATCATCATGATTTTACAAATTGTGCTTGGCTGGATAATGTTTTGTGCTATAATGTTTGAACATGTATGCTTATTTGACCTTGCCATGCTTATACCTTTGTGAAATGCTGGTCTTTGATCCAATGATTCTAAAATTTTGCATGCTATAACTAGACTCATTGCTTGACATTTTGGTGTTGATTTGGTATTTTTACCATTTATCATTTCTGTTTTATGATCATGTTAAGTTGGTGTGACAATTTGTGTCACACCTTGTGATGTTCAACTTGAATGATGTGTTTGCCATGCCAAATGATATCCAATTGTCCTGATTTTTTGTGTGATGCATGCTATGAATGTTGTGAATGAGCATGAATTTTTTTGGAATTATTTGAATCATTTATGATTTAATTGACATTTTTCATTCTGGTTGATCACATTTGAGCTTTAAAATTGCCTTGAACTTCATTTGATCATGAAATGCTTTTGGTTAATGATATTGATGTGAGACCTTTTGGAATGTTTCAAGTTGTGTTTGAAGTTGATTCATGTTAAATTTCAGCTTCTGTTTTGAATTTTTTCTCCACCTTTGACCCTAGGCTTTGACCTAGTGGTTTGTTGCTTATGTTTGAGCTTTGATTTTAGGTTAAACATTCAAGTTCCATGGTTAATGATGCTCCATTCATTTGAGCATTGATGTTTGTTTGTGATTACTAACATTGTGTGTTTTGTAGGTTGATGGTAACTCATTTGAGTTTGCCTTTTGGCTTACACATTTTGTCCAGTGGGATTGTTTGTTGCTTATTAACTGTTGTCTGTTTGTCTGAGTACTGTACTGATTTGTTTGATGTTTCCACAGGTACATAAGTTGCTTTAAGTTCATTTTGAACTTTGCTTTGCTTGGTTTCTTAACCACTTAGGTATAACCTCTTGACTTCATGTAGTCTGGAAGACCTGTCCTGTTATGTGGGCAGGCACCTGTCTGAAGCCCTCCTTAAGAGGCAATGCTTGTGAATGTTTACTTTTGTGCCAAGCAGGTAAAGACCTCTTAAGAGGCAATTGGCAGATAAAAGAGATGTGTAATCCATCTCCTGCTACTCAGTGTGTCATTCACTTTGCTCACACACCTTGTGTTGATGCATTGTGGATAATAGCCCAAGATCTATGTTGTGTCAGTCATCTGTGGAGAAGAGTTCCTACATTCTGAACTCCCACATTTTCTATTTGAGTCAAGCTCTCCCAGGCCAGGGATAAGAGCTGTGAGGTCTTATCCTCACTTCCCATTTCATCTGCTTCACCCTAACTCTCAATGTTAGGGTTAAGAGCTAACCACACCCCATTCCAGTTGGCTTGCTTTTGCAGCCTAACCTTGTATGAGCCCAATTGATTGCATATAGTGTGTGTGATTGTTTATTGTGCTTGTGTTGTTTGACTGTGTTGTTTAGGATAGCTTGCTGTAAGACCCCAATTTTGTCCCTAAGATCCCTCATGGCATCATATCATATCATTTCATTGCCTCAAGGATCATTGTGCACCTTGCTTGCTTTCCTTTGGTTGGGTTGCCCTTGTGAGTGGTTCTTGATCACCAAGCATGTTTTGCATCTGTATATCATTGCTTTTCTTTTTATCACTAACCAAAAGTACAAAAATATGTCATCTAACCTTGTTACTTGCAGATGAAGCAATCACAGGTCAAGGCATTCAATGCAGTCATTGAGCATTAGATGGTGGCCATTCTTGAGAATTTGGACCCCATAATCATTCACAAGAGCTCATATGAGCCATGATGTTATTTTGAATCAAAATCCCAAGTGGTAGAGGCTTGAATTTCATCAGAACATTGCCAGGTCAACTGAAGGCCTAGAAAGTCAACTGCCAAGTCAACAGTGGATTTGGAAGTGGGAAGGGATTAGAAATACTTCATTCATGTTCAAACAAGTCTCATTTGACATTTCAAACATCAACATTGAAGAAAATAAAGTCAGGTCAAAACTTTCCAAAAATAGAAAGTGACCTATAATTTGAATTTGCCAAAAATGGAAAGGTTTTAACCTAACTTCAACTTCAAATTACATCATCAAAAATGCTTCAAATGAAATTTTGTTGAACATGAAAGTTGTAGATCTCTCTCTCCCATTTCCAAAAAGTCCAAGATCATCAATTTCTCATGTGTGGTTAAGGAGATATGATCAAAACATGGCAAAGTGTACTTGAAGATTCAAATGTGCATAACTTCTCAACCATAGCTCCAATTCAAGTGGTTCTTTTTGCTAAATTCTCATTTTGACCTATAGTTTCCAAATCATGCATTGCATTTCATGAATTATGATCACATGAACATTTGAAAATTCACTTGATTTTTGGAGGGAATTTTAAAGTTTAAAATTGGCCAATTATTTGAACATTCTAACATTGCCAATAGCTCCAAAATGGTTTTTTAAGTGAAATTAAAATGAATTCGTGTACTGTTCACATGCAATTTCCATGCATAAGGGTGAAAGATCAATTTTGCCAAAACACCTTGAAACTTCACTAATCCATTTGCATTTTGATTAAGGCTTAATTAAGCATGATTAGGAGGGAGTATATAACACAAACCCTAACTGTTTTCAGCTAACAACAATCACAATTTTCAGATCTCAAAATTTTTCACATTTTTTCTCTCAAAATTTTCTCTCATTTTCTTCAAACCAAAGCACAATCCATTGCCTAATTCATCATTCTGAAGCATCACTGATCAAGATTGAAGGAAGATCCATAGCAATTCGTGCACATTGAAGCCTGTGCAAGCTTGAAACTCATCAATGGTGATTTGAAATTCTGGAGGATTCGT
This sequence comes from Lathyrus oleraceus, assembly GCF_024323335.1. Classification (NCBI taxonomy): domain Eukaryota; kingdom Viridiplantae; phylum Streptophyta; class Magnoliopsida; order Fabales; family Fabaceae; genus Lathyrus; species Lathyrus oleraceus. Next base: position 397,274,079 of record NC_066580.1, on the reverse strand, counting down.
GCTCAATTGAACTTCAATCTTCGTTCCAAACACTTGTACAAGCACTCTAGAAGACATTTGGAGCATTGCAAGGCCTGGATTCATCAAATTCCAAAGCTGCTCTTCAAGAGGTTCTAAATCGATCCTCTTATTTCTCAATTTTATTATGCTATACTTGTAGATCTCTTTGTTGTGGTTAATCTGAGCTTTGAACCACTAAATTCCATGCCATATTCACTTAGATTCGATAGATTAAAGTCTTGATGATGAAACTTGATTTGCTCGATCCATTTGATATACGATGATCCATGCTTAGCCAATGCTTGATTCTTGATCTAGGATGTTTAGGCTGCATGTACATGTGCTTGTTTTTAAAAACTGGAAAAAATGTTCTTGAGTGTTCATGTTGTCCACTGTTCATGCGCGCGAGCTGGAGAAGATGAAGTACAGGGAATACGCCACGGTTTTAATCTGTTTTCGCTGCCAAAAAGTGTTGCCTATTGTTCTTGCTAGGGTTTGTTTCCTATTGGTTCATGGGAGCGCCCATGCGCGCGCTCTGATTGGCCAGAGCCAAAGATTAATGAAACGCCGCGTTTTGGTCCTGGCGCCAATTTCAAATTGTTACTTGGTTCGATCCTCTGCCGTGCCAAAATTCAAATGCTTCACATATTATTTCATTTCCCTCCATTATTCCATGCATACTTCATATCATTTTTTTTAATTTTTCTCCATCTTCCAAAATTCATATCAAATTGAAAATTGCTCCAAAAAATATGAGGATTTTTGAATTGTGTCACATTTTCTGTCTAGTATTTTATGATCATTTTTTCATAAATTGTGCTTGGCTGGAAAATATTTTGTGCTAGGGTTTGTGAACATGTATCATATCTTGACCTTGCCTTGCTTCTTCATTTGTGAAATGCTGAGTTTTTATCCAATGCTTCTAAAAATTTGCATGATGAAACTAGACTCTTGGCTTGACATTTTGGTGTTCATTTGGTATTTTTACCATTTGTAGTTTCTGTTTTATGATCATGTGAATGTTGGTGTGACAATTTGTGTCACACCTTTGCTTGTTCAACTTATGTGATGTGATTACCCTATCAAATGATCTCCAATTGTTCTGATTTTATGTGTGATGCATATTATGGATGTTGTGAATGAGCATGAATTTTCTTGGAATTATTTGATTGATTTCTGATTTAATTGAGATTTTTCATTCTGGTTAATCATTTTTGAGCTTTAAAATTGCCTTGAACTTCAATTGATCATGAAATGGATTTGGTAATTGATATTGATGTGAGACCTTTTGGATTGTTTCAAGATGTGTTTGAAGTTGATTCATGTTAATTTTCAGCTTCTGTTTTGAATTTTTTCTCCATCTTTGACCCTAGGCTTTGACCTAGTGGTTTGCTTCTCATGTTTGAGCTTTGATTTCAGGTTGAACATCCAAGTTATATGGTTCATTATGCTTCAACACTTGAGCATTTGATGTTTACTTTTGACTACTAACATTGTGTGTTTTGTAGGGTTGTTAACTCATTTGAGCTTGACTTGTGGCTTATGCCTTTGCTTATTGGGTTTGACTGTTGATATTGATGTTGTTTGATTGTCTGAGTTGTATACTGATTTGTTTGATGTTTCCACAGGTACATAAGTTGCTTAAGTTCACTTTGAACTTGCTTTTGCTTGGTTGCTTAACCAATTAGGTATAACCTCTCTTCTTCATGTAGTCTGGAAGACCTGGCCTATTATGTGGTCAGGCACCTGTCTGAAGCCCTCCTTAAGAGGCCATGTTCTTGTGTGTTTAATTTTGTGCTAAGCAGGAAAAGTCCTTTGATAAGGCAATTGGCAGATAAAAGAGATGTGTAATCCATCTCCTGCTATTCAGTGTGTCATCCCTTTGCTCACATAACATGTTGATGCATTGTGGATCTTAACCCAAGATCTTATAGAGTCATTCATTTGTGGAGAAGAGTTCCAACTTTCTGAACTCCCACAATTTCCATTATTCAATGCTCTCCCTAACCAGGGATAAGAGCTATGAGGCACACCCCTCATCTCCATTTCATCTGCTTCACCTTAACTCTCAATGTTAAGGTTAAGAGCACAACTTACCCCATTCCAGTTGACTGTAAAGTCTAACCTTGCTTGAGCCTGATTGATTGTATATAGTGTGTGCTAATTGACTTGCCTGATTCATCTGTGCATATCTGCTTATGTGTGCCTTTGTGCATTTATCATCATTAATTGTACATCATTCCATGATCATTGTTCATTGCTTTGTGACATCTTTGTCTTGTCCTTTGAGGAGTCAATTGTAAGTCCAGCTATTGGCAGTTGTTTCCTATGACCATTGAGGAGTCAATTGTAAGTCCAGCTATTGGCAGTTGTTTCCTATGATCTGGTAGGAGTCAAGTATAAGACCATTTATTGGCAACTTGTTTCCTCTTTACTTTTGTTTTGTTTGTTGTGTGTGGGGAGTCAATTGTAATCCCATTTATTGGCATTTGTTTCCCATGATCATCCTTAGGAGATTGGAATAAGTCCATATATTGGCATCCGGTATCCATCCTTTGTTCGGTTTAGGAGATTAGTGTAAGTCCAGTTGATTGGCATCTGATATCCATGTTTTGTTTTGCTTTTGGGAGACTAGTATAAGTCCATTGAGTGGCATCTGGTATCCATGTTTGTTTTAGGAGATTGGTATAAGTCCAGTGATTGGCATCCGGTATCCACCTTTGTTAGCTTTGCCTGATACATTGTTTATCTGTTATTTGCTTGTTGCCTATTCCAAAGGAATCACTTGGATCATCTACATATGATCTCAAGAGGTGAACATCTAAGAAGTTTTACACTCCCTCACCCTCTATCCTTTTATTTCTTTAAACCTCCATGTGCATGCTAATCCAAAACTTGAAAACTATTGTGTAAACATTTTCATTCTTTTCAAACTAGAAACCTAGGCCTTAGGCCTTTGATTTTCAAACTTCATTTTCATAATACTTCTTTGAATTGAATTCTAATCATACTTTGACCATCTTTTGTGAATAATCCTAATTGGTTAATTTCACTCACTCAATTGTTTTGTGGCTTTGTCCATTCTTGATAAGTTTTCATACATTAGCCATAGGTTTGATTTATCCTAGTTGGTTGATGTTAATCTCACCTTCTGTCCTTAGTGATTGAATTGTAAGACTTCCTTGCTTATTATAGGGTTAACCCCTCACTAGCAAGTTGAAGCTTTTCTCACATGGTGGACTTGTTGTTTGTATAAGGTTGAGTTTTCTCCCGTGGATAACGAAAGACCTTAGTGTAAGAACAAAAATTGTTCTACAACAGATTCCTTGATTTTGATGATAACAAAGGATGAAACCAAAAATGGCACCCTAACGAAAAGTTTCTAAGTGTGCAGGATTCTAAAGAAAGAAGGAAGAAATCTGATGATGTCATCAGATACAGAACCAGATCAGAAGCATATTATCATATGATCAGAAGCATCTGAAGTGGAAACACGTTCAAGAAAGTCTAACTCTGAGCAATACATCAGAAGCATCTGAACAAGAATACGTTCTAGAAGTTCTGACTCTGAACAACGGTTGTCTAACTCCAGAAACTCTCAGCGCTATCTGAAGAAATCCATCAGAACTCAAAAGAGACTAACATCAGAAGCAAGATTCCAAGATTCTCCAGAAACACAAATACTCTGAGCATGGAATTGCTAATCATGAAAGAGTAACGTTAAAGTCAAGTAAAGATTTGCAAATGGTTTTCCTAATTAAGAAAGAGACGTTAATCTCCAATTTCAATAAAGAAGATACTACTTGTGGTAATTAGTCATTTCAAGGAGAGAAAGTTATCCTGCAGAAGCTATTTAAGTGATGGCGTAAATTCATTTTAATATCCACCAGTTTCAACTACTACTTCAACTGATCTATAAAATGGGCTGCAATCTACATTGAGGTTTACACAACACATACAAGCAGAAAGTATACTGAAACATCAACACAAGAGAAAACATTCTTGCTCTCTAATCTTCACGAAGCTTTTGCTTATAACGTGAAAAACTCTTGTTCGTAATACTGTAATATTTGCTTTCTAAGAAGCACTCTAGATTACATAAATCTTTTATCTATTGTTTGTTTATTTCCTCAAGTGACTTTGTGAAGTCTGTATACTTGAGAGGACTAAGAGATCTTTTCTCTTAGACGTGGTTTGTAATCTTTCAAGATTAGTGGATTAAGTCCTTGTTGAAGGCGAAATCACCTTGGCCGGGTGGACTGGAGTAGCTTTGTGTTATAAGCGAACCAGTATAAAATCATTGTGTGGTTTTCATTTTGAAAAAGCGCTTATTTTTCCAAACAATTCAAACCCCCCTTTCTTGTTTTTCTCACCTTCAATTGGTATCAGAGCTCCGGCTCTGTTATTGATTTTCTAATCAAACACTTAATAGTGTAGAGAGATCCAGTACGAGAAAAACCATGGCCCACTCAAATGAAAGAGATAGTTACAATGCTAAGCCTCCTGTTTTTGATGGAGAGAAATTTGATTACTGGAAAGATAGAATCGAAAGTTTCTTTCTTGGTTATGACGCTGACCTTTGGGACATTGTCACAGATGGATACACACCTCCAATCTCAGAAAATGGAGCTGAAGTTCCCAGAAATAAGATGTCAGAAGATCAGAAACGTATCTTCAAAAATCACCACAAGGCCAGAACAATACTTCTAAATGCTATATCATACAACGAATATGAAAAGATCACCAACAGAGAGACAGCCAAAGATATACTTGACTCTCTGAAGATGACTCATGAAGGAAACTCCCAAGTCAAAGACACGAAGGCTCTGGCGCTTATCCAGAAATATGAAGCCTTCAAAATGGAAGATGACGAAGCTATAAAGGCTATGTTTTCTAGATTCCAAACTCTTATCGCAGGTCTCAAGGTGCTAGACAAAGGATACACAACTGCAGATCATGTTAAGAAGATAGTCAGAAGTCTGCCAAAGAAATGGAGACCTATGGTTACTGCTCTGAAGCTGTCAAAGGATCTGAACAATATCAGCCTTGAAGAACTTGTCAGTTCTCTCAGAAGCCATGAGATAGAACTAGAGGAAGATGAGCCTCAGAAAAGGAACAAGTCCGTAGCGCTAAAGTCCAGATCTGAAAGACGGAAACCTGACAGAACCAAAGCCCTCCAGGCAGAAACTGAAGATACAGACGACTCTGAACCAGAAGACTCTGATGATGAAGAAGATTTATCCCTACTAACCAGAAGAGTTAAGCAACTCTGGAAAAAGAGGAACAACAACTTCAGAAGACCAAGACCCAGAGGGGATCGATCAGAGTCAACTTCAAAAGGTAAAGCTAACAAAGATATTACCTGTTATGAATGTAAAGAAACAGGTCATTACAGAAATGAATGCCCCAAGTTAAAGAAAGACAACTCTAGAAAAGAAAGCTTCAATAAAAATAGCTTCAGGACAAAGAAAGGACTGATGGCTACCTGGGTGTCGCATCACGCGAAAAACCAGCGGGAAAACAAGATCAACAGAGCCGCCACCGTGCGTTATTTATCCCAAAAGAGGGAAAGGAAACGCTCAGAGTAAACCTGGAAAAGACATGGTCTCGCGACCAAAGAGAGTGGGATCGGGAGTCGGTTATGCGAAGGGAAGGTATTAGCACCCCTACGCATCCGTCGTACTCGACGGGATCCACGCACAAAAGGAAGGAAAATGGTTGCTATAAACACTGCTCACATAAACATCTATACAGGCTGAAAGAGACATAAGAAACAAACAAAACGGACTCGGCAGGATATCACATCCTGGGCCTACTTAGTCTATCAGGCATAGACATCAGAGTCGAAGTAGTTCGGACTGGGGGAAAACATGCTCGCTAGGATATCGCATCCTATGCATACGTATCTTCTCGGACGAGAGGAGAATCAGAGCATTCGTAGCTCGGCTGACACGCACACAAACAAACACAGGCAAAGGCAAACGTGGAGCCTGAATGCCAATCACTGGACTTACATCAGCATCCGAACCAAACACACGCACACTGGAACCCAAATGCCACTCGATGGACTTACATCAGCTTCCAAGCATACAACAAGGCAAAACAAAGACACAGGCGCCCGGAGAGATCTGCTCATCTCCTGCCTACGTACCTCATCTGGTGTGAGGATCAGGGCGACGTAGTTCCCCTACAGAGGGACAAAGGACTAGCCTAACCAGATAACAGAGGGAGACACAACTAGGGAGACTACGACTCGAGCCTAGATGTTATCATGCAAAATCAACCCTAAGTTAAGGTTTCTAGCTAACTGGCACAGGGAGCCAGCCTATCCTAATCATGACTTGCACAGGAAGCAAGCCACACACACATCTAACTTGCACAGGAAGCCAGCCAAGCAAAACCTAACTTGCACAGGAAGCAAGTCTAAACTAACCCTAACTTGCACAGGAAGCACACACTATACACGAGCAAGTGGCTCAAACAAGGGTTAGGTTTTAGTCGAGGGGTCATATCAACCTCAACAAACAAACCTCTGGAACTGGGTGAATGTGCTCTTAACCTTGCCATTGAGGGGCTAAGGTGAAGCAGATGAAAGGTGAGTGAAGATAAGACTTCACAGCTCTTATCCCTGGCCTGGGAGAGCTTAAGACAAGAATGTGTGGGTTCAGAAAGTGGGAACCCTTCTACACATTTGATACTGACTCAACTGTACGATTGTACAAGATCTTGGGTTTGTATCTGCAATGCATCAACACAGTGGTGTGAGCAAAGCAGATGACACACAGAATAGTAGGGGATATGTTGCTTATCCCTTGGGTCTGCCAATGCCTCTTCACTTAGGAGGACTTTGGATATGTACAGGGACAAATGTAAACAGTCACAAACATTGCCTCTTAAGGAGGACTTCAGACAGTTGTCTGGCCAAGTAACAAGCCAGGTCTTCCAGACTACATGAAGATTAGAAATATACCTCAATGCAAATTGCTTATATAAGCAAAGCAAAGCAAAAGTTCACAAGGAACTGAGCAACTAAAAGCACCTGAAATAGTCAAGCAGACATTAGTATACAACCTCAAACAAAGCAAAAGGAAACAGAAGTCAACAGTCAGTCAGAAGCAAATGAATGTGCAAGGCACAAGGCTTAAGGCATGTGAGCCATGCAACCTACAAAACAAAGAGGTTAGCTCATGATAATCAGATGAACTCAATCAAATTGTAATGATCTCTTTGAAGCATTTGTGGATTAACCTGAAAACATGAACTCAAACATAAGCCACAGGACCACTAGGACAAGCCTAGGGTCAAAAATGAATGAGAAAGTCAAAACAGCAAGCAATGTCCAATCAAGATCAAATTCAAACATTTAGGAAGCAAACCCAATTGGTTTCATGTTTATATCATGCATCATCATCATTTCATAAGCAAAAGAAGTCAAAGCATGGCAAATGAGAGCTCATAGAAGTCAACAGCAAGACTTAGCTCAAAAGCAATCTTAAACATTTCCAAAAATCATCAAATAAATCACGATCAATCCTAACACATAGCATGGTAAGCATGTCAAATTTCATCTCATTTGGACAAGTGGAAGGCAGTCAATGAAAATCAGAAAGGCAAGGCAATTTTGAACATGCTCAAAGAAGTCAACCAATCATGCATCAACTTGAAAAAATCATAAATCAGTGATAGCATATGAGAAATGAATGGGATCAAAACCATGGCAAAGCTTAAGATGTCTACTAATCACATATGAAACTTCATGTCCATCTAATAAAGTATGAGAATTTCACAAATGAAATGGGAACATGTGTCACAAAAAGTCAACATATGACTAAACAGGGGAGAAAATCTCAAACAATTAGGAAATGCCACAAATAAAACCAATAAAATTCACATGTAAACTAGACATCCAAGAGTACATTCATGAAAAAAATCAATTCATTTGGAGGTCAAGAAGCATGGATACAAAAATCATGAAGTTAGACATCATTGGTGTGACACAAATTGTCACACCCTAATTCAAAAAATCATATCTCACAAACCAGCAATGATAAATTCACAAACTCTACACCAAAATCACCATGAGTGTGTCTAGTTTAAGCACAAAAAATTTGGGAGCCATTGGATAAAGTATCACCATTTCACAAATGTTTTGGCAAAAGGTACAAAATATGAGCACATGTCACAAACCCTAATACCAATTAAAATCCACTCATCAAAAAAATCTGGAAAAATCATGATAAAAAACTAGAGATTGTGATGAACATGATGCAAAAAATCCCATGAAATTTGGATTAAAATTGGATGCGCCATGATTTTTGTAAGATGATGTATCAAATTGAAATAAAAATGGAAAAACAACATGACTTAATGGGACATGGGGGCACGGCCATGGCATTTTTGTAAATAAACCATCCACTTAATCAAACGGCCGCGTTTTGGACGCTGGAAAGAAATGTTTTCATTGGCTTGCATGGGGAAACAGTAACATGCGTACGTGATGTTCCAATTTTCTGGGCGTGGCTTGAAGATTTCTAGGGTTTCTGGGCACAGTATGCATGTTCATCATTCCAAATTCGAGCTCATCAAAATTTTTCCAGAATTCTCAATTGAACACACACAAATGATCATCAAGGCATGGCAAACACGAATCCATCATCACTTTTCATTAAAACATCACACACATCATGAATCGAGTACAAACAAGTTTTATCATCAAACTTCAAGACAACATAACTTCAGAAATAAACAACCATTTTCAAAAACAAAAGCATCATGAAGCTCAGCATGGATAGACCTTTCTAAAGCATGTATCTATTTTAAGAAACAAGGAAGTCGAAATTTTACCAAAGTGGAAAGGCAGATGAGATTCAGTTGTTATTTGGTGTTTTTGGCCTGAAACAGGTGTCCCAAAGATCTTCAAATGATGAATGATGAAGAAGGTTTGGCTTGAAATGGCTTGGTTTGGATGCAAACAACTTCTGCCATTGATGATGCTTTGCAAAAACAGTCCACAAAACCCTCTTACAGATGTGGAATGATAGCTGAAATGTGTTCACAAGGTTGCTTGGATGATGGATAAACAATGTCCAGATCGTGGCCTTTGAAGTTTTTGGAAGAATTTGAAAAATGTTAAGAAAATGGATTTTTGAGAGAATGAATGAGTTTCTGTGTTTGGAGGCTGCAGCTAGGGTTTTTCTCAGCAGAAAAAGAGATGAATATATATGTTGTTTACTGGTGCTAATGAATGCTAATCATGGTTCATGAAAATGTGGAGTAGAGTTGGTAAAAGTGTACTTTCTTTCCAATTTTCAAGCAAGTTGGCATGGGTGTGTGTACTGCATGAGAATGGGCTTGCAACAAGTCATAAACAATGTATCTGAACATATTTGAATGGCAAAAATGGTTGGAAATGATTAAATCAAAAGTTCACTTTTTCACCTCACTTAAAATTAATTCAAGTAGGTTCAAAAATGCCATTTTGATCCATAAAGTTTTGGTGCATGAGGGTTACATTTTTGGAAAGAGGGGATCAAATGTGACTTGTAGGAAAAAACCCCACCCAAATTGGCCAAATGGTTTGAGAGATATGGCCTTTTGAAGTTCAAGAATTTTTGAAAATGAATTGATCATAACTTGCCAACCATACATGGGAATTGAGTGTTCTTGGACTTTTTGGAAATGGGAGAACAAGATATTCAACTTTCATGTTGGGCAAAAATTCATTTGAAGCTTGTATCATGATGTAAGTTTGAGGATCAAGACTTTCCATTTTGGGCAGGTTTCAATTACAGGTCCAGTTTCCATTTTTGGAAATTTCTGATCTGGCTTCAAATTCTTCCATGATGGTGTTTGACATGATATATGAGGACTATATGGACATGAATGAGACCTCTCAAACCAATTTCCATCATCAAATCACTGATTAAATGGACAGTTGACCAAGTTTGACTTTTTAGGGTTTCTGGTGAACTGAGCCATGACTGATGACTTCTGAACATCCAATCCTTGACCAAAACACTTCCAAAGGATCCCTAGGTCATGTGAACATGTTGGACCAATCCTAGGGCCTTGTCTCCTTGGAAATTGTACTTGCTTGCTTGACTGACTGATCTCCTGACCAGTTTGACATAATTTCTTGATGGGCTTGCACTTGAGGCAAATGGGACAATGCAATGCTATGCAGTGGACCATGATATGCTATGACCTAATATGAGAATGTATGTACAATGATAGGTGCAAATTTGAGGTGCTACAGCTGCCCCTATTCAATCAGCTGGGAACCCGAATGGATGAGAGCAACGGCTGTCAGACTTTCAGGGTAAACAGGGATTGAATACCAAAGAACCGTAGAAATTTGCACTCTGCCGGATATGATACAAGAAGAACCACGTCATTTACTGATGACGCCTGCAATTGACAACTTCAGAAAGGCGAAACCATTTACCGATGGTTAGAAACTGGAAACTTGATATTTACCGATATCAACTTCAGCAAGACCATTTACCGATGGCTGCTGGGAAACAACTTCTGATGTAAAAGGAAGCAAAACCATTTACCGATGGTGGCTTCAAAGAAACTTGACATTTACCGATATCAACTTCAGCTCGACCATTTACCGATGGCTACTGCAACTGGGAATTCGATATTTACCGATATCGAAGAAAACTGGGCCATTTACCGATGGCGTCTCCACTTGGGGAGGAACAAAATCTTTGTGGTGTAATCAGACAAGACGTTTACCGACGACTTCTGGGGATCTTGATTTTATCAACAAGGAAACAAAACATGACCAGACATTTACCGGTGACTGGGATGAGACTCGATGTTTACCGACATCGAAAGATGATGTTTATCGACATCCAAAAACGACCAGACATTTACCGATGACCGGGGAACACTTCACTAAGGGAAAAAACAAGTATTTGCAACTGGAAACCAGATAGGACATTTACCGATGACTCTACTGGGGATCTCTAGCTGGGAATTATCAGACATTTACCGATGACTGCAGACAAGACTCGATGTTTACCGACATCGAAAGATGATGTTTACCGACATCAAAAAATGACCAGACATTTACCGACGACTGGGGAGAATACCCGATGTTTACAGACACCGAAACAATGGTGTTTACCGACACCAAAAATAATGACCAGACATTTACCGATGACTGGGGAGAATACCCGATGTTTACAGACACCGAAACAATGGTGTTTACCGACACCAAACAAAGAAACACACGTGGGTGCTGGCATGACACTTACCGGTATCACAAGAACGTCATCTTAGATATGTCAAGGCAAGGTTGACCACTTGCTGGGGGGTCTCACTGGGGAGAAACAAACTTTCTGTCACCAACGGGTGAGGTAATAAACTTCTGTGGGGATATCAATCCTGAATGCTGTCAAGAGCAACTGTAGCAGACTTGCTGTGCTGATGTTGAATGAAATGATCCGCCTCTGCCGGGGATACGGTCTGGTGAGGTTAACACATGAATGCATATGTTTGAATTTTTCTATGGCGTAATGCTCCATATTGAATGGGAATGCTACGCAGTTTGAGGATGCAATGATCACTACATGCAAGATGCAAAAAGGATGAAAAACTCCGGCTGGGGGAGCCAAAACTGATCGGGTACTCCAACTCTGCGGGGAGACTCTGCAGGGAGAGCAACGACTTCTCACTCATGTTGGAGAATAGCACTGCTGCTGGGGGAAGGTAAACTCCGCTGGGGATATCCTTCAGTCCACAGATAAGATAAATGCTGGAGATAAATTTCAATGAACCTGCCTCACTCGGGGAGGAAATCGACAAACACAGGCCTGCTGGGGATAGGCAATCCTTAGATCTGTTGGGGAATAGAAGGCACTATCCACAGACATCTCCGCAGGGGAACATAGCTCTGATAGCTTCCAAACTTGCTTGGGGAAAATATCTGCTGAGGAAACGTCCTCACAGATGCCAATCCTGAAAAACAACACAACAAAATGCCCCCAGGGGATACATGGACAAGATACGCTCAAGTGTCCTCAACATTCAAAATGATTTTCAAATGTTTTGTCTTTTTGCACGTTATTGTGTAGCCTTCATGTTCTTACATGCAATGCTTATCAAAAATTCGGACATTTTTGCAAACAAAACAGTAAAAATAAAAACCAAAGAGCTATTTATCTGAATAACGACTTTTATTGATTGAAAATGTGCCTGAAAAGGCAAATACATTGGGAAGCAATTCCTAGGAAGAGGTAATTGCGCACAAAAGGAAAATTCTATCCTAATGGCAATGTGAACACGGCATCCACTATTTCCCAATTCTGTTATAACTCACAGATCATCAGTTTTCCTCCCAACTCCTTGCTTTCTGAGAAGAATGACTGGACGGATCACATCTTTCGAGATGGCAGACGACAAAGCTTGATGAAGTACAGACAACTCAGACTGTAGTCTTCGCTTTAATCCCTCTTTTGGCTGGATCGCCCTTTCGGGTTTTCAATCCACCGGGATACCCATTTTTGCCTAAGCCGCCCTTGCGGGTTTTCGACTTACCGGGTGTACAAATTCTTTTCATTTTATCCCTAATTTTTGCCCGAACCTTTTCTTTCTGTTTTTGGTTCGCCGGGATGCCCTTTTTTTGCCTGGACTCTTTTTTTTCTTTTTGTCCAGCGGGTCAATTTATGCGAAGTATTTTTTGACTACATCTGAGTTAACAGGAGACGGAAAGTCTTCACCATCCATAGTTGTAAGCATCAAGGCTCCACCGGAGAATACCTTTTTCACAACATACGGACCTTCATAATTAGGAGTCCACTTGCCCCTGTTATCTGTACCGGGAGGGAGGATCCTCTTCAAAACTAGATCACCGATCTGATAGCTTCGAGGACGCACTTTCTGATCAAAGGCTCGCTTCATCCTTCTCTGATACAACTGTCCATGGCATACAGCTGCTAGCCGTCTCTCCTCGATAAGGCTCAACTCGTTAAACCTTGTTCGAATCCACTCGGCTTCGTCCAGCTTGACATCCAATAAAACTCTCAGAGAAGGAATCTCCACTTCAACAGGTAGGACAGCTTCCATACCATACACAAGGGAGTAAGGGGTTGCCCCGGTCGACGTACGTACTGAGGTACGGTACCCATGCAAAGCGAAAGGCAGCATCTCATGCCAATCCTTGTACGTAACGACCATCTTCTGCACAATCTTCTTGATATTCTTGTTCGCCGCTTCTACAGCACCATTCATCTTCGGTCTGTAAGGAGAAGAATTGTGATGTTCAATCTTGAAATCTTTACAAAGCTCTTTCATCATCTTGTTATTGAGATTCGAACCATTGTCAGTGATGATTCTCTCAGGAACTCCATAACGACAGATGATTTCTTTCTTGATGAACCGGGTAACCACTTGTTTGGTAACGTTAGCATAGGAAGCTGCTTCCACCCATTTGGTGAAATAGTCAATCGCAACCAAGATGAAGCGATGTCCATTCGAAGCAGTGGGCTCAATCTTCCCAATCATATCAATGCCCCACATGGCAAACGGCCAAGGCGAATTCATGACATTCAGAGGGCTTGGTGGTACATGCACCTTATCAGCATAGATTTGACACTTATGGCACTTCCGAGCATACTTGAAACAATCGGATTCCATAGTCATCCAGTAATAACCCGCTCTCAACAATTTCTTAGCCATTGCATGTCCGCCGGCATGAGTACCGAAGGAACCTTCATGAACTTCCTGCATTAACATGTCCGCCTCGGGTCTGTCCACGCATCTGAGCAAGACCATGTCAAAGTTTCTCTTATACAACACATCATCCTGATTCAAATAGAAGCTTCCAGCTAGCCTTCTCAGGGTTTTCTTGTCATTCTTCGACGCACCTTCAGGATACTCCTGAGTCTTGAGGAAGTTCTTGATGTCATAATACCACGGCTTCTCATCAATCACAACAGACTCGGCTGCAAACACATACGCAGGCCTCTCGAGTCGATTCACCGCAACATGTGGCACATGATTCCACCAATGAACTTTGATCATGGAAGACAAAGTTGCCAAAGCATCAGCCATTTGATTCTCATCCCGGGGGACATGATACAACTTCACCTTCTTGAAGAACGTCAGTATTCTTCTGGTGTAATCTCTATACGGAATCAAATGCGGCTGATTCGTATTCCAATCTCCATTGACTTGATTGACCACTAGAGCTGAATCTCCAAATATATCAAGAGTTTTGATCCTCAGATCAATGGCTTCTTCTATCCCCATGATACAAGCCTCATACTCAGCTTCGTTGTTGGTGACGTCAAACGTCAATCTGGCAGAAAAAGGTATATGAGCACCTTTAGGATTTATCAGCACCGCACCCACACCGTTACCGTTCATATTCACAGCCCCATCAAACATCAGTGTCCACTTGTCATCCGGATCCGGTCCTTCCTCAACAAGAGGCTCTTCGCAATCTTTCATCTTAAGATACATGATGTCTTCATCAGGGAATTCAAACATCATAGGCTGATAATCTTCAATCGGTTGCTCGGCGAGGTAGTCTGACAGAATACTACCTTTGATGGCCTTTTGTGACGTGTACTGAATATCATATTCTGTTAGAATCATCTGCCAACGAGCAACGCGTCCGGTGAGAGCCGGTTTCTCAAAGATGTACTTCACTGGATCCATCTTAGAAATCAATAAGGTAGTATGGTTCAACATATACTGCCTCAGTCGGCGAGCAGCCCAGGCCAAAGCACAACAAGTTTTCTCGAGCAGTGAATATCTTGTTTCACAGTCGGTAAACTTTTTGCTAAGGTAGTATATGGCATGCTCTTTTCGACCAGACTCGTCATGCTGTCCCAATACACACCCCATCGAGTTCTCAGTCACTGACAGGTACATTATCAGAGGTCTCCCTGGAACTGGAGGTATAAGGATTGGAGGTTTCTGTAAATACTCCTTTATCTTGTCAAAAGCTTTCTGACAATCATCATTCCACTTGATCGCCTGATTCTTTCTGAGCAGTTTGAAAATTGGTTCGCACGTGGCGGTTAGATGAGATATGAATCTTGCAATGTAGTTCAACCTCCCTAAAAACCCACGGACTTGCTTCTCCGTTTTCGGTTCAGGCATCTCTTGAATAGCTTTGACTTTCGCTGGATCAAACTCAATCCCTTTCTCACTGACAATGAAGCCTAAAAGCTTCCCTGATCTCACCCCAAACGTACACTTGCTCGGATTCAACCTCAGCTTGAACTTTCTCAACCGGTCAAACAACTTCTGCAAATTAACCAGGTGCTCCTCTTCTGTCTGCGACTTCACGATCATATCATCTACGTACACTTCAATTTCTTTGTGCATCATGTCATGAAAGAGAGTCGTCATTGCCCTCTGATAGGTAGCACCAGCATTCTTTAGCCCAAATGGCATCACCTTATAGCAGAACGTGCCCCAAGGTGTAATGAATGTCGTCTTTTCCATGTCCTCTGGCGCCATCTTGATCTGATTATATCCAGAGAAACCATCCATGAAAGAGAATACCGAGGATTGAGCCGTATTATCAACCAATACATCAATGTGAGGTAATGGGAAATCATCTTTCGGACTCGCTCTATTCAAATCCCGGTAATCGACACACATTCTGACTTTACCATCCTTCTTCGGCACAGGAACGATGTTGGCCACCCATGGGGGATAACTCGTAACAGCCAAAAAACTGCATCCCACTGCTTCTGAACCTCTTCCTTGATCTTAGTTGCCATATCAGGACTCGTTCTACGAAGCTTCTGCTTGACCGAAGGACATCCTTCTCTAAGAGGTAATCGATGCACCACAATGTCTGTATCTAACCCAGGCATATCTTGATATGACCAGGCGAATATCTCCACATATTCTCTCAGCATCTCAATCAGCCTCCTCTTGACAGAGTCCTCTAAAGCAGCCCCAATCTTGATTTCTCTTTTGGCGTCCTCAGTACCCAAATTAACAACCTCCAACTCCTCCTGATGAGGTTGGATGACCCTTTCCTCTTGCTTCAGCAATCTGACCAATTCTGCAGGAAGTTCACAGTCTTCCTCACTCTCCTCTTCAGCTTGGTAGATGGGATTGTCGAAATCATACTGAGCCATAACAGAACTGTTCATAGTGAATGCCATAAGATCGCTTCTGCATGTTTAATGCTTTGTTTTAGAAAAAGAGTTCAATAAAGTCACAAAAAACAAAAACATTGCCATTTTTATTGTTTTTGAAAAAGGATGAAAACAAAAAATAGAAAGACAGGGATCACAAAGTTTGATTTCAAAAAATGTCCTTCATTAATGATAATCATTAAAACATGATGAGGCCCTACAATGAATCACTACGCCTTGGGCAGATCGTAGGATTTTCATGCAAAATGACAAAACAACAGAAAATTACTCTGTCAGAAGAGTAACTTGAACCACTTCTTCAGCCGTCCAGTTGTTGATAGACTCCCCTGGTGCACACGGGCGAACCCAGTTGTCCAGATCACAATCACTGTCACAGTCTTCACTACCGGTTGCAGAGACGTCGCCATGATTCATCAGCCCAGCGCTGGTAAAAGTACTCGGACCCGCTTGACCATTCTGCTCTGCTTGGAGAGGCTCATAACCAACACCAAATTTGTCTTCTTTGACAGGCAAATCCACCATCTTGCCCCAGCCTTCAGCTTTGCCAGAATCAACAACCTCCTTAGCCTGCTTGTAAGAAGTAATTGAAGCACCTGGCTTCCTCTGCTCAGCGTACGCCACTTTCTCAAGAGCCACAGTCTCAAACGCCTGACATAAGGTTTCGTGGATCTCGCCATCCACCTCAACATACTTGAACGAGGATAGATGACTCACCAGAATCTCTTCTTCACCGCACACAGTCACAATCTGACCGTTCCAGACATACTTGAGCTTTTGATGGAGAGTCGACGAGACTGCCCCTGCTGCATGAATCCATGGACGCCCCAATAAACAACTATAGGCGGGCTGGATGTCCATAACATAGAAGATGATATCGAATACCTCCGGACCTATCTTCACAGGCAAGGTAACTTCCCCACACACAGAACGTTTGGAGCCGTCGAAAGCACGAACGATCAGGTCACTGGGAGTAAGCACAAACCCTTCCACATCAATCTTCTTCAGAATCTGCTTAGGCAGCACATTCAGCGACGACCCGGTGTCTACCAATACGTGAGACAACACTGCCCCCTTGCACTCCATGGTGATGTGCAAGGCTTTGTTATGGTTTCGCCCTTCAGGCGGTAAGTCCAGGTTGGTGAATCCCACACCATGCCTGGTGCTCACATTGGCCATCACACCCTCCAGTTGATTGACAGAAATCTCCTGAGGCACGTAAGCCAGATTCAACATCTTCAGCAAGGCATTACGGTGTGCCTCAGAGCACAACAACAGTGAAAGTATAGAAATCTTGGACGGAGTTTGATTCAACTGATCTACAATCTTGTAGTCACTCTTCTTGATTATCTTCATAAACTCCTCCACGTCCTTCTCAAATGTCCCCTCGGGCGCTTCCTTCTGGACAGGTTCTTCCTCAACCACAGCTTGCTTACCCTTTGCTTTGGCGAGAGCCTCAGCATTATTGTCCCTCAAAGGCTGCGGTGCGAACAGACGACCGCTTCTGGTAAAACCTCCTGGACCCCCTACATTATCCACAGCCGGACCAACAGTTGCAGGAACTCTATTCGGTAAACCAATTGTCACTGGAGCTTGATTCACTGGTCTTGTCTGACTTTCAGTCCTTCTGTTACTACGATAAGCATTATCATACTTCCACGACACAACTCTACTATTCTCAACAGCCCTTCTTCCAGACGCAACGATAGTAGTCGGAGCACTGATGGTTACAGGCACGGAAATGGTAACTGGGGTACCATTTGTTGCAGGTGCACTAACGACCCTTTGTCCACGTCCTTCAGACGGTTTAAAGTAAATGGTGATAGTTGACACTGTTCCACGATCTTTTACAGCCCTACTGAATTGCAAACAACCCTCATCCATCATACCCTGGATACCGGCCCTTAACTGGTCGCAACCATTCTCAGATTCTGCACAGCCCAAACAATCCTCATCACAGCCCGAGTAGACACCCCCATTCAGCAGACGGCCCTTCACAACTAGCAGAGAAGTCTGAACATCATCAACATTAACAACCAGATCTTCAGCTTCTTTCCCCTCAATATTGTTCACTCTATGCCCACCATGCTGAGGCATAGGGTTGTTTACGACGTTAGGCACTGGAGCGAAGTTGATTGCTTTGGCATCGATCAAATCTTGGACCTTGTGCTGGAGAGCCCGACACTTCTCAGTATGATGCCCTGGTGCCCCAGAGTGAAAGTCACAACGGACGTTGGCGTCGTACCCAGGAGGCAATACTGTAGGCGGAGCCATTGTACGCAACTCAACCAACCCCAACCTGAGTAGTTCGGGCAGCAGTTCGGCGTACGACATGGGTAGCGAATCAAAACGTCGATCAGGCATCCTTTGTCTGGGCTGATACGGACGTTGCTGTTGTTGTTGTTGCGGTTGTTGAACTCTTTGTTGTTGTTGTTGACGAGGTTGAGGTGCCGGAATGGTTACTGCAGCAGCTTGACGGTATTCAATTCTGTTCTGATCTCTGCGGTGTTGAACAGCATTAGTTTCACCCTCTCTTCGACGAGGTGCCCCAGCAAATGGCTTCTTAGAAGAAGAGGAACCAGCATCTTGGATCTTCCCAGTTTTAATCAAGCTCTCAGTCCTCTCTCCACAAATGACAACATCAGAAAAACTACCGAATGGGCAGCTCCCCATCCGGTCCATAAACACACCCTGAAGAGTACCGATAAACATATCTGTCAACTCCCTCTCCAGCATAGGGGGTTGAACTCTAGCAGCCAGTTCACGCCACCTCTGGGCGTACTCCTTGAAGCTTTCATTGGATTTCTGACATAGACTCTGCAGCTGAGTCCGGCTCGGTGCCATGTCCATGTTGTGTTTATATTGCCTCAAGAAGGCCTCGCCCAGATCCCTCCAGCATCGGATCGAATCTCTCTTCAATTCCATGTACCAGTCCAAAGAAGCCCCAGATAGACTATCTTGGAAAAAATACATCCACATCTTTTCATCATCGGTATACGCAGAGATTTTTCGATAATAAGCCTGCACATGGGTGCGAGGGCAAGAAGTACCGTTGTATTTATCGAAGGACGGTGCTTTGAACTTGTAAGGGATTCTCAAACCTTCCACCAACCCCATATTGGCAACATCAAAACCGAGAGAATTTTGACATTCCATAGCCCGGATCTTCTCAGCAAGGGCATCAACTTTACGATCCCTCTCATCAACCCTTCCTAGAACGTCTTCGTCTTCACTGAGCAGAGTGAACATATCCTCTTGTCTGTCAACAATCGGAACAGGATTACGGGCCGGGGCACGGACTGCTCTGGCATTAGCGGCATCTGGAGCAATAGGTTGACCGTTGATTCGAATTCCCCCCAACTCATCACCTGTAGCATAGTTGTTGATGGGTACAGCAGCAACAACATTGTTATCATTGACCGGGCCTCCCTCTGGCGGAGCATGGTTGACCGGTGGAATTGCAGCCTCTTGTCTCTGAACCAAGGCTCGAAGTTCTTCTTGACCTTGTGCAACCCCCTTGCATCATATTCATAAACTGGGCCATGTTAGCCTTCATCTCAGCCAACTCAGCTTGAACTTGATCCATACCTCTCTGTTGATTCAGTCTTGTTGAGTAGCGGTGCGGACGTTGATCAGCTATCCTGCCTGAACAGGAACCAAGAGTGAGAAGTCACGACCAAGAACACCTGTTATGCAAAATGATATGAGTATGGTGCTAATGATGCGTATGATGCACATGATATGTTCATTCCTCAGGCATTCAAAGAGCCTGAGGCATCCTCAAAAGATGGCAACCTGCAGCAAGAACAACATAGAAGCACAGAAACAACATACACAAGAGTGATGAGTACAAGGTGAAACCAACAACCTCATCTATATGAGTAACAGGATCATACAACAAAGTCGACAAAGAAACTCCAAACAATCGGAGTACAACAATGAATCCCATCCAACAAGCCTGGAGGTGATTCTCAACATACATATCAAAGATACAAGCTAAGACAAACGGCCTCCCGGAATGAGAGTCTTCAAGTACTGACACTGGTCTATCAACATGTCACATTCTGAACATTCTGGCAAAAGAGTGATCTTCTCCTTCAGTTGTCGTCTAAGCTCTACCACTTCTCCTTCAAGGTGGTTCTCTGATGCCTGTCTCAAGTCTACTTCCTTCTTCAACTGGATGTCTTTATCTCTGAGTTGCTTCTCCAAGTCTCTGATCTTCTTCTGATAGCTGGCCTCAGCTCTCTGCAGCCTCAAACACTCCCGGTGTTCTGCATCTAACATGCTCTCCACCTCCTCGTAGGATCTCTTCTTGCTTCTCAGTCTGCTAGCATCTTCTTTTCGCACTCCTCTGAGTTGATGAGCCAAGTTCAAACTATCAGCTTTGGCTTTGTACAGCTCCATCTGGGTATCTTGCTCCTTCCCTCTCAAACGGCGATTCTCCATCAGGGCTTGCTTGTAGTGCTCTGCAGGCACACTCTCAGCAAGGATCAAAGGTGGTTGCTCCTGCAACGGCTCCATCCTATCGTAGGGTAACAACAAAGTTTCTACTCTCTCTTTGACCCAATCAGCGTAATCGGGCATAGCAACGACAAACTTCTTCCCTAAGACAGATCCATCCTTCACACCAATAGACTTCCAAGCTCTCCCTATCTGCTCCAATCTGGCCGGGTCACTCTGCTTCTCAAAATACACACTTTCTGCTACCTCAGCCTCAAGTGGTCTTCCCTTCATCACAAACCCCAACTGGCGGAGAGAAAGAACCAGGTTGTAATTGATGCAACCCCTAGTCCCTACGAGTGGCACATTGCGGAATCCTCCACAGCTCATAATGACGTTACGCACATCCATCCGGTAAGATTGCCATCTGATATCATAGGAGGTAAGAGACATAACCCTCTGAGTCCACTTATGCGTGCTCTGAGCATCCATAAAAGGTCCACTGACTGGCAGGAGAGACAAGAACCATCTGAGCAAAAACGGGAGACAACACCTGATAGCTCCACCCTTACCATGCCTACTGTGAATAGCATAGTAAGTGTCAGCTAATAGAGTAGGAACTGGATTTCCTCCAATGAAAATACTGACTGCAGCATAGTCAACAAAATTGGGCATACTCGGAAACAGGACGATCCCGTAGATCATGACGGCCAACTGAGCATGAAAGGCTTCCCAACTTCCCTTCTCTGCTTCTTCTCTAGCTACCCTCAACAGAAACTTCAAAGGCAATCCTACAACATCCCCACTGGACTTCCAACTATCACTGACTTCCTTGATACCCAAATGGAGAGCTCTGGCAACAACTCTGAAATCAACCTCCTTGGGTACATCCAAGAAAGGAACCTGATACCGGACCGGGACACTTAGCAGAATGGAGTACTCCTCAAGAGTAGGCGCCAACTGATAATCTTGAAAGGTGAAACAATGAAGCTCTGGGTCGTAGAACTGTAGAAGAGTCTGCAACGGCACCGGATCGACTACCATCTTCAACAGTGTCAGAATATCTCCATACTGGTCAACAAACCCCTTCTGGCTACCACTGGTCATAAGGTTGCTCAACTCAATCAGAGACGTCAAAGGTTCACGGTGAAAGCTGTAGGAACAAGTCTTCCGCTTCAACTCTGGGACTGTTGCCATCTCTATCAGTGAACAAGCTCTGGAATGTACCTGAGAAATGATATGCATGCAGGGATTAGTTTTTTTTTCTCTCTTTTTTTATTGCATATTTTTTTTTGAAAATAAACATGCTATGATGCAAATGATGCAGACACGACTGGTTGGCTGCGTCTCTCAGAACACATTGAACTTGGAACCACAAGTTCATCTGAAACCCAAAGTCATCTGAGACCCCAAAATTCTGAACCAATAGTCACCAACAAGATCACAAGTCACCAACAAGTCACCAACTGTACCTGTAATAATGATCATTCCCTCCCCACTCACGGGTGTCACCTAGGCCAGGGTAAGGTCGAGAGAAACGCAACATAAATAACCTTTCGCAGAACATCATCATATACACACCCGAAGTATGTAACGATAATATCCCACCAGGGTCTGAACTGCTCGTGATATCAATGTTCCGCTAAGTGGCGCAATACCACCCGCTTCCCATGAATCACTCTATTCCTAAGTATCCTAGATTTCACTCATGGCCTGGGTATTGGGCCTTTTACCTCATGTAACTCCCACCCCAAATAGAGAAACACAGCACAGCCAGCAAATGAATATGAATGAATGCAAACATTAATGCAAACAATAAATGCAAACAGTAAATAAATGAATGCAATAAATAACAGCACAAAGCAACCAAAGCCCTAACCTAGAGAGCGCTAGGAGAGACTCGCTTAGGGAAGATGGACCAGCACAAGTCAACTTCTCTATTATCCCCAGCAGAGTCGCCAGCTGTCGCATCACGCGAAAAACCGGCGGGAAAACAAGATCAACAGAGCCGCCACCGTGCGTTATTTATCCCAAAAGAGGGAAAGGAAACGCTCAGAGTAAACCTGGAAAAGACATGGTCTCGCGACCAAAGAGAGTGGGATCGGGAGTCGGTTATGCGAAGGGAAGGTATTAGCACCCCTACGCATCCGTCGTACTCGACGGGATCCACGCACAAAAGGAAGGAAAATGGTTGCTATAAACACTGCTCACATAAACATCTATACAGGCTGAAAGAGACACAAGAAACAAACAAAACGGACTCGGCAGGATATCACATCCTGGGCCTACTTAGTCTATCAGGCATAGACATCAGAGTCGAAGTAGTTCGGACTGGGGGAAAACATGCTCGCTAGGATATCGCATCCTATGCATACGTATCTTCTCGGACGAGAGGAGAATCAGAGCATTCGTAGCTCGGCTGACACGCACACAAACAAACACAGGCAAAGGCAAACGTGGAGCCTGAATGCCAATCACTGGACTTACATCAGCATCCGAACCAAACACACGCACACTGGACCCCAAATGCCACTCGATGGACTTACATCAGCTTCCAAGCACACAACAAGGCAAAACAAAGACACAGGCGCCCGGAGAGATCTGCTCATCTCCTGCCTACGTACCTCATCTGGTGTGAGGATCAGGGCGACGTAGTTCCCCTACAGAGGGACAAAGGACTAGCCTAACCAGATAACAGAGGGAGACACAACTAGGGAGACTACGACTCGAGCCTAGATGTTATCATGCAAAATCAACCCTAAGTTAAGGTTTCTAGCTAACTGGCACAGGGAGCCAGCCTATCCTAATCATGACTTGCACAGGAAGCAAGCCACACACACATCTAACTTGCACAGGAAGCAAGCCAAGCAAAACCTAACTTGCACAGGAAGCAAGTCTAAACTAACCCTAACTTGCACAGGAAGCACACACTATACACGAGCAAGTGGCTCAAACAAGGGTTAGGTTTTAGTCGAGGGGTCATATCAACCTCAACAAACAAACCTCTGGAACTGGGTGAATGTGCTCTTAACCTTGCCATTGAGGGGCTAAGGTGAAGCAGATGAAAGGTGAGTGAAGATAAGACTTCACAGCTCTTATCCCTGGCCTGGGAGAGCTTAAGACAAGAATGTGTGGGTTCAGAAAGTGGGAACCCTTCTACACATTTGATACTGACTCAACTGTACGATTGTACAAGATCTTGGGTTTGTATCTGCAATGCATCAACACAGTGGTGTGAGCAAAGCAGATGACACACAGAATAGCAGGGGATAGGTTGCTTATCCCTTGGGTCTGCCAATGCCTCTTCACTTAGGAGGACTTTGGATATGTACAGGGACAAATGTAAACAGTCACAAACATTGCCTCTTAAGGAGGACTTCAGACAGTTGCCTGGCCAAGTAACAGGCCAGGTCTTCCAGACTACATGAAGATTAGAAATATACCTCAATGCAAATTGCTTATATAAGCAAAGCAAAGCAAAAGTTCACAAGGAACTGAGCAACTAAAAGCACCTGAAATAGTCAAGCAGACATTAGTATACAACCTCAAACAAAGCAAAAGGAAACAGAAGTCAACAGTCAGTCAGAAGCAAATGAATGTGCAAGGCACAAGGCTTAAGGCATGTGAGCCATGCAACCTACAAAACAAAGAGGTTAGCTCATGATAATCAGATGAACTCAATCAAATTGTAATGATCTCTTTGAAGCATTTGTGGATTAACCTGAAAACATGAACTCAAACATAAGCCACAGGACCAGTAGGACAAGCCTAGGGTCAAAAATGAATGAGAAAGTCAAAACAGCAAGCAATGTCCAATCAAGATCAAATTCAAACATTTAGGAAGCAAACCCAATTGGTTTCATGTTTATATCATGCATCATCATCATTTCATAAGCAAAAGAAGTCAAAGCATGGCAAATGAGAGCTCATAGAAGTCAACAGCAAGACTTAGCTCAAAAGCAATCTTAAACATTTCCAAAAATCATCAAATAAATCACGATCAATCCTAACACATAGCATGGTAAGCATGTCAAATTTCATCTCATTTGGACAAGTGGAAGGCAGTCAATGAAAATCAGAAAGGCAAGGCAATTTTGAACATGCTCAAAGAAGTCAACCAATCATGCATCAACTTGAAAAAATCATAAATCAGTGATAGCATATGAGAAATGAATGGGATCAAAACCATGGAAAAGCTTAAGATGTCTACTAATCACATATGAAACTTCATGTCCATCTAATAAAGTATGAGAATTTCACAAATGAAATGGGAACATGTGTCACAAAACGTCAACATATGACTAAACAGGGGAGAAAATCTCAAACAATTAGGAAATGCCACAAATAAAACCAATAAAATTCACATGTAAACTAGACATCCAAGAGTACATTCATGAAAAAAATCAATTCATTTGGAGGTCAAGAAGCATGGATACAAAAATCATGAAGTTAGACATCATTGGTGTGACACAAATTGTCACACCCTAATTCAAAAAATCATATCTCACAAACCAGCAATGATAAATTCACAAACTCTACACCAAAATCACCATGAGTGTGTCTAGTTTAAGCACAAAAAATTTGGGAGCCATTAGATAAAGTATCACCATTTCACAAATGTTTTGGCAAAAGGTACAAAATATGAGCACATGTCACAAACCCTAATACCAATTAAAATCCACTCATCAAAAAAATCTGGAAAAATCATGATAAAAAACTAGAGATTGTGATGAACATGATGCAAAAAATCCCATGAAATTTGGATTAAAATTGGATGCGCCATGATTTTTGTAAGATGATGTATCAAATTGAAATAAAAATGGAAAAACAACATGACTTAATGGGACATGGGGGCACGGCCATGGCATTTTTGTAAATAAACCATCCACTTAATCAAACGGCCGCGTTTTGGACGCTGGAAAGAAATGTTTTCATTGGCTGGCATGGGGAAACAGTAACATGCGTACGTGATGTTCCAATTTTCTGGGCGTGGCTTGAAGATTTCTAGGGTTTCTGGGCACAGTATGCATGTTCATCATTCCAAATTCGAGCTCATCAAAATTTTTCCAGAATTCTCAATTGAACACACACAAATGATCATCAAGGCATGGCAAACACGAATCCATCATCACTTTTCATTAAAACATCACACACATCATGAATCGAGTACAAACAAGTTTTATCATCAAACTTCAAGACAACATAACTTCAGAAATAAACAACCATTTTCAAAAACAAAAGCATCATGAAGCTCAGCATGGATAGACCTTTCTAAAGCATGTATCTATTTTAAGAAACAAGGAAGTCGAAATTTTACCAAAGTGGAAAGGCAGATGAGATTCAGTTGTTATTTGGTGTTTTTGGCCTGAAACAGGTGTCCCAAAGATCTTCAAATGATGAATGATGAAGAAGGTTTGGCTTGAAATGGCTTGGTTTGGATGCAAACAACTTCTGCCATTGATGATGCTTTGCAAAAACAGTCCACAAAACCCTCTTACAGATGTGGAATGATAGCTGAAATGTGTTCACAAGGTTGCTTGGATGATGGATAAACAATGTCCAGATCGTGGCCTTTGAAGTTTTTGGAAGAATTTGAAAAATATTAAGAAAATGGATTTTTGAGAGAATGAATGAGTTTCTGTGTTTGGAGGCTGCAGCTAGGGTTTTTCTCAGCAGAAAAAGAGATGAATATATATGTTGTTTATTGGTGCTAATGAATGCTAATCATGGTTCATGAAAATGTGGAGTAGAGTTGGTAAAAGTGTACTTTCTTTCCAATTTTCAAGCAAGTTGGCATGGGTGTGTGTACTGCATGAGAATGGGCTTGCAACAAGTCATAAACAATGTATCTGAACATATTTGAATGGCAAAAATGGTTGGAAATGATTAAATCAAAAGTTCACTTTTTCACCTCACTTAAAATTAATTCAAGTAGGTTCAAAAATGCCATTTTGATCTATAAAGTTTTGGTGCATGAGGGTTACATTTTTGGAAAGAGGGGATCAAATGTGACTTGTAGGAAAAAACCCCACCCAAATTGGCCAAATGGTTTGAGAGATATGGCCTTTTGAAGTTCAAGAATTTTTGAAAATGAATTGATCATAACTTGCCAACCATACATGGGAATTGAGTGTTCTTGGACTTTTTGGAAATGGGAGAACAAGATCTTAAACTTTCATGTTGGGCAAAAATTCATTTGAAGCTTGTATCATGATGTAAGTTTGAGGATCAAGACTTTCCATTTTGGGCAGGTTTCAATTACAGGTCCAGTTTCCATTTTTGGAAATTTCTGATCTGGCTTCAAATTCTTCCATGATGGTGTTTAACATGATATATGAGGACTATATGGACATGAATGAGACCTCTCAAACCAATTTCCATCATCAAATCACTGATTAAATGGACAGTTGACCAAGTTTGACTTTTTAGGGTTTCTGGTGAACTGAGCCATGACTGATGACTTCTGAACATCCAATCCTTGACCAAAACACTTCCAAAGGATCCCTAGGTCATGTGAACATGTTGGACCAATCCTAGGGCCTTGTCTCCTTGGAAATTGTACTTGCTTGCTTGACTGACTGATCTCCTGACCAGTTTGACCTAATTTCTTGATGGGCTTGCACTTGAGGCAAATGGGACAATGCAATGCTATGCAGTGGACCATGATATGCTATGACCTAATATGAGAATGTATGTACAATGATAGGTGCAAATTTGAGGTGCTACACTGGGATGATAGTGAATCTGGATCATCAGAATCTGACTCTGATGAACAGGCCAACGTGGCACTTATGGCTACCACATCCAGTAGCTCAGATGAAGAATCTGAAGAGGTATTCTCTGAACTTTCTCGATCCGATTTAGAATCATGCTTGTCAGAAACTCTTAGCTCTTATCAGAAATTAAAACAAAGAATTAAAAACATTAAAGGCTGTCTTAAAGCAAAATTTGAAGAATGTAGTGAACTTGAGATGACAATTCTAGCACGAGAAGATACAATCAGATCTTTAACTCTAGAAAGAGATGGAGCAAAAAGAAAAAGCTTAGAATTAGAAGAAACGTTGTCTCAAGCACCACAAACTTCAAATAAAATTATTTTTGAATACGAAGAAGCCTTTCAAGAATTTCTGAAAAATGGAATAGGTAGGAGTATTATGGCATCCATGATTTATGGAGTAAGTCAGAACAATAAAAAGGGAATTGGGTATGATCCTAAGGAAGATAAAACTTCTACCAGTAACCAACCTAAGTCTCCCTTTTCATATCACTATACACACACACAAGAACAAAAATTTAAAAATGCTAGAAAACCCAAAGTTATAAGAAACTCTGGGAAAACTAATCTGAAAGGACCCAAGAGATTCTGGGTACCAAAAGATAAGATTGTGTATGTTGCAGATATCCTATGCAGCAAAGTTCAGACACCAGTCATGGTACCTGGACTCTGGATACTCGCGACACATGACGGGAAGAAAGTCTATGTTCCAAAGTCTGGAACTTAAAGGTGCTGGATTTGTAGGCTTCGGAGGAGATCAGAAAGGAAGGATCAGAGGCTCTGGAACTATTGGTAATGGTACTCTTCCCTCTATATCTGATGTTCTTTATGTAGAAGGATTAATGCATAACTTGTTATCCATAAGTCAATTAAGTGATAACGGTTATGATGTAATCTTTAATCAAAAAACATGTAAAGCCATTAATCAGAACAATGGCTCTGTCCTTTTCACAGGCAAGAGGAAAAACAACATTTATAAAATTAATCTTTCTGATTTAAAAGAACAAAATGTTAAATGTCTGATGTCTGTTCACAAAGAGCAATGGATATGGCATAGACGCTTGGGCCACATTAGCATGAGGAAACTTTCTCAGCTAAATAAACTCGAGTTAGTCAGAGGCCTACCTAAACTGAAGTTTTCTTCAGATGCTCTGTGTGAAGCATGTCAGAAAGGAAAATTTTCAAAAACATCCTTTAAAAAGAAAAATGTTGTTTCTACCTCTAAGCCTCTGGAACTTCTTCACATTGACTTATTTGGTCCTGTGAAAACAGCATCAGTTAATGGAAAGAAGTATGGACTAGTCATTGTTGATGATTACAGTCGCTGGACATGGGTAAAATTCCTAAAGCACAAGAGTGAGTCTCACTCTGTATTCACCAGTTTCTGTTCCAAAGTGCAAAAAGAAGTTGACTCTAAAATTGTTAGAGTCAGAAGTGATCATGGTGGGGAATTTGAAAACAATGATTTTGAGGAATTATTTGACTCTAATGGAATATCCCATGATTTCTCCTGCCCTAGAACTCCACAACAAAATGGAGTTGTAGAGAGGAAGAATAGGACACTCCAAGAGATGGCTAGAACCATGATCAATGAAACTAATGTGGCAAAGCACTTTTGGGCAGAAGCTGTAAATACAGCGTGCTACATTCAGAATAGAATCTCTATAAGACCCATTCTGGAAAAGACTCCCTATGAACTGTGTAAAGGAAGAAAACCAAACATTTCATATTTTCATCCTTTTGGATGTTCTTGCTTTATCTTAAATACTAAAGAACATCTGAACAAGTTTGATTCCAAAGCACAGAAAGGTATTATGTTAGGATACTCAGAACGCTCTAAAGGCTACAGAGTATACAACACAGAAACCAAAATTGTGGAAGAATCAATTCATGTCAGATTTGATGATAAGCTTGACCCTGAAAAGTCAAAGCTAGTTGAAAAGTTTGCAGATTTGGAAATCACTCTTGTAGAATCTGATAAAACTCCAGAAGCAACTGTCACTCAGAACTCTGAAGAAATTAAATCTTCAGAAATCCCAAAGAAAGTTAAAAGTCGTATCAACGTTTCTGAAGATTTGATTCTGGGAAACAAGGACGAACCTGTCAGAACCAGATCTACCTTCAGGACCTCTGAAGATACTCCTTTGGGACTAGTGTCTCTGATTGAGCCTATGTCTTGTGATGAAGCACTTCAGGATAACGACTGGGTTTCAGCCATGCAAGAAGAATTAGATCAATTCTCAAAGAATGATGTCTGGGATCTCGTTCCTAAACCCAGAGGCACTCATGTCATTGGAACCAGATGGGTTTTCAGAAACAAGCTGAACGAGAAAGGAGAAGTCGTCAAAAACAAAGCTCGACTGGTAGCTCAAGGTTACAGTCAACAAGAAGGTATTGACTATAATGAAACCTTTGCTCCAGTCGCGAGGTTAGAATCTATTCGTCTTCTTGTATCTTTTGCTATTAATCACTCTATCAAATTATACCAAATGGATGTCAAGAGTGCATTCCTTAATGGTTATATTTCAGAAGAAGTGTATGTCAATCAACCTCCAGGTTTTGAAAATTCAAACTTTCCAGAACATGTTTTTAAACTTAAAAAATCTTTATATGGACTTAAACAAGCTCCCAGAGCTTGGTATGAACGTTTAAGCAATTTTCTTCTGGAACAAAATTTTATCAGAGGGAAAGTTGATTCTACACTCTTCTGTAAAAACCTTAATAATGATCTCATGATATGCCAGATTTACGTTGATGATATTATTTTTGGTTCTGCTAATATCTCTGTTTGCCAAGAATTTTCTAAGTTAATGCAGGCAGAATTTGAAATGAGTTTAATGCAAGAACTAAAGTTCTTTCTGGGAATTCAAATTAATCAAACTCCAGAAGTCACGTACGTTCATCAAAGCAAGTACATTAAAGACGTTCTGAAGAAGTTTGACATGACTGAATGCAACTCTGCAAAAACTCCCATGCACCCAACTTGCATTCTTGAAAAGGAAGAGGTAAGCAACAAGGTTTGTCAGAAGCTCTATCGAGGTATGATAGGCTCTCTTCTCTATCTGACTGCTACTCGTCCTGATATTCTCTTTAGTGTCTGTCTTTGTGCCAGATTCCAATCAGATCCTAGAGAATCTCATTTAACAGCAGTTAAGAGAATTCTTAAGTATCTGAAGGGAACTCCTAACCTGGGCCTGATGTATAAGAAAACATCAGAGTATAGACTTTCTGGTTACTGTGATGCAGATTATGCAGGAGATAGACTAGAAAGAAAAAGCACATCTGGAAATTGCCAGCTTCTGGGAAACAATCTAATCTCCTGGGCTAGCAAAAGACAGTCAACTATAGCTCTATCAACTGCAGAAGCAGAATACATCTCAGCATCACTGTGCACAACTCAGATGCTCTGGATGAAGCATCAGTTAGAAGATCTGTAAATCTTTGAGAGTAACATTCCTATCTTTTGTGATAATACTGCTGCTATTTGTTTAAGTAAGAATCCCATTCTACATTCCAGAGCCAAACACATTGAAATAAAACATCATTTTATCAGAGACCATGTTCAAAAAGGAATAGTAACATTGAAGTTCATTGATACAGAACATCAATGGGCAGATATCTTTACTAAGCCTCTAGCTGAAGATAGATTTCTTTTCATCTTAGAAAATCTGAACATTAAAAATTGCCCTGAATGAAGTGTGGCTCTGAAAATGTAAAATGAGACTCTGATATAAAAACAAATGTATTTCTGTCTCTGACTCTGATACTTCTACCAGTTAAGAAGATATCTGAGTTGGAAATCTCTAGGAACCAATCTTTTGGTATTCCTGAAGATCAGATACATCAACACGTGGAGCACTAAGCGTCTAACCCTAGAACTTCTAGACAGCTGTCAAAAGAAATTCAAAGGACAGACGTTTGAAATCTCCTTGAGCAGTGTGCGTACTGTTGGGATTAGATATTCATTAATTAGCTGTAATCATTTTTCCCCCCAAGCGTGCAATCTTGAGCTTTGTTCTAACGCAATTTAATGTGTCGTCTTGCATGTGTTTTTACTTAGAGTATTTAAACACTTTTCTCACATTTCACACACTTATCACTCTCACTCACTCTCAAACACTCTCTAAAACCCTAAAACTCTCTGAAGCATTCTCTGCAACTCTTCTTCAATCTTCTTCTTCTTCACCATGGACGCTCAACAACAACAAGTCTTTAACTTCTCTCAAGAAATGGAATCAAGCTCTTCTGCTCAAACTTCAAGCATTCCAACTCCAACGGTTACAGGCGTCACCATCACCCCTGTTTACAAAGAACCTCATGTTCTTGACCGTGAACGCCATATTAACCTTTCAACCCCTTTTGAAGGACTGGACGTGTTGTGTGAATCGCTAGTAGATTTCGACAACTTGAAGAGAAATGGCGTTGATCTCACTGAAGAACTACGTAAACAAGGTTGGGAAAACTACTTCCAAAGGCTTTATGGTCCTGTTTACCCTCTTCTCATCAAGGAGTTCTGGAGATTCGCAGATGCAGATGACCATTTCATCGTCTCCTATGTTCTGGGGGTAAAGATTGTAATCACTGAAGGGTCTATTGCCTCTTTACTGAACATGAAGAGAGCTGGAGGAAAAAGGATTTACAACATCCCTCCTAGGTCAAAGCGCATTACTGATGTAATCAATCCAACAATCTTCAAACCCAACACTGAAGGAAATCCTTCAAAGAACAAATAGCTGCATCAGAACCTCAGAGTGTGGCTGAAGATCATTCTGGGAACTATTCACCACCGTCCAGCCTCTAACTCCTCTGACTACATCAATGCAGATCAGAAATGCATTCTGTATTGCATTCAGAAGGGTGTGAAGATCTGCCTCCCTGCTCTCCTTTTCAGATATCTGAGAGATTCTGTCAGAGAAACCAGAAACAACATGAAGCCCAGATCCTACATCCCTCTGGGAAGATTGCTATCTGATGTTTTCATCGAGAATGGACTGGTAGATCATCTGGAAAAGACCAAACTGATGGATGATCTGACAATAGATGTTGGGAAGCCTCTGAACGCCAGAAATCTCAAGAGTATGGGGATAATTAAGAAGATTCAAGTCAGACCCACTCTGGACACATCCTGGGATTCTTTGAAAGATCACAGGAAGATGCCTCATGGCCTTGCCAGGTTCTTCAAGAATGAACCCAGAGATGCTGTTGCTATCTATCTTTAGTGTCTGCTGGATGATGGTGTTGACATCTCTGACTTCAGCCTCGACGACTGTCTGGATTCAGAAGAAGATTTCGTCAGATACAAGAGAGGTCTCTCTGAGAAGAAGATAACATCACAGGCTAAGAAGGCAAGAATTGGAGAAGCTTCTGGAAGCAGATCTTCAGCTCCTCTGAAGACTTCGTCAGATACTGGTATGTCTGTTCCTCCTCTTTCCTCTGTACCTCCGATGGTTTCCTCAACCCCTTCCTCTAATCCTCTCCCAACACCACCAATTTTTACAACCTCTGAAATCCCACCTTCAACCATCAGAACCTCTCAGCCTTCACCAGTCTTAAATATCGCCCGTACATTCATACCTCATTCTAAACCTGAACAAATAAACCAAAGCACTTCCTCTTCATCCTCTTCAGAACCAGAATCACCACCATACCTTGAAATCTCCTCTGACCAAGAACACTCTGACCCTGAATTCCCAACCATAGCCCAAATTCAGGCTCAAAGACTTGCTTCACAACAACAAACACAATCTGAAGCAACTTCACCTCCACCAAAACAAACAACCAACATTACTTCTGAAGACCAACCCTCTGAAACTCAACCCTCTGACCTTCCCACCTCTGATATCAACCCACCAAACACCTCTGCTGCACCTGAATCAGAAACTGAAACTGAACCTTTAGACTTAAACCCTCTTTACGCTTCACCCCAAAGATCTGAACCTGAAGCAGAATCTGAACCTCTCACATTAAATCTCAGCCCACCAACATCTTCACCCCAAACCTCTGAACCAAACCTTTCTGTACCTACCCTTGAGGAAGCCATCATGCTGGTAGCTGGGGCTTCAGTACAAAAGGTCAAGTCTCTGACCACTAACTCTGAAGTCAGTGATGATCCTGACTCTGTAAGG
Organism: Lathyrus oleraceus; assembly: GCF_024323335.1. Taxonomy (NCBI): domain Eukaryota; kingdom Viridiplantae; phylum Streptophyta; class Magnoliopsida; order Fabales; family Fabaceae; genus Lathyrus; species Lathyrus oleraceus. The sequence continues at coordinate 397,240,609 of NC_066580.1, read as the reverse complement.
ACACACTGGAACAGAGTCATTGGCTGGATGACCTCTGAGGCTTTTCGACTGAAGAACATCTCTGAACAAGTCAGAAATGGCTACATCAGAGATGCTGAGGCAAGACTTCAGGAAAGACTTGCTAGAGAAGCTGAAGCCAGAAGGCTGGAAGAAGAGAGGTTAGCAAGAGAAGCTGAGGAAGAGGCTAGAAGATTGGAAGAAGAAAGAGCAAGGGAAGCTGAAATCCTAAGGTTAAAGGAAGCTGAAGCTAAGGCTCTGGCAGATGCTGAAGCACAAGCTGCTGCTGAAGCTGAAGCGCAGGCTGCTGCTGAAGCACAGCAGGCTCTGACTCTGGGGGAGTCCTCTTCTGTTATCCATATGGTTCTTCAGACTCTGAAAGAACTTAAGCAAGATCAGAATGAACTCCGGGCCAGAATGGACAAGCAAGATACTGTCAACGACAACATCCAGAACATGCTTGCTATGTTGCTTCAGAGAATGCCTCCGCCTCCGAACCCTTAGGCACTTAGGAATTTATTTTGCTTGCCTGTTGTTTTATTTTCTCTGAATCTGATGTTTTCTAGTTCTTGTTGCCTTTGTGCTTTTATCTGAATACAAGTTTTTCTCTTTACTTATTTATTTTCTTTACTATGTCTTTTTGATTCTGACAAAAAGGGGGAGAAGTCATTATTAGCTCTGATGAAAATATTGTCTAATACCTTAAACACTCTGCAACATATTTTTTTAAAAAATAAATTTATCTAACCTGGACTTAAGAAATTGCAGAAGGTATCAAGAAACCTCTTTACTTAGAAGCTCTGGTAAGAACTTCTGAACTCCCTAGCACTAACTCAGGGGGAGCTTCTGTCTATCTGATCTGATATTATTCATGTTTCATCTGCTAATTAAGTTTGTTTTGTCATCATCAAAAAGGGGGAGATTGTAAGAACAAAAATTGTTCTATAACAGATTCCTTGATTTTGATGATAACAAAGGATGAAACCAAAAATGGCACCCTAACGAAAAGTTTCTAAGTGTGCAGGATTCTAAAGAAAGAAGGAAGAAATCTGATGATGTCATCAGATACAGAACCAGATCAGAAGCATATTATCATATGATCAGAAGCATCTGAAGTGGAAACACGTTCAAGAAAGTCTAACTCTGAGCAATACATCAGAAGCATCTGAACAAGAATACGTTCTAGAAGTTCTGACTCTGAACAACGGTTGTCTAACTCCAGAAACTCTCAGCGCTATCTGAAGAAATCCATCAGAACTCAAAAGAGACTAACATCAGAAGCAAGATTCCAAGATTCTCCAGAAACACAAATACTCTGAGCATGGAATTGCTAATCATGAAAGAGTAACGTTAAAGTCAAGTAAAGATTTGCAAATGGTTTTCCTAATTAAGAAAGAGACGTTAATCTCCAATTTCAATAAAGAAGATACTACTTGTGGTAAGTAGTCATTTCAAGGAGAGAAAGTTATCCTGCAGAAGCTATTTAAGTGATGGCGTAAATTCATTTTAATATCCACCAGTTTCAACTACTACTTCAACTGATCTATAAAATGGGCTGCAATCTACATTGAAGTTTACACAACACATACAAGCAGAAAGTATACTGAAACATCAACACAAGAGAAAACATTCTTGCTCTCTAATCTTCACGAAGCTTTTGCTTATAACGTGAAAAACTCTTGTTCGTAATACTGTAATATTTGCTTTCTAAGAAGCACTCTAGATTACATAAATCTTTTATCTATTGTTTGTTTATTTCCTCAAGTGACTTTGTGAAGTCTGTATACTTGAGAGGACTAAGAGATCTTTTCTCTTAGACGTGGTTTGTAATCTTTCAAGATTAGTGGATTAAGTCCTTGTTGAAGGCGAAATCACCTTGGCCGGGTGGACTGGAGTAGCTTTGTGTTATAAGCGAACCAGTATAAAATCATTGTGTGGTTTTCATTTTGAAAAAGCGCTTATTTTTCCAAACAATTCAAATCCCCCTTTCTTGTTTTTCTCACCTTCACTTAGGGCTTTTGTTTAAAATGAACCCACTCATATTTTGGAAATCTTTTAGCCGAACTACGGCGTTTTGATCCTTACCTTCCATGGAAAGGTACGTAGGCAACGGGTTCATCCGTTCAAACACAAAAATAATAAATTGTATATTCTTTTCTCATCCCTTCCATCATTGTTTGCATAATATGTTATAAACAAATAAACTTTTTTATACAACAAGTGTGAAAAGAGGTTCCCTAGAAGTACCTAGGACGTTTTGGGTGCCTAACACCTTCCCATTGCGTAATTAACCCCTTACCCAGATCTCTGACCTTTTCATTAGTTTTCTACGTGTAAAACTTCTTAGGCTTTTGTTCGCTTTTTAGCCAATCCTTTGGATAAATAAAAGTGCGGTGGCGACTCTATCTTTGTATGCTTTGCTTTTGGTTTAATCAATAAATCATAAAGTGACGAATACACCGCTACAGAAAAGTGGCGACTCTGCTGGGGATAAAATCTACAATCCTTGGTGGTTTTGCCTACTTTTCACCCTTGTTGTATGATATTTGTTTATTTGTTATATGACATATTTTTGTACAATTTGGGATAACTGTATTGATTGTAATGTTTGAATTGCTTGATATATAATTGCTTGTTTGCTTTGGTGATCTCTGTGAGATGAGTTCTATACCCGAACTCGAGTGCACTCTAGGATAGGAGAATGGCATAGTCTTGTCGACTTGTGTGGAGTATTCCTTAACAAGTTGACTTGCGAGCCCATTCACTTGGTGGAGGTCATGTTGGACTAATAATGTCACACAAGTTATTTGTGGTTAGGCATTATTCTTTCAATCATGTGCCTTAGAAGTCAAGGACCTTAGTTTACCAAGCCCATCTTGGCCTATTTTTAGGACGTAGTGCGGAGGTCGTTCAGATGTAAGATCTGATGCGATTGTTACGCGATACTACACTCATAAGAGTCTCTCTTGAGAATATTTTTGATATACGAGTATTCGTTTCTCCGATAATATCCGAAAGATGGGATGATGACTATGGGAACCTCTGGTAGAACATGTCTGGCAGGTTTAAACCCTAGTACACTCCCTTTGGGTGGTTCTTAACCAGGACTCCATGCTCGTGACTCTCAACAAACCCGTGATTCGTGGTTGAGTGGTTCAGATATCCTTAATATCAATGGAACTTGGGCGTCGATAAGGTGTAAACCATAATCCGCCAAAATGGATGATTGATATTAAGGATGATTGAGCCGGTTCATGTATTGTTAATATCAATGGAACTTGGGTGTTGATAAGGTGAAAACCATAATCCACCAAAATGGATGATTGATATTAGGGATACTATGAGCTTTCCCATGACCTTTGTCTGGTGTGATTTGCTTGATCCTTGAGTGTGATTGTTGCATTCATGCATTCATCTGCATTCATGTCATCAGAAAAATCAAAAAAAATTCAAGGAACTTAAAGGGTTTATTTGCAAAATTTTCAGACATGGAAAGACCAAAAAGGCATACAAAGAAGTACAACTTTAGACAGCCCGATGTGAAAGAGTTAAGGAATCTGACATCCTATGTATTGGATCCTTTGGATTTCAAGGCTCGTTATGGGAAGCTTCTGCCTCTGTTGACTACTCAGGTTGATGAGGGTTTGATGAGTACTTTGGCTCAGTTCTATGATCCTCTGTATCACTGCTTCTCTTTTCCGGATTTTCAGTTGTTGCCTACGCTTGAGGAGTATGCTCATCTTATTGGAATCCCGATTCTGGATCAGGTGCCGTTCAGTGGCTTGGAGAGTATTCTGACTTCTCGAGAGATTGCAGACTTGTTGCACATAGATGAATCCCTGATTGAAGCACATATGACCACCAAAGGTGGAATTCAGGGTCTTCCTTCTGATTTCCTCATCGCTCAAGCTACCGTTTATGGGAAGGCCATGAGTGAGGATGCCTTTGAGGCTTTATTTGTGCTGCTTATCTATGGATTGGTATTATTCCCCAACATCGACAAATTTGTGGATGTGAACGCCATTAGGATCTTTTCTGTTCTTAATCCCGTTCCGACTCTGTTGGGTGATGCCTATTTCTCTTTGCATCTGAGGAATGCATAGGGTGGAGGAGCTATTGTGTGCTGTTTGCCTCTGTTGTATAAGTGGTTTATTTCTCACTTACCGCAGACGGTTGCTTTCAAGGAGAACAAGGGATGTCTATGGTGGTCCACGAGACTTATGTCTCTCACTAATGATGATATCTCTTGGTATGATCGCGTGTATGATACTGTTCAGATCATTGATTATTGTGGTGAATTCCCTAATGTGCCTCTTCTTGGTACATGTGGTGGGATCAGCTACAATCCTATCTTAGCACGTCGTCAGCTTGGGTTCCCCCTAAAGGATAAACCTCATAACATTCTGTTAGAAGGTGTGTTCTTTCAGGAGGGTAAAGATCCCCAAGGCCTGAAAGCCAGATTTGTCTGCGCTTGGCGCAAGATTCAGAAGAAGGGTAGACATGAGTTGGGTCCGAAGAACTGCATTTCTTTGGAGCCATATACCTCTTGGGTCAGACAGAGAGCTTCTGAGTATCTCATGCCATACGACTATCCGAGACCTACACCGTTGGTTGTGGCTGGGCCTTCAACCCTCCCTAACCAAGGAGTAGAGGAGTTGAGAGACGAAGACCTTTCACGTGCCTGGATCCGTGAAAGAGAAGAGTTGCTTCAGCAAATCAAGGAGAAGGACGCTCTGATTGAGTTCCTCGAGCATCAGGTGATAGATGATCCGAATGATACCTGGACTTCTCTGCTTCCTCAGTCTTCCAAGTTCTGGAAGAGGAAGTATGATCGACTTGCAAAGGAGAAAGCGGATATGGAAGCGGCGTATGAGAGAGAGATCAAGAAGCTTTGTGTATCTCGTCTTCCAGCATCTCGAGCTTCTAGGGATCCATAGGATGTCTATTTTCCTTTTCCCTTGTAATAATAAAAAATGTTGTACTTCTTTGTCTTGAATATATTTGATGAGATGTTTTCCATATGCAATAAATGCTTTAAATTTCAATAATTTGCAAATAGAACCCTAAAAGTTCCTTGAAATAAAAATAAAGCATATGCACGAGCATTGCATGCATCATTTTGCATAAGCAGGTTGTTCTGGTCTTCTTGTCTGTGGCCTAACTCTGTGCTCTTCATTTATTTTGAAGACAAGCTGACTCACCGGTACTATACTGTAAGACCCCAATTTTGTCCCTAAGATCCCTCATGGCATCATATCATATCATTTGCATTGCCTCAAGGATCATTGTGCACTTTGCTTGCCTCTTTAGTGGGTGGGTCATCTTTTGAGAGTGGTTCTTGATCACCAAGCATTCCTTGCATTGTATATCATTGCCTTTATTTCAATCACTAACCAAAAGTACAAAAATATGTCATCTAACCTTGTTACTTGCAGATGAAGCAACCACAGGTCAAGGCAGTCAAAGGCAGTCATTGAGCAATAGATGGTGGCCATTCTTGAGAATTTGGACACCACAATCATTCACAAGAGTTCATATGAATCATGATATCATTTGGAATCAAAATCCCAAGTGGTAGAGGCTTGAAATTCATCAAGGCATTCTTCAGTCAACTGAAACCCTAGCAAGTCAACTGCCAAGTCAACTGTGGATTTTGGAGGTGGGAAGTGATGGGAAATACTTCATTCATGTTCAAACAAGTCTCATTTGACATTTTAAACACTCACTTTGAAGGATTTGAGGTCCAGTCAAAATTTGCCAAAAATAGAAAGTGACCTATAATTTGAACTTTCCAAAAATGGAAAGGTTTTCATCCAACTTCAACTCAATATTACATGACCAAAAATGCTTCAAATGAAATTTTGTTGAACATGAAAGTTGTAGATCTTTCTCTCCCATTTCCAAAATGTCCAAGAACGTGAATTTCTAAGGTGTGGTTGAAGAGATATGATCAAAACATGGCCAAGTGTACTTGAAGATTCAAAAGTGCATAACTTCTCAACCAAAGCTCCAAATTGCATGGCTCTTTTTGCATTGTTCTTATTTTGACCTCTAATTTCAAAATCTTGCATTGTATTGCATCAATTGTCATCACATGAACACTTGCCAATTTTGGGATTTTTGGAGGGAAATTTCATCATTTAAATTTGGTGCATAATTTGGATATTTTGCCTTCACCATTGGTTTCAAAAATGTTTTTTAAGTGAAATTCATTTAAATTCGTGTACTGTTCACATGCCATTTCCATGCATAGGGTGAAAACCAAAATTTGTCAAAGCACCTCCAAACTTAATCCATTTTAATTAGCATTGGTTAATCTTGATTAGAGCATGATTAGGAGGGAGTATATAACATAAAACCCTAACAGAATTTCATAACAACACACACAAATTTCAAATCTAGAAAATTCTTCAAACTTTTTCTCTCAAATTTTCTCCATATTTCTTCAAACCAAAGCACAATCCACTACTTGATTCATCACTCTGAAGCATCATTGATCATTATTGGACTTGGAATCACATGAGTTCGTGCACATTGGAGCAGCTTGGAGCTTGAACTCATCCATGGTGAAATCAAATTCTGCTCGAATCAAGAACCATTGAACCTCAAGATCTCTTCCAAACACTTGTACAAGCTTGCTAGAGGAAGATTGAAGCATTGTAAGGCCTGATTCCATTGAATTCCAAAGCTGCTCTTTAAGAGGTCACGAAATTGATTCTCTCTTTTCTCAAATTGCTTATGCTAATGTTGTAGATCATGTTGTTGTGGTTAATCTGAGCTTTGAATCACTAAAATCCATGCCATATTCATTGAGATTCGACTGTTTAAAGTTTGATGATGAATCTTGTTTTGTTCGATCCTCATGATATACGATGTTAGATGCTTAACCATTGCTTGATTCTTGATCCATGATGTTTATGCTACATGTACATGTGCTTAGTTTTAATATCTGGAAAATTTGTTCATCGTGTTCTTGAAGCATTACTGTTCATGGCGCGCGTTTGTGAAGAAGATGATTCAGAATTTTACGCCACGGTTTTTTGACCTCATGTGCCACGCGTTTCCGTTGCCTAATGTTTTTAGGTTTTGATTCCTATTGGCTCATGCAGGCGCCCATGTGCGCATTTTGATTGGCCAAGGCAAACTTAAGTGAAACGCAGAGTTTTGGTTCTGGCGCCAAATCATCTTAATTCAAATTAATTAAATAATTCCTTTAATTCATTTAAATCATTTCATTTCATTTTTTTTGCAATCTTCTAAAAAATTCATAACAAATCCAAAAATGATCCAAAAAATATGAGGATTTTTGCATTGTGTCACACTTTCTGTCTAGTTTTTTATGATCATCAATTCTCAAATTGTGCATGGCTGGAAAAGTATTTTGTCTAGGGTTCTTGTACATGTGTGCATTTTGGACATTGCCTTGCTTATGCATTTGTGAAATGATGGTTGTTGATCCAATGAATCTGAATTTTTGCATGATGAAACTAGACACTTTGCTTGACATTTTGGTGTTGAGTTTGCATTTTTATCAATTATCATTTCTGGTTTGTGATTTTTCTAAGTAGGTGTGACAATTTGTGTCACACCTTTTGATGTTCAACTTGTGCTATGTGATTACCCTATCAAATGATCTCCAATTGTCTTGATTTGTTGCATGATGCATGTTATGGATGTTGTAAATGAGCATGAATTTTCTTGGAATTATTTGATTGATTTCTGATTTAATTGAGATTTTTCATTCAGGTTGATCACATTTGAACTTTAAAATTGCCTTGAACTTCAATTGATCATGAAATGGATTTGGTAATTGATATTGATGTGAGACCTTTTGGATTGTTTCAAGATGTGTTTGAAGTTGATTCATGTTAATTTTCAGCTTCTGTTTTGAATTTTTTCTCCATCTTTGACCCTAGGCTTTGACCTAGTGGTTTGCTTCTCATGTTTGAGCTTTGATTTCAGGTTGAACATCCAAGTTATATGGTTCATTATGCTTCAACACTTGAGCATTTGATGTTTACTTTTGACTACTAACATTGTGTGTTTTGTAGGGTTGATAACTCATTTGAGCTTGACTTGTGGCTTATGCCTTTGCTTATTGGGTTTGACTGTTGATATTGATGTTGTTTAGTTGTCTGAGTTGTGTACTGATTTGTTTGATGTTTCCACAGGTACATAAGTTGCTTAAGTTCATTTTGAACTTGCTTTTGCTTGGTTGCTTAACCAATTAGGTATAACCTCTCTTCTTCATGTAGTCTGGAAGACCTACTGTTACATGGTAGGCACCTGTCTGAAGCCCTCCTTAAGAGGCAATGTCTTTGTGTGTTTAATTTTATGCCAAGCAGGAAAAGTCCTTTGATAAGGCAATTGGCAGATAAAAGAGATGTGTAGTCCATCTCCTGCTATTCAGTGTATCATCCCTTTGCTCACATAACATGTTGATGCATTGTGGATCTTAACCCAAGATCTTATAGAGTCATCACTTGTGGAGAAGAGTTCCAACTTTCTGAACTCCCACACCTTCTATTATTCAAAGCTCTCCCTGACCAGGGATAAGAGCTATGAGGCACACCCCTCATCTCCATTTCATCTGCTTCACCCTAACTCTCAATGTTAGGGTTAAGAGCATAACATACCCCATTCCAGTTGACTATAAAGTCTAACCTTGTTTGAGCCTAATTGCTTGTATATAGTGTGTGCTAATTGACTTGTTTGTCTGATTGCCTGATTCATTTGTGCATATTTGCTTATGTATACCTTTGTGCATTTATCATCATTAATTGTACATCATTGCATGATCATTGTTCATATCCTTGTGACACCTTTGTTTGTCCATTGAGGAGTCAATTGTAAGTCCATTTATTGGCGGTTGTTTCCTATGACCATTGAGGAGTCAATTGTAAGTCCAGCTATTGGCAGTTGTTTCCTATGATCTGGTAGGAGTCGAGTATAAGACCATTTATTGGCAACTTGTTTCCTCTTTACTTTTGTTTTGTTTGTTGTGTGTGAGGAGTCAATTGTAAGCCCATTTATTGGCAGTTGTTTCCCATGATCATCCTTTGGAGATTGGTGTAAGTCCAGTTGATTGGCATCTGATATCCATATTTTGTTTTGCTTTTGGGAGACTAGTATAAGTCCATTGAGTGGCATCTGGTATCCATGTTTGTTTTAGGAGATTGGTATAAGTCCAGTGATTGGCATCCGGTATCCACCTTTTGTTGGCTTTGCCTGATACATTGTTTACCTGTTATTTGCATGGTTGCCTATTCCAAAGGAATCACTTGAATCATCTTCCATATGATTTCAAGAGGTGAACATCTAAGAAGTTTTACACTCCCTCACCCTCCCATCTTTTGTTTCTTTAAACCTACATTTGCATGTTATCCAAAACTTGAAAACTATTGTGCAAACATTTTCACTTCTTTTCAAATTAGAAACCTAGGCTCTAAGCCTCTGATTTTCAAAACTCCTTTTTCACAATACTTCTTCTGAATCCAATTTAATCATACTTTGACCATACTTTCATGAATACTCAAACCAGCTAATTTCACTCACTCAATTGCTTTTGTGGCCCAAGCCCACTTCTTACTCAAGTTTTCATACAGTAGCCATAGGTTTCAATTATCCTAGTTGGTTGATGTTAATCTCGACTATGTCCTTAGTGATCGAATTGTAAGCCTTCCATACTGAAAACAGGGTTAACCCCTCTAGTATGTCGAAGCTATTCTCACATGGTGGACTTGTTGTTTATCAGGTTGAGTTTTCTCCCGTGGATAATGAAGGACCTTAAGGCTTTTTGTTTTAAAATGAACCCACTCATATTTTGGAAATCTTTTAGCCGAACTACGGCGTTTTGATCCTTACCTTACATGGAAAGGTACGTAGGCAACGGGTTCATCCGTTCAAACACAAAAACAATAAAAATTGCATATTCTTTTCTCATCCCTTCCATCATTGTTTGCACAATATGTCATAAACAAATAAACTTTTTGTACAACAAGCGTGAAAAGAGGTTCCCTAGGAGTACCTAGGACATTTTGGGTGCCTAACACCTTCCCATTGCGTAATTAACCCCTTACCCAGATCTCTGACCTTTTCATTAGTTTTCTATGTGTAAAACTTCTTAGGCTTTTGTTCGCTTTTTAGCCATTCCTTTGGATAAATAAAAGTGCGGTGGCGACTCTATCTTTGTATGCTTTGATTTTGGTTTAATCAATAAATCATAAAGTGACGAATACACCGCTACAGAAAAGTGGCGACTCTGCTGGGGAAAACATTAGACCTTCCTTGGTGGTTTTGCCTACTTTTCACCCTTGTTGTATGATATTTGTTTATTTGTTACATGACATATTTTTGTACAATTTGGGATTACTGTATTGATTGTAATGTTTGAATTGCTTGATATACAATTGCTGTTTGCTTGGTGATCTCTGTGAGATGAGTTCTATACCCGAACTCGAGTGCACTCTAGGATAGGAGAATGGCATAGTCTCGTCGACTTGTGTGGAGTATTCCTTAACAAGTTGACTTGCGAGCCCATTCACTTGGTGGAGGTCATGTTGGATTAATAATGTCACACAAGTTATTTGTGGTTAGGCATTATTCTTTCAATCATGTGCCTTAGAAGCCAAGGACCGTAGTTTACCAAGCCCATCTTGGCCTATTTTTAGGACGTAGTGCGGAGGTCGTTCAGATGTAAGATCTGATGCGATTGTTACGCGATACTACACTCATAAGAGTCTCTCTTGAGAATATTTTTGGAATACGAGTATTCGTTTCTCCGATAATATCCAAAAGATGGGATGATGACTATGGGAACCTCTGGTAGAACATGTCTGGCAGGTTTAAACCCTAGTACACTCCCTTTGGGTGGTTCTTAACCAGGACTCCATGCTCGTGACTCACAACAAACCCGTGATTCATGGTTGAGTCGTTCACATATCCTTAATATCAATGGAACTTGGGCGTTGATAAGGTGCAAACCATAATCCGCCAAAATGGATGGTTGATATTAAGGATGATTGAGCCGGTTCATGTATTGTTAATATCAATGGAACTTGGGTGTTGATAAGGTGAAAACCATAATCCACCAAAATGGATGATTGATATTAGGGATACTATGAGCTTTCCCATGACCTTTGTCTGGTGTGACTTGCTTGATCCTTGATTGTGATTGTTGCATTCATACATTCATGCATTCATCTGCATTCATGTCATCAGAAAAATCAGAAAATTTTCAAGGAACTTAAAGGGTTTATTTGCAAAATTTTCAGACATGGAAAGACCAAAAAGGCATACAAAGAAGTACAGCTTTAGACAGCCCGATCTGAAAGAGTTAAGGAATCTGACATCCTATGTATTAGATCCCTTGGGTTTCAAAGCTCGCTATGGGAAGCTTCTGCCTCTGTTGACTACTCAGGTTGACGAAGGGTTGATGAGTACTTTGGCTCAGTTCTATGATCCTCTGTATCACTGCTTCTCATTTCCGGACTTCCAGCTGTTGCCTACGCTTGAGGAGTATGCTCATCTTATTGGGATCCCGATTCTGGATCAGGTGTCGTTCAGTGGCTTGGAGAGTATTCCGACTTCTCGAGAGATTGCAGACTTGTTGCACATAGATGAATCCCTGATTAAAGCGCATATGACTATCAAAGGTGGAATTCAGGGTCTTCCTTCTGATTTCCTCATCGCTCAAGCTACTGTTTATGGGAAGGCCATGAGTGAGGATGCCTTTGAGGCTTTATTCGTGCTGCTCATCTATGGTTTGGTATTGTTCCCCAACATCGACAAATTTGTGGATGTGAACGCTATTAGGATCTTTTCTGTTCTTAATCCCGTTCCTACTCTGTTGGGTGATACCTATTTCTCTTTGCATCTGAGGAATGCAAAGAGTGGAGGCGCTATTGTGTGCTGTTTGCCTCTGCTGTATAAGTGGTTTATTTCTCACTTACCGCAGACGGTTGCTTTCAAGGAGAACAAGGGATGTCTACGGTGGTCCACGAGACTTATGTCTCTCACTAATGACGATATCTCTTGGTATGATCGCGTGTATGATACAGTTCAGATCATTGATTATTGTGGTGAATTCCCTAATGTGCCTCTTCTTGGTACATGTGGTGGGATCAGCTACAATCCTATCTTAGCACGTCGTCAGCTTGGGTTCCCCCTAAAGGATAAACCTCATAACATTCTGTTAGAAGGAGTGTTCTTTCCGGAGGGTAAAGATCCCCAATGCCTGAAAGCCAGATTTGTCCGCGCTTGGCGCAAGATTCAGAAGAAGGGTAGAAATGAGTTGGGTCCGAAGAACTGCATTGCTTTGGAGCCGTATACTTCTTGGGTCAGACAGAGAGCCTCAGAGTATCTCATGCCATACGACTATCCGAGACCTACACCGTTGGTTGTGGCTGGGCCTTCAACCCTCCCTAACCAAGGCGTAGAGGAGTTGAGAGACGAAGACCTTTCACGTGCCTGGATCCGTGAAAGAGAACAATTGCTTCAGCAAATCAAAGAAAAGGACGCTCTGATTGAGTTCCTCGAGCATCAGGTGATAGATGATCCGAATGATGCCTGGACTTCTCTGCTTCCTCAGTCTTCCAAATTCTGGAAGAGGAAGTATGATCGACTTGCAAAGGAGAAAGCGGATATGGAAGCAGCCTATGAGAGGGAGATCAAGAAGCTTTGTGTATCTCGTCTTCCAGCCTCTTGAGCTTCTAGGGATCCATAGGATGTCTATTTTCCTTTTCCCTTGTAATAATCAACAATGATGTACTTCTTTGTTCAAATATATTGGATGAGATATTTTCCATATGCAATAAATGCCTTAAATATTCCAAAATTGCAAATAGAACCCTAAAAGTTCCTTGAAATAAAAATAAAGCATATGCACAAACATTGCATGCATCATTTTGCATAAGCAGGTCTTCCTTCTGGTCTTCTTGTCTGTGGCCTAACTCTGTGCTCTTCATTTATTTTGAAGACAAGATGACTCACCGGTACTATACCAGAGCCAATTCTGCAAGAGTGATGGATCAGTTAGAGCAAGAGAACAGAGAATTGAAAGAAGAGGTCGCCAGACTTGGCGCTTTGATGGAGCAACTCTTGGCTGCTCAGAATCAACCTTCTCAACCGCCTACAACTCCTCCCCAGAGGACTGTTATATCAGAGGTTGCTTCTTCAATAGTGCCAGCAGCCCATTTTGGTCAGAATGCCATGCCAGCCGGGTTTCCGTGGGGTATGCCTCCAGGTTTCATGCCTGATCTTCCAGCACCAACCTTTGCTTCTCTGCCGGCATCTAGCCCGGTCCTCGCAATGCCTCCTCCTGTCGTGCATACCACTCCCAGGGTAGACGACACCATCTATCATTCAGAGCCGTCTGAGGGTTCCGATGTTAATGAGAAGATGGATGCCATGAACGACCAATTCCTCGAGCTCCGAAAGGAATTGAAGACCCTTCGAGGTAAAGATCTGTTTGGCAAATCTGCTGCCGAGTTATGCTTAGTTCCCGGTGTGAAAATACCAGTCAAGTTCAAAGTTCCTGACTTTGAGAAGTACAAGGGGAACTCCTGCCCTCTCGCTCACCTGGTTATGTATGCCAGGAAAATGTCTACTCAGACCGATGATGATCAGCTGCTGATTCATTATTTCCAGGATAGTTTGTCCGGTGCGGCTCTTCGTTGGTATATGAGCCTTGATAGTGCAAACATCCGATCCTTCAACGATCTTGGCGAAGCCTTCGTCAAGCAGTACAAGTACAACGTAGATATGGCTCCTGATCGTGATCAACTCAGAGCCATGTCTCAGAAGGATAAAGAGACATTCAAGGAGTACGCCCAGAGGTGGCGAGAGTTAGCAGCTCAGATTACTCCTCCGTTGGAAGAGAAGGAAATGACTAAGATCTTTCTGAAGACTCTTGGTTCGTTTTACTATGAGCGGATGGTAGCGAGTGCTCCCTCTGATTTCACCGAGATGGTGAACATGGGGATGCGTCTGGAGGAAGGTATCCGTGAAGGACGGTTGTCTAGAGATGAAGGCTCTTCTAAACGGTATGGAGTGTTTAAGAAGAAAGATGGGGAGGCACATGTTGTGCAGTCCCATGCTAAACCAAGGGGACCCTCTGACAAGAGGAGGCCCGTACGTCATCAGCACCAGGTGGCTAGTGTAACACCTGTCTTCAGAGACAATCCTCAACCTTATCAACATCAACAACATCAGCAATATCATCAGCAGCAACACAATCAACAACAATCTTCTCAACAATCGTATCATCAACAACAGCATCGCCCTCAGCAGCAGGCCTATCAGCCTCGTAGTAATCAATCTGGTGCGAATTTTGAGAGGAAGAAGATCACCTTTGATCCTATTCCTGTTTCTTACGCAGAGCTATATCTCTCTTTGATAGAGCGGAAGCTGATTACTCCGAGAGATCCTCCGGCTATACCGGTCAACCCCCAGTGGTGGTATAAGCCCGATCTTCACTGTGTCTACCATTCTGGCGCTCCGGGCCACGATGTGGACAATTGTTTTCAACTGAAGGCTAAGGTCCAAGACCTTATGCGATGCGGCATCTTGAGCTTCGAGGACTCAGGCCCGAATGTTAAGAAGAACCCATTGCCCGAGCATGGGAAGTCAGTCAATATGGTCCAGGGTTACCCTGGGAAGTACAAAGTCAAATATGTAAGCCATATTCGACAGTCATTGGTCGAGTTGCACCGTCTGCTGTATGACTACAGTCATCTAGAGCACGACCATGACAGATGCCGTATCTGCTCCGTCAACAGGTTGGGTTGTCGCCAAGTGCGAAAGGATCTTCAAGAGCTGCTAGACGATGGCACTATCGAGATTCTGCAGAACAGGAATGTTGACGAGGATGAACCAGAGGTGAATGTCATCTCACCCGTGTTTAAAATCCCTGAGCCTGTTGTCATCCGTTATGATGGCAGCAAGCAGAAGGTTTCTCCTTCTCTGGTCATCAAGCCTGCAGGCCCTGTGCCTTATTCCTCAGAGAGAGCAATCCCCTTCCGTTACAGTGTTGTTGCTGTCGAAGAAGGAAGAGAAGTGTCATTGTCTTCAACTTCTGTTGTTAACATTGCTGATGTTAGTGGGTTGGCCCGAAGCGGTCGTGTGTTCTCTGCACCCTCTAAGCCTCACGTTGTTTCGGATTCTGCTGAGCGCCCGGTTGGGACCGCTGTGAATGTTCCGAATCTGGCACCTGTTGCCAAACCCTCCTTTGTACAAAAGACTCCTGCTTCTTCTGTTGGCCCGAGTGGCATTGTGAATGAAGAATGTGATGAGATGCTGAGGCTCATCAAGAAGAGTGAGTACAACGTTGTAGATCAACTTCTACAAACGCCGTCCAAAATCTCCGTACTTTCGTTGCTTCTGAATTCAGAACCTCATAGGGAGGCTCTGCAGAAAGTTCTGGACCTGGCATATGTCGATCACGACGTCACCATTGAACAGTTTGACAGTATAGTTGCAAACATCACTGCTTGCAATACTTTGAGTTTCTGTGACGCTGATCTCCCTGAGGAGGGAAGAGACCACAACATGGCTTTACATATTTCTATGAACTGCAAGAACGACGCTATGTCCAACGTGTTGGTGGACACTGGGTCATCTCTTAACGTACTGCCAAAAACCACACTCTCTCGATTGTCATATCAGGGGCCTCCCATGAGGCAGAGTGGGGTTGTTGTGAAAGCTTTTGATGGGTCGCGCAAGACCGTGATTGGGGAAGTTGATCTCCCAATCAAGATTGGACCAAGTGATTTCCAAGTTACCTTCCAGGTTATGGATATCCACCCATCTTATAGCTGTCTCCTTGGTAGACCATGGATTCACGAGGCTGGCGCCGTGACATCCATCCTACACCAGAAACTGAAGTTCGTCAAGAACAAGAAACTGGTTGTGGTAGGGGGAGAAAAAGCTCTTCTGGTTAGCCACTTGTCTTCTTTCTCTTACATTGATGCTGAGGATGAAGTTGGAACACATTTCCAAGCTTTGTCTATTGCTGAGCCAATTGAGAAGAAGTCTCCTTCATTTGCTTCCTACCGTGATGCAAAACTGGCCATCGAATGTGGTGCAGTTGCTGGGTTAGGAAAAATGATCGAACTCGAAGACAACAAGTCCCGGGCTGGCATTGGCTATTCTTCTGGGGCATTCAACGAGCATGGGCTGTTCAAGAGTGGAGGTTTCATCCACGCCGATCAAGCTGAAGAGGCTGCTGCTATTCTGGAAGAAGATGCAGAGGACTTGAACAATTTTGTCATCCCTGGTGGTGTCTGCCACAATTGGGTCGCTGTGGATGTTCCTACGGTCATTCATAAGTCAGCGTAATTTGTTCACTTTGTTCGAAAACCCTTCTCCCATGCCAAAAGGAGAAGTGATGACATTGTTGGCAGCATTTATACAATGATATTTCGTTCAATTAATGCATTGTCAAACATTTGTTTTTCCTTTTGTTTTCACTTTTTGCTTTTGCATGAAATCAGTGATCACAAAAAACCCATAAAAACAAGAATAAAAGCAATCTTTTCATCTGCATAATGATTTGTTTGTTTAAATTCTGAAGCGTTTATTATCCAAAATCATTATGCAGGTTGATTCTAAAACCCATTGAACATAATGATCCAACGCCATCTCCCAATTTTGAATTCCCTGTATTCGAGGCAGAGGAAGATGACGTTGAAGAGATTCCTGATGAGATTACCCGTCTCCTTGAGCACGAAGAGAAAATCATTCAGCCGCATCTCGAGAATCTGGAAACAATCAACTTGAGGTCTGAAGATTGTGTTCGTATGGTCAAGATTGGGGCACTCCTGGAAGAGTCTGTTAAGAAGGGGTTGATTGAGTTGCTACGAGAATATTCCGATATCTTTGCCTGGTCGTATGAAGACATGCCGGGTCTAGATACATATATTGTGCAACATTTCCTGCCTTTGAAGCCTGAGTGCGTGCCTGTGAAGCAGAAGCTCAGAAGAACTCATCCAGATATGGCAGTGAAGATCAAAGAGGAAGTTCAGAAGCAAATTGATGCGGGGTTTCTGGTGACTTCTACATATCCTCTATGGGTGGCCAACATTGTGCCTGTGCCTAAGAAAGACGGAAAAGTCCGCATGTGTGTGGATTACCGTGATTTGAACAAAGCTAGTCCAAAAGATGATTTCCCTCTACCACACATTGACATGTTGGTAGACAATACAGCTAAATTCAAAGTCTTTTCCTTTATGGACGGATTTTCCGATTATAACCAGATCAAGATGGCACCCGAGGATATGGAGAAGATAACATTCATCACACCTTGGGGAACATTCTGTTATCGAGTGATGCCCTTCGGTTTGAAGAACGCCGGAGCCACGTATCAACGTGCTATGACCACCTTGTTTCATGATATGATGCACAAGGAGATAGAGGTCTATGTCGATGACATGATTGCTAAGTCAAGAATGGAAGTTGAACATGTTGAGCATTTGTTGAAGCTTTTTCAGCGTCTGAGGAAGTTCAGACTTCGTCTGAATCCGAACAAATGTACATTTGGAGTCCGTTCTGGCAAGTTGTTGGGCTTTATCGTCAGCGAGAGAGGTATTGAGGTTGATTCTGCAAAGGTCAAAGCAATACAAGAGATGCCTGCACCCAAAACTGAGAAGCAAGTCTGAGGTTTTCTTGGCCGCTTGAACTACATTTCCAGATTTATATCCCACATGACTGCCACATGTGCGCCGATATTCAAGCTCCTTCGGAAAGATCAGTCTCTTGATTGGACTGAGGATTGCCAGATTGCTTTCGACAGTATCAAAGAATATCTGTCTGAACCTCCGATCTTGTCTCCTCCTGTAGAAGGAAGACCTCTGATCATGTATCTGACTGTTCTTGAAGACTCGATGGGTTGTGTACTCGGTCAACAGGATGAATCAGGGAAGAAAGAATTTGCTATCTACTACCTCAGTAAGAAATTCACAGATTGTGAGTCTCGATACTCTATGCTTGAGAAGACGTGCTGTGCTTTGGCTTGGGCTGCTAAGCGTTTGCGCCAGTACATGATAAATCATACTACTTGGTTGATATCCAGAATGGATCCAATCAAGTATATCTTCGAGAAGCCTGCTTTAACTGGGAGAATTGCCCGTTGGCAGATGTTGTTGTCTGAGTATGATATCGAGTATCGAGCTCAGAAAGCTATCAAAGGTAGTATCTTGGCTGACCACTTGGCACACCAGCCGATTGAAGATCATCAGTCTGTTCAGTACGACTTCCCAGACGAGGAGATTCTGTATTTGAAAATGAAAGATTGTGATGAGCCTACACTTGATGAAGGTCCGGAACCTGGTTCCAGATGGACGATGGTGTTTGATGGCGCTGTAAATCAGTACGGAAATGGAATTGGGGCAGTAATCATTACTCCTCAGAGCACACATATTCCTTTTACAGCAAGGTTAACTTTCAAATGCACGAATAATATGGCTGAGTATGAGGCCTGTATTATGGGACTGGAGGAATGTATTGATTTGAGAATCAAGCATCTTGATGTATATGGTGATTCGGCCCTAGTTGTCAATCAGATCAAGGGAGAGTGGGAGACGAATCAGCCAGGTCTCATTCCGTATAGAGATTATGCGAGGAGGATTTCAACGTTCTTTACAGAAGTTGACTTTCATCATATTCCTCGAGAGGATAATCGGATGGCAGATGCTCTTGCTACGCTTGCATCCATGATTGTGGTGAGGTATTGGAATGAAGTTCCCAATATCTCTGTCATGCGCTTGGATAGACCAGCTCACGTGTTTGCAGTTGAAGAAGTGAATGATGACAAGCCTTGGTATTTTGATATCAAGAATTTCCTTCAAAACCAGGTCTACCCGCCTGGGGCATCTGTGAAAGATAAAACCCTGAGAAGGTTGTCAGGCAGTTTCTACCTCAGTGGTGAAGTGCTGTACAAGAGAAATTTTGACATGGTTTTGCTCAGATGCGTGGATGGACACGAAGCAAACCTGTTGATGACTGAGGTCCATGAGGGTTCATTTGGTACTCATTCCAATGGACATGCCATGGCTAGAAAGATGCTGAGAGCAGGCTACTATTGGCTGACAATGGAGTCTGACTGCTGCAAATATGTGAAGAAATGCCACAAGTGTCAGATTTATGCGGACAAGATTCATATTCCTCCGACACTTCTGAATGTGATTTCATCACCATGGCCTTTCTCTATGTGGGGAATCGACATGATCGACATGATTGAACCGAAGGCGTCCAAAGGACACAGGTTTATTCTCGTAGCAATTGATTACTTCACCAAATGGGTTGAAGCCGCTTCGTATGCGAATGTGACCAAGCAGGTGGTCGTGAAGTTTATCAAGAATCAACTTATTTGCCGTTATGGTGTGCCAGATAAGATCATTACTGATAATGGATCTAATCTGAATAATAAGATGATGGAAGAGTTGTGCGCTGAGTTCAAGATTGCACACCATAACTCCTCTCCTTACAGACCCAAGATGAATGGGGCTGTTGAAGCTGCTAATAAGAATATCAAGAAGATTATCCAGAAGATGACAGTTACGTACAAAGATTGGCATGAGATGCTGCCATTTGCTTTGCATGGATATCGTACATCTGTCCGCACTTCAACAGGGGCAACCCCCTTCTCTCTTGTTTACGGCATGGAGGCTGTTCTCCCAGTAGAGGTGGAGATCCCATCAATGCGAGTCTTGATGGAAGCCAAGTTGATTGATGCTGAATGGATTCAGAGTCGCTACGACCAACTGAATTTGATCAAAGAGAAGCGATTAACTGCCATGTGCCATGGTCAGTTATATCAGCAGAGAATGAAGAAAGCATTCGATAAGAAGGTCAAGCCTCGCGTATTCCGAGAAGGTGACCTCGTGCTCAAGAAAGTCTTGTCTTTCGCGCCCGATTCCAGGGGCAACTGGACTTCAAACTATGAAGGTCCATACGTTGTCAAGAGAGCCTTTTCAGGCGGTGCATTGATGCTTACAACAATGGATGGGGAGGATTTCACTCGTCCTGTGAATTCAGATGCAATCAAGAAATACTTTGCCTAAAAAAAAAGAAGTATATGCAAAACAAAAACAGAATAGCTCGCTAAGTTGAAAACCCGAAAGGGCGACTTAGGCAGAAATGAGCGTCTCGGTGGATTGAAAACCCGAAAGGGCAATCCAGGCAAAAATTAGAGACATTGAAAAAAAACAGAATTTTGCATCCCGCTAGATTGAGTACCTCACCCTGGGGCAATCTAGGCAAAAATTAGGGATTTGGCAAGTAACTGCATCCTGACAAGACTTTCTGTTCCGCAACTGTCTTTTCGTCAGAGGTTCTCGATTCATCATCGACTGAAGCTTTGAATACATCGAGATTCAATTTGGTAGAGAAAGGATCATTATGTTCAATGTAGCCCTCTTCCAATATATATCACTGATTTCAAACTTGTACAGATTTATGGAGTCTTGCCATTTGCAGGCTACCATTCTATCAAATCAATTTGAGCCTTTATCCAATTATTTGCACTCTTATTTGTTTCAATTCAACAAATGTTTTGCATGTTTTAATTGATAAAATGTCATTGCTTTAGACAAAACAAATTTTTCAAAATCATTTTTCAAACAAAGTGAACATTCACAATGATGAAAGGATACTTAAGAATTTCTCAGTGCTCTCCCAAGGGTGGCATGATTCCCAACAGGTAAGACATTTTGTTCATATTCCTGGTATGGCTGTATTCTTTCTCCAGACTGTTTTTTGGGGTTTCTCCCCAAGCAGAGTTGTTGTTGGGTTTTCTCCCAAACATAGTTTCTGTGAAGATTCTATGTCCCCAGAGCAGAGCGCTTGTGGAAGACTTCGTTTTTTCTCCAGCAGTAGTCTCTCCCCAGCACGGTTGATTTCCTCTTGGAAGATTCAGTTGGTGGGTTGACACCCCGTTACTTTATCCTCTTCCCCGGCAAAATCGCTAGTGGAATCTGTGATATCTCCCCTCAGAGTGCTTGTTGAGGTTTTCACCTCCCTCCCTTCAGCAGAGCAGTGAGGTCTGTCCTCCTCAGCAGTTGTGGTATTTTGTGAAGGTTCAGTGTTTGGCGGTCAGTCCCCAGCTATCCTTCTCTTTCTCAGGAAAATCTCCGGTAGTTTGGTTGCATGGCGGATGATATTCCCCTGCAAAGATTGGTTGATTTCCCGATGTTTTGATCCCCAGTAGAGTGGCTTGTATGGCAGAATCTACTTGTGCGATTTTTTATCCCTCAGTGGGTTGATTCCCCGTTAGAGTCGCTGACAGTATCCTCAGTAGAGTTGCTTGTGCAGCCAGATTCTACTTGTGTGTTTTGTTCTCTTCATCAGTTCTTGCCTGTGCAGTGAACTCTTTATTTCCCAGCCGAGACTGATGATATCTCTTGCAGAAATCTCTTGATTTTCTCTACATCCCCAACAGATTTGCTTCAGTAGCAATCTCTGCCTGCTGTGAACTTTTGTTCCCCAGTTGGGTCGATCGTTGATCCATCACTCAGAGATTTGGTGTTTCCCTTGATATCTCTGATCTTTTGCCTCCCCGCAGATCTTTGCTTTTCAGCATTTGGATCTCCAGCAGATTGACTTTCCAGTTGGATCCCTTGGACTTTTCCTCTGGAAGTATAGTACCGGGCGTTTGTTCCCTGGACCTGTTTCTGTTAGCAATGTCTGTTTTGTCAGCATTCATCAAACATACATCACGCATATTAATGCATAAATCATAAACATACAGATATTCATGTCGCATTTCTTGCCATATTATCTTTTGTTTGTTGTCTCCTGCTAACGGTGATACAGATCTCTCCTATAGATCTCCCCAAGCAGATGTCGGGTGTCTAATCTCTCAATTTAGAGTCAGCCCCTTAAGCAGAAAGTGTCTATCCTTTCCTACCATTTCCCCACTGAGATACATCCTCGTGGATGACGGTTATTTCCGTTCCCTCCCAACATATAATGGGATGGGTTTTCCCTTTTGAGTTCTATCCTCATTAGGACGAGTCTTGATTCAGTCCGCCTTTTGGTTCGATCCCCAAATTGGCCTTTTTTCAACTGTCTCTCGTGCTTCCCTGTGGTATAAATGAATAGTTTCTTACTAACCGGCGCTCATTCATCTTGTCCTCAGTGGAACCTTTTGGGCCTCTGCCTACAAACCAGCAGTTGTAAGTCTTATCTTTGCGGTTTTTCTACCTACTACCCGGTAGTTATAAACCCGTTTTCTCCCCTAACGGAGTTAACTGTGTTGTTCATCCCAACCGATGACAATTCCCCTTCTGTGGTTTTCTATCCCATCTTTGGTAGATGTAATCCCCTCTTTGTGGTTATCTTCATCTAGTTTTCGATGTTGATTTGCCTTTGTTTGGATAAGTCGCTTGAGTTAAGCGCTTATATCCTCATCAACTCTTTTGTGGGTAATTGTCGTATGCTAGCAATTTTATCCCCAGCGGGTCCTTTCACCGTTTGCCAGTGATTGTATTCCCCGGATCATTGATTTTCATCAATGTATTCCTAACGAGTCTTCTTTCATTCACCCTTTCGTGGTAATGTCAGTTGCTCCTTTTGATTGGTCATCATTATATACCTAGTTTGGTATCCCGATGCCTTTCTTTTCGGATGTTTTATCCTTTAACAACCTACAACCCGGTTATGGATAATCTTCCATGCGAGCATATTATCTACGTTTTAACGGCTATAGATAATATATCTCATGCACTCTTTGGTCGAAGCCTTTCGTGTTTCCCCAGTCGAGTAAGATTCGTTTGTCCCTTTGCGGAACCGAATATTCACCCCTTTCTCCTGGATAATTGCCAATCGCTAGCAATTTATCTTCAGTGAGTCTTTCTTTCGTCTACCCTGTTGTTGGTAACAATTGTTTCTCTTTTCGGACGATTTATCCTTTAACAACCTACAACCCGGTTCAGGATAATCTTCCAGGCGAGTTTATTATCTACGTTTTGACGGCAATAGATAATATATCTCATGCGCTCTTTGGTCAATCTTTTAATTGTTTTCACCATCAGAGTAAGATTCGTATTCCTTGTGGAATCGAATGTCCATCCTATAAACAAGTCTGCTTTTCTAGCTTTCTTCAGGATGATGAGTGTCTTGGAACACAAACCAATTCACGTTTTCGGTCGATCTATCCTTTAACAACCTACAACCCGGTTCAGGATAATCTTCCATGCGAGTTTATTATCTACGTTTTGACGGCAATAGATAATATATCTCATGCACTCTTTGGTTGAATCCTTTGTTTGTTTCCCCAACTGAGTAAGATTTGCATTCTTTACAGAATCAAATGTCCATCCTATAAACAAGTCTGCTTTTCTAGCTTTCTTCAGGATGATGAGTGTTTTGGAACACATACCAATTCATGCCTTGGTCGGTCACCTGTAACATACCTACAACCCGGTATCCTTGGTGTTCCTTCCTGTCTGCTCCCTTTTGCGACCTTGGTCCCCTGTTGGAGTCAGATTTTCCCTGAGTTTACCTTTTTTCAGGTTTTCCTCAGATGATTTTGGTTGATTGATATCTCTCACCCGTACACAGGTCTTAGATATTCATTCTTCCTGAGCATGTTACTCACTAACCGGTAATATCTCATCCTTTGGCTTCCCCTGGATAATCTTCAACTAGATTTCCCCAGCGGAGTTGTGGTTGTTTCTCTTCTTGCTGTGTTGGCGTTATCCCCAATACACGCATTCTTTGAGTAAGTTTGGGTCTTTCCAATGGATGTATCTTCCTTTGGAACTTCTCTTTCCCAGCTTGAGTCCTCTTTTCCCCAGTATAGTCTCCAGTTTCAAGTCGTGTCCTGCTCACGCAATGTCAGTTTTTCCCCCCAAAAAAAAATCAGAGTCGTGTCCTTATCACGCATTTCTTTTTCGTATCTCCATGAGAGTCTTGATAGAGTCTCCGTTCCTGGCGAGTGTATTACTCCGATGGATCGTCTTTTCTTCTTTGTAAACTCACATTCCCCGCAGAGTTTTAGTTTTGTTTTGCATACATACATTTGTATCATGAGGTCTCTCAGGGACCAAAATTTGTCTCATTACTGTTATTTAAGCCCATTCTACCGCATCGAGATGAGGATTTTAACCTTCACTTCTCCGGCTAGAATGACCTTAAATAGGGGCATCTGTAAGACCCCAATTTTGTCCCTAAGATCCCTCATGGCATCATATCATGTCATTTGCATTGCCTCAAGGATCATTGTGCACTTTGCTTGCCTCTTTAGTGGGTGGGTCATCTTTTGAGAGTGGTTCTTGATCACCAAGCATTCCTTGCATTGTATATCATTACCTTTATTTCAATCACTAACCAAAAGTACAAAAATATGTCATCTAACCTTGTTACTTGCAGATGAAGCAACCACAGGTCAAGGCAGTCAAAGGCAGTCATTGAGCAATAGATGGTGGCCATTCTTGAGAATTTGGACACCATAATCATTTACAAGAGTTCATATGAATCATGATATCATTTGGAATCAAAATCCCAAGTGGTAGAGGCTTGAAATTCATCAAGGCATTCTTCAGTCAACTGAAACCCTAGCAAGTCAACTGCCAAGTCAACTGTGGATTTTGG
This sequence comes from Lathyrus oleraceus, assembly GCF_024323335.1. Lineage (NCBI taxonomy): Eukaryota > Viridiplantae > Streptophyta > Magnoliopsida > Fabales > Fabaceae > Lathyrus > Lathyrus oleraceus. The sequence continues at coordinate 397,216,024 of NC_066580.1, read as the reverse complement.
AGGTGGGAAGTGATGGGAAATACTTCATTCATGTTCAAACAAGTCTCATTTGACATTTTAAACACTCACTTTGAAGGATTTGAGGTCCAGTCAAAATTTGCCAAAAATAGAAAGTGACCTATAATTTGAACTTTCCAAAAATGGAAAGGTTTTCATCCAACTTCAACTCAATATTACATGACCAAAAATGCTTCAAATGAAATTTTGTTGAACATGAAAGTTGTAGATCTTTCTCTCCCATTTCCAAAATGTCCAAGAACGTGAATTTCTAAGGTGTGGTTGAAGAGATATGATCAAAACATGGCCAAGTGTACTTGAAGATTCAAAAGTGCATAACTTCTCAACCAAAGCTCCAAATTGCATGGCTCTTTTTGCATTGTTCTTATTTTGACCTCTAATTTCAAAATCTTGCATTGCATTGCATCAATTGTCATCACATGAACACTTGCCAATTTTGGGATTTTTGGAGGGAAATTTCATCATTTAAATTTGGTGCATAATTTGGATATTTTGCCTTCACCATTGGTTTCAAAAATGTTTTTTAAGTGAAATTCATTTAAATTCGTGTACTGTTCACATGCCATTTCCATGCATAGGGTGAAAACCAAAATTTGTCAAAGCACCTCCAAACTTAATCCATTTTCATTAGCATTGGTTAATCTTGATTAGAGCATGATTAGGAGGGAGTATATAACATAAAACCCTAACAGAATTTCATAACAACACACACAAATTTCAGATCTAGAAAATTCTTCAAACTTTTTCTCTCAAATTTTCTCCACATTTCTTCAAACCAAAGCACAATCCACTACTTGATTCATCACTCTGAAGCATCATTGATCATTATTGGACTTGGAATCACATGAATTCGTGCACATTGGAGCAGCTTGGAGCTTGAACTCATCCATGGTGAAATCAAATTCTGCTCAAATCAAGAACCATTGAACCTCAAGATCTCTTCCAAACACTTGTACAAGCTTGCTAGAGGAAGATTGAAGCATTGCAAGGCCTGATTCCATTGAATTCCAAAGCTGCTCTTCAAGAGGTCACGAAATTGATTCTCTCTTTTCTCAAATTGCTTATGCTAATGTTGTAGATCATGTTGTTGTGGTTAATCTGAGCTTTGAATCACTAAAATCCATGCCATATTCATTGAGATTCGACTGTTTAAAGTTTGATGATGAATCTTGTTTTGTTCAATCCTCATGATATACGATGTTAGATGCTTAACCATTGCTTGATTCTTGATCCATGATGTTTATGCTACATGTACATGTGCTTAGTTTTAAGATCTGGAAAATTTGTTCATCGTGTTCTTGAAGCATTACTGTTCATGGCACGCGTTTGTGAAGAAGATGATTCAGAATTTTACGCCACGGTTTTTTGACCTCATGTGCCACGCGTTTCCGTTGCCTAATGTTTTTAGGTTTTGATTCCTATTGGCTCATGCAGGCGCCCATGTGCGCATTCTGATTGGCCAAGGCAAACTTAAGTGAAACGCAGAGTTTTGGTCCTGGCGCGAAATCATCTTAATTCAAATTAATTAAATAATTCCTTTAATTCATTTAAATCATTTCATTTCATTTCATTATTTTTGCAATCTTCTAAAAAATTCATAACAAATCCAAAAATGATCCAAAAAATATGAGGATTTTTGCATTGTGTCACATTTTCTGTCTAGTTTTTTTATGATCATCAATTCTCAAATTGTGCATGGCTGGAAAAATATTTTGTCTAGGGTTCTTGTACATGTGTGCATTTTGGACATTGCCTTGCTTATGCATTTGTGAAATGATGGTTGTTGATCCAGTGAATCTGAATTTTTGCATGATGAAACTAGACACTTTGCTTGACATTTTGGTGTTGAGTTTGCATTTTTATCAATTATCATTTCTGGTTTGTGATTTTTCTAAGTAGGTGTGACAATTTGTGTCACACCTTTTGATGTTCAACTTGTGCTATGTGATTACCCTATCAAATGATCTCCAATTGTCCTGATTTGTTGCATGATGCATGTTATGGATGTTGTAAATGAGCATGAATTTTCTTGGAATTATTTGATTGATTTCTGATTTAATTGAGATTTTTCATTCTGTTTGATCACATTTGAACTTTAAAATTGCCTTGAACTTCAATTGATCATGAAATGGATTTGGTAATTGATATTGATGTGAGACCTTTTGGATTGTTTCAAGATGTGTTTGAAGTTGATTCATGTTAATTTTCAGCTTCTGTTTTAAATTTTTTCTCCATCTTTGACCCTAGGCTTTGACCTAGTGGTTTGCTTCTCATGTTTGAGCTTTGATTTCAGGTTGAACATCCAAGTTATATGGTTCATTATGCTTCAACACTTGAGCATTTGATGTTTACTTTTGACTACTAACATTGTGTGTTTTGTAGGGTTGATAACTCATTTGAGCTTGACTTGTGGCTTATGCCTTTGCTTATTGGGTTTGACTGTTGATATTGATGTTGTTTAGTTGTCTGAGTTGTGTACTGATTTGTTTGATGTTTCCACAGGTACATAAGTTGCTTAAGTTCATTTTGAACTTGCTTTTGCTTGGTTGCTTAACCAATTAGGTATAACCTCTCTTCTTCATGTAGTCTGGAAGACCTACTGTTACATGGTAGGCACCTGTCTGAAGCCCTCCTTAAGAGGCAATGTCTTTGTGTGTTTAATTTTGTGCCAAGCAGGAAAAGTCCTTTGATAAGGCAATTGGCAGATAAAAGAGATGTGTAGTCCATCTCCTGCTATTCAGTGTGTCATCCCTTTGCTCACATAACATGTTGATGCATTGTGGATCTTAACCCAAGATCTTATAGAGTCATCACTTGTGGAGAAGAGTTCCAACTTTCTGAACTCCCACACCTTCTATTATTCAAAGCTCTCCCTGACCAGGGATAAGAGCTATGAGGCACACCCCTCATCTCCATTTCATCTGCTTCACCCTAACTCTCAATGTTAGGGTTAAGAGCACAACATACCCCATTCCAGTTGACTGTAAAGTCTAACCTTGTTTGAGCCTAATTGCTTGTATATAGTGTGTGCTAATTGACTTGTTTGTCTGATTGCCTGATTCATCTGTGCATATTTGCTTATGTATATCTTTGTGCATTTATCATCATTAATTGTACATCATTGCATGATCATTGTTCATATCCTTGTGACACCTTTGTTTGTCCATTGAGGAGTCAATTGTAAGTCCATTTATTGGCGGTTGTTTCCTATGACCATTGAGGAGTCAATTGTAAGTCCAGCTATTGGCAGTTGTTTCCTATGATCTGGTAGGAGTCGAGTATAAGACCATTTATTGGCAACTTGTTTCCTCTTTACTTTTGTTTTGTTTGTTGTGTGTGAGGAGTCAATTGTAAGCCCATTTATTGGCAGTTGTTTCCCATGATCATCCTTTGGAGATTGGTGTAAGTCCAGTTGATTGGCATCTGATATCCATATTTTGTTTTGCTTTTGGGAGACTAGTATAAGTCCATTGAGTGGCATCTGGTATCCATGTTTGTTTTAGGAGATTGGTATAAGTCCAGTGATTGGCATCCGGTATCCACCTTTTGTTGGCTTTGCCTGATACATTGTTTACCTGTTATTTGCATGGTTGCCTATTCCAAAGGAATCACTTGAATCATCTTCCATATGATTTCAAGAGGTGAACATCTAAGAAGTTTTACACTCCCTCACCCTCCCATCTTTTGTTTCTTTAAACCTACATTTGCATGTTATCCAAAACTTGAAAACTATTGTGCAAACATTTTCACTTCTTTTCAAATTAGAAACCTAGGCTCTAAGCCTCTGATTTTCAAAACTCCTTTTTCACAATACTTCTTCTGAATCCAATTTAATCATACTTTGACCATACTTTCATGAATACTCAAACCAGCTAATTTCACTCACTCAATTGCTTTTGTGGCCCAAGCCCACTTCTTACTCAAGTTTTCATACATTAGCCATAGGTTTCAATTATCCTAGTTGGTTGATGTTAATCTCGACTATGTCCTTAGTGATCGAATTGTAAGCCTTCCATACTGAAAACAGGGTTAACCCCTCTAGTATGTCGAAGCTATTCTCACATGGTGGACTTGTTGTTTATCAGGTTGAGTTTTCTCCCGTGGATAATGAAGGACCTTAGGGTTTTTTGTTTTAAAATGAACCCACTCATATTTTGGAAATCTTTTAGCCGAACTACGGCGTTTTGATCCTTACCTTACATGGAAAGGTACATAGGCAACGGGTTCATCCGTTCAAACACAAAAACAATAAAAATTGCATATTCTTTTCTCATCCCTTCCATCATTGTTTGCACAATATGTCATAAACAAATAAACTTTTTGTACAACAAGCGTGAAAAGAGGTTCCCTAGGAGTACCTAGGACGTTTTGGGTGCCTAACACCTTCCCATTGCGTAATTAACCCCTTACCCAGATCTCTGACCTTTTCATTAGTTTTCTATGTCTAAAACTTCTTAGGCTTTTGTTCGCTTTTTAGCCATTCCTTTGGATAAATAAAAGTGCGGTGGCAACTCTATCTTTGTATGCTTTGCTTTTGGTTTAATCAATAAATCATAAAGTGATGAATACACCGCTACATATACCAGAGCCAATTCTGCAAGAGTGATGGATCAGTTAGAACAAGAGAACAGAGAGCTGAAGGAAGAGGTCGCCCGTCTAGGCGCTTTGATGGAGCAACTCTTGGCTGCTCAGAATCAACCTTCTCTACCGCCTGCAACTCCTCCCGAGAGGACTGTTATATCAGAAGTGGTTGCTCCGACCGTGCCAGCTGCTAGTGCTCATTTCATGCCAAATGCCATGCCAGCCGGGTTTCCGTGGGGTATGCCTCCTGGTTTTATGCCAGATATTCCTGCTCCGACCTTTGCTTCTATGCCGGCATCTAGCCCGGTCCTTGCTATGCCTCCTCCTGTCGTGCATACCATTCCCAGGGTAGACGACACCATCTATCATTCTGAGCCGTCTGAGGGCCCAGATGTCAATGAGAAGATGGAAGCTATGAACGACCAATTCCTCGAGCTGCGAAAGGAATTGAAGACCCTCCGAGGGAAAGATCTGTTTGGCAAGTCTGCTGCTGAACTATGCTTGGTGCCCGGTGTGAAGATTCCGGTTAAGTTCAAAGTCCCTGACTTTGAAAAATATAAAGGGAACACCTGCCCTCTCGCTCACCTGGTTATGTACGCCAGGAAAATGTCTACTCAGACAGATAATGATCAGCTTCTGATCCATTATTTCCAGGATAGTTTGTCCGGTGCGGCTCTTCGTTGGTATATGAGCCTTGATAGCGCAAACATCCGATCCTTCAATGATCTTGGCGAAGCCTTCGTCAAGCAGTACAAGTACAATGTTGATATGGCTCCTGACCGTGATCAACTCAGGGCCATGTCTCAGAAGGATAAAGAGACATTTAAGGAGTACGCCCAGAGGTGGCGAGAGTTAGCAGCTCAGATTACTCCTCCGCTGGAAGAGAAGGAGATGACTAAGATCTTTCTAAAGACTCTTAGTTCATTTTATTATGAACGGATGGTTGCGAGTGCTCCCTCTGATTTCACCGAGATGGTGAACATGGGGATGCGATTGGAGGAAGGTGTCCGTGAAGGACGGTTGTCTAAAGATGAGAGCTCTTCTAAACGGTATGGGGCGTTTAAGAAGAAATATGGGGAGGCACATGCTGTGCAATCCCATGTTAAACCGAGAAGACCCTCTGATAGGAGGAAGCCTGTGCGTCATGCCAGCAGCCAGCACCAGGTGGCTTATATAGCACCTGTTTTCAGAGATAATTCTCAGTATCAGCAGCCTAATCAACATCAGCATAATCAGCAACAACCTCAGTATCAACAGCAACATCGTCCACAGCAACAGGCTTACCAGCCTCGTGGCAGCACCAGTAATCAGGCCAATCTGAATTATGATAGGAAAAAGATCAGTTTCGATCCAATTCCTATGTCATATGCTGAGCTATATCCTTCCTTATTGGAGAGGAAACTGGTTACTCCCAGAGAGCCTCCGGCTGTGCCTGCTAATCCGCAGTGGTGGTACAAGCCCGATCAACATTGTGTTTATCATTCCGGTGCTCCGGGTCACAATATTGAAAACTGCTATCCGTTGAAAACCAAGGTGCAAGACCTTATGCGATGCGGCATCCTGAGCTTTGAGGACTCAGGCCCGAATGTTACGAAGAACCCATTGCCCGAGCATGGGAAGTCGGTTAACATGGTCCAGGGTTGCCCTGGGAAGTATAAAGTCAAATATGTAAGCCATATTCGACAGTCATTGGTCGAGTTGAATCGTTTGCTGTGTCAGTACAGTCATATGGAGCACGACCATGACAGATGCCGTATCTGCTCTGTTAATAGACTGGGTTGTCGCCAAGTGCGAAGAGAGCTTCAAGAGTTGTTGGATGAGGGTACCATTGAGATTCTGCAGAATCGGAATGTTGATGAAGATGAACCAGAAGTGAATGTTATTTCTCCTGTGTTCAAGTTGCCCGAGCCTATTGTCATCCGCTATGATGGTAGCAAGCAGAAGGTCTCTCCTTCTCTGGTCATCAAGCCTGCAGGCCCTGTGCCTTATGCTTCGGATCGAGCAATTCCTTTCAGATATAATCCCGTTTCTGTGGAAGATGGGAGAGAAGTGTCGTTGCCTTCAACTTCCATTGTTAATATTGCTGACGTGAGCGGGTTGACCCGTAGTGGTCGTGTGTTTTCACCCCCGAAGCCTCATGTTGTTTCGGATTCTGCTGAGCGCCCGGTTGGGACTGCTGTGAATGTTCAGAATCCGGCACCTGTTGCCAAACCCTCCTCTGTACAAAAGACTCCTGCTTCTTCTATTGGCCCGAGTGGCATTGTGAATGAAGAATGTGATGAGATGCTAAGGCTCATCAAGAAGAGTGAGTACAACGTTGTAGACCAGCTTCTACAAACGCCATCCAAGATATCCGTGCTTTCTTTGCTGCTGAATTCAGAACCCCATAGGGAGGCTCTGCAGAAAGTTTTGGATCTGGCTTATGTCGATCATGATGTCACCATAGAACAGTTTGACAGTATAGTTGCAAACATCACTGCTTGCAACACTTTGAGTTTCTGTGATGCTGATCTCCCTGAGGAGGGAAGAGACCACAACATGGCTTTACATATTTCCATGAACTGCAGGACTGACGCCATGTCTAATGTGCTGGTGGACACTGGGTCATCTCTAAATGTATTGCCAAAGACCACACTCTCTCGATTGTCATATCAGGGGCCTCCTATGAGGCAGAGTGGTGTTGTTGTGAAAGCTTTTGATGGGTCGCGCAAGACCGTGATTGGGGAAGTTGATCTCCCAATCAAGATTGGACCAAGTGATTTCCAAGTTACCTTCCAGGTTATGGATATCCACCCATCTTATAGCTGTCTCCTTGGTAGACCATGGATTCACGAGGCTGGCGCCGTGACAACCACCCTACACCAGAAGCTGGAATTTGTTAAGAACAAGAAACTGGTTGTGGTAGGGGGAGAAAAGGCTCTCCGGGTTAGCCACTTGTCTTCTTTCTCATACATTGATGCTGAGGATGAGGTTGGAACGCCTTTCCAAGCTTTGTCTATTGCTGAGCCGATTGAGAAGAAGTCTCCTTCATTTGCTTCCTACCGTGATGCAAAACTGGCCATTGAATGTGGTGCAGTTGCTGGTTTAGGGAAGATGATTGAGCTTGAAGACAACAAATCCCGGGTTGACATTGGCTATTCTTCTAGGGCATTCAACGAGCAAGGTTTGTTCAAGAGTGGAGGTTTCATCCACGCCGATCAAGCTGAGGAAGCTGCTGCTATTCTGGAAGAGGATGCAGAAGATTTGAGCAACTTTATCATACCTGGTGGTGTCTGCCATAATTGGGTCGCTGTAGATGTTCCTACAGTCATTCATAAGTCAACGTAATTTGTTCACTTTGTTGAAAACCCTTCTCCCATGCCAAAAGGAGAAGTGATGACATTGTTGGCAGCATTTATACAATGATATTTTCATTCAATTAATGCATTGTTAAACATTTGTTTTTCCATTTGTTTTCACTTTTTGCTTTTTTGCATGAAGTCAGTGATCACAAAAAACCATAAAAACAAGAATAAAAGCAATCTTTTTCATCTGCATAATGATTTGCTTGTTTAAATTCTGAAGTTTTTATTAACCAAAATCATTATGCAGGTTGATCCTTAAACCCATTGAACATAATGATCCAACGCCATCTCCCAATTTTGAATTCCCTGTATTCGAGGCAGAGGAAGATGATGTTGAAGAGATTCCTGATGAGATTACCCGTCTCCTTGAGCACGAAGAGAAGATCATTCAGCCGCATCTCGAAGATCTGGAAACAGTCAACTTGGGGTCTGAAGATTGTGTTTGTATGGTGAAGATTGGGGCACTCCTTGAAGAGTCTGTCAAGAAGGAGTTGATCAGCTTGCTACGAGAATATTTCGATATCTTTGCTTGGTCATATGAAGACATGCCGGGTTTAGATACAAATATTGTGCAACATTTCCTGCCTTTGAAGCCTGAGTGCGTGCTTGTGAAGCAGAAGCTCAGAAGAACTCATCCAGATATGGCAGTGAAGATCAAAGAGGAAGTTCAGAAGCAAATTGACGCGGGGTTTCTGGTGACTTCTACATATCCTCTATGGGTGGCCAACATCGTGCTTGTGCCTAAGGAAGACGGAAAAGTCCGCATGTGCGTTGATTACAGAGATTTGAATAAAGCTAGTCCAAAAGATGATTTTCCTCTACCACGCATTGATATGTTGGTAGACAATACAGCTAAATTCAAAGTCTTTTCCTTTATGGACGGATTTTCCGGATATAACCAAATCAAGATGGCACCCGAGGATATGGAGAAGACAACATTCATCACACCTTGGGGAACATTCTGCTATCGAGTGATGCCCTTCGGTTTGAAGAACGCCGGAGCCACGTATCAACGAGCTATGACTACCTTGTTTCATGATATGATGCACAAGGAGATAGAAGTCTATGTTGATGATATGATTGCTAAGTCCCGAACGGAAGTTGAACATGTTGAGCATTTGTTGAAGCTTTTTCAGCGTCTGAGGAAGTTCAGACTTCGCCTGAATCCGAACAAATGTACATTTGGAGTCCGTTCTGGCAAGTTGTTGGGTTTTATTGTCAGCGAGAGAGGTATTGAAGTTGATCCTGCAAATGCCAAAGCAATACAAGAGATGCCTGCACCCAAAACTGAGAAGCAAGTCCGAGGTTTTCTTGGCCGCTTGAACTATATTTCCAGATTTATATCCCACATGACTGCCACATGTGCGCCGATATTCAAGCTCCTCCGGAAAGATCAGTCTCATGATTGGACCGAGGATTGCCAGAAAGCTTTCGACAGTATCAAAGAGTATCTGTCTGAACCTCCGATCTTGTCTCCGCCTGTAGAAGGAAGACCTTTGATTATGTATTTGACCGTGCTTGAAGACTCGATGGGTTGTGTACTCGGTCAGCAAGATGAATCAGGGAAGAAAGAATCTGCTATCTACTACCTCAGTAAGAAGTTTACTGATTGTGAGTCTCGATACTCTATGCTTGAGAAGACGTGCTGTGCTTTGGCTTGGGCTGCTAAGCGTTTGCGCCAGTACATGATAAATCATACAACTTGGTTGATATCCAGAATGGATCCAATCAAGTATATTTTCGAGAAGCCTGCTTTAACTGGGAGGATTGCCCGTTGGCAGATGTTGTTGTCTGAGTATGATATAGAGTATCGAGCTCAGAAAGCTATCAAAGGTAGTATCTTGGCTGACCATTTAGCGCACCAGTCGATTGAAGATCATCAGTCTGTTCAGTACGACTTCCCAGACAAGGAGATTCTGTATTTGAAAATGAAAGATTGTGATGAGCCTACACTTGATGAAGGTCCGGAACCTGGTTCCAGATAGACGATGGTGTTTGATGGCGCTGTAAATCAGTACGGAAATGGAATTGGGGCAGTAATCATTACTCCTCATGGCACACATATTCCTTTTACAGCAAGGCTAACTTTCAAATGCACGAATAATATGGCTGAGTATGAGGCCTGTATTATGGGATTGGAAGAATGCATTGATTTAAGAATCAAACATCTTGATGTGTATGGTGATTCGGCCCTGGTTGTTAATCAGATCAAGGGTGAATGGGAGACGAATCAGCCAGGTCTCATTCCATATAGAGATTATGCGAGGAGGATTTCAACGTTCTTTACAGAAGTTGACATTCATCATATTCCTCGAGAGGATAATCGGATGGCAGATGCTCTTGCTACGCTTGCTTCCATGATTGTAGTCAGGTATTGGAATAAAGTACCCAATATCTCCGTGATGCGCTTGGATAGACCAGCTCACGTGTTTGCAGTTGAAGCAGTCAATGATGATAAGCCTTGGTATTTTGATATCAAGAATTTCCTCCAGAACCAGGTCTACCCGCCTGGGGCATCTGTGAAAGACAGGAAAACTTTGAGAAGGTTGTCAGGCAGTTTCTACCTCAGTGGTGAAGTGCTGTATAAGAGAAATTTTGACATGGTTTTGCTCAGATGCGTGGATAGACACGAAGCAAACTTGTTGATGACTGAGGTCCATGAGGGTTCATTTGGTACTCATTCCAATGGACATGCCATGGCAAGAAAGATGTTGAGAGCAGGCTACTATTGGCTGACAATGGAGTCTGACTGCTGCAAATATGTGAAGAAATGCCACAAGTGTCAAATTTACGCGGATAAGATTCATATTCCTCCGACACTTCTGAATGTAATTTCGTCACCATGGCCTTTCTCTATGTGGGGAATCGACATGATCGGCATGATTGAACCGAAAGCGTCCAACGGGCACCGGTTTATTCTCGTAGCAATTGACTACTTCACCAAATGGGTTGAAGCCGCATCGTATGCGAATGTGACCAGGCAGGTGGTTGTAAAGTTTATCAAGAACCAGCTGATTTGCCGTTATGGTGTGCCAGATAAGATCATTACTGATAATGGATCTAATCTGAATAATAAGATGATGGATGAGTTGTATGCTGAATTCAAGATTGCACACCATAATTCCTCTCCCTACAGACCTAAGATGAATGGGGCTGTTGAAGCTGCTAATAAGAATATCAAGAAGATTATCCAGAAGATGACAATTACGTACAAAGATTGGCATGAGATACTGCCATTTGCTTTGCATGGTTATCGTACATCTGTCCGCACTTCAACAGGGGCAACCCCTTTTTCTCTTGTTTACGACATGGAGGCTGTTCTCCCAGTAGAGGTGGAGATCCCATCAATGAGAGTCTTGATGGAAGCCAAGTTGACTGATGCTGAATGGATTCAGAGTCGTTATGACCAACTGAATTTGATTGAAGAGAAGCGATTGACTGCCATGTGCCATGGTCAGTTATATCAGCAGAGAATGAAGAAAGCATTCGATAAGAAGGTCAAGCCTCGTGTGTTCCGAGAAGGTGACCTCGTGCTCAAGAAAGTCTTGTCTTTCGCGCCCGATTCCAGGGGCAAGTGGGCTCCAAACTATGAAGGTCCATATGTTGTTAAGAGAGCCTTTTCAGGCGGAGCTTTGATGCTTACAACAATGGATGGGGAGGATTTCACTCGTCCTGTGAATTCAGATGCAGTTAAGAAATACTTTGCCTAAAAAAAAAGTATATGCAAATAAGAAAAACAGAATAGCTCGCTAAGTTGAAAACTCGAAAGGGCGACTTAGGCAAAAATGAGCGTCTCGGTAGAGAACCCGCAAGGGCGATCCAGGAAAAAATTAGAGACATGAAAAAAAGCGAATATTTGCATCCCGCTAGATTGAGTACCTCACCCTGGGGCAATCTAGGCAAAAATTAGGGATTTGGCAAGTAACTGCATCCCGACAAGACTTTCTGTTCCACAGCCGTCTTTTCGTCAGAGATTCTCGATTCGTCGTCGACTGAAGCTTCAAATACATCGAGATTCAAATTGGTAGAGAAGGGATCATTATGTTCAATGTAGCCCTCTTCCAATATATATCACTGATTTCAAATTTGTACAGATCTATGGAGTCTTGCCATTTGCAGGCTACCATTCCATCAAATCAATTTGAGCTTTTATCCAATTATTTGCACTCTTATTTGTTTCAATTCAACAAATGTTTTGCATGTTTTAATTGATAAAATGTCATTGTTTTAAACAAATAAAATTTTCAAATTGTTGTTTTAAACAAAGTGAACATTCACTATGATGAAAGGATACTCAAGAATTTCTCAGTGCTCTCCCAAGGGTGGCATGATATCCAACAGGTAAGACATTGGTTCATATTCCTGGCTTGGTTGTATCCTCTTTCTCCATTTCTGTTGGTGGGGTTGTTCCCCAAGCAGAGCTTTTGTTGGGGTTGTTCCCCAAGCAGAGTGTTTGATAGAGACTTCACAGTCTTCTCCAATAGTATTCTCTCCCCAGCATGGGTGTTTTTCCTTTGGAAGATTCAGTGGTGGTGGGTTGACATCCCGGTATTTCATCACTTTCCTCAGCACAGTCGCTTTCTTTTTGGAAGACTCAGTAGGTTGGTGGGTCGACACCCCGTTACTTTGTCTGTTTCCCCGGTGAAGTTGCTGGCAGAATTGATGATATGATGGACTGCATTTTATGCCATATCTCCCCATCAGAGTGCTTGTTGAGGTGTTCACCTCTTAATCCTTCAGCGGAGCAGTGATTATTTCCTCTTCAGCTTGTTGATTTCTTTTTGGAAGGTCCAGATTTGGTGGTTGATCCCCAGTCTCCTCCTCATCCCCGGTGGATTCCCCAGTGGATTCCCCAGTAAGGCCGCCAGTAGATTTGTGGTATGGTGGATTATATCTGTGTGGTTTCCCCAGAGTCCCCGCCAGAGTTGGTATCCCCAACAGATTCAGGATCCCCGCCAGAGTTTGTTTTCCCCAGTAGGGTTGGTTGGTGATCTATCATCCAGAGATTTGGTTGATTCCCTGATGCTTTTTGATCCCTAGTAGAGTGGCTTGTTGCAGAATCTACATGTGTGATCTATTTTCTTCCTTCAGTGGGTTTATCCCTGATGGAGTGGCTGACAGTTTTCCCAGTAGAGTTGCTTGTGCAGTTAGATTCTACGTGGATGATCTGTTCTCCCCTTGTGGGTTGTTCCCCAGCGGAGTTATTTGGAGTTGCTTTCGTGGCAGTTCTCGCTTGTGCAGTGAACTCTTGTCCCCCTGCAGAAATCTCGGGATTTCTCCTTTTCAACAACAGATTTGTCTTTGTGGCAGTTTCTGCCTGTTGTGACTTTCTGTGCCCAGTTGGGTTGATTGTTGATCCATCACTCAGAGATTTTGGGATTTCTTTGATAATCTCTGACTTCTTTTGCCTCCCCGCAGATCTTTGCTTTTCAGCGTAAAGATCTCCAGCAGATTGGCTCTCCAGTTGGATTTTTTTGGATTTTCCTCTGGAAGTGTAGTACCGGGCGTTTGATTCCTGGGCCTGTTTGTGTTAGATATGTCTGTTTTGTCAGCATGCACCAAACATAAATTACGCGTATTCATGCATACTTTCAACATACGGATATTCATGTTGCATCTTTGCCATATATCTTTTTTGTTTGTTGTCTCCTGCTATGGGTGATACAGATCTCTCCAATAGATCTCCCCCAAGCAGATGTCGGGTGTTTAATCTCAATATAGAGTCAACCCATAAGTAGAAAGTGTCTGTCTTTCCTTCTGCAGTTCCCCACTGAGATATATCCTCGTGGATGACGGTTTCTTCCGTTTCCTCCCAACACATATATTGGGATGGATTTTCCTATTGAGTTATATCCTCATTAGGACGAGTCTTAATTCAGTCTGTCTTTTCGGTTTGATTCCGAATTGGCTATTTGTCAACTGTTTCTCGTGCTTCCCTGTGGAATAAATGAATGAATTGTCCAGTAACCGGCAATAATTCTTTTATCCCCAGCGGAATCTTTTTGGGCCTCTACCCTTATACCGGTAGTTGTAAGTCCTATGTTCCCTCTTCTTGGCGGAATTTGTGGTTATACACCTTTTATACCTCAGCAAGAGATGTTGGTTTTCTACCCAGTAGTCGGTAGTTGTAAATCCTATTTTCCTGCTCCTCAGCAGTTTGTGGTTTGTTATAAACCCTATTGTTGTTTCCCGTGCGGATTTGTTTTCTTTCATTCCCCACGCGGAGTTGTTGGTTTTCTACCCCGTATTCGGTAGATGTAAACCCTACTTTTTATCCTCATCAGAGTTGTTGGCTACTACCCAGTATTCGGTAGTTGTAAGTCCTATCTCTTTTCCCCTAGCAGAGGTAACCTTTGTGGTTCATTCTGGTTGACGGTGGATTTTGTGGTCTTCTACCCCGTATTCGGTAGTTGTAAATCCTATGTTGTTGCGGTTTTATCCCCAACGGAGTTTGCTTCTTTGTGGAATAAGTTTAATAATTGCTCAGTATTTGGCATTCATTCACTCTATTCCCAGCTGAGTCTTTGGTTTTCTACCCAGTAGTCGATAGTGTTAAACCTCTTGTTTCCTCAGCCAGATTTTGGTATTCTACCCCGTATTCGGTAGTTGTAAACCCTAATTTCTCCCCTTTGCAGAGTTAACCTTGTTGTTCATCCTAACCGATGATGGTTACTCTTTGTGGTTATCTTCATCCAATATTCGATGTTGATATTCCTCCCTTGCTTCTGGATAATTGTCGTTTGCTAGCAATTGTATCCCCAGCAAATCTTCTTCTGGATAATTGTCGTTTGCCTGCAATTTTATCCCCTTTGAAGTCGCCAGCAAGTCCTTGTGGGTAATTGTTGTTTATGCAATTCATCCCTAGTGAGTCTTCTTTCATTTACCCGTTTGCTTGGTAATGATTGTTGCTCCCTTTGATCGGTCATCTTTATATACCTAGTTTTGGTATCCCGATGCCTTTCTTTTCGGTTGATTTATCCTTTATTAACCCAGTAACCGGTTGTGGATAATCTTCCATGCGAGTATGTTATCCACGTTCTGACGGTAATGGATAATATATCTCATGCACTCTTCAGTCGAAGCCTGTTGTGTTTCCCCAGTCAAGTAAGATTCGTGTCCCTTTGTGGAATCGAATATTTGTTGTTTCTTGGATAATTGCCGGATGCTTGCAATTCATCCCCTGTGAGTTATCTTTCGTTTACCCTGTTGTTGTTGGTAACGATTGTCTCTCTTTTTGGTTGATCACCTATTATATACCCAGTAACCGGTATCTCTGGTGTCTCTTCCTTTTCGAGTATATTATTCACGTTCTGACGGTAATGAATGATATATCTCTTTCGCTCTTTGGTTGGAATCCTTTGTTGATTTTCCCCAGTGGAGTAAGATTCGTATTCTTTGTAGAATCGGATGTCCATCCTTTAACAAGTTTGTGTTTTGGATGATGAGTGTCTTGGCATATATACCAATTCACGTTTTCGGTAGGTCACCTATTATATACCCAGTAACCGGTATCCCTGGTGTTCCTTCCATGCGAGTATATTATCTACGTTCTGACGGTAATAGATAATATATCTCATGCGAGTATACTATCCACGTTCTGACGGTAATGGATATTATATCTCATGCGCTCTTTGGGTTTGTTCCCCAGCTGAGTAAGATTCATTTTCCCGTTGCGGATTCGAATGTCCATCCTGTAAGTCGATTTGCTCTTTCAAGCCCTCCTTTCGGATGATGAGTGTCTTGGCATATATACCAATTCACGCTTTGGTCGGTCACCTATTATATACCCAGTAACCGGTATCCCTGGTGTTCCTTCCTTTCTGCTCCCTATTATGACCTTGGTCCCCTGTGGAGTCAGATTTTCCTGAGTTGATGTACCTTTTTCAGGTCTTTCTCAGATGTTTGGTTGATTGATATCTCTCACCCTTATACTGGTCTTAGATATTCATTCTTCCTGAGTTTGTTACCCTTATACCGGTAACACTTCATTCTTTGTTGCTTCCCCAGGAGAGTCTCTTTGTTAGACCTTCTCCAGTGGAGTTTCCTGTTGTGATTTTACCCTTTTGCTGTATTGGCGTTTTCCCTAATATATGCAATTCCTTCCCCGACAGGGAGGTTCTGTGTGAATCTTTCCCCAGTCCGAGTCCGGATTTTTATCCGAAGTATCCTTTGTGGATAGTTTGAGACAGCTTGTGTCTTTCCAATGGATGTGTCTTCCTTTGGAATTCTTCTTTTTCCCAGTTGAGTTCTTCACTCCCCAATGAGGTCTCCAGTCCAGTCGTGTCTTGTTCGCGCCATGTCAGTTTTACCCTAATTCATAGTCGTGTCTTGCTCACGCATTCTTTTTCTTTTTCTTATCCCCATGAGAGTCTTGTTAGAGTCTCTGTTCCTGGTGAGTGTATTACTCCGATGGATCGTCTTTTCTTCTTTGTGGACTCATATTCCCCACAGAGTTCTGTTTGTCTTTTGCATGCATACATCTGCATCATGAGGTCTCTTAGGGACCAAAATTTGTCTCATTACTATTATTTAAGCCCATTCTACCGCGTCGAGATGAAGATTTCTAAACTTCACTTCTCCGGTTAGAATGACCTTAAATAGGGGCATCTGTAAGACCCCAATTTTGTCCCTAAGATCCCTCATGGCATCATATCATATCATTTCATTGCCTCAAGGATCATTGTGCACCTTGCTTGCTTTCCTTTGGTTGGGTTGCCCTTGTGAGTGGTTCTTGATCACCAAGCATGTTTTGCATCTGTATATCATTGCTTTTCTTTTTATCACTAACCAAAAGTACAAAAATATGTCATCTAACCTTGTTACTTGCAGATGAAGCAATCATAGGTCAAGGCATTCAATGCAGTCATTGAGCATTAGATGGTGGCCATTCTTGAGAATTTGGACCCCATAATCATTCACAAGAGCTCATATGAGCCATGATGTTATTTTGAATCAAAATCCCAAGTGGTAGAGGCTTGAATTTCATCAGAACATTGTCAGGTCAACTGAAGGCCTAGAAAGTCAACTGCCAAGTCAACAGTGGATTTGGAAGTGGGAAGTGATTAGAAATACTTCATTCATGTTGAAACAAGTCTCATTTGACATTTCAAACATCAACATTGAAGAAAATAAAGTCAGGTCAAAACTTTCCAAAAATAGAAAGTGGCCTATAATTTGAATTTGCCAAAAATGGAAAGGTTTTAACCTAACTTCAACTTCAAATTACATCATCAAAAATGCTTCAAATGAAATTTTGTTGAACATAAAAGTTGTGGATCTCTCTCTCCCATTTCCAAAAAGTCCAAGATCATCAATTTCTCATGTGTGGTTAAGGAGATATGATCAAAACATGGCAAAGTGTACTTGAAGATTCAAATGTGCATAACTTCTCAACCATAGCTCCAATTCAAGTGGTTCTTTTTGCTAAATTCTCATTTTGACCTATAGTTTCCAAATCATGCATTGCATTTCATGAATTATGATCACATGAACATTTGAAAATTCACTTGATTTTTGGAGGGAATTTTAAAGTTTAAAATTGGCCAATTATTTGAACATTCTAACATTGCCAATAGCTCCAAAATGGTTTTTTAAGTGAAATTAAAATGAATTCGTGTACTGTTCACATGCAATTTCCATGCATAAGGGTGAAAGATCAATTTTGCCAAAACACCTTGAAACTTCACTAATCCATTTGCATTTTGATTAAGGCTTAATTAAGCATGATTAGGAGGGAGTATATAACACAAACCCTAACTGTTTTCAGCTAACAACAATCACAATTTTCAGATCTCAAAACTTTTCACATTTTTTCTCTCAAAATTTTCTCTCATTTTCTTCAAACCAAAGCACAATCCATTGCCTAATTCATCATTTTGAAGCATCACTGATCAAGATTGAAGGAAGATCCATAGCAATTCGTGCACATTGAAGCCTGTGCAAGCTTGAAACTCATCAATGGTGATTTGAAATTCTGGAGGATTCGTGCTTAATTGAACTTCAATCTTCGTTCCAAACACTTGTACAAGCACTCTAGAAGACATTTGGAGCATTGCAAGGCCTGGATTCATCAAATTCCAAAGCTGCTCTTCAAGAGGTTCTAAATCGATCCTCTTATTTCTCAATTTTATTATGCTATACTTGTAGATCTCTTTGTTGTGGTTAATCTGAGCTTTGAACCACTAAATTCCATGCCATATTCACTTAGATTCGATAGATTAAAGTCTTGATGATGAAACTTGATTTGCTCGATCCATTTGATATACGATGATCCATGCTTAGCCAATGCTTGATTCTTGATCTAGGATGTTTAGGCTGCATGTACATGTGCTTGTTTTTAAAAACTGGAAAAAATGTTCTTGAGTGTTCATGTTGTCCACTGTTCATGCGCGCGAGCTGGAGAAGATGAAGTACAGGGAATACGCCACGGTTTTAATCTGTTTTCGCTGCCAAAAAGTGTTGCCTATTGTTCTTGCTAGGGTTTGTTTCCTATTGGTTCATGGGAGCGCCCATGCGCGCGCTCTGATTGGCCAGAGCCAAAGATTAATGAAACGCCGCGTTTTGGTCCTGGCGCCAATTTCAAATTGTTACTTGGTTCGATCCTCTGCCGTGCCAAAATTCAAATGCTTCACATATTATTTCATTTCCCTCCATTATTCCATGCATACTTCATATCATTTTTTTTAATTTTTCTCCATCTTCCAAAATTCATATCAAATTGAAAATTGCTCCAAAAAATATGAGGATTTTTGAATTGTGTCACATTTTCTGTCTAGTATTTTATGATCATTTTTTCATAAATTGTGCTTGGCTGGAAAATATTTTGTGCTAGGGTTTGTGAACATGTATCATATCTTGACCTTGCCTTGCTTCTTCATTTGTGAAATGCTGAGTTTATATCCAATGCTTCTAAAAATTTGCATGATGAAACTAGACTCTTGGCTTGACATTTTGGTGTTGATTTGGTATTTTTACCATTTGTAGTTTCTGTTTTATGATCATGTGAATGTTGGTGTGACAATTTGTGTCACACCTTTGCTTGTTCAACTTATGTGATGTGATTACCCTATCAAATGATCTCCAATTGTTCTGATTTTTTGTGTGATGCATATTATGGATGTTGTGAATGAGCATGAAATTTCTTGGAATTATTTGATTGATTTCTGATTTAATTGAGATTTTTCATTCTGGTTAATCATTTTTGAGCTTTAAAATTGCCTTGAACTTCAATTGATCATGAAATGGATTTGGTAATTGATATTGATGTGAGACCTTTTGGATTGTTTCAAGATGTGTTTGAAGTTGATTCATGTTAATTTTCAGCTTCTGTTTTGAATTTTTTCTCCATCTTTGACCCTAGGCTTTGACCTAGTGGTTTGCTTCTCATGTTTGAGCTTTGATTTCAGGTTGAACATCCAAGTTATATGGTTCATTATGCTTCAACACTTGAGCATTTGATGTTTACTTTTGACTACTAACATTGTGTGTTTTGTAGGGTTGTTAACTCATTTGAGCTTGACTTGTGGCTTATGCCTTTGCTTATTGGGTTTGACTGTTGATATTGATGTTGTTTGATTGTCTGAGTTGTATACTGATTTGTTTGATGTTTCCACAGGTACATAAGTTGCTTAAGTTCACTTTGAACTTGCTTTTGCTTGGTTGCTTAACCAATTAGGTATAACCTCTCTTCTTCATGTAGTCTGGAAGACCTGGCCTATTATGTGGTCAGGCACCTGTCTGAAGCCCTCCTTAAGAGGCCATGTTCTTGTGTGTTTAATTTTGTGCTAAGCAGGAAAAGTCCTTTGATAAGGCAATTGGCAGATAAAAGAGATGTGTAATCCATCTCCTGCTATTCAGTGTGTCATCCCTTTGCTCACATAACATGTTGATGCATTGTGGATCTTAACCCAAGATCTTATAGAGTCATTCATTTGTGGAGAAGAGTTCCAACTTTCTGAACTCCCACACTTTCCATTATTCAATGCTCTCCCTGACCAGGGATAAGAGCTATGAGGCACACCCCTCATCTCCATTTCATATGCTTCACCTTAACTCTCAATGTTAAGGTTAAGAGCACAACTTACCCCATTCCAGTTGACTGTAAAGTCTAACCTTGCTTGAGCCTGATTGATTGTATATAGTGTGTGCTAATTGACTTGCCTGATTCATCTGTGCATATCTGCTTATGTGTGCCTTTGTGCATTTATCATCATTAATTGTACATCATTCCATGATCATTGTTCATTGCTTTGTGACATCTTTGTCTTGTCCTTTGAGGAGTCAATTGTAAGTCCAGCTATTGGCAGTTGTTTCCTATGACCATTGAGGAGTCAATTGTAAGTCCAGCTATTGGCAGTTGTTTCCTATGATCTGGTAGGAGTCAAGTATAAGACCATTTATTGGCAACTTGTTTCCTCTTTACTTTTGTTTTGTTTGTTGTGTGCGGGGAGTCAATTGTAAGCCCATTTATTGGCATTTGTTTCCCATGATCATCCTTAGGAGATTGGAATAAGTCCATATATTGGCATCCGGTATCCATCCTTTATTCGGTTTAGGAGATTAGTGTAAGTCCAGTTGATTGGCATCTGATATCCATGTTTTGTTTTGCTTTTGGGAGACTAGTATGAGTCCATTGAGTGGCATCTGGTATCCATGTTTGTTTTAGGAGATTGGTATAAGTCCAGTGATTGGCATCCGGTATCCACCTTTGTTAGCTTTGCCTGATACATTGTTTATCTGTTATTTGCTTGTTGCCTATTCCAAAGGAATCACTTGGATCATCTACATATGATCTCAAGAGGTGAACATCTAAGAAGTTTTACACTCCCTCACCCTCCATCCTTTTATTTCTTTAAACCTCCATGTGCATGCTAATCCAAAACTTGAAAACTATTGTGCAAACATTTTCATTCTTTTCAAACTAGAAACCTAGGCCTTAGGCCTTTGATTTTCAAACTTCATTTTCATAATACTTCTTTGAATTGAATTCTAATCATACTTTGACCATCTTTTGTGAATAATCCTAATTGGTTAATTTCACTCACTCAATTGTTTTGTGGCTTTGTCCATTCTTGATAAGTTTTCATACATTAGCCATAGGTTTGATTTATCCTAGTTGGTTGATGTTAATCTCACCTTCTGTCCTTAGTGATTGAATTGTAAGACTTCCTTGCTTATTATAGGGTTAACCCCTCACTAGCAAGTTGAAGCTTTTCTCACATGGTGGACTTGTTGTTTGTATAAGGTTGAGTTTTCTCCCGTGGATAACGAAAGACCTTAGGGCTTTTGTTTAAAATGAACCCACTCATATTTTGGAAATCTTTTAGCCGAACTACGGCGTTTTGATCCTTACCTTCCATGGAAAGGTACGTAGGCAACGGGTTCATCCGTTCAAACACAAAAATAATAAATTGTATATTCTTTTCTCATCCCTTCCATCATTGTTTGCACAATATGTTATAAACAAATAAACTTTTTTATACAACAAGTGTGAAAAGAGGTTCCCTAGGAGTACCTAGGACGTTTTGGGTGCCTAACACCTTCCCATTGCGTAATTAACCCCTTACCCAGATCTCTGACCTTTTCATTAGTTTTCTACGTGTAAAACTTCTTAGGCTTTTGTTCGCTTTTTAGCCAATCCTTTGGATAAATAAAAGTGAGGTGGCGACTCTATCTTTGTATGCTTTGCTTTTGGTTTAATCAATAAATCATAAAGTGACGAATACACCGCTACAGAAAAGTGGAAACTCCTAGCGAGCCCGTTCCCCTCTTATTCCATCTGTGTTTCCTTCCTGTGTATGTGTGCAGTTTGTGAGCAGTGTTTAGCAACCTTTCTTCTATTCTCTTGAGCGTGGATCCCGTCGAGTACGACGGATGCGTAGGGGTGCTAATACCGTCCCTTCGCATAACCGACTCCCGATCCCATCTCTCTCTGGTCGTGAGACCATGTCTTTTCCAGGTTTACTTCGAGCGTTTCCTTTCCCTCTTTTGGGATAAATAACGCACGGTGGCGGCTCTGTTTGTTTTGTTTTTTTTCCGCCGGTTGTTTTTCGCGGATGCGACATTGTGTTCAGAATTTAATGAATCAGGGAATGATGCAGTTCTCTAGGTCAAAATTGGTTGAAAAGATTTATGTCATCAAACCAATAACTATCATCTACAGAAAAAAAAGTGTTGGTTCTAAGTGTTGGCAACAATTTTGGTAAAACAAAGAGTGTTCACAAGATGTTGTGTGTGATATCTTAACATAAGATATCTGTGTACCTGCTGGAGTTTAAATGGAAAACATAATTATGCAGGATTGTTTCAGAATGTCATACACCATGTCATGGCATCTGATATTATGTACCTGCTGGAGTTTAAAAACATAATTATGCAGGATTGTTTCAGGATGTCATACACAATGTCATGGCATCTGATATGGTTGTACCTACTGGAAATTATAAATGGAATTATGGAACTATGCAGGATTGTTCCAGGATGTCAGACCCGATGTCATGACATCCTGTACACAGAACATTCAGTATGAATGTCTGGTGTTTTGTGATTGCACATTTAATGGCAATCTATGTATGATTGAAGATCTGATTTGCAGACGCATTCAATCATTGATTACAACTTGATTTACTTATTTTCCAAGGAGATCTAACCAGCTGTCATGAGAAGATTTAATTGGAAAATAGATTTAGGGTTTTCAAGATGTCCAAGCCCAGCTGAAAGCTTCTATAAAAAGGGACTTGGAAAACCTGATTTTACACACAACCAATACTGAGCGAAATATTGAGAGAGAGCTAGGGTTTGTGTCTTGTTTAGTCGTGAGACTTGTAAGCCATTCAAGTCATCCATTGATGATTGAATTGGTCTGATTTGTGGTTGTAATTTGTCACTCTAAAGCTGTTAAGCAAGAGTGTGTGTCTACTGTTAGATGCCCAAAAGTGCTTATTTGAGCTATCAAATGTGGGCATCTTTCACTCCTTTTTGTTGCTAAAGCGTTCGAAACCGCCTTTGTTTTAGATGAATCGCAATACAATGTTAAACGATCTTGGTACCTTTGATTTGTGCGTTATTGTGCAGGAATTAGGCATGAAATAATAGAAAATGAAGGCACAAGAAAGTTGGCAAAGGGACCAAGAGAAGAAAGCATTCATCAGCATGCTCGTTAGGCGAGTGTTGTGGCGAAGTGCTCGCTAGGCGAGCACCCAGCGAGCATCCAGCGAACATCTCCAGTATTTTACAGTAGCAAACATCAACAAACTCGCTAGGCGAGCAGCCAACGAAGGTGGTAGCGAACACGCCCAGACTTGGTCAAAAGCGCAGCCAGCACTCACTCGCTAGGCGAGCCATTAGCGAGCTCCCAGCGAGCAGTTCCAGTAGCAAAACCTCCTAAGCTCGCTGGAGCAAAGGTTGAAGCGTGGGCTTCGCCTAGCGAAGGTTTTGTTCGCCTAGCGAACATGCAAATCTGGCAAAGGATATTTCTCTGGGCGCAGGTGCCTCTGGTGCCTATTTTAGGGGCTCGCTAGGAGAACCATTCTGCTCGCCTAGCGAGCATGACAGCTCAGTAGCAGCACTATAAGTAGCAGGGGATACTTTTTGGAGCCATACTTTTACACTTCCATACTTTGTACTTTTTTTAGATATTTTCAGCATTGCTCTAGAGATATTTTGTAACCTAGAAACCCATTTTTCTTCATCTCTTAACATTATTCTACAAAAAGAAGGTGGATTCCCATCCAATCTCGATTCTTCGACTTGGATGTTGATCAACCTTCAACCGGGACTTGTTGTGCAAGCCACCATGAAAATGAGTGGCTAAGTTCTTCATTTTGTCAAGGTTAGATGTAGATGATCATTAGCTTTGTGTGTAAATGGGATGATCTTCATTTGTAAACTCTTTAATGATGAATATATGGTGAAAACTTTGTTTTATTGAAAACTCTTTGTGTTGGTTTATGATCGAGAGATGTTTACCAACTCTTTACCTAGGTTTTCATCCAATCTTGTTTGTTAGCTAGAGATAGTAATGAATGATTTTGTTCACCATAAGGTTGAACCAAAAAGTTGTCATTTTGATAGATTGTGTTAGAGATAAACAATGGATCAAAATGGGAAAACCCACAATGTGTGTTAGAGATAAACACATTGGGAGGACTTTGTGAAATAGTTTGTCATCTAAAGGAGTTTATAAGTTTTGTTGATCGAACATATACATGCAAAGTGATCGTCGAACCCTAACTTTGACAATATTTCTCAAATATAAAAACCAAAACTTTTACCGCATTTTATTACACTTTTATGCAAGATACTGTGACTAAAACCAAAACCCCCTTGTTACTACGAGTTAAGAATTGAAACAACTGTCGAACGGCGGCGATATCTCACAATCCCTGTGGAGACGATAACAAAAACCCGACACTTAAAACTACACTCAACATCTACTTGATCAAAGCTGTTAAGCAAGATCAAGTGTGTGGCTTCTTGATCAAAGTTGTTAAGCAAGATCAAGAGTGTGTCTTCTTGATTGAAACTGTGAAGTAAAATCAAGAGTGTGTTATTGAAAAGTGTTTTCTTTTCACAAGGGATTGTTGTTTAAAATCACAGGTGTGATTGTAGGGAAGTGAGTGGGTTCTCATATCTAAGAGTGCTTAGGTAGAAATTGCACGGGTAGAGATTAGGTGAGAAAGACTGTAACTTGTTGAAGTGTACGGAGAGTCTTTGAACTGATTCTATTTTAGTGAATTTCCTTCCTGGCTTGGTAGCCCCCAGATGTAGGTGAGTTGGACCGAACTGGGTTAACAATTGCTTGTGTCTCTTGCATTACTATTCTCTATCTTTATTCTGTTTGCATTACTCAGATATTAGTGTCGTGACATTACCTTCGACATCTCATATCTGATACCAGAATTTCAATTGGTATCAGAGCAGGCATCCTGCTCTGGTTCTGGGTGAGATCTAGGGGCAATACTTTCTGGTACAATGGAGAGAGATGGAGGATCTATTCACAGGCCACCAATTTTGGATGGATCTAACTATGACTACTGGAAACCTAGAATGGTAGCCTTCCTAAAAACTCTTGATAATAAGGCTTGGAAGACTGTGTTAACAGGCTGGGAACATCCAGTAATTATTAAGGAATGAGAAGCCACTGTTGATAAGAAGCCTGAAGAACAATGGTCCAAGGAGGAGGATGACCTAGCCCTTGGAAATTCTAAAGCATTGAATGCTATCTTCAATGGAGTAGACAAGAACATCTTCAGATTAGTAAACAACTGTGAAGTGGCTAAAGATGCTTGGGACATTCTCAAAACTGAAATTCTAGTTAACAGACGTTCGATGTCACACGGGATGTTATGACATCCAATTCTGCGCAGACAAGAATTATGCAGAACTTAAAAAGTAAGTGCAGTAAATAACACAAGGAATTGTTTACCAAGTTCGGTGTCACACACACCTACGTTTAGGGGCTACCATGCCAGGGAGGAAATCCATTATTAGTAGTATTAATTCAGACCTTAAACCAACTGTTTAATCCTATCACTTAATACCTACCCAATACAATTTCAATCTTACACTAAGATCAGAGTTCCTACTCACTCCCCCTCAATCACCTCAGTGATTACAACCTTTAATTAGATTAAAGTTAATGGTGAAGTCACACTTCAAACAACTCTTGATTGTGCTTAACAGCTTTAATCAAGATACACAGCACTCACGCTTAAAAGCTTAGAGTGACACAACACTTACAACTCAATGAACACCCTAGTCCAATGCAATCATCTAAGTGATAATTGCTTGGCTTACAAGATACACCCAATACAAGACACACACAAAAATACAGCAGTGAAGTATGATGGACCAATAAAATCTTCACGCCTAAAACCCACGAGTTCTGAAAGAAGGATTGCCATCTTTTTATATTGCAGCACTTGGGCCTTACACTTGTATTTCCTAAAATTAAGGTTAAGCAAGTTAACCTAATTTCCACATATTAGGGTACTAACAAATAGGCTATTTGTTAGGTTCATTAATTGTAGGTCAGTTGTTAGTTTCCTGGATTTTAGCTCAGCTGTTGGACTCCTGAAGAATAGCCTGAGAAAAATGCTGAAACAGAAAAACTAACCATCCTACACTTTAGCATATGCTGTCAGGAATGAATGTCACAACATTCAGTTTGACGACCAGAACATATACCATATGCTAAGTCTGTTATTTTCCTGAAAACAGACTGTGCTAAATGCTGTACTGTAGCAGACCAACCAGTCTATACTTCAATATCAGCTTACAATAATATATGTCAAAACATCCAGTTTGACATTTACACAATGGCCTTATGCCAGGTCTGTTATTCCCTTGATAAATAGACTGAGATACATACTGAACTGAAGCAGAACAACCAACTATTCTAAACCTCAGTATCTGCTGTCAGAGATGAATGTCATAACATCTAGTTTGACATTCAGTACATCCTGTATTAGCTAAACCTGCAGCATACTACTCAAGTATGTCATGACATCAGTCAAGACATCATAGTACAGTTAGATGTTCTAACACAAAATGCAGCCAATCAAACATCTCCAAAGCATGTCATGACATCAGTCAAGACATTATAGTCCAGTTAGTGTTTTACCACAAAATGCAGCCAATCAAACATCTACAAAAACCACTTATGAAGGCACCTCTAGAGTGAAAATGTCTAGACTACAGCTGCTCACCACCAAGTTTGAAAACTTAAGGATGAAAGAAGATGAAAATATTCATGAATTTCACATGAGTATCCTTGAAATTGCCAATGCCTCTGGAGCTTTGGGAAAGGAGATGTCAGATGAAAAATTAGTAAGGAAAATACTCAGATCACTACCTAAGAGATTTTCTATGAAAGTAACAGCCATAGAAGAATCTCAAGACATTTCAAATATGAGAGTTGATGAGCTAATTGGATCCCTCCAAACATTTGAGATGGGAATATGTGATGGATCTGAAAATAAATCCAAGAGCATAGCCTTCATGTCAAACACTGAAGAGGAAGATGAGGAAGGTGGTCAAGATAGTGATGAAGATCTACCAAAAGAGGTAGCAATGCTGGGAAGACAGTTTAACAGACTTATGAAAAAGATTGATGTGAGATCTAATGTCAAGAACATCGCATCTGACATCAGTAAATCCAACAGTTTTGGTAGAAGAATAAGGTCTGAAGAAAAGCCCAAAGAAGTTCAGTGTTATGAGTGTAATGGGTATGGTCATATTAAAACTGAATGTAGGACCTACCTAAAGAAACAAAAGAGGAGTCTTGTTGCCTCTTGGTCTGATGGAAGTGTGTCGCATCCTGCGAAAAATCAACCGGCGAGCCTAAAAAATAAAAACACACAGAGCCGCCACTAAACGTTATTTATCCCAAGATAGGGAAAGGAAACGCTCAGAGAAACCTGGAAAGGAAATGGTCTTGCGACCAAAGAGAATGGGTTCGGGAGTCGGTTACGCGAGGGGAAGGTATTAGCACCCCTCACGTCCTAGGTACTCCTAGGGATCCACGTCCTAGAATAAAGAAAAGGTTGCTAAACATCACACACACACACAGGGAACGCAGGTGGGGTTAAGAGGAACGAGCTCGATAAGGTATCGCACCTTATGCCTACATATCTTGTCTGGAACAAGAATCAGAGCCACTGTAGTTCGGCTTACGCACGCCAAACAACACAAAACAGTTAAACACACAAGGGTGGCAAACATGGAGCCCGACAACCACTGGATGGAATTACGTCGGCATCCGAACCAAAACGCACTCAAAAGGGCAAACATGGAGCCCGACAGCCAATCCTGGGCTTACGTCGGCATCCGAACCCAAACACACAGTCAGATAACAAGTAAACGCACGCAAAAAAGAAAAAGGTTGCCCGGAGTGGTCTCGCACGACCACCTGCCTACATACCTCGTCTGGCACGAGGATCAGGGCGATGTAGTTCCCCTGAAAGGGACTGAATTGCTAACCAGAAACCGGGGAAAGACACACGACTAGGGAGCTGAGACTCGAGCCTAATGTTGTCATGCATCGTTAACCCTAAGTTCGGTTTTCTATCCTACTTGCATAAGCAAACTATCCTAACCAGGAAAGAAGCAATCACACAAGCATACAATATACAAGCATATATCAGATGAGAACAGGCATCTCAAACAACACAAGCATGTCAATCAAATATCCACATAACACCCACTATAGCCAAACAAGGGGCTCAATCAATCGGGTTTGACTGCCTAAGCAAGTCGTCTGTACAGGCTGGTTTTGCTCTTAACCTTGCCATTACGAGGCTAAGGTGAAGCAGATGAAGAGGTGAAGTGAGGATCAGACCTCACAGCTCATATCCCTAACCAGGGAGAGCTGACAAATGAGCATGGGTCCAGAATAGGGGAACCCTTCTATACTCGATGACTCTGACTCAATGTGCACTGCACAGGATCTTGGGCTTTTGATCTCAATGCTACAACCATGTAATGGGAGCAAGGAGAAGACTCACTGAATAGTGGGGGACAGGTTGCTTGTCCCTACCTTCCACCAATTGCCTTCTTTGAAGGACTTTTCCTGCTTGGGCTTGAAAAATAAACATACACAAGCATTGCCTCTTAAGGAGGACTTCAGACAATTTGCCCGGCCCGGTAACAGCCGGGTCTCCAGACTACATGAAGTAAGAAGGTTATACCTCAAATGCAAGTTGCTTAAGCAAAGCAAAGCAATAGTTCACAAGGAACTGAGCAACTAAAGTACCTGGAAACAATCAAACTCAATCAGTAATCAATCAGACAAACTATACGGCAAACAATCAAACAGTTTAAACAATACAACACAAAGCAAGCTCAAGGCTTAAGCCCAAGCTCCAACACCTACAAAAAAATGTTATGTTAGTGTACAAACATCCACAACATCAATCAAAATTGGATTTGGATCATTCTCCATGTACATTATGCTTTTGATCCTGAAAAACCAAGCAAATATTAGCAACTAGACCACTAGGCCAAGCCTAGGGTCCAAAAGCAAGAAAAAAAATTAAAACAGCAAGGTATCCACCATCCAACATCAAATTAACATCAAACAAGAGCAAACATCATTGGTCTCATGTTTATATCATCCATCAAGTTCAATTCATGCACAAAACAATCCATATTGGTTCAAATGAAGCACCAAATATACAAACAGAAGTATTGCATTCAAAGCCATGCCAAAACACATCAAAAAAATCTCAAATTAAATACACCTAAACAGGGGTCAATCAAGGTCTACCATGTCAAATTTGAGCTCAATTGGGCAAATGGAACCATGTCAATGAAAATCAACAAAAACAGACACAATTTCATGCTCCAATTCACACCATCAATGCATACATCCACTTCAAAAATTCATATCTCATTGGAAACTAAAAAGAAATGGATGAGACCAAAACAAGGAGGTCCTAACATGTGTCTAGTTCATGCATATCAAATTTCATGGCCATACAATACCATATGAGGATTTCACATCAAAATTACAAACCTATGTCATATGAGCTTGCACAAATGATCTCCAGAAATGAAAAATCATGATCAAATAGAAAATGCAGTGAAAAATTCTACAAAAATTCATACAACATCACAACATGCCAACCAATCATCATGCAAAATTTCATTTTATTTCAACATGTATAGGTCACTCAAAAAAATCCTGCAAGTTGACATAATGAGGTGTGACACAAATTGTCACACCTAAGTTCCAGAATTTGCTGCTCTCTAACCAGGTATCCAAAATTCACGAAATTTACATATAAATAATCCTCAAAGAGTCAAGAACCACCACAAAAATTTTCAAGAATTTATTTTATGATATGAGTATTTCATGATCAAATTGCAAAAATGTATCAAAAATGGACATACATTAGAAAAGCCTATGCCAAATAAAATATTTGCCAAGCACAACTTTGACCAATAGGTCAAAAAAATTCTACACTCAACAAGGAAACCATAGAAAAAATTTCCAGATTTTTTTGATTTTTTTACTATTTTTAATGAATTTTTTAATGTCCTAACATATTTTTTAGAATTTTTTGTGAATTAATTATAATTAATGAAATTGCAGTGGCGGGAGCGGGAAACTCCCAGTTTGAAAATTCAAACGCTTCCACGGATCAAACACACTAATTCATCGTCTCCTTCACACAGAAATTCCAGAAAATTGAAAAAAATGATGAACACTCAACGTTAACGAAAATGGACATGCGTATAACCGTTGGATTCGTCTCAATGAGAGGATCATGAATATCACACTATTTTTCACTAACAGTTCCTAAATCTCTCGAATCGACTCACTTAGGGTTTGCACTCATACTTTCAAACTTAGATTTCTCATGCCACAGTACATCATTCTCAAAACCAAACGCATATCCATGATCTACATAACAAGACCTTTCAAACGCATATAATTATTAAGCGAATGGTGAAAGTCGAATTTTCGAGTTACCTGGAAATGCAGTGCTTGAATCGCTGTTCTTGGAGCTTCTCTTCCTCAAACAGATGCGCTATGGCCTTGTGGAAACGAGATGCTATGCTCAGATGCACTTGATCTTTCCTCTAATGCTCGAAATCACAATTCTCCATTGTTGAAGCTCCTTTGGACAGTCGAGAATCCAAGCTCTTCACCTTCCAATTTGCCAAAACAGTTGGTCTAGATGATGAATGTGGTTGAATGCAACA
Organism: Lathyrus oleraceus; assembly: GCF_024323335.1. Classification (NCBI taxonomy): domain Eukaryota; kingdom Viridiplantae; phylum Streptophyta; class Magnoliopsida; order Fabales; family Fabaceae; genus Lathyrus; species Lathyrus oleraceus. The sequence goes on along the minus strand of NC_066580.1, from coordinate 397,185,374 downwards.
AAAATCACGAAAAACGGTTGAGAAATGATGAAGAATTTTGAGATTGAAAGTGTTGGTGTTCTTGAGGGTTTTGGAGAGAATGTGAAAGTTCTTGATCCAATCTTGGAGAATGTGTTTTTTCTGTTATGATTAGGAGAAGATTATGAATATATATGTGGTCTTAATCCTTTACTAATCATGTTAATTAGCATTTTGGCTTAATTAGTGAAATTGTAATTTTGCAAATGGAGGGTAAAATGGTCAATTCCTTTAGACAGCTCATGCCACCTCAATGACAGCACATACACCTTCTAAATATCATATGTGAACTGTAGAAACTTGTTTCATGCTCATTGGTGGAGTATTTCTCAAAATCACATGTGTGTGGTAATTGATCCATTTTTAGCATTTCATTTTTCAAGCCAAAATCCAATTCTCATGCCTTAGCCATGAAATGAATATTCAAACACACTCTAAATGCCATTCCTGAGGTGTTGGAAAAAGTCCCATTCAAAAATTCCAATTATTTTGACATTTGGACGATTTTGCCCCTGGTCCAATTCAGCTGTCCAGTTGAAAAGTGACTTTTTGCCTTGGCCATTTTTGGACAAATCCAATGATGCACCCTCAAAGTACATGTCAAATGGAGTTTGTGCATATAAAGAACTTGCAATTTGGACAAAGTATGTGGTAGTTATGGCCTCCTGATTACGGATCTTTTCTGAAATTCACTGAGCCATATTTTGCAAACCGTACATTGGATTTTCAAGTTCTTGGACTTTTTGGAAAGGTGAGAACAAGACCTACATCTGTCATGTTGAACAATTTTTCATTTGAAGCTTCCTTGGACTTCTGTTTTTGAGGTCAAAAACTTTCCATTTTGGAAACTTCAGTTACAAGTCACCTGCTATTTTTGGCAGTTTTTGTCCTGACATGATTTTCTTCATTCTTAAGCTTTGAGATGTCAAATATCACTTGTTCCAACATGAATGAAGTGTCTCCAACTCATTTCCACCTCCACATCCATCAGATCATGTACAGTTGACCACAGTTGACTTTTCATCTGACAGATGAATCTGGCAATGCATAGATCAATTTGAACCCCAATTTCCAACTGAAATGGCTCAAGGGTGACACCCTAGCCTCAATAAGCACCATATAACCATCAAATGAACCTCATATCCATCACAAACCCCATCTCCTGATCCAGCCCTGATTGGCCCAATACAACTGATTAGGGTTGACCAGTGGTCAAAACCCTAATCTCAAGGAATCTTCTTCAATCTCCTGATGACATCCAACCATGATGATGATGATGTATCAATTCAAACAAGATGAAGACCAATATCCCTTGAGAATCATGAAACCCTAATCCACAGCCCAATCCTCAGATGGCCCATGATCAGTCAATAACCCTAGGCTTGCACCTTGACTTCCTCACCTCCTGATTAAGACTTGGGAAGATGACTTGCACCATGTAACCACATGTTATGCAATATGAGATGCCTAATGACCTAGAATGAAATGCAAATATGTTAATGCTAGTCCCAAGAGAGGAGGGCAAATTTTGAGGTGTTACAGCTGCCCCTATTCAATCCACTGTGAACCTGTCGATACGAAATAGCCTCGGCTTTCGGATGATCAGGATGAAGAGTGATTGAATACCAAGAACAGACGAACAATTTGCACTCTGATGGGATAATAATTAACAACGCCTGTCAGCATCGGCGAAGAAAAACTCGAAAAACCGACGACCTGGATGCCAAAATAAATGGTAACGCAGGGATAACCAGGGTCTGAACACCACATCCACTCGGGATTCTCATTCTTTTTTTTGCTTTTCTTGAACCCCGAAAATTTTCTCTTCTTCTACCTGGTCCGAAAACCACTTCGGTCTGAACTCCGGGAAATTGGCCTGATCGCCACTTCGGTCTGGATACCGCCTCGGTCTGAACTCCGGGAAATTGGTCTGATCGCCACTTCGGTCTGGATACCGCCTCGGTCTGAACTCCGGAAAATTGGCCTGATCGCCACTTCGGTCTGGATACCGCCTCGGTCTGAACTCCGGAAAACTGGCCTGAATACCACAAGTACATCAACCTGATCGTCGGAAACTTCTTCGATCTGAGAATCGGAAACTGGGCCTGAACGCCACTTCGGTCTGGATACCGCCTCGGTCTGAACTCCGGAAAACTGCTAATCGCGTAACGTCCTCTGATTTTATTTCCCTCTCCGCCCGACGGAAACATTTCCTCCAATATCGCACTACTGGGGAACATTGCTGATCTGACGTTCTGATGCTAGACTCCTCAGAATAACACCTTTATCTTTCAGCAAAACCACCCCTCAAACGGTAACCACGGTTTGGGACTAGCTTATGCTTGCAATGATGCATGATTGATTTTTCTGCGTAATGCTCCATAAACATGGAAATGCTACGCGATTATTCATTTTTTATGCAATATGCCATGCTATTTTTTCATGATGAATGCATAAAAAGAAATATCCCCCTCTGGGGAATCCTCTGGGGGACACGAGACTCTCTGCTGAGGCTCTCGTCACTGCTCCGATTTCCACCCTGCCGGGGAATAGTACTGCTGCTGGGAGAATGCCACCCTTGCTGGGGAATACCTCCTTTGCACCCAACCCTCTCGAGGACCTGCTGGGGCAGAAGAACCATCATCGCGCTCTGTGGGGATACCACAATCTCTTTGTCTTGCTGGGGATACACGCCCCAACTCTGCTTTGGGAACCCTCACCGATACTCCCGCTGAGGAAATGGGCAATCTTCAACCTACCGGGGATGACCATCCAGACCATGCTAGGAGAAACGACTGCTACTCCGCTGGGGATTACCCATGCAATCCATAGGTAGAATCGGCTCAGCTGGGGATGCAGAAACCCGTCCACCACGGGAATTTGTTCAATCCTCCGGTAAGATGAACACTGCTGGAGATATATTTCTTTGGAAAAGACCCGCTCCACTCGGGGGTAGCAACCTTCAGACCTGACTGCTGAGGAAACACCATTATAAACCTGCCAGGTATAACCACACTGACTCGGCTGGGGAGCTAGTCCTACGATTCTGCTTGGGGACTTAGCTGGGAAATAAGAATTCCCGGACTCATCCGGACCTTTTCTGCTCCATCATCTTGTATTTCAAATCGCCCTGCGCTCGACGAGAGACGTACTCCTGGGATTTATACAGAAATTTCAATCTTTCGACTTTGAAGAGTCTTCTTGATTAATTCCAAAGGTCGTCGGACGTCTCAACGTCCTCTCTCCACCGTTCCTCCTTCGTCCCTGATCGAACTCTGCGGGGAACTACAAACTTTCATGTCTTCCGACTTTGAAGAGTCTTCTTGATTATCATCAAGGATCGTCGTACGTCTCAACGTCTTCGTCATTTTTTCATATTCATTTGTTCCTGAGCGAACTCTCTGGGGATTTCTCTTGTCAAAGCTTCCACATCACAACCTGCAAGTGAGTGAAAAGTATCTACAGTTCCTGCAAAACAGATCGTTAGATAAAACCGTGCCCCAGGCGCGTCAAGATTTCAACATTTGGGTCACTCAACCTTCCACATAAGATTTCAAGCTTTCAATCTTATAAACATGCATTGGAAGGAACCCGTATGTCTTAAAATGCAAGATTCTTTATCAAAAATATCTGGATGTTTTTGCAATCAAAGCGGTAATGAAAAACAAAACAAAATTATTTGACTGAATATGCATTTTATTGATTGGAAAAGTGTGGCTCAAATTGAGCAATACAAAAGGAAGCAATTCCTGAAAAGAGGTAATTACGCTCAAAAGGAAAAATCTATCCTAATGGCAATGTGAAACCCGTGATCTCATCGAGTTCCAACTCGGTTACACCCCATATGTCCTCAGACTCTCCTTGCTTTCTGCCTTCTGAATAAGACAATTCTGATTGATCCCCACCGGGTATTATCCATGATGCCTTAACCAAAGCGCAAACGATCATGCTAGACGCAATTGTTCGTTTCAATCCCTCTTTTGCCTGGACCGCCCTTTCGGGTTTTCAGTCCACCGGGATACCCATTTTTGCCCAAGTCGCCTTCTCAGGTTTTCGACTTGCCGGGTGTACATTTTCATTTTTATCCCTAATTTTTGCCCGAACCTCTTTTCTGTTTTTGGTTCGCCGGGATGCCCATTTTTGCCTGGACTATTTTGTTCTTTTCGTCCAGCGGGTCAATTTATACGAAGTATTTTTTAACTGCGTCCGCATTCACAGGGGATGGAAAATCCTCACCATCCATGGTCGTTAACAACAAGGCTCCGCCAGAGAAAACCTTCTTGACCACGAATGGACCTTCATAATTCGGTGTCCATTTGCCCCTTCGATCGTTTTGAGGAGGAAGGATCCTTTTCAGCACCATATCACCTACGTGATAAACCCGAGGTCGCACCTTCTTGTCAAAAGCACGCTTCATCCTTTGCTGGTACAATTGCCCATGACAGATGGCTGCTAGCCTCTTTTCCTCAATCAGGCTCAACTCTTCATATCGGGTCCTTACCCATTCAGCCTCTTGCAATTTCACGTCCATCAGGACTCTCAAAGAGGGAATCTGAACTTCAACAGGTAATACAGCCTCCATCCCATATACCAACGAGAATGGAGTTGCCCCAGTAGATGTGCGCACCGACGTTCGATACCCATGCAATGCAAATGGCAACATCTCATGCCAGTCTTTGTAAGTTACCACCATTTTCTGCACAATCTTCTTTATATTTTTGTTGGCTGCCTCAACCGCCCCATTCATCTTCGGACGATAGGGAGAAGAATTGTGATGCTCAATCTTGAATTCCCGACACAGCTCTGCCATCATCTTATTATTCAAGTTAGAACCATTATCAGTAATGATTCTCTCGGGAACTCCATATCGGCAAATGATGTCTCTCTTGAGAAATCTAGCAACAACCTGCTTCGTCACATTCGTATAAGAGGCTGCTTCTACCCACTTGGTGAAGTAATCAATAGCCACTAATATGAATCTGTGCCCATTCGAAGCCGTAGGCTCTATCTTTCCAATCATATCAATGCCCCACATAGCAAACGGCCATGGAGACGACATTAAGCTCAACGGATTTGGAGGCACGTGCACCTTATCAGCATAAATCTGGCATTTATGACACTTCCGCACGAAATTAAAACATTGGGCCTCCATTGTCATCCAATAATAACCTGCTCTCAGCAGCTTCTTCACCATTGCATTCCCACTGGCATGGGTACCGAACGATCCCTCATGAACCTCTTTCATCAATTGGCTTGCTTCTGCATCATCAACACATCTGAGCAAGACCCAATCAAAATTCCGCTTATACAAAACCCCATCCTTATTCAAGTAGAACACCATGGCTAACCTCCGCAGAGTCTTTCTATCTTTCTTCGATGCTCCCTCAGGATATTCTTGCGTCTCAAGATAGCGCTTGATATCGTAATACCACGGCTTTTCATCATCAGGCGCCGTATCAACAGCAAACACATAAGCCGGTCTATCCAGACGACCCACTTCCACACTGGGGCACTGATTCCACCTCTGCACCTTAATCAAGGCTGCCAGAGTAGCCAAAGCATCTGCCAAGGGATTCTCCTCTCTGGGCACATGATGCATCTTCACCTTGGTGAAAAACGTCAACAATCTCCTCGTATAATCTCGATACGGAACCAAATGAGATTGATGCGTATACCATTTCCCGTTAACCTGATTTATCACCAGAGCTGAATCTCCATATATCACAAGGTTCTTGATTCTCAAATCAATAGCCTCCTCAATACCCAATACGCAAGCTTCATATTCAGCTACGTTGTTGGTACACTCAAATGTTAGCCGGGCAGCAAAAGGAATGTGGGATCCTTTCGGCGTAACCAAAACAGCACCAACACCGCTTCCATTCACGTTAACGGCCCCATCAAACATCAGAATCCATTCGGGTTCAGGGTCAGGCCCCTCCTCTGGGATTGGTTCCTCGCAATCTTTCGATTTGAGAAACATGATGTCCTCATCAGGGAATTCAAACTTCATCGGTTGATAATCATCAATAGGTTGCTGGGCGAGGTAATCAGACAATACACTCCCCTTAATTGCTTTCTGAGAGGTGTACTGAATATCATATTCAGTCAAAATCATTTGCCACCTCGCAACCCGTCCGGTCAATGCTGGCTTCTCAAAAATGTACTTGATCGGATCCATCTTGGAAATCAACAAAGTGGTATGAACCAACATGTACTGCCTTAGTCGGCGAGCAGCCTAGACCAAAGCACAGCAAGTTTTCTCGAGCAGTGAATATCTTGTTTCACAGTCGGTAAACTTTTTGCTAAGGTAGTATATGGCATGCTCTTTTCGACCAGACTCGTCATGCTGCCCCAATACACACCCCATAGACCCCTCGAGGACTGTCAGGTACAGAATTAACGGTCTTCCCTCAACAGGAGGCATCAGAATCGGAGGCTCCTGCAAATACTCTTTTATTCTTTCAAATGCCGCTTGGCAATCATCATTCCACCTGACCGTTTGATCCTTTCTCAACAATTTGAATATTGGTTCGCACGTGGCTGTTAGATGAGATATGAACCGTGAAATGTAGTTCAATCTACCTAAGAAACCACGAACCTCCTTCTCTGTTCTCGGTTCAGGCATTTCTTTTATTGCTTTTACTTTTGCAGGATCAACCTCGATTCCTTTCTCACTTACAATGAACCCCAGCAGTTTACCGGACCGCACTCCGAACGTGCACTTGTTCGGATTCAACCTCAGTCTGAACTGTCTCAACCGGTCGAACAACTTAGCCAGATCTACCAAATGCCCCTCTTCTGTTTGGGACTTTGCTATCATGTCATCAACATAGCATTCAATTTCATGATGAATCATATCATGAAACAAAGTCACCATAGCTCTCTGATAAGTAGCACCGGCGTTTTTGAGACCGAATGGCATCACCTTGTAACAAAAGGTACCCCACGGTGTAATGAACGTTGTTTTCTCCATATCATCTGGCGACATTTTGATTTGATTATAGCCAGAAAAGCCATCCATGAAGGAAAACACCGAGAATTGAGCTGTATTATCTACCAACACGTCAATGTGAGGTAATGGAAAATCATCCTTCGGACTAGCTCTGTTCAGATCTCGGTAGTCCACACACATTCTTACTTTCCCATCTTTCTTCGGGACTGGCACAATGTTCGCAACCCATGGCGGATAATTAGTGACAGCAAGGAAACCAGCATCCCACTGCTTCTGCACTTCTTCCTTAATCTTCATCGCCATATCAGGTCGAGTTCTGCGCAACTTCTGCTTCACTGGAGGACAATCTGTTCTCAACGGTAGCTTGTGCACAACAATATCGGTATCCAACCCTGGCATATCTTGATAAGACCAGGCAAAGATGTCGACATACTCTTTCAACAATGCCACCATTCTGCTCTTGACACTTTCCTCCAAAGCAGCCCCGATTTTCACTTCCTTCTTAGCCTCGTCAGTACCCAGATTTACAACCTCTATATGTTCTTCATGCGGTTGAATCACCTTCTCCTCTTGTTTTAACAGCCTGACTAATTCCCCTGGCAGTTCACAATCTTCTTCGTCTTCTTCTTCGGCAAGATAGATCGGATTGTCGAAGTCATACGAGGGTGTAACAGGATCGTTATCAATGAGATCCGGAGAGGAATCGCATCTGCATGAATGTTGATTCATGCATTGCTTTAGAACCGGTGTGAAAAATTGAAAAAGGAAAATGAAAACATTGCCATTTTTATTTTGTTTTTATTTTTAAACTGCAAAAATAAATGAAAAACAAGGAACACCGCTTTTGATTGAAAAACATCCTTTTATTAATGATGCAAAATCTTACAAATTTATGAACATGAGGAGGCCCTTACAATGGACCATTACGTGTCGGGTAACACGCATGGTTTGCATGCAAATAAGAAAGAAAACAAGAAAAATATTACTCTTCGAGGAGAGTGACCCGGATGATTTCCTCGGCCTTCCAGTTGTGGATTTCCATCCCTGGTTCGCACGGCGTTATCCACCGGTCCATATCACAGTCGCTGTCAGTATCTTCACCCATCATGCAGATGTGGTCTGGATCTAGCATTCCAGCACTGGTGAAAGTCACAGGCACACGACCCCCTCTGCTCGGCCCAGAGCCTCGGCTCGGCTTATATCCGACCCCGAATCGGTCCTTCTTCTCAGGGACCTCCATTATCCTGCCCCAGCCTGGAGCTTCTCCGCTTTTGACCACCTCAGCAGCTTGCTTGTATGAAGCGATGGATGGTTTCTCTTCCTCTTGCTTGGCGAACAAAGCATTCTCCACCCTGACGGTTTCAAATGCCTGACTCGGCGTTTCCCATATCTCGCCGTCCATCTCAACATACTTGAACGAAGACAGGTGGCTGACAAAGATGTCCTCCTCTCCGCAAACAGTAACGACTTGGCTTCCCCAGACATATTTCAGTTTCTGGTGCAAAGTCGACGTAACTGCCCCCGCAGCATGGATCCACGGCCTACCCAACAAACAACTGTAGGCTGGCTGGATGTCCATAACATAAAAGGTCGACTTAAACACTTCTGGGCCAATCTTCACTGGCAATTCCACCTCCCCAAATACATCCCGCTTTGACCCATCAAATGCCCGCACAATCAGATCAGTCGGGGTCAAAATCAGCCCATCACAGTTTAGCTTTGCCAGGGCCTTCTTAGGCAACACATTCAAAGAGGAACCGGTATCAACCAGCACATGCGAAAGCACGGCTCCTTTGCATTCCATGGCAATGTGTAGAGCCCGGTTATGATTCCTGCCGTCCACTGTCAGGTCCATATCCGTAAAGCCCAGCCCATGGCTAGCATGCACGTTGGATACGACCGTCTCCAATTGGTTGATTGTGATCTCCTGAGGAACATAAGCTTTCTTCAATATTTTCAACAAGGCTTCCCTATGCCCTTCTGAGCTCAGTAACAGTGAAAGAATGGAGATTTTGGACGGAGTTTGCTGCAAATGATCCACCAGCTTGTACTCTGACTTCTTGATGATCCTCAGAAACTCTTCAGCTTCATCATCAAATTTATTATCCGACCCCGCAGGCGTCGGTGTCATCACAGGAGTACTACCGTTATCTGCCACAGCTTTACCCTTTGCCCTGGCTAAAGCCTCGGCCTTTTCTTTTTTCTCTTTTTCTTCCTCTCCCCTCCTCAATGCATCTGGAGCAAACAATCTTCCACTGCGCGTGAAACCGCTGGGACCGGCATTATCCACCCTTAGCACGGTGGTCTCACTAGCAGTCTGTTCTTCAACCTTCTCACCGTTACAGTAGACCTCTCCCCCATAATGCCATGGCACGGCATCATCTTTGTCATATGGAATTGGCCCAGGTACCGTGATGGTAACTGGAGCCTCCTCCACCAGGTTAGACAAATCCACCGGATCATAGTATATAGTTATGGTGGAGACCTCTTCCTTCTTTCCTTCAGTCCTCTCGACCACAATCTCACCACCGTCCATCAGACCCTGGACATGCTTCCTCAGAAGCTCACAACCGTTCGTAGAAATAGTGCACTCAGCACACTCAAACCCACAGCCCGGGTAAACCCCATTCATCAGCAGTTGTCTTTTCAACTCAACCAAAGGCGTCTTCAACTGATCGACCTCAGACAGCCCCACTCTATCTTCCACAGAAATAGCGTTTACTCCCCTCTGACCATGCGCAGGCATGGGATTTGCATTTACGTTGGGAGAAGGCGCAAAGTTGATTGCTTTGGAATCCACTAGGTCCTGGACTACGTGCTTAAAAGCTTTGCAGTCCTCAACATTATGCCCGGGCGCACCCGAGTGGAATTCGCACTTAGCATTTTCATTGTAACTGGGCGGCCTCTGATCAGGTCTCAAAGGCGCCAGCGTCCTCAGTTGCACCAGCCCGAGATCCAGAAGCTTCTTCAACAGAAACGAATAAGTCACCGGAGGCCTGTCGAATTGTCTATCATTTGCTCTGCCCCTGACCTGGTATCCAGCCCTCTGGGGCCTCTGTTGGAACGGTTGTCTTTGTTGCTGCTGTTGTTGTTGCGGTTGTGCTGACTGAGACTCAGCAGGAATTGTTACTGCAGCATTGTGCTGGAAGTAACGGTCCCTACTGGGTCCGCGCTGTGTATAAACTGCACTGGTGTCTCCTTCCTTCTTTCTCTGACCGTTATTACCAAACGGTTTCTTCGTTCCTGAAGAAGACGCAGATGCACCACCCTGGATTTTACCCAGCTTCAACCAACTTTCGATTCTTTCTCCTGCCACCACAATGTCAGAGAAATTGGTGACAGGGCAACCCACCATTCTTTCTGCAAACGGCCCCTGCAGGGTCCCCATGAACAAATCGGACATCTCTCTGTCTACCAGAGGAGGTTGCACCCTTGCAGCCAGTTCTCTCCACCTCTGCGCATACTCCTTGAATCCTTCGTTATGCTTTTGAGACATACCCTGCAGCTGGGTACGACTCGGAGCCATATCAGCATTAAATTGGTATTGCTTAAAGAAAGCATCTCCCAAATCTTGCCAGCTTTTGATATCGGACGATCTCAACTTGGTGTACCATTCCAAGGAGCCTCCAGACAGGCTGTCCTGGAAAAAGTACATCCACAGTTTTTGATCCGCGGTGTATGCCGAGATTTTGCGGACAAATGCCTGGAGATGAGTTTCCGGGCAAGAACTGCCATTGTATTTGTCGAACGCAGGCGCCTTGAACTTCTGAGGAATGACAATCCCCTCCACCAATCCCATGTTGGACATGTTAACCACCCCTGGCGTGGCATAACTTTCAAGCACTTTTATCTTCTCAGCCAGCAGCTGGATTTCCTTGTTCTGTGGAGGAACGTTGTAAGGCACAAACGGCTCATTCTGTATCGAGAATTGATCCGCCTCTCTATCCTCTTCCTGATCATCATCAAAGCCATAAAACGGAGGCACAAAGTTGTCTTTCATATTCTGACTAGGCCCAGGTTGACCAGCAGCACCAGCATTATTCACCAGACCAACTGTTGTCCTCTTTCCACCATCACGAGATCCCTGCCCCTGGTTGGAGACTCCATCCAGGTTGACCCCACTGCTCACAGCAGAAACCCGCTCGAGTTTCTCAACCTTATCTGCGAGAGCCTTCTGACCAATGGCAAAACCTTGCATTATATTGATCAGTTCGTTCATTTTCTCCTTCAGTTCCAGCATATCAGCACTGGGAAGCTCCATGAGTCTGGGAGTGTTTCTTCTTGTGTAATATCGGTGAGGGCGAGTTGAGTGCAGGGGTACTACTCTTCGAGCGCGAGCAATGGTTCCTGTTTACAAACAAGCACGTTAGTAATAGTCACCTGCAAAATAAAACACAAGTTATCATGATTAATGCATGTATGCAGTGTCTATCCATACGAAGGACACTTTGTCTCTCGACCCTGGCATCATCGAGACAAATAATAAGCCGACATTAACATTCTGATTAGCAGTGTTTGATTTCATCGTGCAGATCGGAGATATGTGATTTAGCATGATTCCCCCCAACCATGTGTGTGCTTGTGTAAGTGCATACGGTAAAGCAAATAAAGCTTGTCAACCAATCACTGAATAGAAACCATCATTACATAACCAAAAAGTGCACAAACAGTGCCATAGTCATACATCAACCAGACAAAGTCAAATACAATCCTCCAAAGTTGGAAAGAAATACAGACAAGTGAATTCCGTCAACAAGCCTGACGGTAATCCAACACAAATGAAAGATCTAGCTAGATGAGGGTCCCACAGATGGCCCTATCTCATCTTCCATCCTCGCGAACTCTGCGGCGAACCTGAGCTCGGTATTCTCCTGCTGTAGTCTTCCAACTTCCTTCTGATGAATCTTCATCTGCCTGAAGTAGTGGTCTCTCTCAGCCATATAGTGATCTCTCTCTGCAATGATCTTTAGCTTCTCTGACTCCTTGACTTGCAGCTTTGCCTCCCACTCAGCAATGAGACCCCTGACTCTGTCATCTCTCTGATCCCGGACAATGATCTGCCTCCTCTTTTCATCTTCAATCACCTTCGATGCTCTGAACAGCTTCTCCTTTGTGATGTCATGCTCCCTGTTGGACGATGCTAAAGCTTGGCTGATCTTCCCATAGTAGGCTGTATCCATCTCGAAGCGTTTGGCCTCCAAAGCATGTCGCTTGTCTTGATCTTCCATCTTCACTTTGATTTCCTGATTAGCTGCCTGAAAATGAGCAACACTTCTCTCCAACTCCGCTTTCTCTGCAAGTAACTGATCTCTGGCCCTCTTCATCTCAAGGAACTCCTCCATGCTGACAGAAGAACTTGGACCCTCAATCCTAGGACACACTGAGTCACCTCCAGGGAACGGTAGAAATGTAGACTCAATCCTCTTCCGCAACCAATCCTCAAATAGTGGAAAATACCGGCAGTTGACTTTGCCGTAAGGAACCTTACCCCTCCTCTGGATATCTCGCCATTCGTCCAATACCTGCCTCAACTTGGTCTGGTTACCATCAATCGGGAAATAGAAGGACTCCTGAATCTCTCGCCCGAGAGGAGGACCCTCTATAGCAAACCCCATCTGTCTCCGGAGAAGCATCGGGTTGTAATTAATGCAACCCTGAACTCCCACCAAAGGCACATTAGGTAAACTCCCACAACTGCATATGAAGTCCTGACCAGCTAAACCATTATGAGTCCAAGCAATGTCATCAGCCCGCAGACCCATCAATCGGAAGGACCACTTGACACTAGGGTCAATCTGAACAAAAGCACCTCGGGAAGGCAAATACCCCATGAACCATCTAAAGAGCAACTGAGAGCAGCATCTGACCAGACCCCCACGCCTCTTCTCATTCCTGTTATGCACTGAATAGTACACATCTCCAATCAGGGTAGGAATAGGGTTTCTCTGTATAAACAATCTGATAGCATTATGGTCCACAAAATTCTTCTGGTTAGGAAACAACACAATCCCATAAATGCTCACAGCAATCAGAGCACAGACCGTCTTCCAGTTACCCACAGCAGCATGTTCCTTGGCATTGGCCTCCAAGAAACTCAAATGAAATCCAGGTAACTTTCCCTTCTCCTTCCAACCTTCCTTGACCATTTCCGGACTCAAATAAAGAGCACGTGAAATTCCAAGGACATCCGGCTCTGCTCTGGTGACATGAAAAGGAATCTGATCACGGATCTGAATACCCAGGATGCTGACATAATCCTCCATCAGAGGCCCCAACAGATAGTCTGGAAAAACGAAACACCTCAACCCAGGGTCATAGAACTGAAGAAGAGTGTGGATGGCGCTCCTGTCGCAGTCAGTGAGTCTGAAAACCATCTTCAGAATACCACCGTATGACTCTCTAAACATCCCCACATGGTCAGGAGTAATCAATGCTACCATATCCTTGAGCACACCAATCTCTGGATCAAAGAAACTGTAGGCAACATTGTCTTTCAAACCGGCCCTCATATCTGAACAGAAATCTCTCAACCAGAATCTCGATCAAAAGTGTCCCTGCATATGGGTAAACATGGGTTAGATGCAATTAATGCAAAATGTAATGATGCTGATGAATGAATGCAATGCGTTGCCATCCTCCAAGCCATCTGATCATTTGCACTGAATCTGGGCTCTGAACTGATCATAACCATCTGAGGAATGTACAATCCCAATTCTGACCCACGGGTTCCGAAATAAACGGAAGACAGATGCATCATCATCATCATCAACACCAGACCATCTCTGAGCAGACACACCATCACCATCTGAATCGGCCCGGGGAATCCGAAATAAACGGATCCCCACTGATAAAATATCTCGGCCCGGGGAATCCGAAATAAACGGATCCCCACTGATAAGTCACGGACAGCACTCCGGCGTCACGGCAATAAATGACCATAAATCCGACTTATAATTATATCTCTGAATCACAGATCAAAAGTCACCATCTGGAGGCTATCTGAACAAACATCTGACAGAACAACCCTCCCCTCACAGGTAAGTTCTAATCAAGTCATCCTAAGGCGGATAATGGTCTCGACAATCGGGCGGAGATACTCAATGGGTTTGCCCTTGCGGGTGTGCCATTGTAGCTCCCTTAAGATCGTCTAAACCAAAGATCCGGGAAATGATCGGTCACCAGAGTCAACAACTCAAATGGAGTGACTCAAACAAAGCGGAATATCCACAGAGATGAGCACTATCAAGTGAGCCTCGTCCGGCTTGTGGCACATCACGCCGCCAGGCACATGTTGACTTAACATGAAAGAGGCAACGTGAGACCACACTAGTCCTAGGTGTATACTCGGGCCTGGGTTTTAGCCCCACTCAGAACACCCACCCCACACAACAGAACCACCTGCAGAGGACAGCAACAACATGATAGTATGATGCATGCAAACATTTAATGCAAATATATACACACTGGTTAGAATAATAAATGCAATAAATAACACAACAAGCAACCTAAACTAATCCTAAAACGCTAGGAAGGACTCGCTTAGGGACGATGGACCAGCATAGGTCTACATCGCAAGTCCCCAGCAGAGTCGCCAGCTGTCGCATCCTGCGAAAAATCAACCGGCGAGCCTAAAAAATAAAAACACACAGAGCCGCCACTAAACGTTATTTATCCCAAGATAGGGAAAGGAAACGCTCAGAGAAACCTGGAAAGGAAATGGTCTTGCGACCAAAGAGAATGGGTTCGGGAGTCGGTTACGCGAGGGGAAGGTATTAGCACCCCTCACGTCCTAGGTACTCCTAGGGATCCACGTCCTAGAATAAAGAAAAGGTTGCTAAACATCACACACACACACAGGGAACGCAGGTGGGGTTAAGAGGAACGAGCTCGATAAGGTATCGCACCTTATGCCTACATATCTTGTCTGGAACAAGAATCAGAGCCACTGTAGTTCGGCTTACGCACGCCAAACAACACAAAACAGTTAAACACACAAGGGTGGCAAACATGGAGCCCGACAACCACTGGATGGAATTACGTCGGCATCCGAACCAAAACGCACTCAAAAGGGCAAACATGGAGCCCGACAGCCAATCCTGGGCTTACGTCGGCATCCGAACCCAAACACACAGTCAGATAACAAGTAAACGCACGCAAAAAAGAAAAAGGTTGCCCGGAGTGGTCTCGCACGACCACCTGCCTACATACCTCGTCTGGCACGAGGATCAGGGCGATGTAGTTCCCCTGAAAGGGACTGAATTGCTAACCAGAAACCGGGGAAAGATACACGACTAGGGAGCTGAGACTCGAGCCTAATGTTGTCATGCATCGTTAACCCTAAGTTCGGTTTTCTATCCTACTTGCATAAGCAAACTATCCTAACCAGGAAAGAAGCAATCACACAAGCATACAATATACAAGCATATATCAGATGAGAACAGGCATCTCAAACAACACAAGCATGTCAATCAAATATCCACATAACACCCACTATAGCCAAACAAGGGGCTCAATCAATCGGGTTTGACTGCCTAAGCAAGTCGTCTGTACAGGCTGGTTTTGCTCTTAACCTTGCCATTACGAGGCTAAGGTGAAGCAGATGAAGAGGTGAAGTGAGGATCAGACCTCACAGCTCATATCCCTAACCAGGGAGAGCTGACAAATGAGCATGGGTCCAGAATAGGGGAACCCTTCTATACTCGATGACTCTGACTCAATGTGCACTGCACAGGATCTTGGGCTTTTGATCTCAATGCTACAACCATGTAATGGGAGCAAGGAGAGGACTCACTGAATAGTGGGGGACAGGTTGCTTGTCCCTACCTTCCACCAATTGCCTTCTTTGAAGGACTTTTCCTGCTTGGGCTTGAAAAATAAACATACACAAGCATTGCCTCTTAAGGAGGACTTCAGACAATTTGCCCGGCCCGGTAACAGCCGGGTCTCCAGACTACATGAAGTAAGAAGGTTATACCTCAAATGCAAGTTGCTTAAGCAAAGCAAAGCAATAGTTCACAAGGAACTGAGCAACTAAAGTACCTGGAAACAATCAAACTCAATCAGTAATCAATCAGACAAACTATACGGCAAACAATCAAACAGTTTAAACAATACAACACAAAGCAAGCTCAAGGCTTAAGCCCAAGCTCCAACACCTACAAAAAAATGTTATGTTAGTGTACAAACATCCACAACATCAATCAAAATTGGATTTGGATCATTCTCCATGTACATTATGCTTTTGATCCTGAAAAACCAAGCAAATATTAGCAACTAGACCACTAGGCCAAGCCTAGGGTCCAAAAGCAAGAAAAAAAATTAAAACAGCAAGGTATCCACCATCCAACATCAAATTAACATCAAACAAGAGCAAACATCATTGGTCTCATGTTTATATCATCCATCAAGTTCAATTCATGCACAAAACAATCCATATTGGTTCAAATGAAGCACCAAATATACAAACAGAAGTATTGCATTCAAAGCCATGCCAAAACACATCAAAAAATCTCAAATTAAATACACCTAAACAGGGGTCAATCAAGGTCTACCATGTCAAATTTGAGCTCAATTGGGCAAATGGAACCATGTCAATGAAAATCAACAAAAACAGACACAATTTCATGCTCCAATTCACACCATCAATGCATACATCCACTTCAAAAATTCATATCTCATTGGAAACTAAAAAGAAATGGATGAGACCAAAACAAGGAGGTCCTAACATGTGTCTAGTTCATGCATATCAAATTTCATGGCCATACAATACCATATGAGGATTTCACATCAAAATTACAAACCTATGTCATATGAGCTTGCACAAATGATCTCCAGAAATGAAAAATCATGATCAAATAGAAAATGCAGTGAAAAATTCTACAAAAATTCATACAACATCACAACATGCCAACCAATCATCATGCAAAATTTCATTTTATTTCAACATGTATAGGTCACTCAAAAAATCCTGCAAGTTGACATAATGAGGTGTGACACAAATTGTCACACCTAAGTTCCAGAATTTGCTGCTCTCTAACCAGGTATCCAAAATTCACGAAATTTACATATAAATAATCCTCAAAGAGTCAAGAACCACCACAAAAATTTTCAAGAATTTATTTTATGATATGAGTATTTCATGATCAAATTGCAAAAATGTATCAAAAATGGACATACATTAGAAAAGCCTATGCCAAATAAAATATTTGCCAAGCACAACTTTGACCAATAGGTCAAAAAAATTCTACACTCAACAAGGAAACCATAGAAAAAATTTCCAGATTTTTTTGATTTTTTTACTATTTTTAATGAATTTTTAATGTCCTAACATATTTTTTAGAATTTTTTGTGAATTAATTATAATTAATGAAATTGCAGTGGCGGGAGCGGGAAACTCCCAGTTTGAAAATTCAAACGCTTCCACGGATCAAACACACTAATTCATCGTCTCCTTCACACAGAAATTCCAGAAAATTGAAAAAAATGATGAACACTCAACGTTAACGAAAATGGACATGCGTATAACCGTTGGATTCGTCTCAATGAGAGGATCATGAATATCACACTATTTTTCACTAACAGTTCCTAAATCTCTCGAATCGACTCACTTAGGGTTTGCACTCATACTTTCAAACTTAGATTTCTCATGCCACAGTACATCATTCTCAAAACCAAACGCATATCCATGATCTACATAACAAGACCTTTCAAACGCATATAATTATTAAGCGAATGGTGAAAGTCGAATTTTCGAGTTACCTGGAAATGCAGTGCTTGAATCGCTGTTCTTGGAGCTTCTCTTCCTCAAACAGATGCGCTATGGCCTTGTGGAAACGAGATGCTATGCTCAGATGCACTTGATCTTTCCTCTAATGCTCGAAATCACAATTCTCCATTGTTGAAGCTCCTTTGGACAGTCGAGAATCCAAGCTCTTCACCTTCCAATTTGCCAAAACAGTTGGTCTAGATGATGAATGTGGTTGAATGCAACAAAAATCACGAAAAACGGTTGAGAAATGATGAAGAATTTTGAGATTGAAAGTGTTGGTGTTCTTGAGGGTTTTGGAGAGAATGTGAAAGTTCTTGATCCAATCTTGGAGAATGTGTTTTTTCTGTTATGATTAGGAGAAGATTATGAATATATATGTGGTCTTAATCCTTTACTAATCATGTTAATTAGCATTTTGGCTTAATTAGTGAAATTGTAATTTTGCAAATGGAGGGTAAAATGGTCAATTCCTTTAGACAGCTCATGCCACCTCAATGACAGCACATACACCTTCTAAATATCATATGTGAACTGTAGAAACTTGTTTCATGCTCATTGGTGGAGTATTTCTCAAAATCACATGTGTGTGGTAATTGATCCATTTTTAGCATTTCATTTTTCAAGCCAAAATCCAATTCTCATGCCTTAGCCATGAAATGAATATTCAAACACACTCTAAATGCCATTCCTGAGGTGTTGGAAAAAGTCCCATTCAAAAATTCCAATTATTTTGACATTTGGACGATTTTGCCCCTGGTCCAATTCAGCTGTCCAGTTGAAAAGTGACTTTTTGCCTTGGCCATTTTTGGACAAATCCAATGATGCACCCTCAAAGTACATGTCAAATGGAGTTTGTGCATATAAA
This sequence comes from Lathyrus oleraceus, assembly GCF_024323335.1. NCBI lineage: Eukaryota > Viridiplantae > Streptophyta > Magnoliopsida > Fabales > Fabaceae > Lathyrus > Lathyrus oleraceus. Next base: position 397,166,771 of record NC_066580.1, on the reverse strand, counting down.
GAACTTGCAATTTGGACAAAGTATGTGGTAGTTATGGCCTCCTGATTACGGATCTTTTCTGAAATTCACTGAGCCATATTTTGCAAACCGTACATTGGATTTTCAAGTTCTTGGACTTTTTGGAAAGGTGAGAACAAGACCTACATCTGTCATGTTGAACAATTTTTCATTTGAAGCTTCCTTGGACTTCTGTTTTTGAGGTCAAAAACTTTCCATTTTTGGAAACTTCAGTTACAAGTCACCTGCTATTTTTGGCAGTTTTTGTCCTGACTTGATTTTCTTCATTCTTAAGCTTTGAGATGTCAAATATCACTTGTTCCAACATGAATGAAGTGTCTCCAACTCATTTCCACCTCCACATCCATCAGATCATGTACAGTTGACCACAGTTGACTTTTCATCTGACAGATGAATCTGGCAATGCATAGATCAATTTGAACCCCAATTTCCAACTGAAATGGCTCAAGGGTGACACCCTAGCCTCAATAAGCACCATATAACCATCAAATGAACCTCATATCCATCACAAACCCCATCTCCTGATCCAGCCCTGATTGGCCCAATACAACTGATTAGGGTTGACCAGTGGTCAAAACCCTAATCTCAAGGAATCTTCTTCAATCTCCTGATGACATCCAACCATGATGATGATGATGTATCAATTCAAACAAGATGAAGACCAATATCCCTTGAGAATCATGAAACCCTAATCCACAGCCCAATCCTCAGATGGCCCATGATCAGTCAATAACCCTAGGCTTGCACCTTGACTTCCTCACCTCCTGATTAAGACTTGGGAAGATGACTTGCACCATGTAACCACATGTTATGCAATATGAGATGCCTAATGACCTAGAATGAAATGCAAATATGTTAATGCTAGTCCCAAGAGAGGAGGGCAAATTTTGAGGTGTTACAAAGTGAAACAAAAGAAGCTGCAAATCATGTGAATGCATTGACAGGAAGATGGGGTTCTGAGGAAGAGTCAAGTGATGATGAAGTAACCTTTGAAGAGTTGGCCATTACCTACAAAGAGTTGTGCCACAAAAGTGCAGGAGTGTGCAGACAAGTTGAAAGCCAGAAGAAAGTGATAGCTCAGCTGGAAAATGAAAAGGAAGAATATGTGGAAACCATCTCCAAGTTGAAGACTGAAGCAGTTCTCTTAAATTCTGAACTAGATGAGATGACCAAGTATGTAAGAATGCTTAACAATGGATCTGACATCTTAGAAAGATTCTCCAGACTGGTCAACTAACAGGGGACAAATCTGGCATTGGATTCAATGAACCTAAGGTTGAGTGCAGTTACACTAGTTGCAAACCAAAATCCAAACCTAAGTGCAGCCATGTTAAAAAAAACCTGAGATGTCACAGCATATGTCACAACATCAGAAGGGAAGACAGCAGAAAGGGAAGCATCAAAGATGGAGATGCCATTACTGTGGAAAATTTGGCCACCTGAAGCCCTTCTTCTATAAGCTATATGGTTATCCTAGCCCTGATCAGACTTAATATCTATCAAGACCCAAACCTCACAGGCCTGTCAACAAAAAGCAATGGGTTCCCAAGACAAATGTTACAAGTCTAATAGCTCACACTTCCTTTAGAGTTTCAGCCAAAGAAGATTGGTATTTTGACAGTGGTTGTTCTAGACACATGACTTGAAACAAAAACCTGCTAACCGACCTTCATCCTCATGGCATGAGTTATGTTACCTTTGGTGATTGAGCAAAGGGTGAAAACAAGGGAATGGGTAAGCTGGATTTCCCTGGAGTGCCTGACCTTGACAATGTCCTACTTGTTAAGGGATTAACTGCTAATCTAATAAGCATCAGTCAACTGTGTGATCAAAGTCTAAATGTAAACTTCACTAGAACTGAATGTCTGATCACTAACAAGGAAAATGAAGTGATCATGAAAGGAGTTAGGTCCAAAGACAACTGCTACATGTGGAGTTCTCAAGAAATTGACTACTCTTCAATGTGTACCTTAGCCAAAGAGGAAGAAGTGAAGATATGGCATCAAAGATTGGGCCATCTGCATCTTAAAGGTATGAAGAGGATCATATCTGTTGAAGCTGTTAGAGGAATTCCCAACTTAAAGATTGATGAGGGAAAAATCTGTGGAGAATGTCAGATTGGAAAACAGACAAGGATGTCACACCAGAAGCTCAGACATGACACTACTACCAAAGTTTTGGAACTCCTTCATATGGACTTGATGGGACCCATGCAAGTAGAAAGCCTTGGTGGGAAGAAGTATGCTTATGTGGTGGTGGATGATTTCTCCAGATACACCTGGATCAATTTCATAAGAGAAAAATATGATGTGTTTGAAGTCTTCAAGGAGCTTTGTCTAAAACTACAAAGAGAAAAGGAAAGCCCTGTCATCAAAATTAGAAGTGATCATGGGAAGGAATTTGAGAACAGCAAATTTGTTGAATTCTGCTCTTCAGAAGGAATTCATCATGAGTTCTCATCTCCCATTACTCCCCAGCAAAATGGTGTGGTAGAAAGAAAAATAGAACTCTTCAAGAATCAGCCAGAGCTATGATTCATGCTAAGAAGTTGCCCTACCATTTTTGGGCTGAAGCCATGAACACAGCCTGTTATGTTCACAACAGAGTGACATTGAAGAAAGGGACTCCCACTACCCTATATGAAGTCTGGAAAGGAAGAAAACCTACAGTCAAATACTTCCATGTATTTGGTAGTAAATGCTATATCTTGGCTGATCGTGAACAAAGAAGGAAGATGGATCCCAAAAGTGATGAGGGAATATTTCTGGGCTATTTTACAAACAGCAGAGCTTACAGGGTCTTTAATTCCAAAACTAATGTATTGATGGAATCCATTAATGTTGTGGTTGATGACCAACAGACTGATGTAACAGACGATGTCGAGACATCTCTGAATGATTTCCCAGCTGACTTCTCAGACAAAAATAAGGAAAGTGAACCTCCTCAAGCTGAACCTGAAGATGACAAAATCAACAAGGGACCCTCTATCAGAATTCAGAAGGACCATCCCAACGATCTTATCACAGGAGATCCATCTAAAGGAGTCACTACTAGATCAAGGGAAGTGATCTCACATGGCTGCTTTGTGTCAAAGATTGAACCTAGGAATGTCAAGGAAGCCTTGACTGATGAGTTCTGGATCAATGCCATGCAGGAAGAGTTAGGGCAATTCAAAAGGAATGAAGTATGGGAAATGGTTCCTAGACCTGAAGGAGTAAATGTCATAGGTACAAAGTGGGTATATAAGAATAAATCTGATGAACAAGGAGTTGTTACTAAGAACAAAGCAAGATTAGTAGCTCAAGGATATACTCAAGTTGAAGGGGTGGACTTTGATGAAACTTTTGCATCTGTAGCTCGCCTTGAGTCCATTAGATTATTGCTTGGAGTGGTGTGTATTCTGAAATTCAAACTGTTCCAAATGGATGTAAAAAGTGCCTTCTTGAATGGCTACTTAAATAAAGAAGTGTATGTTGAACAACCTAAAGGATTCACGGATCCAAATCTTCCACAACATGTGTACAGATTGAAGAAAACCCTCTATGGGTTGAAGCAAGCTCCCAGGGCTTGGTATGAGAGACTCACAGTGTTCCTCACTAACAATGGATACAGAAAAGGAGGTATTGGCAAAACTCTATTTGTGAAGAATGAAGGAGGGAAGCTCATGGTGGCACAAATATATGTAGATGACATTGTATTTGGTGGGATGTCAGATCAGATGGTTGAACATTTTGTTAGACAAATGCAATCTGAGTTTGAGATGAGCCTTGTTGGAGAACTGACCTACTTTCTTGGGCTACAAGTCAAATAGATGGAAGACTCTATCTTTCTATCTCAAAGCAAGTATGCCAAGAACATTGTGAAGAAGTTTGGCATGGAGAATGCAAGCCACAAAAGGACACCTGCTCCTACACATGTGAAAATCTCCAAAGATGAAAATGATGTCAGTGTAGATTAAAGTCTATAAAGAAGCATGATAGGCAGTCTGCTATATCTCACAGCAAGCAAACATGACATTGCATTTGCTGTTGGTGTTTGTGCTAGATATCAAGCTGAACCAAAAGTCAGTCACATAAACCAAGTGAATAGAATACTGAAATATGTCAATGGCACCAGTGACTATGGGATGTTATATACTCATGGATCTGGATCTATGTTGACTGGGTACTGTGATGCTGACTGGGCTGGGAGTGCTGATGATAGGAAGAGCACATCAGGAGGATGTTTCTTCTTAGGGAACAATCTGATATCATGGTTTAGCAAGAAACAGAACTGTGTATCTCTATCCACTGCTGAAGCTGAATACATAGCAGCTGGGAGTAGTTGTTCTCAACTGGTCTGGATGAAACAAATATTGTCTGAATACAATGTCACACAAGAAGTCATGGCATTATACTGTGATAACATGAGTGCTACAAATATCTCCAAAAATCCTATTCAGCACAGCAGGACAAATCACATTGATATTCGGCATCACTTCATTAGAGAACTTTTGGAAGAAAAGATCATAGCATTGGAGCATGTTACTACTGAGAGGCAATTAGCTGACATATTCACAAAAGCTTTGGATGCCAATCAACTTGAATGTTTAAGAAGGAAATTGGGGATTTGTGTTCATGAGAATCTATAGCAATCAAAGGAGCTTGTGGTCAATATCCCAGAGGATAGTTCTTACAAAAATAGCAAGGAGTTTTGCAAGGTGGTTGTGAAAAGGAGATGTTACTTCCTGTTGGAATAGGGTTGGTATGTCGGATTTTTGTTATCGTCTCCACAGGGATTGTGAGATATCGCCGCCGTTCGACAGTTGTTTTAATTCTTAACTCGTAGTAACAAGGGGGGTTTTGGTTTTAGTCACTGTAGCTTGCATAAAAGTGTAAGAAAATGCGGTAAAAGTTTTGGTTTTTCTATTTGAGAAAGATTTTCAAAGTTAGGGTTTGACGATCACTTTGCATGCATATGTTCGATCAACAAAACTCATAAACTCCTTTAGATGATAAACTATTTCACAAAGTCCTCCCAATGTGTTTATCTCTAACACACATTGTGGGTTTTCCCATTTTGATCCATTGTTGATCTCTCACACAATCTATCAAAATGACAACTTTTTGGGTTCAACTTTATGGTGAACAAAATCATTCATTACTATCTCTAGCTAACAAACAAGATTGGATGAAAACCTAGGTAAAGAGTTAGTAAACATCTCTCGATCAGAAACCAACACAAAGAGTTATCAATAAAACAAAGTTCTCACCATATATTCATCATTAAAGAGTTTACAAATGAAGATCATCCCATATACACACAAAGCTTATGATCATCTACATCTAACCTTGACAAAATGAAGGACTTAGCTACTCATTTTCATGGTAGCTTGTACAACAAGTCTCGGTTGAAGGTTGATCAACATCCGAGTCGAAGAATCAAGATTGGATGGGAATCCACCTTCTTTTTGTAGAATATTGTTAAGAGATGAAGAAAAATGAAGAAAATGTGTTTCTAGGTTACAAGTATGATCCCAAGAAAAAATGCAGAAAAATATCTAAGTTCCAAAAAGTATATCTTCCAAAAAGTAGCCCCTGCTACTTATAGTACTGCTGTCTGAGTTGTCATGCTCGCTAGGTGAGCAGAATGGTTCTCCTAGCGAGCCCCAAAATAGGCCACCTGAGGCACCTGCGCCCAGAGGAATCTTCCAAGTCCAGATTGCATGTTCGCTAGTCGAAGCCCACGCTTCCTCCTTCGCTCCAGCGAGTTTAGGTGGTTTTGCTACTGGAATTGCTCGCTGGAAGCTCGCTAGTGGCTCGCCTGGCGAGCAAGTGCTAGCTGCGGTTTTTTCCAAGTCTGGGAGCGTTCGTTACTACCTTCGCCACAGCGAGTTTTCTGACTTTGCTACTGTAAAATTCTGGGGATGTTCCCTGGCAGCTCGCTGGGTGCTCGCCTAGCGAGCACTTCGCTATAACACTCGCCTAGCGAGCATGCTGATGAATGCTTTCTTTCTTGGTCCCTTTGCCATCATTCATGTGCCTTTGTTTTCTATTCTTTCATGCCTAATTTCTGCACAATAACACACAAATTAAAGGTACCAAGATCATTTAACATTGTATTGCAAATCATCAAAGGCAAAGGCGGTTTCGAACACTTTAACGACAAAAAAGGAGTGAAAGATGCCCACATTTGATAGCTCAAATAAGCACTTTTGGGCATCTAACAACTCTCCCCAACTAGATTCTTGCTTGCCCTCAAGCAAAGTATGCCTCTTGAAGGACAAGAGGATTTGCTTAAAGAAAAAGGTTTCTCCGAAATTGGATAAAAATGACTCAAACACAAGAGAATCAACTAGAAACAAGTTCCCAATGGTTAGAATAACATAATACACAAGAACTAAAACTTTATAGCAATGTAAAACATGTAACAATCCACAACAATATTATCTTGAATTAATCACCCTATCTCTCCTCTTCGAATAAGGATTGAAGAAATTTCGTGTTTGCAACCGCGGGGACAATCTCTCTCTCCAACAAACAATGAAGAAATCAATTCAATTCATACAATGTCTAACAATTATAAATGGAAATGCGGAAGCGCGAAGATCACTAAGGACTTTTCCGGTTGTAGCTTGGTTAGGTTTACAAACAAGGGTCATATCTAAGGCCATTGAAAACGAACTTGCCGATGCAAAAGAGACATTCACTGTACAGCTATTCACACATCTCAACTTCGTTTCACTTGTTTCTTGTTTGAAACTTTCATAACACTTATTTCACAACTCAATTTTTGTTTTTCACTATTTTTCTTCCAAGCAAGCATTTATTTTCATTTTCTCTATATTTTTTTTTCTTTTCACATCATATCCACAAAACAGATCTTTCTCTTTTCTCATTTTTTTTTCTTCAATGCTTGCTCGGTTTTTCAAGAGTTGTGGCACTTACCGATTCTCATTTTCGTTCTCCCCAACTTATCTTTTACTCACCCTAAGTGAATGCTCTTGACTTTTTACCGCAAAAGAACAATTATCAAAAATTTCCGGGTTTCAAGAAAAAAGATTTTGACATCTCGCCTTATTTCAAGCAGAGATTCAACTATTTAAGCTCAAAGGGGTTAACGAATACTCTCTCTGCTCAAGGGACCATTCAGGGAACTCACAGAACCTTCCACAGGTTCCAACATCAGTACTAATATAACTCCTTGCAAGATACCAGAAAGTATCACCCATGGATCTCATCCAGAAACAGAACAGGATGCCTGCTCTGATACCATTTGAAATTCTGGTGTAGTCAGAGTTTAGATGTTCTACTCCAAGTAATGACATCTGATCTAACATTGTTACTAATACAGCAAGACAGTTATACAAATTAAAACCTAGTACTGATATGCACACATTCACAGATGTCACGACATCTGCTACTATATCACCATAGAATGGAAGAACACCCAGTTCTGTCCATCTGGTACAAAGACACAGCAGAGATCAAACATAGCACTTACTTCTGTTGAGCCTGCACAGTTATCAGCATGATGTCTCAATATTGATTTGAACATCATCTGTTACAGCATTACCGGTTGACCTTATTTTATAACGGACAGAATTATAAAGTGCAGAAGGTAAAAACACAAGTAATTGTTAACCCAGTTCAGTGTCACACACACCTACGTCTGGGGGCATACCAAGCCAGGAAGAAGATCCACTATCAGCAATATTAATTCAGAGTTAAACTCCCCCGTTTACAACTCTTCACTTAATCCCTACCCAATGCAATCTATACCTAGGAACTCCTAGATAGAAACCTCCAGTTTCCATTCCTATCACTATAATTACAATGTAATGCTAGACACCTTGAACTTGCTTCACAGCTTCGTTCAAGACCATAATCACTCTTGCCTACAGGCTTTGAGTTACAAATACTCTCAGCTTTGAACACTGAGAAACACATGGTAACCTTCCCACAGATTGGGAGGTTTACCTCACACACACCCCTAAATTTTCATTCTAAGAGGCTTACAAAAACTAGGTTACAATATGCTATTTATAACCTAATCACCCAACTGGATTTGGGCCTTCAGAAATCGCAGCAAACTTCTCCTTTGTTGTTACAACATCAGCAGAAACTTTCTGCTACAAACAAGGTCTTCAATCTTTTAGTTCCTAAAATATCTCCATATTTAGTTCCTAAAATATCTCCATATTTAGTTCCTAAAATATCTCCACATTTAGTTCCTAAAATATCTCAAGACCTCCACAAATAATGCCACATAGGATTCTAACTAATTTCCACATATTAGTGTGCTAACAAATAGGCTATTTGTTAGGTTCCTTAATTGTAGCTTGGTTGTTGGTTTCCTGGATTTTAGCCTGAGAAAAATGCTGAAACAGAAAAACTAAACAACCTACAATATAGCATATGCTGTCAGGAATGAATGTCACAACATTCAATTTGACTTCCAAATCATTAACCATATGCTAAGTCTGTTTTTCCTGAAAACAGACTGTACAATTTGTTGTACTGTACAAAACCAATCTGTCCATACTTCAGTATCAGCGTACATTAATAAATGTCAAAACATCCAATTTGACATTCACACATAGAGCCTTACATCAGGTCTGTTATCCTCTTGATAAGCAGACTGAGTTGCATACTGAAATGTAGCAGAAAACCAATCTGCTTATTGTTCAGTATATGCTGTCAATGATGAATGTCATAACATCCAGTTTGACATTCAGACAGTAGGCCTTATGCCAGGTCTGTTATTTCCTTGATAAGCAGATTGATAATAAATACTGAGTTATAGTAGAACACCACCTGTTCTATTCCTCAGTATCTGCTGACAGGGATGAATGTCATAACATCCAGTTTGACATTCAATGAATCCTGTATTAGCTAATCCTGCAGTACACTACTCAGAATGTCATGACATCAGCCAAGACATCAGAGTACAGCTAGGTATTCTAACATATAATGCAGTCAAACAAACATCTCCACAGCATGTCATGACATCAGTCAAGACATTAGAATCCAGCTAGTGTTTTACCATACAATGCAGCCAATCAAACATCTACAAACTCCCCCTTTGGCAAATTTTTGGCTAAAACACTTTGGCTTCATAACAGAGTCCATAGCAGCGGAAAACACACATCTAGCAGGAAATTAACCTAGCTAATACACTCAGAGTAGCAGCACACTCACACAGATGGAAGTTAAATAAAAACTTCACATAACAGCACACATACAGAAGTTAAATAAAAACTTCTAATTGCATCACACATACACATACTCACACTCATAGAAGTGGAACCTCAGCTACAGCACTACCTCTGGATTAGAGGATCTTCAATATCTGTTTAGCAAAACACTCTGTTATCCTGGGGCATCACAAGTGTTACTCCCCCTTTTTGTCAAAAATGTTGCCAAAGCAACACTTTAAATTACAGACCAACATAAACAGAATTACACACATATGACAGATACACAATCTTGATTTTACTTCACAGTTTCAATCAAGAATACCCCCTCTTGATCTTGCTTTACAGCTTTGATCAAGACACTACCCACTTGATCTTGCTTCACAACTTTGATCAAGTAGTCACACACTGTCTTCACAGCAGGTATATCAGGTGTCATACCTTGTTATCTGAGAACACATAGACCACAAGCTTGATGATTACTTGCAGCACAAAGACAAAACTCCCCCTGTCATAAACAACCAACTCTCCTCTTGAAACTTGAAGATCACACATGAACATATCCAACACCCCAAAGTTGGACCTTCACATACTTCCTGATTCAAAGAGAACCCAGACCACTTGATGAATGGAAAACATAAGACTCATCTTCATGTCTTCAAGAGCACACCCTCTGTTCAACCCTCTTGGCTGAACACATCCACACACTGTGTCAATCTCTCTTCTGACCAGAACAGAAAACCACTTCACAAAATGTTCTAACATTCGTTAGGACATCCTTCACAACATAACAAGGAACACCATCTGATAATCTTCAGATATCACTGAGTCACCAGCTTGATCCAAAAGAACCCAGACATAAATTGGGACATATACATTCTCATCCCATTACGAGAGATAATCTTCCATAGATAGCTCAGAGCTCCTACCACAAGCTCCAAGAGATGAATAGAAAACACCTCCTTTTGTCTTCAACTTACTACTTTTCTGCTCAAAAGTAATTTGTCTCAGACTTTCCTCAAGAATAATCAGCTGCCATATGTGGATTATCTTGATTCTTCGAACTCACTTCTGAGATAGACCAAATGTCACTGGTTGATTACCTCCTTCATGAATCCTCATATGAAAAAGTCAAATGCCATTCTTTGACCTCTCCACGTCTATCAGACCTCTCCCAAAGATATCCTGACCTTCCAAGTGAGACTTGAACTTCAAGCTACATGTTGAACAAAACTTAGATTTTCTAAGACATGAACATGTAACATCCTTTCTATCCAGCAACTCCAAAGAACTGCAACAAGGACGACCTTTTTGAAGTATCCAATCTACAACCCTGTAGACCCTTCTATCTCAAGTTGATGTGCCACTTCACCAACTAAGAATCTGATGTTGAACCAAATGTCACAACATTGTGTTTTGACATCTAGCTGTTGAATTCAGCTCCTTCTTCTGCCACTTGAAAGAACTTCCTCCATTCACAGAACAAGAGTTCAATGTTCTCATAGACTTGATTGTGGAACCAAGTTTGAGTAAACAACCTCCATCCTGCAGGTGTGCAGTTAAGTCATCCAAGCTCACACCTTGATAAATTCCTGCTTCTTCTCCAAAGACATCAGACACTATGATGCATGAGTCTTCAGAAGGACCAGTTAGAAACTAACCCTTCAGCTATACCAAGGATTCCACTTCCTAAAGCAAGGCTGTTTCCATGATGTTAAGAGTGATGCCAGTTGTTCTTAACTTCACAGTGTGCATTAGCCAATGCACTTCCTTACTTAGATCAGAGATAAACTGATCCAAGTAACCACCATCAAGACTATGATGTCTTCTTCTTCTTGTACACACCAAGGCTGAACATGTTTCTTGCCAGGAAACCTTTTCAGAGATCATATGCTTTTGCTGCCACCAAAGAGATAGATCATAAACCAATGTACTATCCTTCCTGTGATTCTGCACAGGGTCTTGAAGAAGAGATATTCCAACATCTTTAAGAACATCAGTTATCTTGAGCTCCAAGGATAATCAATTAAATACTTGTACTTGGCACAAGTTGACATTGATCTTAAATCCTTTCCCAATATTCCTTTCAGATACTTCCACCATAAGACTACTTTGAAAATACTCTTCTAGTGTCACATCTTCTGCTTGCAAGCACTTCAACAGTTTTGAAAATCTTCTCAGATTAAATTCACCCTTAGGAATGAGAGAGATGAATTCTTCCTTGCAAATGTGTCACACAACCACCAGAACCCATGTGACACAGGTCAACAGCCAACCAGACCCTAGGCTGACCAAATGTGAGGAGGTTAACCAAAACTCCCCCTCAAATTAACAATCATGGAAACTTCACACCAATATCCATGCATTGTGCAGACATGTCTCAACATGACATACACCATCCCTACCAGTGGCACCTAACTCTATGAGTTATACCTATACATACTCCAATCACACTAATCAGACTTCAGCTGACCATAAGTACTAGTGAAACACAACACCAGTCAATAGTAGATATGCATTGCCAGAGCATACTACCTCAACCAACCTCTGAATCTTCATATTCTCACTCCTTGAAGGAACTGCCACTTCTGAGCGAGGTGTTTGAAAAACAAGATTCATGGTCCCAATCCTCTTAAATGAAATAGCAATCAGGTTACCCCATTATTGACTTCTAACATCCAGGGGACTTGTCTTCCAACACAACATAGTACTTCAGGGAACAACTATCCAACCTTGATCAATCTACATGAATAAGACAATCGGCAGGAAATTGCACAATGTCACATCTCAACCAGCTCCACTTCTAGAGATCAGACTTCTAACAGTGACCTTCTTGAGCACACACACAGTTGACCCTACCCTTGTCAACTTAGCACACACAGATGTCTCCTCTTCCAGGTCAGGAGTAGGTTCCAAACAAAAGTATCCCTTTGTTTGACACCTAAAAACATCTGTTCTTCAACCAGCAGTTGCATACTTGTTGAACAACATGTTCTAACATCACATAGAGCATTGGTTCCACCTCCTTGGAACAAACCCTCCTTGAAAGTCTTCAAGGTCTTCATATACACTACCCAAGAGTGTAAAAGAATCAGTGATCAGGTGATTCTTACCATCCTGAAGAGAGAACGTCATGATGGGTGGACTTGAGGAGACTCAAGTATCTTTGACATCTTCAGTAGGTTATGATGAAATCTTGAATACAGCAGCCTTTCATCCACAAGAGGAGAAACTGCATCAGAGTTTGAGTTTTGCCAGGTATTATGCAGCGGAAATCATAATACAACTCAACTTATGTATGCACCCTTCACCAGATCAGCCTCCAAGAACATACCAAGCTTGAATATGATTAAATACTAGCACAGTTGTCCCACACATAGGCCAATTGCCAACCACTAGAGACCGGTACCCATAGTTCCTGTCATGAATAGTCCATCCACCTACTTCAAGGGACCATTCAGGGAACTCACAGAACCTTCCACAGGTTCCAACATCAGTACTAATATAACTCCTTGCAAGATACCAGAAAGTATCACCCATGGATCTCATCCAGAAACAGAACAGGATGCCTGCTCTGATACCATTTGAAATTCTGGTGTAGTCAGAGTTTAGATGTTCTACTCCAAGTAATGACATCTGATCTAACATTGTTACTAATACAGCAAGACAGTTATACAAATTAAAACCTAGTACTGATATGCACACATTCACAGATGTCACGACATCTGCTACTATATCACCATAGAATGGAAGAACACCCAGTTCTGTCCATCTGGTACAAAGACACAGCAGAGATCAAACATAGCACTTACTTCTGTTGAGCCTGCACAGTTATCAGCATGATGTCTCAACATTGATTTGAACATCATCTGTTACAGCATTACCGGTTGACCTTATTTTATAACGGACAGAATTATAAAGTGCAGAAGGTAAAAACACAAGTAATTGTTAACCCAGTTCAGTGTCACACACACCTACGTCTGGGGGCATACCAAGCCAGGAAGAAGATCCACTATCAGCAGTATTAATTCAGAGTTAAACTCCCCCGTTTACAACTCTTCACTTAATCCCTACCCAATGCAATCTATACCTAGGAACTCCTAGATAGAAACCTCCAGTTTCCATTCCTATCACTACAATTACAATGTAATGCTAGACACCTTGAACTTGCTTCACAGCTTCGTTCAAGACCATAATCACTCTTGCCTACAGGCTTTGAGTTACAAATACTCTCAGCTTTGAACACTGAGAAACACATGGTAACCTTCCCACAGATTGGGAGGTTTACCTCACACACACCCCTAAATTTTCATTCTAAGAGGCTTACAAAAACTAGGTTACAATATGCTATTTATAACCTAATCACCCAACTGGATTTGGGCCTTCAGAAATCGCAGCAAACTTCTCCTTTGCTGTTACAACATCAGCAGAAACTTTCTGCTACAAACAAGGTCTTCAATCTTTTAGTTCCTAAAATATCTCCATATTTAGTTCCTAAAATATCTCCATATTTAGTTCCTAAAATATCTCCTTTGATCTTGTATTCAGACTTAAAAACGAAATAACAAGTTTTTGGGCCCAAATGAGTGGCCCTGTGAAACAGAATTAAAGTGCTGTCATGCTACGCTCGCTACTGCCTTCGCCTAGCGAGCAGCTAGCGAATCAGCTCGCTACTGCCTTTGCCTAGCGAGCAGCTAGCGAGCATGACAGCATTTTGTTTTTTCAAAACAGCATGTAAAGCACATTTCAGCAAGGTTCTTCAAGTTGAACACCAATACCACATAATAGAAAGCTGTAAATACTTACAATGTTGGGGTGCCTCCCAACAAGCGCTTGTTTAACGTCGGATTAGCTCGACGGTTCGATGCTCATAGAGGAGCATCCAAGGAAGTTGCGCAGCTCCCGCGATCCACTTTGTTGAGCAACTTCCTCAAGGGCTTTGTTGTCTTCAAGAGGTTCTTGATGAACCTTCGATAAAATCTGATACCACCCTTTTTCGGAACTATTTGCACAACGCTCACCCATTCACCATCGGAGATAGAACAATTCATCCTGGCCTCTACTAGTTTGACAATGTCCTTCTTTTTCAGCACTCGCATCAATTGATTCTCCTCTTTTATGGATAAAGTGTTGCTAATGATTACCGGTTTAGTACAGTTATCACCAAGGAACACATACTTCAAATGTGGCTCTAGTTTTGGCTCCTCCACTTTCTTTGTCATATCGAAACCTTCGCTTGTCTCTTCGTGATAAACAAGTTCTCCACAAGACTCTAATTCATGCAACAATGCTTCCATCTCTTTTCCTTTATTTTTGGTCGAAACTTTGTATACTCCGATAAGAGATCTTTTGGAAGGATTAGAAACATGAACCTGGTTTGCGACCTCCACTAGCTTCTCCTTGGTGGCATCGATTCGGAAAGAATCATGCTTATCATTAGGATGCTTTTTGGCTTCAAAAAGATGGAAGGCTACCTCTTCATTTTGGACCCTTACTTTCATCAAACCGTTGTCAACGTCAATCATCATGCGTGCGGTTTTCATGAATGGTCGGCCAAGAATAAGCGGAGCATCGTCATCCTCTTCCATATCAATAACAATGAAATCAACCGGGAAGAAGAATTTGTCAACTTTCACTAACATGTCTTGAGCAACTCCATATGGTGAAGTGGTAGACTTATCAGCTAGTTGTAAAGTCATCTTTGTAGATTTGATCTCAACATTTCCCAATCTTTTAACAATGGATAGGGGAATTAAATTGATGTTAGATCCCAAGTCAATCAAGCCATTACCCGTGTAGGTGTCTCCAATGGTTACCGGTAAAGCGACTCGGCCCGGATCAGATTCCTTCCTTGGGAGAGTTTTTTGAATGATGGCACTACACCGTGCATCAAGCAAGACTGTCTCTGGTTCCGTGTACCTCCGCTTTTTAGTAAGTATGTCTTTCATGAATTTCGCATACTTAGGCATTTGCTCCAATGCTTCGGCAAACGGAATGTTCACTTTCAGTTGTTTGAATATATCCATGAACCGGGCATAATGCCGTTCATTCTCCCTCTTAGATGGAGCATGTTGTAACACCTCAAAATTTGCCCTCCTCTCTTGGGACTAGCTTAGCATATTGCATCTCATTTTTTAGGGCATTAGGCATTACATCTTTGCATATCATGTGGAAACAATGAGCAAGTCATCCTCCTAGGTCTTTCTCAGAAGATAGAGAGGTTGAGAGATGCAAGCTTGAGGGTCTTATTGAATTGATCACCCATCATCTGAGGGTCTGTACTTCAATTAGGGTTTCTTGGTTCCTCAAGGAGATTGAGTATTATCTTGTTTGTAAGGATATATCACCATCATCATGGTCTTATCATCACCAAGAGGTTCATTGTGCCTGATCAGGTTCCTTGGGATTAGGGTTTTGACCTCTGGTCAACCCTAATCAGTTGCATTATACCAGTCAGGGTTTTCCAGGAGATGAGGTCTTTAATGAGATGGAGATCATCATGTGATTTTGTGGAGCTTGTATAAGCTAGGGTTTCATTTTGGAGTTATTTCATCAAGTGGTTGAGGCTCAGAATCATCTGTGCATGTTCAAGCCATCTGTCAATCACAAAAGTCAACTGCAAGTCAACTGTTGGATTTGGAGGTGGGAGGTGATTAGAAATACTTCATTCATGTTCAAACAAGTCTCATTTGACATTTCAAACATCAACATTGAAGAATTTAAAGTCAGGTCAAAACTTGCCCAAAATAGAAAGTGACTTGTAATTTGAATTTGCCAAAAATGGAAAGGTTTTCAACTCAAGATTTCATCATCAAGAAAGCTTCAAATGAAATTTTGTTAAACATGAAAGTTGTAGATCTTTTTCTCCCATTTCCAAAAAGTCCAAGATCAAGGATTTCTCATGTGTGGTTAAGGAGATATGATCAAAACTTGACAAGGTGTACATGGAACTTCAAATGGGCATAACTTTCAAACCAAAACTCCAATTTAAGTGGCTCTTTTTGCACATTGATCCTTGTAACATGTATTTTCCAAGCATGGCATCATTTGGCATGAAATCTCATTTGCATGGCATTGGCTCATTCATGAAGATTTTGGGAAGAAAGTGCATAACTTCATTTTGGTTAAACATATGCATGCCAGATCAATTCCAACATGTGCATGGAATATTTTTAAGTGATTTTAAGCCTTCAACATGCACTGTTCACGTGCATGAAGGTGCATGAAGTAGAAAATCCATTTTTGCACTTACACCACAAAGCTCCTTAATCTCATTTGTATTTGCCCTAAACATTGTTTAAACATGATTAGCATTGACTATAAAGCCTTAATCCTAACTGTTTCATCACAATTACCAATTCTAGATCTAGGTTTTCCAAAATTCTCAAAATTCTCTCTCACTTTTTTTTCAAAATTCTGCAAACACAAGCATTCTTCCTTGATTCATTCATCATCCTGAGGTATTGTTGAGCATATTTGGATCAAGATTCAAGAGAAATCGTGGCTGTTTTGTTCATGTTCAAGAGTTGAAGCTTCCATGGCAAGTGAAGATTGAGCAAGCTTCGTGTACCTTTAAGCATCCATTTCATCATCATTCACTACAAGAAGTATATTGGAGCAGGATTGAAGCATTGCCAAGCCTAGAAGCACGTGAATCCAGTTGCTGTTCATCAAGAGGTCACTTTTTCGACCTCTTTAATTCTCAAAATTGTTGTGATATTCTTGTAGTTCATTGTATGCTGAGTAATCTGAGCTTTGAATGAGCTAAAATGATGCACTGTGCGCAAAGATCCATGTGATTCAAGTTTGGATGTGGTTTTTTGATTTCCTTCGATCCATGCATTTGATGTTGTTTTTCCATGAAATGATTATTGATCTTTGATGTATGATGCATGACGAATCGTTTGGTGTATTGTTTGTGGATTTCTTGAACGTTTTGAGAAATTCTGGAAATCTGGATGAAGAAATTCATCGTGTTCATCATGTTCTTCAGTTTCCAGTTTACTTATGGATTTTCCTGCGAAATTTGCCACGAAACGCATGGCATTTACCTGCGGAACGCATAGCGTTTCCTGCGGATTTTTTGAATATTGGAAGCGTGCGCTTAGGGTTTGACCTGGTGAAACGCGGTCGTTTTGCTTGGCGCGCTAGGTCATTTGAAAGTGCACATGGTTCGATCCCTGGCCAGAGCATGTTCCATTTGCATTGTTTTCTTTATTCCACATATGTCCATGCTATGCTTCATACTTTTTTTAATTTTTCATCATCTTTAGAAAATCACAACAAATTGAAATTGGCTCAAAAAAATGTGTGGTTTTTTGCATTGTGTCACATTTTCTGTCTACTATTTTATCATCATTTTTCCATAAATTGTGCATGGCTGGAAATTGTTTTTGTGCTAGAGGCTTGAACACATGTCCATTTTGTACCTTGCCTTGATCGTACCTTTGTGAAATGCTGAGATTTTATCCAATGCCTATGAAATTTTGCATGCTATAACTAGACTTATTGCTTGAAATTATGGTGTTAATTTGGTATTTTTATCATGTGCCATTGCTGTTTTATGATCATGCTAAGTTAGGTGTGACAATTTGTGTCACACCTTGTGATATTCAACTTGAATGATGTATTTGCCATGCCAAATGATCTCCAAATGTCCTGATTTTTTGTGTGATGCATATTATGGATGTTGTGATTGCTCATGATTTTTGTTGGAACTTTTGGGATCACTTCTGATTTAATTGAGATTTTTCATTCTGGTTGGTCACATTGGAGCTTTAAAATTGCCTTGAACTTCATTTGATTGTGAAATGCTTGTTCCTTATCCAATGCTTGTGAAATTTTGCACACTATTTCTAGACATGTTGAATGTTGTTTTGGCTTTGGTTTGAGGCTTTTACCATAATCCATCTCTGTTTTATGCCTATGCTAAGTTGGTGTGACAATTGGTGTCACACATGTGCTTATTGTGATTGTCTTGACTTATGCAATGTGATTGCCATGCCTAATGATGTCCAATTCCTCTAATTTTTTGTGTGATGATCATGTTGTATGTCCTGTTTACTCATGAATTTTGCCAAGATTATTTGAATCATTTTTGATTTAATGTGCATTTGTTCATTCTGATGTCACAATGTGGTCACAACTTGCATACCTTGCCATGTTTGGTTCATGAAATGGATTTGGTAATTGATATTGAGATGAGACCTTTTGGATTGTTTCAAGATGTGTTTGAAGTTGATTCATGTTAAATTTCATGTTCTGTTTTGGATTTTTTCTCCATCTTTGACCCTAGGCTTTGACCTAGTGGTTGGTTGCTTATGTTTGAGCTTTGATTTCAGGTGGAGCATTCAAGTTCTTTAGTTGTTGGTGCTCTATCACTTGAGCCTTTGATGCTTACTTTTGACTACTAACCTTGTGTGTTTTGTAGGGTTGTTAACTCATTTGAGTTTGACTTGTTGGCTTATGCCTTTGCTCATTGGGTTTGACTGTTTGATATTCATGATTGTCTGTTTGTCTGTATAGTTGTACTGACTTGTTTGATGTTTCCACAGGTACATAAGTTGCTTAAGTTCATTTTGAACTTGCTTTTGCTTGGTTGCTTAACCACTGAGGTATAATTCCTTTGACTTCATGTAGCCTGGAAGACCTGTCCTGTTATGTGGGCAGGCACCTGTCTGAAGCCCTCCTTAAGAGGCAATGCTTGTGAATGTTTATCTTTGTGCCAAGCAGGAAAAGCCCTCTTATGAGGCAATTGGCAGATAAAAGAGATGTGTAATCCATCTCCTGCTACTCAGTGTTTCATTCACTTTGCTCACACACCTTGTGTTGATGCATTGTGGATAATAACCCAAGATCATGTTGTGTCAGTCATCTGTGGAGAAGAGTTCCTACATTCTGAACTCCCACATCTTCTACTTTTGAGTCAAGCTCTCCCAGGCCAGGGATAAGAGCTGTGGGGTCTTACCCTCACTTCCCATTTCATCTGCTTCACCCTAACTCTCAATGTTAGGGTTAAGAGCTAACTACACCCGATTCCAGTTGGCTTGTGTTTCACAGCCTAACCTTGTATGAGCCCAATTGATTGCATATAGTGTGTGTGATTGTTTATTGTGCTTGTGTTGTTTGACTATGCTGTTTAGGATAGCTTGCTGCCTGTGTAAGTTAGATAGAAACCTCAACCTAGGACCATTGTGGATTATATGATAACCATTAGGCTCGAGTCAGGCTCCCTTTTAGTTTGTCATTTCCCAGTCTCTGGTAAGGTTAGAAGTTCTTTCTCTGTTCAGGGGAACTACGTCGCCCTGATCCTCATACCAGATGAGGTACGTAGGTAGGAGATCGTACGAGGTCTCTCCGGGCACCCTTTTCCTTTTTTGGTGTGTGTTTGCTTGGCAGCTAGCAGGCTCGAGTACCAGACTCCCTGTTAGCTTGTTTGTTCAACTTCTTGGTTGCTTTTGACGACTCAGCGTCCAGTTAACCCCTCCTGTGTATGGTTTGTGTGTTTGGAGTCCGACATAAGTCCAGCGATTGGCAGTTGGTTTCCTGAGTGTGTTTGTTGGTTCGGAGTCTGATGTAAGTCCAGCGATTGGCATTCGGTTTCCATGTTTGCCTGTTTGTGTGGAGTCTGACATAAGTCCAGCGATTGGCAGTCGGTTTCCTGTTTGTGTTTTGTTTGGCGTGCGTTAGCCGAACTACGGTAGCTCTGATTCTCATTCTAGATGAGATACGTAGGCATAGGATGTGATATCCTAGCGAGCCCGTTTCCCCCTCTTCTTCCATCTGTGTTTTATTCCAGTGTGTGTGCATTCTTTTGAGCAGTGTTTAGCAACCTTTCTTCTATCCTTTTGAGCGTGGATCCCGTCGAGTACGACGGATGCGTAGGGGTGCTAATACCTTCCCTTCGCATAACCGACTCCCGATCCCATCTCTCTTTGGTCGCGAGACCATGTCTTTTCCAGGTTTACTTCGAGCGTTTCCTTTCCCTCTTCTGGGATAAATAACGCACGGTGGCGGCTCTGTTTGTTTTGATATTTCCCGCCGGTTGTTATTCGCGGATGCGACAGCTGGCGACTCTGTTGGGGACTAAGAGAAGTTGACCTCCTGCTGGTCCATCTTCCCTAAGCGAGTCTCTCCTAGCGCTCTCTAGGATAGTTTAGGTTGCTTGTGTTGCCCTATTTATTGCACTTATGATTATTATGTTGTGTATATATTTGCATAAATGTTTGCATGCATCATACTATCATTGTGCTGTCTTCTGTACAGGTGGTTCCTCTGATTTGGGGTGGGTGTTCTGAGTGGGGCTAAAACCCAGGCCCGAGTATACACCTAGGATTAGTGTGGTCTCACGTTCCTCACATGTTGGTTGGGCATGTTGTTGCGACGTGACATACCACAAGCCGGACGAGGTTCATCTGAGAGAGCTCTTCCATTGTGGAGTATTCCACTTTGGTTTAGTTATCTCTTTTGAGCTATTGACTTCGGTGACCGTTCTTTCCCGGATCTTTGGTTTAGACGATCTTATGAGAGCTGCAACGACACACCCGAAAGGGCAAACCCGTTGAGTATCTTTGCCCGATTGTCGAGACCATTATCCGCCTTAGGATGACCTGATTAGAATTCACCTGTGAGGGGAGGATTGATTCTTACAGATGCATGTTCTGATGGTGACTTTGATGGTGACTAATGGTTCAGTTATTGGTCAGAGTCCTATTTATGAGTCGGATTTATGGATTTATTTCCGAGACGCCGGAGTTCTGTCCGTGGTATTTATCAGTGGGGATCCGTTTATTTCAGGATTCCCTGGGCTGGTTCAGAGGGTCTTGTGGTTATCTGTTCAGAGGATCTCTGGTGATGATGGTGACGTATTCTTCAGTTCCGTTTATTTCGGAACCCTGAGTGGGATTTGTGGTTACATATTCCTTCAAATGGTTGTGATCAGTTCAGAGGCCGCAACTCAGTGCAGTGAATGATCAGATGACTTGGAGGATGGCACAGTGCATTGCATTCATACATCAGCATCATTCACATTTTGCATTTATCCGCATCTAACACATGTTTATCCATATGCAGGGGACATTCTTGATCGAGATCCTGGTTGAGAGACTTCTTTGTTCCAGACATGAGGACTAGTTTGAAGGATGATGTTGTGTACAGTTTCTTTGATCCAGAGATCAGTGTGCTGAAGGAGATGATAGCATTGATTGCACCTGACCATGTGGGGTTGTTCCGTGAGGCTTATGGGGGTATTCTGAAGATGGTTTTCAGGCTCACTGACAGGGATAGGAGCGTTATCCATACTCTTCTCCAGTTTTATCACCCTGGTTTGAGGTGTTTCGTCTTCCCGGATTACTTATTGGGGCCTTTGATGGAGGACTATGCTGATATCTTGGGCATTCAGATCAGAAATCAGGTTCCTTTCTATGCCACTAAGGAAGAACCTGATATTGGTGGAATCTCCCGTGCTCTTTATTTGAGCCCTGAAGCGACTAAAGGAGGTTTGAAGGAGAAAGGGAAGTTGCCTGGTTTTCATCTGAGTTTCTTGGAGGCTAAAGCCAAGGAGTATGCTGTTTTGGGTGATTGGAAAGCTGTCTGTGCTTTGATTGCTGTGGGCATCTATGGTATCGTCTTATTCCCTAACCAAAAGAACTTTGTGGACATTAATGCCATCCGTTTGTTTTCTCGGAAGAATCCTATTCCTACTCTGGTTGGGGATGTTTACTACTCGGTCCATAATCGGAACGAGAAGAGGCGTGGGGGATTGATTAGGTGTTGTGCTCAGCTACTATACAAATGGTTTATGGGATATTTGCCTTCCAGGGGTGCTTTTGTTCTTCTTGGCCATACTGTCAATTGGGCGACCAAGTTGATGGGTTTGCGGGCCAAAGACATCGCTTGGACTCACAGTAGTGGGGTTGGACAGGACTTCATTTGCAGTTGTGGGAGTTTTCCCAATGTGCCTCTTATAGGAGTTCAGGGTTGCATTAATTATAACCCGACGCTTCTTAAGAGACAAATGGGATTCGCTATGGAGGTTCCTCCTCTCAAGAGTGAGATTCAGGAAACTTTGTACTTCCCGGTTGAGGGCAACCAGTCACGGTTAAGGCAAGTGTCTGATGCATGGCGCAGCATTCAAAGGAAAGGCAAGTTTTCTTGGGGTAGAGCTAATAACAGGTCTTTCCCTCCATTTGATGACTGGCTTAGCAAGAGAGTGGAGCTCACTTGTCTACCATTTCCTGTGGTTGATCCTTGGTATCCGTTGATTGAGGAATCACATTCTTCTGTCAGTATGGAAGAGTTCCTAGAGATGAAGAAGGAGAGAGATCAGCTGCATGCAGAGAAGACTGAATTGGAGATGAGTGTTGCTAGAGTCCAAATGGCTAATCAGGAAATCAAAGGGAAAATGGAAGACCAGGATAAGAGACATGCTCTTATGGTGAAGCGCTTTGAGATAGACACCGCTTATTATGGCAAGGTCAGCCAAGCTTTGGAGTCATCCACAAGGGAGCACGACATCACCAAGGAGAGGTTGGCTAGAGCTTCGAAGGTCATTGAGGATGAGAAGAGGAGACAAATCCTTGTGAGGGATCAGAGGGACGACAGAGTAAGAACCCTTATCGCCGAGTGGGAGGCGAAGTTGAAGATTAAGGAAACAGAGAACGTGAAGATCATTGCTGAGAGAGATCATTATATTGCCGAGAGAGATCACTACCTTGCTGAGAGGGATCATTACTTCAGACAGATGAAGATTCACCAGAAGGAGATAGGGAGATTGCAGCAGGAGAACACTGAGCTCAGGTTTGCCGTGAAGTTTACCAAGATGGTAGATGATGCGGAGCCTTCTGTGGGGCCTTCTTCAGTATAGTCTCTTGTTATCATTTGTGTTGGATTACCGTCAGGCCTGTTGACGGAATTCACTTGCTTGTATGTTCTTTCTGATTCTGGAGAATTGTATTTGATTTGTATCAGACTTGATGTATGACTCTCGCACTTATGGTGCACTTTTGATATGCAATGTTTGTTTTCATTCAGTGATTGATCTTCAGGCTTTGTTTGTTTTCTTGTATGCACTCACACAGCACACACATGGTTGGGTGATATCTTTGCTAAATCATATATCTCTGATCTGTATGATGAAACCAGATGATTGAGTATCAGAATATTGCTGCTGGATTATTCTCTGTCTCGATGAAGCCAGGATCGAAAGACAAATTGTTCCTCATGTGGATAGACATTGCATTCATGCATAATCATAATAACTTGTCTTCTATTTTGCAGGTGTCAGTTTCTAACGTGCTTGGTTGTTTCAGGAATCATTGCTCGTGCGCGTAGAATCATTACCTTGCACACAACCCGTCCACACAGATACTTCACCAGACGCAACACACCTAGGCTGATGGATCTACCCAACGCAGATTTTCTCGAGCTGAAGGAGAAGATGAATGAATTGATCAATGTCATGCAAGGGTTTGCCGTGGGGCAAAAAGCACTTGCTGATAAAGTGGAGAAGCTCGAGCGGGCTTCAGCTGCCAACAGTGGTGTCAATCTGGAAGGTGTCTCTAACCATGGCCTTGGTGGTTCCAGGGATGGAGGAGATCTGGGAAAGAGGACAACTGTTGGTGTAGTGACTAATGTCGGGGGTGGTTTTGGTGTTGCCACAGGCGGTAGACCGGGTTCGATGGGTAACAATTTGAAGGACAATTTGTTTCCTCCTTTCTTCGGGGCTGAGGAGGATAGAGAGGAGGACAGAGAAGCTGATCAGTTCTCCATGCTTAACGAACAGTTCGGCCAATATGGTGTCCAACCACCAAATAAAGAGATTCAGGTGCTGGCGGAGAAGATAAGAGCCTTGGAAAGCCATGCTACTCCGGGGTTTGTTAACATGTCGAATATGGGGCTGGTTGAGGGGATTGTGATCCCACAAAAGTTTAAAGCGCCTGCGTTTGACAAATATAATGGGAGTTCATGCCCGGAAACTCATCTTCAGGCCTTCGTCCGTAAGATTTCTGCCTATACAATGGACCAGAAGCTGTGGATGTACTTCTTCCAAGACAGTTTGTCTGGAGGGTCCTTGGAATGGTACACCAAGCTGAAATCTTCTGACATTAAAAGCTGGCAAGATCTTGGAGATGCGTTCTTTAAACAGTACCAGTTCAATGCTGATATGGCTCCTAGTCGTACCCAACTGCAGGGTATGTCTCAGAAGCCTAACGAGGGGTTTAAAGAGTATGCGCAGAGATGGAGGGAGCTGGCTGCCAGGGTCCAACCTCCGTTGGTGGATAGAGAAATGTCAGATCTGTTTATGGGTACCCTGCAGGGGACCTTTGCTGAGAGAATGGTTGGATGCCCGGTTACCAACTTTGCTGATATTGTGGTGGCCGGAGAAAGAATTGAGAGTTGGTTGAAGCTGGGGAAGATACAGGGTAACGCTTCGTCGTCTGGATCGAAGAAGCCCTTTGGGAATGGTCAGAGGAAGAAGGAGGGTGATGCAAGTGCCGTGTACGCTCAAAGAGGACAGAGTAGGGATCGTTACTACCAGCACACTGCTGCGGTAACTATTCCTGCTGATAATCAGCCTACACAACAACAACATCAACAGCCGCAACAACAATGGCAGCCATTTCAACAGAGACCGCAGAGGGCTGGGTATCAGGTGAGAGGACAAATGAATGATCGTCAATTTGATAGACCACCTGTGACCTATTCATTCTTGTTGAAGAAGCTGAAGGACTTGGGGTTGGTCCAGCTGAGGACGTTGGCTCCGTTGAGACCTGATCAGAGGCCTCCCAGTTTTGATGAGAACGCCAAGTGTGAATTCCACTCTGGTGCCCCTGGACACAACGTAGAAAATTGCAAAGCTTTTAAGCATGTGGTCCAGGACTTAGTGGATTCCAAGGCAATCAACTTTGCTCCATCTCCAAATGTGAATGCTAATCCCATGCCCGCGCATGGTCAAATGGGGGTGAATGCAATTTCAGTGGGTGGAAGCAGCCTCTTATACAAATGTGACAAAGCAGGTCGTTGCCAGATTCTTGAAGAGAGACATCATTTGCAGATATGGGGTTCCCGAGAGAATCATTACTGATAATGGTTCTAATCTCAACAATAAGATGATGGCAAAACTGTGCCGGGAATTCAAGATCGAGCATCACAATTCTTCTCCTTATCGTCCGAAGATGAATGGGGCGGTCGAGGCAGCCAATAAGAATATAAAGAAGATTGTGCAGAAGATGGTCGTGACCTATAAGGATTGGCATGAGATGTTGTCATTCGCATTGCATGGGTATCGAACTTCAGTGCGCACGTCTACTGGGGCAACGCCTTTCTCGTTGGTATATGGGATGGAAGCAGTGCTACCAGTTGAGGTTCAAATTCCCTCTTTGAGAGTCCTGATGGACGTGAAATTGCAAGAGGCTAAATGGGTAAGGACTCGGTATGAAGAGTTGAGCCTGATTGAGGAAAAGAGGCTGGCGGCCATCTGTCATGGGCAGTTGTATCAGCAGCGGATGAAGCGTGCTTTTGACCGGAAGGTACGACCTCGTGTGTATCATGTAGGTGATTTGGTGCTGAAAAGGATCCTTCCTCCTCAAAACGATCGTAGGGGCAAATGGACACCCAATTATGAAGGTCCATTCGTGGTCAAGAAGGTTTTTTCTGGCGGAGCCTTGTTGTTAACGACCATGGATGGCGAGGATTTTCCATCCCCTGTGAATGCGGACGCAGTTAAAAAATACTTCGTATAAAGAGACCCGCTGGACGAAAAGAATAAAATAGTCCAGGAAAAAAAGGGAATCCCGGCGAACAAAAAAAAAACGAAAAAGGTTCGGGCAAAAATTAGGGATAAAAAGAAAAAACTGTACACCCGGCAAGTCGAAAACCCCACAAGGGCGGCTTGGGCAAAAAAGGGTATCCCGGTGGACTGAAAACCCGAAAGGGCGGTCCAGGCAAAAGAGGGTTTGAAACGAACAACTGTGTCCAGCATGATCGTTTGTACTTTGGACACCATGGATAATCCCCGGTAGGGATCAGTCGGAAACGTCTTGTTCAGAAGGCAGAAAGCGCGGAGAGTCTGAGGACATATGGGGTGTAACCGAGTTGGAACTCGATGAGATCACGGGTTCACATTGCCATTAGGATAGATTTTTCCTTTTGTGCGTAATTACCTCTTTTCAGGAATTGCTTCCTTTGTATTGCTCGGTTGTGAGCCACACCTTTTCAATCAATAAAATGCACATTCAGTCAAATAATTTTGTTTTTGTTTTTCATTACCGCTTTGATTGCAAAAACATCCAGTTATTTTTGATAAAGAATCTTTGCATTTTAAGACATATAGGTCCCTTCCAATGCATGTTTATAAGATTGAAACTTGAAATCCTATTCGGAAGGTGGAGTGACCTAGGTGTTAAGATCTTGGCACGCCTGGGGCACGTTTTTATCTAACGATCTCTTTTGCATGTGCTGTTAGGTATTTTCACTCACTTGCAGGTTGTGATGTGAAGCTTTTGACAAAAGATCCCCGTGGAGTCCAATCAGGGACAATGAATTAAAGAATGGTGAAAAGACGGCGAGGGATGACGACGATCCTGAATATTAATCAAGAAGACTCTTCAAAGTCTGAGGACTGGGAAGTTTGTATGAATCCAGGGAGTTCAATCTCCGTGGAGTACGGAGAAGTCGAGAATACAAGGTGATGAATCAGAAAAGTCCAGACGAGTCTGGGAGCTCTCAAAAGTGGAAAGCTGACACTGGATTTAGATGTTGAATACCAGGGTTCGACGAGTCGACGGGTGTTCAGTGCCAGAATTTCCTTGTTTCTCCAAGCAGAGGCGGAATTGTTACCTCGCCAGTTGATTCAAGGTCTGTGGTTTCCTTAGCAGGGTCGGGATGGTTATCTCCCCGGCCGGTTTTATATCGATGTTTCCTCAGCAGCCAGGCTTGAAGGTTGCTATTTCCCCAGCGGAGGTGTCCGTTGCTGGCTTTTCCCCAGCATGTCAAAGATTGTTGTTTTCCCCGCAGAATGCGTTGGTGGTTTCTTCCCCAGCGAAGTCCCCAAGTGGATCGGGTCCAGTGGAGGTTATCCCTGATAAGGGTGGTCCTCTTCCCCAGCAGTGGTGCTATTCCCCAGCAGGGTGGAGATTGGAGTGTTGTCGAGTTCCTCAGTAGAGTGCCTCGAGCTCCCCAGAGGAGTCCCTTGAGGGGGATACTTTTTATGCATTCATCATTTAGGAGATCATAGCATATTGCATAATAAATTGCGTAGCATTTCCATAGCTATGGAGCATTACGCTGAAAAAAATCATGCATCATCATTGCAAGCATAAGCTAGTCTCAAGTCGTGGTTACTGTTTGAGAGGTGGTTTCGCCAGAGGGTGAAGATGTTACTCCAAGGAGTTTGGCATCGTGATTTTGAATCAACAGTGTCCCCCAGTAGTGCGATATTGGAGGGAGCGTTTCTGTCGGACGGAGATGGAAATACACATCAAGAGGAGTTTTGGGGTTCAAGAAAAGCAAAAAAAGAAAAAAAAGACGAAAGAAGAGAATAATCCCCAGCTGAGCGCGAATTGTTCGTCTGCTGGGGTTGAATAAAGGATAGCATGCTCATGGCTTGTTATCCCCAGCATGGGTCGTTGGCACACGTGCCGTTTCATTTTTCATTGTCCCTCATTTTTGTCAATGCTGACCGGCATGACGAGTTTCCAATTTTCAGATCGAAGAAGCTTCCGAAGTTCATATCGATGCAGCTTGCGGCATTCAGGCCAGGTTTCTGGTATTCAGGCCGAGATGGGTATTCAGACCAGTTTCCGATTTTCAGATCGAAGAAGCTTCCGAAGTTCAGATCGATGCAGCTTGCGGCATTCAGGCCAGTTTTCTGGTGTTCAGGCCGAGGTGGGTATTCAGACCAGATTTTCCGATTTTCAGATCGAAGAAGTTTCCGACGATCAGGTTGAAGTACTTGTGGCATTCAGGCCAGTTTTCTGGTGTTCAGACCGAAGCGGTGTTCAGACCAAAATGGCATTTAGGCCAATTTCCTGGTATCCAGACCGAAGTGGTATCCAGACTGAAATGGCATTCAGGCTAGTTTTTCGGGCATTCAGGCCAATCTCTCGGTGATCAGACCGACTTTAATACTCTCATGTTCTGATGCTCAGTATTCAGACTGATGAGCGGCGTTCAGGCCATGGTTCCTGTGTTACCATTTATTTTGGTATACAAGTCAACATTTCTGTTCGGTATTCAGGCCGACTTTCTCCGTGCCAGACGGATTCTTCTTTTGAGGTTGCTTCTTTGCCGATTCTGACAGGCATTGTTAATTATTTCCCCGTGGAGTGCAAATTGTTCGTCTGTTCTTGGTATTCAATCACTCTTCACCCTGTTCATCTGAAAGCCGAGGCTATTCATATTGACAGGTTCACAGTGGATTGAATAGGGGCAGCTGTAACACCTCAAAATTTTCCCTCCTCTCTTGGGACTAGCTTAGCATATTGCATCTCATTTTGTAGGGCATTAGGCATTACATCTTTGCATATCATGTGGAAACAATGAGCAAGTCATCCTCCTAGGTCTTTCTCAGAAGATAGAGAGGTTGAGAGATGCAAGCTTGAGGGTCTTATTGAATTGATCACCCATCATCTGAGGGTCTGTGCTTCAATTAGGGTTTCTTGGTTCCTCAAGGAGATTGAGTATTATCTTGTTTGTAAGGATATATCACCATCATCATGGTCTTATCATCACCAAGAGGTTCATTGTGCCTGATCAGGTTCCTTGGGATTAGGGTTTTAACCTCTGGTCAACCCTAATCAGTTGCATTATACCAGTCGGGGTTTTTCCAGGAGATGAGGTCTTTAATGAGATGGAGATCATCATGTGATTTTGTGGAGCTTGTATAAGTTAGGGTTTCATTTTGGAGTTATTTCATCAAGTGGTTGAGGCTCAGAATCATCTGTGCATGTTCAAGCCATCTGTCAATCACAAAAGTCAACTGCAAGTCAACTGTTGGATTTGGAGGTGGGAGGTGATTAGAAATACTTCATTCATGTTCAAACAAGTCTCATTTGACATTTCAAACATCAACATTGAAGAATTTAAAGTCAGGTCAAAACTTGCCAAAAATAGAAAGTGACTTGTAATTTGAATTTGCCAAAAATGGAAAGGTTTTCAACTCAAGATTTCATCATCAAGAAAGCTTCAAATGAAATTTTGTTAAACATGAAAGTTGTAGATCTTTCTCTCCCATTTCCAAAAAGTCCAAGATCAAGGATTTCTCATGTGTGGTTAAGGAGATATGATCAAAACTTGACAAGGTGTACATGGAACTTCAAATGGGCATAACTTTCAAACCAAAACTCCAATTTAAGTGGCTCTTTTTGCACATTGATCCTTGTAACATGTATTTTCCAAGCATGGCATCATTTGGCATGAAATCTCATTTGCATGGCATTGGCTCATTCATGAAGATTTTGGGAAGAAAGTGCATAACTTCATTTTGGTTAAACATATGCATGCCAAATCAATTCCAACATATGCATGGAATATTTTTAAGTGATTTTAAGCCTTCAACATGCACTGCTCACGTGCATGAAGGTGCATGAAGTAGAAAATCCATTTTTGCACTTACACCACAAAGCTCCTTAATCTCATTTGTATTTGCCCTAAACATTGTTTAAACATGATTAGCATTGACTATAAAGCCTTAATCCTAATTGTTTCATCACAATTACCAATTCTAGATCTAGGTTTTCCAAAATTCTCAAAATTCTCTCTCACTTTTTTTTCAAAATTCTGCAAACACAAGCATTCTTCCTTGATTCATTCATCATCCTGAGGTATTGTTGAGCATATTTGGATCAAGATTCAAGAGAAATCGTGGCTGTTTTGTTCATGTTCAAGAGTTGAAGCTTCCATGGCAAGTGAAGATTGAGCAAGCTTCGTGTACCTTTAAGCATCCATTTCATCATCATTCACTACAAGAAGTATATTGGAGCAGGATTGAAGCATTGCCAAGCCTAGAAGCACGTGAATCCAGCTGCTGTTCATCAAGAGGTCACTTTTTCGACCTCTTTAATTCTCAAAATTGTTGTGATATTCTTGTAGTTCATTGTATGCTGAGTAATCTGAGCTTTGAATGAGCTAAAATGATGCACTGTGCACAAAGATCCATGTGATTCAAGTTTGGATGTGGTTTTTTGATTTCCTTCGATCCATGCATTTGATGTTGTTTTTCCATGAAATGATTATTGATCTTTGATGTATGATGCATGACGAATCGTTTGGTGTATTGTTTGTGGATTTCTTGAACGTTTTGAGAAATTCTGGAAATCTGGATGAAGAAATTCATCGTGTTCATCATGTTCTTCAGTTTCCAGTTTACTTATGGATTTTCCTGCGAAATTTGCCACGAAACGCATGGCATTTACCTGCGGAACGCATAGCGTTTCCTGCGGATTTTTTGAATATTGGAAGCGTGCGCTTAGGGTTTGACCTGGTGAAACGCGGTCGTTTTGCTTGGCGCGCTAGGTCATTTGAAAGTGCACATGGTTCGATCCCTGGCCAGAGCATGTTCCATTTGCATTGTTTTCTTTATTCCACATATGTCCATGCTATGCTTCATACTTTTTTTTAATTTTTCATCATCTTTAGAAAATCACAACAAATTGAAATTGGCTCAAAAAAATGTGTGGTTTTTTGCATTGTGTCACATTTTCTGTCTACTATTTTATCATCATTTTTCCATAAATTGTGCATGGCTGGAAATTGTTTTTGTGCTAGAGGCTTGAACACATGTCCATTTTGTACCTTGCCTTGATCGTACCTTTGTGAAATGCTGAGATTTTATCCAATGCCTATGAAATTTTGCATGCTATAACTAGACTTATTGCTTGAAATTATGGTGTTAATTTGGTATTTTTATCATGTGCCATTGCTGTTTTATGATCATGCTAAGTTAGGTGTGACAATTTGTGTCACACCTTGTGATATTCAACTTGAATGATGTATTTGCCATGCCAAATGATCTCCAAATGTCCTGATTTTTTGTGTGATGCATATTATGGATGTTGTGATTGCTCATGATTTTTGTTGGAACTTTTGGGATCACTTCTGATTTAATTGAGATTTTTCATTCTGGTTGGTCACATTGGAGCTTTAAAATTGCCTTGAACTTCATTTGATTGTGAAATGCTTGTTCCTTATCCAATGCTTGTGAAATTTTGCACACTATTTCTAGACATGTTGAATGTTGTTTTGGCTTTGGTTTGAGGCTTTTACCATAATCCATCTCTGTTTTATGCCTATGCTAAGTTGGTGTGACAATTGGTGTCACACATGTGCTTATTGTGATTGTCTTGACTTATGCAATGTGATTGCCATGCCTAATGATGTCCAATTACTCTAATTTTTTGTGTGATGATCATGTTGTATGTCCTGTTTACTCATGAATTTTGCCAAGATTATTTGAATCATTTTTGATTTAATGTGCATTTGTTCATTCTGATGTCACAATGTGGTCACAACTTGCATACCTTGCCATGTTTGGTTCATGAAATGGATTTGGTAATTGATATTGAGATGAGACCTTTTGGATTGTTTCAAGATGTGTTTGAAGTTGATTCATGTTAAATTTCATGTTCTGTTTTGGATTTTTTCTCCATCTTTGACCCTAGGCTTTGACCTAGTGGTTGGTTGCTTATGTTTGAGCTTTGATTTCAGGTGGAGCATTCAAGTTCTTTAGTTGTTGGTGCTCTATCACTTGAGCCTTTGATGCTTACTTTTGACTACTAACCTTGTGTGTTTTGTAGGGTTGTTAACTCATTTGAGTTTGACTTGTTGGCTTATGCCTTTGCTCATTGGGTTTGACTGTTTGATATTCATGATTGTCTGTTTGTCTGTATAGTTGTACTGACTTGTTTGATGTTTCCACAGGTACATAAGTTGCTTAAGTTCATTTTGAACTTGCTTTTGCTTGGTTGCTTAACCACTGAGGTATAATTCCTTTGACTTCATGTAGCCTGGAAGACCTGTCCTGTTATGTGGGCAGGCACCTGTCTGAAGCCCTCCTTAAGAGGCAATGCTTGTGAATGTTTATCTTTGTGCCAAGCAGGAAAAGCCCTCTTATGAGGCAATTGGCAGATAAAAGAGATGTGTAATCCATCTCCTGCTACTCAATGTTTCATTCACTTTGCTCACACACCTTGTGTTGATGCATTGTGGATAATAACCCAAGATCATGTTGTGTCAGTCATCTGTCGAGAAGAGTTCCTACATTCTGAACTCCCACATCTTCTACTTTTGAGTCAAGCTCTCCCAGGCCAGGGATAAGAGCTGTGGGGTCTTACCCTCACTTCCCATTTCATCTGCTTCACCCTAACTCTCAATGTTAGGGTTAAGAGCTAACTACACCCGATTCCAGTTGGCTTGTGTTTCACAGCCTAACCTCGTATGAGCCCAATTGATTGCATATAGTGTGTGTGATTGTTTATTGTGCTTGTGTTGTTTGACTGTGCTGTTTAGGATAGCTTGCTGCCTGTGCAAGTTAGATAGAAACCTCAACCTAGGACCATTGTGGATTACATGATAACCATTAGGCTCGAGTCAGGCTCCCTTTTAGTTTGTCATTTCCCAGTCTCTGGTAAGGTTAGAAGTTCTTTCCCTGTTCAGGGGAACTACGTCGCCCTGATCCTCATACCAGATGAGGTACGTAGGTAGGAGATCGTACGAGGTCTCTCCGGGCACCCTTTTCCTTTTTTGGTGTGTGTTTGCTTGGCAGCTAGCAGGCTCGAGTACCAGACTTCCTGTTAGCTTGTTTGTTCAACTTCTTGGTTGCTTTTGACGACTCAGCGTCCGGTTAACCCCTCCTGTGTGTGGTTTGTGTGTTTGGAGTCCGACATAAGTCCAGCGATTGGCAGTTGGTTACCTGAGTGTGTTTGTTGGTTCGGAGTCTGATGTAAGTCCAGCGATTGGCATTCGGTTTCCATGTTTGCCTGTTTGTGTGGAGTCTGACATAAGTCCAGCGATTGGCAGTCGGTTTCCTATTTGTGTTTTATTTGGCGTGCGTTAGCCGAACTACGGTAGCTTTGATTCTCATTCCAGATGAGATACGTAGGCATAGGATGCGATATCCTAGCGAGCCCGTTTCCCCCTCTTCTTCCATCTGTGTTTTATTCCAGTGTGTGTGCATTCTTTTGAGCAGTGTTTAGCAACCTTTCTTCTATCCTTTTGAGCGTGGATCCCGTCGAGTACGACGGATGCGTAGGGGTGCTAATACCTTCCCTTCGCATAACCGACTCCCGATCCCATCTCTCTTTGGTCGCGAGACCATGTCTTTTCCAGGTTTACTTCGAGCGTTTCCTTTCCCTCTTCTGGGATAAATAACGCACGGTGGCGGCTCTGTTTGTTTTGATATTTCCCGCCGGTTGTTTTTCGCGGATGCGACACATGTGGATACGGAAGGTTTTGGATTGGAGTAGCGCTCACTACTTCCTTTCCTTTAGCAACTCTAGAACTTACCGCTCTTTTCTTTTTCACTCCCTCCACCATCACTTTATCACTCTTATTTTTTTCGACTTCCACACTTTCTTTATTTTCAACTTCATCATTTTTTTTATTCTTTTCAACTTCTTCCTCACTCCACTCCCCAACTTCACCATCAATGCTATCCTCTATTTTTTTCTCCTCATCTTCTCTTTTTTCACTCTCATCTCTTTTTTTACTCTCACTAACCAACTCCCTTCCACTTCTCGTCATTATCGCTTTACAATGCTCTTTAGGATTCGTTTGCGTGTTCGCCGAAAAAGATGGTCCGGGTTGTTGTTCCGCTAGTTGTTTAGCAAGTTGACCGACTTGAGTTTCGAGATTTTTGATCGCCGCATCGTTACTCTTTTGATTAGCCATTGACATTTGCATAAATTGTGTCAATGTCTCTTCTAACTTTGAAGTCATGACCGGCGGTTGTTGAGGTTGGTAAGGATTTTGGGGAGGGTTTTGACGGCTAGAAGTACCACCCCCATAACCTTGGTTATGGTAATAGTTACCCCTTGGTTGGAACTCTTGATTCCCTTGAAAGTGTTGTTGTTGATTTTGAGGATGTGGTTGATACGGTTGTTGTGGTTGTTGCCTCGGTTGGTAGTCTCGTTGGTTCGCCATGTAATTCACTTCTTCGAACCCGGGAGGTGGACAAAATCCGGTGTCATGCTCACCTTTGCAAAGCTCACAACAAGCTATTTGTTTAGCTTTTGAAGGTTCTCTCAACTCTTTTATTTGTTGAGTTAAGAGTTCAACTTGTTGTGAAATGAGTTTGTTTTGGGCAAGAATAGCATCGTTTGTCCCAAGCTCTAGCACTCCCGGTTTCTTTAAAGTGTTGCCTCTACTTTGACTTTGGAGGTCATTTAGAGCCATTCGGTTAATGATATCTGTAGCTTCTTCGGCGCTTTTAGACAACAAAGAACCACCCGAGGTAGCATCCAACAAAGTCTTGCAATTTGGTTGAAGGCCATTCTTGAAAATGTGGATTTGCGTCAATTCGTCAAAACCGTGCCCTTTGCACTTTCGAAGCATGGATTTAAATCTCTCCCATGCCTCATTCAATGATTCGTTGGTTCCTTGCGAAAACACGGAGATAGCAGTTTTGGATTCCATGAACCGGTTGTGGGAGAAAAATCTTTCAATGAACTTCTCTTCCAACACGTTCCAATCCGTCATGACTGCAGGTGTTTGATCCAAGTTCCAATCTTTGGCTTTGCCGAGCAAAGCGTGAGGAAATAGTCTTTTGAACAACGGTAGCTCTTGAGCTTGATCAACTCCGGCCGCCAATGCTATCTCATAAAATTTGGTGAGAAAAGCAAAGGGGTCTTCATGGTCCATTCCAGTGAATGGACTTCCATATAGCAAGTTAAGAGTTCCCGTTTTCATCTCGGCTTGCCTTCCCGTGTGGTTGGCAAACTGAGCAGTATTCCTTGGACTGTTGACACAAGGTGTGGACATGGGCGGTGGTTGTGGTGGTTGATCCATGATAGGTGTGAAAGATGGTGGATGTGTTATAGAAGAACTTTCTCCTTGTTCTTGTCGTTGTCTAGCATGTTGCCTCCTTCGTCTCGTTCTGCTATTCAGTCTCCTTGCGGTTCTTTCGATCTCAGGATCAAAAAGAAGTTGGTCCTCAGGAACCTGCCCTCGCATAAAACGATATATGCACACTAAACCAAACAAATTAACAAGCACAAGTCAAAAATTCAAAAGTTAAAAATTTAGCAACTATTGCGATGCTCGCAATATCAATTCACAATCCCCGGCAGCGACGCCATTTTGTTGGAATAGGGTTGGTATGTCGGGTTTTTGTTATCGTCTCCACGGGGATTATGAGATATCGCCGCCGTTCGACAGTTGTTTTAATTCTTAACTCGTAGTAACAAGGGGGGTTTTGGTTTTAGTCACGGTAGCTTGCATAAAAGTGTAAGAAAATGCGGTAAAAGTTTTGGTTTTTCTATTTGAGAAAGATTGTCAAAGTTAGGGTTCGACGATCACTTTGCATGCATATGTTCGATCAACAAAACTCATAAACTCCTTTAGATGATAAACTATTTCACAAAGTCCTCCCAATGTGTTTATCTCTAACACACATTGTGGGTTTTCCCATTTTGATCCATTGTTGATCTCTCACACAATCTATCAAAATGACAACTTTTTGGTTCAACTTTATGGTGAACAAAATCATTCATTACTATCTCTAGCTAACAAACAAAATTGGATGAAAACCTAGGTAAATAGTTAGTAAACATCTCTCGATCATAAACTAACACAAAGAGTTATCAATAAAACAAAGTTTTCACCATATATTCATCATTAAAGAGTTTACAAATGAAGATCATCCCATATACACACAAAGCTTATAATCATCTACATCTAACCTTGACAAAATGAAGGACTTAGCTACTCATTTTCATGGTAGCTTGTACAACAAGTCTCGGTTGAAGGTTGATCAACATCCGAGTCGAAGAATCGAGATTGGATGGGAATCCACCTTCTTTTTGTAGAATATTGTTAAGAGATGAAGAAAAATGAAGAAAATGTGTTTCTAGGTTACAAGTATGATCCCAAGAAAAAATGCAGAAAAATATCTAAGTTCCAAAAAGTACATCTTCCAAAAAGTAGCCCCTGCTACTTATAGTACTGCTATCTGAGTTGTCATGCTCGCTAGGCGAGCAGAATGGTTCGCCTAGCGAGCCCCAAAATAGGCCACTTGAGGCACCTGCGCCCAGAGGAATCTTCCAAGTCCAGATTGCATGTTCGCTAGGCGAAGAAACCTTCGCTAGGCGAAGCCCACGCTTCCTCCTTCGCTCCAGCGAGTTTAGGTGGTTTGCTACTGGAATTGCTCGCTAGTGGCTCGCCTAGCGAGCAAGTGCTAGCTGCGGTTTTTTCCAAGTCTGGGAGTGTTCGCTACTACCTTCGCCACATCGAGTTTGCTGACTTTGCTACTGTAAAATTCTGGGGATGTTCGCTGGCAGCTCGCTGGGTGCTCTCCTAGCGAGCACTTCGCTACAACACTCGCCTAGCGAGCATGCTGATGAATGCTTTCTTTCTTGGTCCCTTTGCCATCATTCATGTGCCTTTGTTTTCTATTCTTTCATGCCTAATTTCTGCACAATAACACACAAATTAAAGGTACCAAGATCATTTAACATTGTATTGCAAATCATCAAAGGCAAAGGCGGTTTCGAACACTTTAACGACAAAAAAGGAGTGAAAGATGCCCACATTTGATAGCTGAAATAAGCACTTTTGGGCATCTAACACTTCCTCAAACTGAGTAGTAAAGTTCCCCCTGGGAAGAAGATTGTGTGTGGTGTGTGTTGTTCCCCCCCTGCTGTTTGGATGCTGAAGTTTTTATTGTTTTTTTTTTGTGAAATATGTGTAATGTGTGGCAGTCCTTATTGATGTCTTTTTGTAATATTTTGGGCTCCTAATGAGTTCCATGGATTTGTTCATTATCTCAGCTATCACAGTTGTGTATGATGATGGTTTGTATCTCCTAACAATTATGTTTTAACATTTTTAATGTTATAACATCTACTGTGACATGCTCTGCTCGGCTAATTAACATTTATTTTGTCTAGTTGGTCACCTTTGGTCAATTTTGACTAAAAAGGGGGGAGAAGAGTTGATGTGGAAGCAGTTAAATATATGGAGATGATGCTGATGTGGTATGTGGAGTTGATGCTGATGTGGAGATGTATGTAGCTGAACAGATGAACAACTATTATTGGAGGAGATGTGTTTGGTGTAAAACAGAATGTTGTTCTGTTTACAGATGTCAAAAGGGATGTTTGATGTGGTGCACAGGTGATGTTGAAACAGATGTCAGAATGACATTCTGATTGTTACAGGTGTTGTGGTTATAGGTGCTGTTATTATTAAAGAAGATGTTTGTGATGCACAGATTTAGGGGGAGAAGAAGTACCTTTGTGCATTTGTGTGTCTTACTAGTTGCATCTATAACTAGTAATTCTGTTTGTGTTGCACAGATTTAGGGGGGGGAGAAGTACCCTTGTGCATGTGTGTATTACTAGTAGCTATAGCTAGTAATTGTGTTTGCTTCTGCTGCTGTTTAAACTATTGTTTAACTGCTGATAGTTTTCTTGTGAACAAAATGGACAGATATATGTTTTAGCCAAAATTTGCCAAAGGGGGAGTTTGTTGGTTCTAAGTGTTGGCAGCAATTTTGGTAAAACAAAGAGTGTTCACAAGATGTTGTGTGTGATGTCTTAACATAAGATATCTGTGTACCTACTGGAGTTTAAATGGAAAACATAACTATGCAGGATTGTTTCAGAATGTCATACACCATGTCATGGCATCTGATATTATGTACCTGCTGGAGTTTAAAAACATAATTATGCAGGATTGTTTCAGGATGTCATACACAATGTCATGGCATCTGATATGGTTGTACCTGCTGGAAATTATAAATGGAATTATGAAATTATGCAGGATTGTTCCAGGATGTCAGACCCGATGTCATGACATCCTGTACACAAAACATTCAGTATGAATGTCTGGTGTTTTGTGATTGCACATTTAATGGCAATCTATGTATGATTGAAGATCTGATTTGCAGGCGCATTCAATCATTGATTACAACCTGATTTACTTATTTTCCAAGGAGATCTAACTAGCTGTCATGAGAAGATTTAATTGGAAAATAGATTTAGGGTTTTCAAGATGTCCAAGCCCAGCTGAAAGCTTCTATAAAAAGGGACTCGGAAAACCTGATTTTACACACAACCAATACTGAGCGAAATATTGAGAGAGAGAGCTAGGGTTTCTGTCTTGTTTAGTCGTGAGACTTGTAAGCCATTCAAGTCATCCATTGATGATTGAATTGGTCTGATTTGTGGTTGTAATTTGTCACTCTAAAGCTGTTAAGCAAGAGTGTGTGTCTACTTGATCAAAGTTGTTAAGCAAGATCAAGTGTGTGTCTTCTTGATCAAAGTTGTTAAGCAAGATCAAGAGTGTGTCTTCTTGATTGAAACTGTGAAGTAAAATCAAGAGTGTGTTATTGAAAAGTGTTTTCTTTTCACAAGGGATTATTGTTTAAAATCACAGGTGTGATTGTAGGGAAGTGAGTGGGTTCTCATATCTAAGAGTGCTTAGGTAGAAATTGCACGGGTAGAGATTAGGTGAGAAAGACTGTAACTTGTTGAAGTGTACGGAGAGTCTTTGAACTGATTCTATTTTAGTGAATTTCCTTCCTGGCTTGGTAGCCCCCAGATGTAGGTGAGTTGGACCGAACTGGGATAACAATTGCTTGTGTCGCTTGCATTACTATTCTCTATCTTTATTCTGTTTGCATTACTCAGATATTAGTGTCGTGACATTACCTTCGACATCTCATATCTGATACCAGAATTTCAAAAAGGTCAAATCTCATCCCAAAAGGATCCAGCCTATCCATATTTGTGTCCCTGGTCCATTTTCATATCATGACACCAAGGCAATGCCTTGGAGGTATGATACAGCATTGCACATTGGTGGAAAAGAAATTCAATTTTCTGATGCTGAGATTATCAATATAGCTGGAACGGGAGGCATGACTCGTAGTGCTCGTGCATTTGCTCTGAAATACACTCCTAGGGTGTCTCTATCACCTACAGTTGTCCCTCCTAAAGAGAAGGTTCTTCCTGTTCCTCCTCCACAGGCAGGCACATTTGTTTCCACCACTTCAGTCATGACGACTATTCCAGCTAAGACAAAGTTTATTCCTGATAAAGTTGCAGAATCTGAGACTTCAAAGGTGTAGCGGTGCATTTGTGACCATCGAGCTATGGATAAACCCAACGTCAATTGAAGAATCAGAGTCGCACCGCACCTTATTTGTTTCTAAAGGAAAAGGGAAAAGTACGAACAAAACCCAAAGATAATAAGTTTTCAAATCAAAACTAATAAAATGTTATAGATTACAAGTAAGGGGGTTGGTTACACAGAGGGAAGGTATTAGCATCCAAAGTGTCCTAGGGAGCCCTTTTTGTGTGTAAGTGTTTTTGTCAAAAAGATGTTTGATAAAAAAATATAGAGTGAGGTGGTGAGAAAAGAATTCATTAATTATATTTTTGTGTTTGACAAGACCTTCGGTCTTATGCCTACGTACCAATATAAAAATGATGATCAAAATCTCGTAGTTCGTGGTAAAAATTTCAAAGGGGGTTAATGGATTGATTTTAATAAAAAAAATTAAAAGAAAAGGGCACAAAATGGACAAAAGATATAAATGAAGTTGTTAATTATTTTTGTCTTTTGAAATTAAGGTCAATATGGTTAAGTTCATTCACAAGTTTGATTTAAGAAAAAGTTTGAAAATTCATTGGCATAAGGCCAAAGTTTCTACTCACTGGAACATGTCTAAGTTTGAAATCACAAGCAAAGAATACTTTTGAAAAGAGAAAGGGATTTTGAAATTTAAGAATAGGGGAGAGATGAAGGGACTATCCTAGAAAATTTTTTAAAAGTTAAGACTTGAAAAGATCTAACCAATGGGATGCCCACAAGACAAGAATGTCAGATAGAAACCCATTTTCTTTGGATTTTTGAGCAGACAATAAGCATAAGAAATATCCAAGCAATTATATGAAGGCTAAGGCATCAAATAAAGATAGTCATAATATCCAAGCAAGTACTCCAATAGCTATTAGTCTTCAGTGTCTTTAAGTGTATCAGATGAAATATTCCTTGGCAAACTCTCAGAAACAATCATCAGACTTAAACAATAATAACAGTATAGCAATTAAGCTCAGAGACAAAGAGACAGATAAACCAAGAGCACTCAAGGTTTGTATCAGATGAAAGGTATTGTCAAGGATGGTTTAGTCTCAAAATAATGGCATTGGCCAAGTCCTTTAAAGCATATGGAATGTTTCCTAATTATAAGTCAAAGAGTTCAGATCAAGTCCAACAGTCCACCAACATATTTTTTAGAGTTTTTGTTGTTTATTAAGTATTTTAAGGTCCTAAGACCACAAACAAAATCACAAGCACCCAATATATACAATCACAAGATATGGCTCAAGTGAGCAAAGTAAAAATGACTAAAACATAAACATCTTGCATGAAATGTAAATGGCAATGAATGATAAAGGTACTGAAACTTAAATTTCATTAAGTAAATGACTTGAAATTAAAGTAATGTTAAAAAGGAGTTAGTCAATTGTTAGTGAAGAGTTTAATTTTTTAAGTCATTCTTTGGAGAACACTCAACCATCCATTCACAAGTATGAAGACTTAAACCAAGACATCATCTGTGATAAGGGATCCAACTTGGATAAATCAACAAGTATGTCACCAGCTCTCACAAATGTAAAAAAGGTCAAGTCTTCACACAATGCCATGAAGAATGGGAGACTTACAATCTCACTTACTAGAATGTTGTGCCTTGTGGGACAAATTTATCTCTATGCTAAGCAATTGTAATTGGACTTATGTAGAAGTCACAACTATTTGAGGTCGAGCGATAAAGATATTGGTGTTAATGCATGTTATAGACTTGGTACAAAAAACCAAGCTCCTAAAACATACCACACACAAAAATAAAGTGGGATGGACATATCTCAATTAGGCTCATGTCGATTCATTTGACACAAGGTCATTGATGAATCAACTAGCATTTTGACTTGAAGAGAATGCATTGGTCAATGATGGATTGGGGAAGAATAGGGGTGAAGATGAAAAGGGGAGGGGAAATAGAAACCCAAATTGATCACATGAGAAATTTCATCTGATAAATACTATTCATTCATCTTGAGGGATGAAATGTACATTTCATCAACCCCATAAATTCAATAGTATTGATCAAATAAAAGTTCAAATCAACCATGACCAAGGTCAAACAGAAAGTCAAATATTACAAAGTCAATCAAATGGCTCAACAATATTTTTCAACAATTAAAAATCAATTTTAAAATGAATTTAAATGCATTTTTAAATGGACAAAACCTCGAATCCCTTCAAATCACCAAATAAATGGCCAAGAGATTTATCATAGATCAAATAAGGTCAAAGGACCTTAGACAAAAAAATTTAGAATTTTTGGAAAGTCATAAGTATTTAAAAATATTTAAAAACAAGTCCAAAATTATTTAATTCACAAAAAATAGAAAAATTAATCCAAAAACATATTTTAATTCAAAATATGGAAGAGAAAAATATTTAAAGATTTTTGGTGAAAGTCCCATATTTTTTGGATTAAAAATGAATTTATTACGAATTAAATGAAATAAGCTGATTAAAATATAAAATCGGAAATTAAAATAAATGAGAAAAAATAAGGGCCATCAGATCTCCCTCATTAATTGAGGTGACATATCAGATCGCCACGCGTGTGGCGTCCACCAAACACACTAGTCAAACGCGCTGCAAACATGGTCATGCAAACCAATGGACAGGATTAAAACGTTTAAACATGATCAAAGGGATGTGAGGGTGCCAACACACCACCGGAGCTAAGGCTCTGGTCATCTTCTTCGGTGGACCTCATCGGACTGGTCCACCATCAACCTTCACCAAAATAAAAAGTGCATACACTAATTTGAAGAGAAAATTGGCAAGAATCTAAATTTGCCCTCAAAATTCTCCAATTCTCATTATATTGAAAGATACATGGAATTGAAAATTGAGGAGTATGAACTAAGTTGCTTCTATTTAACCTCGAAGCAACTCAATCTTGTTTCCTACATTGGTAGGACTTCATCCAATCAAAAATCAAGTGAAATAATGGAGAATTGAGGGAGAATCGAAGAAGATAAGTTTCACATAATTCACCTTCTATTTGCAGTGAGGAAGAAAATGATGGATATGCAAGAAATATCAAGGGGTTTTTTTATTTGAAAGTATTCCTTTTTATTATCTATTTATTTAATTAATTAAAACGATTAAAATAAATAAATAAATAAAAGGAAAATAACATAATGGTGGGGGTGCAAGAAAATGATAGGATGATACTAGTGAAAATAAAACAAAAGGCCCAAGGCCCAATTCACAAAAGAAAATAAAAATAATAAAAACAAAGTTGAAATCAACATGGGCCAAATGAGGGGTGCGTGAAGCAGTTAGGCCCAATGGTTCGTCCAAGTGCGCGGGTCAAAGGGGAGGGAGTCAACATAGTTACGAAATCATAAGATAAAAACTAAAAGAGTAAAAGCATTGTACGATAAGCTACTAACATCAAAAATATGAAATCATAAGATGAAAAATGTCAAAGCAAGATTAATAAATACATGAAACTCGTGTTTATAAAATACAAAGAGTTCCTAAGGTACAAAAAATAAACTTTAAGTCTCCATAAGCAAAATGAAGAAATTTCATTTTTCATTCCTACATGTCACCAATGCAGAAAGGAATGACACATAAGATCAAATTGCCCTCAAAAGTATAGAAGAAATCAGAATCAGATAAGATCCAAGAAACCGCAAAGAGAATTTAAGAGAGTCTGCAAATCTTGGGGTGATAATGATGTGAAATCCTTTGATAAGGAAGAAACAAATATGTATCTCACGACAAATCATAAATAAGATGAGGTAACCTCTTATTTTTCTTATCAAGACTTGTTTCAGATTTGTAAATAGCTAACTAAAGAAACAATAAATTAGAAGAAAACAATATTTTCATCTCCAAAGACACTATTTCTTCCCTTGATAATCTAATTCAAAAGAAAAAAGATGATCTGATTAAAAACTTATTAGAAAAATATAAAGTCTTAAAGAGAGATAAGATGATCTAATTCAAAACTCTTCCTCTTCTCACGAGGTCTTAGATGAATCTATCAATTGTGATCAATGAGACATTTTGAAAAATAAAATTGATGAGCTTCAAAACACACTTGATAAATTCACTAAGAAAGAAACAACTTAAATCTTTTGTTAGGTAACCAAAGGAGCTCTTACAATAAGGTTGATCTTGGTTATGAATCTAATAACAATAGTAAAACCTTTTGCAATATTTGCAAGGTCCAACTAACATCTAAATGCAAAATCCTATAATGTAATTAGTGTAATAAAGATGACCATATTGATATGTTCAGTTTTATTAAAAAGAGTCTTGAAAGCAAACAAGGATATCCTCCTTCACATTTTTATAAAGAGCATTGTGAATGTAAAATTAGAAATATTTATGTTCATAATATGTATTTCACTAACATCAAAGGACTAAAAAAGAATTGTGAAATTAGGAGAGCAACTATTAAACTGCTAATGCGCGCGCACACACACATGCACACACACAACGCACACACACGCACACACACACATACACACACGCGCGTGGGCGCGCGCACACACACACACACATACAAGCACGCATACACGCACGCGCACACAAACACGCACGCGCGCGCACACACACACTCTCTCTCTCTTAAAACCTTTGAGGAGTCTTCTTTATTTGCTAAAATCATCTAAAAACACTTTTGAAAGTCTAGATAATTGATTAGAGAATTGTGTGATCAATTGGGAGTTATTTTACAACTAAATAATCGATTATCCCTAGTGCTATAATCGATTGTTTTGTTTGTAACACTCAAAGTCAATTGGAACAAGTCTCTTAATGATTGAAAACAACTTAATATCAAAACCTTCTGTTTTTTACTTGAATGATCGATTATTCACATGTAATAAGCTTTTGGCACAATCGATTATCTCATTATTTCGGCTCATGGATTGTTTCTTCTTTTTAGCCACATTTTCCCCTGTATAAAAGAGGTTTATCCTCATTTGAAACACCATAATTCGGAGTTTTCATGTTTACTTCTATTTTATTACTTTCCTCC
This sequence comes from Lathyrus oleraceus, assembly GCF_024323335.1. Classification (NCBI taxonomy): domain Eukaryota; kingdom Viridiplantae; phylum Streptophyta; class Magnoliopsida; order Fabales; family Fabaceae; genus Lathyrus; species Lathyrus oleraceus. The sequence continues at coordinate 397,122,282 of NC_066580.1, read as the reverse complement.
TCTTTCTATGATATTTCTCGTTCACCAAAAGCGGTCTTAGTGCCTTCTGAGTAAAAACTAGTTGTAAGAAAGTTTTTGTATTGGTGTTGTGCCTTGTTCGGTTGATTAAAGAGTTCGATTCTCTTGAGATTTCTCTGTTTGGTTCTAGAGATAAATCATTTAAAATATCTATTTGGTTATAAAATGTAACCTTGTAGAAGTTATGTTTAGTTATTAAGATTAACCAGTCAAATCTTTACTCAGATTGTGAGCTCAGCTACTATAAAAGCTATTGTTTGTTAGGGGAATAAGTCAATGTAAAATCTCTCAATTCGCTTGTATCAAAGGGTCGTGGACATAACTTGAAAGCTCAGGTCATTAAAAACTCTCAAAAAGACCTTTTGAGGAGAGGACTATGCCAACATTCAGCCAAACCTCTATAAATCTCAGAGTCATCTCGCTAACCGTACCTCTTTATATTTTATCATTTATTTTTTTGATTTTATTTCTTTCCGTTGTTTTTCCCTGTGCTATTTCAATACTGACACAAATTATTGTTTTAAGTAAAAAAGATAATTAATCACGAATTTTAAATATCACATTTCAAAATGAGAAATATGTATATTTATAATATGTATTTCACTAACATGAAAGTTGATTTTATTTCTTTCCGTTGTTTTTCCCTGTGCTATTTCAATACTGACACAAATTATTGTTTTAAATAAAAAAGATAATTAATCACGAATTTTAAATATCACATTTCAAAATGAGAAATATGTATATTTATAATATGTATTTCACTAACATGAAAGGACTCAAAAAGAATTGTGAAAATTAGAAGAGTAACTCTTAAACTAGTAAGACAACTCAAAGACACACAAATAGTTGTTGTTCTCTTTGGTTATTTGTAAGCATATTGGAATTACAATGAAAAAATCACAAACATCCTATTTAAGGACATTTGTGTGGACATGATGAAATTGAAATCATTCTCTTCGTGAATCACTTTGCAGATATCATTGTGGAACACAATGGTCACCTTCTTTTCTTAGGCCTAGAAGGTAATATGCATCAATGATTTCCTATTACCCAACATCTTCATTGATTCAAACATGCGTGCATAAGGAACTACTTCTGGTTCTATACTACATTACACCTCAATGATTTGTCGCATTATACAATTCAAAATTTTGTAGAGGAAACCTGGTGAAATAGTACAAGACTACAAGTCCTAGTATATAAAGGAAAAACACGCATGTTTCGTTCGACCAAAAAGAGTGTATTGAATGACAATTCAATTCAAAACACTTCTGATTGGGAATCATCTTTTGTCTCAGACTTTGGAACTGTGTTGTTTTCCATATATTCCTTCTCAACGGTATCCTTGAGGATAAACAATCTTTGAATAACTATAGGATCGGTCATTTGCCTAGCTTCTCTCAAATCTGATTCTTCTTTGTTCAGACTATATGCATCGAGCATGATCTGAATCCATTTGTGCAGCTCTTTCGGGGTGCTGTTAAATTATTTACATACAAAGAAGAAGATTATCAGCACAATCATAAAAGGAAGATGTCCTTCAGAATAAACCAGTAGGAAGTTCTCTTACGTGTATAAAGCATTAGGATCCTTGGCTTCATGTTCAACACCGGGAGAAAAAGCCATTGCCAAGGCAGAGAATCGCTCCTCGGGGTCTATGATGTTTAACAAATGCTTCAGTAGCTTTATTTCTTTTGGAGCAATAGTCCTTAGGCTGCTCTTTGTGGTCTTGTACAATTGGTACATTATCTCTTTCACCTGCACACACAATATAGAACAATATTTGTTGAGTATATAACGTACACGTTATGGAGTTGAGTTTAGCGTTCCTACTAGCCCAGATTATATAAGGTTTTGCTTTAGATTCTTCATTGTTGAGTAAAATTCATACCTCATTCTTCATTGTTGTAGATTCTTTCGCTTTAGCCCAAGAACCGTTTATCAACAATACCAATGAAGAATCAAGTTCCTTTGCCTTTGCAAGGCTTTTGATTTTCTGACAGGCTATGTCAATGGAAGGAGAATTGAGGATATCATCAAATTTAGCCTGTGCAGCATCTAACGTCTCCATATTCTTTAAAGTATTATCGTATGCACTGACAGAAGATAAGCATTTAGCCCCAAGCCTCGCAATCCCTGTTCAACAATCAACAGAAAAACAATCATTCTTTCTGGTGATTACTGGATTTAGAACAAATAATCATCAAGAGAAAAATAACAAAAAATAAACTCAAGAACAATTACCATCGCGATCCTCCAAGCTGTCATAAGTGTCTGCAATAAGAGAGAGGTAACGGAAAAAGTCTCCAGAGAAGTCTTTGCGCCTCCGTGCAACTATGGCATTAATGTCGGTCGGAAAATCTTGTATCTCCTTGAGAAGTTCATAGTGTCCTTCCATTTCATCATCAATCTGCAATGCTTACTCCTGATCAAACAGAACCGATGAAGAAGCTCTAAAATCAAGAAAATGTCTAGATATACGGTAAATTGTGATTCATTGCCAATCTTTGGTTTCCAACTTTTCATTACATTCGCCAACAAAAGATTCTTTCATAACATCAACAACATTACAAAGGGACATGGTTGAGAAGAACTTAAGAAACATAGAAATAGAACTACATAATGTGTTACCTTCTTCACCCTTCTCCCCAATGAAGCAAATTTCTCCTTCATTGTTGGTTCATTCTCCATCTCAGCTCTTCTTTGGCACCTAATGAAGAAGCTATTCCTATATTTCTTCCATTCCTCCCTAAACACCAAATACTTCCTCCATTCCTTTGATTTGGTTTTCTCGTTCAAAAACAAATCTATCATTTTGTCACAAAATTGTGTCATGGTGTAACCCTTTACAATTTCAACCTCAGCTTGTTCCTCCACTTCAGCCATGGAAGCATTACTAGCTTGTGGACCTAAAAAAACATCATTTTTTAGTAACCTAAAAAGCAATTATAATTAAGTTGTTTATCCAAACATTTGCTTAGTACTTAATAGAATAGAACAAGAACAATTGATTAGGATAAATAATAACAAAAGGGTAAATGAAATCTGTTACTGAAATTTTCGAATGTTTTCAATTCAAACCCATGTCTAACTCTAATGAGACCCCTCAAATGAATGCAAAGGTTTAACCTTTTTGACAAACCCATGTTGAGAACACGAAAAAAACAAGAAATTGAGATAGAAAATGAAACTTACTAGGAAGAGAAGCGCATAGGATAAAATGGGGTTTGAAATTGTGAGCAATAAGTTTTGTTTTCTGGTTTTGGAAGGAAGGAGTGAGAAGATTGGTGGTGCAGAGATTATCATAGATAGGGAAGAAAGTGGTGTTGAATGTTGAGGTTAACGTTTTGAAGCTCTTCATGTTCAATTTGAGGTTGTGTTGTTCCTTGAGCCACAACAAGAAAGTAACTCTTACTTCACTCTTTAGAAGACAAATGACATAGTCTTTATATATTACCTTATCCGTTTTCATCAACAAGAGCATAGAAAAATAATTTTCAAGAGCATTCAATGTTCACAAAAAAATACAAAACGGATTTTATCAATAATTTTAAATATTCATTATATCATAATAATGTTATTTTTTATATATATAAATTTATTAAAAGGAATCCAATAATAAAAAGTGAGGGGAGAAGGATTTACTATAATTACTCTTCTTAATAGAGTTAAGTTAATTAATGGGGTCGTTTAAAATTGATTTTTTTTACAAAGAATCTCAAAGAAAAAAAAGTCAATCGACATCCTAGGAAATAAAATTTCAGAATTATCATCAGTTAAAATGAGATTTAACTCATTCGACACGAAATTTGGAAGAATGAGAAGGTCACTGTTATTTATTTAAAGTGAGATAATAGTTGATTATCCAATTTGCACACCAATTTCCTTCTCGCTAAGTATGATTGAACTTTGTCAATTCTTCTCAGTCATCCTTCTTAGTCTACGAACTAAGATTCGCAGGTTTTGATCTTCCCCAATCTCTTGGCTAACGATATTTAGTAGGACTTTATAGTCACTTTCGACCACTAGATTTGTAATCTTGACCTGCCAAACTAGCCCATCTCATGCAGCATCGCCCACATCTCTGTTGTGAGAGCATCACACAAACCAATTTTCTACGCATACCTATCACCCAATTTCTAGAGGAGTCTCTGAGCAAGCCTCCACATCCTGTAGTGGAATTAGATTTTTTATAACACAATCACAATTGAGCTTAATCCAATTTTCTTCGGGATGATACAATGGGACATGCTTGATTTCAGGCACTGAGGATCTAACATTGTTTTGCAGCAGAATACCAATCTCAATCTCCTTAACTAGATGTTTGATGGTTTCAGTTGGGTTGCCAAGTCTTTGAAAGCCTTCTTCAAACAGAACTATGTTCACTCACTTCCATAAGTATCAACACGAGATTATAAATATTTACCTTCAGTGGTTGGTGCAACTCCATAGCATTTCCTATAAGATTGTAAGAGATGTAATCCACGCAAGTCAAAGAGTAAAAATGATTCATTTTGTTATAAGGAACAAGTTTAATCCATACCCGTATTGCATAATGGAAATTTTGAAGTACATGAATTAAGTTTTCTTCATTATTCGTACACCAAATTCAATTTCTAAAGATAGTCTGGTTCCACTTATGGCGTCGAGCGTTAGTCAAAAGTATCTCATTAAACGTAAGACAAGGGAAATTTTAGATCCGATGGGGGATTTTCCACTTCCATATGCTATTTCACTCCCTATCTGTTTCCCTTAAATTCGAATAAGGAGAAAGATAGTTATAGGCATTACCCAAAGTAAACTCTTTGTCATTGTAATCCCCATCTCCTAGCTTATCAACGTCATCTTTCGGAAGAGGATGAGGGATAGCCATAATAGAATTAACTAGTTCGCATGTGAACCAGTTCTAAAGCAACTATAAGTTCCACTTCTGTTCCCTATTAACCATATCTTTAACCTTGAAGGTGGTATCCACGTTGCATCCACTTGAGCCAAATTGGAGAAAATAGGTTGCTTTGTTAAGGTCCACTGGTCTAGCAAAAAATTAACCCTTCTGCCATCCTCAATCTTCCACCTAATATTATTCTGAAACTTTTCTTGCACCTTAGTCAACGCCCTCCATAAAGGGGAATTATTTGGCTTGCTTATCATACTTTCCAATAGGTTTTACTTTGTGTCATACTAGTTGATAAAACCCGACACAATAAATAATCAGGTTTAATCAAGAAATTCCAAAGAATTTTAAACATAAAAGCATAATTCATTAGCTGAGTTTGTTTGATACCTAAGCCACCTTGATCCTTAGGCATACAACAACCCTTATAACTAATCGGATGAGTCTTGTGTGACATCTTTGTGTCTCCCAAAATAAACCCTCTTTGTAACTTTTCTAAGTCCTGACAAATAATGGTGGGGATTCTAGCATACTTCATATGAAAGTACAAGATATAACTTAAAACTGATTTGCAAAGGGTAATTCTTCCTGTCAAACTCAAGTATTGATGCCTCCAGCTACTCAATCGCCATCATACATGTTTGGTAATATGATGAAATCTATTCCTAAAGCGTCTACTATGAGTAATGTTTTCCCCCAGACTCTAGGCTTCTCTGAAACTTATGTGTTGCATAATCTCATGTCGAAGCTGGACATCTGTATTTGCTAAAAAATAAATTTGAGTCTTCTGAGAGTTAATATTTTGGTCAAACTCCTAACATAATTTATCTAGACAATGTTTGATGCAATAAACCTGCTCTATATTGGCCTCTACAAAAAGAAGGAGGTCATCTGCAAAAAGGAGGGGAGAAACTTGAGATCTTTACCCCCTTACACATAGGTGAAATAATGTTCCTCAGGGGACAAATGTCAAACACGGTGTCCTAGATAACTGATTCAACAAGTTGAACCAAAATCACCATAAATAATACAGATTAAGTTATACAGGATGGTGGAGTAAAAAAGCAATAAAGAACACAACAATTGGCAACCCATTTCTATCCAAACAAAACCTTCGTTTGGAGGGTTGGCTTCTAACCCAAGAAATGAAAATCATTATTAGTAGCTTAGTGCAATTAGTCTTACAAGTAACAATAAACCATATGTTGTTTAATGCTTCTTCCTAACTGTCATACGGTGAACTGACTTTGGTGTGTTTTTGCTTTGGAAAGCAAATGTCGCGGTTAGCAAGAGTCGCCACCGACTTTTCTTTTATCCAATAAGGAAAGGTGGAAAAGAACAGAAAAGACCTTAATTAGATTTTGGGTTCGGGAGGTACATTATACAAAGGGAAGGTGTTAGCACCCTTTGTATCCATGGTTATCCATGGGCTCTTAATTGCTTGATCACTTATGTTTTTCTTATCTGAAAAAGTGTGTGAGAGCTGTTTAGAAAATGTTTTGAAAAGAGAGTTTAACTTTGTAATGATTCTTGTACGAATGTATACAAAGTATTTATCTCGTTTAATTTTGAAAGCAGTTTAGAAAAATATAACTTGGCAATGATTCTAGTACGAATGTATACCAAGTGGTGATTTTCTAGTATTTGCAAAGTGTGAGGTATGAAAAATGTTTTAGGTTGTGAGCCAGCAATTAAGAGTTATACCCCCCCAAGGTCTTTATGGGCATTTCCTATCCTTATGAGGGTAAAACTGTCCTTACTATTGAGAAGTAAGTAGTCTTAACCCTTTGGATGTAAAAGGGTCATCGCAGGGTCATCAATTGGTCATTGAAGGCAACATTTGTAAGGATACCTTAGCATTCGAAGGGACGATCATCATTTAACCGTAGGCTACAACGAAGGGTCATCGAGGGACAAAATCGTATATTCGCAGGCAACATCCGAGGGACAATGATTTATTTTATAGGGACATGATGATTTAACCGAAGGGTCTTTGCTAAGTGTATCCCACATTCGCGGGACATGACCATAATACCGTAATATCGTAAGGCAACAAAGAGAGGTCCAAGATCACATATTCAAAGGCAATATTTTACAATCAATTAGGTAGTTGTAATCAATTAGGTAATTAGGTCCATATTATAATCAATTAAGTAATTAGGATGAATCTCCACAAGGGTATCCCACAAATAAAGTGGAATACCTAGCAAGCTACTTTTCCGGGAATATGTAAGCCCTTACAAAATTCAGCAAACGGGTTAGAATATCGAGACAAAGTGCAATTGAGAATTGCACTACAAAAGAAACACAGCAGTAGTAATGTCAGGCGAAATAACGCATGATTATAATGAATCAGATCAGGTAGGCACAAAACAGAACAGAAAAATTCAGCGACTGTCATGTTCGCTGCTGCCTCGCCTAGCGAAGGCTTAGCGAGTGCTCGCTACATGCTCGCTTAGCGATGTGCTAGCGAGCGGCCACGGGTTTTGAGTTTGACAGCAGTACGATTTCCGGAACTCCGAACCCTATGGCATTCAATTACAGAAATAACATGGTCAAACATTCCGGATATTCAGGCATACTTAAACTCACATGCAAAATCTACTTACTTATCCAAAAATTCAATCATGATGCATTATGTATTTAGAGATTACAGGTTGGAAGCATAAAACAGTAGTGATGCGCAAACCTGTTTGCAATTGAATTGCAACGTTGAATTGGCAGGTCACTTTTGGTATCGGATTGAGTTGGGCGGAGGTAAACTTTGTGCAGATAAGTTGCCTTCAGGATTTCCTTTAGGGTTGCTTTGAATTCTCTTGGTTAGCCTCCAAGGTTTGATGGCTAGGGTTCCGGTTCGTCTCCTTCTGTCCTCTCTTCTGAATGAAGTCCTTGGTATTTATAATAGTTTTTGTGACCTAATGGGCTCAGAATGAAGCCCAGAATTTTCTGGTATTCGCAAGCTTCGCTAGGCGAGTGGCGTAGCGAAGGGTTCGCTAGGCGAAGGAGTTGCTCGCCTAGCGAGCATGCCAGTTTGGGCCATTTTCTGGATTTGACCACCTGTGTACTGGGCCTTTGTTCCTTTAAGGTCAATGCCTTGAGTAATGAGTTGGAGTGCCTTAAAAAATGTCTTGCAAAATTAACGGGCAAATTTTGGGGTATGACAGTTGCCCCTGTTCAATATTCTTAAACCGAGAGAGTTAGAATGGTATGTACGCCATTCGTGGTCTGGAGGTGGAAGATTATTGAACACTAGAATGCCCCGAAAATTTGCTCTTGTTAATCAAAGGTTAGTCTTGATGGAGATGGGGTTAAAGATGCCATCCAGGAAGTTTGATGATGAGAGCTTCAGAGTGCGTCGTACATTAGATGATATCTGAAGACATGGGTGTCATACCGGGTCATACGCTAGACCGTATAGTGAGTCATCCATTATGCTGTCGACTTCGCTGGGGAGTCAGAGAGTGTTATACGCTGCTGGGGATAAGGGATCAGAATGGATCATACGCTAGACCGCATCTGAATAGCAGAGTGAGTTGTTCATTAGGCGGATGACTTCGCTGGGGAGGAAAGATCAGAATGGATCGTACGCTAGATCGTATCTAAGTTGCGAAATGAGCCGTACGTTAGGCCGTATCTGACGAAGGTAGAATCAGAATGGATCATACGCTAGATCGTATCTGAGTTGAAGATCCAAATGGGTCGTACGTTAGACCGTATTGGAGTTGCAGAATGAGTTGTCCATCAGGCTGTATCTGAGGAAGAAAGTAGTCGTACGCTAGACTACACCCCGGAATGTACCGTACGCTGGGCAGCATCTGAGGATTTGAAGGTCCGACTGGGTCGTACATTAGACCGTATTGGAGTAGTTGAAGGTCAGAATGGATCGTATGTTAGATCGTATCTGAGTTGAAGGAGTCATATGTTGAGCTGAGTCAGAATAAACCGTACGCTAGGCTATATCTGATAGTATTTGTATATATTGTATTTGCAATGAATATCTGAGATGTAGTTGAATCTTGAATGTAATTGATAAAGATGTCCGTCTGAATGGACCTTTGTTTTGACTGTATCATGAGGATAATTAACCTGAAAAATAAAGTTAGCTTCATGCCATGTCATGATGCATGAGATGTTTTATGCTTATGAAAATAAATGCGAACAATGTATGCATGTAATGAATGAATTATGCATCTGAAAAGTTTTTCCTGGCGACTCCCTGTCGCATCCTGCGAAAAATCAACCGGCGGGACTCAAAAAAAAACACACACAGAGCCGCCACTGCGCGTTATTTATCCCAAGATAGGGAAAGGAAACGCTCAGAGAAACCTGGAAAGGAAATGGTCTCGCGACCAAAGAGAAAGGGTAAGGGAGTCGGTTACGCAAGGGGAAGGTATTAGCACCCCTCACGTCCGTCGTACTCGACGGGATCCACGTCCTAGAATAAAGAAAAGGTTGATAAACATCACACACACACAGGGAACGCAGGTGGGGTTAAGAGGAACGAGCTCGATAAGGTATCGCACCTTATGCCTACATATCTTGTCTGGAACAAGAATCAGAGCCTCTGTAGTTCGGCTTACGCACGCCAAACAACACAAACAAACAAGGGTGGCAAACATGGAGCCCAACAACCACTAGATGGAATTACGTCAGCATCCGAACCAAAACACAATCAAAAGGGCAAACGTGGAGCCCGACAGCCAATCACTGGGCTTACGTCGGCATCCGAACCCAAACACACAGTCAAAAGGGCAAACGTGGAGCCCGACAGCCAATCACTGGGCTTACGTCGGCATCCGAACCCAAACATACAATCAGATAACAAGTAAACACACGCAAAAAAGAAAAAGGTTGCCCGGAGTGGTCTCGCACGACCACCTGCCTACATACCTCGTCTGGAACGAGGATCAGGGCGATGTAGTTCCCCTGAAAGGGACTGAATTGCTAGCCAGAAACTGGGGAAAGACACACTACTAGGGAGCTGGACTCGAGCCTAGTGTTGTCATGCATCGTTACCCTAAGTTCAGTTTTCTATCCTACTTGCATAAGCAAACTACTCCTATCCAGGAAAGAAGCCAGCACACAAGCATACAAAATAGTTCAAGCATACATCAAATGAGAACAAGCATCTCAAACAGATATCCACATAGCACGCACTATAACCAAACAAGTGGGCTCAATCAATAGGTTTGACTGCCGAAGCGAGTCGTCTGTACGGGCTGTGTTTACTCTTAACCTTGCCATCACGAGGCTAAGGTGAAGCAGATGAAAGGATGAAGTGAGGATCAGACCTCACAGCTCTTATCCCTAACCAGGGAGAGCTTCTGACAAATGAGCATGGGTCCAGAATGGGGGAACCCTTCTATACTCAGAGACTCTGACACAATGTGCACTGCACGGATCTTGGGCTTATGATCTCAATGCTACAACCATGTAATGGGAGCAAGGAGAAGACTCACAGAATAGTGGGGGATAGATTGCTTATCCCTACCTTCCACCAATTGCCTTGATTAAGGACTTTACCTGCTTAGGCACAAAATTAAACAATCACAATCATCGCCTCTTAAGGAGGACTTCAGACATTTATTTGCCCGGCCCGGTAACAGCCGGGTCTCCAGACTACATGAAGTTAGGAAGTTATACCTCAATGCAAGTTGCTTAAGCAAAGCAAAGCAAAAGTTCACAAGGAACTGAGCAACTAAAAGTACCTGGAAACAGTCAAACACAGTTAGTACTCAGACAGACAAAACTAAACAGCAAAAGTTTAATCAATTAATCTATACAGCTCAATGCACAACAAAGCAAGCTCAAAGTTCAAGCCCAAACTTCACAACCTACAAAACAATGTTATGTTAGTGTACAAACATCAAACAACATCAATTGAATCAACTTGGATCATTCTCCATGAGCCTTATGTTATTCATCCTGAAAAATCAAGCAAACATTAGCAACAAGACCACTAGGCTAAGCCTAGGGTCCAAAGGCAAGAAAAATTCCTAAACAGCAAGGTATTCACCAACCAAAGTCAAATTAATGTCAAACAAGAGTAAACACCATTGGTCTCATGTTTATATCATTCATCATGTTCATTTTATGCACAAAATAAGGCAAACTAGCTCAAATGAAGCACCAAACATGCAAACAGAACTATTGCATTCAAATCCACATCAAAACAACTTCAAAAATTCTCAAATAAAGTACACATAAACAGGGGATATTCAAGGTCTACCATGTCAAATTTGAGCTTAATTGGGCAAATAGAACCATGTCAATGAAAATCAACAAAAACAGACACAATTATAGGCTCCAAATCACAACATCAACACATACATCCACTTCAAAAATTCATAACTCAATGAAAACAAAAAAGAAATGGATGAGACTAAAACAGGGATGTCACACAATGTGTCTATTACAAGCATGCCAAATTTCATGATAATCCAATACCATATGAGCATTTCTCAAAAGATTTGCCAACCTATGTCACATGAACTTGCAATTTCAACCACCAGAGATGAAAAATACCAAACAATTTGAAAATGTAATGTAAAATTCCACAAAAATTCATATAGCATCTCAACATGTTAATGATTCACCATGCAAATTTTCATATTATTCTACCAAGCCTAGATCACACAATTAAATCCAGCAAGTTGACACAATGAGGTGTGATACAAATTGTCACACCTAAGTTCCAAAATTCATAACTCAATGGCCAGGCATCAAAAATTCATAAAGTTTACATGGAAATGAACATCAGCCAGTCCACAATCATCACAAAAAATTTCAAGAATTTCTTTTACACTATGAGCATTTCACAATGGAATTGGCCAAAGGTATCAAAAATGAGTACATGTGAAACAAGCCTAAATCAAACAATAATTCTACCATGCACAACTTTGACCAATAGGTCAAAAATAATCTACAGTCAACAAGGAAGTCAAAGGAAAAATTCTCATATTTTTCTGAATTTTCTATGATTTTTGGTGAATTTTTAAAGGTCATTGTGATTTTTAACAATTTTTAATGAATTAAATTAATTAATTAATTTAACCAATGGCATTTGTGAATAGCAGGAACAGTAACGCGGTAAACACGTTTTGAATTTGGCTTAGCGTTTTCGTGAATCAAACAGTAAGAAATTCTGAAAATCATCTTCTTCCTCGCCGTGTTCGCTCATCCAAGTCCAACAATGACTTTGCTCAAACTTCAACCAAAACTCGCAAATGAATAACCGTTCTCTTCCTCTCTCAATGCTCATCACTAATATGCTACCGATTTTAATTAATTTCCACTGTACATCACGAATCGAGCTTGGAAAGGAATGAACACAAAAACTACAAATCAAGATTTCTCTTAACTCACTCAACCATTTTATAAACCGCAAGTTTCACGCTAACCTACGATGAACGATCTACACAATGCATATAACAATTTACAAAACCGTGAGATTCGAATTCGCACCTTTGTTTGACGACAGTTGCGATTCGTGATGAATTTGGATGTGATTCTTCAAAACAGTCCAAGCTTGATGATAGGGAAGATGAATGGAGGTGTTAGCCTAGCTCGAATTTGCTCCAATTATGAGAAATTCCAATTCACCATTGTTGAGCATACTTTGGACAGTTGAGTTTTGGTGCTTGATTGATGATGAAGACCAAAAACAGATGGAATATACAATGATTGAAGATCAATGCAACAAGAATTTTCGCATTTGGTTAAGAATTGAGAGAAATCTTTGGATTTGAAGCTTTAGGTGTTCTTGAGAATTTGAGAGAATTGGATGAATTTCAGATCTGATTTTGGGAAGTGTGATATTCTGTTATGATTAGTTGTGATTAAGCTTATATATTCATGATTAATCCAAGCCTTAATCACACCAATTAACAAAATGCAAATAATTAGTGAAAGTGGTTATTTTCAAGCTAGGGGCAAAATTGAACTTTCACATGCCAGCTCATGACAGCTCAATGCCACCTCATACACCTTCTAAACACCTGTCATGAGGTGTTGCCACTTGTTGGATGTTCATTGGATGTGTAATTCTCATTTTCACTATGTGATGGCTAATTGTCCAATTTTGCAATTTCACTTCACAAGCCAATTTTCAAACCATAAGCCTTTGCCATGTTATGATGATTCCAACAATTTTCAAATACCATTTATGAGGTGTTGCAAAAATCCCCACTCAAAAATTCCAATTATTTCACAAGTTGGACAATTTTGCCCCTGGTCCATTTTAACTGTCCAGTTGAATTTTGACTTTTTGCATTGGCCACTTTTGAAAAAATCCAATTATGCACCATGAAAGTACATGTCAAATGGAGTTTGTGCATATAAAGAACTTGCAATTTGGACAAACCATGTGGAAGTTATGGCCTCCTGATTATGGGTCATTTCTGAAATTCACTGAGCCATAATTTTCCAACCATACATGGGATTTTCAAGTTCTTGGACTTTTTGGAAAGGTGAGAATAAGATCTACAACTTTCATGTTGAACAAATTTTCATTTGAAGCTTCCTTGGACACGTGGTCTTGAGGTCAAAAACTTTCCATTTTTGGAAACTTCAATTACAAGTCACTTTCTATTTTTGGCAGTTTTTGTCTTGACTTGATTTCCTTCATTCTTAAGCTTTGCAATGTCATTTAACACTTGTTCCAACATGAATGAAGTGTATCCAACTCGTTTTCACCTCCACATCCATCAGATCATGTACAGTTGACCACAGTTGACTTTTCAATTGACAGATGAATCAGGCAATGCATAGATCAATCTGAGCCCCAATCTCCAACTGAAATGGCTCAAGGGTGACACCCTAGTCTCAATAAACACAATATAACCAAAGAATGAACCCCATATCCATCATAAACCCCATCTCCTGACTATGCCCTGATTGGCCCAATGCAACTGATTAGGGTTGACCAGTGGTCAAAACCCTAATCTCAAGGAATCTTCTTCAACACTTGATTCTAACCATGATGATGATGATGTATCATTGCAATCAAGATGAAGACCAACATCCATTGAGAATCACAAAACCCTAATTCACAGCCCAATCCTCAGATGGCCAATGATCAGTCAATAAACCCTAGGCTTGCACTTTGACTTCCTCATCTTCTGAACAAGACTTGGGAGTATGGCTTGCACAATGTAACCACATGATATGCAATATGCAATGCCTAATGACCTAAAGTGATATGCCATATGTTAATGCTAGTCCCAAGAGAGGAGGGCAAATTTTGAGGTGTTACACTCCCTGGGGAAAATAAATCCCCATCTTCTGGTTGGAGATACTTGTATTGATGACCCTTTCTTAGCTGGGGATACTTGATTTCTGTCTGATGGTAGGAATATTCAACAGAGCCTGGCTGGGGACGGAAGAGATGACCAGTTTGTCTGGTGATGCCAACCTCTTCTGGGAAATAGCTGGTTTTTGTTGGGGAATAGAATTAGCAACCGGATTCATTGGAAAGCATGATTAGACCTTCTCCTCGATCCTGAAGTCTTTTAGTAATTGCTATTTCCGTTTTATGCATGTATTTTGATAAACATCGATCATATTCAAATGCACATATAATTCAAATTAAATCAACGGACGTTTACGCAAACAAAATAGAAAAAGTAAAACAAAAGCATCCTTTGGAAATAAAATTGTATTGAGTTTGAAAGAGGGCCTATAAACAGGCAATTTGTGTACAAAGAGACAGAAATCCTAGTAAGAGGAAATTGTCGAGAACATAAAGAAAAAGCTATGAAGGAAAAGTCCTATCGATTTTAATTCTACTACTGTCATTATGTCTTCAAGCATCTCATCTCCTGCTGTCGGATAGAAGTGATTGGCTTGTTCAGTCCCTTTGACTTGGGTGATGCTGACTGAGAACGGGATATAGTCATACGCTTTTAATCCCTAATTTTTGCCTGGACCACCTTTTCAGGTTTTCAGTCCACCAGGATACCCTTTTTTGCCCAAGCCGCCTTTTCAGGTTTTCGACTCGTCGGGTGTACATTTTTATATGTTTATCCCTAATTTTTGCCCGAACCCTTTTGGTTCGCCGGGATGCCCTTACTTTTGCCTAGGTACATCGACCTAGCGGGTCTCTTTTATGCGTAGTATTTTTTGACTATGTCTGTGTTCACGGGCTGTGGGAAGTCTTCGCCATCCATTGTAGCAAGTATCATGGCTCCTCCAGAGAACACCTTCTTAACTACAAATGGCCCTTCGTATGTGGGGGTCCATTTGCCTCTGGGATCACCTTGTGGTAGAATGATACGCTTGATCACCAAGTCGCCAATTTGATACACCTGTCTCTTGACCTTTTTGTTAAATGCCTGGGTCATGCGCTTCTGATATATCTGCCCATGACAAACAGCCGCAAGTCTCTTTTCATCAATCAAATTTATCTGATCGAGTCGAGTTTGAATCCATTCATCCTTGTCTAAACCTGTCTCTTTCATGATTCTTAAAGAGGGAATCTGAACTTCCACCGGTAAGACGGCTTCCATTCCGTAGACTAAAGAGAAAGGAGTTGCCCCTGTCGAAGTGCGTACTGAAGTGCGATAACCATGAAGAGAAAATGGTAACATCTCATGTCAGTCTTTGTATGTTACTGTCATCTTGTATATGCTCTTCTTAATATTCTTATTAGCAGCCTCCACGGCGCCATTCATCTTTGGCCGGTACCGAGAAGAGTTATGGTGTTTTATTTTGAACTGCGTGCAGAGTTCAGCAATCATCTTGTTGTTCTTCCGGAGAGAGCCGGTTTCTTAGATGTATATTTGATAAGATCCATCTTAGAAATCAATAAAGTGGTATGATTCAACATATACTGTCTTAGTCGGCGAGCAGCCTAAGCCAAAGCATAGCAAGCTTTCTCGAGCTGTGAGTATCTTGTTTCACAGCCGGTACCTTTTGCTAAGGTAGTATATTGCATGCTCTTTTCGACCAGACTCGTCATGTTGCCCCAACACATACCCTATTGAATTTTCTAACACGGTCAAATACATGATTAGAGGTCTTCCTTCAACTGGTGGCATCGGATTTATAGGTTCTTGGAGATACTTCTTGATTTTGTCAAAAGCTTCTTGACATTCATCATTCCATATCATCTCTTGATTTTTTCAGCGAAAACCTCTACATAGTCACGTAACATTCGACTCAATCTTTCTTTGACACTGTTTTCCAAGCCTGCTCCTATTTTGACTTCTTTCTTGTCTACTTCAGTACCCAGATTTACAACCTCAATTGATTCCTCATGCGGCTGTATAGTCTTTTCTTCTTGTAGTAACAGTCTGGCAAGTTCTCCAGGGACTTCACAATCTTCCTCACCTCCGTCCTCGATTTGGTAGATCGGATTTTCAAAGTCATAATGAACAGTAGCAGAGTTATTATCCACAGGATCCATAGTGGATATGGATCGGCAAATTGTTATGTGAGTGTGTGCAAGAAAACATAGCTTATTTGAAAGATGACAGGAAAGATAAAGAGCGCAATATTTGAATGCAAAAAGGTCCATTGATTTATTGAATGTGAATATGCTTATAAAAATGACAAAACCTTTAACAAAATTTAATACATTAAAATAAGCAATAACAATTACTCTTGACTAAAGGAAATCAGGATAGTGTCTTCAGCCTTCCAATTATTGAGTCTGTCACCAATTGTTAGGAAAATCCAACTATCCAAGTCACAATCGTTATCAGCATCTTCCACAGCATTGACAGTCTCGTCATGGTTAGGCAGAGGGGCAGTGATGTCGTTAGGAGTCTCCGGAGGATCAGAGGTAGTCGCCTGTATCTTTCCACTTCGAATGCCGCGTTCAACATGCTCACCTGTTAATATAAGTTCAGTGAAACCCGATGAGGAACTTCTCAATAGATGGCTGTAGAATGGGCCAGTCAGTGTGCTCATGAACATGTCCACTAATTCTCGATCAGTCATGGGGGATTTGACTCTATCAGCCAAATCTCTCCATTTTTGAGCATATTCTTTGAAGCTTTCTTTAGAGCCCATAGTCATATTCTGCAACTGTAGCCGAGTAGGCGCTAATTCAGAATTATACTGGTAATGCTTGTAGAAAGCTGTCGCTAAATCAATCCAGGTGTGGATGTTAGAGCTCTCGAGCTGATAATACCATTCCAACTGTGTGCCAGATAGACTCTCTTGGAAGAAATGGATCCATAACTTCTTATCAGTGGTATACGACTGAATCTTTCTCACATAAGCTCTCAGATGCATCTGAGGATAAAATGCCCCGTCGTATATAGTGAAAGTGGGGATCTTGAATTTGCGAGGAATGACCACATCAGAGACCAGACCCAAGCCTTCGAAATCCAGACCGGGCACCTTCTGACCCTCCATAGCTAGCATGCGTTCTTCCAGCAACTTATACTTATCATCTTTTGGAGAGTACTGTTTATTTTCATAATCTTCATCGTCGTCCTCATGGTCGAAAGGATCAGCATTCTCATCTTCCGAATCATTTTCTGTCTCCTCTTCTTGATCCTTCGGAATTCTAATCTTGACTCCTATAACCTGTCCTTTAAGCCTTCTTCCCGGGTTAATGTAACTCACAGGTTTCTTGTCTTTTTTCTTCTCGAGCAAGAGAGCCTTCAGTTCCTCCTGCCCCTTGGGTAAGTTCAAGATCATCTCCTGGAATTGAGCATTCTGAGCCTGGAGATCTTTGACAGTTTGTTCGAGGTCCATTTTTCTGTTTGCAATAGGAAGATCGTGAGAACATTGATCCCTTTAGAGTACCTGTTATGCAATGTGATGTTATGCTATGCAATGTATGAAATGTTTTCAATGTTTGAAGTCCTTGAAATGGTTAGTACAATGCCATGATGTTATGATGTTATGTAAATAACAAGTAACAAGCATAAACAAGTCACACAACAATCATTCCTAAGTTTTAGGGCTTGCATGAGTTCCATAGGTAAGTACCCTCCCCATTGAAGTTTGGTTGGTTCCACCTGTCCTAGAATAGTAACCGGGTTCTAGAAGGATCTCAAATCATTGACCTTCCTTTAAGTCCACTTCAGTGCAACACTAAGTGGTTGACCGAAGCTTCCCTAAAGTCCAATCTCAAAGAGTGTAGTATCGAGTCTCAACCAACCCCAGTCGGAACTGAAGTCGGTTATCTCACTAATTTCTAATGGCTAGGATGAGTCAATTAGGGTTCTAAAGGTCTGGTTAATGCTTTGATGACACCACGCGGAAGCCAAATTTTTCCTCAAGTAAACATGAGGAACATCAGGACATCCAAAGTGTCACATTAACCGTAGCCATCATTTTGACCATTCCAGTATACGCCGGATAGTCGCGATGATCTTTTGCTACTTACCTAAGGTACACTAGATCCGGGTGTAGGATCTTTCACTCAAGCATAAAATACCCAAGCAATCCCTTAAAAGTAAATTAGACAATTTGAATAAGTGATCTTGTTTTTTAAGGTAACCTCTCTTTAAGACTCCCCAGCAGAGTCGCCAGTTCTGTCATACGGTGAACTGACTTTGGTGTGTTTTTGCTTTGGAAAGCAAATGTCGCGGTTAGCAAGAGTCGCCACCGACTTTTCTTTTATCCAATAAGGAAAGGTGGAAAAGAACAGAAAAGACCTTAATTAGATTTTGGGTTCGGGAGGTACATTATACAAAGGGAAGGTGTTAGCACCCTTTGTATCCATGGTTATCCATGGGCTCTTAATTGCTTGATCACTTATGTTTTTCTTATCTGAAAAAGTGTGTGAGAGCTGTTTAGAAAATGTTTTGAAAAGAGAGTTTAACTTTGTAATGATTCTTGTACGAATGTATACAAAGTATTTATCTCGTTTAATTTTGAAAGCAGTTTAGAAAAATATAACTTGACAATGATTCTAGTACGAATGTATACCAAGTGGTGATTTTCTAGTATTTGCAAAGTGTGAGGTATGAAAAATGTTTTAGGTTGTGAGCCAGCAATTAAGAGTTATACCCCCCCCCCCCCAGGTCTTTATGGGCATTTCTTATCCTTATGAGGGTAAAACTGTCCTTACTATTGAGAAGTAAGTAGTCTTATCCCTTTGGATGTAAAAGGGTCATCGCAGGGTCATCAATTGGTCATTGAAGGCAACATTTGTAAGGATACCTTAGCATTCGAAGGGACGATCATCATTTAACCGTAGGCTACAACGAAGGGTCATCGAGGGACAAAATCGTATATTCGCAGGCAACATCCGAGGGACAATGATTTATTTTATAGGGACATGATGATTTAACCGAAGGGTCTTTGCTAAGTGTATCCCACATTCGCGGGACATGACCATAATACCGTAATATCGTAAGGCAACAAAGAGAGGTCCAAGATCACATATTCAAAGGCAATATTTTACAATCAATTAGGTAGTTGTAATCAATTAGGTAATTAGGTCCATATTATAATCAATTAAGTAATTAGGATGAATCTCCACAAGGGTATCCCACAAATAAAGTGGAATACCTAGCAAGCTACTTTTCCGGGAATATGTAAGCCCTTACAAAATTCAGCAAACGGGTTAGAATATCGAGACAAAGTGCAATTGAGAATTGCACTACAAAAGAAACACAGCAGTAGTAATGTCAGGCGAAATAACGCATGATTATAATGAATCAGATCAGGTAGGCACAAAACAGAACAGAAAAATTCAGCGACTGTCATGTTCGCTGCTGCCTCGCCTAGAGAAGGCTTAGCGAGTGCTCGCTACATGCTCGCTTAGCGATGTGCTAGCGAGCGGCCACGGGTTTTGAGTTTGACAGCAGTACGATTTCCGGAACTCCGAACCCTATGGCATTCAATTACAGAAATAACATGGTCAAACATTCCGGATATTCAGGCATACTTAAACTCACATGCAAAATCTACTTACTTATCCAAAAATTCAATCATGATGCATTATGTATTTAGAGATTACAGGTTGGAAGCATAAAACAGTAGTGATGCGCAAACCTGTTTGCAATTGAGTTGCAACGTTGAATTGGCAGGTCACTTTTGGTATCGGATTGAGTTGGGCGGAGGTAAACTTTGTGCAGATAAGTTGCCTTCAGGGTTTCCTTTAGGGTTGCTTTGAATTCTCTTGGTTAGCCTCCAAGGTTTGATGGCTAGGGTCCCGGTTCGTCTCCTTCTGTCCTCTCTTCTGAATGAAGTCCTTGGTATTTATAATAGTTTTTGTGACCTAATGGGCTCAGAATGAAGCCCAGAATTTTCTGGTATTCGCAAGCTTCGCTAGGCGAGTGGCGTAGCGAAGGGTTCGCTAGGCGAAGGAGTTGCTCGCCTAGCGAGCATGCCAGTTTGGGCCATTTTCTGGATTTGACCACCTGTGTACTGGGCCTTTGTTCCTTTAAGTTCAATGCCTTGAGTAATGAGTTGGAGTGCCTTAAAAAATGTCTTGCAAAATTAACGGGCAAATTTTGGGGTATGACACTAACACTACCCAATGACTTTTTACTTAAGACTCCCCCTAAATATGAAAAATCCTCTCGCTTTCTCTCAATCACTAAACCCTAGTGATTGGTGATTCACCCAATTATCAATGTTGAATATTACAACTCAACTAGATAGACCTTATATGCCAAGTTACTGAAACATAGAGGTGTACACAAAGATGTTGAATATACAAATCAACTAGACAAACCTTTATGCCAAGTTAGTTAAACATATATATATATATATATATATATATATATATATATATATATATATATATATATATATATATATATATATATATATATATATATATATATATATATATATATATATATATATATATATATATATATATATATATATATATATATATATATATATATATACATAAAATAACACGGACTCTTATAAACCCTAACACTCTAAATTCTTCAATGTGTATGCTTGCTTTCCAATGTAGGTTTGAGCTCCTTATATAGCATAATAAATCTGTGAAGATGAGAAAAATACACAAGAATGGGGGTTGAATTGTGTATGCTCAAAATTTTGTTTCACTTTTGAACCAGCAAGTTCAGATTATGAACAAGGTTCAGAGTCTGATATCAGAAATTATAACCATTATACTTAGATACATAATCAAAAGTTCAGATTATAAACAAGGTTTATAATCAAAATTTGTTCCTCTACTTTAAACAAATAGTTTATTAGAAATTATAATCATTATACTTAGATACATAATCAAAAGTATAATAGTTATGCAACAATCACAAATGTTTTACAACCTCTTAAGATTTCTAAGATAAACAAAGATAAGAAATCTTAATATCTTAGGCAATAATAGTTACAAGAAATAATAGCTCAGAATTATGGACAAGATCTTTCAATGCATTGTAATGTTGTAACCTTCCTTTGAATCTTCAACTTCCTTTTATAGAGGTAGAGAAAGAGTCGTTGGAGGATTTGAACATAACGAACAAACTTAGTGAAGAAGCATGTCAATAGAGACGTTGGAGAATGCATCTAGTTTGAAGCTTTGTCCACTAAATAATGGCATTGTTCACAACACCTTTTGATGTACTAGGTATATACCAAAAGGTAGAACAGACTAAAGATGTCACATCATCATTCCTTGAGCCTTGCAAAATGAAACCCTAGTCGACTCTGTCCAAAAATCTAGGGCTTTGATAAGACAAGTCTGCTTTGGTATAGTGTATGGATCAAATGCTTTCCAAGCCTTCAGAGTCTTAGCTGTCATTAGAAGTTGGGTCATGAGACCAGAGTCTAAACCTTCAGAGTCTTATGCCTTTAGAGGCTGATGAACTAATTCAGATTCTGATCAATCAGAATCAGACTAATATTTCTTCTCCACACATGCTTTCAATCAGGATTAATTCTTATGCTTGTGATCCTGCAACTTGAACATATGTTAGCATACCCATTTGTTCTTTATATACTTTGTTATCATCAAAACCTAAGAGATATGAACAATCTTTTTCCAACAATCTTCCTCCTTTTTATGATGATAAACAAATGTGTTTAAGAATAATGGTTGATCAATTTTAACTAACTTGACAACATCAGAGTCTGGGATTTGTAAGCTCCCCCTAAGTCTAATAGTCCATATGTTGAGTTTTATAAGCTCCCCCTAAGTTTTATCCAAATTAATTTAAACTTATTTTGATATAAAAAATCTTCAAAAGAAAGCAATATCAAAATAATTGAATATTTATGATTCATGATTAATTAAAAACATTAAAAAATACTTTAAACCTTCTTAAATATTCTCATAAATTTCTCCCCCTTTTGTCATCAACAAAAAGATAATAATGCAGATATTGATGATAGATAAGCATGTTAACCACATTTTTCAAGATGGTAAAAGGTAGATTATGACAACGTAGTTTCCAAGAAACAATAAGCTCAAAGGCACAAGACTCAAATAACACAATCTTCAAGATAGAGGAGATTTTAACCAAACCCCTATAAAAACATATGCAAAGCCAACACCAAATCACACAGCTCTAGAGAATCACAAGAATGGGAAAGAAGAGGACATTCAATGCAGATAAGCAAGATTTTGAAAACTAACTTCACAATGTGATTAGAAAGGATGCAATAGAAGAGAAAAAGAAGAAGAATAAGGCTGGGGAATTAGAAAGAACTCATAGAAGCACACCAACAGGTGAAGAAAGCACATCTGATGGAGTTACTGAGAAGAGAAAGATTTCAGCAGCAAATGAGGAACGGGTTGAAGACTATAAGACTTTTCTAGAGACTTACAAGGGAACAGAAGATCAAGAGGATATTGTTTAGGAACTGATCTTTGTAATTGTTGGTTCTAAGTGTTGACATCAATTTTGGTAAAACCTAGAGTTATCACAAGTTGTCACGAGTGTTGTCTTGACATGAGATATCAGTTTCATGCAGGGTGTTTAAATATGATTGTGCAGGATTTAGCTGAGATGTCAGACCCGATGTTAAGACATGTGTATACAAAACATTCAATCTGAATGTTATGTATCTTATGATTGCGCTTTTCATGCAAATCAGTGTGTGATTGTTGTGGAGATTGAACGCGTCATTCAAGCAGTAATTAAAACCAGATTGATTTATTTTCCAATAAGATATGATCAGCTGTCAAGAAGATACAAAAGGAAAATAGATTTAGGGTTTTATGATTTCCAAGCCCATTCAAAAGCTTCTATTTAAATGGCATGGAAAACCTGGTTTTAATACACAAGAAAACGAACGAAACAGTAAGAGAGAATAAGGATTTTAATCTTGTGTGAGCTTGTGTATTGTGAGCCATTCATTCATCCTATTGATGATTGAATTGGACTGACTTTTGTGTTGTATTTTGTCCACTCTAAGCTTTGAAGCATGAGTGTGTGTTTACTTGGTTGAAGCTTTTAAGCAAGATCAAGTATGTGTTCTTGAAGAGTGTCTTCTTTCTTTATAATATTTGTTTTTACATCACTGTTGTGATTGAGGGGGAGTGACTAGGGTCTCTTATCTAAGAGTTCTTAGATAGAAATCACACGGGTAGAGATTAGGTGAAAAGACTGTAACTTGAGGTTGTTTACTGAGAGTCTTTGAATTGATTCTGTTTAGTGGATTTCCTTCCTGGCTTGGTAGCCCCCAGACATAGGTGAGTTTACACCAAATTGGGTTAACAATTGCTTGTGTCACTTGTACTATTGTTTCTTTATCTTTTATCCTGTTTATATTGTTCAGATATTAGTGTCGTGACATTACCTTCGACATCTCATATCTGATACCAGAATTTCAATTGGTATCAGAGCAGGCATCCTACTCTAATTTTGGGTGAGATCTTAGGACGTTACTTTCTGGTACTATGGATAGAGACGGAGGATTTATTCACAGACCACCAATTATGGATGGATCTAACTATGACTACTGGAAACCTCGAATGGTAGCCTTCCTGAAATCTTTGGATAATAAGGCTTGGAAGGCTGTTCTAACAGGCTAGGAACGTCCCGTTATTACTAAGGAAGGAGAAGTTACAACTGATAAGAAGGCTGAGGAAGAATGGACCAAGGAGGAGGATGAACTAGCCCTTGGAAACTCTAAAGCATTGAATGCTATATTCAATGGGGTTGATAAGAACATCTTCAGACTGGTAAACAACTGTGAGGTGGCTAAAGATGCTTGGAATATTCTCAAAACCACTCATGAAGGTACCTCTAGAGTAAAGATGTCTAGATTGCAGCTGCTTACTACCAAGTTTGAAAATTTGAGGATGAAAGAAGATGAAAATATTCATGACTTCCATATGAATATCCTTGAAATTGCTAATGCCTCAGAAGCCCTGGGTGAGAAGATGTCAGATGAAAAACTAATGAGGAAAATTCTCAGGTCACTTCCTAAGAGATTTGCCATGAAAGTGACAGCCATAGAAGAGTCTCAAGACATCTGCAATATGAGAGTGGATGAGCTAATTGGATCCCTCCAAACATTTGAGTTGGGAATGAGTGATGGATCTGAAAAGAAATCCAAAAGCATAGCCTTCATGTCAAACACTGAAGAGAAAGAGGAAGAAAGTGGTCAAGATACTGATGAAGATCTGGCAAATGATGTAGCATTACTGGGGAGACAGTTCAACAAACTCCTGAAAAGGATGGATGTAAGGTCAAAGTCTAATGTCAAGAACAACTCATTTGACATCAGTAGGTCCAATGATGCTGGAAGAAGAACAAAATCTGATGAAAAGTCCAAACAAGGAAAAGGAGTTCAGTGCCATGAATGTGATGGGTATGGACACATTAGAGTTGAATGTGGGACCTACCTCAAGAAACAGAAGAAGAGTCTTGCTGCTATTTGGTCTGATGAAACTGAAACAGAAGGAGAGTCTGCCAATCTTGTGACTGCCTTGACTGGAAGATGGAGTTCTGATGAAGACTCAAGTGATGATGAAGTAACCTTTGATGAGTTAGCCACTACCTACAGAAAGTTGTGTTACATAAGTGAAGAAGTGTGTCAACAAATGGAAAATCAGAAGAAATTGATAACACAACTAGAGGATGAGAAGACAGAACACTTGGAAACCATCTCTAAGTTGAAGATTGAAGTCGTGTTCTTAAACTCCAAACTGGATGAGATGACAAAGTATGTCAGAATGCTAAATAGTAGATCTGACACCTTAGACAAAATCCTCCAGACTGGAAAAATGGTAGGAGACAAGTCTGGCCTTGGGTTCAATGAATCCACTCCTGAGTGTAGTCACACTGGTAGCAAACCAAAGATATCACATCATGTGTCATAACATCACAAGGAAAGACAACATAAAGGAAAACACCAAAGATGGAGATGTCATTACTATGGAAAATTTGGTCACATAAAACCATTATGCTTTAAGTTGTATGGCTATCCTAGTCCTTCTCATCATCAACCTAGACCCAAACACCACCTCCCTGTCAACAGAAAACAGTGGGTTCCTAGGACTGGTGCTACTAACTTGATAGCGCACACTTCCTTCAGAGCCTCAGCCAAAGAAGACTGGTATTTTGACAGTGGATGCTCCAGACACATGACTGGAAGCAAAAACCTGCTAATTGACCTTCATCCTCATGCCACCAGTTATGTAACCTTTGGTGATGGAGAAAAGGGTGAAATCAAGGGGATTGGAAAGCTAAACTGCCCTGGAGTCCCTAACCTTGATAATGTGCTACTTGTTAAAGGACTGACTGGAAACCTAATCAGCATCAGTCAATTGTGTGACCAAGGTCTAAATGTAAACTTCACAAAAACTGAATGTCTAATTACTAATAAAAAAATGAAGTGATCATGAAAGGAGTCAGGTCTAAGGACAACTGTTATATGTGGAGTTCTCAAGAAACTGGTTATTCACCAATGTGTACTCTAGCCAAAGAAGAAGAAGTGAAACTATGGCATCAAAAACTGGGCCATCTGCATCTTAAAGGAATGAAGAGGATTATATCTGTTGAAGCTGTCAGAGGAATCCCAAAATTAAAGATTGATGAAGGAAGAGTTTGTGGGGAGTGTCAGATTGGAAAGCAGACAAAGATGTCACATCAGAAGATCAAACATTACACAACATCCAGAGTGCTGGAACTTCTCCACATGGACTTGATGGGACCTATGCATGTGGAAAGTCTTGGTGGGAAATAGTATGCTTATGTGGTGGTGGATGACTTCTCCAGATACACCTGGGTAAATTTTATAAGGGAAATATCTGATGTATTTGAGGTATTCAAAGATTTTTGCCTAAGACTTCAAAGAGAAAAAGAAAGTCAGGTTATCAGAATCAGAAGTGATCATGGGAAAGAATTTGAGAACAGTAAATTTGCTGGATTTTGTTCATCTGGAGGAATTAGTCACAACAGAGTAACCTTGAAGAAAGGGACTCCAACTACGCTATATGAAGACTGGAAAGGAAGAAGACCTACTGTCAAATACTTCCATGTGTTTGGTAGTAAATGTTATATCCTGACTGGTCGTGAACAAAGAAGGAAGATAGATCCCAAGAGTGATGAAGGAATATTTCTAGGTTACTCAACAAACAGCAGAGTATTTAGGGTCGTTAATTCCAGAACAAAAGTAATGATGGAACCTATCAATGTTGTTGTTGATGATCAACAGACTGATGTCACAGACGATGTTGAGACATCTCTAAATGATGCCTCAGCTGATCTCCTAGACAAAAGTAATGAGAGTGAATCTACTCAAGCTGAACCCGAAGCTGATAAAATTAATAAGGGACCCTCTATCAGAATTCAGAAGGATCATTAGAAAGATCTCATTATAGGAGACCCAAATAAAGGGGTCACCACTAGATCAAGAGAAGTGATCTCACATGGTTGTTTTGTGTCCAAGATTAAGCCCAAAAATGTCAAAGAAGCCTTAACTGATGCATTCTGGATCAATGCCATGCAGGAAGAGTTAGGCCAATTCAAGAGAAATGAAGTATGGGAATTGGTTCCAAGACCTGAAGGAATAAATGTTATTGGAACAAAGTGGGTTTACAAGAATAAATCTGATGAACAAGGGGTGGTTACTAAAAATAAAGCGAGATTGGTAGCACAAGGATACACTCAAGTTGAAGGAGTTTATTTTGATGAAACATTTGCCCCTGTAGCTCGCCTGGAGTCCATTAGACTTCTGCTCGGAGTAGCATGTATTCTAAAGTTTAAATTGTTCCAAATGGATGTAAAAAGTGCCTTCTTGAATGGTTACTTAAATGGGGAAGTGTATGTTGAGCAACCTAAAGGGTTTATAGACCCAAATCTTCCAAAGCATGTGTATAAGTTGAGGAAAGCCCTCTATGGGTTGAAACAAGCTCCTAGGGCTTGGTATGATAGACTCACAGTGTTTCTCATTGACAATGGATACAAGAAGGGAGGCATTGATAAGACCTTATTTGTCAAAAATGAAGGAGGAAAACTCATGATGGCTCAAATATATGTGGATGATATTGTGTTTGGTGGGATGTCAAATAAGATGGTTGAACATTTTGTTAAACAAATGCAGTTTGAATTTGAAATGAGCCTTGTTGGAGAACTAACCTATTTTCTTGGGCTACAAGTCAAGCAAATGGAAGATTCTATCTTTCTATCTCAAAGCAAATATGCCAAAAATATTGTTAAGAAGTTTGGCATGGAGAATGCAAGTCACAAAAGGACACCTGCTCCTACTCATTTGAAAGTCTCTAAAGATGAAAATGGTGTTAGTGTGGATCAAAGTCTCTACAGGAGCATGATAGGGAGTCTGCTATATCTCACAGCAAGCAAACCTGATTGCCTTTGCTGTAGGTGTATGTGCTAGATATCAAGCTGAACCAAAGGTGAGTCACACAAACCAAGTGAAAAGGATCCTGAAATATGTCAATGGCACTAGTGACTATGAGATGTTATACACTCATGGATCTGGATCTGTGCTGACTGGATACTGTGATGCTGATTGGGCTGGAAGTGTTGATGATAGGAAAAGCACA
Organism: Lathyrus oleraceus; assembly: GCF_024323335.1. Taxonomy (NCBI): domain Eukaryota; kingdom Viridiplantae; phylum Streptophyta; class Magnoliopsida; order Fabales; family Fabaceae; genus Lathyrus; species Lathyrus oleraceus. The sequence goes on along the minus strand of NC_066580.1, from coordinate 397,094,461 downwards.
TCAGGAGGATGCTTCTTTTTGGGGAACAAATTAATATCATGGTTTAGCAAGAAACAAAATTGTGTGTCTCTGTCCACTGCTGAAGCTGAATACATAGCAGTTGGAAGTAGTTGTTCTCAACTGGTATGGATGAAATAGATGTTGACTGAATACAATGTCATGCAAGATGTCATGACATTATACTGTGACAACCTGAGTGCTATAAATATTTCTAAGAATCCTATTCAGCACAGCAGGACAAAACATATTGATATTCGTCATCATTTTATTAGAGAACTAGTGGAAGATAAAATTATAGCCCTAGAGCATGTTGCTACTGAAATGCAATTAGCTGATATTTTTACAAAGGCCTTGGATGCAAATCAATTTGAATTTCTAAGAGGGAAATTAGGGATTTGTATTTATGAGAATTTGTAGCAATTAAGTTGGAGTGGAAAAGGTAATCAAATTATTGTCTGCTTACTTAAAATAAAGCGCCTCATTTATGGTAAATCATCACCTAGTATTGGAAATTCCATCTATTACCTTTTCACACACAATCTTTACTCAAACATTTCCAACTCCCTGCGAATTCCTCAAACTTCTCTGCTGGGGCAACTGAAACCTTTCCACAAAAACAACAAGATGTCACAACATCAAACACCATCTAGTTCAAAAACTACTAAGCCTACTCACAAGGATATAACGCCTTAAATGGACTTCCTTGATGAAGATATTTTGGATGTGATTCCCCTGTCTGTTATTCTAGGCGAAGCTCCTAACCATCCCATGGATGCATATGCCTCTGCATGCCCCACTCAAGGTAACAACTCTAGTATCCCTTCTAGCTCTACTCATGCCACTAGTTCTAGGGACGACATGTATCATACTGATCGTGTCATAAGAAACCTAGTCACTAGAATCCTCAATGAAGGACATACTGTGAAGGGAGTTTCTACTCCTCTATCAAGAAGGGACCCCTCTCCTGAGGTTGAACCTCATAGTGAGAAGGATGATGATTCCTCTATATCTGAAAAGGATATGGCTGCTGAAGGTTTGTGCTCTTTAGGGCAAACTGTGTCTGGTAAAAAAATTGTGGCATCTACAACTGCCAATGCTTCACATTCTGAGAAGCATGATTCTGAACACAATGTGATTGACCTAGAGAATGATAGGTTGGATGATCAAGAGGATAACTTACTTCATCACTTAAAGCCTAGTGTGGCTAAGAGGATGAAGACAAGAAAAGGTAGGTCTGTGGCTGAAATGTTGTCAGCCAAAATTGCTAAGAAGACTATTGGTGTAGGTCCCTCAAAATCTTAGAGCAAAGTTGATGTGAAGAAGAGGAAGGTGAGAGAAGTTTGTGAGTCTGATGAAGATGTCCCTGACATCCCCCCTGTGAAGAGGACACCTGTTAGGAAGTCCCCTATGAAAGTTGTTGCTGTACACTTAGATAATATCTCCTTCCATCTTGAAGATGGAGCAGCAAAATGGAAGTTTGTGATCCAAAGAAGGGTGGCGGTAGAGAGAGAGTTATGCAAGGATGTTGTTAAGGTCAAAGAGGTCATGGACCTAATTAAAAATGTTGCGTTAATGAAGACTGTAGTTGGGTTACCTCAGTGCTATGAAGGATTGGTTAAGGAATTTGTTGTCAACATTCCTGAAGATATTGTTGATAAAAACAGCAAGGAATTTTGTAAAGTGTTTGTAAGAGGGAAGTGTATCACTTTTTCTCCCACTGTGATTAATAAGTTTCTAGGAAGAGGTACATAAGGTGCATGTGAATTGGAAGCCACAGATAATGAGGTCTGTAGGGAAATTACAGCAAGACAGGTGAAAGAGTGGCCTAGTAAGAAGCATCTCCCTGCTGGGAAGCTGACTGTTAAGTATGCTATATTGCATAAGATAGGGTCTGCAAACTGGGTACCTACCAATCACATTTCCACAATCTCAAATGCCCTTGGAAAATTTATCTTTGTTGTTGGAACCAAACTGAAATTTGATTAAGGTAGATTTATGTTTGAACAAATTGTCAAACATGCTTCTACAAATGCAGTAAAGCCACCTCTAGCTTTTCCCTCAATGATTTGTGGGATTATTCTGAGCCAACACCCTGGGATTCTGAGTACAAATGACCTTCCTAGTAGAAGAAAAACTCCTCTATCAGTTCACTACAAATTGTTTGAAGACAGTCATGTCGAAGACATTATCATGACATCTGCTGTGAAAAAGCCAGCCTCAAAAGGTGGTCTTATTGCTGAACTAAAGGAAACTTATAAAGAGTTGGATACAGGGATAAGGGTAGCAACAACTAGGAAAGAAGCGTTGGAGGCTCTGATTGCAAGCTTGGAGCAATCTGAAAGAGAGAATATTAGACAGGCCAAGGAAGCAGAAGCCCAAACCTCTAGTGAGAGGTCTGCAACTAAAGATGAATCAAGTGGCAATTCTATCTCTGATGCTGTTGAAGATACAAGCTCAAGCTCCTCTGACTAGCTTTTTATTGAAGTTGTCCCCCACTCTTCTGTTAGTGTTTTGTTTTTCTCTTTGCTGTGATGGATTTTCTGTTCTTTTTGGCAGTTATGTTCTGCTGATGTGATATGTAATTTTTTGGATTTTATCTCAGCTTGTATAAAGCTGTGTAGGTTCTTGGAACTGTAACACTTAACATTTTGCTTTGACATTCTATTTATTCGACTGAATAGACATTTATTTTGTCTCTTTGGTCTCTTTTGGCTAAAAAGGGGGAGAAGTAGCTATGCTATACTATATGCTATAGATAATGTTACAGATAATGTTGGAGATGATGTTAAATTGTATGCTACAGGTGATGTTGAAGGTGATGTTAGATGGGAAGTGGTATTCTGTGTTACAGGTGATGATAGAAAGGGAAGTGTTTTGTCTGTTTTGAGCAAACTAGTGCTAGCTGGAGGGGGAGGTGGTTTGTTCTGAGCACAAGCGCATGTGTGATTAATATGTGTTTACTAGTTGCTATTTTTGTTAGCTGAACTGATACTGTGATTATTTTCTTGTGAAACATAGGATCTGATGTATGTTTTAGCCAAAATTTGCCAAAGGGGGAGTTTGTTGGTTCTAAGTGTTGGCATCAATTTTGGTAAAACCTAGAGTTATCATAAGTTGTCACGAGTGTTGTCTTGACATGAGATATCAGTTTCCTGCAGGGTGTTTAAATATGATTGTGCAGGATTTAGCTGAGATGTCAGACCCGATGTTAAGACATGTGTATACAGAACATTCAGTCTGTATGTTATGTATCTTATGATTGCGCTTTTCATGCAAATCAGTGTGTGATTGTTATGGAGATTGAATGCGCCATTCAAGCAGTAATTAAAACCAGATTAATTTATTTTCCAATAAGATATGATTAGCTGTCAAAAAGATACGAAAGGAAAATAGATTTAGGGTTTTATAATGTCCAAGCCCATTCAAAAGCTTATATTTAAAGGGCATGGAAAACCTGGTTTTATTACACAAGAAAACGAACGAAATAGTAAGAGAGAATAAGGGTTTTAGTCTTGTGTGAGCTTGTGTATTGTGAGCCATTCATTCATCCTATTGATGATTGAATTGGACTGACTTTTGTGTTGTATTTTGTCCACTCTAAGCTTTGAAGCATGAGTGTGTGTTTACTTGGTTGAAGCTTTTAAGCAAGATCAAGTATGTGTTCTTGAAGAGTGTCTTCTTTCTTTGTAATATTTGTTTTTACATCACTGCTGTGATTGAGGGGGAGTAAGTAGGGTCTCTTATCTAAGAGTTCTTAGATAGAAATCACACGGGTAGAGATTAGGTGAAAAGACTGTAACTTGAAGTTATTTACTGAGAGTCTTTGAACTGATTCTGTTTAGTGGATTTCCTTCCTGGCTTGGTAGCCCCTAGACATAGGTGAGTTTGCACCGAACTGGGTTAACAATTGCTTATGTCACTTGTACTATTGTTTCTTTATCTTTTATCCTGTTTATATTGTTCATATATTAGTGTCGTGACATTACCTTCAATATCTCATATCTGATACCAGAATTTCAGTAATTTCTTATGAATAAAGTTTCCACTTCTTTTCCAATAGTCACACACAACCTTTGATATTATTCAAAATATGATTTATGCTTAAAAATCAGTCAGTACGAGAATCGAGAAAGATTAAATGAATAAATCAAATAAAGAACTTTTGATTAAAAAGAAATCTAAGTCATAGAGATAAAACACACAACAAATAAAACAAACAAAAATAACTAAGCAGAAGAAGAAGATTCATCCATAGAGACCACTTTGACCTTAACCAGGTCAACTGATTTCCAAGTTTCTGTAAGCTTTAACTTATATCCCCAGACTTTTGATTTAACTTCAGTCATAGTTATCTCAACTCCTTGTTGAATGAAGAGTTCATAAAGAACCCTTCCATAAGGAGTGGAACATGACTTTCCTTATTTAAAGGAAGTGAGATTCAACTTCAGATAATTAAACATAACTTAAGGGAGATTTATCTTCAGATCTGAGTTCAAAAGTAAGATAAAAGCTTGTTCATTAATATACAAAGAAGTCAGATCTTTGTTCTTTGGCAGGAAGTTTGAGACCAGCAGGTGATACCAGACTAATACCTTGGAATTGAGATTTGAAACTTTGGATAGATTGGAGAGATCATCAAAGATAAGATGAGTAGATAAAAAATATTCCCAAAAGAGCATATCCATAACCACACCTCCATCCTCATAATTTATTCCATTAGCAATAATTGTGGGGTTGATGGTGATATGAACACTAGATACAACTGAAAGAATAGCAAATCCTAGATTTAGATCTTGAATGAAAGCATTTACCCAAAAATCCTTGAGCATGTTAGGGTAAGTAGGATCATAAAGCATATCAAAGAAATTATCCCAACCATTTTGGGAGACAGTGCTTTGAAGATCAAAGCCAAGAGCCGTCATTTCTTCAAAATCAACTAGTCATTCAATGATTACATTCAACTGGTTTTCCAAACCAAGGTTAGATCTAGAAGCCATCTTAGAAAGGGAAAGATACAAGAAAGAAGGATGCGGATAAACATAAATAAGTTTCCAAAGATATAGAGAATGATTTTTCAGAAAAATTCAAGACAATTGTCTTTGCTTTAAGACCACACAAGGAATATCTTTAGAAAACAAAACAATATGCACAAATAAACAAGTAAGCAAACATTAGGTGATTGAAAGAGGGGTGCATTCACAAGAATCAAGAAATTACACATCATTACCCAACATTCTTTACTCAAGCAGCCATTGTGCATGATAGCACATGCGTTTGGAGGGTTGGCTTCCAACCCAAGAAAGAAAATTCATTATTAGTTGCTTAGTACAATTAGTCTTACAAGCAAAAACAAACCCTATGTTGTTTAATGCTTCTTCATAATACTACCCAATGACTTTCTACCTAGGACTCCCTCTAAATATGAGAAATTATCTCACTTTATCTTAATCACTAAACCATAGTGATTGTTGATTCACCCAATTATCAATGTCGGATATTACAACTCAACTAGACAAACCTTTTATGCTAAGTTACTGAAACATAGAGGTGTGCATAAAGATGTTGAATATACAACTCAACTAGACAAACCTTTTATGCCAAGTTACTTAAACATATATGTGTACATAAAATAACAAGGACTCTTATAAACCCTCACACTCTAAAATCTTCAATGTGAATGCTTACTTTCCAATGTAGGTTTGAGCTTCTTAGGTATCATAATAACTCTGGGCTTTTCTCCTTGGATATTAGCTTTAATTTCGTCTAGAATTAATGCATAATCTATTAGATATTATTTATTCCATAAATCTCTCTAACAAGATATGATTTGTTTTAATATAAATTTAAATTTAAATCTTCATTTAAATATGAATTAATCTTTATCTAGTTGTCAAACAAATCACTTTATCATATTGCTAAACCAATTAGCAATAAAATCGTATCCAATCTTTTACTAGATATCTTCCAAAACACAATAGCAATGACTTGTTGTGCAAGGCCCAGATGTTGTACCATCATGTAGTGACACCACGTCCATTATGTGTCCCTTATGCAAGATAAATTAATCTTTGAACACTTTTCCTTGTTGTTGTTTTGTAAAATGTAGCCAATCCAAAAGGAACACCCCCCCCCCCCCCTTGGAAAATTATGGCAAAACAACTCTTCAAGATATAACACTTATTCATACCAGAATAAGTGATAGAACTTCAGAGCATATAATCATCAACAACAACTTTCATCAAATTTGAGAACATCAGCGGAAATTCAGTAGCACTCATCACAAATTCCACATAAAACAATGCTCTATAATCAATCAGATAGACATGCAATCATTCACAACTTAGTCATTCATGGCACTCAGTCATCTTATAGCTAGTAGCATAATCCTACTAACTAACAATTATCATCATAGAATCATTCACGTACTTAGTCATGCATAATACAAACAATTAGTAGCTAATAATAGGATATGCAAAAATCTACTAACATAAAAGCTCACATCAGAAACGGCCACATGTCTTGCCTAATGTTGCAGCATGTGAGTACAACATTAACACTTACCCAAATGGTTAGTACTAAACAAGTAATCATGTTACCTCATCAACACCAATATTACTTCTTCTTCTTTTCATAATTTGGCAAATGGTTAGTATATAAAAATAACACCTAGATGCCAGTCATGCATAAGTTAGTATGTTGGCACATACACAACCAAAACATAAGTAGAACAACTAGAACAATATCTAGAGATGCACAAGCATTAGATCTGTTTTGTTATACAAACATTCAAAGAGGCTATAGAGGCTTTACAAATCCAAAAAAAACTCCATATAAAAGGGCCAAAACAACAAAGATAACAACCAAGAAATATCCAAGAAGAAATCTCCAAACTTCAGCTCCTTAGATCAAAATTCAATATCGGCATTAATCATTTGACCTTTGTATCCCTGATACAACTCCTTAGTGAAGCTCAATAATCACTTACCTCTTTGTATCATTGTGAAGCTCATCAATAAATCTCGTCGGCCACTAATCTTTATTTTTCTCCCAAGGAGTCCTCTCCCCAGCGATTCCCTTCACAACTACCCAATCGAGTCTTATCCCCAGTAAGACTCCTTGCAAAGTGTCCCCAATAAGTTTTCTCCCTAAAAAGTGTTCTCCTTGATGAGTTTCTCCTGAAAATATCCCCTAGTGGAACTTCTTCATGAAAACTCCCCAGTTACTCCTTAGTGAGTCTCCCTTGTAACCATTCCTTAGTGAGTCTCCCTTGTAACTTTCTTGATAAATCCCTAGTGGATATTCCCAACAGTATTTTAACTTTATCGATCTAAGCATCAACCCTCGTGTTAGAGATGACCTTGTTGTCGATCTATGCATCAACCCTCGTATTGGAGAAGATCATATTGTTGATTTAGGCAACAATCCTCATGTTGGAGATTATCTTGTTGTCGATCTAGGCGCCAACCCTCATGTTGGATATGATCTTGTTGTCGATCTAGGCACCAACCCTCGTGTTGGATATGATCTTGTTGTCGATTTAGAAATCAACCCTCTTGTTGGAGATGATCTTGTTGTTGGTCTAGTTACCAACCCTCGTGTTAGATATGATCTTGTTATCTATTTAGTCATCAACCCTCGTGTTGGAGATGGTCTTGTTGTCAATCTAAGTACCAACCATCATGGTCAAGATGATATTGTTGTTGATCTAGGCACCAATCCTCGTGTTAGAGATGATCTTGTTATTGATCTAGGCACCAACCCTTGTGTTAGAGATGATCTTGTAGTCGGTCTAGGCACCAACCCTCGTGTTGGATATGGTCTTTTAGTCAACCTTGGCACCAACCCTTTTATTGGAAATGATCTTGTTATAGATCTAGGCACCAACCCTCGTGTTAGAGATGATTGTGTTGTCGATCTAGGCACCAACTCTCGCATTAGAGATGTTCTTGTTGTCGATCTAGGCACCAACTTTCATGTTGGACATGATCTTATAGACGACTTATGCATTAACCCTCATGTTGGAGATGATCTTATTGTCGATCTAAGCACTAACACTCATGTTGAAGATGATCTTGTACTCGATCTAGGAACTAATCCATGTGTTAGATATGGTCGTGTAGGTAGCCTAGGCACTAAACCTCGTGTTGGAGATGATCTTGTAGTCTGTCTAAGCACTAACCCTCGTATTGGAGATGATCTTGTTATAGATCTAGAAACCAACCCTCGTGTTGGAGATGATTGTGTTGTCGATCTAGGCACTAACTCTCATATTAGACATGATCTTGTTGTTGATCTTGGCACCAACTTTTGTGTTGGAGATAATCCTATAGATGACCTATGCATTAACCCTCATGTGTGGAGATGATCTTGTTGTCGATCTAAGCACCAACACTCATGTTGGAGATGATCTTGTAGTCGGTCTAAGCACCAACCCTCTTGTTGGAGATAATGTTGTATCCGATCTAGGCACCAATCCTCGTGTTAGAGACAATCATTCCCCAATAAAGGCAATCTTTCAAGATTCTCTTCAATTCTCTTCCTTTTCGCCCATTGAAGGACAAAATTTGGGTCCCTCATACTTAATTATCTTTCACAAATATTATATGAATACTCTTGTCATTCACATTCTCTAAGCTAAAAATTATCAAGTAGGGGAAATCGTAGTACCCCAATTTTGTCCGGGTCTAATTTTCTTTCTTTATGATTTAGTTTCTATTGTGTGTATCTTAGAAGAAATAAATAAAAATAAGTTTTATTCACTTTTGACTCTTAATTTGGAAAATTTATAAAAAAAACTATGCTTTATTTCATTTTTAGTACTTTTTATTAATATTTGAATATTTTTACCCTTATAGAAATTAAAGAAAAACACAAAGAATATTTATTTTGTTAGTTTTATTTTTAAGTTTTGTTTATTATTATTTCTAAGAAAAAATTAGAAACCAAATTCAAATAATAGTATTAATAAAAATAGTCAATGAGAACACAAGTTCTTAAGCTTCTACCTAACCGATCAAGGAATCAAAGAAAACCCCAACAAGTACGAAACAATGATCCAAATGAGTGCACCAACTTCAAAGAAATAAGTCAAAAAATTCAATGGCATGTTGAGTGCTTAGAATAGGTTCATCTCGAAATCTACCCAACATGCCCTGACTTTGTATAGTTTGTTGAGGAAGAAAGCAAACTTGAAGTGGACAGTTGAATGAGAAAAGGCATTTGTGTCCATAAAGAAAACCCTGGCTACACCCTCATTTCTTAGTTGTCTGCTTTCTGGGGAAACTATGTACTTGTATGTAGCAATCGCATAATAAGTAGTGACCTTCATACTTATCGGTACCTCCCAAACCAAATCGTACTTGGGTGGTATTCACGGACGGGCCGTCTAACAGCCGAGGAAGTGGGGCAAGGATAATTATGGAGAACAACCCTGATCTTGTGGTAGAAGTTTCCTTGAGATTCTAGTTCTCAACCACCAATAACCAGGTGGAGTACGAAGCAATAATTATAGGGATAACGCTAGCCGAGGAGATGGGGGTCTAGCACATCAAGATATGAACGGAAGCCCTGACCAAAGACCCTTTACTACAACGATACCTTCAGCTATCCATCGAAAATCTTGTGAAGTTCTAGATGTTCGAAATTCTTCATGCTCCGTAAGAAGAAATAATCACGCTGATGTATTATCACGGTTGGCTAGCACAAAGAGCCCGATGATCAATCATTCGTTTATCCAAGAAACCAGGAAAACACCAAGCATCAAACCTCGGGGAAGACAATGACAACCATGGAAAATATTGTCTCACTCTCTTGGATGACCCCGATCCAAAGGTACATTGAGACAAGATGCCTCCCATCAGACTCATCCAAGGAGACCCTGGTGAAGAAAAGGGCTAGTGAATACACAATGGTTGGGGAACTTTATATAAAATAAGCCCATATATGCCTCTATTGAGATGCTTAAGGAAGGAGGAAGCCAAATACTCCCTTCAAGAAGTGAAGGGATAGCCAGGAAGCATCCAGGGGCTTCAGAATTTTCCAAGAAGATTTTAAGAGTGGTATATTTTTGGTCGGCCATGGTCCAGGATGCCCGGGAATATGTGTAAAAATGTGACTAGTACTAGCGACATTGGTACGTTTTCAACGCTCCATCAACTGAGTTGCATGTTATTACATTACCATGGTCGTTCCCGTAGTGGGGGTTATATATTCTCAGTCCATTATCTCTTGCACCGAGGCAAATCAAGTGCTTGATCATAGTTGTGGACTATTTTACTAAGTGGATCAAAGCAGAGGCACATGTGAATATTACTGCAAGGAACACCCTAAAGTTCTTCAAAAGGAACATACTAGTCGAGTTTTGGGTCCCCCAAGCCATTGTAACAGATAATAGAACATAATTCATAGATAAAAGGTTAAAAAGCTTGTTGGAGGAGTTTAAGATCAAGAAACACTTCGCGTTGGTGGAACACCCTCAAACAAATGGTTAAGCCAAAACATCCAACTGGGTCAACGAACTACAACATGTTTTGTGCGCTTACCGTACTACTCCTCAATCAACTACAGGAGAAACCCCTTTTTAGACCATGTACGATGTAGAAGCAGTCATTTCAATAGAAATTGAAGACCTGGGTTAGAGAACAACCAACCATTTGCTAATGGAAGACAATGATAGAGCCATCAGAGAAGATATCGACCTTTTAGAAGAATAGAGGATGATGGTCTCCTTCACCAGTGCCATTGTCAACCAAGCCACAGCCACCAGATACAACCATTATGTTTGATCAATAAAGTTTAAAGCAGGGGACCTGGTGCTGCAAAGAGCCAGCATATGAGGGAAGAACGCCAGGGACGGAAAGCTGGCAACAAATTGGGAAGGACCCAACCAGGTGCGAACCAGCACCAGAAAGGGATCATACACCTTAGAATCCCTCAAAGGAGAACAGGTACCAAGGACTTGGAACGTCGCCTAACTAAAATGGTATTATAGTCGATCGATATGTTTGCTTGCTTATTCCGCATTTTCAATGTAAAAAATTGACTTATTATGAATGTGAATACTTCTCTCTGTGTGTGTGTGTGTCTCTCGCTCTCTCTCTCTCTCTGGAAGCTAGTGGTAGGGAAGATAAAGATTTCACATATTTCTACGTAGCTGACACATCCCCCCCTTCAGACCTAGTCAATCCATGAATCTTAGGCAGTGGAGCCTAGAGACGTCCACCTTGATCCAAGCCATACCTCGAGGGAAATGACAAGGATCCTACCCTTTGTCCGGAAACAATCTTTTGTGATGCAAAGTATAGTACAAAGACTTGACCCGTATCATCAATTTTGAGCCCCACCATAGGAACTGCACATAAAGAAACGCTAACACAATGAATGTTAAATACATCACATAAACAAATGTTAACACAACGAATGTTAAATACAACACATGAACAAATGCTAAAACATCAAACTTTAAGCAAGCGGGCAAAAACAACAACTAAACATTATTGTACATATCCATTAATACATTAAATAACATGTTACAACAAATCTTGATCAGAAAAATGTAAAGGAGTCATGAAAAGCCCAAAGTTCAAGCACAAAAGACTTCAACTGACGCAAGACATTATTGAGAGAAGCCTCTTTTAGAAAATCATCAGAGATATCCAATAATTGGTTGCTCAAAATGGCCCACTCCTCCTGAAGATCCTTCAGCTCTTTAGATTGGGTGGCCCTCTTCTCTTCAAGCTCAATTTTGATGTCTCAGGCTCTAGTAGACGAAATCTCAAACTCTAGTTCCATTTGATGAGAACCAATTTTATCCTCTTCGAGAAGTATATCAAGCTCTGTTATGTGATTGACCAAAGTCGTAAGAGACACGTACTATTTCACCTCCTCAAAGAAAGAAGACATTTGATCTAAATGATTCCACAGCCCAAAGCAATCCCTTTCGAAGTTGGAAATTTTCTCCTTAGCAAGAGTATATAGAGCCTTCGAATCCTCGACCCATTGAAAAGAATTTTCGAGGACAATAAGCTTCTCATGGCCATCAGCAAGTTGGGACAAGAGCAAATCTGCCCGCAACACTTGGTAAGTCGACTACGCCAACAAGCAATATTTTTCGGTCTTTGATAGTTAGCACATGTAAGCATAATCCTTAACAACCACATAACCCTTCATCTTTGTCGAAATATGAGGCAATTGACCGCCCAACACAGGGGGAAGTGGGAGAGAAGCCTTCCCCAGATGGATGGTAGGAGCAGATCTATATCACTTTGACTTTTTTACAGGACTTCCCTAGGCTACATCCTTACCATGTTCCTTCTTAGATCCGATACGAGTTCACATGCCGCAAATAAAGTAGGAATATAGGGGATACCAAAAATTTCCTCCTTTCTTCAACATACCCTGCCTCAACAATAACCCAATAATGTATCTCAAATTTAGAGAAAGAAAGCAAAGTCTCTTTCATGGCCTTCTCCGCGTCACTAAGGGCTTCATACATAATAGAATAATCTTTAGCCTTTTCTGTGAAGTAGTCCAGGGACCAAAATCGTCTCCTTCGGTTGGCACATGTGTCTGGTTCTGCATGAGGGTCCAGAACAAATAGAGTTCAACATGAGCAGGGGGGAAAGGGGGAAACCAAGAAATAGTCCTCCTTGAAATTCTTCCAGCTCTTTGTGTAGACGTGAAAGATTTGATTTTCGACACAATGAAGAGAAACAAATCCATAATTGTCCCCCTCCCCCTTTGAGATATAATTAACCTCAAATAAGTGGAAGAAGAGGTTCAGGGAAGTTGAATCCATGTTTCCATGATACTCATACAAGTACTAGAAAATCCTCACAAAACCCCAAGCATATAACTGAAGTTATGAAGGGGGGATGCGAAAATGATCCAACACATATTTTTCAAAGGTGGTCAACGGAAGTCGGACACCCAACTTCTAGAAAATGCAGTCTTAGAAGGGAATACAACACCCTTCGAACTTATTGCACATCCATTTGTCTTCAGGGATTATAGAGATTTCTCAATCAGAAGGGAGACCTCACCTCGAACGAGGCAGCCACCACTTTAACGTCTTCAGTATAGGAAAAAGGGTGTTCCCGATATTTTGGGTCTACCAAAGAATAATCTTCCATATTTGTCGCCATCATATATTTTGGATGATCGATTCATGTGCCTACATTACAAAACAAATCAAACAATGAAGACTCCTCATTGGGTAACTTGAACGTACCGTTCACATGCCCATTCCCCTGGTTAATTGTGATCATGTGTAAAACACTAACAATGACATACCTACAAAGAGAAAGAAGAAGCAACCAAAGGCTGAAGCAAGAGAGTCGATGGTCAAACCCATAAAGGAGAGATATTTAGAGAATAACAAGAAGGCGAACATGGACTTTGGGGGGGGGACCCACCTTTTATGAAGAAATCAGTTGAAAACCAATGGTCCAGATCAAAGAGAATGTGAAAATACAAGGGCATCAAATTCAGCGTCCCATCAAGCAGAGAGAAGTACCAAAAACACTTAAGTGTCCTAAGTAGGGGAATCATTCCCTCGACCTGCATACCTAGGGTGACGTGCTAGGAGCAAAAAGTGAAACGTTTCGATAATAAGAAAGCATTCAATTCGCTTGTACCCCACTATTTTTTCAATTGAATCCAAGCGTTCCATTTCTAGTTCACATCGGACAACATCGTTGGAGGCCGGTCCCGACTACTAAAGGCTTCCCCGATTCACTAAGTGTCAGACAAGCCTTGGGGGCAACTGTTCTGGGTCGGTCAATGACCCAAAAGGTTAAGGCCCAAATCAACTCAAATCCACTACACTTTATCCAAGGCATACAATTCATTTACACGAAGAGCAATGTAGACTTTTTTTTATCTCCACGTATACTGCAACCATCTTGAATCTTGAATTGACTTGACATTGTAGAGCTAACCTTGTAGATCCACCTAGCACCACAACATCAGAGATTAACACCATCGATTCAGAATTATTCACAATCAATTTCAACTATTTTTAGTTCTGGTACGGAACAAATATGATTCATTATACTTAAGTATGTGTTTGTCACTAAATTGTAGGAAGAACATTAAATAAAACAAAAGTCGATATGTTTTTCTTATGTTTTTTACCATCAAACATGACAATTTTCTTCTATTATTTAAGATTTAAGTAGTTACCCCTTTTGTTCCTTTTTAAGTGTCATTTTTTTACTTTTTACACATCAAAAAAGCTAATCAATACTGTTACTTTTCAAACAATAATTCTTTTTTATCTATAATACTCTTAATTATTTATTATATTCATTTTACTTTTTCTCTCTCTGTAATAATACATAGGGGTAATTTTGACAAAAATGCAATTAATATTACTTTAAACTTTGCAAGTGACAATTAAAAAGAAACAAAATATTATCAAATAACACTTAAAAAGAAATAAATGGAGTATATATTATTGTACACATTGGATATACTAATAGATAGTTCTTCAGATTTGGCCCACTAACATACTTAGACCATTTTGCGTCATCCGATGTGCTTGTGCTAGATATATGTTTTCCCGCCATTTGGACGGGCTTGACTCTAAAGTTTGCCCTCATTTTCAAAAAAAAAAAGGATTCATCCCAAAGTAAATGTCTAAAATATAGAAAACTCATAATGTACACGGTCCTCCAAATATAAGACTCATAAGGACGAAATAATTCAGATAAACATCATAGTCTTATCTCTCTAGGAAATCCAAAATGTAGAATTATAAATTATCACCTTGTGTTTCATTTCTCTAATCTTGAATAAGAATATGCCTCCCCTAATCCATCAAAATTTAAAAGTTTAAAGAATTACTAATTAACCATTGGTGAAAAGGGGATAACTCATAACATTTCTTACTATTGTAATAAACATTATTACATAGTTTATTCTTTGACACTAACCTTATTACATAGTTAATTAACTATATATCAATGAATCCAAAATGACAAGTTGTTTTAATGTCCCTTTATAAAATTGTTAAGTCCGTTTGATTGTTACACACACAATAAAGGATAAACATAAATCCAAAAAAGAATTATTCATAGCCAGCCTTTCTTTTTCTTGATATAATAACATGATCACATATCTGCATGCATACCACAATTATCAAAATGATGTAGAAACCAAGAATCCATTTTTTTCAATCTTTTCAATAAAAACAACATACATTATCTTCTTTCAATGAAAACAACATTGGATTAGCTTTGGAACAATCTCCTAAAAAAATCACCAACCGGCCATATAGGGTTCTTATATACATCCTCAGCACACCATCCCCTCAGTTTAGGAGCCACTCAGAACATTCTTAACTTGCATTTTCAGAAAATGAACACAAAACATACCAAAGGTCTTGAAACTGTGATCGACATAAAGCATAAACCTGTGAGTTTCACTGGTGGACTTGAGTTTGAGTCTCTTACTTACACGGTCGTGAAGAAGAAGAAAATCGACGGGAAGTTTTCGAAAGAAGATGTGGATTTGTTGCATGATATAACAGGTTATGCACCAAAGGGTTGTATCACTGCTGTAATGGGACCAAGTGGTGCAGGAAAATCTACTTTGTTGGATGGACTTGCTGGGAGGATTGCAAGTGGGAGTCTTAAAGGGAAAGTTTCATTGGATGGAAATAGTGTGAATGCGAGTTTGATTAAAAGAACTTCTGCTTATATTATGCAAGAAGATAGGCTTTTTCCTATGCTTACTGTCTATGAAACTTTGATGTTTGCTGCTGATTTCAGATTGGGACCTCTCTCAGTTACTGATAAAAGGCAGAGAGTTGAGAAGCTTATTGAACAGCTTGGCTTATCGGTAAGTGCTTTTTAATTTTTCAACTGTCAAAATAATTATACTAATATTGGTCACTCTGACTACGTAGCACCGAAACCTCAAACTGAAAGCCTGTCTAGTGTCTGACACGTGTCTGTGTTTAACCCTAACATGGGATCGTTACATGTGGATACAAATATAGAATAGATGCTCAACATGTGTCATACGCGTGTTATACGAGTTCCAGTGTCCAACATATGTCGAACACGCAGACATTTTCAACATTTAGACCAAACCAGCAATTTCATCACTAAACTTGCACCCTTTCTAATTTGACTTTGATTTTTGTGTTGTACATGCAGTCATCTAGGAACACCTACATAGGAGATGAAGGAACAAGAGGAGTCTCGGGCGGAGAGCGTCGCAGAGTCTCGATCGGCGTAGACATAATCCATGGACCTTCACTTCTTTTCCTAGATGAACCAACTTCAGGACTAGACTCAACAAGTGCTCTTAGTGTGATTGAAAAAGTACATGACATAGCAAGAAATGGCAGCACAGTTATTCTCACAATCCACCAACCTTCATCAAGAATCCAATCACTACTTGACCATCTCATCATCCTTGCGAGAGGACAACTCATGTTTCAAGGATCATTCAAAGATGTAACTCTCCATTTGAACCGAATGGGACGGAAAGTTCCGAAAGGAGAGAATCCAATTGAGAATCTCATTGATGTGATACAAGAGTATGATCAGTGTGATGTTGTTGGTGTCGAGATGCTAGCGGAGTTTGCACGTACCGGAATGAAACCTCCTCTTTTAAGTGATATGGAGGAAATAATTTCAATCACTAACTCTAATTCTGTTGCCCCTTCGCCTTCTGTGCATAGAGGCTCTAGAAATGATGAAAAATCTCAAGACTTCTCTTATTCATCACAAATTAGTAGAAGAAGTTTGAATGATGAGTTTGATCATAGTCTTAGAAGCCCTTATAATAACACACCAAAGTCATGGAGTGCTAGTAATAGTGCAGCTTTCTTCAAATTCACACCCTCAAGACTTAAAAATGAGAACAGGGTGCAGAAGCCTTCAAGGTAAAAGCATATATTCAATACTAGTAACATATATGAGAATGGAAAATGATCCGAACGCTCTCTTTTCGACGCACGATTGAGTGATAAATTGATATATGAAATCAAAATTAAAGCCGTATAAGTAATGAATAATAATCCATTGTTTTTTGTGTGTATGTGCAGCCATGCTTCCCCTTCTCCGGGCTACTACACATACTCAAGTGAAATCCTTCCGGCTACTCCAACACCGCATAGCAGTGACTACACAGTGAATGAAAATGACTACCTCACACCGACAAATGGCTCACCGGAACATCTAGGCCCAAAGTTTGCAAATTCCTACATAGGAGAGACATGGATCCTAATACGCCGCAACTTCATAAACATTCGGCGCACCCCCGAGCTATTCTTATCAAGACTAATGGTCCTCACCTTCATGGGATTCATGATGGCCACAATGTTCCACAATCCAAAAGAAACCTTACAAGGAATCACAAACCGTCTCAGTTTCTTCATCTTCACGGTTTGTCTCTTTTTCTTCTCTTCCAATGACGCCGTCCCAGCATTCATCCAAGAGAGATTCATTTTCATACGCGAAACTTCACACAATGCCTATAGAGCTTCTTCCTACACCATAGCTAGCTTAATCACTCACATGCCGTTTCTTGCGCTCCAAGCTTTAGCCTATGCAGGCATTGTTTGGTTTGCTTTAGAACTTCGAGGCCCTTTTATATACTTCTTCCTCGTTCTCTTCATTTCTCTTCTTTCCACAAATTCGTTCGTCGTGTTTGTGAGTTCAGTTGTTCCAAACTATATCTTGGGCTATGCTGCAGTCATTGCCTTTACTGCATTATTCTTCTTGTTCTGTGGATACTTCTTGAGCAGCGAGGATATTCCGCTTTATTGGCGTTGGATGAACAAGATTTCGACTATGACGTACCCTTACGAAGGACTCTTGATGAATCAATATCAGACTAATGATACTTTTGGGATAAATGATGGTGTACCTGTTACTGGTTTTGATATATTGAATAGTCTTCATATCGGTACTGAAGAGTTCAAGAAGAGGAATAATGTGCTTATAATGTTAGGTTGGGCTGTGTTATATAGGATTTTATTTTACATTATTCTTCGTTTTGCATCAAAAAATCAAAGGTCCTAGTGTGTGTGATAAAGTTAACCATTTATTTTTGTTTTGTATACTTCAAACATATTGTTTGGATATCTGTTGCTTCTGTGTATTGTATTTGAAAAATTTAATTTGTTTTGTTTACTGCAAACATATTGTATTCTACCTCTCACAATAAATCAAATCAAGGGGACTATAGAGGAAGTTTGTTTGACAAATGACATTTTTAAGAACAATGACTCATTATGTATCTTCAAGTGTCAAAATTCAATTTGAAGCACCTCAAGTATGTAACATGAGCTATATGTTTGAATATAAGATTTGGCATCATCACCAATTGAAAGATGAGTTTGACACCTTCAACACCATAGAGAGAGATGAGTGAAAAGCAATTCATACTATATATTTTATCATGATTTTATAAGTTATTAGGTGACAAAGATTACTAGAGAAATATGATAAAGAAAAAATCATGGAAAGTATCAACTCCCTTTGTCGTATAATAGTTATTAAAATATATATATATATATATATATATATATATATATATATATATATATATATATATATATATATATATATATATATATATATATATATATATATATATATATATATATATATATGGGCATAATTAGTCCCTAGGTCCCTTAATTTTAAGCGGCGTTTTGTTTTTGTCCTCTAACTAAAACATGTTACGTAATTGTCTCTTAACTTCACTTCCGTTAAATTATTTGGTCCCTTCCGTTAATTTGGGTGAAAAACTGTTAAGTATAGTTGAGGTGGCAATGTCAGGTATGCAAACAGTACAATGAACACTCAGCATGCTGTGTTATAAACGGTTTAGGATTTGTGGTTTCCTATTCTTCATCTTCCTTATTTGTTTTTCACTATTCATCCATCTTCCATTAGTTTGTGTCTTCGTATTCTTCCATCTCCATCGTGTTCTTTTTTCTTCTCCAAATTACAGTTAAATCACCATCTTCCATTTGTACTTTATTGTCAAAGAATGCAAAGAATGCTTCAATCACCAACTTTGATACATTTGGATCCGTGCTTCGTAGAAACAAGAGAATGAAATATTTTTGTCAAGATGATAGTGTTCTTTGTAATGTTAGTGATGTGAAGAGTGTCAACTATAGGAGAAAATTTTGGGTTGTAGAAATTACAGAAATTACATGGATACGAGCTATAATTTCTTCAAGTGGTTAGGTGATGAATTTGTTGATGAAAGAGATTTGAAGCTTGAAAGACAAAAAAATAAAATTAACAAATTGAAGAATGAGGTTATCCACATTAAAGGATGGTTGAAAATGTCCATTGTGGTTGAGATGTTGAGCTTAGGATTGAACCTTATGTTTGTAATAATGTATTTCAATTAGGATTAGGGTAATTCAATGTTATGTTTTCACATTATGAATGTACCTTCTGTTGGTTTAATGAAAAATGTTATTGTGTGTTTTAATACATTAACATTGTCCATTATTATTTGTTTTAACATTGATACATAAATGGTATAAAACTTAGAACAAAATATAACTTGTGAAACATGCAGCTAAAGGGATTATAAGGCATATCTATAACATTCCAAAAAAATGATATAAAAAGGCATTATAAATCATTGTCATTAAGTCATTATAAAACATATCAATAACATCACAAAAAGGTATTACAATTCATTGTCAGTAAGTCATTATAAGGCATATCAATAGTATTAAAAAAAATGCATAAGCCATTGTTAGTAAGTCATTATAAGGCACATCAACAACATTACAAAAATCCTTTATAAGGCATAACAAACATCACAACAAACATCAAGGTTGACTTGAAACAGACTTCCCACTCTTTTGAAGTTTTTTTCTTTCTTTTTGGATTGTGGTGGCTGACTTGAAATAGATGGTTGTGGTGGTGTTTACTTGAAAGTTTGGTAAATAAAACAGGTTTCTATTAATACTTAAGGGATTAAACTCGAAAATATCCCGGAAAATATTTGTGTGTATTTAAACCTTTGAGCAACATTTTACTGTTGAAATCGAAGGGTAATATTTGAAGAATAATGATGTGACTTTGAATAAGATTTAGAATACAAGGATTTGAAAATGAAAATTAATGAAATTGAAATGCAGGACGAAGTAAAATGACAAGAATTGTAATGCGAACTCGAAATGTAACTTAATGCAAGAAAAAAAGGTTGAATGTAAAAGTGTTTTAAATTTAGAAATGTGGAACATATACGTACATTTTCTTCACTCGTTTCTCAAATGCACAGATATTTTGAGTTTACAAAAATGTGAGTACAATTGCGGACCCCTTACAACATGAACATGAGCTCCTTTATATACTAATCTAAAATAATTATCTACAAACGATCGACTAACCCTGTCACGACACGTCTCAATCTCATGCAACCGTTTTCTTCGACGAGTCTCCACGTATCTTTGAGTAACCAATCATTTCAAATCAATTCCCGCTCTTTCAACATCATTCGAATATCTTAACTACTTTTATTGGTCACCAGGAATTGTCTCAATTATGTCAAAATCACCAGGATCGATGATGCTGAGACAACACACTCTGTAGTAATTTCCACATGTAGTACTCAAGTCGACATTATTTCCATTGTAATGATGAACTCCAACCTTAGCCAACATAATATAGTACTCAATCAGGAAACAATTGATCAACATACTCAAAATTTCGCTAAGTCCCTAAACTTTAACAATGTTCTTCGACTTCCAGCTATTTCGATATTAGACCAACTCGACCTCCAGTTGGATACATTCAATTTAAACCCTCCACATGGCATACGTATTATTTTCAATTGCCATTTATACTTAGGTCGAAAAATCCAAGGTAACAAATTTCCCCCCAAAAGACCATGTTTCAATTCGGATCAAGCAAGAGAGACGTGGCGTTTTTTCGTATTTTTTGACAATGCTTTAACTTCTAATGACGTCATTGTCATCATTACCCCTTTTACGACACATTGTCATTTTCAACGAGATCTGTTCAGGATCTCATCATCACTCCTATTTCCTAGGAGGTCATAGGTGTGCACTTCTACAGTAACTGCTCCCGTCCTGGAAAATGAGTAACCTGGTAACCAGGAACCTGCGTAAGTTCAAACTAACACGCATGATTCATTGTCGAATACTTCTCTGAGCCAAAAAGAAATCCTCTTCCTCAAGAGAAAAAATCCTATTGAGGCTGCAGAAACTTCACAAGTTGTCGACATACTCCAAGTCTATCCATTCTTCTGATGCATCGTTAGCTGATACTGGTAATGACCTAGTAAATCTCCTAATCCAACAACTCTGAAAGCCAAAAAAAATTTGAAGTCGACCTTCTCAGCGTTATCGAAGGTGATGCCCAACTTGGGACTGATATTCAGAAACTACTAGCTGAACTCAAGAAACAGTGGGCATCTGATGCTTTAGTCCGCTTTCTCTTTGAATTTGAGGCCTATTTTGATCAAGTCTGCAAAGACATTGACCTCAAATGAGAAAATAATTCTAAACTTCAGAGAGTGAAAGATGCCATAGGGGTGGCTTGGGATGCAAGCAGTGCGTCTGAACAAGAAGTCAACAAACTTGAAGTCAAGCTTCAAGACTATACTGACAAGAAAGCCTCGATTGATGATAAAATTGCATAATGTCGAGCCAAAATCCCCGAGCTGAATAAAGAGATTGAAAACTTGGAGAAAGAGAAGGCATAACTGGCCTGGAAAAAATCACTCCCCACAAGAGAGATGATTGGAAAAGAGGCCACTAGGGGTGTTGAACATGCTGAAGTCGCTCTCAACCTAGGGCTTGAAGTCAATTCCTTAAAATAAGTTCATGACCGACCAACTTCGTGGTTTCTTAGGGTTATCTGGCTATTACCGACACTTTATTCGCAATTATGCTACTATTGCTTCGCCACTGACATAATTGTTAAAGAAATATGCTTTTAATTGGACACCATCGACCACTAATGCTTTTAATGAACTCAAATAAGCTATCACACATGCTCCCATTTTGATGTTGCCAAATTTTAGTTTACCCTTCACCTTGGAAACAAACGCATCAGGTTCGGGCATTGGAGTTGTGCTCAGTCAAACTCGCCATCCTATTGCTTATTTTTCAAATAAATTATGCCCTCGGATGCAAAAAAAAATCGGCTTATATGTGAGAGTTGTATTCCATCATTGAAGCTTTGGCAAAATTTGATCACTATCTCATTGACCATAAAGCAACAAAATTAGCAACAAAATTAGCAACAAAATTTGATCACTATCTCAAATCCCTCACTGATCAGTCAATTCAAACCCCTAAAGCAACAAAATTAGCTTCACAAATTCCTTGGCTATGATTTTACTATTGAATACAAACCGGGTGTTGATAACATAGCAACCAATAGTCTATGTCGTTCATTCTACTCGGTTGTGTCTATGCAAACTCCTTAACTTATCTCAATGATATATGTAGGTGTAAAGGATGATCCTACTTTAGATGAGATTCAAAATCAATGCTTATTAGGAACCAATTTTATCCCACATTATCAGGTCATGCTTGAGTCACATGCACAAAAGCTCGCATGGCCTCCCAATTCTTTTGGGCGTCATGCTGGAGTCACATGCACCAAAGCTCGCATAGCCTCCCAATTCTTTTGGCCTACTATGGAAAAGGACATCAAAGAGTTAATTTTTAAATGCTTAATTTGTCAACAAGCAAAGCATTCTACTGCTTTGCCATTCGAGTTACTACAACAACTACCCTGTTAGCTCCAATTTCGACGCCTGACATGGATTAAGGGAATTAAATAAGGAAATAAGCTCATGTGAAGAAATTGAATACTTCGACAAAAATACAAAGTTTGAAATTCCAGTCAAAAATACCTTGATACAATGGACTTAGAAATGTTTCCAGCAGTAGGAAAAAAGAAGCATCACTAACGACAGTTCAACAAGGGAGTTGAATTCGAATAAGGGAGGGGGTTCTTTGTTCTTATCTAAACTGCTAAGCATACGTGGGGCATGGTGGGCGATCACGCACATGCAGAGTGCCACTTGTCTCAATCTGGTGAATAAGCCGTTAGAAGCGGTTATTTTGATTGGTATAAATAGGAAGTCTTAGTGTTGGGATAAGGGTGTTCAAAATTGTACAAATTCATCAAATTACCCAAAGTATTTGTGTGTAGAGAAAGTGTAAATTGAGAAAATGTATGTTTGATGTGACACCATGTTTTTATTCAAAGCAATTTAATCAATTTTTTCTTTTCTTTTCAGAAATTTATCTTCTTCGCCATTTACTTTCATTACTTTCCTTGCATTATCTTTCTTTTATATTCTTTAACAAGTCATTTAAGTATGAACCTGTCGAAGTGTTTAACACTTATTAAACTTCGCCCTAAAAACAATTAGCACATGTCGTAGGATCAATTTGATCGATCCTGTAAGTCACCAAAATATCTTAATTTGGAAGATCAGCAGTTGTTTACCAATTTTCACGGTAAACAAATTGGCATGCCCAACGGGACCGTGCTAACTGTTTTTGAAAACAAAAAAGTAATTTTTTCTTCGTTTTATTAGTTCTTGTCGTTCAATCATCTTTCTCTTTTTGAAAAATTTGTTGTATGTTATTGAGAAGTGGTAAAGTAACCACCACCAACGAAGATAAACAAAGAGGAAGATACACGAGGGGAATGGAAAATTCAAACCAGCCAGATAGTGCGAACCCTCAGAATATGTCAACTAATAATGGAGAACCACCCCCAGTTTCTTCGACGGGGGGACCAATGGTTCTAACAACCGTTTCTGAACCTATATCGTCGATGGCAAGTTCGATGCCTACGCATTCGATTTCCCGCACATGGCCTATCCTGACTTAGTATGTGCTACTTTGGTCCTTTTCTTATGATAGAAAGAATTGGACAAGTTGCTTATACACTCATGCTTTCTCCTGCTGCCAAAATTCAGCTTGTGTTCCATGTTTCTACTTTGAAATTATGTAAGGGAAATCATTTTACTCAACTGTTGCCCCAACCATTGACCATCACCGAGCAAGGACCGATATTGCTGCCCCTTGCCATTATTGATCACCCTATTGTCATTCAAAATGGCCAACCAGTGCGCCAGGTCAAATGCAGTGGGAAGGCTTGGCACCAACCGAAACTACTTGGGAAAACTGGTCTGAGTTTCATACCAACTATCCTAACCTTAAGGACAAGGTTCTTGTTAATGAGGGGGTAATGTGATGCTTAAAGATAATACATGTAGATGGCAACAAATGGATGTTGAAGGAAAAGGACAAAAAGAAGGTAACCAATGACATGTGGTGAATGATCCTTACATCATGGAACCAAGGAGAGGCAAGAGAGAGAGAGAGAGAGAGAGAGAGAGAGAATTCCTAACAGAAAATATTCCTCTTGATAGTACAAATAGAGGGAACAAAGAAATGATGGGTGTGCAGAATTTAATACAAGTCTTTCCCCTATCTAGTGGCATTCCTTGTGAATGCATTTCTTTTCCTTTTTTGTTGCAATAAACTTGTACTTTTCATTCCAAGAAATGATTGAGCAATCATCTTCAATATAGTATCTCTTAAATTCTTTATTGTATTTACTTTATATATATTGAAGAGATCTTTGTGAAATTTTCTGTTTGCATAACTTATCTCAGTTGCAAATTTTTTGTCTGTATAGTTTTATCACTATTACAACAAATCTATTCAAGATATTTGTCTCAGAAAGTAACTTGAGCGTTTGAATGCTAACATTATAGGTCCACCTTTACTCCACACTGAAGTCGCAAGTGCCGCTGTGTATACGTGCGTTTTTTGACGCCATGGGATTTGGTGTACAAAATGTTTCTTCCGACAAATAACAACATGGGATGAACGTTTGGCAAATAAGTATGGTTCGACACTTCGACAAAATGGAGGTTTCGACATTTCGACAAGATATCTGCAGCTGGGAAGACACCTTTGACAGACATGGAGAACATTGTAGTATATCGACAATTCGACAAAAAGCCTGAAGGAAGACGTCATTTCGACTTAAAGTACAAATTCAAATTCAAAAGAGTTGTGACGTTTGGCAGAAAATGCGTGGAAGCATCTGGCGAAAGGAAGAAAGCCATGTGTCACAGTTTTAGGATTTGGTCGTTAGTAACAGTTATGTTATTTGTATATAAATAGGGTAGTTGTTATCGGAAAAAAAGTGTGAAAAATTACTTGTACAGAATTCCTGAAAATACTCAAAGTACCCGTGTGAGAGAAAAGAGTCATATTTGGAAAATGTATGTGTAAACAAACACCAATTTCTTTCAAAGTTATATTTCATAGAAAACAAAGTTCTTTATATTTTCCCTTTATGCTTTCTAGTTTGTTACCTTTCTACGCTTTATTTTCGACACTTTACATTTCGTCAGTTTATTTTCTGCCATTTTACCTTATTTTGTCAAATTTACATCTCTTTAAACGCTTTAACCAACATTTCTTCGACATAAAACACTTAGAGAACAAAAATGAAATATATGAAAGTGGTTCTAGACATCTTCAAGACCATCTAGATCTGCACATGTCCTAGGATTTGTGTGGTTGATCCTGCAAGTAACCCAATTCTACAAGTTTTGGTAAACCAGAGGTTGTTCGCAAAAATTCACAGCGAACAAATTGGCACGCCCAGTGGGACAGTGCAGAAATCTAGAAATTTAGATAATCACTAATCAAAGTTTGTTCTTCGTTGTATGAAACTGAGAAGCGGTAAATTAGCCGTATCCGAAGTAGAAATACCTAAAAGAACAAGAGTAAGGAAAATGGCGAACCAGCCAAATAATCCAAACGAATCCATCCCAGTATCCAACCCCGCCCCTTCGACAGAAGGCAATATAGGATCGGTCCCTGTGTCAGAGGCTGTACCTTCGTCAACAGGGTCGATGCCAGCGGTTTCGATATCGCAAAACGCGCCTAGTTCGTCCTTCAGGGCACAACAAATGCCCGTTGGGACACCCCCTCCTGTGGGGAACACTTCTAGGCCTTTTTTAACAAATTTCACCTTGCCTCCGCCTGGTAGGGAACAACCCTTTGGAATGCCAACTTCGGTAATGGCAAATTTACACAATTCCCCATTAATATATTCGGATTCGATGGCCAACGTGTCTTCACCCTTACAAGGGTCAGGATATGGTGGAAACATGAGTAGACTGAATCAACAACCACTTTACGTGCCGCCGATAACAAATAATTCGGCGCAAGTAATTAGACAACAAATGGACGAGAGTAATCATGATATGGTCCAAATGTTGACACAACAAATGGGAGCGGTGTTTAACCCCCTAATACAAAACACCACCCAAACAAACCAATTATTGGCGGCGCAGATGACGCGCATCGCTGATTTCTTTGGAGTCCCTCAAACTCGACACAGAGAATAAGTGATTCATAACCCAGTGGTAGCGGTCCAGGAAGAGCCTACGATAAACCAGATACCGTTGGATAATCCTCAAACAAACGTTAGAAACCAAGAGGATGTAGTCGAACAGCCTCGTGTCGAAGTCCCTATTCCACAAGAGCCTAGAAGGATAGTAATCCAGAGAGGCCAAGACGCGGATGCTGTATTGCAACAACGGATACGATATAATAATCCGCCTGTCGAACACAATTTGGCAGCCATGGTCGAAACGATAATGGCACAAAATGGGATGAATATGGGTTTACAAAGGCCTAGTTACGCATCCCCACTATCGGAATATATTCTGCAAGAAGAACTGCCACCAAGGTGGAAAGTCCCGAAGTTCACAAAGTTCTCAGGGGACACTAGTGAGTCCACTATAGAACATGTGGCACGTTATCTGATCGAAGCAGGGGAAATAGCCCGTAATGAAAATTTGAAAAAAAAATATTTCCTTAGTTCCTTAACAAAAAACGCGTTTACTTGGTTTACATCTTTGCCTGCAAACTCAGTATACACGTGGACCCAGTTAGAAAGGATGTTCCATGAACAATTCTACATGGGACAAACAAAAATAAGTCTGAAAGAATTAGCCAGTGTTAAGAGAAAACACTCCGAACCAATAGATGATTATTTAAATAGGTTCAGATTGCTAAAGGCTAGATGTTTCACCCCAGTGCCAGAACATGAGTTGGTCGAAATGGCCGTAGGGGGACTAGATTATTCTATAAGGAAGAAACTAGATACCCAGTATCTGAGGGATATGGCACAATTAGCAGATAGAGTGAGACAGGTCGAAAGGTTAAGGGACGAAAAATTCAGGGCAAATAAGAATAAAAAAGAGAGGGTAGCCTACGTAGGGGTTCGCCAAGATGATGAGTACGACGAAAACGAACCAAGTACCTTCGACGAACAAGAGATTGACCTAGCAGAACTGAAGCAAGGCCCACCTTATTCGTGCAAAGTACTAACTCCGTCGAACGGAAACCCAGTCGAAACCAACGACAAGTTCCCCAAAAGGACTTATACGTTCGACATCACCAAATGTGACGAAATCTTCGATCTGTTGGTTAAAGATGGTCAATTAATAAAACCGCCAGGCGCTAAAGAAACGCCTATGGAACAACAGAAAAAGAGAGGTTTTTGTAAATACCATAATTTTCTGGGCCATAAGACGTCTCGTTGTTTCCTTTTCAGGGATCTCGTTCAAAATGCTATCCGTGACGGAAGGCTGAAGTTTGGTGACAAACCAAAACAACAGATGAAGATCGATTCGAATCCTATGCAGGCAGTCGAAGCCCACTACGCTGAACCATCCATCGTGAACATGGTGGAGGCCGAAGTTGCTCCTGATGGCAATTTGGAAATGGTGGAAGCCCCTGGAAGTTTCGACGCAAATGTCAACATGGTCGAGATTGCTGATGATCTCGCAAGCCAGAAAAGAATAGAAACTACTGAAGGTTTCGACAAGAAGGACGGTGACAATGCTGTCGAGAATGTGGAGTTTCGACAAGAGGAGAATTGGGACCGCTTGGGGCAGCCAAGTGGGAAATATGATTATCTTGTGAAGTACAATACGCCGGCAAGCTCTCAGATCGACATCAACACAATCCAACCAAGCTGTTGGGGAGATGCTTCTTCAGACAACAATGAAGAAACAGTCGACGCAATTGAGCATTCCCCTAATACGAAAGAGAGGGTTACTGAAGACCTCGTGATTGAAAACAAGGCTGCTGAAGGCCTTGATTCTAACAAAACGAAGAAAGGTGATATCGCCAACTGCGTCAACACTATGGGGCCTTTCAGTAAAGAAGTCACAAAAATCAAAGCGGAAGCCGCTAACGGTCCTTCGAAGCCCGTGATCAGTGGGATTCTGCGTAGGACAATGGAAGACCCCAGAAGAAATTGGAACAAATGCTGTTGCAAACATGGTCCCAGGACCATATCTTGGTGCTGCTGCCCAGAGAAAGAGTTCGACCAAACACCAAAAGGCGTCGAAGGCGAAGAAGAGAGGCTCATTAGAAAGATGAACGAATTAAGCATCGCCGACGAACGAAATATTGGGGTAAATATGGTGGAAATATCTCAGAAGGACCAGGCCGAAGAGGGCGAAGATCGTCGTCGGAAAGAGTACCAAAGGCTGGCGTATCCTAGAGAGGAGGAAAACTTAATGGAATTAATCAAGAGGTGCCAAAGGATGAAAACCGAAGTGATGTTGTGCCCACGCTGCAGTGCAGTCTTCGACAGGAAGGCAGCAACCAACCTGGAAGCGGTGGATAAGACCAAGAGGAAAGAGAATTGGGGAACAGTGAGATATGACCCAAGGAGAAGTGATCACCACCAGTGGAGGCACGGAGAGAGACGCCAGAACACCTATAAACCATCTGACAAAGCAACGGACGACAAATGGGTTCAACCCATTAGAGACGCCCAGGGGCAGAAGAAATGGGGAAAGTTTGAGGTTCAGAGAGGCGCGTCGATGGAGGGCAAGAAGGAAATGGAAAAACACAAGCCAAGACCATACCCTTCAGAGAATTACAAAGGCAAAAACCCCATGTCCAGATCCCAATGGAGGAGGTTCCAGAGGCAGAAGAGGGCAGAAATAGAGATGGCGAAAAAGAACATGAATGGACAAGACGAAGCAGAATCTAGCAACAATCGTCAAACAAGGAGCATAAAAGAGACTCCCCTCCAGATCAATCCTAGCAGAGTTGTCGAATTAGTGGCGTCGAAGGCGAAGATGCAGGAAGATGACGAAGTAACTGACAGTTTCAACTCTGACTCAGAATCATCCTTCAACGTGATCTGCAACGTGGTCTCCGTTCTCCCTAGAGACTATGATAGAGTCATGGAGGTCGAAGACGAAGAAGACGAGATGGAAGAGGAAACGATGGCACACAAGCCCGTCTGTTACTACGTGATGAATAACGGGTGCGTCGAAGAGCAGAACGCTTTCTTTGAAAGACCAGACGACTCCATGAAAGCGCATTTGAAACCTTTGTTTATAAAAGGGAGGGTAGAAAATGTCGGTGTGAATAAGATACTGGTGGATGGGGGAGCGGCAGTGAATTTTATGCCCCACTACATGCTGAAGAAGATTGGAAAAGACGATTCAGACGCGAAACCCCACAACATGGTGCTGTCGAATTACGAAGGGAAAGTAGGAACAACTATGGGCGTCATCCAAGTAAACTTAACTGTTGGAACCATAACAAGGCCAACCATGTTCATAGTCATCGCTTCAAAGGCCAACTACAACCTACTGCTTGGAAGGGAGTGGATTCATGGCATAGGAGCCGTACCCTATTCGATGCATAAGCGAATAGCCATATGGAGGCCAGACGGGATCGTCGAAAACATTAAGGCAGATCAAAGCTACTTCATGACAGAAATAAACAATATCAACAGCCAAAGCTTCGACAAAAACCTGGCTCACATACCTCCATGCAGCCCAGCCGAATTCGATTTAAAGGCGACAGACAATCCCTACTGCTCCATGTACCTTCATCCTACGCATGGTTTCCAGTGGGATAAAGAAGTGATTGGCGAAACCTATATGTGGGGAACTACTCACATAGCGCCAACAGGATGGGGAAGCGAATTTGACGATGACGAGTGAACAGTCAGCGCTCGAGAAGATTACGGCTTACATAGCCGAAAACAAACTCAAAGAGGCCCTCGAGGCTGAAGTGAAATATATGGCTGTCGAAGCCAACCAAGAAAACTCCAACAAACAATGTCCCCAAGAAGACGTGGCGGAAGATCACGATAACAACCAAATGGGCGGATGGCAACACCAAAAGCTTGACACATTTATGACGACGAACCTCTAGGATTCGAAAAAGATCCGGTGTCAACTAATGAGAAGATGGTGGCGCAGGATCCATTAGAAGAAATAAACTTAGGAGTGGGGGCAGAACATATACCAACATACATAAGCGCAAAAATGGACCCCCAGTTCAAGGTCGAAATAGTCCAGTTGCTGAAAGAGTTCAAAGACTGCTTCGCATGGGATTATGACGAAATGCCTGGTCTTGACAGAAGTCTGGTCGAAATGCAGTTACCAATAATGGAAGGAAATAAGCCAGTAAAGCAGACTCCGAGACGCTTCGCACCAGAAATCCTGTCGAAAATAAAAGAAGAGGTCGAAAGACTTCTAAGATGCAAGTTCATCCGCACAACCAGGTATGTTGAATGGATTGCAAATATTGTTCCAGTAATTAAGAAAAATGGCAAACTTAGGGTATGCATTGATTTTCGAGACTTAAACTCGGCTACCCCAAAGGATGAATATCCTATGCCAGTGGCAGAAATGCTCATAGATTCTGCAGCCGGCCATGAGTACTTAAGTATGTTAGACGGATACTCTGGCTATAACCAAATTTTTATCGCTGAAGAAGATGTTCCTAAAACGGATTTCCGTTGTCCTGGAGCAATAGGAACGTACGAATGGGTAGTAATGCCTTTTGGTTTAAAGAACGCTGGAGCGACTTACCAACGTGCCATGAATTCCATCTTTCATGACTTTATCGAAACTTTCATGCAAGTGTATATTGACGACATTGTGATTAAGTCTGTTTCAGGGAAAAGTCATATAGATCATCTTCGACAATCCTTTGAAAGGATGAGGAAGTTTGGTTTGAAAATGAACCCACTTAAATGTGCTTTTGGTGTGCAGGCGGGTGATTTCTTAGGCTTTGTGGTCCATAAGAAGGGGATCGAAATAAACGAAAATAAAGCCAAGGCCATAATGGAAGCGAAAGCGCCATCAACCAAAAAGGGGTTGCAGTCTCTGCTAGGGAAAATCAACTTTCTCAGAAGATTCATCTCCAACCTCAGTGGGAAGACACAAGCTTTCTCTCCTCTACTTCGACTAAAGAAGGAAGACTTCGCATGGGGGAAAGAACAGCAAGCGGCTTTCGACAAAATCAAGGAGTACCTGGCTAGTCCCCCAATCCTGATGTCTCCTTGCAGAAAAAGAAATATGAGATTGTACATTTCGGCGTCAGACAAAACATTAGGAAGTATGTTGTGTCAAGAAGACGAGAATGGCGTCGAAAGAGCCATTTATTATCTCAGTAGAGTCCTAAATGATGCCGAAACTAGATATAGCATTATAGAAAAGCTATGCCTATGTGTATATTTCTCTTGTACGAAATTGAAGCATTATATAAAACCTGTCGATGTATATATTTCTTCCCATTTCGACGTAATAAAGTATATGTTATCTAAATCTATTTTACATAGTCGAATTGGAAAATGGGCTTTAGCTTTAACAGAATACTCTTTGAAATATCTGCCTTTAAAAGCTGTGAAAGGGCAAGTGGTCGCTGATTTCATAGCCGACCATTCTATAAACGAAGATGTGGAATACATCGAATTAGAACCTTGGAAATTGTATTTCGACGGTTCCAGTCATAAAAAAGGAACGGGCGTGGGGATGTTGATTATTTCTCCTGACAGAATTCCAACAAAATTCAAGTACAAAGTTGAAAGTCTGTGTTCAAACAATGAAGCAGAATATGAAGCTTTGATCGCTGGACTTGAAATCTTGTTGAAATTGGGGGCAACGAGAGTCGAAATAATGGGTGATTCCGAACTGGTGATAAAGCAGTTGACAAAAGAGTATAAGTGCGTGAAAGAAAATTTAATCATGTACTTTGTAATAGCCAATAGACTTCTCAAGGAGTTCGACAATGTCGTCTTCAGGCACATTCCCAGGTTGGAGAATCAAGAAGCGAACGATCTTGCTCAACTAGCATCCGGATACAAAGTGTCGAAGGAAAAGTTAGAAGAAGCCATTGAAGTCAGAGGAAGAGTCGTATCCACCAAGTTGTCCCCATCAGATCTGGAGTCAATAAGATTAGGATACGATGACGAAGAAAACTTTGAGATATTCAACATAGATGATTCAGGAATTACAGACTGGAGAAAGCCTATCAAGAATTATCTACAAGACCCAAATCAGAAAGTAGAAAGAAGGATAAAATACAGAGCTTTGAGTTACGTACTTTTGGGAAATGAATTGTTCAAAAAGACTGCAGAAGGAGTCTTGTTGAAATGCCTGAGTGAAGACGAAGCCTACATAGCCTTGTCGAATGTACACAGTGGAGCGTGTGGCGCACACCAAGCAGGTCACAAAATGAAGTGGCTATTATTTCGACAAGGAATGTATTGGCCAACAATGCTGAAAGACTGTGTCGAATTCGCAAAAGGTTGTCAGGAATGTCAAGTACATGCAGGCATACCCCATGTCCCTGCAAGTGAGTTGCACTCAATTATAAAACCTTGGCCATTCAGAGGATGGGCGTTGGACTTAATCGGGGAGATTCGACCAGCTTCCTCAAAAGGACAAAGGTATATTTTGGTTGGGATAGACTATTTCACAAAATGGACTGAAGCTATACCATTGGCGAATGTGGATCAAGAAGCAGTCATAGACTTTATCCAAAAATACATAATTTACAGATTTGGGATACCTGAGACAATAACAACAGATCAAGGATCTGTGTTCACCGGTAAAAACATGCAGAAATTTGCACAAGAAACATGTTTTAAGCTCCTTACTTCGACACCTTACTACGCTCAAGCCAATGGGCAAGTTGAAGCAGCCAACAAGGTAGTGATAAACTTGATTAAGAAGCATGTGGGGAAAAAACCTAGAAATTGGCATAAGACTTTGGATCAAGCCTTGTGGGCTTGTCGAACGTCCCCCAAAGAGGCAACGAATTCGACTCCATTCAAGTTGACTTACGGACATGATGCAGTTTTGCCAGTCGAAATATATCTGCAGTCGGTTAGAGTGCAAAGGCATCATGAAATCCCATCAGATACATATTGGAGTATGATGATGGACGAACTAGTTGATTTAGACGAGGAAAGGCTGCGCGCGCTAGACCTAATAAGAAGACAAAAGGAGAGAGTCGAAAGATTTTACAATAAGAAAGTAAGATTCAAGACCTTCTTAATAGGTGACCTTGTGTGGAAAGTAATCCTTCCTATGGATCGAAAGGATAAATTAATGGGAAAGTGGTCTCCTAAATGGGAGGGACCTTTCCAGGTTTTGAAAACATTTTCAAACGGCGCGTACGAAATAGAAGAAATAGAGAAGGATAAGAGAATCCTAAGAATAAATGGCAAGTATTTGAAAAAGTATAAGCCTATATTGCAGGAAGTAAAAGTAGTAACAGAATAAGTGCAAACATAATTATGATAAGATGGGCCAAATAAAAATGGCATTCAAAAGTTATTACAAAAAAAGCCTCAAAGGGCTGAGAGTTGCTAAATAAAGTCGACTACAAATTAAAATTGGCAAAAGTATCCTTCAAAGTGGCGAATTTCTGCCTCTGAAACTGGAGTCGATGATCACAAAGAATCTTGTGACTAGAGAGAGTCTCAATCTCCTGACTAAGTTGCTGGGCTTTTTCTGCATGTCGAATACCCACCCTCAATTCTTCGTCAATCTCGCTCTGCTTGGGTTGCTGTATGGATGCCTTACGTTTCTCTTCTTGAGAGATCTTTTCTTGAAGTGCTGCTATCTGTTTTTCCATTTTTGGATATTGTCATCACAAGCAGCAACTTCTTTGACATAAGTTTCAGAAAGCTTTTGCAATTTTGAAACTTTGTCAGTCGAAGTCGAAACGGCATCCCATTCAGCAGTTTGAGTTTCAGACTTGGAGGAGATCTGATTGGTGAGATCTCTTTGACGATGGAGATCTGCAGTGGCCAAGTCAATGAGAGTCATCAGCTCCATCACAAAACTTCCAATCTCAGCAGAAGCTTCCAGGACATTCACTTGCTTCAAAATTTTCTTAAGATCAATATGAGCAAGGGAATTCTCTTCCAAGACTTTAAACAAATCGACATCAAGGATTTTCGTTTTAATTTTGGTCAAGATGTTTCCAAGTGATGGTGCTTCAGAAGTTGCCCCAGAAGTGGTCGAACTACTCTGCGAAGAATCCTGGAAATTAAAACGGGTGCTAAGCATGGCTTTCAGATACTCCAAAGGTCTTTGCACTTTGAGATTTTCAAGCTCCTCGCGAGAGAAGCTGGTCGAACCAGTCGATTTGCCACTCCCTTGGGTCCGGTCAGGAGCAGGTGGAGTGTTTCGCGTCGAAATATGCTCAGCCTCTGTTTGTTTCGACTGGTTGTCCCCATCTCTGGCAGCTCCATCTTCAGGATCATCTTCGACCACAACCTCCATGTCAATGTCATCACCCTGAGGTGCAACATTTAATCCCGGATGAGGAGGAGATTCATCTTCAGAAGCTTCGCCCACTGTAGTGTCGAATTCTGCTACGGTTTGCATGTCATGGTCACTTGTGGGGATATCTTCCTCTGGGGCTGTTTCCTCCAGAATTTTCTCAAGCGTTCTTTCGACAGCCACTTGTTCCTAAAAATAAATTCTAAGATTTAGAAGAAAGATGTAGGAAAGGTGAACATATGTTGTCGAAATAAAAAATTACCTCAGGAATTTCAGTATTAAAGCCGGATTTCCCACTCCCCGTGTCTTTCGACTGAGGCTTAGCAGGAGGAGTACTGGCAGAATCCTTCCTAATTGGGTTAACGATGGATCTTTGGGAAGAGACCTTCGTGAGTTTCTTCTTCTTCTGAGGGGGAGGGATTAACTCTGGAGATTCGTCACCAGACTCTTCATTAGGGACTTTATCCTCGCCTCTCTCCTCTTCACTCTTTTTCTTTTGGATTGTTGGGGGTTTTCGACTTACCTAGTCATGCAGGCCAAAGCCAGTTAGTTTTGAAAAAAGGGAAGAAGAATAATAAGAAGAGAAAAAGTTTTTGTACCTTTGTCGAAGGCTTCTTAGCAGTACTGGGCGACGCTTCGACAGCAGCTTTCTTAGCAGGGATCTTCACGGCTAAGGAAAGAAAGGAGATTAAAAAATAAGTGTAAGAGATACATGATAATATAGTTAGAATAACAAAAGAAAAAATCGTGTTTTTCTGTGAACACCTTCAAGAATGGGATCCTCCACGTGAACGTGTTCTATTCCAATATGAAGGTGTCCTGGGTATTCGCCCAGATGATACTTAGTCGGAACCACACGCTCAGCAGGTTTGTTGTACTGTTGACGGAGAATTTTCATAAAGTCCCCACAAACAAACCAATCTGGAAATGGAGGGCTAAATGCCACCCCAAATTCAGCGGTTGGCAAAGGAGGGAATTTTGGTGGATGACAGCTGAAAGCCAGGTCATAACGCGCCTCTGGTCGAAGGTTTGAAGGCAATGACAGTTTTTCAAACTTCTCCGTCAGTTTGCGTTTCAATTCTGCTGCTGCTTCGTGTATGGTTCGACTAAGATCATCAGGTCTATACGCAGTTTCGAAATACTTTTGAAATTTCTGTATTTCCCTAATGTGTCTTTGAATACCTTTTTGGTCCGATCCTGCACAAAAGCGAAAGCATTTGTCAAATGTGTAGTAAAGGCAGTTACGTCAAAAAATCTGTTGGAGTAGTAATCTTTCCACCATTCGTCAAACTCAGGAGTGCATAAGAATGATGGTCGAAATATAACTGGTCGAATGTCGAGAGAATCATCAGCTAGTTTCTTCGACAGCTCTTTGCCTTCGTCTTCAGTATGAAGGGAGTTATAAAAGATGATGGATCCTTTCTTGGGAAATATAGGTCGAGGTTTTATCTGGATTAGGCCAAACTGTCTAGAAACAAGGTTGGGTTGATAAACTATCAAAGCAATTTGGTTTTTAGTGGTGTTACGGTAAGAAAAAAGGAGCCTAGGGGTTAAGAATGATTCCCAAACATTCAGAAATGTATTTTCATCCTTTTGCATCTCCAAAGGCAGTTATTGGGTAAACCACTTAGGTCCGATCTTTCTATCAGCAAAAGGGGCCATGGTCGAAGTAAATTGATAACTCTTAGCAAACATCATGACATAGCTTTTGAAAGCTTGTCGAAGGCTGATTCCTTCGTCAGTTGGCGTTATTAGCACCAACCTTGGCCATTCGACAGTCCTATTTTTTACTTCTTCTTCATCTATTTCTGGTGCTACAGGAAGATTGGCTTCAAATGTGGCATTGAGCCATAATTGCAAGAGCCAGAAAGGTCCTGATAAGTTGATTTTACCTTGGGTTTTGGTGTTTTTTAAAAGATGTACGCTCTCACTCAGAGATTCATAAAGGTTTGCCAGAATCATTTCGCTCAAGCATAGTTTTGTGCCTGCATGAAGCTGATTGGCCATGGTAATGAATCTCTTAGCAACCTGGAGAGAGCGAGAACAAAACACATATTTGGATAGCCATAGTGTTAGAAAAGCTATATGTTCGACATCTAAAACTTCAGTAGTACTCTTATCGTGATAATAGGACATGAATAAGGAGTAGGGTGCAAGGCTAGTCTCGAAAGCAATGGTATCTTCATTTAAGACAGTAGGGTCGAAATCTATACCATTGGGATGAAGACCAACAATGGCTGCTGCGTCGAAAAGGGTAGGCGTAACCATCCCACAAGGGAGGTGAAAGGTGTTGTAAGTACTATCCCAGAAGTAGAGAGAAGTTAAAAGCATATTTGGACAAATATTGGGTCCTACTCTCGACAACTGGATAAGGTCGAAAATGCCTACCTCTTTCCAAAAAGCCCCTTTAACTTTTTCGATTTTATCTAACCAAGATACGTAGTCGGAAGGGTCTTTCGACCATGGGCAAGTTCTAAATATCCTGGGATAGTTCAAATAGGCTAAGTCCAACTCTCCAATATCCGTCGAACTCGATGAGTCTTTTGGTTCTACAACTTTCTCTTTAGGCTGAGGTTTTCTTCCAGCGCCTATGGGTTTTGTGTGAAAGTAAGATGGAAAAAATTCCTTTAAGCGATCTGGTTTTATCTCTAAATTTGGAAGGGGGCCTAACATAGCATGACAATTCCCAGAAATAAGAACAGGGATTAGTACCTGAGATTTATAGATGCATTCTTTTTCTTTCTCATTTGGAGGTTCTGGAACATACTGTTGGTTTCCAATCGTCATTGGTCCTTTTAAATCATGCACAGGAGAGAAAGCTGAGTCTTGTTTCTTCTTGGAATGTTTGCTGCTTGAAGGTTTTTGAGGCGCCATTGCTAGGAAGAACTTAGAAAGATTTCTCAGAAAATTGTGAAAAGCTTGAGAAATGGGTATGAAGAAAGGAAATCTGAAGCGGAAAAGGGTTTAAAGAAAAGGTTTATGGGTATTTATAGGAAGAAGATGTTGAAACGTTTTAGGATGGTAATGATGTTAGTGGGACACGTGGCCATTTCTGATGGGAATGATAAAGAGGTGGAAGTTGAAAAGAGACCATGATGTGAGGAAATGATGGTAGTAGGCTGTGAACGTGGGCTAGACGTGACATTGTGAAGAAAGTGTAATGATGGATCTGCATTGGAAATTGAGATTATCAGACTTGGATTTAATAAAGATTAAATGACATGGCATCAAAACATTGGTTGACAACAAATGACTGTTTCTCTAGAAAACACAGTCGAAACGTCTTTGCTGGGGGGCAATTTGTATACGTGCGTTTTTTGACGCCATGGGATTTGGTGTACAAAATGTTTCTTCCGACAAATAACAACATGGGATGAACGTTTGGCAAATAAGTATGGTTCGACACTTCGACAAAATGGAGGTTTCGACATTTCGACAAGATATCTGCAGCTGGGAAGACACCTTTGACAGACATGGAGAACATTGTAGTATATCGACAATTCGACAAAAAGCCTGAAGGAAGACGTCATTTCGACTTAAAGTACAAATTCAAATTCAAAAGAGTTGTGACGTTTGGCAGAAAATGCGTGGAAGCATCTGGCGAAAGGAAGAAAGCCATGTGTCACAGTTTTAGGATTTGGTCGTTAGTAACAGTTATGTTATTTGTATATAAATAGGGTAGTTGTTATCGGAAAAAAAGTGTGAAAAATTACTTGTACAGAATTCCTGAAAATACTCAAAGTACCCGTGTGAGAGAAAAGAGTCATATTTGGAAAATGTATGTGTAAACAAACACCAATTTCTTTCAAAGTTATATTTCATAGAAAACAAAGTTCTTTATATTTTTCCTTTATGCTTTCTAGTTTGTTACCTTTCTACGCTTTATTTTCGACACTTTACATTTCGTCAGTTTATTTTCTGCCATTTTACCTTATTTTGTCAAATTTACATCTCTTTAAACGCTTTAATCAACATTTCTTCGACATAAAACACTTAGAGAACAAAAATGAAATATATGAAAGTGGTTCTAGACATCTTCAAGACCATCTAGATCTGCACATGTCCTAGGATTTGTGTGGTTGATCCTGCAAGTAACCCAATTCTACAAGTTTTGGTAAACCAGAGGTTGTTCGCAAAAATTCACAGCGAACACGCTGTTAACTTCAAGACATATCTCTCTAGTTCTCGTTCAATAATGGAACAATGGAGTTGTTTGTGGGAATTGACACTCCCACTCTACCTTTTTTCTCGTCAATTTCCTTTCTAAATTTTTTATTATGTCAGTCATTTTCCAAAGATGAACTAAAGATGAAGCAGAAAAATAAGAAGAACTTACATTTTCATTTTTTATTTTTCTGCTACTATAGAATATACAAGGTAGATGATTGTTCATCTTGCCAAACTAAACAATGTCATTAAATTTTCTTTATTATATGAAATAAAAAGATGTTCCAACTTATAAAATCAGCCAAATCATCAATTTTACCCTATTCAATCGATTTTTGATAGGTTTCCTAATTTATATTATGTTTTTTAGATACAAAAGTTTAGGTGAATTGGGCTCTAAGGGCTCATCAGAGTCAGGGCAATCCTCAAGGCAAGGAGAACGCTCTTATAAAGGTACTTACAAATCACCCACCAAAGAGACCGACAACGAGAGTATAACCTACAATCTCTCAATATGTAAGCAAATTTCTTACCAAAATGAGTCCATTTACCTTGCCTTTTATATTATGATTTTGTTACAAGATATGACATATGTCTAATTCCCAGTCTAATCGAATGATGTTTCAAATAGTGATGAACCGACTGATTCAATTTTGACTATCATGATCTGAATGATGTTTCAAATAGTGATTTTCAAACAAATAATTTTTTTCCTCAAACTAACCATTTCAATAAAAACACGTAATGCATTTGAATTATATTATTGGAACGAGATTAAATAAATAATTTAAAAATATATAAAGTTTAATTAAAATTTATAAATTATTTATTCGAGATGATAATGTAATTGCACTAACTAACTATTTCATTAGAGGTTAACTGAGACATTCCATTCCACATACTTGTGTACAATGGTGGTGCTGTTCTCAGGATCTAGGTGTATTCATTTATCTCTTTTCATTCCCAATTTCCGTCATTTCAACCTTCCAAACCCTAATTTCATTCCCAATTTTCGTCATTTCAATCTTCCAAACCCTAATTTCCTTCGTTACTTCCCATCTTCAAACTCAAGGTTATACTCTCAATTCCATAACCAAGAGAAAGACAATCTCGTTTCCTCCTTCAATCTCTTGCTCCATCAGAATCCTACTCCATCCATCATCATCCAATTTGGCAAGATTTTAGGTTCCCTTGTCAAGGCCAAACATTACTCCACTGCTGTTGCACTTCATCGAAAACTGGAATTGAACGGAGTTGCTTCAGATTTAGTTACTTTGAGCATTTTGATCAATTGCTTTTGTCAATTGGGTCTAAACTCTTTTTCCTTTTCTGTATTTGCCAACATTCTCAAGAAGGGTTATCGGCCAGATACCATAATTTTGACTACACTCATCAAGGGTCACTGTCTCAAGGGTGAGGTCCATGAAGCATTGCACTTTCATGACAAGGTGGTAGCGCAGGGATTTCGTTTGGACCAAGTTTGTTATGGCACCTTGATTAATGGCTTATGTAAAGTTGGAAAAACAAGAGAAGCCCTTCAATTGCTGAGACAAGTTGATGGGAAATTGGTTCAGCCTAATGTGGTAATGTACAACACTGTTATTGATAGTATGTGTAAAGATAAACTTGTTAATGATGCGTTTGATTTATATTTTGAAATGGTTGCTAAGAGAGTTTCTCCTACTGTTGTCACTTATAATACTTTAATTTGTGGCTTATGCATTATGGGTCAAGTCAAAGATGCTATTGGTTTGTTATACAAAATGATATTAGAAAACATCAACCCAAGTGTGTATAGCTTTAATATATTGGTTGATGCATTTAGTAAGGAAGGAAAAATGAAACAAGCTAAAGCAGTGGTTGCTGCCATGATGAAAAAAGGCACAAAACCCGATGTTGTTACTTATAGCTCTTTAATGGATGGATATTGTATGGTTAAACAAGTGGACAAGGCCAAGGATATATTCAATGCTATGGCCCAGGGAAAAGTGACTGCTAATGTTCATAGCTACAATATCATGATTAATGGATTTTGTAAGAATAAAATGGTGGATGAAGCTATTAATCTTTTCGAAGAAATACATCGGAGACAAATCATTCCTGATACGATAACGTACAGTTCCCTTATTGATGGCTTGTGCAAATCAGGGAGAATCTCATATGCTTTGGAGCTTGTGGATGAGATGCGTGATAGAGGTCAACCACCTGATATATTAACTTACAATTCTATATTGGATGCTCTATTAAAAAATCACCATGTTGACAAAGCAATTGTGTTGTTAAGAAAAGTGAAAGACCAGGGTATTCGACCAAGTTTGTATACATATAATATTCTTATCAAGGGACTCTGCCAAAGTGGAATGCTTAAGAAGGCACAAGATATTTTTCAAGATCTTTTAGTTAAAGGCTACAATCTAGATGTCTATACATATACCATTATGATCCGAGGGTTTTGTGACAAAGGCTTGTTTGATGAAGCATTGGCCTTGCTGTCAAAAATGAAAGACAATGGCTGCATTCCAAATGCTAAAACATATGAAACAATTATTCTTTCTTTGTTCGAAAAAGATGAAAATGATATGGCGGAAAAACTTCTTCGTGAAATGAGTATGAGAGGTCTATTGTAAGATTAAAACTAGGTAAGAAGTTTTACTATTTATACATTGTTATTTTGAATTTATATATCAATATTGCATCATTTAATTTATGTACATGCCTCACCTAATGGGAAAAATGCTTTATTATTGTTGTTTCTTTTGTTAAGTGTGTTTACCAAAACATTATAGATCTTGTTTTTCTCCCACTTGTCTTTCTCTAGATGATATAAAATTACCTCATTGACAGTGCCATCACTTAATTGGGCGTGGTTTAGAACTTTTTGTCAATAGTGCTAGCAGGTACAAAAGTTAGAACTTAGAACTTTCATTATTCGAGATGTTAAAAGCTGCGGACCCTCATTTTATGCAGATTTGGATGTTAGTATAACTTTCTATATTAGATATTAAATATAGAGTAATGGTTTTGCAGGGTTGTTGAGAGTGTAGGGCTAAGAGTGACTGAATTCAAAGAAGGGGATCGTGTGCTAACAGTTTTTATTGGAGAAATTCGTATGTCATGCAAAATGTGTAAATCAGGAAAAAGTAATATTTGACAAGTTTTGGGATTAGAAAGAAAGGGTTCAATGCATAGTGATCAAAAGACAAGATTCTCAATAAAAGGGAAGCTTGTTTATCATTATTGGGATGTTTCAAGTTTTAGTGAATATACAGTTGTCCATTCTGGATGTGCAGTGAAAGTTAGTCCTCATGTACCTCTTGATAAAATGCCTTCTAAGCTGTGGGGTTGCTGCAGGTAAAATTTTCCATTTGTTTATTTTTAACAGTAAAAGCAAAAAACCATATTATTTGAAGTTATGTAACACTGACACTTCAATTTGAAGACTAGTCTGGTAGGATTGTTAAAAAAAACATATACTGAGCCGAATTTAATTGAACTGTGACTGAATGTTCATGAACTATAGTTCATGGAGAGCATTGAAACTCTACCGCCACTAATCAGTTTTTTGTTGTGTTATTGATTATTTGACAAATTCGCATTAGGTCTGGGTGAAGCATGGAATATTGCTGATGTGACAAAAGGATCAACAATAGTTATATTTGGTCTCGGAACTGTTGGCTTTTCTGTAAGTCCAAATACTCAACAACTACATATGAATTCTCCTCGTACTCTTGAGGTCTTATAATCTTCTTAACAGATATGATATCTTGCAAACCATAACTTTCATGTTCAATAGGTTGCTCAAGGTGCAAAACTAAGAGGTGCATCTAGAATAATTGGTGTTGACAACAATACACGGAAGTGTGAAAATGGTAACATAATTTGTTCTCCGAATTTATTTAAAAACCTTAAAACCTGTCATAAATCATAACCTCTTGGTTTACTATCTGTTTTCTTGTTGCCACCACAGCTAAATCTTTTAGGGTTAGAGAAGTTGTTGATCCGAATTCGTACAAAGAGCCTATCACGCAGGTGGATTCTTCATCTCATTACAAAATATCCAATTTAAAACCTTTTCAAATAATCTTATATATGAACATCAAAAGTATACTGCTAGATCACAGATAGCATTAGTGTAGTCCAAGTAAATTAATTATTCTTAATCTTATTTGAGTCCACTATAAATTTGCTTCAGCACACAAACTCAGAAGACAGCTTATGGCAGCTTGTTCTATGACTAGTGGAGTGAAAGTTAACTTGGAAGTAGAAGGTTATGTTTGTTCTCTTTACTGTAATTTGCTACAATAAAGCTAAATATATGTGGCTAGAAAGTTTTCCATTCACCTGTCTCACTTGTCTCACTTACTTGGTAGTGAGAAGAGTAGATGGCATTCTAATCCTACAAAAGGGAGTTGCGGATATAACATGTATGACTGAAATTCTTGAGCACTTGAATAAACATGGAGAGGTTCAGAACTTTATATCTTAATAATTTGATCCAATTCAATAGAAATCTTCAAGATTTGAAATTCTTTTATAAGTGAAACTTGACGAGTGCTTAAGTCTTAAACCATTCTTTTTGCGATGCACATTTGCTTGTAGAGCATGTCTTCACCAAAACACTTTGAGAAGCTTGTCTTCACATTCTCCCCCCTTTTGATGACTACAACTCTTTATTGAAAGTTTTATCCAATACTGCTTTCTCTAACAATTGAAACTCCCCCTTGATCGAAGCTCTTCCTTGATCCGTGATTGAGAGAATTTTTAAAGTAATTGCTAGCTGCATTGTTAGAGAAATATACAACAATCAAATATATTTTCTCCCCCTTTGTCATTAGCAAAAAGGATGAGAAAGACTAAACAA
Organism: Lathyrus oleraceus; assembly: GCF_024323335.1. Taxonomy (NCBI): domain Eukaryota; kingdom Viridiplantae; phylum Streptophyta; class Magnoliopsida; order Fabales; family Fabaceae; genus Lathyrus; species Lathyrus oleraceus. The sequence continues at coordinate 397,050,798 of NC_066580.1, read as the reverse complement.
TGAACAACCATATGTTGTATGATAATATAGCTTATAATATTAACACATAAACAAATAACGAAACAATCAAAAGCACATAACTTAATACAAAACAACTTGTCCATACATAATGATTAAAACATAAACTTAAAAACAAGAAAACTCAGCAAAACAAGAAACAAACACATTAATCATTTTAATCACTTTCCGACATTTCCACATTCTCTTCATTATCTCATTCATCTTCACCACTTTCCTCTTCCAAACTAATTTTCGGGTTTTGGGATTGGTTAAGATTTTCCAATAGTCTCTTAATGGAAGCCATCTTAAATTTTTGCTTACGATAGTTACACATTATAGTGGATTCAACTGAACAGATCTTGTTGTATAAGACTTCATTGGTGTACCCGCCTTTCGGAGCCGGTGGATGAGCATTAGAGGGTTCATCCTTATACTTATACACATCATCCTTGTCCAAAAAGATACCAGTATTCCTAACCGACGTTGAAACATTAATCTCACATTACCTAGCAGACATCTTCTTCTTCGGTTCCCGTTTCAGAATGCCCAGTTTACTTGAATCTTATTTTTGATAGCATATATCAATTGTAACTCCAAATCACCAATTTGGAAATGGTTTGAGTGTTTCAGCATCACACATAAGCAATAAAGTAATGGAGCATCCTATCACTCACAATCAAGTTCTTTGCAAACAAAAATAATCGTGAAGAAGCTGGATTTTTCTTGCTAAGAATATCCTGCTGAGATACATGACATATATGGAAGTAATAATCCATCTTACTGTAACCGTCCCATTCTGGGACTAACCCATGGTGAAACGTTTGACCAACAAAAAGAACTCCTAAACAATTTTCAAAGGTTTCTAAATCCATTATAATATATGTATTATTAACTTTAGAAGTGAGAACATCATTATCACTAGGAAGAATATCTAGATTTGCATAAAAGTCTTTAACTAAATGTTGGAAAATATATTATTTCCGATTTTATTATTGTCTTTAATACTATCTTTATTTTTCTTTATTCTCAATTAAGGAAAAAATAAATTGTAATAATTGTATCTTCACTATATAAATCAGCTAAGGTTGACGAATAAAATATAACAACTTTTACCAATTTTTTACAATATGGTATCAAGAGCATTGGGTTAGGGGTTACCGTAAAAGCTTTCCTCAACCTATTTTTGTTGGGTTAAGGGTTACCATAAAATTTCCCTGAACATATTTTTTGTTCGACCCAATTCACATACCCGGTTAACCTCCTATGGCGAATGACAACAACAGGTGGTCTCCCCTATCACAAGCCTACACTGGATCCAACCATGGCGACCAACCACAATCTGATTCGGGCGGTGGCCGTGGAAACGGCGGTGGCCGCGGAAACGGTGTACATGAGGAACCGTCGGTGGTCATAAACAATAGCAGTAATGGCGACCAACAACAATCTGATTCGGGCTTCGGCCGTGGAAACGACGGTGGTCGCGGAAACGGTGTACATGAGGAACCGTCGGTGGTCATAAACAATGACAGTAATGACGACAACAATGGAAATAGGAACAACATTGTTTTTGGTGACGGTTATTCCAACATAGATGGTAATGATCAAGAGGGTTCCTCATACTCCCTCAAGGTCAATATCCCTAAAATGAATGGGAATAACTACAATGAATGGGCTCAAACCGTTCGATTGGTATTGGATAACAAAGGAAAAATTGATTTCTTAACAGGAGCAGTAGTTGAACCGGCAACAGGAGACCCTCGTTACAAACAATGGAAGTCGGAAAACTCCTTGATTATTGCGTAGCTGGTAAGCTCTATGGAAACTGGAATAGGTAAGTCTTACATGTTTTTACCTTCCGCAAAGGATGTTTGGGAAGCTGTTAAGGAAACATACTCTGATATTCAAAACTCCTCTCAAATTTTTGGTTTAAAATCAAAGTTATGGCATGCGAAACAAGGTGATAGGAGTGTAACTGCTTATTACAATGAACTGTTAACACTGTGGCAAGAGTTAGATCTCTGTTATGATGACAATTGGAAGTGTATAGAAGACAATGTTTTGTTTCTCAAGAGGCAAGAAAATGACTGTGTATTCATGTTTCTCGCTAGGCTCAATAAAGACCTTGATGAGGTAAGAGATAGAGTTTTAGGAAAAGTACCATTGCCAACTCTTCGTGAATTTTTTGCAGAAATAAGAAGGGAAGAGGCACGACAAGGAATTATGATGGGTAAGACACAACGAAATTCTGAATCTGAAGGCTCAGCTCTGACTACTAGGAACCTTGACGAGGGAAGAAGGTCAGACAAAGTTCCTTGGTGTGATCACTGCAAGCGCGAATGGCATACACGTGAAACTTGTTGGAAGCTCAAAGGCAAACCTCCTAACTGGAAGAAGAAAAATGGTCGTGCATTTCAGGCTAGTAATTCTGATCAAGGGCAGCAACCTCCTCCGTCTCAGTTTCCATTCACTACGGAGCAACTAGACAAACTGTACAAACTCCTTGAGTCTCCAACCCCTTCTTGCTCTATAGCAACAAAAGGTAATTCTGCATTTCTTAGTGTCAGTCCCAGTCATATTTGGATAGTAGATTCAGGAGCCTTCGATCACATGACAGATGAATCTACTTTGTTCTCTTCATATAGTCCATGTGCAGGTAATCAAAAAATAAAAATTGCAGATGGCTCTTTTTCAGCCATTGCAGGTAAAGGGTCAGTTGTGTTGTCTCAAATGTTAACTCTTAAAAATGTCCTTCATGTTCCAAATTTATCTTGTAATTTAATATCCGTGAGTAAATTAACCCAAGATATAAATTGTCAAACTAATTTTTTCCGATCTCACTGTGTCTTTCAGGATTTGAACTCGGGGAAGATGATTGGCAGTGCTAAGGAGAGTGGAGGACTCTACTACCTTGAAATTGGATCTGCATCACAACTACCTTAAAAAACAATAAGTTCCTGCTTTGAGTCTTTTTCTATTTTGAATAATAAAGATGACAACATTATGGTATGACATTTAAGATTAAGTCATCCTAGTTTTCGTTACTAGAGGTTGCTAGAGCTCTACTTTTTTCAAATAAAGTACCAAATTATTTGTGGGGCGAAGCTGTTTTAACAACTGCGTATTTAATTAACAGAATGTCCTCCAAAATTCTCAAATTTCAAACTCCTATTAACGTCTTCAAAGAATGTTTTCCTAGTACTCGTGTTTTAACTGATTTGACTTTAAAAATCTTTGGTTTCACAACCTTTGTTCATGAACATAAAAATGTTGGAAAACTTGAGCCACGTGCTATTAAATGTGTCTTTGTTGGATACTCCCCAACCCAAAAAGGATATAAATGTTTTGATCCAAAAAATAAGAAAATGTTTGTCACTATGGACGTTACATTCTTTGAAAATAAATCCTTTTTTGATGACACTCATCTTCAAGGGGGGGAGATAAACGAAGACTCGTTTCAAATTGAAGACATGAGTTTTTTAAATAACTTATCTTTACCAATATCACAAAATTCTAAGTTTTTTACACCTGCACCAACAGAAAATGGTCGCGATTCTTTATCTGATCCTACTCCTGTCATGAGTAAGGAACCTTGTGAATCTGAGCCTATATTTTCTCTTGTAGAAAATAATGAGAATCCTGAAAACGATGATAATGATGATCTAATTGAAATGCCACAAAATAATGATTCACTTCAACAAAACAAATTTGAATTAGGAAACGGGACTTGGAAAGGAAAGGTTTTTGTGAAAAAGCACCATAAAGGAAAGGACAAGTCCACATCTCAACACTGTCAGGAATCTGAACCGGGGAATGATTAATTTCCTAACAAAAGAAAAAGTAAGTCTATCTCTGTTTCTGAGAGTCGTATTTTGTATCCTGATATAGATGATCCTGTTGCCATTAGAAAACCTGTCAGATCTTGCACTAAACATCCTATGTCCAATTTTATATCATATTCAAATTTGTCTTCAGCTATGTCTGCCTTCACTTCAAAATTGTCTAGTGTAGAAATTCCAAAAAGTGTACAGGTTGCTCTATAAATTCCAAAGTGGAGGGAAGTTGTACTTGAGGAGATGAAAGCTCTAGAAAAGAACAAAACTTGGAGTGTTACGCCACTACCAGATGGCAAGAAGACAGTTGGATGCAAATGGGTGTTTACTGTGAAGTATAATTCAGATGGGTCAATTGAAAGGTACAAGGCTCGCTTGGTGGCTAAAGGCTTTACTCAGACCTATGGTATAGATTACTCAGAGACATTTGCTCCTGTTGCAAAATTGAACACTGTCAGAATTCTTTTGTCTCTTGCTGCTAACATGGATTGGCCTTTGCACCAGTTAGATGTTAAGAATGCCTTTCTTAATGGCGATCTAGAAGAAGAAATATATATGGACATTCCTCCTGGCTTTGAAAACAAATTTGGATCAAATGTGTGCAAACTAAATAAGTCTTTGTATGGATTAAAGCAGTCCCCTAGAGCTTGGTTTGAAAAATTCACTTAGTCCATGAAGAAACAAGGGTACATCCAAGGACAGGCTGACCACACCTTGTTCACAAAATTCTCCCACGATGGGAAAGTTGCTGTCCTGATTGTTTATGTTGAAGATATTGTCCTTACTGGAGATGATACAGTGGAAATGGCAAGAGTAAAAGAGAAATTGACAGTAGACTTTGAAATCAAGGATCTGGGATTCATGAGATATTTTCTAGGTATGGAGATTGCTCGGTTAAAAAATGGTATTGTGGTTGCACAGTAGAAATACATTATAGACTTGTTGAAAGAAACATGAATGAGTTGATGTCGTCCTGCAGATACTCCTATGGATCCTAATGCTAAACTTTGGGGAGAAGGTAATGTTTCTATTGATACTAGGAGATATCAGAGATTGGTTGGGAAGCTGATTTATTTGTCACACACCTGACCTGATATTGCTTTCTCAGTTAGTGTAGTGAGTTAGTTTATGCATTCTCCTTTCGAGGAACATCTTGAGGCAGTATATAAGATACTGAGATATTTGAAGGGAAATCCTAGAAAAGGATTATTTTTTAAGAAGACTAGTGAAAAAAATGTGTCTATCTTCACCGATGCCGATTGGGCAGGTTCAATCACAGATAGAAAATCAACATTTGGATATTGTACCTATGTTTTGGGTAATCTTGTGACATGGAGGAGCAAGAAACAAGGAGTTGTAGCAAGAGGTAGTGCAGAGGCCGAGTTTAGAGCTATGTCTCAAGGTATTTGTGAAGGACTATGGATTCTTAGAGTCCTAGAAGAACTTAAGATGAAAATTGAGCTTCCATTGAAATTGTACTCTGACAGTAAAGTTGCTATTAGCATAACTCATAATCCAGTTCAACATTATAAAACCAAGCATATCGAGATTGATCGACACTTCATAAATGAGAAGTTAGATGCGGGAATCATATGTTTACCCTTCGCGACTTCAAGTCAACAAACTGTGGATATTCTGACCAAAAGTTTGGCAAGGCATACTTTTGAGTATTTGATAGACAAGTTGGGCATGATAGATATCTATGCACCAATTTGAGGGGGGGTGTTGGAAAATATATTATTTCCGATTTTATTATTGTCTTTAATACTATCTTTATTTTTCTTTATTCTCAATTAAGAAAAAAATAAATTGTAATAATTGTATCTTCACTATATAAACCAGTTAAGGCTGACGAATAAAATATAACATCTTTTACCAATTTTTTACAATACTAAATCCGGATAAAAATTTCTAGTGTCAAAAATCATAGAATCTACTCCTTGCAGTCTCAGGAGCTCAGGAAAGTCAAAATTATGAGAAGGGAATGATGAGAGATTACCATATTTTACCGGCATGAGAGACCGGTTCTTGAAATCAAAAGTAAGCCTTCTAGTCTTGAGAGATGGTGCATGTTGTTCAACTTCTTGAGATTCTGAGCTAGCTTCCCCAATTTTGGATTTTCCCTTGTCTTTTCTTGAAGGAGCCATGGAGCTTGAAGAGATTGAGAGTTAGGGATTGAAAAGTTTGGGTGAGAGAGATTAAAAATATAGAGAGACTTATGAGTGGGGCTTTAATGGAGTTTTAATTTTGGGTGGTGGAAATAAATGAGAGAAGAAGAAGTTTGAAGGAAGGTTTAAGGGAGATGAATAGTGAAAGGATTCAGAAAAAGTATTGGAAAGTGATAACTTAATAAATAAGCACTTATAAAAAAATAGACAAATAACACACATTTAATAAAAAGAAAAAATATGGAAAACATTTAGGTGTAATCGATTATCCTGAGAGGTGTAATCGATTACACTATGCAAAAACGCTGCAATTAGTCACGCAAGCAGGCATGTAATCGATTATTGAATAAGGGGTAACCGATTACCTTAATAAAAAACAGAATGTTCACCAGGAATAACATGAAATGAATTTTAAGAAACCAACAATTACCCATGTTATTAAATATCCTTGGGAAAATTTATATGAAGCAAACATGTCATACAAACATTATAAAGGCACAAAAAAATCATTTTCTCAAAACTCATGTAAGAAAACACATACATAAAATTTTAAATAAAAAATTGAGGTAATGAGAGAATGTACCTTTGTGTTTGTACTGATTAATTTTGAAGAATCAAATGTCACAATCATCTAAAATACCAAGTTCCCTCTGAATTTTGTAAAATGATTCCTTCAGGAGAGGTTTTGTGAATATGTCGGCAAACTGATTATGCGTATCCACGAACGAGACTTCAACATCGCCTCTGAACACATGATCACGTAAGAAGTGATGTCGAATGTCTATGTGTTTAGTACGAGAATGCGTAACTAGATTCTTTGTTATATTTATTGCACTTGTGTTGTTGCATTGAAGTGGTATGCATCCAAGATTTAGTCTGAAATCACTAAGTTGTTGCTTTAGCCATAAAACCTGAGCACAACAAATTCCTGCTGCTATGTATTCTGCTTCTGCGGTGCTAAGAGCAACACATGCTTGTTTCTTACACGCCCAAAAAACTAATGCATTTCCTAGGATATGACCTATTCCACTTGTACTTTTTCTATCAGTTTTGCGACCTGCATAATCCGAGTCAGAATATCCAACTAAATCACATATGGTATCTTTTGGATACCATAGGTTTACATGTGTTGTTCATTGAGATACTTCGTTATCCTTTTAATAATGGTGAGATGTGATTCCTTTGGATTGGCTTGAAACCGCACACAAAGATACACACTAACCATTATATCAGGACAACTTGTCGTCAAATATAGTAAGGAACCAATCATACCTCGATACTTTGTGATATTAATCGAAACGTCTGATTCATCTTGATCAACATAAGTTCTGGATCCCATTGGAGTAGACATTGCCTTGCAACTATCCATGTCGAATCTTTTCAATAACTCTTTGCAGTACTTTGATTGGCTGATGAAGATGCCATGTCATTCTTTAGTTGCTTAATTTGGAGTCGAAGAAAATAGTTCATCTAAGGGTCCATGATGGGTAAGATGACACATGTAACATCCCATAAAAACTATTCTAAGAAAATAGTTCATCTGAGCTCACCAACACAAACCATAAAAACTTCATCCTCACTTTCTTTTACAACCCACAGATAACATCACTGCTGCAACATCATAAACTTTTCAACCACACCCTTTTTCCCCTTCCTCTATCTTCATCACTAAAATCAGCGCCACCACATCCACTCCCCATTTTTTTCTCCTACATTTCCCTCCTCCTTCCTTGCTTAATCACCACCGCGCATACCCATCATAAACCACCCACACTCTTCCAACTACACACTGCCCTCATCACCGGACAAAACCTACAATCGTTCTCCTCCATAGCCACCCGTAAACACCACAATCAGACCTCCCACAACTCACTCTCCATAAAACCCACACGACCATGAGCCACCAATAACCACGCCAACACTCATCATACAAGCCACCAACAACCACGTCAACACTCATCGTACAAGCCATCAAAACCCAACCTCCGCCACCACCATAAAACACCGTGAAACACCACCCTTTCAACATAACCACCACCATCTTAAAACCATCGAACAACATGTCATTTACCTCCCTTTTAATTTTGTTTTCAAGTAGATGTAATTTTTTACATGAAATTAAAGGTTTCGGTTTCGACTCGTTTCGAGTAAGCTGTGAGTTTGATTCTTCAATGTTGCGAGTTTGGAATACCGCAAATGCTCCGGTGCGATAGATGCTGAAGCACTGCACTGTTGTCGGTTTTAATTTGTGTCAATGATTCGTCGTGGAGGTAATATTTTGAATGAGTTTTCGGTTACACTTTGTTTCGTGCTGCAGTGATATAGGCCTTGCATGCTGCTCTCGATTCGTTTTCTTTGTTGTGGCCTTGGTGTTGGTCTCAATTCATTTTCTTTGTTGTGGCCTTGGTGTTGGTCTCAATTCGTTTTCTTTGTTGTGGCATTGGTGTTGCATTCATGTTTTATGGTGATTGTTGATATTTGTAAATATAGTGTTAAAAATATTTGTATATAGAATAGTCTCACATCGACTATATCATATAATTAGTTGTAATCTCTCTCTATATAATAAAGTCTCCATAGTGTTTTTCAAAATACGATTTATTCAAATGTCACTTAGTCTCTTGTATTTCAACATGGTATCTAGAGTCTGCTAAGAGGCAATTCTTTCTTCGCCATGCTTTACCCGGTTGACCCACTGTCTTCCGGTGAGAATTTTTTTTGCAAACCGTGTCATCACTCTGGTTTGCCTCTCACTTTTCAAAATTCTCCGGTGACCTACTAGCACAAGCGCCTCCTTCGATCCAGTTGTTCCCCACTTTTCACTAACATAAACCTCTGCACGTGACAGCACGTCCAACGACCGATCCCGACAATTTTCCCACCGCTCCACTCTCCATAGGGAAATTGTTTCAGATCCGATACTCATGGCTACTCCTCATAACTTTACGCCAAACTATGATGATTTCCTCAGGTGGTATCAGAATTATCAGAACTTAGATTATACTGCTTCGGTAACACACACTGGTAATTCATCTGCTTGTCTCTCTCAATCATCTTCTCTTGGACCTTGGATCCTTGATTCTGGTGCGTCTGATCATGTTATCGGTAATAAAAATCTTTTCTCTTCCCTCTCTATATTTGGTTTCTTACCTACTATAACTTCTGCCAATGGTTCTCAAACCAAATCCGAAGGGATTGGTACTGTTCAAATTCTACCTTCTCTCTCTGTTACTTCTGTCCTCTATGTACCTAATTGTCCATTTAATTTACTTTTAGTCAATCGTTTAACTCGTTCTCTTGATTGTAGTGTTATCTTCACTAATAATAACGTTACCCTGCAGGATCGGAGTTCGGGACGGACGATTGATGTCGGATCTGAGTCTCAATACCTTTATTACTTCTCAGTGTCATCTCAGACATGCTCAACCAAAGATTCTCCACTCACTATCCATGCTCAGTTAGGTCATCCTAGTCTGTCCAAACTACATAAGTTGGTGCCAAATTTATCGAAGGTATCTAATTTACATTGTGAGTCGTGTCAGCTAGGGAAACACACTAGTGGTTAGTTTCCCAATCGAGTCAATAAACGAGCTTTGTTCCCTTTTGCTTTAGTTCACACCGATGTTTGGGGTCCCTCGCGTACTGTCTCTACTCTTGAGTCTAGGTATTTTGTCACATTTATTAATGATTTTTCACGTTGCACTAATGAAGAATAGATCTGAATTATTTTCTATTTTTGAACAATTCTATCAAGAAATAAGAACTCAATTCGGTGTGTCTATTTGTACCTTAAGAAGTGACAGTGTCCGTGAATATTTATCCCAACAATTTCAAAATTTTATGTCACGCAATGATATTCTCCATCAAACATCTTGCCCTCACACACCTCAAAAAAACGGGGTAGCCGAACGCAAAAATCAGCATCTTGTAGAAACCACTCGGACCCTACTTCTCCACGGTAATGTTCCACTTCGGTTTTGAGGGGATGTTGTGCTAACGACATGTTACCTTATAAATCGCATGCCCTCATCCGTCCTTAACAATAAAATCCCTTATTCAATCCTTTTTTCTAATTCCCCACTTCACCCAATTCCTCCCCAAGTATTTGCGTCCACATATTTTGTACACAATCTCTCTCCTGGTCTTGATAAATTATTAGCTCGATGGCTAAAGTGTGTCTTTCTTGGTTATCATTGATCCCAAAAAGGTTATCATTGTTATTCACATACTCTACAATGATACCTCGTATTGGGCGATGTTACCTTCTTCGAGTCGGTTCCATATTTCGAGTCCAGTCACGTAACTCCAGAACCCATTCAAGAAAGTACTCTCACACCTTTTCCGACAGTTATTAATGTCCCGCCTACCATTATCCCCATCAGTCTAGGGCTCCTGACCACCCACTTCTCGACCACTTCAAGCATATCAGCGTCGTCATCCAACGCCTGTCGTCCTTGTCCTTAAGGTCATACCTGTCCCTGAGGTCATTGCAGACTCTCCTCCGACGCCTCCGCCATCATCGGATCTGATCCTACAACCTGAGTCTGATCTTTCGATTGCCATTCGAAAAGGTATACATCAAACACGAAATCCTTCTCCACATTATATTGATTTACGTTATCATCGTCTTTCCCATTTGCAGTATACTTGTTTGTCTTCTTTGTCTTCTGTTTCTATTCCTAAAACTCGAAGTGAAACATTATCTCACCCTGAGTGGAGGCAAGCAATGATTAATGAATTGTGTGCTCTTCAAAGCAGTGGTACCTGAGAACTGGTTCCTCTACCCCATGGGAAATCTTTAGTGGGTTGTCGTTGGCTTTATCCAGTGAAGGTTGGTCCAGATGGTAAGATTGATCAATTTAAAGCTCGCTTGGTAGCCAAAGGATACACTCAGATTTTTGGATTGGATTATAGTGATACCTTCTCGTTTGTAGCCAAGATGACATCTGTTAGACTTCTCCTAGCCATTGCAGCCATTCGACATTGGCCTCTTCATCAACTTGACATCAAAAATGCTTTTTTACATGGTGATCTTGAAGAGGAAGTATATATGGAGCAACCACCTGGATTTGTTGCTCAGGGGGAGTCATCGAATATGGCGTGTAGGTTACACATGTCTCTTTATGGTCTTAAGCAATCTCTGAGAGTTTGGTTCGGCAGATTCAACATTGTAGTACAACAGTTTGGTATGGTCCGTAATGAAGCTGACCATTCTGTTTTTTATCGTCACTCAGTCCAAGGGTGTATTTATCTTATTGTGTATGTAGATGATATTGTCATAACTGGTAGTGATCAGCAAGGTATACTCCAGTTAAAACAACATCTCTCGAATCAATTTCAGACAAAAGATCTTGGTAAACTTTGCTATTTCTTGGGTATTGAGGTAGCCCAATCTAACGATGGTTTGGTGATTTCTCAGCGGAAATATGCCATGGATATTTTGGAAGAAACATGTTTGTTGAATGCTAAACCAGTTGATACTCCTATGGATCCAAGTGTTAAACTACTACCCAATCAGGGGGAGCCTCTATCTGACTCAGGAAGGTATAAGAGATTGATTGGAAAGTTGAATTATCTCACAGTCACTCGTCCAGACATTTCGTTTGTAGTTAGTGTGGTAAGTCAATTCTTAAATTCCCATTGTCAGGAACACATGGATGCTGTTATCCGGATTCTGAGATACATCAAATGTGCTCAAAGAAAAGGTCTAGTGTATGAAAATAAATGACATACTCAGATAGTTGGATACTCTAATGCTGATTGGGCAAGGTCACCCATTGATAGACGATCCACCTCTGGGTATTGTGTACTTGTTGGAGGAAACCTTATATCCTGGAAAAGTAAGAAACAAAACATAGTTGCAGGATCAAGCGCCGAGGCAGAGTATAGGGTCATGACAATAGCAATATGTGAACTTATTTGGTTAAAACAGTTGCTCAAGGAACTTCGAATTAGAGAAACAAGATCAATGATACTTATTTGTGATAATCAAGTTGCATTGCACATTGCTTCAAATCCAGTCTTCCATGAGAGGACCAAACATATTGAGATAGACTGTGACTTTGTCAGAGAGAAGATCGAGTCAGGTGACATCGTCACAAGCTTTGTCAACTCTAATGATCAATTGGCAAACGTATTTACAAAATCTCTGCGAAGTCTCAGAACTAATTATATATGTAACAAGCTTGGTGCATTTGACTTATATGTTCAAGCTTGAGGGGGGAGTGTTGATATTTGTAAATATAGTGTTAAGAATATTTGTATATAGAATAGTCTCACATCGATTATATCATGTAAGTAATTGTAATCTCTCTTTATATAATAAAGTCTTCGTAGTGCTTTTCAAAACACGGTTTATTCAAATGTCTCTTAGTCTCTTGTATTTCAACAGTGATGATGTTGTTTATCATTTTCTTAATGCTAAGTCTGTTTTTGCTGTCATTCATGTTAAATTTTAAATGCTTGAGTTGTATTTTGTTTAACTATATTTGCATTTGGTAGTATGTAAAGATGATGAACAATGTTCCTAAGTAGAATACATTTTGACACTAAAATTGGAAATAAGCTTCGTCTTAATAGTATTTTGTAAATTGATTTTTTCGGATACTGTAGCTTAAGTTTTTATTTCATATTTTGTTATGGTAAGAATTCTAAATATCATTGGTGAATTACATTTGTACAATGGATTGAAATCTAAGGTTGCTCATTAACGTAACCAACAACTAGTCTCACTAGGGGTGGTACTAGTACATCATGTCATGAGATGTATGTTGTGTGATTAGCGAAACATATGGGTAACTTTTTTAAGGATGTTGAGTCGAATAGCTCAAGAATCATGTCAACACAACAAATCAATATCATTTCCAATCACTTTGCCCATGTTTTTTGAAAACCAATTAGCATGATCATTCTAAGACCCATCTCTCACATGTTGAATATCTTTCTACCAAATTGAATCTCTACCATAACCCATAGCTACACTTTTTTTAACATCCATATTTTCTTTTCTAAAGTTTTAAACCACAAATCTCTCATCTCTACTCTCCACTTCCAACATTATTTTCTTAACAATGATAATAAAAAGTCTCAACATTACGCACATCTATCTAGAAGTGTTCAAAATCAAATTTGTCTAATAAAAAACCACTAATAAAATTGAACAAAATTGAAAACCGTAAAAAAAAACCTGTTTATAGTTTGAATGTGTTGGACCATTTTTAAACAGAGCCACGCATTTCAATTTTGTTTGTGGTTTGTATTTTACAAACTAAACCAAACCTAAACCAAACCATGTTATGTCACAAAATTTTACAGACAATTTTATATATTTTAATTTTTTAGATAAATCAACAAGTATTATGTGTATATTTTATCATATTCTTTATATGATATTTATTTTAATTTACATATCAACAAAAAGAACAAAAGATTAATTATTTATAAGTACTATTATTTTTATTTGAAATAAAATTGCTATACTTTTTTATTTTTAACTTGTTGATGTTGATAAGGAAAAGATTAAAAAGAAAAATTAATTTATATTACTTTTGTATCCCTTTATGTATAATATATTGATAATAAAAAAATAAATTATAGGGTTATCATATCAGATTAACATAATCACATGTATGCACATGCTTATAATTATACAATGTAGTTTTTAAAATTTATTTAAGAATACTATTTCATGTATGTTATCCTTTAGATATAAGATAAAATTGTAAGACGCAATTCATATTTATATATCAAATTATAAATTAGTTTTACAATTATAAACTTATTTTATGGTAATGTATGAATGACTGAACACAAAAGTATGTTGTGCTCTATGTGTATGTGTCGCTCAAGAATTATTTTGTAAAAAAACCGAGCCAATCAAACCAATTCAAACCGCATTTGTTCCGTTTGATTTGATTCAGTTTTATTTCTAAAAGACAACTAAACCAAATCAAACGACATTGTTTCTTCTCTTGCAGTTCGGATAATTTTTAGAATCAAAACCGCTCAAACCACACCACGAACACCCTTGCACCTAACCCTTATTTATCTCTAGCTAAACACAATCATTTCTATTTAATTCAATGAAATTTTCTTGCTTCTTCATTACCTCCATAAAAATAATTTAACATATATTGAGAGACAATATAGGTTGCCTCATACGCGTGTGTGACTTCTAGGGCCCAATCTTGGATGTTACATGATCATATATTGAGAGACAGTAGGATATATGGTATGAACCTTGATTTCGACAGAGCTTTTGATGGTCTTAGTGTTGTGATTCTAGATTTTGACCTTAGGGGTTTTAGTAGAAGTGACATTGTCCCTCCCAAAGCACAACATGTTTTGCCGAGTGCCACTTTTAGTAAAAATGTTAAAGGACGTGGATGTAAAATTTGAAATGATCACAAGACAAAAAGCAGTCTTTGGTTGTTTGCTATCAACACATGCTCAAGATTTTCTCCTTGTTGTCCCTATTAATGGTCTATGCCAACATATGTCTTCGTTAGAGTATCTTACCATCCTTAAATACCGACTTATGATTCTCTTATTTCATATTGATAAGGTTTGCGCTGTTTGCTGCAAGGCATGCTTGGATACATTTGGGGAACACGCTATTGTTAGCTGAGATTTTCGACAGAAGGAAACGCCTCAGCAAACAAGGGCAAAGATGGAAAATCTTTGTCCGACTAGAATCTGGACTTAGTGAAAATTTTGGATGTTGCAAGAGACATTTTGACTATCGATAACATCGATCGCGTATGTCTTACGACAATGGAAAATCGATCGACAAGGCAGTTATTTGGGCACACAATGTTACGTTTGAATATCAATAACTGCCTATGGGTTTCCTTCTAAAGAGACATGTGGAGAAAGCACAAAGACAGGTTGCATGCAGAGCTTTACGTGGAGAATTCTGAAGATAGAAACGTTAGGGGTAGTTATTTCATACTTTTATATATAGGAGTTCATTACGTTGAATTCGGGGTGTTCATTGTATTACAAAAATCTCACTGAAAATTCAAAATATCAACGTATAGAGAAACGAACGAATTGGTGAGAGAATATAAGAACTGATGAATGACCATCCTTTTACTTATAATGCAAAGTTTCTAGTCTTACTGTTCCACTTTGCCTTATTTCAGTTATTTTCAGTATTATCCAAGTAACTTCATTCAGCATTTCCAGTATTTTTCTTTTCTTTTATACACTTTGGAGTTGTCGAAGTCGATGTCTTTCGTTCTTACGGTCGTCTAAGACCCTATTTTTTCGACCAAGTCGAAAACAGTCATTTTAACATAAGATAATAAAAAATAAAGTGGTTATTTGGCACTATGTTCTAGGATTCATTGGTTGATCCTGCAAGTAACCCTTAATTTGGAGACCAACAGTTGTTTACCATTTTTCAACGTAAACAACTGTAGAAATATGTAAAGTTTTATATATTTTGTAAAGAATACATAAGAGATATTTATAGACTATAAATGTATCTAAATAAGGGAAGGATAATTATTCTCCTTATAACATATAAATGCTAATCTAGTCATAATGAGTTGTACAGGACAACAGCTCATAATGAGTTGTATGATATTCAATATATTCTAATAATAATAATAATACTAATATTACAACACTCCCCCTCAAGTTGGCGAATGGATATCTATCATCCCCAACTTGCACGTAAGATCTCGAAACCGCTCCAAGGGAAGTCCTTTAGTAAGCACATCATCTAACTAAAGTCCTGATGGAACATATTGTGTAGAACTAAGACCATTATCCAATTTCTCTTTGATGAAGTGTCGGTCTATCTCTATATGCTTTGTTATGTCGTGTTGGACCGGATTGTGAGCAATAATAATGGAAGACTTATTATCGCAGGAAAGTCTCATAGGAGCTTCATACTTTATTTTCAAGTCATCTAGAATGATCTTCATCCACAATATTTCACAAACTCCTTGAGCCATGGCTCTAAATTCTGCCTCTACACTTGATCTGGCAACTACGTTTTGTTTCTTGCTCCTCCATGTCACTAAATTTCCACCTAGGAACATATAATATCCAGTGGTGGATCTCCTGTCAACAATCGACCTTGCATAATCTGCATCAGTATAAACCTCCATAGACAACTACTCACTTTTCTTGAACAGTAGTCCTCTTCCTGGGCTCATCTTTAGATACTGCAAGATTATATCCACTGCATGTAAGTGCCTCTCCTGAGGGTCATGCATGAATTGACTGACAACACTAACCTGATAAGTTATGTCAGGCCTGGTGTGAGATAGATAAATGAGATTTCCCACAAGTCTCTGGTATTGAGCTTTATCAACCCTTGGGCTTTCCTCATCACTCCCAATCCTGAGGTTTTGCTCTATAGGAACTCTGGTGGGTTTACAACCCAACTTGCCAGTCTCTTTGAGAAGGCCAAGGACATATTTTCTCTAAGAAATGAAAATGCCTTGTTTTGAGTATGCTACCTCCATACCTAGGGAATATTTCAACTTTTCAAGGTCCTTCATTTCAAACTGAGATGCCAAATCCTTCCTCAAGTTCTTCTTCTCAAATTCATCATTACCTGCTATGATCATATCGTCTACGTAGACTAACAAAAGAGTGAGTTTACCATTTTGAGCATGCTCTATAAAGAGAGTATGATCACCTTGGCTTTGTTTATAACCCAAGGACACCATAACATGAGTGAGCCTCCCAAACCAAGTCTGGGGTGATTACTTAAGCCCATATATGGCCTTCTTTAACTTACAAACCTTATTACTTCCTGAAGTAAGGTCATATCCGGATGGGATCTCCATATACACCTCTTCCTCCAAATCTCCATGCAAGAAAGCATTTTTCACATCAAATTGTTGCAACTCCCAATCAAAGTGAGCTGCCAAGGAAAGAATGATTCTTACGATGTTCATTTTTTCTACTGGAGCAAATGTTTCTTCATAGTCAATTCCATAGGTCTGGGTGTATCTCTTTGCAACTAGCCTCGCCTTATATCTGTCGAGTGTGCCGTCGGATCAGTTATTTACCGTATATATCCACCTGCAACCTACTGGCCTTTTGTCATTTGGCTTCTCAATAATATCACAAGTCCCATTTTTCTCTAATGCATGCATGCATATCTACATTCATGGCTTGAATCAAATTCTTATCCTTTAATGCTTTTTGTGCTGATGCAGGGACTCTAATAGAGTTAATAGCTGAAATAAAGCTCTGATGCTGCACAAAAAGCTTTTCATTAGACACAAACTGGGATATAGGGTATTTGGTACAAGACCTTTTTTCTTTTCTCAAAGCAATAGGTAGGTCATCAAGGTTTGGCTCACAAGAATTACTAGGCTCAGGGTTAGGAACACTTACCTCAGGTTCATACGATTGGACTTGTTGGGGCAGAACGGGTTTACCTTTCCACCTTTTTCGCTGGAACTGTAACTTGTATCTGTCAACATTATTATGCACCGGTATTGGTACATCATCGCCGTCCTAATTAGGCATCAAGGGCTCCTGTATTACAGGAATAACAGGAAGAACAAACAACTCAGGAGACGGCTCTGGGTCCTGTAACTTGTATCTGTCAACATTATTATGCACTGGTATTGGTACATCACCACCATCCTCATTAGGCATCAAGGGCTCCTGTATTATAGGAATAACATGAAGAAAAGACAACTCAGGAGACGACTTTGTGTCCTGTTTTAGAGGAATAACTGGAAGGACATACAACTCTGAAGACTTAGCTTCTTAATTATTCTCCCCCTGAAGCTGGGGACTAGGATAAAAAGACTCATATTCCTGAAAAGTAATATCCATGGATATATAGACACGACGACTAGGAGGATGATAACACTTGTACCCCTTCTTATCTAAAGTATATCCTATGAAGATACATTTAATAGTCCGAGGATCTAACTTACCCTAATGAGGACCATGAGCATGGACAAAGGCAGAACAACCAAAGACACGATTATGAAGACTTGACATCATGGGCACGGACGGAAAGAATCGAGTTAGGACCTGCACAGGACTAACACCAGATAACACCCAAGAAGGTAACCTATTGATTAAATAAGCAGAGGTCAAGACAACTTTCCCCCAATAAAATTTAGGAACATTCATTTGAAAGCGTAATGCTCGGGTGATTTCAAGAAGATGACGATATTTTCTTTCAGCAACCCCATTTTGTTGTGGAGTGTCAACACAAGTCAACTCATGAACAACACCATTAATTTTGAGAAAATTGTGAAAATTTTGGTTTACATACTCCTTACCATTGTCTGACCGTAACCTTTTAATAGGTTCCCCAAATTGTGTTTTAACCATTTGAAAAAAGTTAACAAATAATTGATACACTTCAGACTTATCTTTCATAAGAAAAACCCATGTAACCCGAGTATAGTCATCAATAAAAGTAACATACCATTTTGCACCAAAAATATTGAAAATGGATGAAGGCCCTCATACATCAGAATGAACAAGATCAAAGGGTTCGACACTCCTAGTATCACTAGGGGAATAAGTTGCTCGATGGGATTTGGCAAAGTGGCACACATCACAATGAAAGGAATCAACAGACACTTTGGTAAATAAGTGAGGGAATAGAGACATGAGCATGCGGAAAGGAGGGTGTCCAAGACGCCTGTGTTGGAGCCATATTTAAGTATTTGACCATGACTCTGAACCATCCTGATGACATTTGCTTTCCTTATGAGGCAGATGAAATTCTGGTGTAGTCAGAATTCAGATGTTCTACTCTAAGTCATGACATCTGATCCAACATTGTAACTAATACAGCAAGACAGTTATTAACCCCTGTACTAATATGCACACGTTTACAGATGTCACGACCTCTCCTTCTATGTCACCCTAGAATGGAGGAGCACCTGGTTCTGTGCAGTAGGGATCAATCATAGCACTCACTTCTGTTGTTTTCCTACACAGTTATCAGCACGATGTCTCAATAGTGAGTTGGACATCATCTGTTACATTGTTCCAGTTTGTTGGCCATGTACTTGTATTTCCTAAAATAAAGGTTGAACAAGTTAAACTAGTTTCCACTTATTAAGGAGCTAACAAATAGACTATTTGCTAGGTTCATTAATTATATATTAGTTGTTGGTTTCCTGGATTTTAGCTCAGCTGTTGGATTCCTAAAGAATAGCCTGAGAAAAATACTGAAACAGAAAAACCAATCATCCTACACTTTAGCACATGCTGTTAGGAATGAATGTCACAACATTCAGCTCAACAGCCAGAACATATGTTGATTCTGTTATGTTCCTGAGAACTGACTGTGCTAAATTTGTTGTACTGGGAAAAGACCAACCAGTCTCTACTACAGTATCAACCTACAGGAACAACTGTCAAGGCATCCAGTTTGACAGTTTCACAATGAACCTTTGGCCATGTTTGTTATCCTTGTGAAGACCAGACTTAACTAAATACTGAACTGAAACCAACCTGCCTATTATTCAGTATATGCTGTCACTGATGAACGTCACAACATTCTGATTGACATTCAAACAGAAAGCAATATACCAGGTCTGTTATCATCTTGATAAGCAGACTAGAATATCAGCTGTGTTATGGCAGAAGTATTAAAACATGCAGAAGGAAAACAAACACAGGAAATTGTTAACCCAGTTCGGTGCAACATCACCTACGTCTGGGGGCATACCAAGCCAGGAAGAAGATCCACTATCAACAGTATTAATTCAGAGTTAAACTCCCCCGTTTACAACTCTTCACTTAATCGCTACCCAATGCAATCTATACCTAGGAACTCCTAGATAGAAACCTCCAGTTTCCAGTCTTATCACTACAAATACAATGTAATGTTCAAACAACTTGAACTTGCTTCACAGCTTCGTTCAAGCACATAATCACTCTTGCCTACAGGCTTAGAGTTACAAAAACTCTCAGCTTTGAACACTGAGAAACACATGGTAACCTTCCCACAGATTGGGAGGTTTACCTCACACACACCCCTAAATTTTCATTCTAAGAGGCTTATAACAACTAGGTTACAATAAGCTATTTATAACCTAATCACCCAACTGGATTTGGGCCTTCAGAAATCGCAGCAAACTTGTTCTTTGTTGTTACAAATACAGCAGAAAATTTCTGCTACAAACAAGGTCTTCAATCCTAAAATCTCTCCATATATATCTCCTTATTTTGAGCCTATATATCTTCTGATTGAGTCTTTAAGACCTCCACATGGGAGTTAGGATATTCACCAAATATCCTCACCAATCCCAGAATATATACTGAATTAATTCATTTAGTTTTCTACACATGTACGATGTCACAGGCATGATGTCGTGACATCGTACATGACATGTTGGTCCAGATGTTGAACTTCTTCAACCCAACATATTAAAACAACAGAGATGATTACATTATTTGTTTTACAAAATTAATGTCAATCCTAAAGTATTAACAATCTCCCCCTTTGGCAAATTTTAGCTAAAACAAATAAACATTACACTGGACAAAACATCCCAATATGGGTATGCTCTTCATCTCTGTCATTGACTCCACCACCACAAACACCAAAGTTGGTGTACATGAGGAAGTAGAGGTACAGGAATCAGTTGTACCAGAACCCTTCCCCTCAACAGGAGAGCTTCCAGAAGAAAATGTAATGCTGAGTACATAGATAATGTAACTCAGATCACAAGACCCAACTGTCCTCTTAACTCAGATCACAAGACAAAAGTGATATGCCCAGTTAGTGACTTCTGTGCCTGAAGCCTACTTCTGCTTGATACCACATTTTACTTGCTTCTGGTACATTCTAAACCTCAGGACTATATTTCTCTCCCCCTTTTTAGCTAAACATTTGTAAAGGAACCCCTCACAAAACCAGATCCAGGCGCAGTTTGCCCAAACCTTAACATACCTCATGATTCAGAGGGAATGGAGTGTTTCTCTTGTGAGAAGAAGAGGGCTATTACATCCTTTAAATAGTCCAGCCCGTGCTTAGGAATTAACGGTAGGAATAAATGCTTGGTCAAGATTCATTAATATTTGCTGAGAAATAGTCAGAGAATCACCAACAAAATCTCAGACTATCTTTGAATACCTTTTATAGCTCTTGACTGTTTCTTTTTCGAAACAGCAGTTCCAGTGCATGGAGACTATTCCAATATGCAGTCAGACACGTTGCCCGCGATGTCTTAACATTCCACGCGGCTTTTCCCTGCATTCTGCCAGTATTCAACATTTCCCAAGACCACTTTCATAACTCCAGTAGAGACTTGACATCTGGCACTGCTAAAGCCAAAATCACAAACATCAGTAGATGGTTACTCCCCTTGTACCACACAACTGTGACCATCAGGCTTATTCTAATTTATCAGAATTAGACACATCACATCCATAATTCCTAATGACTTTAAGATTCAGAAGGAAATAACAGCATTGTCCAAGGCAATGTCATGACATCCGGTCAGACATTCTTCTGCTCACTCAGCCTTGACATACATCACAGCATCCTGATAACTAACAAGGTGCCATACCCAGTTATCTAAGAGCACATAGACCACAAGCTTGATGATTACTTGCAGCACAAGGACAAACTCCCCCTGTCATGGACAACCTACTCTCTTGGAGGTCACACATGATCATATCCAACACCCCAAAGTTGGACCTTCACATACTTCCTGATTCAAAGAGATTCCAGACCACTTGATGAATGGAAAACATAAGACGCATCTTCATGTCTTCAAGAGCACCCCCTCTGTTCAACCCTCTTGGCTGACCACATCCACACTCTGTGTCAATCTCTCTTCTAACCAGAACAGAAGACCACTTCACAAGATGTTCTAACATCAGCTGGGACATCCTTCACAACATACCAAAGACCACCATTTGATAATCTTCAGATATCACTGAGTCACCAGCTTGATCCAGAAGAACCCAGACATAAATTGGGACATATACACCCTCATCCCATTACCAGAGATAGTCTTCCATAGATAGCTCAGAACTCCTAACACAAGTTCCAAGAGATGAATAGAAAACACCTCCTTTTGTCTTCCACTTACTACTTTTCTGCTCAAAAGTAATTTGTCTCAGACTTTCCTCAAGAATAATCAGCTGCCATCTGTTGATTATCTTGATTCTTCGAACTCACTTCTGAGATGGACCAATTGCAACTGGTTGATTACCTCCTTCATGAATCCTCGTATGAAAAAGTCAAATGCCACTTATTGACCTCTCCACGTTTATCAGACTTCTCACAAAGATATTTTGACCTTCCAAATGAGACTTGAACTTCAAGCTACATGTTGAACAAAGCTTAGATTTTCTAAGACATGAACAAGTAGCACCCTCTCCATCCAGCAACTCCCAAGAGCTGCAACGAGGACGATCTTTTTGG
Organism: Lathyrus oleraceus; assembly: GCF_024323335.1. Lineage (NCBI taxonomy): Eukaryota > Viridiplantae > Streptophyta > Magnoliopsida > Fabales > Fabaceae > Lathyrus > Lathyrus oleraceus. Next base: position 397,028,416 of record NC_066580.1, on the reverse strand, counting down.
AGTATCCAATCTACAACTCTGTAGACCCTTCTATCTCAAGTTGATGTGCCACTTCACCAACTAAGACTCTGATGTTGAACCAAATGTCACAGCATTGTGTTTTGACATCTAGCTGTTGAATTCAGCTCCTTCTTCTGCCACTTGAAAGAACTTTCTCCCTTCACAGAACAGGAGTTCAATGTTCTCATAGACTTGATTGTGGAACCAAGTTTGAGTAAACAACCTCCATCCTGCAGGTTCGCAGTTAAGTCATCCAAGATCACACCTTGATGAATCCCTACTTCTTCTCCAAAGACATCAGACACTCTGATGTATGAGTCTTTAGAAGGACCAGTTAGAAACTAACCCTGCAGCTATACCAAGGATTCCACTTCCTAAAGCAAGGTTGTTTCCATGATGTTAAGAATGCTGCCAGTTGTTCTTAACTTCACAGTGTGCATTAGCCAATGCACTTCCTTACTTAGATCAGAGATAAACTGATCCAAGTAACCACCATCAAGACTATGATGTCTTCTTCTTCTTGTACACACCAAGGCTGAACATGTTTCTTGCCAGGAAACCTTTTCAGAGATCATATGCTTTTGCTGCCACCAAAGAGATAGATCATAAACCAATGTACTATCCTTCCTGTGATTCTGCACAGGATCTTGAAGAAGAGAAGTTCCAACATCTTTAAGAACATCAGTTATCTTGAGCTCCAAGGATAATCAATTAAATACTTGTACTTGGCACAAGTTGACATTGATCTTAAATCCTTTCCCAATATTCCTTTCAGATACTTCCACCATAAGACTACTTTGAAAATACTCTTCTAGTGTCACATCTTCTGCTTGCAAGCACTTCAACAGTTTTGAAAATCTTCTCAGATTAAATTCACCCTTAGGAATGAGAGAGATGAATTCTTCCTTGCAAATGTGTCACACAACCACCAGAACCCATGTGACACAGGTCAACAGCCAACCAAACCCTAGGTTGACCAAATGTGAGGAGGTTAACCAAAACTCCCCCTCAAATTAACAATCATGGAAACTTCACACCAATATCCATGCATTGTACAGACATGTCTCAACATGACATACACCATCCTTACCAGTGGCACCTAACTCTATGAGTTATACCTATACATACTCCAATCACACCAATCAGACTTCAGCTGACCATAAGTACTAGTGAGAGACAACACCAGTCAATAGTAGATATGCATTGCCAGAGCATACTACCTCAACCAACCTCTGAATCTTCATATTCTCACTCCTTGAAGGAACTGCCACTTCTGAGCGAGGTGTTTGAATAACAAGATTCATGGTCCCAATCCTCTTAAATGGAATAGCAGTCAGGTTACCCCATTATTGACTTCTATCATCCAGGGACTTGTCTTCCAGCACAACATAGTACTTCAGGGAACAACTATCCAACCCTGATCAAGTTATAGGAATAAGGCAAATAGCAGGCAATTGCACAATGTCACATCTCAACCAGCTCCACTTCTAGAGAACAAATTTCTAAAAGTGACCTTCTTGAGCACACACACAGTTGACCCTATCCTTGTCAACTTAGCACACACAGATGTCTCCTCTTCCAGGTCAGGAGTAGGTTCCAAACAAAAGTATCCCTTTGTTTGACACCTAAAAACATCTGTTCTTCAACCAGCAGCTGCATACTTGTTGGACAACATGTTCTAACATCACCTAGAGCATTGGTTCCACCTCCTTGGAACAAAACCTCCTTGAAAGTCTTCAAGGTCTTCATATACACTACCCAAGAGTGTAAAAGAATCAGTGATCAGGTGATTCTTACTGTAACACCCCGATAATAATATGGTAATTATTTAAATTAAGTTAATAATATATTTATTAATTTAATTAGATAATTGGATTATTATTATTATCATTTTGGAATTATTGAATTATTATTATTATTGGAATAATAATATAATTTAGAAAATATATAAGTTGGAATAAGTAAAAAGAGTTTCATTTTGGAAAAATAAGGTTTTTCACGTGAAACAGAGAAGCGATTGAGAAAGTGGAGAAAGGGCAAGAGGAAGAACTAGAGAGCAAGGGTTGGAGAACGGAAAAGCTTGAAGCTCAAAGTTGCCGGATTAACTCAGGTAAGGGGGGTTTATCGTCGTTTAATGGGTATTATGGGTTAGCATGTAATGGGTAGTGATAAACCGTGATTTGACCCTAATTGGGATTTTGAAATGCTGAGAAATTTTGATGAATAAGTTGGGTTAGACTGTAATTGAATCTGTGTTTGGGTTAGTTGTAAATTTCCGAAAGTGTAGCTTTTTACGGAATTGAAATCGGAGGTCCGGAAGTCCTCCAATGGCGGAAAATGCGGAGAATTCTGCATTCTGCCTTGTGTTAGCGCAGGAACAGCTTCTGTCTTGCGTTAACCGGTTAACCCAGGGTGTTAACCGGTTAACACTGTTTTGAATTGTGAAAATTTGTTGTTTTGTCTGCGTTAACCGGTTAACCCAGGGCGTTAACCGGTTAACACTGTTGTGATTGCTGAAAATATTGTTGTTTGTGCTGCGTTAACCGGTTAACCCAGGGCGTTAACCGGTTAACACTGTTAAGTTTAGGGACAGGAAGCGTGTTGTGCTGCGCTAACCGGTTAACCCAGGGCGTTAACCGGTTAACACTGTTGCAGAGTGGAAAAAGTGTTAATTAAAATGTTGTATGCCTAATTGATGGTTGCCTATATCGGTGTGTGATATAGTAGGGGTTATTTCCCGCTATTTTGAGCAGTATAGGTATTAGTAGAGTGTGCTAATACTGTGGTTAATTATTTAACATGATATGATGTTTTGATACATATTTTGATGATGTTGATAGTATGCATAATGTTGTGAATGTACATGTTATGTATGCATTGTGAATGGACTGTTGTATGGCTTAGAGTGTGAGCATATGTCCATTGTGGATTTTGTTGTTGATGTTGCATTGCTAGATGATTAGCATGCATATTGTGGCCTTTAGGGTGGTAGCTAATTCCCATGGTGAGGAATTAGTGAGTTAGTCATTTTGGACCGTTGTTGATGTTTGCATGCTAGGTGATTAGCGTGCATAGCATGGCCCATTTGGGGTGGTAGCTAATTCCCATGGTGAGGAATTAGTGAGTGAGTCACTAGGTCTCAAATGAGTGGGACTAGTGGGCTTGGTAGCCGTGCCTGGATTTGGACGGTGAGGTGAACTATATGTTCACAAATAGTCGGTACCGCATGCATGGAGTCTCGTTGCATAATTGATGTATGGCGTATAATATGAATGGATGTATTCCAGTGTTATACGTGTGTTGTGTGTTGTGTGTTGTGTTGATGTTGAGTATGATTGAGTTGATATTGCTGTTACTGAATATGTAATCTGATTTGGGTGATGAAATGTGTTATTTACTTAGCATTACATGATATTTTATAATGCTTGTTATATCGATTGAGGAACTCACCCTTACACTATTTTTCAGGTAACGAGCATTGACTGAGTAGAAGCTAGTGCTTGGAGTCTAGTGTAGTCTCCGTAGTGGGTCGTGCTCTGATAGATGTAACATCGGGACGGGATATTTTTATTTTGTTGAATAATTCCACATGTAATATGTTACATGTTTTACATGATTGATGAGATTTCTATCCGCTGTGTTTTATGCAAATGCTTATGTTTTGAATTAATAAAAGAGCATGACCGTTATATTGGTGAATGGTGTGGAATATTGTGTGACACCCTTAAATGGCATATTTACTCTGATTTTTATATGTTGTTTTAATTAAATATTTGGGGTATTTTAGAAGGGTGTTACATTAGTGGTATCAGAGCATAGTCGGTCGAGTCGAGTCGTAATTATTTTGTTTTCCCTGTACGGGATAGGTGTTGTGTAACCCTATCAGTACTTATTGTTTTAGTTTGGTTGGGTTTTCAGAATAGAGATGGCTGGAAGAGGTAGAGACGATGCTGCGATTGCTGAGGCTCTGGGTATGCTGGCTGGAGTACTTGGGGGAAATCCGAATGTGGTGGGAATGGGAGCTGCTCGTCAACTGAGTGAGTTCCAGAAGAACAATCCTCCAATGTTCAAGGGAGCATACGATCCAGATGGCGCTCAGAAGTGGTTGAAGGAGATAGAGAGAATCTTCCGAGTGACTGAGTGTGCCGATAACCAGAAGGTCAGGTTCGGTACACATATGCTGTCAGAAGAAGCAGATGATTGGTGGGTTGCTACCCGCACTGAGTTGGAAACTGCTGGGAATGCTGAGATCACTTGGGCTGTGTTCAGAGAGAGATTTCTGAGGAAGTATTTTCCAGAGGATGTTAGAGGAAAGAAAGAGATAGAGTTCTTGGAATTGAAGCAGGGTAACAAGTTTGTTACCGAGTATGCTGCTAAGTTCACAGAGCTGTCCAAGTATTACACTCCCTATAATGAGGCTGCTGGAGAATTTTCGAAATGTGTGAAGTTTGAGAACGGGTTGCGTCCCGAGATCAAACAGGCTATTGGATATCAACGGATCAGAGTGTTTTCTGACTTGGTTGACTGTTGCAGGATTTTTGAACAGGATTCCAAAGCCAGAGCAGAGAGCTATCAGCAAAGGGTTGATAGGAAAAGCAAGAATCAGAATGATCGTGGGAAACCGTATGCAGCTGGCAGAGGTTTCCAGAGTCAGAGTGGGATGAAGAGGCCCAGTGGGGGAGACTCTAGTGCTCCTGCTAAGTGTTACAGATGTGGTCAGGCTGGACATCGCATCCATGAGTGTACCAGTGCTGAGAAGAAATGTTTCAAGTGTGGCAAAGGTGGTCACTTGGCTGCAGAGTGTCGGTTGAAGACTGTGACTTGTTTCAACTGTGGAGAGGTGGGTCATATTAGCCCACAGTGTCCTAAGCCAAAGAGAGAGAATCAGTCGGGAGGCAAGGTCTTTGCTTTATCGGGTTCTGAGACTTCTGCAGATGATCGTTTGATCCGAGGTACGTGTTATATTAATGGCTTTCCTCTTGTAGCTATTATTGACACCGGTGCTACTCATTCCTTTATATCTTTGGATTGTGCTGTGAAACTTAAGTTAGAGATATCTGAGATGTATGGTAGTATGGTGATTGATACTCCTGCAAAGGGTTCAGTGACTACTACTTCAGTTTGCTTGAGTTGTCCTTTGAGTATTTTTGGTAGAGACTTTGGGATAGACCTTGTGTGTCTTCCACTAGTGCAGATTGATGTTATCTTGGGAATGAACTGGTTGGTGTTTAACCGGGTTTCCATCAACTGTTTTGATAAGACTGTAATATTTCCTGAGGTTGAGGTAGGAGAGAGTGTGGTTCTATCAGCGAGGCAGGTGAATGAGGCAGTAGCGGACGGGGCAGAGTTGTTTATGCTGTTAGCGACTTTAGAGGCTAAAGATAAACTGGCGATTTGTGATCTAGCCGTGGTGTGTGATTTTCCTGATGTGTTTCCAGAAGAAGTGAATGAATTACCGCCAGAGCGTGAAGTTGAGTTCTCGATTGATTTGGTACCTGGTACTAGGCCGATATCGATGGCTCCGTACCGTATGTCTGCTGTTGAGTTAGCTGAATTGAAGAGTCAGTTGGAAGATCTGTTGGATAAGAAATTTATTCGCCCGAGTGTGTCACCGTGGGGTGCACCAGTGTTGTTGGTTAAGAAGAAAGAAGGTACTATGAGGTTGTGTGTGGACTACAGGCAACTGAATAAAGTGACGATCAAGAATCGGTATCCTTTGCCGAGGATTGATGATTTGATGGATCAATTGGTTGGTGCGAGTGTGTTCAGCAAGATAGATTTGAGATCTGGGTATCATCAGATACGTGTGAAAACTGAGGATATTCAGAAGACTGCTTTCAGAACAAGGTATGGACATTATGAGTATTCTGTAATGCCTTTTGGTGTGACTAATGCGCCTGGAGTATTCATGGAGTATATGAATAGGATTTTCCATCCGTACCTAGACCAGTTTGTTGTGGTGTTTATTGATGACATTTTGGTGTATTCGAAATCTGAAGAAGAGCATGCTGAGCATTTGAGAGTGGTTTTAGAAGTTTTACGAGAAAAGAAGTTATTTGCTAAATTATCCAAGTGTGAATTTTGGTTAGAAGAGGTTAGTTTTCTTGGCCATGTGATTTCAAGAGGTGGTGTTGCTGTTGATCCTTCTAAGATAGAAGCGGTGTCTAAGTGGGAAGCTCCGAAGTCTGTTGCTGAGATTCGAAGTTTCCTGGGTTTGGCTGGTTATTATAGGAAGTTCATTGAGGGATTTTCTAAGTTGGCGTTACCGTTGACGATGTTGACTAGAAAGGGGCAAGCGTTTGTTTGGGACTCAAAATGTGAAGAAGGTTTCCAAGAGTTAAAGAGAAGGTTGACTACTGCTCCTATTCTGATATTACCGAGTCCGTCGGAACCATTTGAGGTTTACTGTGATGCTTCATTGTTGGGTTTGGGTGGTGTGTTGATGCAGAATAAGCAGGTTATAGCTTATGCTTCGAGACAACTGAGAGTTCATGAGAGGAACTACCCGACACATGATTTAGAGTTGGCAGCTGTGGTATTTGTTCTGAAGTTATGGAGGCATTACTTGTACGGGTCGAGATTTGAGGTTTTCAGTGACCATAAAAGTTTAAAGTATTTGTTTGATCAGAAAGAACTGAATATGAGACAGAGGAGATGGTTAGAATTTCTAAAGGATTATGACTTTGGTTTGAATTACCATCCGGGTAAAGCAAATGTAGTGGCTGATGCGTTGAGTCGAAAATCACTGCATATGTCTATGTTAATGGTTAAGGAATTGGATTTAATTGAGCAGTTTAGAGACTTGAGTTTGGTGTGTGAGAGTACTCACAATAGTGTTAAATTGGGAATGTTGGAGTTAACAAGTGGTATTCTGGATGAGATCAGAGAGGGTCAGAAATCCGATATGCTTTTGGTTGATAAGTTGACTTTAGTGAATCAAGGCCAAGGTGGTGAATTCAGAGTTGATGAGAATGGTGTTTTGAAATTTGGTAATCGGGTGTGTATTCCGGATGTTACCGAACTTAAGAAGAGTATTCTGGAGGAAGGACATCGTAGTGGCTTGAGTATTCATCCTGGAGCTACGAAGATGTATCATGATTTGAAAAAGTTATTTTGGTGGCCGGGGATGAAAAGAGAAATTGCGAGTTTTGTTTATTCCTGTTTGACTTGTCAGAAGTCAAAGATTGAGCATCAGAAGCCGTCTGGGCTAATGCAACCGTTGGCTATTCCAGAGTGGAAGTGGGATAGTATCAGTATGGATTTTGTTTCTGGTTTGCCGAGGACAAGTAAGAATTTCGAAGCTATTTGGGTGATTGTGGATAGATTGACGAAGTCGGCTCATTTCATTCCGATCAGAATGGATTATCCGCTAGAGAGATTAGCTGAGTTGTATATTGAGAAGGTTGTAAGTTTGCATGATATTCCGTCTAGTATTGTTTCAGACAGAGATCCTAGATTTACATCGAAGTTCTGGGAAGGTTTGCAGAGGGCTTTGGGAACTAAGCTGAGATTGAGTTCTGCATATCATCCGCAGACTGATGGTCAGACTGAGAGGACGATTCAGTCATTAGAGGATCTTTTGAGAGCTTGTGTTTTGGAAAAGGGAGGTGCTTGGGATTGTTATTTACCTTTGATTGAGTTTACCTACAACAATAGTTTTCATTCGAGCATTGGTATGGCACCGTTTGAAGCTTTGTATGGTAGGAGATGTCGGACACCTTTGTGTTGGTATGAGTCCGGTGAGAGTGCTGTAGTTGGACCGGAGATTGTTCAACAAACTACGGAAAAGATTAAGATGATTCAGGAGAAGATGAGAATTGCTCAGAGTCGTCAGAAGAGTTATCATGATAAGAGGAGGAAGTCACTTGAGTTCCAAGAGGGAGATCATGTGTTTCTTCGTGTTACTCCGATAACTGGTGTTGGGCGAGCTTTGAAGTCGAAAAAGTTGACACCTCGATTTATTGGTCCTTATCAGATTTTGGAGAGGATAGGGGAGGTAGCCTATCGTATCGCTTTACCGCCGTCGCTTGCGAATTTGCATGAGGTTTTTCATGTGTCTCAGTTGAGGAGGTACATTCATGATCCGTCGCATGTAGTCCAAGTAGATGATGTACAGGTGAGAGATAACCTGACTGTTGAAACATCACCTATGAAGATCGAGGATCGAGAGTTGAAGCAGTTGCGGGGTAAAGAGATTGCCTTGGTGAAGGTAGCTTGGGGAGGACCAGCAGGTGGCAATGTGACTTGGGAACTTGAGAGTAAGATGAAGGAGTCTTACCCAGAGTTATTCGCTTGAGGTATGTTTTCGAGGACGAAAACTCTTTTAGTGGGGGAGAGTTGTAACACCCCGATAATAATATGGTAATTATTTAAATTAAGTTAATAATATATTTATTAATTTAATTAGATAATTCGATTATTATTATTATCATTTTGGAATTATTGAATTATTATTATTATTGGAATAATAATATAATTTAGAAAATATATAAGTTGGAATAAGTAAAAAGAGTTTCATTTTGGAAAAATAAGGTTTTTCACGTGAAACAGAGAAGCGATTGAGAAAGTGGAGAAAGGGCAAGAGGAAGAACTAGAGAGCAAGGGTTGGAGAACGGAAAAGCTTGAAGCTCAAAGTTGCCGGATTAACTCAGGTAAGGGGGTTTATCGTCGTTTAATGGGTATTATGGGTTAGCATGTAATGGGTAGTGATAAACCGTGATTTGACCCTAATTGGGATTTTGAAATGCTGAGAAATTTTGATGAATAAGTTGGGTTAGACTGTAATTGAATCTGTGTTTGGGTTAGTTGTAAATTTCCGAAAGTGTAGCTTTTTACGGAATTGAAATCGGAGGTCCGGAAGTTCTCCAATGGCGGAAAATGCGGAGAATTCTGCATTCTGCCTTGTGTTAGCGCAGGAACAGCTTCTGTCTTGCGTTAACCGGTTAACCCAGGGTGTTAACCGGTTAACACTGTTTTGAATTGTGAAAATTTGTTGTTTTGTCTGCGTTAACCGGTTAACCCAGGGCGTTAACCGGTTAACACTGTTGTGATTGCTGAAAATATTGTTGTTTGTGCTGCGTTAACCGGTTAACCCAGGGCGTTAACCGGTTAACACTGTTAAGTTTAGGGACAGGAAGCGTGTTGTGCTGCGCTAACCGGTTAACCCAGGGCGTTAACCGGTTAACACTGTTGCAGAGTGGAAAAAGTGTTAATTAAAATGTTGTATGCCTAATTGATGGTTGCCTATATCGGTGTGTGATATAGTAGGGGTTATTTCCCGCTATTTTGAGCAGTATAGGTATTAGTAGAGTGTGCTAATACTGTGGTTAATTATTTAACATGATATGATGTTTTGATACATATTTTGATGATGTTGATAGTATGCATAATGTTGTGAATGTACATGTTATGTATGCATTGTGAATGGACTGTTGTATGGCTTAGAGTGTGAGCATATGTCCATTGTGGATTTTGTTGTTGATGTTGCATTGCTAGATGATTAGCATGCATATTGTGGCCTTTAGGGTGGTAGCTAATTCCCATGGTGAGGAATTAGTGAGTTAGTCATTTTGGACTGTTGTTGATGTTTGCATGCTAGGTGATTAGCGTGCATAGCATGGCCCATTTGGGGTGGTAGCTAATTCCCATGGTGAGGAATTAGTGAGTGAGTCACTAGGTCTCAAATGAGTGGGACTAGTGGGCTTGGTAGCCGTGCCTGGATTTGGACGGTGAGGTGAACTATATGTTCACAAATAGTCGGTACCGCATGCATGGAGTCTCGTTGCATAATTGATGTATGGCGTATAATATGAATGGATGTATTCCAGTGTTATACGTGTGTTGTGTGTTGTGTGTTGTGTTGATGTTGAGTATGATTGAGTTGATATTGCTGTTACTGAATATGTAATCTGATTTGGGTGATGAAATGTGTTATTTACTTAGCATTACATGATATTTTATAATGCTTGTTATATCGATTGAGGAACTCACCCTTACACTATTTTTCAGGTAACGAGCATTGACTGAGTAGAAGCTAGTGCTTGGAGTCTAGTGTAGTCTCCGTAGTGGGTCGTGCTCTGATAGATGTAACATCGGGACGGGATGTTTTTATTTTGTTGAATAATTCCACATGTAATATGTTACATGTTTTACATGATTGATGAGATTTCTATCCGCTGTGTTTTATGCAAATGCTTATGTTTTGAATTAATAAAAGAGCATGACCGTTATATTGGTGAATGGTGTGGAATATTGTGTGACACCCTTAAATGGCATATTTACTCTGATTTTTATATGTTGTTTTAATTAAATATTTGGGGTATTTTAGAAGGGTGTTACACTTACCATCCTGAAGAGAGAACGTCATGATGGGTGGACTTGAGGAGACTCAAGTATCTTTGACATCTTCAGTAGGTTATGATGGATTCTTGAATACAGCAGCCTTTCATCCACAATGGGAGAAACTACATCAGAGTTTGAGCTTTGCCAGGTATTTTGCAGCGGAAATCATAATACAACTCAACTTATGTACACACACTTCACCAGATCAGCCTCCACGAACATACCAGGCTTGAGTATGATTCAATACTAGCACAGTTGTCCCACACATAGGCCAATTGCCAACCACTAGAGATCGGTACACATAGTTCCTGTCATGAATAGTCCATCCACCTACTTCAAGGGACCATTCAGGGAACTCACAGAACCTTCCACGGGTTCCAACATCAGTACTAATATAACTCCTTGCAAGATACCAGAAAGTATCACCCATGGATCTCATCCAGAAACAGAATAGGATGCCTGCTCTGATACCAATTGAAATTCTGGTGTAGTCAGAATTCAGATGTTCTACTCTAAGTCATGACATCTGATCCAATATTGTAACTAATACAGCAAGACAGTTATTAACCCCTGTACTAATATGCACACGTTTACAGATGTCACGACCTCTCCTTCTATGTCACCCTAGAATGGAGGAGCACCTGGTTCTGTGCAGTAGGGATCAATCATAGCACTCACTTCTGTTGTTTTCCTACACAGTTATCAGCACGATGTCTCAATAGTGAGTTGGACATCATCTGTTACATTGTTCCAGTTTGTTGGCCATGTACTTGTATTTCCTAAAATAAAGGTTGAACAAGTTAAACTAGTTTCCACTTATTAAGGAGCTAACAAATAGACTATTTGCTAGGTTCATTAATTATAGATTAGTTGTTGGTTTCCTGGATTTTAGCTCAGCTGTTGGATTCCTAAAGAATAGCCTGAGAAAAATACTGAAACAGAAAAACCAATCATCCTACACTTTAGCACATGCTGTTAGGAATGAATGTCACAACATTCAGCTCAACAGCCAGAACATATGCTGATTCTGTTATGTTCCTGAGAACTGACTGTGCTAAATTTTCTGTACTGGGAAAAGACCAACCAGTCTCTACTACAGTATCAACCTACAGGAACAACTGTCAAGGCATCCAGTTTGACAGTTTCACAATGAACCTTTGGCCATGTCTGTTATCCTTGTGAAGACTAGACTTAACTAAATACTGAACTGAAACCAACCTGCCTATTATTCAGTATATGTTGTCACTGATGAACGTCACAACATTCTGATTGACATTCAAACAGAAAGCAATATACCAGGTCTGTATCATCTTGATAAGCAGACTGGAATATCAGCTGTGTTATGGCAGAAGTATTAAAACATGCAGAAGGAAAACAAACACAGGAAATTGTTAACCCAGTTCGGTGCAACATCACCTACGTCTGGGGGCATACCAAGCCAAGAAGAAGATCCACTATCAGCAGTATTAATTCAGAGTTAAACTCCCCCGTTTACAACTCTTCACTTAATCGCTACCCAATGCAATCTATACCTAGGAACTCCTAGATAGAAACCTCCAGTTTCCATTCCTATCACTACAAATACAATGTAATGTTCAAACAACTTGAACTTGCTTCACAACTTCGTTCAAGCACATAATTACTCTTGCCTACAGGCTTAGAGTTACAAAAACTCTCAGCTTTGAACACTGAGAAACACATGGTAACCTTCCCACAGATTGGGAGGTTTACCTCACACACACCCCTAAATTTTCATTCTAAGAGGCTTACAACAACTAGGTTACAATAAGCTATTTATAACCTAATCACCCAACTGGATTTGGGCCTTCAGAAATCGCAGCAAACTTGTTCTTTGCTGTTACAAATACAGCAGAAAATTTCTGCTACAAACAAGGTCTTCAATCCTAAAATCTCTCCATATATATCTCCTTATTTTGAGCCTATATATCTTCTGATTGAGTCTTTAAGACCTCCACATGGGAGTTAGGATATTCACCAAATATCCTCACCAATCCCATAATATATATTGAATTAATTCATTCAGTTTTCTACACATGTACGATGTCACAGGCATGATGTCGTGACATCGTACATGACATGTTGGTCCAGATGTTGAACTTCTTCAACCCAACATATTAAAACAACATAGATGATTACATTATTTGTTTTACAAAATTAATGCCAATCCTAAGGTATTAACAGCAGACAATATAACCCGTTCTGTTCCTCAGCAACTCCAATCGTCCTCCCTGTGGCAAGGTCCTGAAAAACACAATGAGAATGAAAAAAGGTTACATCACAGTTCAAGTCTTTAGTGAGTTTATGGATGGACAAAAGATTGTTAGAAAGCTTAGGGACATAAAGCACATGATTTAGGTGGATAGATGGGCTTTAACGGATGTTACCAGATCCGACAATCGGGGTTTGGGACCCATTTGCAACGGTAATATGACGTTTATTAGGTAAAGGTGAATAAGAAGATAGATATGACATATATGGAGTCATGTGATCAGTTGCACCGGTGTCAATAACCCAGATATCTTTAGAACAAGAGGCATTTAAAGCTAAGAAGCTAGAGTTCTTACCAATCATGGTCAGAGAACTAGTGTTAGAGAACTTACTTAAGGACTCTATAAAGAGAAACAAACCGTCTCGAGCCAAGAGAGGATCGAGATCTACTGTTAGGAGAGGATCGAAGGGCTGCCAATGAGAAACACCAACAAAGATGACAACCAAACAATCAAGAAACAACAATGAATGTTGTCTTGAGAAACAGCAATGAAGGTGAAACCGTCCGGATCTGCAACGGCGGTTGAGCGGTGTACGACGACTGCAAAGTCACCGAGATCACTAGGGTTCCAAGAGAAAGGGAACTTTGACCAAGAAAAAGGGTCGTAATAAGAATGGTTAGTGTTTTGAGCGCGGAAGCAGAGCCCCTAGAATCGGGTGCTCTGATACCATGTAGAAATATGTAAAGTTTTATATATTTTGTAAAGAATACATAAGAGGTATTTATAGACTATAAATCTATCTAAATAAGGGAAGGGTAATTATTATCCTTATAACCTATAAAGGCTAATCTAGTCATAATGAGCTGTACAGGACAATAACTCATAATGAGTTGTATGATATTCAACATATTCTAATAATAATAATAATACTAATATTACAACAACAACTATTCAATGCAAGGAGCTTCCATGATTAAAATACCAACATGACCTTGTTAGGGATATCATATTTGATATATTTAGGCATGCAAGGGTATTTATGAAGAAAGAGACGCATGTGAATTTCTTGACTGACGCACGCGATGGGTGATCGACTCTTAGACCAATCAATATTTTGGTGTATAGGTGGGTAGGAGGGAAACATGCATGTGTCGACTTGACTGGAGTTTCCCATTGGTGGAATTGAGGACTGTATGTTCTACCGTGGGACAAGCAGCTCTCAAAGCCGCTTCAATTAAAATGGCAAAGCATGAGAAAGCGTGTTTCGACAATCAACGTGCTTTCATACAATTTACCTTTGACACCTTTGATTTTCTAGCACCAAAAACAGTGGATATTTTACCGAGAATACAAAGGTTCATGCATAACAATGTTATGTCACCTAGGACAATGAATATAGTGTTTAAGAAGATTGGTTTTGCTATTCAAAAAGAAGTCGTGGTGCAGCTTGTTGTCCGTTTGACCGCTATATATATATATATATATATATATATATATATATATATATATATATATATATATATATATATTATTCTCTCTATGATTCTTTTCGGAAAAAATTTAACATTAATTTAATTTTATAAATAATAATTATAGGAGCCTTTAAGAAAAAAATGAAGTAAATTAGAAATACAGAAAAAACAACTTAGAATCAATTATATGATCCCAAAATTGTAACCTTCTGTCTAGGCCTCAAAAGTCCTATTACCCAGCTTTGAAATTAACGGCAACATATCAGATTTTATGCAACTTGTTACGCTGACTAATTAATACAGAAAGTAACAACAAAATAAATATTTATCTGTGTATTAACAATTAAATTACTTGAATAATGGTATGGGGTGGACTAAGTAAAACATATCAACATCTACCCTTTCTGTATTTACAATGCTTTCCAATAGTTTGGATTTTCATGCCTCTAACTTGATTCCATAACATAGAACCAAAAAAATGAGATAATTGGAATCAGTAAAAATTCAGTTAATAAACTGAGAATTATCAATTACAAGCTAATTTCTTAAATTTATAGAATATTATTTCCAATATTAAATATGGTAGTTAGGTTTCTTTTGCCTCTTCTAAAAAAATCTATATAGCAGTTAAGGTTCCTCAACGTGACAGCACTCCAAACATATTTTGGAGATATTGCCTCCAACAACTTTCTTTTATATATTTAATTATATTAGAATACTAAATCTATAACAATATATTCCGCAAATCGCAAATCCTAATTCAACCGACAAAAATCCGATATTACTAGACTAGATATCATCATCAGAATTCGAGTTCTGATATTCACGGAACTCTAATATTCACTGTTGTGTGTGAGTTTCTAGAAGTTATTATCACTTCATCTACCGACAAAGAAGAATAGTAAATCTGTAACAATATATGTAAACAATTAGGTAGACAAAAAATTCAGGCAAATCTTTATAAATGGAAGCGCTAGCTTAAGATTAATTTGTGATGTAGTTTTCAGTCAGCTCATGCTCAACAGTTATGCTAGTGTTACAAGGATGTAAGGGGTTACTTGCTCTTTTGGGGTATCATTGAGCCATTTTCCTACTTTCTTAATCCCTTTCCTATCAAATTTTTATATATTATATTACCAAATTTGAAAAGGAAACACTAGATGCTTTAATTATGCTAACCATATAACATACCAAAAAAAAACAAGTCTAAGCTTTTTCCGTAGTAAACCGCCACAAGTTTCTCTACACAAAACTGCAGAGACTAATCACTCAAGTCAGAGACTAATCGCGAAGTCAGATAGAATTACAAAAGTTTTAAATTTATTCCAAAGATACCATTCACTAGTTGCATCCATGAAATGAGAAGGAAGGAAGCAGAAGAAGACGAAGGACTGGTGTGTCCAATTATTTAAACCATATCAGTATTTTTATATACACAGATAATGAATCAACCACCACTAAAACAATAAGAATAATAATGTTCAACATCAACAATAATAAGAATAATAATGTTTAACATCACCAATAAAACTATAAGAAAAAAAAAACACATATTTAACAATGCACTTGTACTAATTCAATCTCTAATAACTCGTCTTCCATCTTTTTCCTAGCTACCTCCTGCAGTTTCCAGGCCTAAAGTCAAACCCCATTTTTTAACAATTTTTCTTTTTCTAATTTCTAACCCTCCATCAAATTGAGAACTTTTGTAAAATGGTTTCAAATCCTTTCACAAAGGTATAACTTTTGTACATGTTTACTATATTAGAGGATTGATCAAGTTCCCTTTGAAAAATCTCTAGGGGGTGAAATAGAATTCAGAAGAATTTTTATGGTACTATAGGGAAGATGGAGAGTTAGTTAGCATGGATTCGAGTTTGAGAACCCTTTGGGGTAACCTATCTTTCGGATTATGATGGAGCTACGAGTTATTTGTATAATAAGATTGGTTGTGGCGTGTGTTCTTTGTCTGTGTATATTTATCAGATCAGCTTCTTCTGCAACTGAAGGTTAGTAACTAAATAAACAGTTATTTTATATCATAGTATCGATTACTTGAAATGAATCTAACCTTTGTCGGTTTCCTTGCAGGGTTTGAGAGCATAGCATGCTGTGCTGATTCGAATTACACAGATCCAAAAACCAACCTAAATTACACGACAGATTACAGGTGGTACTCTGACAAAAGTAATTGCAGACAAATACCGGAAATTTTATTAAGCCACAGAAGCAATATAAACTTTCGACTGTTTGATATAGATGAAGGAAAGAGGTGTTACAATTTGCCAACAATTAAGGATCAAGTGTATCTGATAAGGGGAACATTTCCATTTGATAGTGTAAATACTTCGTTTTATGTTTCGATTGGGGCAACAGAACTAGGCGAAGTGACATCGTCTAGGCTCGAGGATTTGGAAATTGAGGGAGTTTTTAGAGCCCCCAAAGACAACATAGACTTCTGCTTATTGAAGGAGGATGTCAATCCCTTCATTTCTCAGCTTGAATTGAGGCCCTTACCTGAAGAATATCTACATGATTTCTCTACCAATGTTTTAAAACTGATAAGCAGAAATAATCTTTGTGGCATAGAAGACGACATCAGGTATGTCAATCCCTTCATTTCTCAATCCATTATATTTGCGCCTCATAAGAATCACGATATCCGCTTCGGATTGGATACCTTAAGCAGTCAAGGTGTAAACTGCAAACAAGGGAATCTCAACCTAGTGTAGTCTTTTTTTCTATTGAAATGATTTGTGCTTAGTGTTTGGTGCACAACTTTGTTTTGTTTCTCATAATATTAGTATCTTCTATAAATTTTAGGTTCCCTGTTGACCAAAACGATAGAATCTGGAAAGCAACTTCAACTCCATCATATGCTCTTCCACTGTCTTTCAATGTCAGTAATGTTGAACTCAACGGCAAAGTGACACCTCCTCTACAAGTTCTACAAACAGCTCTTACACACCCTGAGCGATTGGAGTTCGTCCACGTCGGCCTTGAGACCGATGATTATGAATACTCTGTGTTACTCTACTTTCTTGAACTAAATGACACTCTCAAAGCAGGACAAAGGGTGTTTGACATCTATCTAAACAGTGAGATTAAAAAGGAGGGTTTTGATGTATTGGAAGGAGGATCCAAGTACAGTTACACTGTCTTGAACATTTCAGCAAATGGATCACTCAATATAACCTTAGTCAAGGCATCTGGATCTAAGTTTGGACCCCTTTTGAATGCCTATGAGATCCTGCAGGCGCGACCATGGATCGATGAGACCGACCAAACAGATCGTAAGTGTTGTCACATTTAGCGGTCTTACACTCCATTTCCTTGTTCATCTATGCACTAAAATTGTCTTATTGATGAACTTTACTAGCCCTTAACCAATCTTCTATATCCTTCTCCAACTTACACAAACACTCTATTTTCTTCAGTGGAAGTTATTCAGAAGATGAGAAAAGAACTGCTGCTGCAAAACCAAGACAATGAAGCATTGGAGAGTTGGAGTGGAGATCCTTGTATGCTTTTTCCATGGAAAGGAGTAGCATGTGATGGTTCAAATGGTTCGTCTGTCATCACTAAGCTGTAAGTCCTTCTGCTTTTTAGGGCCATTATGGACTTGTTTATTTGAGTTTATCTCTACTGATATAAGCACTTTAGAGACTGTTTAAGAGAGCAGCTTATGACATGTTTATAAGCTGTTTCTAGCTTATTTCCATAAGCTCTCCAGGATAGCTTATGAAAACAACTTATAGCTTATATGAAAATAATTTGACTTTATTTTATCTTTTGGTATAGAAATAACTTATACATAAGCACTTATATGTTGAGCATTTTACGCTATAAGCACTCAATGTAACTGTTTATCCAAACAGGGCTTAATGCACCCATATGTGCCTATGAGTTATTGCTCTATTTTCCAAGTTGTGCATAAATTATATACATTTTCCTTTCCTGATTTTTCCAGGGATCTTTCCTCCAGTAATCTCAAAGGAACAATTCCTTCCAGTGTCACTGAGATGACCAAATTACAAATACTGTACTGCTTTCAAATCTCTTCTCCTTTAAAAGCTTCCACACTATTTTTGGTGGGAAACAGTAGAACTTTTCTATACATTATTTAGTAGTGTAACAACATTTTTGTTATGTGCAGGAACCTGAGCCACAACCATTTCGATGGTTATATCCCCTCATTTCCACCGTCCTCCTTGTTGATATCAGTGTAAGTATCCCTTCTCATGTTTAGTCAGGCCTAGGATGATACTGTACGAGCTTATAGAGTTTCTATTATCCTTGTAAATGTTAACATAAACAAGTACATGCATGCTGCAGAACTAAAATATGATAAAAATATAATGTATATAGTTCAACTCCTACAATTTCTAGAAGTCCTGAACACAAAAAATTGCGACAAAACTTCAATGTTACATAGCTCAACAAGCACTTCCCTAAAATATTATGCAGAACGACATCAACAAATTGCATGACTAAATAAACAACTCAAGTTCCTAGCTTCTCTTCTTTCTCATTCTTGAAGCGATAGCCGACAAGGATGCATGAAAGTGTAGTGTCTTACATGGATTGAGTATCCTATTTACATTTTACATGAATGCTCGCACTATACTAAAAAAATCCTAAACATTGAACATGTATCCTATTCTTTACGACATCGTGTCAGGTAACATAAGGTAGACACTAGACAGCCTCAATGCAACGGGAATCATCTAAAATATCTGTGTGCATCTTAATCCGTAAAAGATTCTATGATTAAGGCCGTTCCCGAAAAAACTTCAGTAGATGCAGAAACACCTCTGTGGGAATGTCCTTATGAGTAGTCCTTGAGAAATCTGTTTTGACATTATGTTATTTTTGCCATTAAAAAACTGCGACTGAATCTTTTTCAAACAATTGATTTACATTTATGAAACAGAGATCTGAGCTACAATGACCTAACGGGACAGCTTCCAGAATCCATTATCTCACTGCCACATTTAAACTCATTGTAAGTTTTATATGTTGTCATTCTAGTTCTACTTCATCTATGTTAGAAAGTTGTTTTCAATTGTTGTATATTTTTACTGTACTTGATTTATTCAGCTTGTATTTGATTTACTTCCAGATATTTTGGCTGCAATCAACACATGAGAGACGATGATGAAGCCAAATTGAACAGTTCACTAATCAATACAGAGTATGAAGTATTCTCAGACGCATAACATTAGAAATTTTTTAAATAAAACAACTCAATTTATTTGTTTCTGTTTTCACAGTTATGGGAGATGTAATGCAAAAAAACCCAAATTTGGACAAGTATTCATGATTGGAGCTATTACAAGTGGATCAATTTTGATTACTTTGGCTGTTGTAATTCTATTCTTTTGCCGTTATAGACACAAGTCAATTACTTTGGAAGGATTTGGTGGAAAGACCTACCCAATGGCAACAAGTAGGCATTTTATCTTCTATAATCCTTTGTATTCTGTGTGTATCTTCATTCTAAAGTAACAAGAATATCAATTGAAAAATGTAAACTTATGATCATGATAGATGATACTAGTTTCTGTAGAAGACAATTGCTGTGATGGAAGTGGTGATTTTAGCATGTTTGGTTTGGTCTAATCTACATTACATTTATGACATTCTCCCTCAAAAACATGCAGATATAATTTTTTCCTTGCCAAGCAAAGACGATTTCTTCATAAAGTCTGTATCAGTTAAGCCATTCACTTTGGAGTATATAGAGTTGGCAACAGAGAAGTACAAAACTTTGATAGGTGAAGGAGGATTTGGCTCTGTTTACCGGGGCACTCTAGACGATGGACAAGAAGTGGCAGTGAAAGTCCGGTCAGCCACATCAACTCAGGGAACCCGAGAATTTGACAATGAGGTATAATATGCATTATCAATTTACTAGAGCAACGAAATTCCCACAAAATGTTCTTAATTAAATGTTTGGTCTTGTAGTAGTTAAGGAAATATTTTGGTTCCTATCACACCATCTGATTAGTCTGATGAATCATGCAGCTAAACCTACTTTCAGCTATACAACATGAGAACCTGGTGCCTCTTCTTGGTTACTGTAATGAATATGATCAACAAATTCTTGTATATCCTTTCATGTCTAATGGCTCTTTGCTAGACAGACTATATGGTAAATATTTCACAAGTCTTTCGGTTGATATGTGTTGATACACAGTATTTCTGAAATTCAATTTGATGATAACAGGGGAACCGGCAAAGAGAAAAATACTAGACTGGCCAACTAGACTCTCAATTGCTCTAGGAGCAGCTCGAGGTAAGTAATATGATGATGTTTTAGTTTCACTATGTTGTGACTATGTACTAAGAAATAAGCTTACATCGTATCAAGATGAAGCATATACAAAAACTAGATCTTGCACCAGGCATAGTCACTTAAATAAGAATATAAGAGGCATCTATTTTGACTGTCATGAATCTACTTTGGCGTAAAGAAAATTTTCTTGGCATATGATGCATCCTAAAATTATTTATTCTTCACATAATAAACTCAGAGGCTGACCTAACTGACTTCACTACAAGTTTTATCTACAACATATTGAGGACAATAAAATGTTGACAAGTTTTCTGATTGAACAGGTTTGGCATATCTTCACACGTTTCCTGGACGATCTGTAATACACAGGGACGTAAAATCGAGCAATATACTACTGGACCATAGCATGTGTGCTAAGGTTGCAGATTTTGGTTTCTCAAAATACGCTCCTCAGGAAGGAGACAGTTATGTTTCCCTTGAAGTAAGAGGAACCGCAGGATATCTGGATCCTGAGTAAGTTAACTCTTAAAATTTTCTAAACATGAACTTTTCATATTGCTCTCATCAATCACTTTGAGACAAAAGTTTATTACATTTTCCATCCAAAGGTTTGTTGGAACCATCAGAAAGAAAAGAAAATCACATCTGAAAATGACTGGACTCTGCTATTATTTACTGTGTTGTGTTCTGTGCTTGTTTCATGGAGGCACTGTCAATCATAGAGAGATTGAAGAAACATTTCTGATTATATTCTTAATATGAAGTGTACATTAATTTATAAACATGCAGAAACTAAACTTCCAATATCAGTGACTACAAATTATAAGGGATGATCCATGTGAACTCAAATGAGATGAAGAAGAATCAAACATTTCTAGTCCTATTTGTTTTCATAACATGAAGAAATTTCACAATAGCTGGCATTTATCCCTCTGCAGGTACTACAAAACCCAGCAATTATCTGAAAAGAGTGATGTTTTCAGCTTTGGCGTGGTTCTACTAGAAATTGTAAGTGGCCGGGAACCTCTCAACATAAAGAGACCACGAGTCGAGTGGAGCTTGGTTGAATGGGTATGATCCATGTCCCCGGATTTGTTATTAATATTATTTTCAATTCTAAATGGTAGTTATATATAGTAGGCACTAACATAAATTTGCATGCAGGCTAAACCATATATAAGAGCATCAAAGGTGGATGAAATTGTAGATCCTGGCATCAAGGGAGGATATCATGCAGAGGCACTGTGGAGAGTGGTGGAAGTAGCACTGCAATGTCTTGAACCCTACTCAACATATAGGCCATGCATGGTTGATATTGTCCGCGAGTTGGAAGATGCTCTCATAATCGAAAACAATGCATCTGAATACATGAAATCAATTGACAGTCTCGGAGGATCCAACCGCTACTCAATTGTCATGGACAAAAGGGCGCTTCCTTCAACTACAAGTACGGCAGAATCGACCATCACAACTCAAAATGTGTCACACCCTCAACCGAGATAGTAATGGGTCAATGGAATTCTTTTGATTTGTTTTTTATTATTGCTTTAGTAATATTACATTCTAAATGGTAAAGGAGACAGATACTACTTCTGATTGTACTTTTATCCACTGTATGCTTCTCGAAAATGAATCTCTCTGGCTCAGCCCCAGTTTTTTATGGGTGAAAAGAATAATCTAGGTCAAGTGCAAGTGAAACCATATGGTGCATAATTTAGAAAAAAGCCATGTCATTTGCTAAGTTTAAACTTAACTAGTAAAAGTTTCCCAGACAAGTTGGATTATGATTTAAACTACGACAGTTAGACAATCCAATGAACAAAATCATATACACTTTGGTTGGACAAGCGACAAATCCAGTCAAGCAGAAGAAAACATATATATATATATATATATATATATATATAGGAAATACTTTTAGACCTATTTTGGTTTTAGAAAAATAAATATTTCCCTTTTGTTTACTATGAAGGATTCTTATTATTTTCACTTTGGTTTAAGCATGGTTCTAAATTGCGGTTGCAGTCAAGCCACAAAACTTGATATTGCAAAACAATGTGGTCGCAATTGCCATTGCGCACATTTAGATCAAGTGATTGTTTCTTTGGTGGCATTCATCAAACTCCGTCTCTTTACTAATTGAAGTTTGGGATTACACTACTCTCAAATGGCAATAAGGAAACATTAGTTGCCATGCTTTTAGATACAATTTCATAGAAAATATTTAGCAAAGAAATTAATTTGAAACCATTAATCCTCTTCTCTTAAAATATGTTCCCAAAATGTCCATTTCTCCGTTGTATAGGGCAAGATTGACTATTTATTATAGAGCAAAATTTTCAATTGGCTTGAAGTGTATACCAACATTTGAATAAACGTTCTAGTATTGGATTGGATGGGAGTGGGACCATGCAGAGCGACAAGAAATTTTGAGTGATGCTTGATTCAGCCAAAGGTTTTTCTCTTTTAAATTCTGCGTATCATTTCAGATAAAGTAAAAATAAATTTTAGTAAATATTTATTTATCCACATCTGAATTTGACAAACAATTCATACAATCTTGGTACTCATTTCTTCAACCTCTTCTCCCTTAAATATGCGGCTTATTTTGAGAGATAAAACAACGAGTTAAAGACAGTACAGAAAGAAAGACTAGAAGGTCACATAAGAAATCATAACTGATTAGAATGTAAGCCTGAACTCTGCAGGTACAGTAAAGCGGTAATATAGTTTTCCCCTGAGAAAAAATTGACCTACACAACCATATTGAACTACTGATTATTGAGATTGATTTATTTTTTCAATTAAGTTTTTTGCAATTCCGTGTTTGGGGGGATTGCAGTCAATCTGACTTTTGATGTTAAAGTACTCTACATTATAAACTACGGTGTTTCTTCCTTGTTGAATTGGTTCCTTAAACAGAATGAAATAAGGAGAATGAGAACTTGAACAAGCTAAAAAGAGGGAGAAAGAAGATTATGGTAGCATGTGGTAAACAAGTTAGACCAATAGGAACATTGCATGTAGTTTGTTATATGCCAGTCAAATGAGATTAAGCAGAGAACCTAAGCAACAGAAGATAGTTGATAGGGAATCGAGTATTATAGAGACTAGAGTGCTTGGATTCTGATCACACGGTATCAAAATTAGTGATTGGCATCTCAAAACAGGCCACCTATGAAGGGGCTGACTAGAAAAAGGCCGGGTTACGTGTCGTATAGTGCAGTAGCCAAACCCAATGTAAAGTTCTTAAAAAGTTGAATTGCTCGAGTGATGAGTTGTTTAATTTCTACCACACAAAGTTAAGAACTCCAAATTTATTCTATCATTGGAGATGCTATTACTCACCATTAATATGAAAAAATGTCAAATTCATGAGTGGGGATATGGTATATATCATCAAATTAGTGTGTAATCTACTATGATCGATTTCATCCAAATAAAGAAATCCAGAATTTGCACAACGATATTCCTTATTCCGTATAAAAAGGAAGGCACCGAAGGTGTACTACAACTTTCATCCATTGATGCGTTCTTGCCTTTACTACAACTAAGATGACACATGTGGACCTCAAGTGATTGATTCAGGCATATTAGTATGTCCCAAATGAAACGAAGGTAGCACAAGAATCGAGAGTATGTACACTTAAAACGTACAGCTTATCCATGTACCATGAAAACACAAGGATGCATTTGAAAGGGAGTGAAGTCTAATTTGGATGAACCTCAGACCTTAGGAGAACTTCCCAGTTAAAATAAATTTTTAGTTCCTTTACTGATAGAAAAGTAATTATAAGCTTATAGATATTCATGAGGAAGTTAAACAAGAGAACTTAAGAAGAGATCTAGAAGGTGATTTTGACTACTTCAAAACTCATAACTATTGCAATAATTTTTCCATAAGTGCTTTAAGAGATTTTTACTCGAATTAGCTCTAAGTTGAAAAACAATATTACATGATAAAAATATAATAAGTGCAACAATTGCATTTATGAGACACAAGATAAACAGCCCACATAAGAATAACCCAATAAATTGCAAATCAAGACAAAACAAACAAAGCATGATTACACTAATTAAACAGATAAACTTTCGATTTAGAATACTCCATTCAGATTATACATTATACAGGTATGGTAGAGAGATCTTACTAGAAAGATGAATTACATGATTCACTATACACATCAAGTTGCAAAAAGAGAAGGGTTAGCTGAAGCATTTCCAACTTGAACTTCAAGTAATTCCAAACGCCGCTCCAATACATCAAGTTTCTCATTCAACGATGCTAACTTACTCTTTGTTGTAGCCTCTGAAACAACAACAACAACAACCCCATCAAAAACAGAGATAAAATTTCAATTAGCAACCAAAATGGGTCAAAGAAAAACACAAACTTGAGATGATTTAGATGTGTTACCGAATTGAACAAGGAAATCGAAGAGACGGCGAACATTGAGGGAAATGTGAGAGATGAATTCACGATTTTCCCAATCGGCTTGAACTGCGATTCCGACGTTTACTGCGTTTGTTATTCCTCCTGCACGTGCCATCCCTTTGTTGTTTGAGTTCAGATCCAATGTAGATTTTGATTGAACTGGTTTTTTTTCCTTTTTTTTCTTCCACTTTCAACTTTCAATGCTACTTTACTTTTGAGGACTTTTTTTGAACTTTGTTTAACTTTTGATGTTTAATTAGAGCTTCTTTTTTTTTGTCAAATGCCTTTAAAAGTTTAATTAATTATTGTTCATGTGTTTAGTTAATTAAGATGTTGTTTAATTAATTAAGATGTCTTACTATTTTGATAGAGTTTAATCAATTAAGGATAGTGAAAAAACCCACTAAAGAAAAGCATAGTCGGAGTTATAAAGTTAGGTGTGAAATACTAAATTTACTTGCACCATCACATCAAAGTAAATAAAGGAAATGAGGCATCCGGAACAACGGAAATCCTTTAATTAATACTTCCTCCGTTTCTTTATAAGTGTCACTTTCTTGCAAAAAAATTTGTTTCTTTTTAATTGTCACTTACAAAGTTCAAGGGAGTATTAATTGCAGTTTTGTCAAAATTACCCCTAGATAATGATTACAGAAAGAGAAAAAGTAAAGTGAATGTAATAAATAATTAAGGGTATTATAGGTAAAAGAAGAATTATTGTTTGAAAAGTAACAATAATGATTAGCTTCCTTGGTATGTGTAAAAAATCAAAAAATGACACTTAAAAAATAACGGAGGGAGTATATAAGAAACATATCATGATCATTATATAAATTTTCATCACTAAAAAAATAGACACACTCCTTTTTTTAAGGTAAAATTTGTCAATGCACAACTATTACATTAAATATTATTAGTGTTGTTAAGAAATTGAAATCACATTAAGATCTTGGATAATGATTCAGCGCAAGAGAAAAAAAATTGATTATTTTGTTTGATTAAGTTGATCTAGAGAGTGAATCTCTAATTCACTATATTTCTAAATTGTTAAAAGAATTACAAGATGTGTCGCAAGAAAATAGATTTTAAAATTCTGAATAACAACACGTATCTTTTTATCCAAGTGGCTTGCAATCTCTCCAATTTTCAATGTATGAATTACACAAATCTAAAGTGTTTCTCTAACCCATTTGATAATTCTAAAGATCACTAAACTTCAAGAATAAAATCCTAAGAATTTCTACCCTTTCTTCTTATTAGAATTTCTACACCTTATACAACTTGCACTTATTAATGAGAGACAATCATATTTATAAGTGATAAAATCCTAAAGATTTAATATGGGACTAAAACATGACATATCACTAAACAAATCTGTGAAACTAATTGAACTGGCTTAATACTCAAGAACCGCTCAGACCCCTGTCCGACGATCAATCATCAACCATCATCCAACCACCACCCGTCAGGCCATTATTATTTAGACCTTTGAATCTATGTTACCCCATCGGGGCACTGCCAGATCTCAAGAGCATTCGATGAACCTTCATCATCTTCAAACAAACATAGGAAATTGTAGCATCTCATGAAGAAGTTATTAGAGAAACCTTAAATTCATTAACCAAAGATTCATGTAGAAATCCATGCAATGATTTATGCAAAGCTTGGTCGAAAGTTCATCAGATGATTCACATAAGTATCTCTTAGGAGATCAACTAAGGAATCAGACGAACATGTGTGCTTTAAAGCTACTTGTGAAGAAGATGACAAAAAGATAACATCTCTGGCTTATTGCTAATATGTAAATTAAGTGTTAAGCTTAGTAAGAAAAGTGACAAATTAGAAAGAAACATCGTGGACTTTAAGATCATATTAAATTTCTTGAAAATAGTAATGAAATGCTTGGAAATGAATTAACTGATTTTAGAAGCCAATCGTTAAATGAAATTCGTAGTTTGCATGAAACTCTGGGTAAATTTACTAAGGGCAAAGAAAATTTAGATTTGATCTTATCAAATCAAAAGGCCTTATATAATAAAACTGGATTAGGTTATTAACTTAATAAATCGTTTATCAGTATTTTCCACGCTAAGAAGAAGACCAATCATCCTAATTATAAATGCAATTATTATCATAGGTTTGGTCATTTAGAACCATTATATTTTTCTAAAATGCATGAATTAAGATGGTTTAAAGGGGATGACTCATGACATCTTAAATTCACTTAGGTTAAAGGACCTAAAAAGATTTGGATACCAAAAACAAAAATAAAATTTATTTTGCAAGAATGTTTTGCAGCTTCAAGGGCTTAAATGTAATTAAAGAGAAGTTATGCAAAGCATAAGTCTGAAGATTCCATCAGAAAAAAATGATTTTTTCGGATCTTGTTGGTTAAGGAAGTCTTTGAAAAGTATTTTTGGTGAAAGATCCTTAAGAGATATCACTCTCAATAAGGAATGATGTTTTGGAGACCTCTTGTATCAATCGATTGAGAGAGATGGAATTTCTTCAAGTTTGTATGATCTCTTTAAAGGGGATAATCTTAAGAGGATCCTGTGTTTTTGAGATAAAATACTTGATAGGAAATAAACTTGATAATGCGATAATACATCGTATATTTGCCTTGATTTACACTCAAAAATCATAACACTTTCATTTATATTTTGATTATTCCGCAAGTGTTCGAGTTATTTTTGCAGGTATTTCAATCCCTATGCTTAAATGAGCAAAGTATAGAAAAGGAAGGAAAAGAAGAAGAAACAGAAGAGAAAGCAGCAGAAAAATAGAAAAACAGAGAACACAAACTTTGTGGATGTGACGACCGTCACAAAGCATGTCACGACCGGCACGCCCATCCTGTGACGACCGTCACAGGCCCATCACGAACGTCATGCGGCCAAAATCAACGCCTTGAAATAGTCAACAGAAGTGATCCAACAGGCCTAAATTCTCGTGGTTCAGCCACTTGCCCATGATTTTCTCACTCAACCAAGTCATCCTTGTTTCTCTCAACTGCCAAGACCTAATGGGGGATATAAAAAGACGGAAGTTGGAAACCTACGGGGACGCTTAGTTTTTCTCTTGGAAGCCAGCTTTAAAGACCTTTTTCTCTCTGCATTTTTTCACAGCAATTCTATTTTGTCTTTTACTTTTCTTCAGCAACATTAATTTTCTTTTACCGTTCAAAGTTTGATTTTCCCCTTTTCCTTTCCGCCTTTCATTTAGCCAAAGTAGTAGTTTCCTACACTGGGGAACTACTACAATTTATTTAATTTAGTTTAAGTCATTATTTCGAAGAGGCAGAATCCTACCGACCTGTGGAGGACTGCTCAAGTACTTCAAGATTCGGCGTATTCTATTAATCCAATTTCCAGGTTTTTATTCAATTGATATTGCTTTATTATTATTGTAATCATGTCTGTTTTATCGTTGATCTGTTTATGTTCGTCTGTGTTTGCGTTGTTTAACATGTCCGGCTAAACTACCGGTATCGGTATGTAACAATTTAATTAGACGGGATTTAATAATAATCGGTGTAAAACTTCTTTCCTCAAACAATCTTTTTGGCTGTGGTTTTTAATTTAAATTTAATTAACTTTGTCACAAGAGTGAAAAGATATTTAATACGATTTTGCCACGAGAGTGAGAAATTAACTAAGGTGAGAACCAACAATTGCGAGAGCGTGAGGGTCGAACTGGATAGTAAAAACTAGGCATTGATTTTAAAAACAGCGAGAGAATTTTAAAAGCAATTAGAACTTATTTATTTTCAAAAAGTATTTTTAACTTCAAATGGGACAGCGAGAGCGTACATTCTGACTTAAAGGTATAGTCTGAATCAACAATCACGAGAGTGTGAGATAAAGCCTTTTAAATAAGTATTTTCTACTGAAAGATATTTGGTACTTAAATTATACACCGGTGACTTATCGAATCCCTGGCGATTAATGTGTTGCATACTGATATCCTTCTACTAAAATTTTCTTAAAACTTAACTTCCCTTAGATTTAATTTTCTTCAACCAAACTTCTAAAAACCATTCCCTTAGCTAAACATAGTAACGTCGGTAGCATTAGTTTGACCATCGGTCCCTGTGGGTTCGATATCTTTTAAAACTAAAACGACTGGACTGTGCACTTGCAGTCAAGTACCCGATAGACTATATTCTATATACAGTCAGGAGACGTATCATGTTTTTGGCGCCGTTGTCGGGGAGTTGATTTAGTCAAATAGTGTGATTCTTTCGTTGCACGGTATAGACTAAGGTAAAAACTAATCTCATTTCCCTTATTTCCCCCGATTGTATGCCAAGTACTCGCTCACAAGGCGATAACTTAGCATCACCAATCGTTGAATTAGAGCGTTTCTTATATTTAAGACGTCGAATACTAGAGTACCAACAAAGGTACAATATTCCCGATATCTTCTTTCCTACTGTTGAACCAGTTGAAAAACCAACTATGGCTGCAGTAGATCCACAGAATCGTCCTCTTAAGTTCTACGCTACCCCGTCCCAACAAGAACCCCACAACAACATTGCTGCCCCTGCTATCAATCGAAACGATTTCGAGTTGAAACCCTCATTATTATCAGTCGTCCAACAACATCAATTTGCTGGAAATCCTACGGACGACCCTAATGAACATTTGACCAAGTTTGTGCAGTACGCAGACACTGTGAAGGCGAATGGTGTATCTCAATATGCGATAAGACTACGCCTCTTTCCTTTCTCACTAAGAGACAGAGCTTGGGCTTGGTTGCAATCCTTGCCATCCAACTCAGTTACAACATGGGAAGAACTGAAGAACGTCTTCTTATCCCGATATTTTCCGCCAAGCAAAACTGTAATGCTGAGAGCTCAAATCAACGGATTTCGGCAAAAAGATGTAGAATCTCTCTACGACGCGTGGGAGAGATACAAAGACATGATGAGGATATGTCCACATCACAGTCTCAAAGACTGGGTGATCATTCACACATTTTATAATGGGCTTTTGTATAACACAAGACTGACAATAGACGCTGCCGCGGGCGGTGCACTTATGGACAAGCCATACAACGAAGCTTATCAACTCATTGAAAACATGGCCCAAAACCATTGCCAATGGGGAGGTGAAAGAACTCCAGTAGAAAAGTCCCAAACAAAAAGTGGAATGTACGAAATCAGTAGCCTTTACCACGTCCATGCAAAAGTAGATGCCCTTGTTCAAAACTTAGACAACTTGACCATACCACCCGCAGCCACCGTGGCTGTCATGACTCCAAACTGTGAGTTATGTGGAACTCCTGGACACACTGCACCAGAATGTTAGATATTAGCAGGAGTCCCAACCGATCAAGTGAATTACGCACAAGGAAATCCTTATTCGAATACCTACAACCCAGGTTGGAAAAATCATCCTAACTTTTCATATAAGAATAACAACGCCCTGTATGCACTTGGCCAAGCACCCGTTGTTCCGCCTGGATATCAAAATCCAACTAATAATGCTCCTAACATGCCTAAGAAGTCCAACCTTGAACTAATGATGGAAAGCTTCATAGCTACCCAAGCTCAGACAAACAAAGACTTCTTGAACCAAAACATACATACTAGCGAGCAACTTAAACAATTAGCGAGCAAAGTAGACGCCTTAGCCACCTTGTAAGACCCTAATTTTGACCCTAAGATCCCTCATGGCATCATATCATTTGCTCATTGCATTGCCTCAAGGATCATAGCATGTGTGGCTCCTTAACCCTTGGGTTGGGACTTGTGTGAGTTGGTTTGAGACCACCAAGCATACTTGCATTGTATATTATTTATTTTCTTATTTTGTTTACTAACCAAAAGCACAAAAATATGTCACTAACCTCTTTTTTTTGAAGCTTAAGTGATCATGTGATCCCCTGCTCCTAAGAGGCTCCTATGCTCAATGAATTGGCCAGATGAAGATGAGAACAAGCATGAAAATGGTCCAAAAAGTTCCTAATCATCATATATGTCTCCCAAGTATTTCAATTTGCAAATTTGATCAAGATAACCCAAAAGGCTTGAGGATTGTTTCCCAAGGAAACCCTAATTCAACTATGCATTGGTTGTGCCTTGCTCATGAAGTAACCTCAACCTATGATCAAATTCAATCAAGGGAAGTTATTTCATTCATTATTTTATGCATATATGAGCCTATGTTAGTGTCCCCATTCACTCATTCATCAAGATTTGAAGTTTGGCCTTGAGAAGTTGACCAGTCAAGTCATCTGACCAAACTGAGATCCATTGAGACATAACTTTTGATATGTTTGTCAAATGAAGATTATCCCAAGAGAAAAAATGTTATTAAGAACCATATGTACAACTTTCATGTTCATAAAAAATACATTTTAAACTTGGAAGGTCATCATTCATTTCAAAATATTATAGGTCATTTTGACTGAAACCCTAATTTTAGGTCAACTTCCCAAGGACCTAACTTCCTTATTTTTTATGATTTTGAGGTTATACAAATTGAATTGGAAAGCTTAAGATGTCTACTTCAAATGTTATGTTGGACAAAATTTCATAATCCTAAAAGAAACACGTGTGATAAAACAAAACATTATAGGTCACTTTGAACCAAAACCATTGAATTTTGAAAATGTCCAACTTCAAGTGCCCATAACTTTATCATTAAAAATCCAAATGATGCAAAAATTCAGTCTAAATTGATCATCTCGAAAAGATATACAATTTTGATGTTGGAGGTTTTTCCATTTGAGGATTTCATCATTGAAACAGAAGGGCTTGAAGTTGATCACTTTTGGCAAAAAAAATTCAAAGGAAACCTAGACATGTTTTGTACCTCAAACTTCAAAGCCAATTTTCATAATTTTCCAAACTCCAAATGGATTTTTGTCCAACATAGCTTTTGTTCCTTATGTCAAGAAATTTCCAACCATTACTCACATGACCATGTTTGGGTTTTCCATGTGTGATTTTCGAAGGGCTTAATGTTTATGATCAATTATGCAATTCACATTGAAACTTGAAATTCAAGCAAATGCCAGACCTTGTGCATGTCCATTTCATTTCATAATGGTCTCAGCTTGCATTTCTATCCACTTTTGGGCCTCACATGCGCCTGTACAGGCCCATGCATGGAGGACCCAAAGTTCATGCACACGAGCATTTCATTACCTTGCCTCAAGCTCAACTATAAATACATGTGCTTGCTCATTCAAAAATCAACCTCAAGGTGATCTGAAACCCTGCTGAATTGGAAACCCAACCTCACTCAAAGCAATTTCAGTTTTCAATTTCTCAATTTCAAGCTTGAATTTCAACATTCTTAGTTGATCTTCAAGTCTTAATTCCTTAGCCTTGCATCCTCATTACCTCAAGATCACATTGGAATCAAAAGCTTAAAGAGATCGTGTTGTTTAAAGCTGCACTTCAAAGGTATATCACTCAACTATTTTGATCTAGATCTTGTTCTACAATGTGAATTACTTGCATTTGAACTATTTTCTGAAGTCCTCGAGCAAGAGGCAGGCCAGTGGTGGTCTTAATTTCATGAATTGAGACATTTCAGTTTGTACACCTTGATTTTCAAGCTCAGATTTCTCATCCAATAGAGACTTTGAGGAAAATCCAAGGTTACAGGGGTGATGTACATCACCCCAACTTCATTTTGGTACCATTGTTTTGCATTTTCATTAAGGTTGAAAACCATGCGCGTGGTGGCCGGAGTTTGTTCTCTGGCCGGAGAAGATGGTGGTTTCCACCACCATCCCCACGTGGGAGCATCATGTCCATCAGATCTTGTGGAAACGTTTTAATCCTGGCCATGTGTTATGTTTACTTATTTTAAATCCTCATGTGGCGCGCTTGACCAAGGCCTTTCGTGCACCATCGCTTCTGGACCGCTTGATAACGCCATGTTAATAAATGAATCAGATCCAAGCGCTCCTGATTTTCCTATTTTCTATTTTTCAATTTTAATTTCTTTTAATTTCAAAAATTCATAACTATTTTATTTGAAGTTACAAAAATATGAGACCAACACCAAAAAATTTCTTGAAAAATCTAGTTTCATATTCTGATTTTTAATTATTTTTGTGACTTCATATAATATTTTTTGTGAAATATTTTGTTTTTAATTCATTTTAAATACTTTTTGATATCTGAAAAATCCAAAAATATTTTCTTAACACATATGGATCATGATAAGTCTATGAAAAATGGTCTCATCAATTTCTCAATTGATTTGAGATTTATTTGAGATTTTAAATCATTTGTGTTATTTTTTCATTATTTTTAATTGATTATTAATAGTTTCTATTTTCAAAAATTGTTGAGAAAATTTGTCAAACTTTGTTTGACCATGTTAGACCTATGAGAATTTAATTGGACTTGTTTAACTTGATTTGAATTGAATTTGAGGTTCGATCATATTTTGTCCATTTTAATTTTGCATTTATTTTAATACCAAAAAAATATGTTTGACTTGTTGACTTATAATCTTCATTTCTCTTCTGGTTTATATTGGTTAATGTTGATTTGATTCACTTTTGACCAATTGTGTTTGACATTTGAATGTTCTTTCCATTTCATTTCATCTTCATCTTATTTCTTTTTATTTTGGCCAATGAGTTAATGTCTTATGGTTAGTCTTGACATATGAGAGGCTTAACCTGCTTTGATCCAAATCAAACTCAACTTGATCCATGATCAAGTGAGTTGCTTTGTGTCCAAGATAGGTTGCTTCTTGGTCAAGTAAAAAACCTAAAGTCCATACAAGGCATTCCTCTTTTCTTTTGACATGGCAAGTTGTAGGAGCTTGGCTTACTAGTCATGATCTCTAACTTGTGTTTATTTGCCTATAGTTTTATTGACCGGCCTCAGATAGGTGTGACTACTATATTAGTCCACTTACGATTGCTTAACATAGCGCTAAATTGTCTTATGACACACTAACATTAACTACTAATTACTAACTTTAATTTGAGTATTTAATTTCTTGCAATTTACTTTAATGCAATTTATTTTCTTGCTCATTTATTCATATTGCCTTTTCACTTTGCTCACTTGAGCACATACTTTATGTTTATGCCATTTTTCTTTTGCTCATTTGAGCTCATTATTGTATATAAATATATTGTTGCCTTGTGTTTGCTTTGTATTTGTTTGTGTGAATCCAATGCAAAAGGAGAAAGGAATTAGAATTAGGACCTTACCTATGCTTAAAGGAGTTCAAGAGCAACTAGGTCTCATGCCTTTAGAATGCTAAATTGGTTGAAGAGCAACTAGGCTTCATGCCTTTAGAATGCTAAAATCTAAGAGTTGACTTCAAAGGACTTCCTTTCCAAAACTTATTCTTTGTCCATTCCTCTTATGGTGTTGTGAACTTTTTGATGTTTGCTCTTGTGTGATAGGGATTCCATCTTGAGATAGTAAGAAGGACCATTGTCATGAGTAGCCAAGTTATGAGAGACAAGCCAAATGGAGATCCTAGGAGCTTGAATGTATATTTGTTTTGATTACTTGTTGCTTGCTAAGTCCAAAGGAAAGGAGCATCTTGAATCATCTCTATGATTTCAAGAAAAAGGAACTCCAAGGGTTTTATCTCTTCTCTCATCTTTGTATGCTTTAGGACTAACCCTTCTCTTCTTCTCTCCACTCTAACCCAAGCCAAACTCATTTTGTGCAAACTTTGACATTATTTTCAAACTAGAAACCTAGGCCTTATGCCTTTGATTTTTTCAAACTCTTTTCATCAATACTCATTGTGAATAAACATTAATTCAACCTTGACTTCATTTTGTAAATAAGTCTAACTTGTAAATATAACCCACTTCAAGTTGATTTTGTGGTTCCAATGGCCACCTTTGTTAAAACTTTTCATAAACATTAGCCATAGGTTTGAGTTATCATAGTGGTTGATGTAAACCTCACCTTATCCTTAGTGATTGGATTATAAGTCTTCCATACTTATTATAGGGTTAACCCCTCACTAGTATGTTGAAGCCCTCCTCACATGGTGGATTGTTGGTTTAGGTTGAGTTTTCTCCCTTTGATAACAAAAGACCTTAAGGCTTTTGATCAAATCAATTCACCAATCTTTGAGACTTTTACCCCGAACTACGAGGTTTTGATCCTACCTTTGTGATGGTACGTAGGCAATGGGTTCATCCATTCAAACAACAAATTTGTAAATATAATCTATTCTTTTCCCATCTCCCCAATCTTTTGCACATATTTTCACAAATACCAACCTACAATACAAATTTGCAAAAAGTGGTTCCCTTAGAGTACTAAGGATGTTTTGGGTGCTTAAAACCTTCCCATTTCATAACCAACCCCCTTACCTAGATCTCTGACATTTTTATTAGTTTTTAATTTGATAAAACTTCTTACTTGGCTTTTGTTCGCTTTTTAGCCTTTCCTTTGGACAAATAAAAGTGCGGTGGCGACTCGAATTGTATGCTTACTTTTGATTTAGTCAATAAATCTAAAGGTAACGAATACCCCGCTACAAAAAAGTGGCGACTCTGCTGGGGAGCTATGTTTCCTAGTGGGTTTAGCCTATTTTTTGCTTGTTGTATTGTATGTTTATATTTATTTGTGACATATTTTTGTGCAAATTTGGGATGGCTGTATTGTTTGTAATGTATGAATTGTTTGATATACTAATTGCTTGTGTGCTTGGTGGTCTCTTGTGAGATGAGTTCTATACCCGAACTCGAGTGCACTTATGATAGGAGAATGGCATAGTCTTGTTGACTTGTGTGGAGTTATTCCTTATCAAGTTGACTTGCAAGCCCATTCACTTGGTGGAGGTCTTGTTGGGATCAATAATGTCACACGAGTAGTCATGGTTAGGCATTACTCTTTCCAATATAAACCTTAGAAGCCAAGGACCTTAGATTACCTAGCCCATCTTGGCCTATTTTAGGATGTAGTGCGAAGATCATTCAAGTGTAAGATTTGATACGATTGTTACGCGGTACTACACTCATAAGAGTCCCTCTTGAGAATATTTTTGGAGAACGAGTGGCCGTTTTATCCGATAATATCTGAAAGATGAGATGATGACTATGGGGACCTTTTTAGAACATGATTGTCAGGTTTAACCATAGTACACTCCCTTTGGGTGGTTCTTAACCGAGACTCCATGCTCGTGACTTACAACAAACCCTTAATTCGCGGTTGATCCATTCTCGTATATCCTCAATATCAATGGAACTTGGGTGTTGATAAGGTGTAAACCATAATCCACCAAAATGGATGATTGATATTGACGATGACTTGAGCCATCCCGTGACCTTTGGGTGGTGTGACTTGCTTGATCCTTGAGTGTAATTGTTTCATCCATGCATTCATGCATTCATTTGCATCCATATCATCAACAAGAAAATTTTCAAGGAACTTAAGAGGTCTATTTGCAAATTTTCAGATATGGACAAGCAAAGAAGGAATACGAAGAAGTACAATTTCAGACAACCCGACTTGAAAGAGTTAAGGAGTTTGGCATTTTATGTATTAAAGTCACTGGAGTTTAAAGCTCGCCATGGGAAGCTCTTGTCTATTCTTTCTACTCAGTTGGATGAAGGTCTGATGAGTGTGCTAGTGCAGTTCTATGATCCTCTGTACCGTTGCTTCACTTTTCCAGATTTCCAGCTTTTGCCTACACTTGAGGAGTATGCCTATCTTGTGGGTATACCTATCTTGGATCAGTTGTCGTTCAGTGGATTGGAGAGGTTTCCTTCTTCCCAAGAGATTGCTGACTTGCTTCACATAGATGTATCTGAGATTGATGCTCATATGACTACCAAAGGTGGAATTCAAGGTCTCCCATCTGATTTTCTCATTGCCCAAGCTACCTTGTTTGGGAAGGCCATGAGTGAGGACGCCTTTGAAGCCATATTTGTACTTCTCATCTATGGGCTAGTGTTATTCCCCAACATCGACAACTTTGTGGATGTGAATGCTATTAGGATTTCTCTTCTCTTAATTCCGTTCTGACTCTGTTGGGTGACACTTATTTCTCTTTGCATATGAGGAATGCAAACGGTGGTGGATCCATTGTGTGCTGCCTGCCTCTGTTGT
Source organism: Lathyrus oleraceus (assembly GCF_024323335.1). NCBI lineage: Eukaryota > Viridiplantae > Streptophyta > Magnoliopsida > Fabales > Fabaceae > Lathyrus > Lathyrus oleraceus. Next base: position 396,991,572 of record NC_066580.1, on the reverse strand, counting down.
ACAAGTGGTTTATGTCGCACTTGTCTCAGACGCTCGCCTTCAAGGAGGACAAGGGACGTCTACGGTGGTCTACGAGACTCATGTCTCTCACAAATGATGATATCTTTTGGTATAACCGTGTGTATGATGGTGTCCAGATTATTGACTCTTGTGGTGATTTCTCCAATGTGCCTCTTCTTGGTACATATGGTGGAATTAACTACAACCCTATTTTGGATCGCCGTCAGCTTGGGTTCCCCTTGAAGGATAAACCTAACAACATTCTGTTGGAAGGTGTGTTCTTTCAAGAGGGTAAAGATCCCCAGAACTTGAAGGGCGGAATGGTTCGCGCCTGGCGCAAAGTTCATAGGAAGGGAAGGAAAGAGCTTGGTCCGAAGAACTGTATTGCTTTGGAACCCTACACCTCTTGGGTGAGGAAGAGAGCTCTTGAGTACCGCATGCCATATGACTATCCGAGACCTACCCCTATGGTTATGGTTGGGCCTTCGACCCTCCCTAACCAAGGAGTAGAGGAGTTGAGAGATAAAGACCGTTCGCGTGCATGGGTTCGTGAGCGAGTGGAACTTCTTCAGCAGCTTAGAGATAAGGATGCCGTGATAGAATTTTTGGAGCATCAGGTTATTGATGAGCCTGATGACGTGGTTACTTCTCTTCTTCCTCAGTCATCCAGGTTTTGGAAGAGGAAGTATGATCGACTCGCCAAGGAGAAGGCCGATATGGAAGCAGCTTATGAGAGAGAGGTGAAGAGGCTTCATGCAGCTTATCTTCCAGTCTCGAGAGCTTTGGACGATTGTTTCTAGGGCTCCATAGGATGTTTATTCTCCTTTCCTTTTGAATTGTATTTGGTTACCAAAATTGTACTACTTCATTGGTGTAAAAAATTTTCCAAATATTATTGCTATGAGTATTCCATATATGTCTTAAAAGATTAATATTTTCAAATATTTGCAGATAGATCTCTATAAAGTTCCTCAAATAAAAACAAATCATATGCATAAACATTGCATGCGTCATATGCATAAGCAGGTTTTGTTCAGCACAGTGGTCTAACTTTTTGCTCTTCATTTATTTTGAAGACAAGCTGACGCACCGGTATAACACAAGAGTCAATCTTCCAAGACTAATGGAGCATTTAGAGCAAGAGAACTGAGAACTGAAGGACGATATAGCTAGGCTGACTGCCATGATGGAGTCAGTATTGGCTGCTCAGAGCTAATCGTCGCCAACTCCTGCAACTCCTCCCGCGAGGACGGTTATTTCAGAGATAGCTTCTTCAACTGTGCCTGCTGCGATAGCCCATTTTGTGCCTACTATGCCAGCCGGATTCCCCTGGGGAATGCCCACCAATTTTGTGCCTGAGGGTTTTGCTCCTACTCTCGCTTCTCTGTCGGCATCTAGCCCGGTCCTTTCTGTGCCACCTCCCGTTGTGCACACCTTGCCAAGAGTTGAAGACACCATCTATCATTCTGAGCCATCTGAGGGCCCAAATGTTTATGAAAAGAAGGACGAAATGAAAGACTAATTCCTTGAGTTGTGCAAGGAACTGAAGACTCTGAGGGGTAAGGACCTCTTCGGTAAGAGTGCTGCTGAGTTGTGCCTCGTGCCCAACGTGAAAATCCCTATCAAATTCAAAGTGCCTGACTTTGAGAAATAAAAGGGAAATACATGCCCACTCATCCATCTTGTGATGTATGCTCGCAAGATATCAACACAAATAGACAACGATCAACTTCTTATCCACTACTTCCAAGACAGCCTATCTGGTGCTACTCTCCGGTGGTACATGGGTCTGGAGAGTTCGTCCGCTCTTTCAATGATCTTTGTGAGGCCTTCGTCAAGCAATATAAATATAATATGGATATGGCTCCTGATAGGGACCAGATGAGGGCAATGTCCCAGAAAGAGAAGGAGACTTTCAAAGAGTACGCCCAGAGATGGCGCGAGTTGGCAGCTCAGATAGTGCCACCTCAGGAGGAGAAAGAAATGACAAAGATCTTTTTGAAGACTTTGAGTTCTTTTTACTATGAGAAGATGATCGCCAGTGCTCCCACGGACTTCACCGAAATGGTGAATATGGGAATGAGACTGGAAGAGGGAGTCCGTGAAGGACGTTTGTCCAGGGGAGATAGTTCTTCAGCAAAGAGATATGGGAGTTTTACGAAGAAGAAGGAGGGAGAGACGCATGATGTATCCTCCCATATCAAGAGAAGACCCTCTGTGAAGAGGAAGAACATGCGTCCTGCCGTTAGCCAACACCAGGTGGCTCATATAGCACCTGCCTTTACAGAAGTTCATCAGCAGCAACAACAACAACAATATCAACAACAACATCGTCCACAACAACAGGCCTACCAACCTCGAAACAATAGTAACACCAGCACCAACTACGATAGGAAGAGGGTCACTTTTGATCCAATTACGATGTCATATGCTGAACTCTATCCTTCTATGATCGATAGAAAATTAATTACTCCACGAGACCCTCCCGCTGTACCGACCAATCCTCAGTGGTGGTACAAGCCTGAACTTCACTGTGTATATCATTTCGGTGCTCCCAGACATGACGTGGAAAATTGTTATCCCTTGAAGACCAAGGTGCAAGACCTTGTGAGAAGTGGGATTTTGTTTTTCGAGGACGTAGGTCCTAATGTGAAGAAGAACCCATTGCCCGAGCATGGGAAAGCTGCTGTGAATATGGTTCAGGGTTGCCCTGGAAAATATAAAGTCATGTATGTTAATGATATCAGGCAATCTTTGGTCGAGATGCACATGATATAGTCATTATGAGCATGACCATGATAGGTGCCAGGTGTGCACTATCAATGAAAGAGGATGCCGACAAGTTAGAAAGGACATCCAAGAGATGCTGGATCAGGGTATGATTGAGATACTTCAGAATCGTAATGAGGACGAAGTTGATGTTATAACCCATGTGTTTAATATTCCTGAACCTGTTGTCATCAAGTATGATGGCAGCAAGAAGAAGGTTTCTCCAGCTCTTGTAATCAAGCTAACGGGTCTTGTCCCGTACTCATCAGACAAGGTTGTTCCCTACAGATATAACGCAGTTATGTTATAAGATGGGAAGGAGGTGTCGTTGCCCTCCACCTCTGTTGTGAGTATCTAAGATGTTAGTGGTGTGACCCATAGTGGTCGTGTTTTCTCGGCGCAGCCGAAACCCCACGAAGATGTTGTGAGAAGAGCTGTGGTTAATCCTCCCGGTCCCGTGGGGACTTCTTTTTCTAATCCTGCTGTGAAGGGTGTTGACCCTGTTGTTGATAAATCTGTAAAAGCTCCTGTCCTGGTTGGCCAGCATAGCATTTTGAAGGACGACTGTAATGAGATGCTAAGGCTCATCAAGAGGAGCGAATACAATGTTGTTGATCAGCTGCTACAAACACCGTCAAAGATATATGTCTTATCTTTGCCGATGAATTCTGAGCCACACTGCGAAGCACTGCAGAGGGTGTTGGACGTGGCATATGTGGATCACGATGTCACAATAGAACAGTTTGATAGCATCGTTGCAAACATAACCGCTTGCAACAATTTGAGCTTCTGTGATGTTGATCTTCCCGAGGAGGGAAAAGACCATAATTTGGCTCTACACATTTCTATGAACTGCAAGGACGATGCCTTATCCAATGTGTTGGTGGACACAGGATCATCGCTTAATGTGTTGCCAAAATCCACTCTGGATAAACTTTCTTATCAAGGGCCTCCCATGAGGCAGAGTGGAGTGGTTGTGAAAGCTTTTGATGGATCGAGAAAAACTGTGATCGGTGAAGTAGAGCTCCCGATCAAGATTGGACCTGGTGATTTCCAGATCACTTTCCAGGTCATGGATATCCATCCATCATACAACTGTTTCCTTGGCAGACCATGGATTCACGAGGCAGGCGCCGTGACATCCACCCCACACCAGAAGTTAAAGTTTATGAAAAACAAAAAGTTGGTGGTGATAGGGGGAGAGAAGGCTCTCTTGGTTAGCCACTTATCTTCCTTTTCCTACATAGATGTTGAGGATGAGGTTAGAACTCCGTTCCAAGCCTTGTCTATTGTTGAGCCTTCAAGGAAAGGACCTTCTTCATTTGCTTCCTACAATGATGCTAAGTTGGCCATTGAGCATGGTGCAACTACTGGTTTGGGGAAAATGATCAAGTTGGAAGATAACAAATCCTGAGTTGGCATAGGGTATTCCTCAGGTGTTTCGAATGAGCGTGGGATGTTCCAGAGTGGAGGATTTATCCATACTATTGAAGATCAAGAGGCTGCTGCCATAGTGGAAGATGATGAAGAGGAAGATCTTGGCAACTTTATCATCCTTGGAGGAACCTACAATAATTGGGTCGCTGTTGATGTTCCAACAGTTATCCACAAGTCCACGTAATGTGTTCATTTTGTTTGAAAACCCTTCTCCCATGCCAAAAGGAGAAGTGATTACATTGTTGGCATATTTGATTAATACAATGATATTCATTCAAAAATTACATGTTAAATGTCTGTTTTTCCAAATCATTTTCCCTTTTTGCTTTTTGCATGAAATTGGTGATCACCATAAAACCCTAAAAAAGGAAATAAAATCAATCTTTTCATCTGCGTAATGATTTGCCTTGTTTGAATTCTGAAATCTCTTTTATACTCAAAATCATTATGCAGGTTAATCAAACCCATTGAACATAATGATCCAACACCATCTCCCAACTTCGAGTTCCCTGTATTTGAGGCAGAAGAAGATGATGTTGAAGAGATTCCTGATAAGATTACCCGTCTGCTTGAGCACGAGGAGAAGATCATTCAGCCGCATCTTGAGAATCTGGAAACAATCAACTTGGGGTCTGAAAACTGCATTCGTGAAGTAAAGATTGGGGCACTCCTTGAAGAATTTGTGAAGAAGGGGTTGATTGAGTTGCTACGAGAATATGTCGAAGTATTTGCCTGGTCGTATGAAGACATGCCTGGTCTAGATACTGATATTGTGCAACATTTCCTACCTTTGAAGCCTGAGTGTGTGCCTGTGAAGCAAAAGCTCAGAAGAACTCATCCTGATATGGCAGTGAAGATTAAAGAAGAAGTTCATAAGCAAATTGATACGGGGTTTCTGGTGACTTCTACATATCCTCAATGGGTGGCCAATATTGTGTCAGTGCCTAAGAAAGATGGAAAAGTCTGAATGTGTGTAGACTATCGCGACTTGAATAAAGCTAGTCCAAAAGATGATTTCCTCTGTCACACATTGATATGTTGGTAGATAATACAGCTAAATTCAATGTCTTCTCATTTATGGATGGATTTTCCGGTTACAACCAGATTAAAATGGCACCCGAGGATATGGAGAAGACAACATTCATCACACCTTGGGGAACATTCTGTTATCGAGTGATGCCCTTCGATTTGAAGAACGCCGAAGCCACATATCAACGAGCTATGACTACCTTGTTTCATGATATGATGCACAAGGAGATCGAGGTATAGGTTGATGATATGATTGCGAAGTCGAAAATGGAAGTTGAACATGTAGAACACTTGTTGAAGCTTTTTCAGCGTTTTAGGAAGTACAAACTCCGCTTGAATCCGAACAAGTGTACATTTGGAGTCCGTTCCGGCAAGTTATTGGGCTTTATTGTCAGTGAAAGAGGTATTGAGGTTGATCCTGCCAAGGTCAAAGCAATACAAGAGATGCCTGCGCCTAAAACTGAGAAGCAAGTCCGAGGTTTTCTTGGCCGCTTGAATTACATTTCCAGATTTATATCCCACATGACTGCCACATGTGCGCCTATATTCAAGCTCCTCCGGAAAGATCAGCGTCATGATTGGACCGAGGATTTCCAGAAGGCCTTTGACAGTACTAAAGAGTATCTGTCTGAGCCTCCGATTCTGTCTCCGCCTGTTGAAGGGAGACCATTTATTATGTACTTAACTGTGCTTGATGATTCCATGGGTTGTGTATTGGGTCAGCAGGATGAGTCAGGGAAGAAAGAGTATATGATATACTACTTGAGTAAGAAGTTCACTAATTGTGAGTCTCGGTACTCAATGCTTGAGAAGACATGTTGTGCTTTGGCTTGGGCCGCTAAGCGTTTACCCCAATATATGTTGAATCATACAACTTGGTTGATATCCAAAATGGATCCAATCAAGTATATCTTTGAGAAGCCTGCTTTAACTGGGAGGATTGCCCGTTGGCAAATGTTGTTATCTGAGTATGATATTGAGTATCGAGCTCAAAAAGCTATTAAAGGTAGTATCTTGGCTGACCACTTGGCACATCAACCAATTGAAGATTACCAGTCTCTTCAGTACGACTTCCCTGATGAGGAGATTCTGTATTTGAAGATGCAAGATTGTGATGAGCCTACGCTCGATGAAGGGCCAGAGTCTAGTTCCAGATGGGGTATGGTGTTCGATGGTGCTGTTAATCAATATGGAAATGGTATTGGGGCAGTGATTATTACTCCTCAGGGCACACATTTTCCTTTTACAACAAGGCTAACTTTCAAATGCACGAATAATATGGCGGAGTATGAGGCCTGTATTATGGGTTTAGAAGAATGTATTGATCTTAGGATCAAACATCTTGACGTTTATGGTGATTCAGCCCTTGTTGTTAATCAGATTAAGGGTGAATGGGAGACGAATCAGCCTTGCCTCATCCCACACAGAGATTATGCGAGGAGGATTTCAACTTTCTTTACTAAGGTTGATTTCCATCATATTCCTCGAGATGAGAATCGGATGGTAGATACTTTTGCTACGCTTGCTTCGATGATTGTGGTGAACTATTGGAATGAAGTTCCCAATATCACTGTAATGCGCTTGGATAGACCAGCTCACGTGTTTGCAGTTGAAGAAGTGAAAGATGATAAGCCATGGTATTATGATATCAAGTGCTTTCTCCAGAGTCAGATTTACCCGCCTGGGGCATCTGTTAAAGACAAGAAGACTTTGAGGAGATTATCTGGTAGTTTCTACCTTAATGGCGATGTGCTTTATAAGAGGAACTTTGACATGGTTCTGCTCAGTTGCGTGGATAGACACGAAGCAGACCTGTTGATGACTAAAGTCTATGAGGATTCATTTGGTACTCATTCCAATGGACATGCTATGGCAAAGAAGATGTTGAGAGCAGACTACTACTGGCTGACAATGGAGTCTGACTGCTGCAAATATGTGAAGAAATGCCACAAGTGTCAGATTTATGCGGATAAGATTCATATTCCCCCAACACTTCTGAATGTTATCTCCTCACCATGGCCTTTCTCCATGTGGGGAATTGAGATGATTGGCATGATTGAGCCAAAGGCATCAAACGGTCACCGTTTTATTCTTGTAGCCATTGATTACTTCACCAAGTGGGTTGAAGCGGCATCATATGCGAATGTGACCGGGCAGATGGTTGTGAAGTTTATCAAGAACCAGCTTATATGTCGTTATGGTGTGCCAGACAAGATCATTACTGATAATGGGTCTAACTTGAACAACAAGATGATGAAAGAGCTGTGTAGCGAGTTCAAGATTGCACATCATAATTCTTCTCCTTATACATCCAAGATGAATGGGGTTATTGAAGTTGCTAACAAGAACATTAAGAAGATGGTTGTTACGTACAAAGATTGGCATGAGATGCTGCCATTTGCCTTGCATGGTTATCGTACATCTGTCCGCACTTTAACAGGGGCAACCCCTTTCTCTCTTGTATATGGCATGGAGGTTGTGCTCCCCGTGGAGGTTGAGATCCCATCAATGAGAGTCTTGATGGAAGCCAAGTTGACTGAGGCTGAATGGGTCCAGAGTCATTATGACCAGTTGAATTTGATTGAAGAGAAGAGATTAATTGCCATGTGCCATGGTCAGTTATATCAGCAAAGGATGAAGAAAACCTTTGATAAGAAGGCCAAGCCTCGTGTGTTCCGAGAAGGTGACCTTGTGCTCAAGAAAGTCTTGTCTTTCGCGCCCGATTCTAGGGGCAAGTGGACTCCAAACTATGAAGGTCCATATGTTGTTAAGAGAGCCTTTTCAGGCGGTGCTTTGATGCTCACAACTATGGATGCAGAGGATTTCACTCGTCCTGTGAATTCAGATGCAGTCAAGAAATACTTCGCCTAAAATAAAAACAGAATAGCTCGCTAAGTTGAAACCCCGAAAGGGCGACTTAGGCAAAAATGAGCGTCTCGGTGGATTGAAACCCCGAAAGGGCGGTCCAGGCAAAAGTTAGAGACATGAAAAATGAATATATATATATATATATATATATATATATATATATATATATATATATATATATATATCCCGCTAGATTGAGTACCTCACCCTGGGGCAATCTAGGCAAAAATTAGGGATTTGGCAAGTAACTGCATCCTGACAAGACTTTGTTCTATAACTGTCTTCTGTCAAAGATTCTCGATCAGTCATCGTCAACTGAAGCTTCAAATACATTGGATTCAGAGTTGGTGAAGAAATGGTCATTATGTTCAATGTAGCCTTTTTCCAATATATATCACCAATTTCAAATTTGTAAAGATCCATGGAGTCTCGCCGTTTGCAGACTACCATTCTATCAAATAAATTTGAGCCTTTATCCAATTCTTTACACTCTTATTTGTGTCTGTTCAACAAATGTTTGCATGTTTTAATTGATAAATATCATTGTTTTAAGCAAACGAAGTTTTCATAAACTGTTTTTAAACAAAGTGAACATTCACAAAGGACTAAAAAGGATAGTTGGGATGTCTTCAGTGCTCTCCCAAGGATAGTACGATTTCCAAAAGGTAAGACATTTGTTCATACTCTGGCATATTGGTATCCTCTTCATCATCTTTCAGGTTGTCTCCCTAGCGAGCGCAAAGAAGAGTGATGCATTCTCAACTCCCCAGAGAATCTGGAGTTTTGGCCTTGATCTTTTAGAGATGTGTATACTTCTATATCAGGCATTAGCATTTGTGTTTTATGAATTATATAGGTTTCATCTTTTATATGGACTGACCTAAAATCCCTTATAGATTGATAAAAGTTGATATGTGTAGCACCTCAAATTTGCACCTATCATTGTACATACATTTTCATATTAGGTCATAGCATATCATGGTCCACTGCATAGCATTGCATTGCCCCATTTGCCTCAAGTGCAAGCCAATCAAGAAATTAGGTCAAACTGATCAGGAGATCAGTCAACCAAGCAAGCAAGTGTGTTTCTCAAGGAGCCAAGGCCCTAGGTTTGGTCCAACATGTTCACATGACTTGGGGATCCATTTGAAGTGATTAGGTCAAAGATTGAAGGTTCAGAGGTCATCATTCAATGCACAGTCAGTCAGAAACCCTAAAAAGTCAAACTTGGTCAACTGTGATTGATTTTATGGTTTTGATGGATGGATTTGATTTGAGAGAGCTTATTCATGTCCAAATAGGCCTCATATATCATGGCAAACATCATCATTGAAGAATTTGAAACCAATCAGAAAATTTCCAAAAATAGAAACTGGACCTGTAATTTTAACTGCCAAAAATGGAAACTTCTTGATCCCAAACCTACATCATGATACAAGCTTCAAATGAATTTTTTCCCAACATGAAAGTTGAAGATCTTGTTCTCCCATTTCCAAAAAGTCCAAGAACTCTCAATTCCCATGTATGGTTGACAAGATATGATCAATTCATTTTCACAAAATCTTGAACTTCAAAAGGCCATATCTCTCAAACCATTTGGCCAAAATTGGTGAGGTTTTTTCCAACAAACCACATTTTACCTCCTCTTTCCAAAAATGTAAATTTCATGTGCCAAAACATTGCCAATCAAAATGGCCCTTTTTGAACTATCATGTTTAATTTCAAGTGAGGTGCAATTTTGACTTTTTGAATTAAACATTTTCCATCCAAATGGCCAATTGGGATTGGTTTAGGACATTCTTTCTGACTTGCCAAAGGCCCATTTCGTGCTCATACTACCATCATACCTCCATTTGGACCAAACTTGGCAAATTAGCAAATAGTTTCAATTGAGCAAAACTTGATTAGCATTCACTTAGCCAATGTTAAACAGACCATATATAACATATTTTATGTCATTGTGAACCCTAGCTGCAGCCATCAAACACTCAGAAATCCATTCATTCTCTCAAACCTCATTTTGATCATTTTTCAAAAACTACAAAATACTCCAAAGGCCACGACCATACCATTGTTGCTGCATCATCCAAGCATCATTTCAGGCTCATTACAACCATCTTTCTCCATCTGTAAGCATCCTTGGTTCAATTGGTTTTGCAAAGCAACTTCCATGGCAGATCTGGATTGAGGTATTCCCAAGCTTCATTGAGCCAAAATTACTTCACCATTCAACTTGTGGAGGCTAAATCTTCATCTGTTCGAGCTCATACTGGCCAAATAGCATCTAAATCTCCACTGAGCTTCAACATTGGTTAGTTTTCGAATCCCTTGTTTCACCAAACTTTGCCATGCTTAGTGTAAATCTTAGTATGCTGATTCCAATGAACTTTGTATCACATGAAATAGTTAAGTAATGTTTGAGATATTTGGAAATGAAGATTGATGTTCATATGAATTTTTGCTCGATTCTCTCTTAATAACTTGTTTCCATGAAAATGATGTTGGGATTTGTCATGTATGTGGTTTGCTGATTCTATTGGTGTGCTCATTATTCATTTCTGGGAGTTTTTGTTCTTAAGCAAGTTTGATGTTGAATTTTCTTTTGTTCGATTCATGAGCTATGCTGTGTTATAATGGAAATTGATGATGGATTTGTGTTTGCCATGCTGTGCTGATCATTTATGTATGCTCAATTTGGATTTCTGGAAATTTTTATGAAACACGATTTGGGGAAGATGAAGGTTGTTGCTGTTTGCCCAGAAGCCCTAATCTCATGAATGCCTTGCCCAGAATTTAGGATTTGAACGTATTGCATGGCCCTGTTCAGCATGGGCCAATCAAATTATTTCCCTGGCCGCGCCTAAACGGCGTCGTTTTGTTTAGTGGTTCCCAAAGTTACAAGATTGCCATCCGGTTTATTAATAAATCCAATTAATTCATTTTAATTTCATATTTTATTTCACTTTGGTTACTCAACTTTGAAAATTCATACTTCATTCATTTCAAATCCAAATCTAGTGGAATTTTTTGCATCATCTTCATCATGATCCCTAGTTTTTTATCATTATTTTTCCAGAATTTTTTGATCATTGAATTTTTAATGGCATTAGGGTTTGTAGAATGTGACCAAATTTTGTACATCTTGCCAAATCTTTTGTGAAATTGTGATGCATTGACCATTTGATCTGAAATTTTTTATGCTTAATCTACACTCATCCATGTTTATTTTGGTGTAAAGATCATGATTTTATCTTATGTGGTTTGAGAGTTGTGAATTTTTGAAGTAGGGTGTGACAACTTGTGTCACACCATGGATGTGCAATTCCCTGATTTTTGTATCCATGCTTCTTGACTTCCAATTGACCTCAATTTTTGCATGAACCTTCTCTTATATGTCTAGTTTGTATGTGATTTTTTATGGAATTGTTTGTGCCATTTTCCTAATTGTTTGAGATTTTTCTCCCCGGCCTATTCAAATGTTGACTTTGTGTGATACATGTTGCCATTTCATTTGTGAAATTCTCATACTTTACTAGATGGACATGAAATTTTACATGAGATAACTAGACATCCTCATCTTTGCCATGGCTTTAGTCCCATTCATTTATCATACACCTTATCTGATTTATGATTTTTCTAAGTTGATGCATGTTTGGTTGACTTCTTTGAGCATGTTCAAAATTGCTTTGACTTTCTGATTTTCATTGACTGCCTTCCACTTGTCCAAATGTGATGAAATTTGACATGCTTACCATGCTATGTGTTAGGATTGTTCATGATTTATTTGGTGATTTTTGGAAATGTTTGAGTTGACGTTTGATGCAAGTCTTTCTGTTGACTCCTATGAGCTTCTGTTTGCAATGCTTTGACTTAAACTGTTCATGAAATGATGATAGTGATTGATATGAATGTGAACCCAATTGGAATTGTTTCTTGATTGATTAAACATGATTTTGAATGCTTGCCCTTTGCTGTTTTGACTTTTTCATTCTCTTTTGACCCTAGGCTTGCCCTAGTGGTCTTGTTACTCACTTTTGAGCTTGTGTTTTCAGGTTGACCAACAAATGACCAATGAGGCCAATTCTTTTGATTAAGTTTGCTTGAATATCATTATTTAACTTGTTGTTTTGTAGGTGGCTTGGCTCTCAAGCCTTAAGCCTTGTGCCTTGCACATTCATTTGCTTCTGACTAACTGTTAATGTCTGTTTCCTTTTGCTTTGATTTGAGTTGCATACTAACATCTGCTTGACTATTTCAGGTGCTTTTAGTTGCTTAGTTCCTTGTGAACTTTTTGCTTTGCTTTGCTTGTATAAGCAATTTGCATTGAGGTATATCCCTTAATCTTCATGTAGTCTGGAAGACCTGGCCTGTTACTTGGCCAGGCAACTGTCTGAAGTCCTCCTTAAGAGGCAATGCTTGTGTATGTTTAATTTGTCCTTGTACATAGTCAAAGACCTCCTAAGTGAAGAGGCAATTGGCAGAACCCAAGGGATATGCAACCTATCCCCTGCTATTCTGTGTGTCATCTGTTTTGCTCACACCACTGTGTTGATGCATTGCAGATACAAACCCAAGATCTTGTACAATTGTACAGTTGAGTCAGTTTTAAATGTGTAGAAGGGTTCCCGCTTTCTGAACCCACACATTCTTGTCAAATGCTCTCCCTGGCCAGGGATAAGAGCAATGAGGCACACCCCTCATCTCCTTTCATCTGCTTCACCTTGGCCCCTCAATGGCAAGGTTAAGAGCAACATCTACCCCATTCCAGAGGTTTGTTTGTTGAGGTTGATATGACCCCTCGACTAAAACCTAACCCATGTTTGAGCCCCCTTGTTGGTGTGTTTATTTTATGCTGCATGTGTTTGTGTGGTGTGATTGTATCCCCTAGGTTTGTTAGACTCCGCGTAGTCTCGTTTGCATGTCAATTAAGGTAGCACGGTTCCTTCGTATAGGACTTCCTTTCTTGCTTGGCTTTCCTAAAACACAAACAAACATTATCCCCTCTTAAGGATACGTCAACTCCTTCTACTACAGGTGAGTAAGTCTCCAAAGGTCGAGCATCAGGTATATTGCGCAGTGACGTTGTCCACTTAAAAAACACAAACCAACAAGAATAGTTTAGCCGAACTACGGCAACTCTGATTCTCATGTCCAGATGAGATACGTAGGCACGAGATGCGATGTCTTGTCGAGTTTGACTAACAACTAACACTAATTCTTTTCTCTCGCCCTCGTTGCGATTGAGACCTCCCTTTTCTCTTGCCCTAGTTGCAATCGAGACCCTTGCTTCCTGTGCAAGTTAAGTTAGGTGTGGCTTGCTCCTGTGCAAGTCATGTTTAGGATAGGCTTGCTTCCTGTGCAAGTTAGCTAGAAACCTTAACTTATGGACGACTTTGCATGACAACATCTAGGCTCGAGTCGTAGTCTCCCTAGAGTTGTGTCTCCCTCTGTTATCTGGTTAGGCTAGTCCTTTGTCCCTGCGTAGGGGAACTACATCGCCCTGATCTTCATACCAGATGAAGTATGTAGGCAGGAGATTGAGCTGATCTCTCCGGGCGCCCTTTTTTTTCCTTTTTGTATGTGTTGTTTGACAGTTGCTAGGCTCGAGTGCCTGACTCCTTAGCAATTCGTTGTCTGTTTGTTTGAGTGTGTGCTTGACAGTTATAGGCTCGAGTCCCCGACTCCCTATTAACTTGTTGTGTTGTTGTGTGCTTGGAAGCTGATGTAAGACCATCGAGTGGCATTCGGGTTTCAGTGTGTGTGTGTTTTGGTTCGGATGCTGATGTAAGTCCAGTGATTGGCATTCAAGCTCCACGTTTGCCTTTGCCTGTGTTTGTTTGTGTGCGTGTCAGCCGAGCTACGAATGCTCTGATTCTTCTCTCGTCCGAGAAGATACGTATGCATAGGATACGATATCCTAGAGAGCATGTGTCGTTTCCCCAGTCCGAACTACTTCGACTCTGATGTCTATGCCTGATAGACTAAGTAGGCCCAGGATGCGACATCCTGCCGAGTCAGTTTCAGTCAGTTTCTTTTGTCTCTTTCAGCCAGTGTGTGTGAGTTTGAGCAGTGTTTAGCAACCAATATTCTTTCCTTTTGTGCGTGGATCCCGTCGAGTACGACGGATGCGTAGGGGTGCTAATACCTTCCCTTCGCATAACCGACTCCCGAACCCATTCTCTTTGGTCGCGAGACCATGTTCTTTCCAGGTTTACTTTGAGCGTTTCCTTTCCCTCTTTTGGGATAAATAACGCACGGTGGCGGCTCTGTTGTTTCTTGTTTTCCCGCCGGTTTTTCGCGTAATGCGACAATATGCTATCTATTCATGAGGAAGTTTGTCTTTCCCCAGTGAGCAGAAATTCCCAGCATGAGTAGAAGTCCTCGGCGGAGTAAGCACGTGTTCCCTGCAAAGCTATCTTTCAAATATCTCCTCAGCAGTAGTTTCCTAGAGCAGTTGGTGAAGGGTTTGTTCCCCTTTTCATCCCCAGCATGACACGCATCGATGTAGGATTCATTTCCGATTCCCTTAGCCAAGAGAGTTCCTCCGGAGGTACTTATAGTTCTCCCCAGCAGGTTGGCTTACAGCTCATCCCCAGTAGGGTCGCTTGTCAGCAGACTATCCCCAGTTTGGTCGCCCATAGTCCCTTCCCAGTGGAGTTGCCTGATCCTAGCTTGACGGTTGTATCCCCTTCGTGGTTGAAGATTTCTTCCAGTATTGGACGGTGATGAGGAAGATATGTTATTTCCTTCCCCAGCGGAGCAATTGTTCTCCCTCTCCCCTAGCAGAGATGTCCCTCCAGCAGTTAGAAGAGAATTCTTGATTAATGAGTCTGTTTGGTGGTTGTTCCCCATAGAATTTCACATCATCCCCTAATAAGATCCCCAGTAGAGTTCTTCTTTGGCAGATCTTGTTGGAAGATCCCCGGCAGTTGGCAGCTGAGACTGTGCCTGTTCCCCAACGGTGGTCCATATCTCTTGGTATTTGATGCATCCCCACCAGAATTGATTTCTCCTATGGGCCCGACCTTTCTCTTTTGAGATGTTATACTGGATGTTTGTGTTAGATATGTCTGTTTGTCAGCATTAATCATACATAAACCACGCATATACATGCATAATCATAGCATTCAGATATTCATGTTGCATTCTTTGCCATCTATCTTTGCCTGTTATCTCCTGCTATTGGTGAAACATTTTTCCCCAAGCAGATGTCTGTGTCTGATCTCTCCATATAGAGTCAGCCCCATAGGCAGAAAGTGTCTATCTTTCTTTCTTCATTCCCCATTGAGTTATGTCCTCGTGGATGATTATTGTTTCAGTTTCCTCCCCAATTATATATAGGGATGGAATTACTCCCCTGAGTTATATCCTCATTGGGTTGAGTCTTGTTAATTGTGTCTTTCTGGCTTATTCCTAGATTGACTCCTTCTTGTTATTCCCCTGCAGTTTCCTATGGTTTAGTTGCTCAATTGCTCAGTAACCAGTAATTGTCCATCTTTCCCCAGTGGATTTTGTGGCCTTCTACCCAGTAACCGGTAGTTGTAAGTCCTTTTTCTATGGTTTTCTACCCAGTAACCGGTAGATGTAATCCCCTTTTTGTTGGTTATCTTTATCCAATATTCGGTATTGATATTCCTTCGTTTTGAGTATTTCACCCAGTAATCGGTGATATATCTCTTGGATAATTGCTTTTTGTCAAGCAACTTATCCCCCGCGAGTCATCTTTCATTTACCCTTGTTTGATAATGAATGTTTCTCCCTTTGATTGGTCATCATTTTATACCCAGTAACCGGTATCCCGATGTCCTTTCTTTTCGGTCGATTTATCCTTTATTAATCCAGTAACCGGTTATGGATAATCTTCCATGCGAGTATGTTATCTACGTTCTGACGATAATAGATAATATATCTCATGCGCTCTTCAGTCGAAGTTTTGTTCTTCCCCAATTGAGTAAGATCCGTATTTCCTTATGGAATCGAATGCCCATCCTGTAGGACGAGTTTGCTTTTTAAGCCCTCCTTTTCGAATGATGAGTGTCTTGGATATGTTCCCAATTCACGCCTAGTTGGTCACCTGTTGTATGCCCAGTAACCGGTATCCCTGGTGTTCCTTCTTTCTGCTCCTTATTATGACTTTTTGTCCCCTTGTGGAGTCAGATTTCCTAAGTTAAGATATGCCTTTTGGGTCCTCCTCAGATGCTTCGGATGATTGATATCTCTCACCCTTATACCGGTCTTAGATATTCTTTCTCCCTGAGCATGTTGTTCTCTCACCCTTATACCGGTGTTTCGATAACATGTCTCTCTTTGAGTTTATCACCCAATAACCGGTGATATCTAGTTGTTTCTTCCTCAGCTGGTTCCTTTGTGGACATCCCCATCTAAGTACGGATTTTCATCCGAGGTATCCTTTGTGGATAGTTTTGCTGTATTGGCATATTCCCCAATACATGCATATTTGTGTCAGCTCGAGTCTTTCCACCGATTTATTTTCGTGGAATCCCTTCGTGTCTCCCAGCAAGTTTTCAAGTCGTGACCTGCTCACGCATTTTTACCCTATTTTTTTCCAGAGTGTCTGTCTCCTTAGTGAGTGTACTACTCCTATGGACTTCCGGTCTCTCTCTAATTTCTTTTTCCTTTGTGGCTATATTTCCCCACAGAGTATTAACTTTTGCATGCATACATCTGCATCATGAGGTCTCTTAGGGACCAAAATTCATCTCTTTGTTATTATTTAAGCCCATTCTACCTCCTCGAGACCTTAAATAGGGGCATCTGTAAGACCCTAATTTTGACCCTAAGATCCCTCATGGCATCATATCATTTTCTCATTGCATTGCCTCAAGGATCATAGCATGTGTGGCTCCTTAACCCTTGGGTTGGGACTTGTGTGAGTTGGTTTGAGACCACCAAGCATACTTGCATTGTATATTATTTATTTTCTTATTTTGTTTACTAACCAAAAGCACAAAAATATGTCACTAACCTCTTTTTTTTGAAGCTCAAGTGATCATGTGATCCCCTGCTCCTAAGAGGCTCCTATGCTCAATGAATTGGCCAGATGAAGATGAGAACAAGCATGAAAATGGTCCAAAAAGTTCCTAATCATCATATATGTCTCCCAAGTATTTCAATTTGCAAATTTGATCAAGATAACCCAAAAGGCTTGAGGATTGTTTCCCAAGGAAACCCTAATTCAACTATGCATTGGCTGTGCCTTGCTCATGAAGTAACCTCAACCTATGATCAAATTCAATCAAGGGAAGTTATTTCATTCATTATTTTATGCATATATGAGCCTATGTGAGTGTCCCCATTCACTCATTCATCAAGATTTGAAGTTTGGCCTTGAGAAGTTGACCAGTCAAGTCATCTGACCAAACTGAGATCCACTAAGACATAACTTTTGATATGTTTGTCAAATGAAGATGACCCCAAGAGAAAAAATATTTATAAGAACCATATGAACAACTTTAATGTTCATAAAAAATACATTTGAAACTTGGAAGTTCATCATTCATTTCAAAACATTATAGGTCATTTTGACCAAAACCCTAATTTTGGGTCAACTTCCCAAGGACCTAACTTCCTTATTTTTTATGATTTTGATGTGAGACCAATTGCATTGGAAATCTTAAGATGTATAGATCAAATGTTATGTTTGACAAAATTTCATAATCCTAAAAGAAACACATGTGATAATACAAAACATTATAGGTCACTTTGAACCAAAACCATTGAATTTTGAAAATGTCCAACTTCAAGTGCCCATAGATTTCTCATTAAAAATCCAAATGATGCAAAATTTAAGTCTAAATTGATCATCTTTAAAATATCTACAACTTTGATGTTGGAGATTTTTCCATTTGAGACTTGCATAATTGAAACAAAAGGGCTTGAAGTTGATCACTATTGGCAAAAAAATTCAAAGGAAACCTAGACATGTTTTGTACCTCAAACTTCAAATCCAGTTTTCATAATTTTCCAAACTCCAAATGGATTTTTGTCCAACATAGCTTTTGTTCCTTATGTCAAGAGCTTTCCAACCATTACTCACATGACCATGTTTCTATTTTCCATGTGTGATTTTTGAAGGGCTTAATGTTTATGATCAATTATGCAATTCACATTGAAACTTGAAATGCAAGCAAATGCCAGGCCTTGTGCACGTCCATTTCACTTCAGAATGATCTCAGCTTGCATTTCCATTCACTTTTGGGCCTCACATGCGCCTGTACATGCCCATGCATGGAGGACCCAAAGTTCATGCACACGAGCATTTCATTACCTTGCCTCAAGCTCAACTATAAATACATGTGCTTGCTCATTCAAAAATTAACCTCAAGGTGATCTGAAACCCTGCTGAATTAGAAACCCAACCTATCTCAAAGGAATTTCAGTTTTCAATTTCTCAATTTCAAGCTTGAATTTCAACATCCTTAGTTGATCTTCAATTCTTAATTCCTTAGCCTTGCATCCTCATTACCTCAAGATCACATTGGAATCAAAAGCTTGAAGAGATCGTGTTTTTAAAGCTGCACTTCAAAGGTATATCACTCAACTGTTTTGATCTAGATCTTGTTCTACAATGTGAATTACTTGCATTTGAACTGTTTTCTGAAGTCCTCGAGCAAGAGGCAGGCCAGTGATGGTCTTAATTTCACGAATTGAGACATTTCAGTTTGTACACCTTGATTTTCAAACTCAGATTTCTCATCCAATAGAGACTTTGAGGAATATCCAAGGTTACAGGGGTGATGTACATCACCCCAACTTCATTTTGGTACCATTGTTTTGCATTTTCATTAAGGTTGAACACCCTGCGCGTGGTGGCCGAAGTTTGTTCTCTCGCCAGAGAAGATGGTGGTTTCCACCACCATCCCCACGTGGGAGCATCATGTCCATCAGATCTTGTGGAAACGTTTTAATCCTGGTCATGTGTTATGTTTACTTATTTTAAATCCTCATGTAGCGCGCTTGACCAAGGCCTTTCGTGCACCATCGCTTCTGGACCGCTTGATAACGCCACATCAATTAATGAATCAGATCCAAGCGCTCCTGATTTTCCTATTTTCTGTTTTTCTATTTTTAATTCTTTTAATTCCTTTTAATTTCAAAAATTCATAACTATTTTATTTGAAGTCACAAAAATATGAGACCAACACCAAAAAATTTCTTGAAAAATCTAGTTTCATATTCTGATTTTTAATTATTTTTGTGACTTCATTTAATATTTTTTAATTCATTTTAAATACTTTTTGATATCTGAAAAATCCAAAAATATTTTCTTAACACATATGGATCATGATAAGTCTATGAAAAATGGTCTCATCAATTTCTCAATTGATTTGAGATTTATTTGAGATTTTAATTCATTTGTGTTATTTTTTCATTGTTTTTAATTGATTTTTAATAGTTTCTGTTTTCAAAAATTGTTGAGAAAATTTGTCAAACTTTGTTTGACCATGTTAGACCTATGAGAATTTAATTGGACTTGTTTAAGTTGATTTGAATTGAATTTGAGGTTTGACCATATTTTGTCCATTTTAATTCCAAAAATACCAAAAAAATATGTTTGACTTGTTGACTTCTAATCTTCATTTCTCTTCTGTTTTACATTGGTTGGTGTTGATTTGATTCACTTTTGACCAATTGTGTTTGACATTTGAATGTTCTTTCCATTTCATTTCATCTTCACCTTATTTCTTTTTATTTTGGCCAATGAGTTAATGTCTTATGGTTAGTCTTGACATATGAGAGGCTTAACCTTCTTTGATCCAAATCAAACTCAACTTGATCAATGATCAAGTGAGTTGCTTTGTGTCCAAGATAGGTTGCTTCTTGGTCAAGTAAAAAACCTAAAGTCCATACAAGGCCTTCCTCTTTTCTTTTGGCATGGCAAGTTGTAGGAGTTTGGCTTACTAGTCATGATCTCTAACTTGTGTTTATTTGCCTATAGTTTTATTGACCGGTCTCAGATAAGTGTGACTACTACATTAGTCCACTTACGATTGCTTAACATAGCGCTAAATTGTCTTATGACACACTAACATTAACTACTAATTACTAACTTTAATTTGAGTATTTAATTTCTTGCAATTTACTTTAATGCAATTTATTTTCTTGCTCATTTATTCATATTGCCTTTTCACTTTGCTCACTTGAGCATATACTTTATGTTTATGCCATTTTTCTTTTGCTCATTTGAGCTCATTATTGTATATAAATATATTGTTGCCTTGTGTTTGCTTTGTGTTTATTTGTGTGAATCCAATGCAAAAGGAGAAAGGACTTAGAATTAGGACCTTACCTATGCTTAAAGGAGTTCAAGGGCAACTAGGCCTCATGCCTTTAGAATGCTAAATTGGTTGAAGAGCAACTAGGCTTCATGCCTTTAGAATGCTAAAATCTAAGAGTTGACTTCAAAGGACTTCCTTTGCAAAACTTATTCTTTGTCCATTCCTCTTATGGTGTTGTGAACTTTTTGATGTTTGCTCTTGTGTGATAGGGATTCCATCTTGAGATAGTAAGAAGGACCATTGTCATGAGTAGCCAAGTTATGAGAGACAAGCCAAATGGAGATCCTAGGAGCTTGAATGTATATTTGTTTTGATTGCTTCATGCTTGCTAAGTCCAAAGGAAAGGAGCATCTTGAATCATCTCTATGATTTCAAGAAAAAGGAACTCCAAGGGTTTTAGCTCTTCTCTCATCTTTGTTTGCTTTAGGACTAGCCCTTCTCTTCTTCTCTCCACTCTAACCCAAGCCAAACTAATTTTGTGCAAACTTTGACATTATTTTCAAACTAGAAACCTAGGCCTTATGCCTTTGATTTTTTCAAACTCTTTTCATCAATACTCATTGTGAATAAACATTAATTCAACCTTGATTTCATTTATTAAATAAGTCTAACTTGTAAATATAACCCACTTCAAGTTGATTTTGTGGTTCCAATGGCCACCTTTGTTAAAACTTTTCATAAACATTAGCCATAGGTTTGAGTTATCATAGTGGTTGATGTAAACCTCACTTTATCCTTAGTGATTGGATTATAAGTCTTCCATACTTATTATAGGGTTAACCCCTCACTAGTATGTTGAAGCCCTCCTCGCATGGTGGATTGTTGGTTTAGGTTGAGTTTTCTCCCTTTGATAACAAAAGACCTTAAGGCTTTTGATCAAATCAATTCACCAATCTTTGAGATTTTTACCCCGAACTACGAGGTTTTGATCCTACCTTTGTGATGGTACGTAGGCAATGGGTTCATCCATTCAAACAACAAATTTGTAAATATAATCTATTCTTTTCCCATATCCCCAATCTTTTGCACATATTTTCACAAATACCAACCTACAATACACATTTGCAAAAAGAGGTTCCCTTAGAGTACTAAGGATGTTTTGGGTGCTTAAAACCTTCCAATTTCATAACCAACCCCCTTACCTAGATCTCTGACATTTTTATTAGTTTTTGATTTGATAAAACTTCTTACTTGGCTTTTGTTCGCTTTTTAGCCTTTCCTTTGGACAAATAAAAGTGCGGTGGCGACTCGAATTGTATGCTTACTTTTGATTTAGTCAATAAATCTAAAGGTAACGAATACCCCGCTACACACCTACAACAAAATGCTTGAAACACAGATTTCACAAGTGGCTCAACAACAAGCATCTACTGTCGCTCCCGCTGGCACGTTTCCTGGACAGCCGCAACCTAATCCAAGTGGATATGCAAATTCCGTTATACTAAGGAGTGGAAAAGAAATAGACGGACCCGTAGATCCAAGACTCCAAAATCCTGCCATGTACCAAAAACCAGACAAAACCACAACTGAGGAGGTAAGTGAACCGAAGGAGAAGGAAGATAATACCCGAGAGGCCGAAGAAAAAGAAAAACCTTATGTGCCTCCACCACCTTATAAACCACCCATTCCGTATCCTCAAAGACTCGCAAATTCTAAAACTTCAGGGCAATTTAGGAAATTTGTTGAACTTCTGAAGCAACTAAACATTACAATTCCCTTTACAGAAGCCATCACACAAATGCCCTCATATGCCAAATTTCTTAAGGAGATCCTATCCAATAAGAAAAAGATCGAGGATAATGAAACAGTTACACTTACTGCTGAGTGTAGCGCAATAATCCAAAATAACATGCCTCTCAAACTGACAGACCCAGGTAGTTTCTCCATACCCTGTGTCATTGGAAAATTCGTCATAGACAAAGCTCTATGCGACCTAGGATCCAGCATTAGTGTAATGCCCTTAACCATCTGTAAAAGGCTCAACATGGGAGAACTAAGACCAACCAAGATGTTTGTTCAATTAGTTGACCGCTCAATCAAATATCTTGTCGGTATACTAGAGAATGTCCCAGTACGTGTAGGACAATTCTACATTCCTACAGACTTCATAATCATGAACATCAAAGAAGATGCCAGTACACCTATTATATTAGGAAGGCCATTCCTAGCCACCGCTGGTGCCATAATAGACGTGAAAAGAGGTAAGCTAACATTCGAAGTTGGAGAAGAAAAGGTTGAATTCATCTTGACACAATTCTTATAAGCGCCATCTATAGACGATACCTGTTATCTACTTGATGTCATAGACGAGTGCGTAAGAGAGATGGAGATGCAAGAAACCACATATTCCGATATAATGAAAATCCAAATCCCTCCAATCTTTGAAGATGATAATTGACGTGAACCATACCAAAATGACAGTCTAAGCGAATGCTTAACACTTACACCCAACCACATGCCATGCCCGAAGAAACCAGACTTAGAATTAAAAACACTACCAAAGAACCTAAGATACGAATTCCTAGACACTAAACTCAAAAGACCAGTAATAGTCAACGCTGACTTTGGACAGATGGAAACTGAAAAGTTAATAGATGTCTTAAGAAAATATCCAACTGTGTTAGGCTACAACATCGCCGACCTAAAAGGAATAAGTCCTTCTATCTGTATGCATCGCATTATGCTGGAGGAAGATTATAAAAACTCTAGAGAACACCAGAGAAGGATCAACCCAATCTTAAGTACTATAGTCAAGGATGAAGTAAACAAGTTACTAGATGCTAGAATCATATACCCGATCTCCGATAGTCAATGGGTTAGCCCCGTTCATGTAGTACCCAAGAAAGAGGGTGTTACAGTTGTTAAGAATGAGAAGGGCGAATCTATAACGCAGAGAGTTGTGACCTGAAATAGAATGTGCATCGATTATAGAAAACTAAACAAAGCCACTCGGAAGGATCATTTTCCTCTGCCTTTCATTGACCAAATGCTTGAACGATTGGCTAAGTATTCCCACTTCTGCTATCTAGATGGTTATTCAAGATTTTTCAAATTCCAATCCATCCTGACGACCAAGAGAAGACAACCTTCACGTGTCCTTATGGTACATTCGCTTACCGACGAATGCCATTTGGATTATGCAACTCTCCCACAACATTCCAAAGATGCATGATGTCAATCTTCGCTGATTTTATAGACGACATTATGGAAGTCTTTACGGACGACTTTTCTGTTTGTGGGCAGAGCTTCGAAGGGTGTCTATCAAACCTTGAAATGGTACTTGAAAGATGCGTAAAGGTGAATCTCGTTTTGAACTGGGAGAAATGCCATTTCATGGTCCAACAAGGAATCGTGTTAGGACACGTAGTATCTGATAAGGGAATTGAAGTAGACAAAGCTAAGATCGAAATCATAGAGAATCTTCAACCTCCGAAAACCGTACGAGAAATACGAAGCTTTTTAGGACACGCTGGTTTCTACCGACGCTTTATCAAAGATTTCTCGAAAATTACCAAGCCACTTACGGGTTTATTAATGAAAGACGCTGACTTTATCTTTGATGAAATATGTTTAACAACGTTTAAGCAATTAAAAACATTTTTAATCACCGCACCTATCATGCAACCACCTGACTGGAGATTACCTTTCGAAATCATGTGTGATGCGAGTGATTATGCTGTAGGCGCGGTACTAGGACAAAGAAAGGATAAAAAACTTCATGCTATCTACTACGCAAGTAGAACACTAGATCCAGCCCAAATGAACTACACCACCACTGAAAAGGAACTTCTCGCCGTTGTGTTCGCCTTAGACAAATTTTGTTCCTACTTAGTAGGGACGAAAATCATTATCTATACTGACCACGCCGCTACTAGATATCTGCTAAGTAAGAAGGATGCCAAACCAAGACTCTTAAGATGGATCCTACTCTTACAAGAATTTGACTTAGAGATAAAAGATAAGAAGGGTACTGAAAACATAGTAGCAGACCACTTATCACGAATCGAAGGGAATAAACCTGAACAAATTCCAATCAATGATGATTTCCCTTACGAACGACTTATAGCCCAAATGGAAAGCGACATGTCTGAACTAACAATAAATGATACCGAAATAGAAGAATCCGTGGAAGAAATTCATGCGAATGCAACTCTGCCATGGTATGTTGATTTTGTCAACTACCTAGCTGTTGGAGTACTTCCACCGGACCTATCTTACCAACAAAAGAAGAAATTCTTTCATGATCTAAAACAATACTACTGGGATGAACCTCTGCTTTTCAAAAGAGGTACTTACGGTATTTTCCGTCGATGTGTTCCTGAGGATGAAACAGACGACATAATCTCTCATTGCCATTCCGCTTCCTATGGTGGGCACGCAAGCACATCAAAAACTTGCGCTAAGATCTTGCAATTGGGCCTCTTTTGGCATACTCTATGGAAAGATGTCTATAATGCAGTTATAAATTGCGACCGGTGCCAACGCACTGGTAACGTTTCAAGACGCGACGAAATGACACAAACTGGCATCTTAGAAGTGGAAATCTTTGATGTATGGAGGATTGACTTCATGGGACCACTCTCATCTTCTTTTGGTAATAAGTACATACTCGTTGTTGTCGATTATGTTTCAAAATGGATCGAGGTCGTAGCTTCTCCAACAAATGACACACGAGTAGTGATTAAGTTGTTCAAGAACATCATCTTTCCTAGATTCGGTGTGCCAAAACTAGTTGTTAGTGATGGTGGCTCCCATTTCATAACGAATATCTTTGGAAAACTTCTTCTGAAGTATGGAGTCCGACACCGTGTGGCAACACCTTATCACCCGCAAACCAGTGGGCAAGTCGAGGTCTCAAATAAAGAAATCAAACAGATTCTAGAAAAGACTGTCGGAATATTCAGAAAAGATTGGTCATCTAAACTAAATGAAGCTCTGTGGGCCTATAGGACAGCTTACAAAACCCCAATAGGGACCACACCCTTTAAATTAGTCTACGGTAAATCATGTCATCTCCCTGTGGGATTAGAACACAAAGCGTACTAGGTAATTAAGACCCTAAATATAAATTATACTTCCGCAGGTGAGAAACGAATTTTGGACATTCACGAATTGGAAGAACTTCGACTAGACGCCTATGAGAATGCCAGGATATACAAAGAACGAACCAAAAAATGGCACGACAAACGTATATCTAGGAAAGAGTTTAATGTCGGTGACATAGTACTACTATTTAACTCGAGACTTAAGCTTTTTCCGAGAAAATTTAAATCTATGTGGTCAGGCCCTTTCGAAATTACAAAAGTCCTTAAAAGCGGTGCGATAGAAATCAAAGGTCGGAATAGTGAACCATTTATGGTAAACGGGTAGCGATTGAAACATTATCATAATATTGACAACAGAGACTATTCAAATAGTCTAAGACTTATAGAGCTGCTTGCTCAACCCTAAAACTAGTACATTGTAACGTTACTGTCGAACTTATGACATTAAACAAAGTGCTTAGTGGGAGACAACCCGCCTTTTCTTTAATTTGTTATCTTTGTTTTTAAGTATTTTCCTTCTTTGACTCTCATATGTATTTTTGCTCCCTTTCCTTGATTTTATGCAGTAATACTTGCTGCTTCTAGTTACTAACTTAGAAACATTGGATACTGATTAACAGGCGAATTTATAACTAGTTAGTCACTAACTTTCATCATGCAACCAGTAGATACAGTTTTCAGAGGCAGAGTTCAGAGAAAGTGCTATGATTATTTAGCTTAGAAGGATATGGCTTTATCCATATATTATGATGGACCTACCATGGATAGGTTAGGTATCCAAGATAGCATCTTATTTATGTTTAACCAGCTAGGATGGGAGAATGCTGCTATTAAGAGAAGGTTTATCACTTACCCTGAACTCACCCTAGAATTCCTTAGCTCCCTAGTTTACAACCCCGAGCATGGTTACGAACTCAACAAAGGGTTGATTTCCTCTAGGCTGTTTAGTATGGACTTCACTTATAACCATAGAGACCTTGCTGACCTCCTAGGATTTCCTAGTGGCCCATTTGTTTTCACTACCCGTCAGGAGGAATTAATCGATGACATCGACCTAGATTACTTTTGGGGTAGTTTAACTGGAGACTACCACCCTAACCCAAACAAGATGCACTCCCAAATGATACACAACCCTGTTATCCGCTACTTCCATAAAATACTAGCCCACACCCTGTTTGGAAAGGAAGCGAACAACACCATAGTGTCACGAGATGAACTTTTCATCTTACTCTGTGTCGACCAAGGTCGACATGTAAATGTTGTGACATTTATGATGGAGAGATTCATTCACCTTGCAAAGAACAATCGCACCCCAATCATAATTGGCGGCCTAGTAACCATGATAGCTGATGCCATTGGACTTAGACGCCCAATTTACGAGCATGTACTGTTTGGACACATCCGACCCATGGACATTGAATTCTGCTTTAACCGTAAAATCATAGGAAACCTTGGGCCGAATACTTTTGATTACCTAATTAATAACGAAGTTGACCAGCTGTTTACCCTACCTAACCATGAGAGAACAAGTGTTCATAATCAAAATAACTGGCTTTGTGATTTAGATGAACACCCAATTGATCCACCTTCACCTCCTGAGGCACCGCCTATATATGAGTATTTAGATGACCCTATCCCTGTTGATGAATCTGACCCTGAAACCCCTCCAAACTACTATAACATAGATGAACCAGAACTTCCATCCTATGCAGAAATTCTTGCCATAATCCTTACCCGTCTGGATGGTTTCCACACTGACATTACCAATGTGAAAGAAGAAATAAAGAGCATGCGCCTTGATGTCTTAGGCCTAATGGATGTCGCCATCGAACAATTTGATCACTTGAACCAGGCTGTAGCTGCTTTGGGACATAACTGTGGTTGATTTCATCGACCGTTGACCTCTCCTACTCACATTAAAGCAATGAGGACACTGATATGTTTTAGTGTGGGGAGGGAGCACTTTTATTTCTATTATTTAACACTTTTATCATTATTATTTTTATGTTACATTTAACTTTCAATTTAATTTAATTTAAACAACATTGTTATTTCTTTTTGCTTCTACAATAAATTCTATTTTCCAGTCATTTTATTATTACTGCTGTTAATTTCATACTACTTTTATACTGCTGCCATACTGTGTTAATGTTATCATTACTACTAAGTTACTGTTGTTTTCCAAAAAACCAAAAAATTGTGAACGTTGCATGTGACGACCGTCACAAACGCATGACACTCGTCAAGGATGCATCACGCCCGTCACACATTATGCAGATGACCGTTGCAGACGACCGTTACGCAACCGTTATGTGTGACACCGTAACCCCCCTGTGACGACCGTCACGGATCCAGAGGACTGATCGGAAAAATAGCAAGTGTACTATTTTCACCGATGTAGTAATAGGGAGTTTATTTCCCAGTATCGATCTCGAGGATTGCGTAGGAATTACTTATTTCAATTCGATTCTATTCAAACAAAAAGGTAATGGTTGGTTTGTTTTGGAATTGCGAATAGTGACACGAAGATAGTAAAAATAACTGATTAAGATAAAAGATGCTAGGGTAAGTGGTTGAGTTAGCCCGTTATGAATTTATCCCGATTTCCTTAATGCCTATGATACATTCAATCACCTAACCTCAGAATGTTCTTACTTAAGTCCTTAAGTGAGAAACTATTAAACTACCAATTCTTACTCAAATGTCCATTCAATTAATCATTGGTTTTAATCATACAATATATCAAGGTTTACGGTAATTTATGAAAGTTACTAGTCCTAGATGATGCATTCATAAACCCAATTGTGTGAAAACCCTACCAATCACAGTCCTGTAATTGGAAGTCGTAGATTAATTTATATTTGTCCGATACAAAAGCATAATAACATCACACAATTAAATTGAAAGACATAACATAGTAATCAAGGAATCATTGGTTCACATTCATAACATACGATAACATCAGGACCACCCCCTAGCATCAGGGGGTTTAGCCTCTCATAGTACTTAAAGAATTCATAAAGTAAAGATTAGACATTACAAAGAATTAGGAGAATTTGATCTTCAATGGTGGCTACCGTTGAATCTCGCCGTCTTCGAATCCGTTGTATTCGCTATCTTCTCCACTGTAATGCTTTCGTTCGTCTGTCAAAAGGTCCCTTTTTCTTTCTCTTCCAAGCCTTCTTATAGTTTCAGATGCCTCCTCTCCAAGCAAAAGGTCCATACTGCCCTTAATGAGAAGAATCGGTTCACAATGCAAAATTAGGTTTTCCAGGCTGCGTGCAATCAACACGGCCGTGTGTGTACACACGGGCGCCCGTGTTTTTTCTCCTGCATTAATTTATTTCAGCATTTGTTACAGTAGCAACAACACGGGCCGTGTCCCTACACACGGGTGCCCGTGTAGATGCACTGTTTTAATCAACACGGCCGTGTGTGTACACACGGGTGCCCGTGTTGGTCCCTGTTTTCTGCTTCGTCTTTTTCTTTGCTTGACCAACAACACGGCCGTGTGGTGGCACACGGGTGGCCGTGTTGACCTGCTGTTCTGTCATATTTTCGTCCTTCAGAGTGTCCCGAACTTCACCATTCTTGCTTTTGAACCTGGAACAATGACACTACCCAAACGAAGCATAAACGAGGTCTTTTTGACTTAAACTCGTAATCGAATGTAATGTAATACCAAACCAACAAAACTTGATACTTGACTCAAATGCAACTAAAACAAACATAAATCTTACCAGAGTGATGAAAATACGTCGGATTAACGGCGGGAATTCAATGGAAATGGTGACCGATCACAACCCCAAACTTGTCTCATTGCTTGTCCTCAAGTGATGTATTGAGTCCAAACAAAGGTCACCTCCGAATTCGTTTTCCACAATGCAACCTAGTCTTTCACCATTTGTGTTCTTCCTTTCCAATCGAGTTTCAGGTCTCTCCAATTCAGGCAGTTTACCATATTTCCACATCAGAAACCTCTTCACCTGCAAGCTTTTCACTCACTCACAATATCTCTCGGGGTTAGGTGTGTACACTCACAGCACAGTATACAGTATCAGACTCTTAACTTTGAACACATTCTAATGTCATTACCACAGCAGATTTCACACACTTTTTGAGGTCTTTTTAGGTTGTAACGGGGCTTGGGTACGGTGGGATAAACAAAAAATGGGTAACAAAGGGTTTTGAACTCGGTAATCATATTGTGTACTTTTTCTTCTTTTCCTGTGCATCACATATATTTTTGGGGTAAAAACTCTTTTGACTCTTTTTCTACTCAACTTTCCGAGCATTTCATATCTGTTGGACTCTAAGGTCTCGGTAAGTGCATTTTTTCTTTTCTTATTTTCTTTTTTTTCTTTCCGAGCCTTTCATATCTCTAAGGTCTCGGCAAGTGCATTTTTTTTCTTTTCTTATTTTTTTTCTTATAAAGGACATACATACTGTTTTTCTTTTTGTATGATCTCATCTTATGCACTTGCCTTCCCTTTCAAAATTTTCACCCCAAACTTATTTTCATTGCACATCTTGCAATTCACACAATCATACCGAGTTATGACACAAAAGGGAATGGATAATTAAAAGTTAACATGGATTTATGAGGAATAATGCTTGACGTTAGCATGGGGTTTACAATGAACAAATGGCTAAGGCTCAACGGGGTTTTACGAAGGGAAACATACATATAGGGATGGCTAGAAAGGCCCTGGCTAAACAAACAACTTGCCTCAGTGTGTGTTGTCATGCTGTGACGTGTCACCAGAACATACGCAAAATCAGAGTGATAAAGTTATACCTGGCTGAACTCTCATATTGATGTTTCGTGTTTGGCTTTTTGTGATCTCACCATGTTGGTTAGCTTGCAAGCTCTGAAGTCTCTTCGTGTTATGTGGTTCTTTCCTGACTTGGTCTTTCCCTACCGCTTTCTTGGTCCGGTGTTCCCAAAATGTGTCTGACTTTCTTTTCTCAAGGTTGCATCAACTTCTGGGGTGCCTTATCAGCCTCAGTTTGAGGGGTGTCATTCCTCCACTACCATTGACCCCAGACTCGTCCACTGTTTCTCATCACCCTGTACACACTAGTAAACAACGAAAACAAACAAAAACAATACGACGACAACAAAAACAAAAGCGATGGAAATAAAACATGAAAGGACAAACCTCCCCACACCTGAACTAAACATTGACCTCAATGTTTAAATCCCGATACAAAGGGGACTCACAGCGACTACTGTTGGTTTACTGCACTTGTGTAATTTCCTTCCACTTGGAGGTGTTTGTGACTTTGCCCTTTTAATTCTCCTCCTCCCCTACACACAATTTTAGCACACACAAAGAAAAATAAAAACGCAATAAATTAGAAATCAAATGCGTGGGTTGCCTCCCACGAAGCGCTTCGTTTAACGTCGCATGGCTCGACGGTTCATTTCCCTTATCATGGGGGATATTTCCGGTTCAAAACCTTTTTGCACCTCTTGTCTACAACACGGAAATTGTCTCTTTTATCAGTGTGGACTCCTTTGTACCACGATTCCTTTTTAACTACCCTTTCAGTGTTAGGAATCTTTCCATTTCGGGTGGCTACTGGCAGTGGTGAGCCTTTGATAGTATTCAATGTCTTGATTAAGCCTACTTGATACTGAGATTTTGTATTTTCTTCCATCTCCTGATTTTCAATAGCATTCAATGTTATTTCCTTGTTGTGAACTTTCAAGGTTAGCGTGCACTCATCCATGTCGAGCTTGCATCGACTCGTCTTCATGAAAGGTCGACCCAGAATAATGGTTGCCTCATTGTCTTCAGGTATGTCTAGGATTACAAAATCAACTGGGAAAGTCAAGTCCGCTATTGTTACCAGCACATCTTCAGCTATACCATAAGCATCTTTTCTTGAGTGATCCGCAAACTTCAGATTTGTCTTTATATCACTGATATTTTTAATACCCAGCCTGTGATAGACCGATAATGGCATCAGATTCACACTGGCTCCCGAATCTATTAGTACCTTTTTGAAGGTTCTTTCTTTGATTGTGCACGGTACTGTGACGGTTCCTGGATCCTTTTGTTTGTTAGGAATGTTCTGCACTAGGGATTTTGCATTATATTGTTCCTTACCAGATACCTGTTCTTCAGTGGTTGGTTTCTTTTCAGCCATTACCTCTTCCACGAATTTCTTGTACATGGGCATCCTTTCAAGTGCTTCAAACAAAGTCATATGACCCTCAATCCTTTTAAACTTTTTTATGAATTTCTCGAAGTCTGACTCACTAGGTTCCTTCTTTGTCACTCTCTGAGGGTAGGGCAACTTAATCACCGGTTTAGTTCCTTTTGTAGTTTCTTCTTTAGCCGGCTCGCTCGGTGATATAATTTTTTTCTTCTTAGCAACCTCTTTCTCTGTCGTCGTGACAATGTTAACATTCTCCTGACCTCTCGGATTTTGCACTGTTTCACTTGGTAGGGAACCTGGTGTTCTAGAACTTGACAGTTGTTGTGCTATCTGCCCCAGCTGAACTTCGAGATTCCTTAGGGAGGCGGTGGTGTTTTTCTGATTGTTTCTAGTCTCTTCTTCAAATTGCATATTTTGAGCTGCCATCTTTTCAATTGCAATCTCCCAATCTGCCTTCTGAGGTACCTGTTGCTGATCTTTCCAAGAGAAATTAGGATGATTTTTCCACCCCGGATTATATGTATTTGAATAGGGATTATTCTGCCTCAGGTAATTTATAGCTTGCACTTGTTCTGCGGTTGCAACACAATGCATGGCAAAGTGTGGTCCACTACAAATTTCACAAATCATGGTCGGAACCGGCTGAACTTGAGCAACAGTCTGGGTACCTAAATTCATAGCTTTCAATCTCCTTTCAACCTCAGCAGCAATCTGGTCTTCCATTTTCACTACCTGATTTGCTAATTTCAAGTCAATTTTCCCTCCGGCTGATTTACAGTACGGTCATACAATTCCAAATGCTCATTTGCTGCAATAGCTTCGATGATTCTTTTGATACCGGTTGCTGTAGAAAAATTAGACGAGCCACCAGCAGCTGTATCAATGAGTTGCTTAGTTCTCATCTTCAGCCCATTCACAAAATTCTGCATTTGTTCAGTTTCATCCAGATTATGTGTAGGACATGCAACTAAACATCTTTTGAATCTTTTGTAGGCATCTCCAAGTGTCTCTCCTTCTTTCTGTTTAAAATTCACAATGTCATACCTCTTACGGATATACACAGAAGCAGGAAAATACTCATTCAAGAATGCTGTTTCCATTTGTTGCCATGTAGTAATGCTTCCTGCAGGTAGGGAATAAAACCATTCCTCAGCGTCCTCAGATAACGTGAATGGAAACATGACCAATCTCTTTGCCTCCTCAGAATGCCCATCAATTTTCAATGACGTAGTCATAGTCAGAAACCTCTGCAGATGCTTGTTTGCATCCTCATTGATCTTTCCCGCAAAAGGTTTGCTTTCTAACTGACGGATAGTAGACGGGTGCAACTGGAAGTGAGCAACATTAACAGGTTGATTCACAATGGTCAACCGCACTGCTGGATTATTCTGTCTGCCATAGTCACCTAAAAGTCTCTCCGGTGGAGGTGGGTCTGCAGCCATGTTAACAGTGTCTGGATGGGAATTTGTGTCTGACTCAGATTTTTCGGAGTGAACAGAAGCTGGTGTTCTCGGTGTGGCCGGTTCTTCGCTGTCAGAGTTTGCCAGTTTCTTTCTTCTAGCTTCTCTGAGCTTTGCCCGCAATGTTCTCTCTGGTTCTGCGTCAAAATGAAAATCAGCTGAGGACTTACCTCGCATAAACAAGTTAGACAAAGATTAAAATTGAATAACAAAATTGTCACAGATAAAATTTTGGTTGGCGAGCAACAAAATTTCGATAGAATAGAAATTAAAATATGTAGTTTGGCAATCCCCGGCAACGGCGCCAAAAACTTGATCGGAAAAATAGCAAGTGTACTATTTTCACCGATGTAGTAATAGGGAGTTTATTTCCCAGTATCGATCTCGAGGATTGCGTAGGAATTACTTATTTCAATTCGATTCTATTCAAACAAAAAGGTAATGGTTGGTTTGTTTTGGAATTGCGAATAGTGACACGAAGATAGTAAAAATAACTGATTAAGATAAAAGATGCTAGGGTAAGTGGTTGAGTTAGCCCGTTATGAATTTATCCCGATTTCCTTAATGCCTATGATACATTCAATCACCTAACCTCAGAATGTTCTTACTTAAGTCCTTAAGTGAGAAACTATTAAACTACCAATTCTTACTCAAATGTCCATTCAATTAATCATTGGTTTTAATCATACAATATATCAAGGTTTACGGTAATTTATGAAAGTTACTAGTCCTAGATGATGCATTCATAAACCCAATTGTGTGAAAACCCTACCAATCACAGTCCTGTAATTGGAAGTCGTAGATTAATTTGTATTTGTCCGATACAAAAGCATAATAACATCACACAATTAAATTGAAAGACATAACATAGTAATCAAGGAATCATTGGTTCACATTCATAACATACGATAACATCAGGACCACCCCCTAGCATCAGGGGGTTTAGCCTCTCATAGTACTTAAAGAATTCATAAAGTAAAGATTAGACATTACAAAGAATTAGGAGAATTTGATCTTCAATGGTGGCTACCGTTGAATCTCGCCGTCTTCGAATCCGTTGTATTCGCTATCTTCTCCACTGTAATGCTTTCGTTCGTCTGTCAAAAGGTCCCTTTTTCTTTCTCTTCCAAGCCTTCTTATAGTTTCAGATGCCTCCTCTCCAAGCAAAAGGTCCATACTGCCCTTAATGAGAAGAATCGGTTCACAATGCAAAATTAGGTTTTCCAGGCTGCGTGCAATCAACACGGCCGTGTGTGTACACACGGGCGCCCGTGTTTTTTCTCCTGCATTAATTTATTTCAGCATTTGTTACAGTAGCAACAACACGGGCCGTGTCCCTACACACGGGTGCCCGTGTAGATGCACTGTTTTAATCAACACGGCCGTGTGTGTACACACGGGTGCCCGTGTTGGTCCCTGTTTTCTGCTTCGTCTTTTTCTCTGCTTGACCAACAACACGGCCGTGTGGTGGCACACGGGTGGCCGTGTTGACCTGCTGTTCTGTCATATTTTCGTCCTTCAGAGTGTCCCGAACTTCACCATTCTTGCTTTTGAACCTGGAACAATGACACTACCCAAACGAAGCATAAACGAGGTCTTTTTGACTTAAACTCGTAATCGAATGTAATGTAATACCAAACCAACAAAACTTGATACTTGACTCAAATGCAACTAAAACAAACATAAATCTTACCAGAGTGATGAAAATACGTCGGATTAACGGCGGGAATTCAATGGAAATGGTGACCGATCAAGGACGCACCTATAAAAACAGGCGCACTTCCTCTCTTTTTCCTCATCAAATCATCCTACTTTCCTTAACCTTCCCAGTCACACCACTCTTTTCTCCATTAACCCTTTTTTCACAACCATTTAAGCGAGAAACGTGTGAGTACCTTATAACTCACGAAATCCATCTCTCCCACCAAAACCTATATTTTCATAAACCACACTAATGGCCCGTCAAGAGAGAGCTGCTCCCGACCTCTCAAACATCGTATTCAGAAATGGAGAAGCCGGCGAGCGACAGAGAGACAACTACCTCAGGTTCTATCGACGTTCTGTCCAAGCTACGAGGTATGTTGATAACGAATGTCTGACGGAGCTGGGACTTTCAGATGGTGTGGAATGGATGCTGAACAACTCCAGTTTGACGCAGCTTTGCACCAGCCCACAACCAACTTACGAGGCGCTGACCTTGGAATTCCTGAGTCTTTCTCCTACATTACCCCTCCTGGCGAAACTCAGTTTTTCACCGGAGTCGCCACATTTAGAATGTTCGGTACCGAGTATTCCCTGAACCAAACTAAAATAGCGCGAATGCTTGGCTTCCGACATGGAGAAGGAGTTCACTGTTGTATCCCTGACGGATGGTCAGAAATAGCATTTGGAGTGTGGCATAGCCTTACCAACATGAACGTCGCAAACTGGGATGCGCTCAATGCAACTTACATCCACAACTCAACTATAAGATATTTCCATCGAGTCCTAGGGCACACGATTTTTGGAAGAGTCAACAATCACAAGGTAAACTCTAAGGAACTTTTCTTTCTTCACTGTGTGTTCACCCCGATCGCGTTCAATGTCACCCTATTCCTATTGGCCAACATACAGGCTGCATGCATGAGAGGCAGCCAGGCATTCTGTTTTGGAGGAATCATCACCTCCATAGCACTAGGCCTGAATCTGGGGGATAAGCTCGCCGACTTACCCGCCTTGCCAGTCGAGTTCCTCAACATCGACTATTGTCGTTCCTCACACCTCATCAAGGCCAAAGACGACGGGAAGTACCATCCTGTGGTTAGAAACAAGATAGTTTGAAGCATCATCATGCCCAACAGGAACCGTACAGATCCGCAGAATATGGCGAATTGGATTTTTGATCTGAACGCCCCTGAGCCAAATGAAGGAGATCCTAATAATGGAGCAGATGAAGTCGAAGCGGAACTTGACCGAGAAATGCTATAGCCACCTCCTGAGTACGTTGCGGAGACATCTTCCCGAGGCCAGCGAAGAAATGAGCGACGACCCGCCACCATGGAAGACATCTACACTGAGATGTTACGACACAACCAGAGGATGGAGGAGCGCCAGACAAAAATGATACAAACGATCTAGCAGATACAGAGGGATCAACACGTTTATGCAAACTGGCACGACCAGGGGATGACGGAGCTTTCCGAAGAGATGAGTGCCCTGACACATCACGTTGATGCCATCCAAGAGTACACTCAGCATGTGGGGTTGGATCCTACCCAGCGAGGAAGAAGTGAGTGTGCATGAGCAAGAGCCAGAGCACGCAGAGGCCAACGTCGTGACGACGGGTAGTGATCTCCGTGTTTCTTGCCTTTTTCTTTATATTGTCGCATTGAGGACAATGCTTTGTTTAAATGTGGGAGGAAATTCTTATCTTTCCTTTACTTGTTTCTATTTTTAGCCATAACAAAAAAATATTGTCTTTATCTAATCGTTCATATCTAATTTTCCATAACAAAAATTTTGTTTTAAGTTAAATGCATACCCTACGAGTATATAGGTTGCCTTATAGAGGTTCTGTTAGGAAGCTGAGAAAAATCTAACAAGATTGATACCGTCCTGACACCTTAGATCTCTCACTTTTACGAGATCAGTTTGAATACCCATTATACCAATACCTAAAGTCTCCATTCTAGATTAACCCCTAGTAGTTTATACTAGCAGTCAACACCTTCTTAAGCACAAACCATGTGAAGAGCCGATGAATATAAGTGATTGATGCCTACGAATTAAAAAAATCCTTCATACTTCTGCCAGAGAAATTGAAAAATGCACCATACAAACGGTTGCAAGATACAAAAGGAAGGAACAGAAAAACCTGGTTGGTTGGTTCAGAGGTACCTGGTACTGGACTCGGTAGGGCGAACTACAGTTCGATCCCCTACAACCTTCAAATGGGATATATAAAGGGGTACCACACTAGTGTACCAGACCCCGTGCTAAGAAAAGGATCAAAGTTACTAAGCGGCCACTTCACTAAGTGCGTGTGAAGGTAAAGGGCTTAATGTGATTGCGCTAGAATGAAATCGGGTGAAATAGGAACGAGAAGCACTAGGTTGAGCTATAATAGCATGATTCGAACTGGCTTGTACAAAGGAGAGATCTACGTTAATGCTTATTGCTTGTGTCGTCACTGTATCTTTAGTGTTTTACTTGAGTATTTGTCATCTTAACAAAGTACCTAGCAACCACGTACGAATTGGAGATATATTCGCGTTTAACTAGTGTTTTCAAATTTTATTTTCTTGAGGACAAGCAAAGATTCAAGTTTAGGGGAGTTTGATAACGCGAAAATACATCGTATATTTGCCTTGATTTACACTCAAAAATCGTAACACTTTCATTTATATTCCGATTATTCCGTAAGTGTTGGAGTTATTTTTGCAGGTATTTCAATCCCCATGTTTAAATGAGCAAAGTATATAAAAGGAAGGAAAAGAAGAAGAAACAGAAGAGAAAGCAGCAGAAAAACAGAAAAACAGAGAACACAAACATTGTGGATGTGACGACCATCACAAAGCATGTCACGACCGGCACGCCTAGCCCGTGACGACCGTCACAGGCCCATCACGAACTTCACGCGGCCAAAATCAGCGCCTTGAAATAGTCAACAGAAGTGATCCAACAGGCATAAATTCTCGTGGTTCAGCCACTTACCCGTGATTTCCTCACTCAACCAAGTCATCCTTGTTTCTCTCAACTGCCAAGACCTAATGGGGGATATAAAAAGACGGAAGTTGGAAACCTACGAGGACGCTTAATTTTTCTCTTGGAAGTCAGCTTTAAAGACCTTTTTCTCTCTGCATTTTTTCACAGCAATTCTATTTTGTCTTTTACTTTTCTTCAGCAACATTAATTTTCTTTTACCGTTTAGAGTTTTAATTTTCCCCTTTTCCTTTCCGCCTTTCATTTAGCCAAAGTAGTAGTTTCCTACACTGGGGAACTACTACAATTTATTTAATTTAGTTTAAGCCATTATTTTGAAGAGGCAGAATTCTACTGACCTTTGGAGGACTGCTCAAGTACTTCAAGATTCGGCGCATTCTATTAATCCAATTTCCAGGTTTTTATTCAATTGTTATTGCTTTATTATTATTGTAATCATGTTTGTTTTATCGTTGATCTGTTTATGTTCGTCTGTGTTTGCGTTGTTTAACATGTCCGGCTAAACTACCGTATCGGTATGTAACAATTTAATTAGACGAGATTTAATAATAATCGGTGTAAAACTTCTTTACTCAAACAATCTTTTTGGTTGTGGTTTTTAATTTAAATTTAATTAACTTTGTCACAAGAGTGAAAAGCTATTTAATACGATTTTGCCACGAGAGTGGGAAATTAACTAAGGTGAGAACCAACAATCGCGAGAGCGTGAGGGTCGAACTGGATAGTAAAAACTAGGCATTGATTTTAAAAACAACGAGAGCACTTTAAAAACAATTAGAACTTATTTATTTTCAAAAAGTATTTTTAACTTCAAATGGGACAGCGAGAGCGTACATTTTGATTTAAAGGTATAGTCTGAATCAACAATCACGAGAGTGTGAAATAAAGCCTTTTAAATAAGTATTTTCTATTGAAAGATATTTGGTACTTAAATTATACACCGATGACTTATCGAATCCCTGATGATTAATGCGTTGCATACTGATATCCTTCTATTAATATTTTCTTAAAACTTAACTTCTCTTAGATTTAATTTTCTTCAACCAAACTTCTAAAAATCATTCCCTTAGCTAAACATAGTAACGTCGGTAGCATTAGTTTGACCATCGGTCCCTGTGGGTTCGATATCTTTTAAAACTAAAACGACTGAACTGTGCACTTGCAGTCAAGTACCCGATATACTATATTCTATATACAGTCACGAGACGTATCAAAACTCGAAAAACTCTAATTAATCCTATATCAAGTGCTTATTTAAATACTTAGTTCGTTTAATTTATTTTTGCTAATCTTTTGTTTTGGGAAATAAAGTATTTTGAGCAAAGGGGTACAAAGCTAAAATAAATGGAGTGCAGAAAGAAGTTCAAATCCCGAAGTCATCCAAAGCCCATACAGATCAAGGATGCCGAAATTATCTTCTTTTAATCAAATAAATCCACGGGGTTGTTCGATTAAAGACCAAATCTTGTTCAAATACGATATTTTAGAGACAAAATTAATTGATTATGAAATCATTCTAAAATCAAATCTGTATCAAATCTTCATCAAAATCAATTCACTGTCAGAATAAATAAAGATATCAAATCTTCATAAAGATTTAATCGATCAACTATTGTTTTTAATCAATTAAATGGCTTATTTTGGAAAGTTTCTCAAATTAAATCATTTTGAAAATAAAGTGTTTTGAGCAAAGGGGTACAAAGCTAAAATAAATGGGGTGCAAAAAGAAATTCAAATCCCAAAGTCATCCAAGGTCCAGACAAATCAAGGATGCCAAAATATCTTCTTTTAACCGATTAAATCCAGAGGGTTATTAGATTAAAGATCAAATCTTGTTCAAATACGATCTTTTAGAGCCAAAATCAATTGATTTAGAAATCATTATAAATCAAATCTTCATCAAAATCAATTCACTAAGAAATCAAATCTTAATGAAGATTTAATCGATCAACTATGGTTTTTAATCAACTAAATGGCTTATTTTGGAAAGTTTTTCAAATCAAATAAATTTGGACCAAATTCCTCTGATCAACAATGATGTTTCTCGTCCAAATCAAAGTTAAAACGCTTTTAGAAAAGAGTATATAAGTTATGCTTTCTTCTCTCATTTATTCATCCTAGAACTTCTTTCTTCTCCTATTTGTGTGAGAGTTATTGAACATGTGACTTTATGCACAAGAGGGGAGTGAATTCTGATATTTAAAATTCGTGATTAATTTTATGCATTTCTTAATTAAGATCATATTAGTAATTTTGGTTGAGTATTCTGTAGCGGATATAAAGTACTAAAAATAAATTGCGGAAATTAAAAGTATAGGGTTCGAAAAATTGTACTATAGATTCATACAGGTTTGATCGAATGTTGGCCTATTCTTGTCCCCAAGAGGTTTTTTTAATATTTTGACGACAAACTTAGAGCTTTTAGAGGTTATACCCACGAACCTTAATATGATCAGATCTTGAGATTTTAACAGACTTATCCCCAATCAATGACATGATAAGCTAACGAATGTTTAGGGATTTATGGTTGATCTCAATAACCAAAACAAAACTTTTTCGACAAAGCTTAAGAAACCAAATACAAAAAATTTATGACAGGTTTATCTCAAGAATCTAACTCGATCTCTTAAGAGTATCGCACCATTAAGAAAATAAACGACCAACATGACCACTTACAAAGATTCCTTCCTCACAAGAAAAACTTCACTTACTAGCACTGAGGCAATATAAAGTGAAAAAATGTTTTATTAGAGAGAGAGAGAGAGAGAGAGAGAGATTCCAAAGAAATAGTAAAATGTTACAAGCTAGCGTGATTTGAAGTGAAGGTGTGCCTATTTTATATGGTAGCTGGAAAAACCAGAAATGAAAATGATCCATGGGTCAAATTAATGATCTATTCAATTAGCATAAAATTTTAATCAATTAGACAACTCATTTTTAATCTTTTGACAAGCCCAATTAAGATGTTTTAGATATAGAGTCGTTGCAAGTCATTATCACTTGACTAATCTTTCAACACTCTTCTAATCGATTAGCTTGATGCTCTAATCGATTAGATGGCTTAGAAAAGTTTCGTCAATCGATTGACACAATTTACCAATCGATTGGTTAGTTAAAAATGATTTAAAAAGGCTTAGACATCTTATTAATCACTTGTCTTAGTTTAGAAAATGACTTTTTGATTTAAAAACATTTGAGAAAATATTTTGAGATATGTGCGTGAGTTGTCTTAGTACGCTTAAGCTACTTCCTTACTTTTACAACACTTGAGTCACTCAGACACACACGGACATGATCTGACGAGCTTTCACACCTTTCTCCAAAAGTTCAAGATTTTTGCTAGATAATTTATGATTATATACGCAGTTGATCTTGAGTTCTTTTGATGAGTCATAAGATACTTTCTTTTGGTAATATCATTATCGAGGTTGAAAGTTATTGTCATGTGTTGTCGTCATCAAAACTTCAGATGTTGAACTTTTCTCTTCATAACCTGCAAGCACATAGATCCACATTCTTCCCCTTTTTGGTGATGACAATGCATCTCTCAAGAGAGGTGGTAAAAAGAACATATAAAGTATTTTAGAGTAATCAAACTCCCTCTCAAGTAGTCAGAGAGTATACTCCACTCTTTTAAGGGTATACTTTTTCCCTTTTATCGATATCAAAAAGGAAGATATGCTAAGAATGTAATCATAAACACATAGATTCACATATATCACATGTAAGCATTTTAGTATGTATAATTTATTTAAAATTCCTAATTCGGTTCTTATGAAAATAAATTGTCTTTAGGAAGTAGTTTAGTAAAAATGTCTGCGAGTTGATTAGATGAATTTATAAACTCATGTATACATTCCCCCTTTTCAACAAGATCTCTACTAAAGTGATTCCTAACGTCAATATGTTTGGCTTGAGAGTGAAGTATCGGAACTTTTGTGAGGTTTATGACACTTGTGTTGTCGCGTCTTATTGGTATAAATCAAAGTTTGACACCGTAATCACTGAACTGTTGTTTCATCCAAATGCATTGAGCAAACACCTTCCTGCAACAACGTAAACACTGAAGTGTTGTTTCATCCAAATGCGTTGAGCAAACACCTTCCTGCAACAACGTATTGTGCCTTAGCAATGGATAGCGCTATAGTTTCTTGCTATGCCATGAGACCAACGAGCTCCCACATAAGTGATATATACCACTGGTACTTTTCCTATCCAATCCAACCCCAACAAAATCGAAATCAGAGTACCCAGCTAAGTCACAATTCATTCCCTTGGAGTACCATAATCCCATTTGTTTTGTGCCATTGAGGTAATTTGACCGTTTTTACACCTCCACATGAACTAATCCTACCACCATAATCCCATTTGTTTTGTGCCATTGAGGTAATTTGACCGTTCTTACACCTCCACATGAACTAATCCTACCGTTCTTATCAATAAAATCAATATGGGCAAGAATCTTATTATTGTGACTTACTTTTGATATATCTTTTAATAACAATCTCCTTGGAGCCAACTTGTGTACATTCACATCTCTATTCAAGTTGTTAGACTAGAAGTTGCTTCATGTTAGGTAGCAAACCACCTACCTTTGATCAGTAACCCATACATCCACCACTTTTGCAAAACGTGAAGGCACAAAATACCCAAGTTGTTCCATCGTAGCTTTCACAAATAATTGAATTTAAACAATTTAAATTCCTCTAAATGTTGTAAAATAACATAAATTTAAAATGTTCACACTTTCTAAAAGAGTAAGAACCACAATTATTATATTATTATAATTTATAGTGCATTTTTGTCAAAAGAAAAGTGTGGCTAATTAAATCAATGAGCTGCAATTAGGCCATTGTGTCTGAGCAATGCATCTGGTGTTGGTTCTCTCCCACGGAACTGCACAAAGACCTGCATAAATCCACAATGCATTACATTACATGTTCAACACATATCAACTTGGTAAAATTACTATCTTGCATTAACAAACAAATGAAGTACTAGTGAAAGAGGTTTTGTAATGTAATGTATATCGGAACTCTCACCTCCAGCGCTGGCTTGCCACCTCCAAGAGCAAGAACAGTCTCCCGGAATTTGCGACCTGTTTCTATAACAGCCTGTGTAAAAGTAAATATATAGAGTAATTAATAAAAATGATCACAATCAAATAAGGGCCCCCACTCATTATGCGACTAAATTGATTGTTTACTCTAAAAAGATAAATATAATAAGTCTCAAAAACAAGCTTCAATTATAAACCACAAAAAATAGAGGATTTTGAGGATTATTGAAGACATAGATGTGTATCTAGAGGCCTAAACAGAAAACCAAATCCTTTTTGACGGTTTTTCTTAATCGAATTAATATACCTTTTTATCATCCAATCCTGCATCCTCAAATGCAGAGAAAGCATCGGCAGACAGCACTTCAGCCCACTGCATAACAGACAAATTTTCCATGAGAAACAATAAAGTGGATTTTATTAGCTATGATGAGAGATCCTTAATTATACATAGCAAAATGTCCATAATTATCAAATTTATCATAATATACCTTGTAGCTGTAGTATCCAGCTGCATATCCACCTAACAAATGCAAAATCCAGAAAGAAAAAAGTAAAATGAGTTTTCAAATTTTGTTACTATTTATCCATCGTTTTCAAAGTTCAGTGTTAAATTAACAATTCTTTGTCAGCCACATATCCTATCCTCATCAATCAAAGCTATTTCTTGGTTTGTGCAAATAACCTTAAAAGACATTTTATAAAGGAACGAATAGAGTAATAAACAAAGAGGTATAAAGAGGCACAGCAAACCTGCAAATATATGACTAAAGCTGCAAAGGAACCTATCCTCAGGCAATAGAGGAGTCACTTGAGTTTTCTCGGATACTCTGCGGTCAACATCATAGATGGACTCTGGTCCCCCGGGAACATATTTTGTATGAAGTTCCAGATCTACAGTTGCAAATTTTAACTGCAAGGAATATATATATTACAATGTAAGCCATTTATTTAACACATGTAACATAACACAAGAAAGAAAGTTTAGAATCAGCAGTAAAAGCTAGAAATACTTAATAGAATATTGAAAGGAATCAATAGCATCTTAAATAAGTTTGTTCCATCCTTCAGAAACACACAACAAAAGAAAGGGAGGAAAAGAGTCAATAGCATCTTAAATAAGTTTGTTCCATAGATTCTCTTGAAGTTAGTGAGTGTGGTTCTCAAGAGTGGAAGGATGAGTTGTTTCCTCTGCTCATTTCTAATTACCAGCAATAAAATACATCTCCATTTGTACCTTACTCTTTTCTTTTCTTTTTCACTTACTATTACTACTGTGACTTTGATTCCATATCAATATATGAATTTTCAATTCAAATGAAACGATACAAAACATGTAGTTGACCAATACACTAACCTGTCGAAGACTTTGAGAGCCAGCACGATAAGTTCTAGCAGCAACAAGCTTCAAATATACTTCTTCAGGCAGAGCCTCCCCAGTTTCATAATGTTTTGCAATGCCCATTAAAGTCTCTCTAAATCAACAAGAAAAATAAATGACAAATATAAAAAATACATGATATTCATGTTTAAAAATATGTTAATTTACAAAAATAAGGATCAAAGTAATATCCGTGTATGACCGACTTATATGGATTTATTTATTACTTATTACTTATTACTTATTACTTATTACTTATTACTTACTTATG
This sequence comes from Lathyrus oleraceus, assembly GCF_024323335.1. Classification (NCBI taxonomy): domain Eukaryota; kingdom Viridiplantae; phylum Streptophyta; class Magnoliopsida; order Fabales; family Fabaceae; genus Lathyrus; species Lathyrus oleraceus. Next base: position 396,947,085 of record NC_066580.1, on the reverse strand, counting down.
GTAACACCAGTTTTCCATAAACTGAGAAGGTAATTCAACGGCATCCCACTCTACTCCCCTAATACCAGAAACCAGACCCTCATCTTCCTTAGTAAGCATATGTTGCAGTGCGTGGCCAAATTCATGGAAGACAGTCTCAACCTAAGAAAAAAGAGAGGACGAAAAAAGATAGTTTGTGAATCAGTTTGGTTTTTTACTGATTAATAAGGAAAATTAGTTTAACAACAGGCAGAAAGACAAGTGAATCAATTATATTACACTATTGTATTCAAAGTCCTTATTATTCATTTTCTCCTTCTCTTATCTAAAACTCATAACTTCAACAAAAACTATGCCTTAGAATACAGTTAAATGGAAATATGGTGAGAGATCATTGATGCATTTAGAGCAAAAATTTATGTTCAACACCAATATATATTTTTTAAATTGGGAATTGAGGAAATTGTTGTTAATTAAACATGTTTCAGTAATCTTTGACATGGTCTAAAATATGTAATCATGTTAAGACTAGACACTGCCAGAAGCAGTTAGTGCTCCCATTAATATAGCCCAAGAAACTATTCACTATTACACAAATGATTATTGCTTAAAGAAAAATATCGGTTACCTCACGGAATGTCATTAAACTTGGCTTGCTTCCTACTGGAGGTGTTTGATTGCACACCATTTGGGCAACAGGCAACCTTGATGAGGTACCATCAGGTGACAGTACACGACTACGAGAAACCACTTCATCCATCCATGCACCTGACCTTTTTTCAGAAGGACGACTGTAGGGATCAAAATAAAAATACGCCACTGGACTACCTGAAGAATCTTTGACACGAAAGAACTTAACATCTTTGTCCCAAACCTGAATAACAATAAACACGGGTCAGAAAGTTTATAATAGATGCTTCCCAATACAAGCACCACATCTAAACAAAAGGGAATTTGGTTACCGGAGCTAGACCATCAGCTGGCTCAACTTCAACACCAAAAAGTGTTTTTGCAAGGTCAAAGAGTCCATTCATAACATTTGGCAGAGAGAAAAATGGGCGCAGTTCTTCCTGAGACAAGAGTAGCAGATGTATCATGTATGAGCTTTCTTAGGCAGATCAAAAGTTTCGATAACAAAGGAAAAAGTGCCACATTAGAGGTGATAAAATCTTGTATTGCTTAGAAAATTAGTCAATGGACTCGGGATGGGACTGGTAGGAATGAACTTTCTTATGTGGTTGACATGGAAAAAAAGAATACCCGCCAGAATGTCAAAAGTACATTGAACAGCATTAAGGAGCATTCCCTTTATTTAAGATGTTTATGTCATTAGTTGGATAGTTTTAGAGAGAAAAGGATTGTTCAGTGGCAAAAAAAATCATATGTAGGAGGAACAAATTTATGGAAATAAAAGAAGACCCTTTCAGATAATGCAATTACATTACAAGTTTCTAAGGCAATTGTCAAAACTTAAACCATATGTTCTTAAAGTGTCTTTTCAAAATGATAATAGAGTGAGGGAGCAACCTCGTTAATGTCATATTTTGATTCGCGGAGCCTCTCACTCCAAAAGCTAATATCCCAATGTGTCAAATCATCAGCTTCCAATGCACCCTGGTCTTTTGAGAATTTCTTAAGGTCTTCCAAATCTGCAAGGAGGAAAAATGGATCGTCAAAATTCTATTGTACATACAAAAATAAATAAATAGAGAATCGCATGTATGATATATGTCAGATTTATTAGGTGTTGGAAATTAAGGAATCCTAGTATCCTACAAATATCAAAAACAATATTTTTTTTCTATTTTGTTGTAGTCAATGACAATATGGAGCTAACTCAATATATACAAAATGCACATTCCCCATATATGTGACTAATTGAAAAAACGGCATACAATTTAAATCATGATGCAAACACTACACCATAGACACAAAATATACACTACCTTGTACTGCAGCATCCCAGGAAGCTCTATGAAGCTTTTCTAGAAGTTCTTCTGCTTTATCAACAGTTGCCATTTTGGTTGCCATGCTAACCTGAAGGATAACACATCAACAACCTACATAGAAGATAGAACTATGTTCTTAATAATGAAAGAGTCATACCTCAGCATAGTTATTGTAGTTGAGAAGTTTGGCCTTTTCCAACCTAAGCTTTAAAATTTGCTCAATCAGAACAGTATTATCCAAATCTCCACTAGATGCTCGTGTTATATATGCACGGTAGACTTCTTCACGCAAAGAACGATTGCGAGCATGTTGCATAACAGCAATATAACTTGGAGCATCCAATGTAATTACCCATGGCCCATTTTCATCGGTGGCATTTTCATGCCCCTGCATTTTTTCATCAAGTAATCAAAACTCGAAAAGATAGCTTGGTTGTCATAACTTGAGAATAATAACATGATAACATGTTAACATTATTTACCTTGGACACTGCAGTTTGTGCAGCCAACCCAAGAGCAGTAGCAGGTAATCCTTCAATCTCTTTCTTATCTGTTATGAGTTTTTCGAACTTTTTGGTTGCATCCAAAACGTTCTCCCCAAATTTTTGTGATAATCTTTCCAGCTCCTGCAGATGAAACCGTGACAAAAAATATTTAAAATAAATAGAACTAAAAGAAGCCATCATCAGTTGAATTTCATTTAGTTATGGTGTAAAATCACTTTGCTTTAGGAATTTTAGCGCATCTGTACTATGAAGCACGGACACCTCGAATACGACCCCGACACTGACACGACGATACCGGTAATAATTTAAAAAAATGAATAAATTCAACGCAATCACAAGTGTCGATGCATGTGTCCGATACTGACACGGAAACGCCTTTTTTCAGACATGTCGGTGCTACATAGCATGTGTATGTGTAGATTCATTAAATCAAATTTTATCACTACAATTGGTTTGCTAACAAACTGGTTCATGTTGCTTGTCCTTATTTACTACACAAATTTCAAATATGTACAATTACAAACTCATGATCTAAATTTCCACCCTAGTCCGAAATCAGGATATGCCCGGTTAGCCAAAGCCAAGTACATAATCACTGTAAATGGTAGGAAACTGGGAATCAATTAGCATGGACTATATTATTAACCAGAAGTTACGTTTGTTTTAAGTTGTTAAAATATGGCACCTGTTCAATTTTGTTAAACTGTTCTCTTTTATCATCTTCAAGAGAAACACCACTAAGAACTGCCTCCTTTATTTGGTCTGCAAAGGCATAAATACAATTGTTACAAACAATGTAAAATGAAGGGCCACAGATAATGAGTTTGTCTTAAATCCCGTAGAAAGTAAATGGAACACAGCCTGTTATTTGGCATGAGTTTAAGAGTAAAGTCATAAAAATATTTCACATTTCCAGTCACATATCAACAAGTGAAACACACATCTCTCTCAGGATAAACAAGAAAATTAGCAAAAATAGTAGAACCCTAAAATCTAAATCAGAAAATTTTACACCATCTATGCATCCTGCATCTTTCATAATCCTCTATCTTACTAAATAAAAATCTAGAAGCTGAGAATCAGCATCAGAATGCAACACGAAGTAATTCAAGGAATTTAAGAGTGTAAAATAAGACATTTGGAAACTTACTTTCAACAATTCGCCTGCGAGCATCACTAAGTGTCTTCCAATCAGGAGACTCTTTAATAGCTTTGAATGCATTATAAATAGGCTTGCTTTGGTCCAGTCTAAGCTGAAACTTAACTTTTTCTCCCTGCAAATATAAATTAACCATCGTTAACACAACAAACTTACATCAATCAAAATTCGCAAGAGAAATACATAGATGACCAAAAACCCATGAAAATATTTTCAACAAGAGAGCAAACCAATATAATAACATGTGATAAAATCGAGCCCAAAAACCAATTCACCGGTGTTGTCGACCGCAGATCGCAAAAAAAGTAATATGTAGTTCAAATTCCACTATGCTACACTACTATAGCGCTGCTATAACCACTACTTTCCAGCATACTAAATTGCATTTCACCGAACAATAGGAGGTTATAGCCTCAATATAAAACCATACAATTCACATAAATAATTGCCCTACATCCCAATTCAAAAACAACCATATTAATATGAAAATTCAACAGTTACAGTCCCATCAACAGAATCAAAGATCGAGAAATGCACAATTACACATAAAATAGATATACCTGCACATCTTCAATGGCTGAACGGAGCTCAGCATTATCCTTAACAGCTTTAAGATGATTAAGCATACCCCAAACAACACCCAACCGGTCCACAATCTTCTCCAACGGCTCCACCAACTTAGGCCACGAAGGTTCCACAGTCCGTTCAAGCTCCTCCAAATCACGCTCCTACAAATCAAACCCCAAAACAAAAACCAATCAAACCTCATTATTCAAAACCCTAACAAAAAACCCAAAAGATAACAACTTGTTACCAGCTTATTCAATAGGGTGCGAATTCCAGGTCGAACGTGTTTGGGTTCAACGACATCGAAAGGCGGAAAAACAAATTCCTCGAGAATGGGATTGGATTCAATAGCAGAAGTGGCCATTGATGAAGCAGAGAGAGAAGAAGCGGTGAAGGAAGGGGAAGTGGAGTTGTGAAGTGAATCAATACAGAAGGAAAATGAAGAGGACCAGAGGGGACAAGGATGGGATTTATTGAAATGTTTAGGGTTGAAAATGGAACAAGTGCGTTTAAGAAGTGGACGAATGGAACGAGAACGAGAACGAGATAGAGAGAGTGTAAGAGTGAGTCGTGTAGCCATAAGCATGTTGGCTATAAGAAGGACTAGAATAAGTGTTTGGTGTCTCATTTTGTTTTATGTTTTTGTATAGTACGTTGGTTTATGGTCAGGTTCTTGAAATAATCTTAGATCTCTATTTTTGATGTTTTGGGTTGTTTTATTTATTTACAAAGTTATAAATAAACAATTCAATAAATTATTGTTTTCTTGTTAAGGATTATAGAAATGAATTCAATAAAATAATTAATGTTATGAAAACATAAAGTGACACTTATTTTATAAAAAAAAAACAAGAAAAGTAATGTTTTTAAGATTTTGACATGTTTTTTTTTTGTATTTATACTTTTATATATATATATATATATATATATATATATATATATATATATATATAAGATTTTTTTTAGAAATTAAATCATATTATTCTTTTTAAGAAAAGGTATATAATTTGGTTTGGTAACCTTGATATTACTTCTTAGGTATTTAAGTATTTGGTGCATAAGAATGAAAAAGAAGATGGAAGATTGAATTGAAAAATGGTTACACAATGAATTTTGTTATAAAGTGGATTTGAATTTAGTATTTAACTATCAGAGCTATTAAAATGTGAATTTGGATTACTTTTTAATATCATCCTTTAATCCATAATTAAGACTAAAATCAACAACACTAATTTCATCCCTTAAATAGATAAAGTGTTCCGTCTTTATAGTTTTAGTAAGCACATATGCAAGTTGCTTATGAGTGCTATAGTGAACAACTTCAAGTACTCCATTATGAATTTGATTGCGCAGAAAATAGAATTTCATGTCAATGTGTTTGCTCCTTCCATGCAACATTAGATTCTTGGCAATGCTTATAGCTGATTTATTGCTTATCTGGATCTTCATATCCTACAATAAATTCATAATCCAAACAGCTTGACAAACAAACAAAACATCTGCAATGCACTCAGTTTCACAGGTTGACAATGCAAACACTGGTTGATTCTTGGAGAACCAAGAAATGTGATCTTCTAGATACTTGAAGAAATATTCAGAAGTACTTCTTCTGTCAACTCTGTCACCACACCAATCAGAGTCTGAATAGCAAATTAGCTCTGAATCAGATTTAGCACTAAAAGAGAAATAAACACCATACCTCAAAGTCCCTTTAATATATCTTAGTATCCTGACAACAACTTGATAATAAGACCACTTTGGCTTGTTCATAAACGTACTCACCAATTTAACTGTATAACATAGGTAAGGTCTGGTGTTACATAGATATCTCAATGAGCCCACCAACTGCTTAAAAGTTGCAGCATCTACATCATCACCCTCAATATCAGAATTCAGTTTGTGATTTGTTTCAACAGGTGTGATTGCAAACTTGTAATTTATTAGCTCAAATCTCTTCAGAAGCTCAAGTTTATACTTCATCTGATACAAAATTATACCATTATCAGAGTACGTAATCTACATCCTTAAAAAATATACCATATTTCCTAAATCAGACATCTCAAACTCATTCATCAGCATCTTCTTAAACTTTGCAATCTCATATGAACAACTCCTTGTTAGCAATATGTCATCAACATAAAGACACACCGGCATCATATTGCTATAAGATATATGATGAACATAAACATCAAACTCCATCTCACATTTTCTGAATCCTTTAAGCTTGAAAATGAATCAATTTTTAGATTCCAAGCTCTAGGAGTTTGTTTCAGTCCATACAAGGCTTTATGCAACTTGCACATCATCCCTTCCTGATTATTTTTCACAAATTCAGGAGGTTGTGACACATAAACTTCCTCTTGTAAAAGATCATTCAAAAATGAAGATTTCACATCTAAATGCATTAAAAGACAATTTCTATTAACAGATATAGCAATCACCAATCTGATTATCTCATGCCTAGCTACAGGTGCAAACACCTCAAAGTAATCTAATCTAGATTTCTGTAGAAATCTTATAGCTACTAATTTTGCTTTGTGTTTTTCAATTGATTCATCTGGCTTTAGTTTCAACTTGTAAATACATCTCACACTAATAACTTTCTTGTTCTTTGGAAGCTCAAACAACTCTCAAGCCTTGTTTCTTTCTATAACCTTAAGTTCTTCTTTCATGGCCTTCATGAACACTTTCTTCTTGAGAGTTTCTTCAGTACTAACTAGTTCAGAGTCTATTAACATGACACAATAAATGATTTCCCCTTCGGAGTTTATCTCAGTATCTTGCAATATGTCAAACTCTACAAATCTTGTTGGTATTTGTCTGATTCTTTGTGGCCTCTTAACTTGTTCAGAATCTTCTTCAGATGCTGGAACTACCTTCAGAAGTTGGATTACCTTCAGAAGTTAGACCACCTTTAAAGGCATGATTACCACCGGAGTCTGGATCATCATCAAAATCTGGATCAGAATCAGATTCGCCTTCAGAGTAAGACTCGACTTCAGACTTTACTTCAGCATCAGAGTCACCTTCAGATTTTGACTCATCTTCAGAGGCAAAATCTCCTTCAGAGGTAGATTCTCCTTTAGAGTCTGAAATATCTTCAGAAGTTAACTCAGGTGTTAACACTGCACCAGAGTTGGATTGAGACTTGTTCCAATCCCATGTTTTTGTTTCCTTCATAATGACATCTTTGATGACTTCCACCTTGTTAATGACTTGACAATAAAGTTTATAAACATCTGTACTATGGTACCCAATCAGTAGCATTACTTTATTTCTATCATCCAGCTTCTTTCTAGCAGCACTTGGAACATATTTGTAACAAACAAAACCAAATACTCTGAAATAGCCCACACTTTGCTTATCTACTGCCCACTTCTCAAAAGGAAAATTTCCCTTCAGCTTCTTAGTTGGCCACCTGTTGAGCACATATACTGCAGTGGCAACAACTTCTCCCCACAAGGTGTGTGAGAGCTTCTTCTTTTTTCATCATACTCTTTGTCATATAAAGCAACATCTTGTTTCTTCTTTCAGCAAGACCATTGTGTTGTGGAGTATAGGAACAATCACCTCATGTTGAACTCCATTCTTTTCACAAAACCTTCCGAACTCTGATGAGTTATACTCACCTCCATCATGAGTTCTAAAAACTTTCAGCTTCTGACCACTGTTTTTCAGCCTTCACCTTGAACTTCTGAAACTCAGAAAACACCTCATACTTAAACTTGATGAGTGATACCCATATCATTCTTGTGAATTCACCCACAAATGACACAAAAAGTACCTGTTTCCTCCAAGTGAAGGCGCTTCAAATGGTCCACATACATCATAATGCACTACTCCCAAAATATGTTTTGCTCTTGAAGCCACTTTTAATGCAAATGGAAATCTAGGTTGTTTTCCTTTCATGCATATCTCACACGACTTCTCAAGATTCACAATCTTTAGAATGCCATGTACCAGCTTCTTTGAATTCAGATGCCCTGAGATTATGAAGTTCAGATGCCCCAATCTCTTGTGTCATAACTCACTGTCACCTTCAACACCTTTTGCACTAAGGCATTTAGTTTCAGTTGTTTCCACATTCACTTTGAATGTTCTATTACTTCCCTGTTCAGATTGCATAATCACATTCTGATTAGAATCATACAACTTCAAGAGATTATCCTTCATAGTAACTGAGAAATTTTTCTCAATTAACTGACATACACTCATCATATTGCTCTTCATGCCAAGAACATATCAAACATCCTTGATCAGAACAATTTTTCCATTCTTCACTCTGACTTTGATATTTCTCATTCCTTCAACATTAAGGTACTTATCATCAGCACATCTGATCTTTGTCCTCTTTCCAGAGTCAAAATCAATCAACCATTGTTTGTTTCCGGTTAGGTGATTTGAGCAGCCAATGTCCATATACCACCAGTCTAGTAAATATTCACCATCAAATTCAGAAGTCATTAATAACACAAGTTTATCATCAGATTCTCCTCTGACTACGTTTGCTTTTTCTGACTTTCTTTCCTTGTTTGACCAACAGTCAACAACATAGTGATCAAACTTCTTACAACAGTATCATTGAACCTTCTTCTTGTCAAACTTCTCATTTTCCTTTTGATGTTTCTTCTCATCAGAGTTGGAGGCTTCTGACTTCTGATAATCATCATTGTGTTTCTTCTTGACCTCTAAACAAGATTGTTTCTAATTCTTCTTACTGGAAGACACTTTTAGAGTTTGCTCTACCTCTCTTTCAGAGTTTCTCTCAATTAGACGCAACTCTTGTATCTCTAGACTATTTTGCAGGTCTTCAATTCTCATTGAGCCGAGGTCCTTAGAGTGTTCAATTGCTACAACAATGTAATCAAACTGAGGAGTAAGTGATCTTTATACCTTTTTAATGATTACTTGTTCATAGAGAGTTTCTCCACAAGATTTCATCTCATTTGTGACCAAAATCACTATGGAGATGTAATTAGGTACCTTCTAATTATTCTTCATGCTAAGATTCTCATACTGTTTACGTAGATACTGAAGCTTCACCTTATTCACTAATGCATCACCGTCGTAGCACCATACCAGTATGTCTCACATAGCCTTGCTGTCGTTGAATCAACAATCTTCTCAAACACATTCATATTCACATATTGATTGATATAGAACAACGCCTTCTGATCCTTCTTCCTTGTTTCTCTATGCGTATTTCTTTGTGGTTTAGTTGCATCTGCTGCAACTGCCGTGTAACCGTCATTGACAAGATCACTAACATCTTAAACTCTAAACAACACACGCATCTGAATCATCCATCGATTTCAATATTTTCCATCAAATACTGGAAGCTTTGTGTTCAAGCTACTGTTTCCGTCGTTCATCTTCGTTCTTGTGCAAATTCACTCAGATCTCACTAACACTTGTATTTCCCAATCTCTCAGAATCAAGAAATATGATTCTCTTTCGATTCAGATCTTCAATTCACTGTGAATTGAATGAGCAGAATCAATCACATACGCCTCACGTACACTCGTGTTTTCCGTTCCCGAATCAGAACCGGAGCTCTAGATATCAATTGTTGGTACACAAGAATGAAGAAAAAGAAGATGGAAGATGATGGAAGAGAGAGAAAGAGTTCTAACTAACTTTCAAACTGAATTGAAAAACAGTTACACAATGAATCCTGTTACAAATTGAATTTAAGTTCAGTATTTAAACTACCAGAGCTATCAAAATGAAATTCAAATTAATTTAAATGCAATTTGAATGAATGTGAATTTGAATTACTCTTTAACATTAACTAGGATGGATTTGTCTAATCCATCGTGCATTTTACATTGAATCAGTGTGACAACTATTGACATTTGAAAAATCTAATTTGAAATTCATGTATTCATGGAATCTGACTTGTCCGATCTGTTTTGAGTTTGCATTTTGAACCGATTAACTCATTTCAGAATATGGAGTTCTCCGGTCAATTTAGTTTGTCATGATCGGCGATTCAGATTGCATGATTGCGGCAAATGCATTTCCAACAGCCTGCAATTTGGAATCATAAATCCCAAACATTGCTAGGCTGATGTTATTTTTTTATTTTGGTTCAGTGGAATGAATCCGTTTTCTAGTACAGCAATAAAGCCATTGGAACTGCTGAGATTTCTTATTGATCTTGAAAGAATAGAGATGGGAATGTGATACAAAGAAAAAGAATTTACATCACAACCCATATAGATTTTAACTTGGTTATTCTAGACCTTAGTTGCATTTGCTAAGTGCTAGGTAGAATATTTTAAATGTTGCTTAGCTATAAAGTAGATTGAGGGGAAAATATCATCATTTAATTAGATTTCACACTTAAGCGCTTGCTATAAGTATTTAAAGAAGTTGCTTATCTAAACAGGGTCCAAATGAATGTTGAAAACTTTGACATGACAACAGCTTAAAAGCTCGCAAGTCGCAATTCACATTTAATAAATTATAAATATATGTATCTATACATTGCAAGAAGATATCTGATCAAGTTTTGCAAGTTCCATACATAAAAAAGTTCCATCCTAATGATTTTCATCTGCTATATATAATCTCCTCTTCCATTAAGCATAAAACTGATCACCTTGAAGGGCTTGACCATCATAGTGTTAACAGCCACTGACACATAAGAAATAAAATACATCAGAGAATATCAAACAGCAGTTCTGCATAATCTAGTGGAGAAAATTTGATTTTAGACTCAGAAGTGCCAAAAGCTTCTCAGTCTCGGAAAAGAAAACAGATCCAAAACCACATCACATGATCAAAAATTTCACAATTGAAGAATTAGTATGCTTGTCTCATCAACATACTATAGAATACATTAACAATTTAACAACTGTGTTAAAAGGACATGATGTGATTGACATAAATGAATACCTGATGGAAACTTTCTTTTACTTATTTGTTGTACTTCATGGTTGCTTTTTCAAAACCAATGGTTGGAAATTGTTTTGCAAACTCCTCAACATCATGCTTAAGCTTGGAAATCTCTGATTGCACGTAAGAGGATGTCTGCAATGCTTCCACGAAGTCCTTTAATTTTGTTCCTAATTGTAAAAGTTCATCGGTAACAACATCGTTAGCTTATCAAAGCACACAGCAGCATACAAACATCAAGATACAGGATGGGTACAGAAAATATATGAACCTTTGCTTTCTGCCTTAACCTTCAAGGCCAAACTCACAGCTGCATCAAAATACTCTGCTACCTTAACGAAATCCTCCTCAACAAATCCCCTTGAAGTAAGCGCAGGAGTTCCTGAAATTCACAAGAGTTATCAAGATCAAGTAGTTGAACAAGGACAAATCAAAATCAAAATGTAGATATGATTCATATGAAGAGCCTGTACCCATCCTGATGCCACCAGGAACCATAGCAGACACATCTCCTGGAACTGTGTTTTTATTAGCAGCAATATGTACTAATTCCAACACTTTCTCAACTCTGGACCCATCAATACCCTGAACAATTTTTTTTTTGAAAAAGAAAATCAGTCTCAAATTAAATATTATTTAGATGAAACAGTAACTTTTATGGATCAGAACTTAACATACTCCATATAAAAATTCTCTCGAACAAAATCATATCGCTAATTAGTCATTTCATGTCAGCTTTATGACTTAACTAATACACAAATAGTTAGCACTGAAGGTTATGATTTCAAAACTTAGAAGACTCCACAATTCTTATATGAAAAGTCAAAGTAGTTATCTACCTTGTTCTTCAGATTCACCAAAACTAAATGATTCTCAGTCCCACCGGAAACAAGATCATAGCCTTTCTCACTCAGAGCCTGCAATACATTCAGTGTTAAATGTTTATTAATACACAACAAATTAATCACTTTGGTCCAACAAGGAGACCGACCCTTGTGTTGGTTGACATCCAATATCTATGAGAAGAGACAGTTGAGTTTTCCGTTCTAATGTACCTTTGCAAACTTTGAGCTATTGCTGAGAACCTGCTCTTGATATGCTCTATACTCTGGAGTTGTAGCCTGAATCAACAAAAGGAAAAACAGAAGATATTACTATCACTTAATGAGTATGCATCACATACGGTACACACACTCGGTATCACTCATAAACTTGGTCAGTCTTCAACATCCCTCAGAAAAATCCTCTTGTTAAGCTAAAAGTATAAAAAGAAGAAAGCTTATTTCATATCCATTTCAATGTCTGTTGCGCTAATTTACATAAAAACCACAATATCAAGAAAGAATTAGAGAGTGGCGCAATTAAAAGGGAAAAAATTGGCCTTCGTAAATTTTCCTATTTATTTACCTGCTTCAATGCAACAGCTAAACCTGTAATGGTATGGTTGTGAGGACCACCTTGCAGTCCGGGGAAGACAGCTTGATTGATTTTGTCCTCATAGTCATAGAACACCTTCAAATAAGTAAGAATTAGTATCTCTTTTTGGACAATGCCGTGAACTTAAATATTTATTTGAAGGAAATAAGAAAAACTTGATAAAATAATGTAAACAAAACATGGAACAGAATATGTTAGTGCATAGACAATATCAAATGAATTTGGTTCAGGACATCGAGGATGTACCTCTTTTCCTTGTTTGTTGACTTCTTTTAATCCCTTCCTGAAAAATATCATAGCTCCACGTGGGCCGCGAAGTGACTTGTGAGTTGTGGTTGTCACTACATCTGCATAATCAAAAGGTGAAGGGATAACACCAGCTGCAACCAATCCACTGATATGTGCCATATCTGCTAACAACACAGCTTTCTGTTTATCGCAAACCTGTTGTAAGTTGCAAAATGTTTCATGAGTTGTTTCATATAACCGCTCAAATTAAAAACAACAAATTTTGAGGACAGTTTATTTATATTTAGAAAAATCATGTTGCACTTTCTATAAGTTACCTTGCGTATGCGTGCATAATCATACAGCCTTGCATAGGCACTAGCACCGGCAACTATTAACTTTGGCCTGAAGAGTGTAGCCGATTTCTCTAGCTGCAATTTAAAGTTGTTCAATGAATATAAACACTGAGGTGACACAAAAGTGATACATGAATAAATTCTGATCTTAAGGAGCGAAACTTGAATACTATGCTTCCTAATTGAGAAATAGATAACATGTGAATATCTTTATTTTAACTGTGCTTATTTGAGTATGATAAAGCTAAGTAATTGTAATTAAAAAAATAATTAATAAATGAGGATTATTTTCCAAAGGATCATGAATATGATGAAAGAAAGTGCAAAATACCTGGTCATAGTCAATGTATCCTGTGCTTTCATCCAACCTATATGGCATTGTCTCAAAAAATATAGAGACTGCAGATATCTTTTTGGTGTCGGTCTGCAAAGTGAAGATAGTAGTAACTAATAGTGTTCATCTCGAAAGAACATACATAAGTCGTCTGAAAAATGTAAACAATCTTTAATATAATAAACTACGGTGTCACTAGCAAAAACAATGCCACAATAATATAAATATAAATGCGTAGAAGTTCAATACTTCATTAAAGTGCTGTGAGCTAACGGCAAAAGATATTCTCGGAAATATGTCAGAATTCATGACGATAAGCCAATCCATACCAGGAAATGAAATATGGAAGTTGATAATACCTGGTATCCATGAGAAAGATGCCCTCCATGAGGGAGATCAAGTGCCATGATTCTATCATGAGGTTTCAACAATGCAGTGTAAACTTGAAAGTTTGAAGGCGAACCAGACAGAGGCTGCACATTCACTGCAAATCAGGGGTAACAAAGATGAGCAAACTTCCACTATAGTAATAATATAGTAATAAATCTATTCACCCTCGGAAAAGCTCGCGAGAGGTTGTTTCAAACTTTCAAACAAGAAAAGTCCATGGCAGACTTCAAGCCTTAGCATGTCCATAGTTGATTTAAGATTTTTTTCAGAAAGTAATATCACTCAAGAGCTCAAGTTAAGCCCAAACAAGAGATATACTATACTTGTTTATGCTAAGAATTAACCAACAAAGCAAGTACCATGTACTGACAAGGAAACTTAAAGCGAAAATATAGTACAATCTTGCCACATCTTTTTCTTACAGATATGTTTCTCTTGTGTTCTTACCTCCCCATTTAGCAGGATCCAACCGAAATGCTTCCAAGGCACGCTTCTGGCATAGTGTTTCTGCCATGTCAATATACCTGCAATAATAACCAAGAAGCTCAGTCTTTGAATTGGATTCAATTCGGTACTTACAAGAATGAAATCCAAAATGATTACTTTATATTCACTTGCTTCCATGAATTATTAAAAACAAGCACACAAATCAAGTGATAAACTGACATACTCATTTCCTCCATAATATCTTGCCCCAGGATAACCTTCACTGTATTTGTTTGTCATGACAGAGCCAACAGCTTGCATAACAGATAAAGAAGTAAAATTCTCTGATGGTATCAGTTCCAGCCCCTTCACCAAAAAAGAAAAGAAAAAAAACACAACCAAGTATCATTAAAAAAATTTCAACAAAATCTTAAAGATGGGAAATTTAGTATACCATATCATGCTTCACCACACTATAGCAAATATTTTAGAACAATGAAACAAACAGTTGGCGAACACTTTTGAAGCTCAAATATAAGATAAAACTGAAAAATCCTATATATATATACCTTCCACTGTCTAGCTTTTTCAAGCTCAATTATATCAGCAATTTCAGGATCAATAACCTCAAGTGGAGAATTCAATTGCTTTGGCCACTGCAAAAAGCAAAATTTCCTCAAACGAAAACCATGATGAACAACAATAGTACAAGTGAATAAGCTTTGAAATCAATCACAAGCATAAAAAATGATTTCACAATCAACAATGATATACCGTAACACGTGGATTCTCTTTGTCGTAAACAGCTTCATCAGGCAAAGAAGACTACATTGAAATGGAAATAATAAATAAGATGATGAATGGGAATTGATTTGATTTGAATTGAAAAAGTGAAGAGTGTGAAAAGTGAAGAAGAACCTTGTAGTAAAGAGATGAAGCAGAAAAGAGAGGACGTGAAGATTTGTTGACGGAAGATGAAAGCTTACGAAGCGCCATTGCCATAGCCATGTTAGAGATAGAAAGGTAGAGAGACCAAGTGTTTGTGTTTGTGTGTAGGAGAGATTCTTTGAATTATAGTTTTGGTCGTTTTTATTTTCTCCAAAAAATTATCCCGATTTGGTGGATGGTGATGATCCACTTCAAAATAATTAATCTTTTTTTATAAAATGAAAATAACAATTTATACAAAAATAACAGATATAATATTTTTAATCAAAATGTGAGGAGTTACTATCAAAATGTGTGCCACCTTGTCAAATGTATTATACTAAATAATTTGTATACGTATATAATTTGAGTTGTAGATATACGTATATAATTTTTATAAATTTATTCTTGCAATATTATTGTATGTATTAGAAAAACAAGTGCATACATCGCTCTTAACTATTAATCAATCATAATTAAAAAAATTGAAGTTAAATATAATTAAATTCATATGAGTATAAGATATTGTGGGGGGAGTGTCCAAGATTATTGTATAATTGTTTATAGATATTTTGGGCATTATTAAAATGAAAAAAATAGTTAAAATAATATTTGTGCATTTGAGAAAATAGTATTATTTATTTGTGCATGAAATTGGATGGATATGATAGAGGATTTAAAGCAGGCCAGAAATGCCCTATCCGCGAGAGCCATTTGATAGCCACAAAATGAACGTTGGGCATATGTGAGGTGATAAGGTAAATCAAAATGATTGGGACATAGATGTTGCCACTAAAGCTTTGTATTGTTTCTTTGATAAGTATATATTTTACCTATTTCTGGTTATTATACCTAACTGTAATTTAAGTTATTAGTTAAAGAGAGTTAAAAGTTGAATTGGGAACAATATAATTAGACTTGTTTAATTGAAGTTGAAAATCAGGTTCATCTCAAAAGTAAGTCGATTCAATATCCCATTCATTGAGGGCAATTGATAGATTTTTCGACAAGTATATTGATAGTGTCGAAGTAATAATAAAAGATATCGTATTTACATGGATTTTTATTTAACAAGATTACGATTGTGCGAATAATAAAAGTAACTATTGGGGTTTCGAGTTGTTTGACAAAAATTAAACTTGTTCTGAAATGAATATGAGAAAATGACTAGGTTGTGTGAATCGCTTGTTTATCTCCTGTTGATGTTTAATGCATTATACAAATGATAATGTCGTTATATTTTCATGGCAAACTAACAAAACCACCGTACTAAATTCTTTGGTGTACAACTCACTAACTTCTACTAGAGGTCTCATATCCATATTCAACCGGCGAAAGTAGATTAATTTGCCCTAGTTCAGACTCATAAACTTAGGACCAATAATCCTTACTCGTCTAAAATCAGATTATCAGCCTGCCCACAAATAATAAACATTGTGAATAAAGACAATTAAACAAAAATATAACTTCAGTTATCCATATAACATCGAATTAAACATGTGATCTGACATGTTCAAAACAAATTCATCAAACAAAATTTAATCCATAGGAGTTTAGCTACTCATATTGATAAAAAAACAAAAAATAAGATGAAGATAACATGTGAAATCCTTGAAGAGTTGACCTCCAATAACTTCTAATACTCTAAAATTCGTTCTAGTACATTTTCCGTCACTTTCAATCAAAATCGCAGAAACTTTGTAAAAGTACCAAAATTTTCCTTTTATAGCCACTCAAATGCATTAGAAAAATATAAATTAAAGGCTCATTGTGCCCACAATGCCTTTTATCGCGCCCACGATACCTTGTTATCCTGCCCACAATGAGGCGCGGTGGCACACGAGAAATCCAATAGCTTTTTCGTCTTTTTATGCCTTTTTTCACCAATTTTCACTAAGCTCATATTTTCTCCACACTTGGTCATTCAAAACACTTCTTTGACACTTTTGCTGCATATTTACTCCATATTTGATTGAAATTGCTACAAATTCCTATCGAAAACATGTAATGCCAATGTGTCATCACAATCCCAAACTTAATTTATTGTTTGTCCTCAAGTAACTTGCTTGCAACTACACATTTCAACAGAAAAACAACATACTAACTATAACCAATGAATATCACCATTTAAATTTTTTATTACCAGATCATCACTTCTGCTCACAGCTTCAATCAAGAAAATTCGAAAAAATTCATCCAATATAATAATACTCAACATGTCTCTCATTTCACTATGATTTCCCTTGAAATGACAAGGTAACCTCTCAATCAACATACATGAGCATTTTATATTTAATTTGAAAAGTTTTTAAAGAAGTAAATCAAAGTCGTTTAAACACGCATTTTTTAGGCTTATTCGGGTAGTAACATGGCTTATGTCAAGGTAGGATAATTTGAGAGAGTAGACTTAAACTTTTGGAGTTAGGTACCTAGTTGTCCTTATTTTATCAAATTTCTGTTCATACAAGTATTTGCTTTGTTCTATTGGTACTAGAGATGGTCTTTTTCATTCTTTTTCTCGTTTTTTAAGAAGTTATTTAACTTTTTTATTTCCTTTTTCACATGATTTTTATTTTTAACCGATTTCACTTGTACCACAATCCCAAACTTAAGTTTTGCTCACTTCTAAGAAAAAACCCAAGCTTATTCTTTTGCCTGAAATAAGGAACTTAAAATTCTACCTAACTCCAAAGAGTTGGTGGAAAGATTTATCTTTCAAGTCATGGGCTAATTAATTTGGCTATGTCACCGAAAGAAAGGGCTTAGGATCAAGGGGTTTGCAAATGATATAAACATTAAAATGAGACTGACTTAAAAGGGCTCAGAGTTTATAACAAAAAATTGCCTCAATGTGTATTTATTCAACCAATAAATTAATTCAGAAAAGTCGCAAATTATATAAAACACAATTGCATGGATACATCAATAGAAGAAAAAGTAAAGACTTAAATAGTCTTTTGGTCCCTGTAAGTTAGCGAGTTTTTGATTTTGATCCTTGTAAGTTAGCGAGTTTTTGATTTTGGTCCCTGTATCTTTTTTTTTGTCTGAGTCCCTATATCTCACTTTTGTGTTGGTTTTAGTCCCTAAGGTAAAATCCGCAGGAAAATTCGATGGAAAATCCGTAAGAAACCTGCGGATTTTGACTTTAGGGACTAAAATCAACACAAAAAGTGAGATATAGGGACTCAGACAAAAAAATAATAATTACAGGGACCAAAATTAAAAAATCGCTAACTTACATGGACCAATAGACTATTTTAGCCAAAAGTAAATAATGGAATAATTTGGCTCAAACCTTACTAGATGAGGTATATGAAGATTGTGTATTATGGTATTTGGATTGAACTCTAGTCTCGACAAGGTTAGCTTCATGGTTCAAAAGTAGTCGAAGATGTGCATGCCGTAGTCAAAGTTTGTTCTTCCATGTAGTTGTATATGTTAGCTTGTTATTTAAGTTAACATGTCTAATTGAGCTAGTCTATTGGGTAAATTGTTTAGTATGTTAGTGAAAACTAGGGTTTAGTTTTCTTATAAATAACATATTAGTTCTCACTTCTCCATAAATTCTTGATAATCCTAATTAGAGGGAGAAAGTGATGTGGTTGAGATTCAATTGTAAACAATGTTTCCTAATGTGTAATTGAATTAAGAATCCAGTTTTAACCACTTTGATTGTTCTTTCTCTTCTCTTCTCTCTTTTCTTTTTCTTTGTGGCTTTCTTATTAATCAAGAAACCAATCATACTTTGTTTTCTAGGCATCAATTTCACAAAAAAAATGGTGTGATGAGCGTGGAGGAGAAGATGTCATCAAATAAGTATGAGATTGAGAAATTCACTGGTGTGGATGATTTCAGTTTGTGGCGCATGAAGATGCAGGCCCTAGTAGTTCAATAGAGTTTGTTAGAAGCTTTGAAAGGATCGGGGAAGATGGATGTTGCCCTAACGGAGATGGAGAAGACGACAATGGTCGAGAAAGCCCATAATGCAATAATCTTGAGCCTTAATGATAAGGTTTTGAGGCAGGTTTCAAAGGAGAAGACGGCAGTGGGTGTATGGAGTAAACTCGAGGGATTGTATATGACCAAATCTTTAGTCAATCACTTTTACCTGAAGCAAGATTTGTATTCATTCAAGATGAGTGAAGACAAAGTCTTGGCTGAGCAGCTAGATATGTTTAACAAGTTGATTCTTGATCTTGAGAATATCGAGGTCAAGATTGATGGTGAATATCAAGCATTGTTGTTGTTGTTGTTGTTGTTGTTGTGTGTTTTACCTAAGTCTCATGCTCATTTCAAATAAACTCTCTTATATGGAAGAGATCCGTTTACCTTTAAAGTTCAATTAGCTTTGTACTTTAAGGATTTGAACGAACGAAATGAGCATAAGCCATCTTCTGTTGGTGAAGGTTTGTTGGTTAAGAGGAAATTCTTGAAGAAAG
This sequence comes from Lathyrus oleraceus, assembly GCF_024323335.1. Lineage (NCBI taxonomy): Eukaryota > Viridiplantae > Streptophyta > Magnoliopsida > Fabales > Fabaceae > Lathyrus > Lathyrus oleraceus. The sequence continues at coordinate 396,927,488 of NC_066580.1, read as the reverse complement.
ATGGTAGGTTTGAGAAGAAGAAGGGTAAAGTTCTACATAATTCTTATGTTGGAAATACTCCTGCTATTAGGTGTTATCATTGTAAGAAGGAGGGTCATATAAGAAAGATGTGCCCTAAATGTTTGAATAATCATAGTGGAAAGGATAATGGTAATGCAACCATTATGAAAGATGGTTATGAATCATCTGATGTCCTGGTGGTTTCAAGCAGCGACTCTAGAAAGGAGTGGATTATGGATCCAGGTTATACTTGGCATATGACTCCAAATAAAGACGTGTTTGAGGAATTATGTGATCAAGATCGTAGATCAATGATGCTGGGGAAATAATAGAGCCTACAAGATTGCAAGAATTGGATCTGTGAGATTCAAGCTCCATGATGAATCAATAAGGCTATTGACTGATGTCAAGTATGTACCTGATCTTGAGAGGAATTTGATTTCTCTTGGTGAATTCGACAAGAAAATAAATGTTTTCAAAGGAGAGAAAAGTATCCTAAGGGTAATGAAGGGGTCGAAGGAAGTCTTGAGAGGCATTAAGAGGCAAGGCCTTTATACCTTTGAGGCTAGGGTTGTAAGTGGTTCAGCAGATGTGACATCCACAAAACTTGTGTCGAAGGCTGACCTGTGGCACAAGTGACTTGACTATGTCGGTGAAAGAGTCCTGGTCGAATTATTGAAACAAAATATACAATGTGGTGATAAGGTCCAAAAACTAGAGGTTTGTGAACCCTATGTATTTGGTAAATCATGTAGGGTGAAGTTTAATAAAGGTAAACAAAGAACACATGGATCCCTTGATTATATCCCTGATGATCTTTGGGGGCCTGCAAGAAATCACTCACACTCATGTGCAATATATTTTCTATCCATAGTTGATGATTACTCATGAAAGTTATGGGTATTCATTTCATAAGGATTAAAATTTTGAAGTTTTCAAAAGTTGGAAGACTCTAGTCGAACTCCAAACTGGAAGGAAGGTCAAGAGGTTAAGGACTGACAATGGTCTTGAATTTTGCAATGAGGCTCTTGACAGTTACTATGTTACGTCTGGTATGACCAGGCACATAACTACTGTATGTACTCCCCCAAAAAATGGTTTGGATAAAAGGTTTAATCAAATCATTATGGAAAAAGTGAGATGCATGTTGGTTAGTGTGGGATTGAAGGAGGTGTTTTGGGTTGAGGCTGCTGCGACTGCAACATACTTGATAAATAGGTGTCCTTCGACTGACTTAGGGATGAAGACACCTGAAGAAGTCTGGTCGGAACATCCACGTAATCTAGAAATACTTAGAGTATTTGGCTGTGTAGCATATGCCCATATTAGGCAAGATAAGATCGAACCTAGAGCTCTAAGATGTATGTTCCTTGGATACCCTGAAGGATTCAAAGCTTATAGGTTGTTTTAATACCCTAATTTTGACCCTAAGATCCCTCATGGCATCATATCATTGCTCATTGCATTTGCCTCAAGGATCATAACATCTTGGCTCCTTACCCTAGGGTTAGGACTTGTGTGAGTTGGTTTGAAACCACCAAGCATGTTTGAATTGTATATTATTGCTTTTCTTATTTTGTTTACTAACCAAAAGCACAAAAATATGTCACTAACTTGTTTTATTTTGAAGCTCAAGCAATCATGAGATCCAAGGCTCCTAGGAGGCCCCTATGCTCATTGAAATGACCAGATGAAGATGAAAGCAAGCATGACAATGGTTCCCAAAGCTCTTAATCATCATATATGTCTCCCAAGTATCTCAATTTGTCAATTTGATCAAGATAAACCAAAGGGCTTGAGGATTGCTTCCCAAGGAAACCCTAATTCAACTGTGCATTGACTGTGCCTTGCTCATGAAGCAACCTCAATCTATGATCAAATTCAATCAAAGTAAGTTCTTTCATTCATAATTTTATGAATATATGATCCTATGTGAGTGTCCTCAATCATTCATTCATCAAGATTTGAAGTTTGGACTTGAGAAGTTGACCAATCAATTCATCTGACTAAATTGAAATTCACTGAGACCTAACTTTTGATGTGTTTGTCAAATGATGATGACCCCAAGAGAAAAAATGTTATTAATAACAATATGAACAACTTTCATGTTCATCAAAAATCCATTTGAAACTTGGAAGGTCATCATTCATTTCAAAACATTATAGGTCATTTTGACTGAAACCCTATTTTTGGGTCAACTTCCCAAGGACCTAACTCCTTCATTTTTTATGATTTTGAGGTGAGACCAAGTGAATTGGAAAGTTTTAGATGTCCACTTCAAATGTTATGTTGGACAAAATTTCATAATCTTAAAAGAAACACATGTGATAATACAAAACATTATAGGTCACTTTGAACCAAAGCCATTGAATCTTGAAAAAGTCCAACTTCAAGTGCTCATAACTTTCTCATCAAAAATCCAAATGATGTAAAATTTAAGTCCAAATTTATTGTCTTGAAAATATCTACAACTTTTAGGTTGAAGGTTTTTGCATTTGAGGCTTGAATCATTGAAACATAAGGGCTTGAAGTTGGTCCTTTTTGGCAATTTTTTCAAATACATGTTTTGTACCTTGAACTTCATGACCAGTTTTCACAATTTTCCAAACTCCAAATGGATTTTTGTTCAACATAGATTTTGTTCCTTATGTCAAGAACTTTCCAACCATTACTCACATGCCTATGTTTGGATTTTCTAAATGGGACTTTCGAAGAGATGAATATTTGTGACCATTTATGCATTTCATGTTGAATCTTGATACACAAGCCAATGCCATTCAATCTGCACGTCCAAACTTGCTTCATTTGAGTTCAACATGCAAAACCATTTAATTTTGGGCCTCACATGCACCTGTACAGGCCCATGCATGGAGGATCCAATTCTCATGCACACGGTTTTCATCACACTCTCCTTGCAGCTCCAGCTATAAATAAGCACCATGCTTCATTCAATTGGTAACCGAAAGGCGCCTGAAACCCTGCTGAAATCATTTCCCAACCTCACACCAAAGGAATTTTGAGTTTCCATTTCATTTTTTCAGTTTGATTTTCAACAACATTAGTTGAATTTCAATACTAATTCCTAAGCCTAGCTCTCATATCATACATCAAGGTCAAGCTGCAAGCAAGCATTTGGTTGGATCGTGTTCATTAAAGCTGCACTTAAAAGGTTTGCAGTTCAACTGTTTTGCTTTGAATCTCACTATATACTGTGCATTGCTTGTGTTGGTTTGGTTTTCTGAAGTCCTCGTGTGAGAGGCAAGCGGATGGTGGCTTTAATTTTGTGAATTGTTGAACTTCAGATCAAGTACCTGGATTTTCCATCTCTGATTTCTCCTTCCATAGAGATCTAGAGCACAATCCAAGGTTACAGGGGTGATGTACATCACCCCAGCTTTAATTTGGTATAAGGATCGTGTGGTTTGGTTAAAGTTGTAAAACCTGCAACTAGTGGCCGGATTTTGTCTTCTCACCGGAGAAGACGGTGGTTTTCACCACCGTCCACACGTGGCTGGCCTTGTGTCCCTTGGATATGGCTTATAGGATCTAATCATGGCCATGCGTTTTAATTACTTTTTTAAATCCAATGTTTATGCTGTTGACTAAGGAATTCAATGAGCGCGCGCTTCATGGCCTTTGGATGATCCACGTCAATTAATGAGGCTGGATCATGCGCTCCAGATTTTTTCTAATTTCTTAATTTCTATTTTATTTTCAAAAATTCATAACTTCTTTATTTGGAATCACAAAAATATGGGACCAATTGCAAAAAAATTTCTCTTAAATTCTAGTTTCATAATATGATTTTTAATTATTTTTGTGATTCCATTTAATATTTTTTTGTGAATTATTTCATTTCTGATTGTTTTTAATTCATTTAAAATACCTTTTGACATTCAAAAATGCCAAAAATATTTTCTTAACATCTTTGGATGATGATAAGTCTATGAAAAATATTCTCATCAATTTTTTAATTGATTTGAGATTTATTTGAGATTTTAGTCCAATTATGTGATTTTTCTTCATTTTTAATTGTTTAAAATTAGTTCCTGTTTTCAAAAAATATTGAGAAAATTTGTCAAACCTTGTTTGACCATGTTAGACTTATGATGATCCAATTGGACTTATCCAAGTTGATTTGAATTAGATTTGAAGTTTGACCTCATTTTGTTCATTTTATTTTATGTATTATTTTAATTCCAAAAAATAACAAAAATATGTTTGACCTTTCTTGACTTCTAATATTCATTTCACTTCTGTTTACCATTGATTGATGTTGATTCCATTCATGTTTGATCAATATGTTTAGGTTATGTCATTTGAATTTCCATTTTGTACATTCAATCTTCATCTCTTTCCTTCTTCTTTTTCTTTTGACCAATGAGTTAATGATTTGTGGTTAGCCTTGACATATGAGAGGCTTAACCTTCTTTGATCCAAATCAAATTCAACTTGATCAAAGATCAAGTGAATTGCTTTGTGTCCAAGATAGGTTGCTTCTTGGTCAAAGCAAAGAACCTGAAATCCATACAAGGTCATTCTTTTTTTCTTTTGGCATGGCAAGTTGTAGGAGCTTGGCTTACTAGTCATGATCTCTAACTTATGTTTGTTTGCCTATAGTTTTATTGACCGACCTCAAATAGGTGTGACTACTACATTAGTCCACTTACGATTGCTTAACATAGCGCTAAATTGTCTTATGACACACTAATACTAACTACTAATTACTAACTTTTAATTCAAGCATTTAATTCTTGCAATTTACTTTAATGCAATTTAATTTCTTGCTCATTTATTCATATTGTCTTTTCCCTTTGCTCATTTGAGCTCATGTTTATGTTTATGCCATTTGCCTTTTTCTCACTTGAGCATATTATTGTGTAAATATACTATTGCCTTGTGCTTGTTTTGTCTTTGTTTGTGTGAACCCAATGCAAAAAGGAGAAAGGACTTAGAATTAGTACCTCACATATGATTAATGGAGTTCAAGAGCAACTAGGCCTTATGCCTTCAGAATGCTAAAATTTGTTGAAGAGCAACTAGGCCTCATGCCTTTAGAATGTTTAATTTTGAAATTGACTTGAAAGGACCCCTACTCTAAACTCTCTTTGTCCATTCCTCTTATTGCATTGTGAACTTTTTGATTGTTTGTTCTTGTGTGATAGGGATTCCAAACTTGAGCTAGTTAGAAGGACCATTTTCATAAGCATCCAAGTTAAGAGAGACAAGTCCAATTGGAAGATCCTAGGAGCTTGATTGAATATTTGCTTGATTGCTTGAGTTAATTGCTAAGTCCAAAGGAAAGGAGCATCTTGGATCATCTTTATGATCTCAAGAAAGGAACTCCAAGGGTTTTATTCTCTTCTCTCATCTTTGCATGTTTAGGACTAGCCCTTCTCTTCTTCTCTCCACTCTAACCCAAGCCAAACTCATTTTGTGCAAACATTGACATTGTTTTCAAAACTAGAAACCTAGGCCACATGCCTTTGATTTTTCAAACTCTTTTCATTAATACTTATTTTAAATTGAATCTTAAGTCATCTTTGACTTCCTTTTGTGAATACTTCTAATTGGTAAATACAACTCACTTCAAATGATTCTTTTGTGGTTCCAATGGCCACCTTTGTTAAAACTTTTCATAAACATTAGCCATAGGTTTGAGTTATCATAGTGGTTGATGTAAACCTCACCTCATCCTTAGTGATTGGACTATAAGTCTTCCATACTTATTATAGGGTGGATCCCTCACTAGTATGTTGAAGCTCTCCTCACATGGTGGATTGTTGGTTTAGGTTGAGTTTTCTCCCTTTGATAACAAAAGACCTTAAGGCTTTTGTCAAATTAATTCACCAATATTTTGAGATTTTTACCCCGAACTACGAGGTTTTGATCCTACCTTTGTGATGGTACGTAGGCAATGGGTTTATCCATTCAAATGACAAAATTGTAAATATTGTATATTCTTTTCTCATCTCCCCAATCATGTTTGCACAAATATTTTCACAAATACCAACCTACCATACAACATTTGCAAAAAGGGCTCCCTTAGAGTACTAAGGATGTTTTGGGTGCTTAAAACCTTCCCATTGCATAACCAACCCCCTTACCCAGATCTCTGACATTTTTATTAGTTTTTGATTTGATAAAACTTCTCGGTTTTTGTTCGCTTTCTAACCTTTCCCTTGGATAAATAGAAGTGCTGTGGCGACTCGAATTGTATGATTTACTTTTAATTTAGTTAATAAATCTAAAGGTAACAAATACCCCGCTACAGTTGTGGTGCCTAGAGCCAGGTCACAGGAGGTGCATTATAAGTTGAGATATAGTTTTTAACGAAACTGAGATGACATTCAAGAAAACTGATGATGTTGGTCAAAATGCAGAGATATCTGCAAAAGAGATGGAATAGGAAGATATTCCTGTGGAGGTGGAACATGTTGATGTTGAATTTCATGACCCAGATGAAGTCGAAGAATAAGCACAAGTTACAGATGAAAATGAGGAGACTAATAATGATAACTTGTTAGCAAGAGACAGGTCGAAAAGGGTCATCAAGCCACCTCTGAGACTTGGTTATGCATATCTCATAGAATTCACCTTAATCTCTAGAAGTGAGGTCCTTGATGAAGAACCTAAATATTACAAGGAATTTGTGAGGAGTCGAAACAAGACTGAATGTCTGAAAGCCATGGATGGAGAGATGAAATCTATTCATGATAATCACACTTGGGAGCTGATCGAGAAACCTGCAGGAGTCAAGTTTTTCAAATGTAAGTGTATTATCAAGGTTAAGGAAGGAATCAAATGAGTGATGTTGAAGCGATTTAAGGCAAGATTGGTTGCTAGAGGTCTTTTCAACCTGTATTGTAGGTATTGGTACAGGGATTATTCTTCTAGAAATTTTCAAATTGAACTTATTCACTTGAGCCACATGGAGAACACATCCAATTTTCACGTCCTTCTCCTCATAAGCCACATTATAAGAGTTGTACCTGGATTACATTAGCTTGATTAAGGTTTCTTTAATCCAATCTTTTATTTAGGAGTTCGATCTGGGCTAGTAATGAAATATGAGTGTCTAGAGTTAACACACCCTTCAGTGCACCTGTCATTTCAATCTTGACTCCCCTTTCACTTTTTGAGCGGTATTCGTTCAAGCAAACCTTCTCAACTATCTCTTTTACCATTCCTTTGGTCATGGTTCAAATGACACCTCCAACTGAAGCATCTAATAGCATTTGTGTCTGACTTATGAACCATTTGATGAAATTTTGCATTTGTTCCATGTTGCACATGTTGTGATTCTGACACCTTCATAATAATAGTTTAAACCTCTTCCATGAATCATACAAGGACTCGGTCTCTTGTTGCTCAAAGTTTGTGATCTTAGCTCTTCTTTCAGAAATCTGAGTGATGGTGAATAACCTCTCCAAAAATTTGTCTTCTAACTCTTTCTATGTACCAATCGTGCCATTGGGAAGACACAACAACCCGTATTTAGTTCTCTCAATCAACAAGAAACTAAACAACCTCAACTTTACTTGATCTTGAGTCACACCAGTTGGTATGCACATTGAGGTTGTTTCATAAAAGCAAGCTAGATGCTCCCACGATTCACAATTCGTGTTTCCATCGAATGGATTGTCCCTTAAACCTAAAAGCGCATAATTTTTAATTTCAAAAGTAGTAGGGTAAGTGGGTACGAAGTACATAGAAATTTGCCCTACATCGGTTTGTTTGCAGTAGTCCCTCATGGTTTGAGCTGGTGGAGCCACCATGGTCGTTTTTTCTTCTTCACTTTCATTATTAGAAGAAAAAGATGAATATTCTTCTGCTAAAGCTTGCTCTGCTGAAAGTGCTTCTCGCGCTGCTTTCTGGTTTGCTCGTGCGGTCTTTTCAATCTCTGGATCAAAAGGTATTAGCTCTAATCTTGAACCTTGCATAAACAAACAGAAAAATACCTTCAGTAGCATTGCACCAAAATGAAGAAGATAAAATAAATGAAAAATAAATAACTAAATTCAAAACTAAAAATAAAATTAACAAAAAAAAAACTAAACATCGCAAAAGCGTTGCCTTGTTAAAATTACCAATAATCCTCGACAATGACGCCAAAAACTTGATGGACTTCTCAACAAGTGTACTGATAGTATCAAAGTAATAATAAAAGATATCCTATCCACATGGATTGTTATTTAACAAAACTACAATTGTACGAATAATAAAAATAACTATGGGGGGTTTTCGAGTTGTTTGACGAAAATTAAACTTGTTCCGAAATTAATGCGAGAAAGCGACTAGGTTTTGCGTGAATCCCTTGTTTATCCCCTGTTAATGTTTAATGCATTATACAAATGATGATGTTGTTATATTTTGATGATGAATTAACAAAACCAATGTACCCAATCCCTTGGTGTACAACTCTCTAACTTCTAATAGAGGTCTCTTATCCATATTCAATCGACGTAAGTGAAGTTAGGCATTATTACATTATGTTAATTCAAATGTCGCTACTCGTGGTATCATATCCCTATTCAACTGGTGAAAGTAGATTATTTTTCCCTAGTTCCGACTCATAGGCTTAGGTTTAGTAATTCCCACTCGTCTAAAATCAGATTATCAGTGCGTCCACAAATAATAAGCATTGCGAATAAAGAATAAAAATATAACTTCAATTATCCATATAACATCAAATTAAATATGTGACCCAATAAGTTCCAAACAAGTTCATCAAACAAAATATAATCTATAGGAGTTTAACTACTCATATTGATACATAGAAATACCAAGAAATAATATGAAGATAGCGTGTGAAATCCTTGAAGAGTTTGACCTCCAATGGCTTCTAATGCTCCAAAAATAGTCTTCCTAATGCCTTTTGTCGTCACTTTCAATCAAAACCGCATAACCCTTGTAAAAGTAACAAAAGTTCCCTTTCATAGCCACTCAAATGTTTTAGAAACACGTCAGAAAATCTAAATTAAAGTCTCGTCGCACCCACGATGCCTTTTATCGCACCCACGTTACCTTTCTTTCGTGTCCATGATAAGGTGTGATGGAGTGTCATAAATTCACTAGCTTTTTTGATCCTTTTGTTTCATCACTAGCTTTTTTGATCCTTTTGTTTCATATTTTTTCCACATTTGACTGAAAATTGCTCCAAATTCTTGTCAAAAACATGTAATGACAAAGTGTCATCAATGATTCTAAATGTCGCCTATATATAAGTGTGATTTTGTGCCACACTAAAGTTATGATTCATTTTATTCTTACAAGATACATCTTTCTGACATCATTGACTTTGGTAATAGAGTACAAACTTTGTAGGTACATCCAATATCCATCTACCAGAGACTCTCATTGGCATACCAAAGAGATTTCATGCTACACTTCATCAATACATCACCAATTTCTTGCTCCATATTGAAACAATGCATACTTTTATTAGCACATCACCAATTTATTGTTCCACGTGAGAATCATGGGAATCGTTTCTTGATTTTGATGAAATTACATGTCCCATTCCTTTGAGATCCTATGTTGCGCCGCTATAAACGTTTCTCTAGGTTGTTTCAGTCATTGCAAAAAACTATAACTATCGGCAATGGTAGCTTCTATACCAACTAGATCAACCACCCATTTCAATGTCATTCCTGAAACTAACGTTGATGTGTCGATCCTTGTGTCCACTCATAAAGATCATGTTCTTCCCCCTAGAACATACAGTTTGAGTCTAATGACCTCTCTGTTAAATGACAATATGCAACATGATACAAGCCTCACCAAATAAACATAGATGGATATATCATGATGCATATGATAGAAATAGGAAAACTTACTCTACTAGTCATAACAGTAAGTTGTAACTGTCATAATAGAATTTCAAATTATGTTATGAATAATTCAATGCATGCATGCACATGATTGCCTTTAGTGCAGCCTCACGCTGAGTATAAAAACATTATTACCTCATTATGATAATCAAGTTGCACAAATATAGATTTCATCATCTTCTTTTCTCTTTCTTTCAAGCTTTAACCATGGAGTTTCCATGGAATTTTCAATCTTTCAACATGGTGTCATGACCTCTCAATCTAAGAGTACATAGTTTTTACAACTCATGGCTCCAGATAAATGCCAAATTATGGTGAATTTATGCATGAAAAAGGGGCACTTATTAGCTTGATTCTTTGGATTCATGAGTCAAAACCTTAACTTATGTGTAAATATTGTATATATTGATCATTTATAACTCATTTTATATGTACGTTTGCATTGGAGGAACTTTGGACATCAAAAGCGTAAGAAATAACTTCAAGATGCAATTTTGGGAAATCAATGCTTCAGGTGGGGCTTAACATGCTCAAAGCACGCTTGGAGTTGTTGTGGCAGGAGCTTTCACGCTTAGCGCCAAATTTGGCGCTTAGCGTTATTTAAGGCAGTTTAATGTGTTTTTCTGGATTTGGCGCTGCTCGCCAAATTTGGGGCTTAGCGCGGTCTGCAACTTTTTCTTCTTCTCTAAATAGCTTTGCACTTCAGATTTTTAGATAGATATTACATTTTGGAGAGAGAGAGAGAGAGAAACTTAGAAAATAACAACAGGGGGTGTTTCTTGAAGATTGAAAGATGGGTTCGCATTAATCGTTGGGAAATAACGATTGATGCATGTTCATCTTTATTCTTCTCTTTGTATCTAGCTACCATGAGTAACTAAATCTCTTTCTGGTTGGGATTGGATGTAAGTTCATCGTAACAATATGTATTTTTATTGATCATGGTGTTGTATATAATCTCTTTATGAATCTATATCGATGTTATCCTTATTTACTTATTTTACATATTGATTTGAATTGTTATTGAGAAATACTCTTCGAATCTCGATCTAGGATAATCATCAGTTAGATGCTAAACTCTAGACATAGATTTAGATTTAACATTCACTTAAGTATTGAGTCTTAATGCTACCATATTGTTTAATAGGCTAAGAGATCGTCGATTTAATAATAAGGTTGAACTCTCGTGAGAAGTTTAGACATTAACACTATCCGCGAGTGATACATGATGATACTGATAAATTTTTAGATTGTGTATAACTGATTGGTAAATTACATATTCTATTGGTGGATGAAATTCAACCCTGAAAAGCTCTCATCTCTCTGAAACTTTATATTTCATTCATCCGTTTTACATTTTATAACTTTAAACCATCAAACATCTTGCAAACTTCTGCTTAAAATTATAATAACTATTGAACGACATTGATATCGCACCAGCCCATGTGGATACGACAAAACAAATACTTACCTTTGATAGAAATAATGTAGTCAACAAAATGGCATTATTACCGGGGACTGGCGTTTAGATATTAAAACATTGCAATAACTTTTATCTTTTTAAGCTTTGTACATTTGTCTATATTGTATATATACCTGTTTTCCATCATGTTTGGTCAAGTGTTGGTTAGGGGTAACTACTGGTGAAAGAGCAATACCAAAACCAGGAAGCACAAACATCTAACCAAGCAAAAAGAAGCAATAAGAGGGAACATCTACTTGAAAAAGGCGTTGAGCTAACGACTTAAAACAAGCGCTTGTTGGGAGGCAATCCAACTTTATAAGTATTTAATAGCTTCAAATTAAGTAGTTTATACCTTAAAGAGTGAAAGTGTGTGGAAATCTTGACAAAAAAAATCATTTTGAAAATCATGGGTAGTAGAGCCGGTGCAAAGCATGCCCTGAAAAAGTTTGAGAAGCTAGAAGCAATAAAAACCGCGCTAAGCATGGTCTGATGATACTGAGCATGCTCTGCTATACCAGTTAAAATTCTTTTTATTAAGCCCACTAATCCACTTTCACCGATGCAGATTTACCCCATATTTGTGGTGATTTTTGTTGATTAAGTTGTGATTTGTTTAATTTGTTTCAAGTAGATAGTATAGTAGTTTAGTTTAATTTCAAGAGTTTTAGCAAAAATTTTGAGTTTGTTCTCAAAGTTTATTTTTGAATGGCTTGAAAAGCATTGAGTGATTATTCCAAGTTTGAATGTTTCAACTAGAAAATGCTTTGGTAATGATAAAAGCTTGAAGGATGGTACAATGTCAAGGTACATGTTTATTCCTTTCTAGACCATATCATAAATATGAAACTTGTAATTCGTACGAATACCTTGTCATAAATTATTTTTCAATACTTGTTCATGATTGAATCACTTTAGATTAAAACCTAATATGAAAAAACTTCCATTGTTTACTATATGCGCATGGGACCAATAATTTGTTTTTTTAACTCAGTTGATTTCTGTTTAATCTTGCATTTATGTTTGAAGTTATGAAAGCATGAAAATGATTAAGGCAGTTTTTGATTTTGAGCACAACCACTTAACCAAAAGTAACTTATCTTGTGAGTGAGCGAGAATTTGTTAACCTCTTGAGGCTTAATGTTTATTGATCCATTTGATGTTGAACTATGAAATTGTACATAAGTATAAGTTCAACATTGATTTTTGTATGAATTCTAAAATCTTTTTCTTGAAACATTTTAAACATCAACCTTCAAATTATGGTTGAAATTTTGTCCCGTGCCATAGAAAATTGAGGAGCATTCATGTGAAATGTTGGTTGATTAAAGTTGGGGAGAAAAAGGTAGGTTGCTAAGAGGTTGAAAAAGAAATAAAAATGTGAAAAAGAAAAGAAAAAGAAAAGAAAAAAAGGAAAAGTCTGGGAAAGAAAAAGTGACAAATATTTGTGTGTTAATAAAATTGTGTTCAAGGGTGTAACCATGAGCAAAGAAAATGGTAAATAAAGTTATGAATGCTCAAGAAATTGAGAATTGAATGCTCTCATAGGTTTAAGCATTTTTGTTTCAATCACCTTGAGATATGACCCTTCTTTGTTAACCAAGCCTCATTAAAATCCTTGAAAGTCCTTTGTGATTTATGATTTTGTGCTTCAATGTGCTTTGCCTAGATGAATGTAGAAGTTAATCAAGATGTTAAAAAGATTGTTGGGTGTGAGTCAAGTCCCTCATTTTTTTTCTTCATCACAATTTGAAGATGTGTGCTAGGTGTGATTCATAATTGAGCATGCATTGTCTTTGAATTTTTTTACATGAGTTTTGTATTTAGAATTTGTTTCATGATCATGGTTTGGGTGTAGTATAGTGGTAAGCATCACTTTGCTTTTAATTTTGAAATTTGAGCCATGCAATTATCTTCTTTTATTAAAAACTTATTTGATCATGAGAAGTCTTGGTAGTTGCTCTTGTTTCATTAGGTTAGTAAGACTCTTGTTTGAGGACAAATAAAGTTCTAAGTTGGGGAGAGTTGATAAGTGCCTAATTAAGGTAAATTTATGCATGAAAAATGACACTTATTATCTTGATTCTTTGGATTCACGATTCAAACCCTCAACTTATGTGCAAATATTGTGGAAATTGATTATTTGCAACTAATTCTGTAGGTATGTTTGCATCGGAGGAGCTCTGGACTTCAAAAGCTGAAGAAATAGCTTCAACATGCAATTTTTGGAAATTAATGCTTCACGTGGGAATTAGCACACTCAAAGTATACTCAGAGTTGCTGAGGCAGGAGCTTCCGCGCTTAGCGCCATTTAAGGCGGTTTAATGCGTTTTTCTGGATTTGGTGTTGAGCGCCAAATTTGGGGCTTAACGTGGTCTGCAAATTTTTGTTTTCTATAAATAGCTTTGTGCTTCATATTTTTAGATATATATTACATTTTGGAGAGAGAGAAACTTTGAAAACAACATAAGAGGGTGCTTCTTGAAGATCGGAAGTTAGGTTCGCATCAATCGTTGGGAAATCACGATTGATGCATGTTCATCTTCATTCTTCTCTTTGTATCTAGCTACCATGAGTAGCTAAATACCTTTCTTGTTGGGATTGGATGTAAGTTTGTAGTAAAAATATGTATTTTTATTGATCATGGCGTTGTATACAATCTCTTTATGAATCTATATCAATGTTGTCCTTGTTTACTTCTTTTACATATTGATTTGAAATGTTATTGAGAAATACTCATCGAATCTCGATCTAGGATAATCATTTGTTAGATGCTAAACTCTAGACATAGATTTATATTTAACATTCACTTGAGTATCAATTCTTAATGCTACAATATTGTTTAATAGGCTGAGATATTGTCGATTCAAAAATATGGTTGAACTCTCGTCAGGAGTTTAGACATAAACATTGTCGGCGAGCGATACATGATGATATTGTTAAATGTTTAGATTATGTATAACTGATTGGTAAATTACATATTTTATCGATGGATGAAATCCAATCCTGACAAGCTCTCATCTCTCTGAAAGTTTATTTATCATTTATCCATTTTATATTTTGTAGCTTTAGACCATTAAACATCTTGCAAACTTCCGCTTAAAATCATAGTAACTGCTGAACGACATTTATATCGCACCAGTTCTTGTGGATATGACAAAACAAATACTTACCTTTGAACGTCATTGATATCGCACCAGTTCCTATGGATACGACAAGTTAAATACTTACCCTTGATCACAATCAAAATCCTACAGATCCTTAACTAGATCATTCTAGTCCCTTCTTCATTCATCCAAGTGACAAACCATCATCGATTAGCATTTCACCCAAAGTTAATGGCACGAATTACCATTCTTGGGCCCGTTCAATGCGTCAAGCACTTAGAGGTAAGTTGAAACTTGAGTTCATTGATGGCACGATTTGTTCGATCACTGATAGTTTTTATCTATTGTACCGTGCATGGAATCGATACAATATGCTTGTACACTAATCAATTATTAATTTTGTATTAGAGTCAATTTCCCAATCCGTTATCTTCATGGAAAACATAATTGATGTTTGGATCGATCTTAATGAACACTTCTTCTAGGGTGATTTGGTGTGCGTATCTGAATTAATGCAAGAAATATATATGCATAATTAGTCACCAAGTCCTAAACTTAATTTAATATTTTGCTTTAGTCCCTTAACTAAAAAATGTTACATATTGTTCCCTTAAAAATTGTTTCATTAGTCTAATTGGTCATTTCTGTTAAATTTTCTAAATTTTTTTTAAGTTGTACTTATGTGGCATAACAACATGGCAAAAGTCAAAATACTGAGTCAGCAATTTAGATATGGGACTAGATTGAAACTTTATAATTAGTTAAGGGAACAAAAAAACATATTTAACCAAATATACATACGAGGACGAGTTATGCAATACATTTAGACCGTTAGATATGCTTCACTAGCCACCATTTATTATTGAAATATATTACAACTAAATACTTACAGGTTGTCGCAATTGTGATACATATTTTCATTTCATATTTGCATCAAGAATGTGATGATAATGCCAACGCCCCAACAAATGACTCCCCCTATGCATATCATGGTCAAAATGATATTTATTAACATTCAAAATGTATAAAACTAAATCCAACAAAATGTATAAAACTAATACCTTCAACTGATAATACTAACAAGAAAATGTATGACTTAATCTCCAAGAATATGTTCATATTTTATTCCAGTAATAAAGAGCACAACTCAAGAACTTTAGCAACCTTCATCCCAAGCTTTTGAAGCATACACTTAATACAATACATCAACCTTTAATTCACATGTAACTTAATAATAAAATCCAAATATCAATCTTTCAATAACAACTTTCCATATGAATGCTATTTAATGTGGCCTTTTAATATGAATTCTATAGATAAGAGGAAAAAAGATTAATAATCTCACTGACCTCATTTTCACTATTTCCACTAAAAGATGGTCCATCACAACACCTTAATTTGGAATGATTCTAGTTAAAGAAATTGAAGATAAACACAAACATACAAAAACTAAGTACATGAAGTGAATTTAGGATCTAGTTTCCTACTTATCAATTAAAGCAAGCATAACTGTAAACAAATCTTTGCAGAAGAAAAAATTACCAACATACACAAAATTCGGATGAGAAAATAAGAGAAAGTTAGGGTTTCAACACAAATTGATAATTCTCCACAATAAAGCATAAATTCAGAAATGAGAGAAAATTAATACTCACCAAGACAAAAAACGAAGCCCAAGGCGACATGAGGAAGCACATATTAGTTTTTGTTTTCCGTTCAAAGTAGTAGTGTCCTGAAGCAAGGCTGGAGGAAGGTCTGGTGTTGGCAACTTGAAAAGACGAATGATTTGTTCCATTAGGTGGACGAAGAGATAAGGAACACAAAAACATTTTAGTTTCTTTGTTGGAGGTTGTGGTGGCCAGAATTATAAGAAAAAAGAAGGGCGACGACAGTTAGGGTTTTGGTGTGAGAGAGAGTTTATTCGTTCGTGTTTCCGTGTTTTCAAATGAATGAATTGTGTTTCATATTATTCATTAAAAATGTATATATTATATTCTATTAAATAAAAAAATCCATGTCAGATAATGGGAATCCATCAAGGCTGCGACCTAGCAAAAAATTAATGTTTTTTAAGAAAAATTAACGGCAGAGACCATTTCAAGTGACAAAATGGTTTTTAAGGGGGCAATATGCAACGTTTTTTAGTTGAGGGACTAATGTGAAACATTAAATTAAGTTAAGGGACCAAAATATGCATTAGCCAAATATATAGCATGTAACAAGATTCAAGGTCAGTAGCTGAATTTTACTCAGACTTAAAGATTCTATGGAAAGAGCTTGAGATTTACGTTCCCATCCCTACATGTATATGTCATATCAAGTGTTCATGTTAAGCTATGTGCAATGTTAGGACAAATCACACCACTCATTATGCAATCTGATTCTTGATTAGCCTAAATCATAATTTTGCTATTGTGAAATCTCAAATTCCGTTAATGAATCATCTTCCTTCTATGAACAAAATATTTTCTATGGTGCTTCAACATGAAAGACAAGGCAGTTTCGTCATCTCTGAAGATCCTACTGTAAGTTGTAAATGCGCCAAAGAGGGGGGGTGAATTAGGTGGAAAAAAATTCTTAGATCTTGTTTCCGGTTCTTGGTTATTTTTCGTTTAAGTGCGGAAAAATAAATTGCGGAAAGTAAAAAGACACCGGAATTTATAGTGGTTCCCTTCACACTCCGAAGGTACTCCACTCCCCTTTCGACTCGAAAGAGATTTCACTATAGTTAGAATTATTGTACAGCCTACTCACACCAATGGTGATGCTTACTATCTAACCTATAGATAATCAAGTGTGCAAGAACAATCCTCTTGCAACACCAACCCTTGTGTCCAACAATCCTGGATCACAAGTCAAACAAAAATAAATCTTCTTTGATGATTTGAATAAAGTGTAGTACTATCAATCTTCTCTTGATTGATCTTCTCCTTAGATAAATAATTCACTCAATGAATAATATATAAGTGTTCAACAATAAATGGAGATGAAACAAGAATGTTTAAAAGGTTTCTTCTAAAAAATTTGGTTATGAACACTTTTATGAGATATTGAAAATATGAAAGAGTGATTATCTTGAGTTTTTATGAAAGTTCTTGGAGGTGAATTTCATTTAAAAAATCCAGAATTTATATTGATCAAAACACCTTTTCAAAGAGGTGTAATTTTCTTCATAAAAATTAATGAAAAGGTATAAGTTTTTGAAAACATTTTTATGAAAAGAGGCCAAGAAAAAAAACTGAAACGAACAGTGTTAACCGGTTAACCAAATGGGTTAACCGCTTAACGCATATAACGTTAACTTGAGAAGTTCAAAAACAGGGCCGTTAACCAGTTAACCCATATGGTTAACCGGTTAATGTAACACCCTACTAAAATACCCCAAAAATTTAATTAAAATAATAAACATATAATCAGAGTAATAGTGCACCAAGGGTGTCACACAAACATTCCACACCATTTAAACAATATAACAATCATGCTCTTTTAGTTAATTTAAATATAAAGTATTTGCACAATTACGCAGCGGATATAGATCAACTCAATCAAGCAAAACATGTAACATCACATGTAATTTAGTTCAACAACAACAACAATAAAAATCAAAGTGTTCCCGCCCGATGTTACATCTATCAGAGCATGACCCACTAGGGAGACTACACTAGACTCCAAGCATTTGCTTCTACTCAACTCATTTCTCGTTACCTGAAAAAATGTTGTAAGGGTGAGTTCCTCAATCAATATAATAAGCATTATAAAACAACATGTAATGCCAAGTAATTAACACATCAATCACCCTAATTGCAATACACATTCAGTAATAGCGCATTGGCTTAAACATCATACTCAACATCAATATACAATACCAGTATAATCTCAAATCATACTTACAACAACACAACACACGTATAATATTGGAACACATCCATTCATATTATACGCCATACATATTTTTATGCAATGAGACTCTACACATGCGGTACCGACTATTCTTGAACATATAGTTCAAGCTCACCGATCCCTCCAGATACGGCTACTAAGCTCACTAGTCCCACTCATTTGAGACCTAGTGACTCACTCACTAATTCCTCACCATGGGAATCAGCTACAGCCCCGAAGGCTAGACTATGCACACTAATCATCTAGTATGCAACATCAACAACAACCCACAATGGTTCACTCACTAATTCCTCACTATGGGAATTAGCTACAGCCCCGAAGGCTATGCCATGCATGCTAATCATCTAGCAATGCAACATCAACAGTAATTCAAGAATAAACATATGCTCACTCTCTGAGCCATACAACAGTCCATTCACACATACATGCATAATATATACATTCACAGCATCATGTACATCATTATACATCATCAATCTTTCATCACATAAGCATGTCAGATTATGCCAAACAACAACCACAATATTAGTACATTTCAATATTTCATATACTGCTCAAAACAGCGGGAATTTATCCCTATTACACCATAGGCAACATAGGCCAACCCTCAATTAGGTACACCGCATTTAAAAACAATAATTTTTCACTCTGCAACAGTGTTAACCGGTTAACGCCCTGAGTTAACCGGTTAACGCAGGCAAAACTCACTTTCTGGCAAAACGCAACAGCGTTAACCGGTTAACGCCCTGGGTTAACCGGTTAACGCAGGCAAAAACTCAATATTTTCACATTTCAATACAGTGTTAACCGGTTAACACTCTGGGTTAACCGGTTAACGCAGACCAACAACCATTCCTGCGCTAACACACGGCAGAATGCAGAATTCCGCCGTTGGAGGACTTCCGGACCTCCGATTCCGATTCCGTAAAAAGCTATACGATCGGGAAAACATTACTCACACAAATACCGATTTAATTTCAACTTTCAGCACAGTTCATCCCAACAACATTTCAACATTTACAAATCCCAATTAGGGTCAAATTAACGGCTTATCACTACCCATGACATATTATCCCAAAATACCCATTAATCGACGATAAACCCCCCTTACCTTAACAATCCGGCGAATCTTTGAGCTTCAAGCCTTTCCGTTCTTCAACCTTTGCTCTTCAGCTCCTTTCTCCTCTTCTCTGCCCTTTTCCCTTTTCACGATTTTCTCTGTTTTCACGTGAAATGTTTTTACTCCCCAATGGGACTTTTTCCTTAATTCCAACATATATATATTTTCCGAATAATAATAATAATCCAAAAATAATAATAATAAAATTTCCAATTATTTAATTAAATTAATAAATAAATTATTAACTCAATTTAAATAATTATTTTATTATTATCGGGGTGTTACAACTCTCCCCCACTAAAAGAGTTTTCGTCCTCGAAAACATACCTCAAGCAAACAACTCTGGGTAAGACTCCTTCATCTTACTCTCCAGTTCCCAAGTCACGTTGCCACCTGCTGGTCCTCCCCAAGCTACCTTCACCAAGGCAATCTCTTTACCCCGCAACTGCTTCAACTCTCGATCCTCAATCCTCATAGGCGATGTTTCAACAGTCAGGTTATCTCGCACCTGTACATCATCTATTTGGACTACATGCGACGGATCATGAATGTACCTCCTCAACTGAGACACATGAAAAACCTCATGCAAATTCGCAAGCGACGGCGGTAAAGCGACACGATAGGCTACTTCTCCTATCCTCTCTAAAATCTGATAAGGACCAATAAATCGAGGTGTCAACTTCTTCGACTTCAAAGCTCGACCAACACCAGTTATCGGAGTAACACGAAGAAACACATGATCTCCCTCTTGGAACTCAAGTGACTTCCTCCTCTTGTCATGATAACTCTTCTGACGACTCTGAGCCATTCTCATCTTCTCCTGAATCATCTTAATCTTTTCCGTAGTCTGTTGAACAATCTCCGGTCCAACCACAGCACCCTCACCGGACTCATACCAACATAACGGTGTCCGACATCTCCTACCATACAAAGCTTCAAACGGTGCCATACCAATGCTCGAATGAAAACTATTGTTGTAGGTAAACTCAATTAAAGGTAAATAACAATCCCAAGCACCTCCTTTTTCTAAAACACAAGCTCTCAAAAGATCCTCCAGTGACTGAATCGTCCTCTCAGTCTGACCATCAGTCTGCGGGTGATATGCAGAACTCAATCTCAGTTTAGTTCCCAAAGCCTTCTGCAAACCCTCCCAGAACTTCGATGTAAATCTAGGATCTCTGTCCGAAACAATACTCGACGGAATACCATGCAAGCTTACAATCTTCTCAATATACAACTCGGCTAATCTCTCTAACGGATAATCCATTCTGATCGAAATGAAATGAGCCGACTTCGTCAATCTGTCCACGATCACCCAAATGGCTTCAAAATTCTTACTTGTCCTCGGTAAACCAGAAACAAAATCCATACTGATACTGTCCCACTTCCACTCTGGAATAGCCAACGGTTGCATTAGTCCAGACGGCTTCTGATGCTCAATTTTTGACTTCTGACAAGTCAAACAAGAATAAACAAAACTCGCAATTTCTCTTTTCATTCCCGGCCACCAAAATAACTTCTTCAAATCATGATACATCTTCGTAGCTCCAGGATGAATACTTAAGCCACTACGATGTCCCTCCTCAAGAATACTCTTCTTAAGCTCAATAACATTCGGAATACACACCCGACTACCAAATTTCAAAACACCATTCTCATCAACTCTGAATTCACCACCTCGACCTTGATTCACTAAAGTCAACTTATCAACCAAAAGCATATCGGATTTCTGACCCTCTCTGATCTCCTCCATAATACCACTCGTTAACTTCAATATTCCCAATTTAACACTGTTGTGAGTACTCTCACACACCAAACTCAAGTCTCTAAACTGCTCAATTAAATCCAATTCCTTAACCATTAACATAGACATATGTAATGATTTCCGACTCAATGCATCAGCTACTACATTTGCTTTACCCGGATGGTAATTCAAACCAAAATCATAATCCTTCAGAAACTCTAACCATCTCCTCTGTCTCATATTCAGCTCTTTCTGATCAAACAAATACTTTAAACTTTTATGGTCACTGAAAACCTCAAATCTTGATCCATACAAGTAATGCCTCCATAATTTCAGAACAAATACCACAGCTGCCAACTCTAAATCATGTGTCGGATAGTTCCTCTCATGAACCCTCAGCTGTCTCGAAGCATAAGCTATAACCTGCTTATTCTGCATCAACACACCACCCAAACCCAACAATGAAGCATCACAGTAAACCTCAAATGGTTCCGACGAACTCGGTAATATCAGAATAGGAGCAGTAGTCAACCTTCTCTTTAATTCTTGGAAACCTTCTTCACATTTTGAGTCCCAAACAAATGCTTGCCCCTTTCTAGTCAACATCGTCAACGGTAACGCCAACTTAGAAAATCCCTCAATGAACTTCCTATAATAACCAGCCAAACCAAGGAAACTTCGAATCTCAGTAACAGACTTCGGAGCTTCCCACTTAGACACCGCTTCTATCTTAGAAGGATCAACAGCAACACCACCTCTTGAAATCACATGACCAAGAAAACTAACCTCTTCTAACCAAAATTCACACTTGGACAATTTAGCAAATAACTTCTTTTCTCGTAGAACTTCTAAAACCACTCTCAAATGCTCAGCATGCTCTTCTTCGGATTTCGAATACACCAAAATGTCATCAATAAACACCACAACAAATTGATCTAGGTACGGATGGAAAATCCTATTCATATACTCCATGAATACTCCAGGCGCATTAGTCACACCAAAAGGCATTACAGAATACTCATAATGTCCATACCTTGTTCTGAAAGCAGTCTTCTGAATATCCTCAGTTTTCACACGTATCTGATGATACCCAGATCTCAAATCTATCTTGCTGAACACACTCGCACCAACCAATTGATCCATCAAATCATCAATCCTCGGCAAAGGATACCGATTCTTGATCGTCACTTTATTCAGTTGCCTGTAGTCCACACACAACCTCATAGTACCTTCTTTCTTCTTAACCAATAACACTGGTGCACCCCACGGTGACACGCTCGGACGAATAAATTTCTTATCCAACAGATCTTCCAACTGACTCTTCAATTCAGTTAACTCAACAGCAGACATACGGTACGGAGCCATCGATATCGGTCTAGTACCAGGTACCAATTCAATCGAGAACTCAACTTCACGCTCTGGCGGTAACTCATTCACTTCTTCCGGAAACACATCAGGAAAGTCACACACCACTGCTAGATCACGAATCACCAGTTTATCTTTAGCCTCTAAAGTTGCCAACAGCATAAACAACTCTGCCCCATCTGCCACTTCCTCATTCACCTGCCTGGCTGATAGAAACAGACTCTGCCCTTCCTCAATCTCAGGAAATATCACCGTCTTATCAAAACAGTTGATATAAACTCGGTTAAACACCAACCAGTTCATACCCAAGATAACGTCAATCTGCACTAATGGAAGACACACAAGGTCTATCCCAAAATCTCTACCAAAAATATTCAAAGGACAACTCAAACAAACCGAAGTAGTAGTCACTGAACCCTTTGCAGGAGTATCAATCACCATACTTCCACGCATCTCAGATATCTCTAACTTAAGCTTCACAGCACAATCCACAGATATAAAAGAATGAGTAGCACCTGTGTCAATAATAGCTATGAGGGGAAAGCCATTAATATAACACGTACCTCTGATCAAACGATCATCTGCAGAAGTCTCAGAACCTGATAGAGCAAAAACCTTGCCTCCTGACTGATTCTCTTTCTTCGGCTTAGGACACTGTGGACTGATATGACCCAACTCTCCACAGTTGAAACAAGTTACAGTCTTCAACCGGCACTCCGCAACCAAATGACCACCTTTGCCACACTTGAAACACTTCATCTCAGCACTGGTACACTCATGGACACGATGTCCAGCCCGACCACATCTATAACACTTAGCAGGAGCACTAGAGTCTCCCCCACTAGGCCTCTTCATCCCACTCTGCTTCTGGAAACCCTTGCCAGCTGCATACGGTTTTCCACGATCATTCTGATTCTTGCCTTTCCTATCAACTCTCTGTTGATCGCTCTCTGCTCTGGCCTTGGAATCCTGTTCAAAAATTCTGCAACAGTCAACCAAGTCAGAAAACACCCTGATCCTCTGATATCCAATAGCTTGTTTGATCTCAGGACGCAACCCGTTCTCAAACTTCACACATTTCGAAAATTCTCCAGCAGCCTCATTATAGGGAGTATAGTACTTTGACAGCTCGGTGAACTTCGCAGCATACTCAGTAACCGACCTGTTACCCTGCTTCAATTCCAAGAACTCTATCTCTTTCTTTCCTCTGACATCTTCTGGAAAATACTTTCTCAGGAATCTTTCTCTGAACACAGCCCAAGTAATCTCAGCATTCCCAGCAGATTCCAACTCAGTGCGGGTAGCAACCCACCAATCATCAGCTTCCTCTGACAGCATATGTGTACCGAACCTGACCTTCTGGTTATCAGCACACTCAGTTACTCTGAAGATCCTCTCGATCTCCTTCAACCACTTCTGAGCACCATCTGGATCGTATGCTCCCTTGAACATTGGAGGATTGTTCTTCTGGAACTCACTCAGTTGACGAGCAGCTCCCATTCCTACAACATTTGGATTCCCTCCAAGTACTCCAGCCAGCATACCCAGAGCCTCAGCAATCGCAGCATCATCTCTACCTCTTCCAGCCATCTCTATTCTGAAAACCCAACAAACTAAAACAATAAGTACTGATAGGGTTACACAACACCTATCCCGTACAGGGAAAACAGAATAATTACGACTCGACACGACCGACTATGCTCTGATACCACTAATGTAACACCCTACTAAAATACCCCAAAAATTTAATTAAAATAATAAACATATAATCAGAGTAATAGTGCACCAAGGGTGTCACACAAACATTCCACACCATTTAAACAATATAACAATCATGCTCTTTTAGTTAATTTAAATATAAAGTATTTGCACAATTACGCAGCGGATATAGATCAACTCAATCAAGCAAAACATGTAACATCACATGTAATTTAGTTCAACAACAACAACAATAAAAATCAAAGTGTTCCCGCCCGATGTTACATCTATCAGAGCATGACCCACTAGGGAGACTACACTAGACTCCAAGCATTTGCTTCTACTCAACTCATTTCTCGTTACCTGAAAAAAATGTTGTAAGGGTGAGTTCCTCAATCAATATAATAAGCATTATAAAACAACATGTAATGCCAAGTAATTAACACATCAATCACCCTAATTGCAATACACATTCAGTAATAGCGCATTGGCTTAAACATCATACTCAACATCAATATACAATACCAGTATAATCTCAAATCATACTTACAACAACACAACACACGTATAATATTGGAACACATCCATTCATATTATACGCCATACATATTTTTATGCAATGAGACTCTACACATGCGGTACCGACTATTCTTGAACATATAGTTCAAGCTCACCGATCCCTCCAGATACGGCTACTAAGCTCACTAGTCCCACTCATTTGAGACCTAGTGACTCACTCACTAATTCCTCACCATGGGAATCAGCTACAGCCCCGAAGGCTAGACTATGCACACTAATCATCTAGTATGCAACATCAACAACAACCCACAATGGTTCACTCACTAATTCCTCACTATGGGAATTAGCTACAGCCCCGAAGGCTATGCCATGCATGCTAATCATCTAGCAATGCAACATCAACAGTAATTCAAGAATAAACATATGCTCACTCTCTGAGCCATACAACAGTCCATTCACACATACATGCATAATATATACATTCACAGCATCATGTACATCATTATACATCATCAATCTTTCATCACATAAGCATGTCAGATTATGCCAAACAACAACCACAATATTAGTACATTTCAATATTTCATATACTGCTCAAAACAGCGGGAATTTATCCCTATTACACCATAGGCAACATAGGCCAACCCTCAATTAGGTACACCGCATTTAAAAACAATAATTTTTCACTCTGCAACAGTGTTAACCGGTTAACGCCCTGAGTTAACCGGTTAACGCAGGCAAAACTCACTTTCTGGCAAAACGCAACAGCGTTAACCGGTTAACGCCCTGGGTTAACCGGTTAACGCAGGCAAAAACTCAATATTTTCACATTTCAATACAGTGTTAACCGGTTAACACTCTGGGTTAACCGGTTAACGCAGACCAACAACCATTCCTGCGCTAACACACGGCAGAATGCAGAATTCCGCCGTTGGAGGACTTCCGGACCTCCGATTCCGATTCCGTAAAAAGCTATACGATCGGGAAAACATTACTCACACAAATACCGATTTAATTTCAACTTTCAGCACAGTTCATCCCAACAACATTTCAACATTTACAAATCCCAATTAGGGTCAAATTAACGGCTTATCACTACCCATGACATATTATCCCAAAATACCCATTAATCGACGATAAACCCCCCTTACCTTAACAATCCGGCGAATCTTTGAGCTTCAAGCCTTTCCGTTCTTCAACCTTTTCTCTTCAGCTCCTTTCTCCTCTTCTCTGCCCTTTTCCCTTTTCACGATTTTCTCTGTTTTCACGTGAAATGTTTTTACTCCCCAATGGGACTTTTTCCTTAATTCCAACATATATATATTTTCCGAATAATAATAATAATCCAAAAATAATAATAATAAAATTTCCAATTATTTAATTAAATTAATAAATAAATTATTAACTCAATTTAAATAATTATTTTATTATTATCGGGGTGTTACAGTTAACACTGTTGAAATGCAGAAAAATATTTTAAGAAAAATGTGTCTTTTATTTCAACATGTTAACAAATGGTTAGGTTAAATATGGAAATGCAAAATATGATTGTTGAACACTTGTATACTAATTTAAGAGTGAATTAGATATACCTTAGAGGTGATTCAACAATTTGCAAGAGTGTTGGCTTGATAATGAAGCTTGAACCAAATGTTGCTTATGCAGATGTGGCTTGATTAACTTGATGCTTGCAATTTCTTGAAGCTCTTATCTTTTTGCATTGATACATGTTATCTTCATCAAAATTATTTTGGATTGAAGCATGCTTCTACAATCTCCCCCTTTTTGATGATGACAACCAACTTTGAGATAGATGCTTGAGAGTGAAGTTTCTCTAATTTGATTCTCCCCCTAAGTTCAAGAACTCCCCCTAAATGAGAGGCATAACCCAAAAATTCTGCATAGAGAAAATATTAGAGAAACAAGTCTTCTCCCCCTTTGGCATTAGCAAAAAGGAAGGAGCGTATGAAAAAGAAAAGCATACAAGCATACACGCATTATGTGATCATTAAATAAGCATTCAAGCACACATGATGACAGAAATACAATTGGATTAAACGGTTAAGTGTACGATAAACATAATCATCATAATCATAACCTAGCACTAAAAAACATAAGAAAAATATAACAATAACCCAAATAGACATGGTGCTTTAATCTTCTTCCGACATGTCCTCACTATCCTCTCCTTCCGCTTCACTACCGGCGTCACCTTCATCATCTTCCACGGGAAGGTTACGGGAACTCAACACAAGGTTACGAAGGCTTTTGATAGCGCGGGTAGTTTCACGGTGTTGGCTCATCATGGTGGTATAAAGGAACTCGTTTGTAATGCCACCCTCCGGGATAGGAAAGTTTGATGAAGAGGACCCGTCATCATATTTGTAAGATCCGTCGTTGCATTGAATTATGCCGGTATTCTTCATGATAGTAACTCTGTTGATCTCATTTGCGGTTGTGGTCATAGTAATGAACGGTTCTCTTCCGATTTCCATGTCGGTAGATTCCAAAATCCTTGAAATAAGACGACCATAGGGCAGCCTAGTCTTTAGGGTGAGTTGTTGTTTGAGATGATACATCATAATTGGAAGCCAATTAATTTTGATCTTGTTCTTCACAGCAAATATAACCTGCATCTCCAAGTCATTGATTTGTGAAAGATTTGAGTCCTTTGGCAGCAAAACATGACAGATAACATAATGTAGCATTCGATCATCAACAGACAAATTCTTCGCATAATAGAGTGTGCGAGAAGTACGCTGACCCGAAACAACAACAGCCCTTGGAAATCTACAGATTGAGTAATAGTACTCCTTTTTATCATATTGAGCCCATTTTCCATTCACATACTTACCCTTGAGAAGATGTCTGACCCTGACCTTGAAATCCATTCTTCTCTTCTTTGCTATTTCCATTTTCATCTCTTCCTCTTCACTGCTAGATGCTGACACAGGAGCCTTTCCCTTTCTTGGAGGAGCCACGGAAGAAGATGGAGATACTAGGATTTTGAGAGGGATTTTGGGAATATGGATTTTGAGAGTTTAACAAGAGGGTATGGTTGAGTGGAGTTTAATGGGGCTTTAATGACACTCAAGAAGTTTGAAAGATGAAGAAGTGAGATGAGGGTGTTTATGGTGAGTCAAAGTAGGAAGAATAGGAGTTATGAGGTGTTGGTGAAGAGTAAAGCACATGCACCAAACATAAACACGCATACCACAATTTAAAATTAAAAGCTTTAAACATTATGTCTTTTAAAAAATAACGCAGAACTACTGTCTGGGAAGCGTTAACCGGTTAACCGATTCCGTTAACCGGTTAACGGACTAAAATTTTCAAAAAATAATAAAAAACAGCAGTTCTGTTTTGAAGAAATGGGAAAAGATTTTCACAAAGTATTAGCACTTATCAATACGCAACTTTCGATCAAAAAATATTTTAAAACCGATAATTTTCGGACATGCGAAAGTAAGAAAAACTAAAAACGGCGAAAAGGAGTGCTAGCATTGCATAACACAAAAAGTGAAAATAAGCATATTTTAAGCTACTATACCACATAACAAGCAATTTTAAGAAAAGGTTAGATGTCACCGTCATTGAGAATACCAAGTTCTCGCCGAATCTTGAAAAATTGCTCTTTAGCCAATGGTTTTGTGAATATGTCGGCAAGTTGGTTATGTGTATCCACGAATGTAACATCTACATCTCCGTTAAGCACGTGATCTCGAAGGAAATGATGTCGGATATCTATGTGCTTTGTCCTTAAATGCATGACCGGATTCTTTGTGATGTTGATGGCACTTGTGTTATCGCATCGAAGAGGAATGCAGCCGAGATCTACACCAAAATTAAGAAGTTGTTGCTTAAGCCATAAAATCTGTGCACAACAACTGCCTGCTGCAATGTACTCCGCTTTGGCCGTGCTAAGTGCGACACATGCTTGCTTCTTGCATGCCCACGATACTAGTGCATTCCCGAGAATGTGACAAGTACCACTTGTGCTTTTCCTATCGGTCTTACATCCTGCATAGTCAGCGTCAGAATAACCAATCAAGGAACATATACTACCTTTTAGATACCATAGTCCGACGTTCGTTGTTCCTTTGAGATATTTCATAATCCTCTTTACGGCGGTGAGATACGATTCCGTCGAATTTGCTTGAAAGCGTGCACACAAACATACACTAAACATAATGTCAGGACGACTTGCCGTCAAATATAGTAATGAACCAATCATACCTCGATATTTTGTGATATCTATTGACACTCCGGATTCATCTTGATCAACATACGTTCCGGATCCCATAGGAGTGGACATCACTTTGCAACTATCCATATCGAATCTTTTCAACAATTCCTTGCAATACCTGGATTGGTTGATGAAGATGCCATCCTTTGTTTTCTTGATTTGTAGTCCAAGAAAATAGTTCAACTTTCCCATCATGGACATCTCTAATTCTCCTTGCATCATGATTGAAAACTCTTCGCAAAGATCTTTGTTTGTTGAACCGAAGATGATGTCGTTGACATAGACTTGAGCCAATAAGGTGTTACCCTTGATCTTCTTTATGAACAAAGTCTTGTCAACCTTTCCTTTTACAAATCCCTTTTCACATAGAAAGTTGCTTAGGCGGTCATACCACGCTCTTGGTGCTTGCTTTAAGCCATATAGTGCTTTCTTCAACTTGTAAACATGTGAAGGATTCTTGAAGTCTTCAAACCCCGGAGGTTGTTTGACGTAGACTTCTTCATTGATATACCCATTTAGGAAAGCGCTTTTGACATCCATCTGAAACAATTGAAAATTCATAGAGCAAGCATAAGCAAGTAATAATCGAATTGCTTCTAACCTTGCTACCGGAGCGAACGTCTCATCAAAATCAATTCCTTCCCGTTGGTTGTATCCTTGTGCGACCAGTCTTGCTTTGTTACGAACTATGATCCCATTCTCATCAAGTTTGTTCTTGAACACCCATCTTGTTCTTATGATGTGCTTGTTGTCCGGTCTCGGTACAAGACTCCAAACTTGATTCCTTTCGAATTGGTTGAGTTCTTCTTGCATTGCTACTATCCATTGATCATCGCCTAAGGCTTCATCGACTTTGGTTGGTTCTATTTGAGATACAAAAGCCATGTTGAGACAAACATCCTTGAGATTTAGTCGTGTTGCAACGCCTTGGCTAATATCACCAATAACTTTATCGATCGAGTGATCTCTATGAGTTCTCCATTCTTTCGGTAGATCATGATGTTCTTCAATGATTGGTGTGTCATCTCCTTATGGTATTGGTTGATCATTTGGAACTTCCTTTTGTTGTTGTGACATATCTATTATATCATCATCATCATCAATAATAATGTTATCCTCTTTCGAGGGGTTAGTTTCATCAAAAGATACATGCATTGATTCTTCAATATAAAGAGTTCTTTTATTGAAAATTCTAAATGCCTTACTAGATAGGGAGTAGCCAAGGAAGATACCTTCGTCGAATTTCTCATCGAACTTACCAAGGTTGTCCTTTCCATTGTTGAGGACAAAACATTTTCACCCAAAAATGTGAAAGAAAGATATATTGGGCTTCCTTCCTTTGAAAAGCTCATACGAAGTCTTTTTGAGAATCGGCCAAATGTTGACACGGTTGCTTACAAAACATGCTGTGCTAACTGCGTCCGCCCAAAAATATTTAGGAAGGTTGGAGTCACTGAGCATTGTTCTTGCGAGCTCCACCAAAGATCTATTCTTTCTTTCTACGACACCGTTTTGTTGTGGTGTTCGTGGTGCAGAGAAGTTGTGGGAAATTACGTGCTCTTCGCAAAATTCTTCAAAGAATGTGTTTTGGAATTCTCCACCGTGGTCACTTCTTATGGAGATTATTGTGAGGGACTTCTCGTTTTGAATTTGTTTCGCATACTTCTTGAAAGCCTTGAAAGCATCGCTTTTCTGCACTAGAAACAATGTCCAAATATATCTAGAGAAATCATCAACAATAACTAAAGCGTAAACATTACCTCCAAAGCTTTTCGTTCTTGATGGACCGAAGAGATCCATGTGCAAGAGTTGAAGTGGCCTAGATGAAGATACAACATTCTTGGATTTGAAAGTTGTCTTGGTTTGCTTTCCCTTTTGACATGCGTCACAAAGCTTATCCTTGATGAACTTAATCTTTGGAAGACCAACAACTAGATCATGCTTTATCAACTTGTTCATGTGCTCCATGTGTATGTGAGCGAATCTTTTATGCCATAGCCAAGCCTCGTTGTTGTTTGTCATTAAGCATTTTACCTTCAAGGAAGAGTCATCAAATGAAGTCATAAAAATATTATTAACCCTTTTACCTTTTATAAAAATGTCATGGGTGACTTCATGTTCTATTACACATTCATCCTTTGTGAAGTTGATTCGGAACCCTTTGTCACACAATTGACTTATGCTAAGTAGGTTGTGCTTTAGGCCTTCAACATAAAGGACATCTTCGATGATGGTAAAAGGAGGTGCTCCAATGGTTCCTACTCCAAGGATCTTTCCTTTATTGTCATCACCGTATGGAACATATCCTTTGGCCTTTAAAGATAGATGTGAAAATTTGTTGACATCGCCCGTCATATGCTTTGAACAACCGCTATCAAGATACCATTGATTCGAAGTTGTCTTCAAGCATACCTACAAAACAAAATCAAGTTTTGCTAGGTACCCAAATTGCTTTGGGTCCTTGGTAGTTAGTACCCTTTTTAATCCACACATAATGCCCTTTTGCAACGCCAAAGTTTCGCACATAACAAGCATTAGGTGTGTGGCCTTTGATTCCACAATAAAAGCAAGTAGGTTGAAAATGACTTCTATATCTAGGAACATAATTCTTCTTCTTAGAAATCATTTTCTTTTTATGACTTTGATGCACACTTTTAGAATTGTTTACTTTCTCTTTAACAACTTGTTCACTTGCTTTAACAAAAATGGTCTCACTTGTGCTTGGTTTGGAAAACTTAGAATATCCTAATCCACTTTTATCATTAGAATACCTTTGGTGCTTAAGAATTTCCTCCAAGCCAATTTGACCTTTTTCATATCTTTCTAAAACTCTTTTAAGTTGAACAATTTGAAAAGATAAAGACTCACAATTCTTACATACAAGATTTTTTTTTCATCCATCAACTTTTGTTTTCCACTTTCAATATATTTT
This sequence comes from Lathyrus oleraceus, assembly GCF_024323335.1. Taxonomy (NCBI): domain Eukaryota; kingdom Viridiplantae; phylum Streptophyta; class Magnoliopsida; order Fabales; family Fabaceae; genus Lathyrus; species Lathyrus oleraceus. Next base: position 396,895,562 of record NC_066580.1, on the reverse strand, counting down.
TCCAAAGCAATATTTTTTTCTTCTAAGGATGAAATTTGTTTCTTTTGGGATGAAATACTTTTATACAACGTCTTGCATTCTTTTAAAAGTTCATTTATAACATCTTGTGCGTCATTGTCATAAACTGAAAAGTTGCTACTAACCTCATCGATTTCTTCATCGGAGTGATGTGAAGCCATAAGAGTCATGTTCGCACATTCATCGCTTTCCGACTCCGAAGATGAACTTATCTCATTATCATCCCAAGCAACATAAGCCTTTTTGTTTTTGAATTCCTTCTTTCTTTGCAAGTTTTGGGCAATCCGGCTTTATGTGACCTTGCTGTCCACATTCATAACAAGTGACGTCTTGCATTGATGTGGATGCTTCCTTTTTCCTGAAATGTTTATTCTTTTTAGGATAAGAGGAATTTTTATTTTTATTAAAAAACTTACCAAGCTTCTTCACAAGAAGCATAAAGTTCTCATCTTCGGACGTCTCATCATCTTTGTCATTTTTTGAATCAACCTTCAAGGCAATCCCCTTGGACTTCTTTTCTTGACTTTCGTGCTTCTCGAGCCTTCCAAGTTCCAATTCGTGTTCTTGAAGTTTGCCAAATAGAGACGCGGATGTCATCATTGAGAGACTCTTCTTTTCTGAAATAGCGGTCACCTTCGGTTGCCATTCCCTTGTCAAAGATCTTAGGACTTTCAGGTTGAGATCATCATTGGTGAAGGTTTTACCGAGAGCAATCAAGTGATTTGTTAGATGGACGAATCTCTTTTGTAAGGCAACTATAGATTCACCGGGCTGCATGCGGAACATCTCGTATTCTTGACTTAGAGTGTTTAGCCTCGATCTCTTCACTTCGGTGGTTCCTTCATGTGTTTCTACCAAGGTGTCCCAAATCTCCTTTGCCGATTTACATTGAGATATACGAAAGAACTCGTCCATACTAAGAGCGCTTTGGAGTATGTTGATTGCCTTCTTCTCATTCAAAATGTTTTTCCTATCATCTTCGTCATAGGTGTTTTTCAAATTTGGGGTACCAACTCCATTCACCACATTCACCGGTTTGTGTGGACCTTCTTCAACTGCTTCCCATATACCTTCCCCTTGGGCCTCAAGATGTGCCTTCATTCTGATTTTCCAGAAATCGAAATATTCTCCGGAGAAGAGTGGGGGCTTGTTGCTACTTCCACCATCTTTGAAAACCGGGTTTATGCTTGCGGAAGCCATGCTGGATCTCTAGGAACAAGTTACCTATAACTTGCTCTGATGCCAATTGTAAGTTGTAAATGTGCCTAAGAGGGGGGGGGGGGGGTGAGTTAGGTGGAAAACAAGAGAAAGTTAGGGTTTCAACACAAATTGATAATTCTCCACAATAAAGCATAAATTCATAAATGAGAGAAAATTAATACTCACCAAGACAAAAAACGAAGCCCAAGGCGACATGAGGAAGCACATATTAGTTTTTGTTTTCCGTTCAAAGTAGTAGTGTCCTGAAGCAAGGCTGGAGGAAGGTCTGGTGTTGGCAACTTGAAAAGACGAATGATTTGTTCCATTAGGTGGACGAAGAGATAAGGAACACAAAAACATTTTAGTTTCTTTGTTGGAGGTTGTGGTGGCCAGAATTATAAGAAAAAAGAAGGGCGACGACAGTTAGGGTTTTGGTGTGGGAGAGAGTTTATTCGTTCGTGTTTCCGTGTTTTCAAATGAATGAATTGTGTTTCATATTATTCATTAAAAATATATATATTATATTCTATTAAATAAAAAAATCCATGTCAGATAATGGGAATCCATCAAGGCTGCGACCTAGCAAAAAATTAATGTTTTTTAAGAAAAATTAACGGCAGAGACCATTTCAGGTGACAAAATGGTTTTTAAGGGGGCAATATGCAACGTTTTTTAGTTGAGGGACTAATGTGAAACATTAAATTAAGTTAAGGGACCAAAATATGCATTAGCCAAATATATAGCATGTAACAAGATTCAAGGTCAGTAGCTGAATTTTACTCAGACTTAAAGATTCTATGGAAAGAGCTTGAGATTTACGTTCCCATCCCTACATGTATATGTCATATCAAGTGTTCATGTTAAGCTATGTGCAATGTTAGGACAAATCACACCACTCATTATGCAATCTGATTCTTGATTAGCCTAAATCATAATTTTGCTATTGTGAAATCTCAAATTCCGTTAATGAATCATCTTCCTTCTATGAACAAAATATTTTCTATGGTGCTTCAACATGAAAGACAAGGCAGTTTCGTCATCTCTGAAGATCCTACTGTAAGTTGTAAATGCGCCAAAGAGGGGGGGTGAATTAGGTGGAAAAAAAATTCTTAGATCTTGTTTCCGGTTCTTGGTTATTTTTCGTTTAAGTGCGGAAAAATAAATTGCGGAAAGTAAAAAGACACCGGAATTTATAGTGGTTCCCTTCACACTCCGAAGGTACTCCACTCCCCTTTCGACTCGAAAGAGATTTCACTATAGTTAGAATTATTGTACAGCCTACTCACACCAATGGTGATGCTTACTATCTAACCTATAGATAATCAAGTGTGCAAGAACAATCCTCTTGCAACACCAACCCTTGTGTCCAACAATCCTGGATCACAAGTCAAACAGAAATAAATCTTCTTTGATGATTTGAATAAAGTGTAGTACTATCAATCTTCTCTTGATTGATCTTCTCCTTAGATAAATAATTCACTCAATGAATAATATATAAGTGTTCAACAATAAATGGAGATGAAACAAGAATGTTTAAAAGGTTTCTTCTAAAAAATTTGGTTATGAACACTTTTATGAGATATTGAAAATATGAAAGAGTGATTATCTTGAGTTTTTATGAAAGTTCTTGGAGGTGAATTTCATTTAAAAAATCCAGAATTTATATTGATCAAAATACCTTTTCAAAGAGGTGTAATTTTCTTCATAAAAATTAATGAAAAGGTATAAGTTTTTGAAAACATATTTATGAAAAGAGGCCAAGAAAAAAACTGAAACGAACAGTGTTAACCGGTTAACCAAATGGGTTAACCGGTTAACGCATATAACGTTAACTTGAGAAGTTTAAAAACAGGGCCGTTAACCGGTTAACCCATATGGTTAACCGGTTAACACTGTTGAAATGCAAAAATATTTTAAGAAAAATGTGTCTTTTATTTCAACATGTTAACAAATGGTTAGGTTAAATATGGAAATGCAAAATATGATTGTTGAACACTTGTATACTAATTTAAGAGTGAATTAGATATACCTTAGAGGTGATTCAACAATTTGCAAGAGTGTTGGCTTGATAATGAAGCTTGAACCAAATGTTGCTTATGCAGATGTGGCTTGATTAACTTGATGCTTGCAATTTCTTGAAGCTCTTATCTTTTTGCGTTGATACATGTTGTCTTCATCAAAATTCTTTTGGATTGAAGCATGCTTCTACACCTACTTCCCTTGAGAATTTTGCTGATTCTGAAAGGCCTGTGGATCTAAATTATTTTGTAAAGGTAATAATTGTTTGTGTATTCATTGTGGTAAGACAAATCACATAGTTGATAATTATTATGCCAAACGAGGATTTCCTCCTCACATGTAGAAGAAATTTGCTAATCATTCTGGTATAAATGATCAAGAGATTGCAGTATATTCACAAATCAATGATTTGAAAACAAGTCATCCACCAATTACATCTGAGCAATATGATCAGCTCATGCATCTCCTGCAACAGTCCAATATCAACCAACAAACATCTACTTCCTCTAATCCAGTTCACCCCCTTACATCAGTTGGTTCTACCCCATTTGGTAAGCACAAAGCAAGTTTTTCATATTCTCTTTAATGTCAAAATTTTACTTTAGGTTCTTGGATCATAGATTCGGAAGCAAGTGATTACATGTGTGGATCACTCAAATGGTTTCATCCTTGTCATGAAATTACTCCTATTCATGTTAAAATGTTTACAAGACAATTTTCCATTGCTTAACATGCAGGAACCAATAAGGTTTCTCCATTAAAGTCATTAGAAAATCCTTCTAAAATTTTGTCAAGGCCCAATTCGACTATAGCCCTAAGACAAGTGGAGGAGTCCTGAGAGCATGGTATTAGATCCTCTTTTCTTGCATCTCCTTGTCAGTTGGCTGCGTTGTAGACTAACTCCACAACATCAAAGGAATCAGATAGGTTCTCAAGAGAATCCTTGTTATGTTATGAATTAATATTGGAGTCTGATTTTGTTTGTGGAAATAGGAGGTTATAGGAGCAAGTGGCAGGAAAGGTGTGGTTGGTAGTGTCTTCATTGGGGGTTTCAGGGGTAGATAAATATGCAGTATATGAGGAGACAATCAAAGGAATGGAATGAAGAGAAGGGAGGTGCATTCATAAACTCACCAATGAATATTATTTCATTCAATATTATTATACAAACAAATTGGAGGAGGTTTTCTCCACTTGCTTTCAATTTGTCTGCTTTGAAATTTGGTTCAGAACATGTTCTCTTAGTCAAATAATTGTTGGAACATTCAATGTGGATAAAAAATAATTCAGACTAAAGAGGAGTTGGAGATGGAAGCCTTGCAGTGCATTCTTCGTGAGGTTCGGTAGTGCATGGTCGAGAGGATAGGTTTGTGGGGCTGCATGAATATGCTGAAATTTACACTGTAAAATCTGATTATAATATTATGAAATCAATGGAGAATAATTTATCATCGGTCAAATTAAGAGACCAGACGTTCCAAATGCTATGGCAGACAAAAATCCCTCTTAGAATTCATGTGTTTGGATGGAGGTTGTTTCTAAATAAGTTGCCAACAGAAGACCAATTGTTGGTGAGTGGGCTAATGCTCAATGCTCATTTGCTTTAGGGGGGAGGAAGACCTCAATCTTATTTTGTTTGCATACCCTTTCTCAAAGAAAGTTTAGGAATGATTTCTAGCTCACAATTTTTCAAAAAATATGACATTGGTCTTGAATGTGTTAAGAGGATGCCTACTAAAATTCGTTAAGTATTAACATGTTTTGATGTGGTAAGAAAATTCCTGAACATATGTGACACATGATAGGTATAAACAATATATTTCGCTATTTTCTTTTTGGAACTAATTATGTAGTTGTGGATAGGATAACGGAGTTAATTTTAGACAATTTAAGTATTTAAATTACAAGTCGAATTTATATGGTTTATTGGGCTTTTTAGTCTGTAGGTCTTTTATTCTCCTATTCATTACTAACTTTAAATATGTACTCTTATGGAGAGATCTAGAATTATCAAATGAATGAAAAATATCTTTATTTTTTTAGATAACTTTATTTGTTTTTTATTTTAGCTTTCTCTAGTTATGTTAGGGTTCTAGCATTAGCAACCTAACATTGTGTTTCAAAGTACCATGTTTGTTGTGCCATCTACTGGTCTCACGTAAACGATGTAATTTCAGTTTTTTTTTCTTTCTAGTTTTTATTTTTAATTTTTTGATGATTATTTTGTGACGGTTTAAAACCGTTGCTAAAAAGTTAAAGCATAAAAAAAATTAAAATTTTACGTCAAATACTTAAAAAATAAAAAAAATAAAAAAACAAATATTTAATGACGATTTAAAACCCTACTAAAATGTTTGAAAAAAAACACTAATTTTCCGATCTCTTACTACTCGGCCATGTTTGTGGCATAAACAATAAAAAGTGGTAATGACGATATAATTACCTTGTAGATAAACCATCCATTCACTATGAATTTGTGTTTGTGATAAGCTCCATAACACAAAACTATTGCTCACAATGAAATTTATTCTTGTTTGTTTGACTTATTCATTTCTCCCATAACAATATTTCTTGACCTAAATTTTCATCTATTTGAGGAGTAGTTCTCCTCATGCGCCTCATAGCACATTCCTAAAGGGGTTGGGGGATTAAGAATAGAATTAATAGCATGAGAACTAAAATCAACATACTTACCTCACACGTATGATGTGTACGAGTTGGCAATGGGATGGGCAACATTTGCATAACATTCTAATGCAATAGACTTGTTAGTTTTTTTGGATCAAGTTGTTGAGTTTTACCCATTGTCTTTATTGGAGAGTTGCTTCTAACTTGTTGTATCCTCCCAACAATTCATATTTAATTCCCTTTCCTTCACTATGTGATAGCTAACCAATTTGAGTTGTTTTTTAGCATTTGCCTCGAAAAGAAATTTGTAGTTTGGGAAGGTAGGTGCATCTAGTGCGGGTTGAGGATTTGAGATTGATGCTCGTGAAACTTGGCTTCTTTTTGGAGCCATGGTACTGTAACAATAAAAACACAAGACGAGTGTGCAAGAAAAAAAAGATGAAATAATACTATGATTAGTAAAGAATTAGGCATAAAAGAGTAGAAAATGAGTATTGTGGGAAAAGTGTGTCAGAATGCACTATTTATAGGCTTCATCGCCTTGCATCGCGCCCATGATACAACCTTTCATGCCCGCAATGGTAACCGATACCCTCAACAGCTAGATCCAACGGTCAGATCCAACAACTAGTTCTTCAACGTCCGTATCGCTCCTATGATGATTCTCATTGTGCCCGCGATACCTTGCCAACGTGCCCACGGTGGATAATGATGATTCCATAAACGTTTTATCTTTTCCTCTTATTTGTTCCCACCTATTTCATCTATTCTTTTTCCCACTTTCTCAAATTTCATTTGTTAACATGCTACAAAAATAACATGGAATTTAAATTGTAATTAAAATAAACTTACTGATCGGTTGCCTCCCATTAAGTTCTTTTTTACCGTCATTAGCTTGACGAACATGGTCTAAGGTTTATCAGGTGCAAGGGTTACCCTTGCACCGGTTAATTTTCCTCAAATCACTCCTTCATCAACCTTGATTACCTCAACTTTGTATCAAGTATCATGGTCTTCAAGGTCAATTCACCCGACTCGACATTAATCATTGATTTTCCAGTTGCCAAGAAAAGTCTTCCTAAAATTAATGAAGCATTAATATCCTTATTAATATCTACTATCACAAAATCTACCGGAAACACCAATCCATCCGCATTAACTAGCATATCTTCTATGACACCATAAGGGTGAGCATTTGAGAAAATCGACCAATCTAAGAGCCATATTTGTTGGTTTCGGATCTCCCAGTTTTAGTTTCTTCACTAGTCTCTGAGGCATTAAGTTAATGCTAGCACCCAAATTGCAAAGTTCATGCAAAATTTTGTTCTTCACATATGGTACACATAATGGTAAAATTTCCTGGATATTTCAATTTTGGTGGAAGTTTTCTTCGGGGTAAATCATTACACTCCTTTGTCAAAGCAAATGTTTCACCTATACCTACTTTTTTCTTTCTTGACAAAAACTCCTTCGTGAATATAACATATTTAGGCATCAATTCTAATATTTCATTAAACAGGATACTTACTTGGAGCTCGGTAACCATCTCTTTGAACCACTTAAAAAGTCCTTCTTCTTCTTCTTCTTCTTCTTCTTCTTCTTCTTTTAGTGTCTTCCTTATGAATGGATATGGTGGTTTGTCATAATATGGTAGTTTAGGACTATCAAGTGTATCCCCCCTCACATAGTAGTCACTCGATTTTTCACTCACCTCTTTTTATTTTTCAACTTCTACCTCTTCTTCCACATCCCATACTTCTTCATACATTTCATCCTCCCCTAAACTTGGTTATACCCCATATCCTAACTCTATAACTTTACATTTCCCATTCTTTGGATTGCCAATAGTGTTACCAATAAACCCTCCAATAGAACCTGGTATTGAGGCTACTTGTCTAGACAGTGTCCCTATCTGCATCTCTAAAAAATTTATTGATGTTGCATGGTTGTTGCTCATGGTCTCATGTTGCTTATTTACCTGTTCAAAGTTGCTTTGAGTTACCTAAATGAATTTGTTAAGATTTTCTTCAACTGGTGAAAGATTCCTCTAGAATGAATTTGGCGTGCTTGTTGAGTACCTTAATTAGCATTCAATGTTTGATTATTGCTCCATCTGAAGTTTGGATGGTCTTTTCAACCTGGATTGTAGGTATTGGTACATGGATTATTCTTCTAGAAATTTTCAAATTGAACTTATTCACTTGAGCCACATGGAGAACACATCCAATTTTCACGTCCTTCTCCGCATAAGTCACATTATAAGAGTTGTACCTGGATTACATTAGCTTGATTAAGGTTTCTTTAATCCAATCTTTTATTTAGGAGTTCGATCTGGGCTAGCAATGAAATATGAGTGTCTAGAGTTAACACACCCTTCAATGTGCCTGTCATTTCAATCTTGACTCCCCTTTCACTTTTTGAGCGGTATTCGTTCAAGCAAACCTTCTAAACCAACTCTTTTACCATTCCTTTGGTCATGGTTCAAATGACACCTCCAACTGAAGCATCTAATAGCATTTGTGTCTGACTTATGAACCATTTGATGAAATTTTGAATTTGTTCCATGTTGCACATGTTGTGATTCTAACACCTTCATAATAATAGTTTAAACCTCTTCCATGAATCATACAAGGACTCGGTCTCTTGTTGCTCAAAGTTTGTGATCTTAGCTCTTCTTTCAGAAATCTGAGTGATGGTGAATAACCTTTCCAAAAATTTGTCTTCTAACTCTTTCTATGTACCAATCGTGCCATTGGGAAGACACAACAACCCGTAGTTAGCTCTCTCAATCAACAAGAAACTAAACAACCTCAACTTTACTTGATCTTGAGTCACACCAGTTGGTATGCACATTGAGGTTGTTTCATAAAAGCAAGCTAGATGCTCCCACGATTCACAATTCGTGTTTCCATCGAATGGATTGTCCCTTAAACCTAAAAGCGCATAATTTTTAATTTCAAAAGTAGTAGGGTAAGTGGGTACGAAGTACATAGAAATTTGCCCTACATCGGTTTGTTTGCAGTAGTCCCTCATGGTTTGAGCTGGTGGAGCCACCATGGTCGTTTTTTCTTCTTCACTTTCATTATCAGAAGAAAAAGATGAATATTCTTCTGCTAAAGCTTGTTCTGCTGAAAGTGCTTCTCGCGCTGCTTTCTGGTTTGCTCGTGCTGTCTTTTCAATCTCTGGATCAAAAGGTATTAGCTCTAATCTTGAACCTTGTATAAACAAACAGAAAAATACCTTCAGTAGCATTGCACCAAACAGAAGAAGATAAAATAAATGAAAAATAAATAACTAAATTCAAAACTAAAAATAAAATTAACAAATAAAAACAACAAAAAAAACTAAACATCGCAAAAGCGTTGCCTTGTTAAAATTACCAATAATCCTCGACAATAGCGCCAAAAACTTGATGGACTTCTCAGCAAGTGTACTGATAGTATCAAAGTAATAATAAAAGATATCCTATCCACATGGATTGTTATTTAACAAAACTACAATTGTGCAAATAATAAAAATAACTATGGGGGGTTTTTGAGTTGTTTGACGAAAATTAAACTTGATCCGAAATTAATGCGAGAAAGCGACTAGGTTTTGCGTGAATCCCTTGTTTATCCCCTGTTAATGTTTAATGCATTATACAAATGATAATGTTGTTATATTTTCATGATGAACTAACAAAACCAATGTACCCAATCCCTTGGTGTACAACTCTCTAACTTCTAATAGAGGTCTCTTATCCCTATTCAATCCACATAAGTGAAGTTAGGCATTATTACATTATGTTAATTCAAATGTCGCTACTAGTGGTATCATATCCCTATTCAACTGGTGAAAGTAGATTATTTTTGCCTAGTTCCGACTCACAGACTTAGGGTTAGTAATTCCTACTCATCTAAAATCAGATTATCAACGCGTCCACAAATTATAAGCATTGCGAATAAAGGAAATTAAATAAAAATATAACTTCAATTATCCATATAACATCAAATTAAACATGTGACCTAATAAGTTCCAAACAAGTTCATCAAACAAAACATAAACTATAGGAGTTTAACTACTCATATTGAGACATAGAAATACCAAGAAATAATATGAAGATAGCGTGTGAAATCCTTGAAGAGTTTGACCTCCAATGGCTTCTAATGCTCCAAAAATAGTCTTCCTAATGCCTTTTGTCGCCACTTTTAGTCAAAACTGCAGAACCCTTGTAAAAGTACCAAAAGTTCCCTTTCATAGCCACTCAAATGTTTCAGAAACACGTCAAAAAATCTAAATTAAAGTCTCGTCGCACCCACGATGCCTTTTATCGCACCCTTGTTACCTTTCTTTCGTGTCCACGATAAGGCCTGATTGTGCGTCAGAAATTCAGTATCTTTTTTGATCCTTTTGTTTCATATTTTTTTCCACATTTGACTTAAAATTGCTCCAAATTCTTGTCAAAAACATGTAATGACAAAGTGTCATCAATGATTCTAAGTGACGCCTATATATAAGTGTGATTTTGTGCCACACTAATGGTATGATTCATTTTATTCTTACAAGATACATCTTTCTGACATCATTGACTTTGGTAATAGAGTATAAACTTTGCAGGTACATCCAATATCCATCTACCAGAGACTCTCATTGGTGTACCAAAGAGATTTCATGCTACACTTAGTCAATACATCACCAATTTCTTGCTCCATATTGAAACAATGCATACTTTTATTAGCACATCACCAATTTACTATTCCACATGAGAATAGTGGGAATTGTTTCTTGATTCTCATGAAATTACATGTCGCATTCCTTTGAGATCCTATGTTGCGCCGCTATAAACGTTTCTCTTGGTTGTTTCAGTCATTGCAAAAAATTATAACTATCGGCAATGGTAGCTTCCATAGCAACTAGATCAACCACCCATTTCAATGTTGTTCCTGAAACTAACGTTGATGTGTCGATCCTTGTCTCCACTCATGAAGATCATGTTCTCCCCCCTAGAACATATAGTTTGAGTCTAGTGACCTCTCTGTTAAATGACAATATGCAAGATGATACAAGCCTCACCAAAGAAACATATATGGATATATCATGATGCATATGATAGAAATAGGAAAACTTACTCTACTAGTCATAGCAGTAAGTTGTAATTGTCATAATGGAATTTCAAATTATGTTATGAATAATGCAATGCATGCATGCACATGATTGCTTTTAGTGCAGCCTCACGCAGAGTATAAAAACATTATTACCTTATTATGCTAATCAAGTTGCACAAATATGGATTTCATCATCTTCTTTTCTCTTTCTTTCAAGCTTTAACCATGGAGTTTCCATGGAGTTTTCAATCTTTCAACATGGTGTCATGACCTCTCAATCTAAGAGTACATAGTTTTTACAACTCATGGCTCCAGATAAATGCCAAATTATGGTGAATTTATGCATGAAAAAAGGGCACTTATTAGCTTGATTCTTTGGATTCATGAGTCAAAACTTTAACTTATGTGTAAATATTGTATATATTGATCATTTGCAACTCATTTTATAGGTATGTTTGCATTGGAGGAACTTTGGACATTAAAAGCGGAAGAAATAACTTCAAGATGCAATTTTTGGAAATCAATGCTTTAGATGGGGCTTAGCGCACTCAAAGCACGCTTGGATTTGCTATGGCAGGAGCTTCCGCGCTTAGCGTTATTAAGGCAGTTTAATGTGTTTTCTGGATTTGGCGCTTATCGCCAAATTTGGGGCTTAGCGCGGTCTGCAACTTTTTCTTATTCTATAAATAGCTTTGCACTTCAGATTTTTAGATAGATATTACATTTTGGAGAGAGAGAGAGAGAGAAACTTAGAAAACAACAACAAGGGGTGTTTCTTGAAGATCGAAAGATGGGTTCGCATCAATCGTTGGGAAATAATGATTGATGCATGTTCATCTTCATTTTTCTCTTTGTATCTAGCTACCATGAGTAACAAAATCTATTTCTTGTTGGGATTGAATGTAAGTCCGTCGTAACAATATGTATTTTTATTGATCATGGTGTTGTATATAATCTCTTTATGAATCTATATCGATGTTATCCTTATTTACTTATTTTACATATTGATTTGAACTGTTATTGAGAAATACTCTTCGAATCTCGATCTAGGATAATCATCAGTTAGATGTTAAACTCTAGACATAGATTTAGATTTAACATTCACTTAAGTATCGAGTCTTAATGCTACCATATTGGTTAATAGGCTGAGAGATCGTCGATTCAATAATACGGTTGAACTCTCATGAGAAGTTTAGACATTAACACTATCCGCGAGCGATACATGATGATATTGATAAATTTTTAGATTGTGTATAACTGATTGGTAAATTACATATTCTATCGGTGGGTGAAATTCAATCATGAAAAGCTCTCATCTCTCTAAAACTTTATATTTCATTCATCCGTTTTACATTTTATAGCTTTAAAGCATTAAACATCTTGCAAACTTCTGCTTAAAATTATAATAATTGTTGAACGACATTGATATCGCACTAGCCCATGTGGATACGACAAAACAAATACTTACCTTTGATAGAAATAATGTAGTCAACAAAATGGCATTGTTACCGGGGACTGGCGTTTAGATATTAAAACATTGCAATAACTTTTATGTTTTTAAGCTTTGTACATTTGTCTATATTGTATATATACTTGTTTCCTATCATGTTTGCTCAAGTGTTGGTTAGGGGTAACTGCTGGTGAAAGAGTAATATCAAAACCAGGAAGTACAAACATCTAACCAAGCAAAAAGAAGCAACAAGAGGGAACACCTACTTGAAAAATGTGTCGAGCAAACGACTTAAAACAAACGCTTGTTGGGAGGCAATCGAACTTTATAAGTATTTAATAGCTTCAAATTAAGTAGTTTAAACCTTAAAGAGTGAAAGTGGATGGAAAGCTTGACAAAAAATTTATTTTCAAAATCATGGGCAGTAGAGCCGGTGCTAAGCACGCCCTGAAAAAGTTTGAGAAGCTAGAAGCAGTAGAAACCGCGCTAAGCATGGTCTGATGGCGCTGAGCATGCCCTGCTATACCAGTAAAAATTCTTTTTATTAAGCCCGCTAATCCACTTTCACCGATTCAGATTTACCCCATATCTGTGGTGATTTTTGTTGATTAAGTTGTGATTTATTTAATTCGTTTCAAGTAGATAGTATAGTAGTTTAGTTTGATTTCAAGAGTTTTAGCAAAATTCTTGAGTTTGTTCTCAAAGCTTGTTTTTGAATGGCTTGAAAAGCATTGAGTGATTATTCCAAGTTTGAATGTTTCAACTAGAAAATGCTTTGGTAATGATAAAAGCTTGAAGGATGGTACAATGTCATTGTACATGTTTATTCCTTTCTAGACCATATCATAATATGAAACTTGTAGTTTGTACAAATACCTTGTCATAAATTATTTTTCAATACTTGTTCATGATTGAATCACTTAAAACCTAAATATGAGGAAACTTAAATTGTTTACTATATGCACAGGAGACCAATAATTTGTTTTTTTTAACTCAGTTGATTTCTGTTTAATCTTGCATTTATGTTTGAAGTTATGAAAGCATGAAAATGATCAAGACAGTTTTTGATTTTGAGCACAACCACTTAACCAAAAGTAACTTACCTTGTGAGTGAGTGAGAATTCGTTAACCCCTTAGGCCTTAATGTTAGGATCCATTTGATGTTGAACTATGAAATTGTACATAAATATAAGTTCAACATTGATTTTTGTATAAATTCTAAAATCTTTTTCTTGAAACATTTAAACTATCAACCTTCAAACTATGGTTGAAATTTTGTCCTGTGCCATAGAAGATCGAGGAGCATTCATGTGAAATGTTGGTTGTATTAAAGTTGGGGAGAAAAATGTAGGTTGCTAAGAGGTTGCAAAAGAAATAAAAATGTGAAAAAGAAAAGAAAAAGAAAAGAAAAAAAGGAAAAGTCTCGGAAAGAAAAAGTGGCAAATATTTGTGTGTTAATAAAATTGTGTTCAAGGGTGTAACCATGAGCAAAGAAAATGGTAAATAAAGTTATGAATGCTCAAGAAATTGAGAATTGAATGCTCTCATAGGTTTAAGCATTTTTGTTTCAATCACCTTGAGATATGACCCTTCTTTGTTAACCAAGCCTCATTAAAATCCTTGAAAGTCCTTTGTGATTTATGATTTTGTGCTTCAATGTGCTTTGCCTAGATGAATGTAGAAGTTAATTAAGATGTTAAAAAGATTGTTGGGTGTGAGTCAAGTCCCTCATTTTTTTTCTTCATCACAATTTGAAGATGTGTGCTAGGTGTGATTCATAATTGAGCATGCATTGTCTTTGAATTTTTTTACATGAGTTTTGTATTTAGAATTTGTTTCATGATCATGGTTTGGTTGTAGTATAGTGGTAAGCATCACTTTGCTTTTAATTTTGAAATTTGAGCCATGCAATTATCTTCTTTTATTAAAAACTTATTTGATCATGAGAAGTCTTGGTAGTTGCTCTTGTTTCATTAGGTTAGTAAGACTCTTGTTTGAGGACAAATAAAGTTCTAAGTTGGGGAGAGTTGATAAGTGCCTAATTAAGGTAAATTTATGCATGAAAAATGACACTTATTATCTTGGTTCTTTAGATTCACGATTCAAACCCTAAACTTATGTGTAAATATTGTGGAAATTGATTATTTGCAACTAATTCTGTAGGTATGTTTGCATTGGAAGAGCTCTGGACTTCAAAAGCTGAAGAAATAGCTTCAACATGCAATTTTTGGAAATCAATGCTTCACGTGGGAATTAGCACACTCAAAGTATACTCAGAGTTGCTGAGGCAGGAGCTTCCGCGCTTAGCGCCATTTAAGGCGGTTTAATGCGTTTTTCTGGATTTGGCGTTAAGCGCCAAATTTGGGGCTTAGCGTGGTCTACAACTTTTTGTTTTCTATAAATAGCTTTGTGCTTCAGATTTTTAGATAGATATTACATTTTGGAGAGAGAGAAACTTTGAAAACAACATAAAAGGGTGCTTCTTGAAGATCGGAAGTTGGGTTCGCATCAATCATTGGGAAATCACGATTGATACATGTTCATCTTCATTCTTCTATTTGTATCTAGCTACCATGAGTAGCTAAATACCTTTCTTGTTGGGATTGGATGTAAGCTTATAGCTAAAATATGTATTTTTATTGATCATGGCGTTGTATACGATCTCTTTATGAATCTATATCGATGTTATCCTTGTTTACTTATTTTACATATTGATTTGAACTGTTATTGAGAAATACTCATCGAATCTCGATTTAGGATAATCATTTGTTAGATGCTAAACTCTAGACATAGATTTATATTTAACATTCACTTGAGTATCGATTCTTAATGCTACAGTATAGTTTAATAGGCTCAGAGATCGTCGATTCAACAATATGGTTGAACTCTCGTCAGGAGTTTAGACATAAACATTGTCGGCGAGCGATACATGATGATATTGTTAAATGTTTAGATTATGTATAACTGATTGGTAAATTACATATTTTATCGATGGATGAAATCCAATCCTGACAAGCTCTCATCTCTCTGAAAGTTTATTTATCATTTATCCGTTTTATATTTTGTAGCTTTAGACCATTAAACATCTTGCAAACTTCCGCTTAAAATCATAGTAACTATTGAACGACATTTATATCGCACCAGTTCTTGTGGATATGACAAAACAAATACTTACGTTTGAACGACATTGATATCGCACCAGTCCCTATGGATACGACACGATAAATACTTACCCTTGATCATAATCAAAATCCTACAGATCCTCAACTAGATCATTCTAGTCCCTTCTTCATTCATCCAAGTGACAGACCATCATCGATTAGCATTTCACCCAAAGTTAATGGCACGAATTACCATTCTTGGGCTTGTTCAATGCGTCAAGCACTTAGAGGTAAGTTGAAACTTGAGTTCATTGATGGCACGATTTATTCGATCACTGATAGTTTTTATCCATTGTACCGTGCATGGAACCGATACAATATGCTTGTACACTAATCGATTATTAATTTTGTATTAGAGTCAATTTCTCAATCCGTTTTCTTCATGGAAAACATAATTGATGTTTGGATCGATCTTAATGAGCACTTCTTCCAGGGTGATTTGGTGTGCATATCTGAATTAATGCTAGAAATATATATGCATAATTAGTCACCAAGTCCTAAACTTAATTTAATATTTTGCTTTAGTCCCTTAACTAAAAAATGTTACATATTGGTCCCTTAAAATTGTTTCATTAGTCTAATTGGTCATTTCTGTTAAATTTTCTAAAAAATTGTTAAGTTGTGCTTATGTGGCATAACAACATGGCAAAAGTCAAAATACTGAGTCAGCAATTTAGATATGGGACTAGATTGAAACTTTATAATTAGTTAAGGGAACAAAAAAACATATTTAACCAAATATACATACGAGGACGAGTTATGCAAGACATTTAGACCGTTAGATATGCTTCACTAGCCACCATTTATTATTGAAATATATTACAACTAATTACTTACAGGTTGTCGCAATTGTGATACATATTTTCATTTCATATTTGCATCAAGAATGTGATGATAATGCCAACACCCCAACAAATGACTCCCCCTATGCATATCATGGTCAAAATGATATTTATTAGCATTCAAAATGTATAAAACTAAATCCAACAAAATGTATAAAACTAATACCTTCAACTGATAATACTAACAAGAAAATGTATGACTTAATCTCCAAGAATATGTTAATATTTTATACCAATAATAAAGAGCACAACTCAAGAACTTTAGCAACCTTCATCCCAAGCTTTTGAAGCATATACTTAATACAATACATCAACCTTTAATTCACATGTAACTTAATAATAAAATCCAAATATCAATCTTTCAATAACAACTTTCCATATGAATGCTATTTTATGTGGCCTTTTAATATGAATTCTATAGATAAGAGGAAAAAAGATTAATAATCTCACTGACCTCATTTTCACTATTTCCACTAATAGATGGTCCATCACAACACCTTAATTTGGAATGATTCTAGTTAAAGAAATTGAAGATAAACACAAACATACAAAAACTAAGTACATGAAGTGAATTTAGGATCTAGTTTCCTACTTATCAATTAAAGCAAGCATAACCGTAAACAAATCTTTGCAGAAGAAAAAATTACCAACATACACAAAATTCGGATGAGAAAATAAGAGAAAGTTAGGGTTTCAACACAAATTGATAATTCTCCTCAATAAAGCATAAATTCATAAATGAGAGAAAATTAATACTCACCAAGACAAAAAACGAAGCCCAAGGCGACATGAGGAAGCACATATTAGTTTTCGTTTTCCGTTCAAAGTAGTAGTGTCCTGAAGCAAGGCTGGAGGAAGGTCTGGTGTTGGCAACTTGAAAAGACGAATGATTTGTTCCATTAGGTGGACGAAGAGATAAGGAACACAAAAACACTTTAGTTTCTCTGTTGGAGGTTGTGGTGGCCAGAATTATAAGAAAAAAGAAGGGCGACGACAGTTAGGGTTTTGGTGAGGGAGAGAGTTTATTCGTTCGTGTTTCCGTGTTTTCAAATGAATGAATTATGTTTCATATCATTCATTAAAAATATATATATATTATATTCTATTAAATAAAAAATCCATGTCAGATAATGGGAATCCATCAAGGCTGCCACCTAGCAAAAAATTAACGTTTTTTAAGAAAAATTAACGGCAGAGACCATTTCAGGTAACAAAATGGTTTTTAAGGGGGCAATATGCAACGTTTTTTAGTTGAGGGACTAATGTGAAACATTAAATTAAGTTAAGGGACCAAAAGATGCATTAGCCAAATATATAACATGTAACAAGATTCAAGGTCAGGAGCTGAATTTTACTCAGATTTCAAGATTCTATGGAGCATATACTTAATACAATACATCAACCTTTAATTCACATGTAACTTAATAATAAAATCCAAATATCAATCTTTCAATAACAACTTTCCATATGAATGCTATTTGATGTGGCCTTTTAATATGAATTCTATAGATAAGAGGAAAAAAGATTAGTAATCTCACTGACCTCATTTTCACTATTTCCACTAAAAGATGGTCCATCACAACACCTTAATTTGGAACAACTCTAGTTAAAGAAATTGAAGATAAACACAAATTCCCAAAAAATAAGCACATGAAGTGAATTTAGGATCTAGTTTCCTACTTATCAATTAAAGTAAGCATAATTGTAAACAAATCTTTGCAGAAGAAAAAATTACCAACATACCTGTAGCGATAAATTCATGATCATCAAGCTATGGATAAGCTAGAGATCAAATAACGAGAGTCGCCACCGCGCTTTTATTGTTTCCAAGGAAAAGGGAAAAAGTACGAACAAAACCCAAAAGTAAGAAGTTTTCAAATCAAAACTAATAAAATGCCAGAGATTACAGGTAAGGGGGTTGGTTACACAGAAGGAAGGTGTTAGCACCCAAAGTGTCCTAGGTACTCATAGAGAGCCCTTTTTGTGTGCATATGTATTTGGTACAAAAATGATGTTTACAAACAAATAGAATGGGGGGATGAGAAAATAATTCATTAATTATATTTTTGTGTTTGGCAAGACCTTCGGTCTTGTGCCTACGTACCAACATAAAAATGAGGGATCAAAACCTCGTAGTTCATGATACAAATTTCAAAATGGATGCATTGCTTTTAACAAAAATTAAGTTTGAAAGGCACAAAGGCCTAAAAATGGTTTGAATGAGTTAGCTCTTTTTTTGACTTTTTGAAAGTTTAAGTCAAGTATAGTTAAGTTTATTTACAAATTTGATTTAAGAAAATAAGTTTGAAAATGCAATGGCATAAGGCCAAAGTTTCTATCTTTTTGCAAAGTGGTCAAAGTTTAGAATAAAATAAGTTCAATCAAAGAAGATTTTGAAAAAGGAGGGAGAGATTTTGAAATTAAAGAAATGGGGAGAAGATGAAGGGACTAATCCTATGCACCAAATTAAAAGTTAAGAGTTGAAAAGATATGACCAAATGGGTAGCTATCCAATAGACAAGAATGTCAATAGAAAACCCAGAATTCCCTTGGACATTTAGAATCAAGCAACACACAAATGCACAATTATATTATCTTGAAGGGCAAAGGCATCAAATAAAGATAGCCACATCCAAGCTTTAGCCATTCCATGATCTTCTTCAAATTAGCCCATGTAACAAATGAATTCCACAAGTCACAGGTTCAAAATAACAGCTTCACAATGATCATGTTGCAGATGAACTCAGAGAGATCTTGAATGATGTATCAGATGAAGATTCAAATTGCAAGCACTTGGTTTCTCAATAAGTTGGCATTGGCCAAGTCCTTTAGCATAGGAATGTTGCCTAAGTTCTAAGTCCATTTGTCCAAGATCAAGCCAACAGTCCATACAAATTTTTTTTAGGGTTTTTTGTTGTTATTATGTACATTGAAGGTCAAAGACCACACAAACAAACAAAGTGTACACAAAAAAGATATATCACACAATATGGTCCAAGTGGACAAAGTGAAAATTGCATTAACATAAACAATTAGAATGATATTACCAATGACAAATGAATAAAGGAAAGAATTAAATGACATTAAAATAAATGGCTTGAAATTATAAGCTAGTTGTTAATGAGTTAGTGTCGCAACCTGAAAAATACAGTGCGCAAAAAAAAACAACCGGCGAAAGAAAAAGACAGAAGAGTCGCCACCGTGCGTTATTCATCCCAAAGGAGGGAAAGGAAACGCTCGAAGTAAACCTGAAAAAGGAAAGGACAAGACGGGGTCTCGCAACCAAATCTTGGGTTCGGGAGTCGGTTATGTGAAGGGAAGGTATTAGCACCCCTACGCATCCGTAGTACTCTACAGGATCCACTTGTGTAGTTTTCGTCTAAAGGGTGTGGGTTTATCTTGTGCTGTTTGCCAAAAAAAAAAGGTTAAATGAAAATGACTCGCGCGGATGTCGCATCCACTGCATACGTATCTCATCTGAATATGAGAATCAGAGTCTTCGTAGCTCGGCTACCTATGGGTTGGGGGGATGTGTGCTCGCTAAGACATCGCGTCTTATGCCTACGTATCTCATCTGGCCTGAGAATCAGAGCAAAACGTAGTTCGGCTAACTATGGGGTTATGGATTGGGTTTTGGACGAACGACGTCACTACGCAATCTACCGGATGCTCGACCTTTGGAGACTTACTCGCCTGTAGTAGAAGGAGTAAACGTGTGTTATGGAGAAGAAAAATCAATGAAGGGTTTGTTTGCATTGTAGGAACGCGCATGCAAAAGGGTAATGAGGATAAGACCTCATAGCTCTTAACCCTGGACAAAGGAACCTGCATAAAGTAAACACAAAAACATTGCCTCCTATCGAGGTCTTCCAGCTAGGAAAGCAGTAAAATGCGGGAAAAATGTAAAAGTACCACGCGGATAAAGATCCGAAGTAACATCAATTAGAGGAATGGGAAACCCTGAGATCCTTCCAAGCTAACATCATCAAAGAAAGTGGGTCAGTACAGGTAATCGGAATGAACCTCCAGGGGTTATCCCACAAATAAAGTGGGAAACCACGCAAGTTATCCCTGCAAAAGTCATGTGAGCCCTCACAAAAACTCAACAAAAGGGTTAGTGAAACACCATAAGCATTTTTTTCATGGGTAACAGTATGGTTTCAGAAACCTCAAACCCTGTGGCATACATTTCAGAAATCATGTGATTAAACATTCAAGGCATAGGTTTCACCCATTCATAATACATCACACATTTAGAACATTCAAATTGAAGGCGTAAAATAATGGGAATAGGGCAAACCTGATTGGAGAGCTTGATTGAAATTGAGTTGCACCCGTGAGGCCCTTCAGGGTTTGGAGGCTGCTCTGAGTTCTCTGTCAGGTTTCTCTTCAGGTTTTGTCCAGGGTTTTGTTCCAAGGAAACCTCAGAGTATTTTGCTTCTCTTCCTTTTTCTCAAGTGAAGCCTTGGTATTTATAGACTGAATTTCATGGTTTTGTGGGCTCAAATGAGAGAGACCCAAGTCCAAAATTTTTATTATATTTTATTTATTTTTTTATTATTATTTTTATTTATTTATTATTATTTTTTTTGTAAAAAATTATTATTATATTTTTTTTTCGGCTTATTATTTCATTTTTTTTTTCGGATCTAATTCTGATTGACATGATGAAATGCAATATGAAATGAATGCATGAATGAGGAGGGCAAATTTTGGGGTGTTACAGCTGCCCCTATTCAATCATCAGCTAAACCGAGTAGGATGAAAGCGAACAACTTATCAGACAAACGGGGCGAGCTGTGATTGAATACCAAAGATAGACCGAAAATTTGCGCTCCGAGAACACCACAAAAACGCGGAAATACACCGTGCTGTTTATTTTTCTTCCGATCCTCTGGCTTAATCTGGAGTTTCGATCCTCTGGCTGGATATTAATTTTGATCCTCGGGCTGGATACGATTTTGATCTTCTGGCTAGATCTCCTTCGTTTCGATTCTCTGGCTGAATCTATTTCCTTTGATTCTCTGGCTGAATCTACTTCGATCTTCTGGCTAGATCTGAATTGTTTTGATTCTCTGGCTGAATCTATTTCCGGTCTTCGGGCTAGACCTGACTTCGATCTTATGGCTAGATCTTCTTCGATCTTCTGGCTAGATCTCCTTTGTTTCGATTCTCTGGCTAAATCTATTTCCTTTGATTCTCTGGCTGAATCTACTTCGATCTTCTGGCTAGATCTGAATTGTTTCGATTCTCTGGTTGAATCTATTTCGATCTTCTGGCTAGATCTGGATTGTTTTGATGATAAATTCCCATCATTAGGATCCCACATCTGAGGCATGCGCTGGTTGACCCTCTTTTGAAATCTACACCCAACCTTCATATTAGATATGCAGCTTCGAGCATATTCCACTTTTGGGCTTCGTACATATTCTTCGGGCTAGAACATGTTGTAACGACTCCTCAATTAGACTTGCTGGGGAAATAAAGCTTGTAGGCGACTTCAATGGGGAATCTTCGAAATGACCCTCAGGCTGGATCACTGGAACACGATTCTCAGGCTGAATCTTCGAAATGACCCTTAGGCTGGATCACTCACGCTTGATCCCCTGGCTGGATCTCATGACCTTGGTTGTAAAGTAATTCTTCAGTCTGCTTGGAAGAACCTGTTTATCAGCTTATGTGTATGCTTGATATGATATGCATGCAAATGCAAATGTTATGCATGGTGTAAAAAGAAATCTGCTTGGGGAAGCAAACTCCGGTAGGGAACAGATCGCTGTATCAATCCTTGAATGCTCTGTGGGGAATGATCCGTCTGCCGGGACCAATGAGCCACCAAAAATAAATTGGCTGCTTGAAAAGTTGACCTTGCGGGGGAAGTATCAACTATGGAAACTTTTCTCGGTGAGGCTCTGTGAGGAGAGTCTGTGGGGAAAACACTTCCTGGGGAAATGTCGTAGGAAACGACCTTTGTTGGGGATATGAACTTGCTAATCGTCCTCAAGCTGGGGATTAGAACAAATCTGTTAGAAATAATCTGCTGGGGATGAGATGAACACTGGGAACACCACCCTCTTGTCCGTTGGGTATGCAACCACTCCTGCTGTTGCTAGGAAGATACAGTCTGACACAGTCAACTCCGCTGGGGATATATAGTCTGGATACTGTCAACTCTACTGGGGATAGACAGTCTGGATACTGTCAACTCTGTTGGGGAACATGCTCTGCTGAGGAGAGACTTTGTCAACCGCTTGGGGATGAGGATTCATGACTTGGCATCCGGTTCCTGTGACCTGCAACTAAAAATACACGTATACCTCGGGGGAATTACTCGGTTTGAATTCACCGTTCGGGATTAAGCACATTCAAAGCAATTTTAAATGTTTTCCTATGCAAATCATCTGCAAAAGCCACCATTATGTTCATATGCAATATGTTTTATAAAAAATTCGGACATTTTTGCAAACAAACTGATAAATGAAAAATAAAGAGGCTCTTTAACTGAATTATTCGACTCTTAATGGGGAGAAAATTTGTGCCAGGAATAGGCGAGGGTATCAGGAAGCTGATCCCTGAAAAGAGGTGATCGCTATAAAAAGAGAATTATCCTAATGGCAATGGGGATACGGGGTCCCGCCGAGTTTCGACTCTGCTATGGCTCGTATGTCCTCAAGACGCTCTGCTCATCTTGCTTTCTGAAGTGGATGATTAGTCGATCTTTAACCTTCGAAGATTGCCGGATTGAATGAAACGGTGATATAACACTGATGAACTCAAATCACAGTCATTCGCTTATTCCCTAACTTTTGCCTGGATCGCCCCCTTTTCGGGTTTTCAATCCATCGGGATACCCATTTTTGCCTGAGCCGCCCTTTTGGGTTTTCGACTCACCGGGTGTACTCTTTTTTATATCCCTAATTTTTGCCCGAACCTCTTTATTCTTTTTTTTTTGGTTCGTCGGGATGCCCTTTTTTTTTGCCTGGACTATTCTTTTTATCGTCCAGCGGGTCTATTTTACGCGAAATATTTTTTTTAACTGCGTCTGAGTTAATAGGGGACGGGAATCCTTCGCCATCCATGGTTGTTAGCATCAAAGCTCCGCCATAGAAAATCCTTTTAACCACGTACGGACCCTCATAGTTCGGTGTCCATTTGCCCCTGTGATCTGTGTTGGGAGGAAGAAATATTTTGAGTACCAATTCACCGACTTGATACCCCCGAGGGCGCACTTTCTGACCAAATGCTTTCTTCATTCGTCTCTGACCGAGATACATCAATTCTGGGTACGTAGTTCCAGCATAGCACCATTTCCCGTTGGTTTGATTGATGACCAAAGCTGAATCCCAGTATACATCCAGGGTTTTAATCTGTATATTGACGGCTTCCTCAAGTCTTAGGATACAAGCTTCGTATTCGGCTTCATTGTTGGTGCAGGGAAAAGTTATTCTGGCACCAAATGGCATATGAACCCCCTTCCGGTGTGATCAACACTATACCAACTCCGCGACCATTGACGTGGACCGCCCCATCAAACATCATAACCCATTTGGATTCAGGGTCAGGCCCCTCCTCCGGGAGTGGTTCCTCTCAATCTTTCGATTTGAGAAACATGATGTCCTCATCAGGAAAGTAAAACCTCATAGGTTGGTAATCATTAATCGGTTGCTCTGCAAGATAGTCTGACAAGACACTTCCCTTGATGGCTTTTTGCGAAGTGTATTGGATGTCATACTCTGTCAGTATCATTTGTCACCTAGTAACCTTTCCGGTAAGTGATGGCTTTTCAAAAATATACTTGACTGGATCCATTTTTGATATCAATAGAGTCGTGTGAGTCAACATATACTGTCTTAGTCGGCGAGCAGCCCATGCCAAAGCGCGACAAGTTTTCTCGAGCAATGAGTATCTTTGTTCACAGTCGGTAAACTTTTGCTAAGGTAGTATATTGCATGCTCTTTTCGACCTGACTCGTCATGCTGACCGAGCACACAACCCATTGACCTTTCTAACACAGTCAAGTACATGATCAACGGTTTGCACCTCAAATTTGCACCTCAAATTTGTAGCACCTCAAATTTGCACCTCCCATTTGTATATACATTTCATTTTTAGGTCATTAACATTGCATTCACATTGCATAGTCCATTACATCTCATCAGTCGAGACTGGTCAGGAGATTCAACTGTGCAAGAGAGCAAGAGCATTTTCCATGAGATGAAAGCCCTATGGTGGTTCCAATGAGCTTACATGACCCAAAGATCATTTTGAAGCAACCTGGCCAAGTGTTGAAGGCTCAGAAGTCCACAGTGCATGACCAAATCATCTGAGGCCCATAAAAGTCAACTGCAAAGTCAACTGTGGATTTGGAGGTGGGAAGTGATTAGAGATACTTCATTCATGTTCAAACAAGTCTCATTTGACATTTCAAACACTCACATTGAAGAATTTGAAGTCAAGTCAAGAATTTTCCAAAATAGAAAGTGACCTATAATTTGAAATTTCCAAAAATGGAAAGGTTTTGGACCAACTTCAACTCAATTTTACATCATCAAAAAAGCTTCAAATGAAATTTTGTCCAACATGAAAGTTGAAGTTATTTCTGTCCCCTTTCCAAAAAGTCCAAGATCATGGATTTATGATGTGTGGTTGAGGAGATATGATCCAATCATGGAAAAGTGTGTTTAAAAATTCAAATGGGCATAACTTTTGAACCAAGGCTCCAATTTTGGTGGTTCTTTTTGCATTTTGTTCCTCATAACATGTAGTTTCTAAAACATCCATTACATGGCATAAATTTCACTTGCATGATCATATGCTCATTCATGAAGTTTTTTGAAGGGAAATTTCTAAAATCAATTTGGTTGATCATATGCATGAAATACCAATTCCAAAGTGTGCATGGGCTATTTTTAAGTGGATTTGGGCCAGCTTTGAGCACTATTCACGCATGCATCTCATGCATGAGGTGAAAATCCAATTTTGTGCATACACCTTATAACTTGTTAATCTCAATTGGTTTTGGCTTAAACATGTTTTCAGAATGATTAACAAGGCATATATAAGGATAATTGCAACTGCATTGGCCAAAAACAAGCTTTTCAGATCTAGATCTAGAAACTTTTCAAATTTTTCTCTCAAGAAGAACTTTCAATTTTCTCACACCAAAGCCATTTCTCTTGCTGGAATCATGATCATGAAGTATTTCTGAGGAGATTTGAACGTGGATTTGGAGCAATTCGTGCCTTATTTGACCATACATGAAGCTTGAAGGTTCAATGGAAATTTCAAATTCTACTGGATTCGTGCTTGTTTGAGCTTCAATCTCTCCATCAATCATCTCACCAAGCATTGTAGAAGAGATTTGAGCCATTGTTGAGCCTTGTAGCACGAGTTTCCACTTGCTGTTCTTCAAGAGGTCAAGTTTCGATCTCAATTATTCTTGAATTCATTATGATATTTGTGTAGATCTTTGCTTGGTGATGATTCTGATATAAAAATTGAGTGAAATGGTGCATTATCCATGAAGTTATGCGTGTTTGAAAGTTTGATGTCAATTTTGATTTTCTTCGATTCAAGCTTGTTATGATGTTTTAGCATGATTTGATTGTTGATCTTTAATGTACATGGAACAAGGATTCGATTGATGTAATTATTTTTGATTTCTGGAATGGTTTTGAAAAATTTGGAAATATGTTCATCGTCTTCAAGAGGAAGAAGATGAAGATCATGTCATTTTCTAGAATTAGCTACGATGTTCATGATTAGCTACGATTTTGCTACGAACTTCAGGATTAGCTATGAATTTCTGGAATTCTTTTCCAGATTTAGGGATTTAACCAAAACGCTGTCGTTTTGGCAGCGCGCGCTCAAAATTCAAATGTGGACCAGGTTCGATCCTGGCCGAGCGCGCTTATTCAAATATTCATCATTTTTCACATATTCCCTCCTTATTTCATGCCATGTACATTTTTGAACTTCAAATTTTTTTCCAAACTTCATAAAATCATAACAAATTGAAAAATCATCCAATTTGATCCCAATTTTTTGCAAAATGCTCCTTAGAATGTCTAGTTTTTAATGATCATGAATTTGCAAGTTGTGCTTCGCTGGAAAATTAATTTGCCCTAGGATGTTTGAACACATATGCATATATGACCTTGCCTTACTCTTTCCTTTGTGAAATGTTTGTTTTTAGCCCAATGAACTTGAAATTTTACATGCTGATTCTAGACACATTGATGGACATTTTGGCTTTGGTTTGACATTTTTCTCATTCACCATTTCTGTTTTATGCTTGTGTTAGGCAGGAGGATATGTTTACTCTCCTCAGTGAGGATGATGAAGTTGTGGGAAGAACTGACGAAAGGGATAGGAGGGTTGATGCCTTAGCTGAGAAGATCAAAGCCATGGAGTGTCAGAACTCTTTGGGGTTTGATGTTACAAATATGGGATTGGTTGAAGGATTGAGAATTCCTTATAAGTTCAAAGCGCCTTCTTTTGATAAATACAACGGCACTTCTTGTCCTCGCACCCATGTGCAGGCGTATTACAGAAAGATCTCTGCGTACACCAACGATGAAAAGATGTGGATGTACTTCTTCCAGGATAGCTTGTCTGGAGCATCCTTGGACTGGTACATGGAGTTGAAAAGAGAATCCATTCGAAGTTGGAGGGACTTGGGTGAAGCCTTTCTGAGGCAATACAAGCACAATATGGACATGGCTCCAAGCCGAACTCAGTTACAGAGCTTATGTCAGAAATCAGGCGAAAGTTTCAAGGAGTACGCCCAGAGATGGCGGGAATTGGCCGCAAGAGTGCAACCTCCTATGCTGGAAAGGGAGTTGACCAATAAGTTCATCGGGACTTTACAAGGTGTGTTTATGGACCAGATGGGGAGTTGCCCGTTCGGTAGTTTCTCTGATGTTGTTATTTGCGGAGAGAGGACAAAGAGTCTCATTAAAGCTGGAAGGATTCAGGATGCTGGTTCTTCATCTTCAAAGAAGCCATTTTCTGGGGCACCTCGCAGGAGAGAGGGAGAGACCAATGCTGTGCAACATAGGAGAAATATGAATAGCGGACATTACCGTCAGGTTGCTGCTGTGACCATCCCAGCACCTCAACAACGTCAACCTCAACAACAAAGACCACCACCACCACAACAACAACAACAACAACGTCCGTTTCAGCCGAGACAGAGAATGCCGGATCGTCGATTCGACCCGTTGCCTATGACGTATGCTGAGTTACTGCCCGAATTGCTCAGATTGGGGTTTGTTGAGTTGCGTACAATGGCTCTGTTGACAAAGATACCTGCTGGGTATGATGCCAACGTTCGTTGTGACTTCCACTCCGGTGCACCGGGGCACCATATTGAAAACTGCCGGGCTTTTCATCATAAGGTCCAGGACTTAATTGACGCCAAGACAATCAATTTTGCTCCTGTGCCTAATGTTGTGAACAACCCTATGCCTCAGCATGGTGCGCATAGGGTGAACAATGTGGAAGATGAAGAAGCTGTGGACTTGGTGGTTGATGTTGATGAGATTCAGACACCATTGTTGGTTGTGAAAGAGCGTCTGCTGAATGGGGGAATGTTCCCGGGCTGTGATGAGGATTGCTCATGCTGCGAGGCTTCAGAGAATGGGTGTATGCAGTTGAAGACTGGTATGCAAGGTTTGATGGATGAGGGCTGTTTGCAGTTTGCTAGGGCCGTGAAAAAGCGTGGGATGGTGTCAACTATCACCATTTATTTCAAACCGTCCGAGGGACGTGGCCAGAGAACTGTTAATGCACCTGCAACCGTTAGTGCTCCTGTTACTATATCTGCTCCAGTAACTGTCAGTGCTCCCACTACTATTGTTGTGTCTGGTAGAAGGGCTGTTGAGAACAGTAGGGTTGTGCCGTGGAAGTATGACAATGCTTACCGCAACAACCGAAGGTCAGAAAATCAGATCAGGCCAGTCAATCAAGCTCCAGTGACTATTGGTTTGCCGAGCAGAGTTCCTGCAACTGTTGGTCCGGTTGTGGACAATGTAGGGGGTCCAGGAGGGTTTACCAGAAGCGGTCGTCTGTTCGCACCACAGCCTTTGAGGGACAACAATGCTGAGGCTCTCGCCAAAGCAAAGGGGAAGCAAGCTGTTGTTGAGGAAGAGCCTGTACAGAAGGAAGCGCCTGAGGGGTCGTTTGAGAAAGATGTGGAGGAGTTTATGAAGATAATTAAGAAGAGTGACTACAAGATTGTAGATCAGCTGAATCAAACTCCGTCCAAAATTTCTATACTCTCATTGCTATTATGCTCTGAGGCACACCGTAATGCCTTGCTGAAAATGTTGAATCTGGCTTACGTGCCTCAGGAGATTTCTGTCAATCAACTTGAGGGTGTTATTGCGAATGTGAGCACAAGGAACAGTTTGGGGTTCACAGACTTGGATCTGACACCTGAGGGTCGCAATCATAATAAAGCCCTGCATATTACTATGGAGTGCAAAGGCGCAGTATTGTCACATGTACTGGTGGATAATGGCTCGTCTTTGAATGTGTTGCCTAAGAAGATTCTGAGCAAGATAGATGTTGAAGGGGTTGTCCTCACTCCGAGTGATCTTATTATTCGTGCTTTTGACGGATCCAAACGGTCTGTTTTTGGTGAAGTCACGTTGCCAGTGAAGATTGGCCCGGAGGTTTTTGATATTATCTTCTATGTGATGGACATTCAGCCAGCATATAATTGCTTATTGGGGCATCCCTGGATACATGGGGCAGGGACAGTTTCGTCAACTCTCCATCAGAAGCTGAAGTATGTTTGGAACGGTCAGATTGTGACCGTGTGCGGCGAGGAGGACATTCTGGCGAGTCATTTATCCTCTTTCAAATATGTGGAGGTGGATGGCGAGATCCATGAAACTCTGTGCCAGGCGTTTGAGACCGTTGCTCTTGAGAGGGTGGCTTTTGCTGAGCAGAAGAAGCCAAGTGCCTCAATTGCATCCTACAAGCAGGCTGTGGAGGTTGTTAACTCGGGCAATGCAGAAGGCTGGGGCAAGATGGTTGACCTGCCCGTCAAGGAAGACAAGTTCGGTATTGGTTATCAACCTTTGCAGGCAGAGCAGGGTGAGCAGAAAGGGCCGAGTACCTTCGCCAGTGCTGGGCTGATGAATCATGGAGACGTCTTTGCAGCCAGTAGTGAAGACTGTGACAGTGATTGTGATCTGAACAACTGGGTTTGCCCGTGTGCTCCAGGGGAGTCGATCAACAATTGGACAACAGAAGAAGTGGTTCAAGTTACTCTTCAAGCAGAGTAATTTTCTTTTGTTTTTCATTTTGCACAAAACCCTACGTTCTGCCCAAGGCGTAGCGGTTCATTGTAGGGCCCCAACATGTTTTTCAATGATATCATTAATAAAGGACGTTTTGCAAACAACTTTGGGATCCCTGTCTTTCTGTTTTTATTTTTCATTTTCAAAACAAATAAAAATGGCAATGTTTTTGTTTTTGTGACTTTCTTGAACTCTTTTTTCTAAAATAAAGCATTAAACATGCATAATCGATCTTACGGACTCCACTATAAACAGTTTTGTTATGGCTCAGTATGATTTCAATAATCCCATCTACCAAGCTGAAGAGGAGAGTGAGGAAGATTGTGAACTCCCTAAAGAACTGGTCAGATTATTGAAGCAGGAGGAAAGGGTCATCCAACCTCATCAGGAGGAGTTGGAGATTATTAACCTGGGTACTGAGGACGCCAGAAGAGAGATCAAGATCGGGGCCGCTTTGAAGGAAGATGTCAAGAGAAGTCTGATTGAGATGCTGAGAGAATATGTGGAGATATTCGCCTGGTCGTATCAAGATATGCCTGGGTTGGATACCGATATTGTGGTGCATAGGCTACCTCTCAGGGAAGATTGTCCTTCAGTCAAGCAGAAGCTTCGGAGAACTAGTCCTGATATGGCTGTCAAGATCAAGGAAGAGGTTCAGAAGCAGTTGGATGC
The DNA here is from genome assembly GCF_024323335.1 of Lathyrus oleraceus. NCBI lineage: Eukaryota > Viridiplantae > Streptophyta > Magnoliopsida > Fabales > Fabaceae > Lathyrus > Lathyrus oleraceus. The sequence continues at coordinate 396,865,178 of NC_066580.1, read as the reverse complement.
GGGTTTTCTGTCAGTTACTACTTATCCCCCGTGGGTGGCCAACATCATTCCCGTGCCGAAGAAGGACGGCAAAGTCAGGATGTGTGTCGATTACCAGGATCTAAACAGAGCGAGTCCGAAAGATGACTTCCCATTACCTCACATTGATGTATTGGTTGATAATACTGCTCAATCCTCGGTTTTCTCTTTCATGGACGGATTCTCTGGTTATAATCAGATCAAGATGGCGCCAGAGGACATGGAAAAGACGACATTCATTACACCTTAGGGCATGTTCTGCTATAAGGTGATGCCATTTGGGCTGAAGAATGCCAGTGCTACCTATCAGAGGGCTATGACGACTCTCTTTCATGACATGATGCACAAAGAGATTGAAGTGTACGTGGATGATATGATTGCGAAGTCGCAGACAGAAGAGCAGCACCTGGTAAATTTGCAGAAGTTGTTTGGAAGACTGAGAAAGTTCAAACTGAGGCTGAACCCAAACAAGTGTACGTTTGGTGTGAGATCCAGTAAGCTGTTGGGTTTCATTGTCAGTGAGAAAGGGATTGAGGTTGATCCAGCGAAAGTCAAAGCTATTCAAGAAATGCCTGAACCGAAAACAGAAAAGCAGGTTCGTGGGTTTTTAGGGAGACTGAACTACATTGCACGGTTTGTATCTCACCTAACTGCCACGTGTGAACCGATATTCAAATTGCTAAGGAAGAATCAAGCAATCAGGTGGAATGATGACTGTCAGAAAGCTTTTAATAAGATAAAAGAGTATTTGCAGAAACCTCCAATCCTCATACCTCCAGTTCCTGGAAGGCCTCTGATAATGTACCTGTCAGTGACTGAGAACTCGATGGGGTGTGTATTGGGACAGCATGACGAGTCTGGTCAAAAAGAGCATGCCATATACTACCTTAGCAAAAAGTTTACCGACTGTGAAATAAAACATTCACAGCTTGAGAAAACTTGCTGTGCTTTGGCCTGGGCTGCTCGCCGACTGAGGCAGTATATGTTGAACCATACTACTTTATTGATTTCTAAGATGGATCCAGTGAAATACATCTTTGAGAAGCCGGCTCTCACCAGGCGTGTTGCTCGTTGGCAAATGATCCTAACAGAGTATGATATCCAGTACACGTCGCAGAAGGCCATCAAAGGTAGTATTCTGTCAGACTACCTTGCCGAGCAACCGATTGATGATTATCAGCCGATGATGTTTGAATTCCCTGATGAAGACATCATGTATCTAAAGATGAAAGATTGTGAAGAGCCTCTTGTCGAGGAAGGACCGGATCCTGATGACAAGTGGACACTGATGTTTGATGGGGCTGTGAATATGAATGGCAACGGTGTTAGGGCAGTGCTTATCAATCCAAAAGGGGCGCATATACCTTTTTCTGCCAGACTGACTTTTGATGTAACCAACAACGAGGCTGAGTATGAAGCTTGCATCATGGGGATAGAAGAAGCCATCGATTTAAGGATCAAAACACTAGACATATATGGAGATTCCGCTCTAGTGATTAACCAGGTCAATGGAAATTGGAATACTCATCAACCGCATTTGATTCCATATCGAGATTACACCAGAAGGATCCTGACTTTCTTCAAGAAGGTGAAGCTGTATCATGTCCCCCGAGATGAAAATCAGATGGCTGATGCCTTGGCTACTTTGTCTTCTATGATAAAAGTTCATTGGTGGAAGCATGTGCCACATGTTGCGGTGAATCGACTCGAGAGGCCTGCGTATGTGTTTGCAGTCGAGTCTGTTGTTGATGAGAAGCCATGGTACTTTGACATTAAGAATTTCCTCAAGAGCCAGGAGTATCCTGAAGGTGCGTCTAAGAATGACAAGAAAACCCTGAGAAGGCTAGCTGGAAGCTTTTATTTGAATCAGGATGATGTGCTGTACAAGAGGAACTTTGACATGGTTCTGCTCAGATGCGTGGATAGACACGAAGCAGACATGTTGATGCAGGAAGTGCACGAAGGATCTTTTGGTACCCATGCTGGTGGTCATGCAATGTCCAAGAAATTGTTGAGAGCCGGTTATTATTGGATGACTATGGAATCCGATTGTTTCAAGTACGCTCGGAAGTGCCATAAATGTCAGATTTATGCTGATAAGGTGCATGTACCACCAAGCCCTCTGAATGTCATGAACTCGCCTTGGCCATTTGCAATGTGGGGAATTGATATGATTGGGAAGATTGAGCCTACTGCTTCTAATGGACATCGCTTCATCCTGGTTGCGATTGATTACTTCACCAAGTGGGTGGAAGCAGCTTCTTATGCTAATGTTACCAAACAAGTGGTTGCCCGATTCATCAAGAAGGAAATCATCTGTCGTTACGGGGTTCCTGAGAGAATCATTACTGATAATGGTTCGAATCTCAATAACAAGATGATGAAAGAGCTTTGCAAAGATTTCAAGATTGAACATCACAATTCTTCTCCTTACAGACCGAAGATGAATGGTGCTGTAGAGGCGACAAACAAGAATATTAAGAAGATTGTGCAGAAGATGGTCGTGACGTACAAGGATTGGCATGAGATGTTGCCTTTCGCTTTGCATGGGTACCGTACCTCAGTACGTACGTCGACCGGGGCAACCCCTTACTCCCTTGTGTATGGTATGGAAGCTGTCCTACCTGTTGAAGTGGAGATCCCTTCTCTGAGAGTCCTGTTGGATGTTAAGCTTGACGAAGCTGAATGGATTCGAACAAGGTTTAATGAGTTGAGCCTTATCGAAGAGAGACGGTTAGCAGCTGTATGCCATGGGCAGTTGTATCAGAGAAGGATGAAGAAAGCCTTTGATCAGAAAGTGTGTCCTCGAAGCTATCAGACTGGTGATTTAGTTTTGAAGAGGATCCTTCCTCCTGGTACAGATAACAGGGGCAAATGGACTCCTAATTACGAAGGTCCATATGTTGTTAAGAAGGTTTTCTCTGGTGGAGCCTTAATGCTTACAACTATGGATGGTGAAGATTTTCCGTCCCCTGTTAACTCAGATGTAGTCAAAAAATACTTCGCATAAATTGACCCGCTGGACAAAAAGAATAAAAGAGTCCAGGCAAAAAAGGGCATCCCGGCGAACCAAAAAGAAAAAAGAAAGGTTCGGGCAAAAGTTAGGGATAAAAAATGAAAAGATCGTACACACGGTAAGTCGAAAACCCGCAAGGGCGGCTTAGGCAAAAATGGGTATCCCGGTGGATTGAAAACCCGAAAGGGCGATCCAGGCAAAAGAGGGATTAAAGTGAAGACTACAGTCTGAGTTATTGGTACTTCATCGCGCTTCAGTGTCTACCATCTCGAAGGATATGATCGGTCCAGTTGTTCTTCTCAGAAAGCAAGGAATTTGGGGAGAAATTGATGATCTGTGAGTCATAACAAAATTGGGAAATAGTGGATGCCGTATTCACATTACCATTAGGATAGATTTTTCCTTTTGTGCGCAATTACCTCTTCCTAGGAATTGCTTCCTGATGTATTTTCCGTTTCAGGCCCATTTTCAATCAATAAAAGTCGTTATTCAGATAAATTGCTCTCTTGTTTTTATTTTTTACTGTTTTGTTTGCAAAAACGTCCGAATTTTTGATAAACATTGCATATAAAAACATGAAGGCTAGACAATAACGTGCAGAAAGATAAAACATTTGAAAATCATTTTGAATGTGGAGTACACTTGAGTGTATCTTGTCCATGCAATCCCCTGGGGCATGTATGTCTTGTTGGTTGCAAGTTATCACCTTTGGTTCCTGGCTGGAGCAGATAAGCCACGGTTTGTTCAGGGATGCTGTCAGCACTGTCCAGTAGTGTGAGAGGATGGGGATCTTCCCCAGCAGATGAAGCAAGTGCAGGATTTGTCTACCTAGCATAGTCAGGATCAGGGATTCCTCAGCAGGATTGAGGATGTTTCTCCAGCAGGCTTGGAAGTGGCTGTTTCCCCAAGCAAGTCTGAAAGCTATTATAACTGTTCTTCCCCGGCAGAAGTGTTTGTGGGTAGTGTGTCCCTCAGTAGCAAGTTCAAAGACTTCTTTCCCCAGCTAGTCTGAAGGCTGTTAGTCCCCACTGAGTCTGAAGGATGTTGTATCCCCAACGGAGGTATCAGTGAGTAGTTTATTCCTCAACAGTCGGGTATGAAGTGCTGTAATCCTCAGCAGGGTTGTGAATGCCTTTCCCCATCAGGGTTGTGAATGTTTTCCCCTAGCAGATCTCCCCAGCAGAGGTTTGTGTTGATGGTTTTTCCCAGCGAGTTCCCTAAGTGGATCAGGTTCGGTGAAAATTATCCCCAGTAGAGTTTATCCTACATGTAGATTGGCTGCTATCCTCAGCAGAGGTGAGCATTGGTTGTTTCCCTAGCGGAGTCCCCAAGTGGATTGGATTCAGTGAAGGTTGTCCCCGGTGGGATCCCTTCTCCAGCAGCAGTGCTAGTCCTCAGCATGAGTAAGAGGTTGGTGTGTTCCCCAGCCAGAGACTCCCCAGTTGAGTTGGTTCCTCTGTCGCCCCCAGAGTATCAGATCAGCAAAGCACCCCCGGCAGTGCGTCTCCCCACAGAGTTGGAGAATCTAATCAGAATTTTACGCTCAGCGAAGAAATCCGTTTGCTCCCCAGCAGGAGTTCTCATCATTTACATCTTGCATGTAGTAAACATTGCATCCTCAAATCGCGTAGCATTTCCATTCCATATGGAGCATTACGCCATAGAAAAATTCAAACATATGCATTCATGTGTTAAACCTAATCAGACCATATCCCCGACAGAGGCGGATCATTGTTCAACATCTGTACGACACATTTGCTACAGTTTCTCTTGACAGACACCATTCAGGGTTGATAATTCCCCAAAGAGGTTTATTTCTTCACCCGCTGGTGAAAGGAAAGGTTGATTCTCCCCAATGGGATCGCCAACAAGTGTTTAGCCTTGCCTTGACATATGTATATATCATCCTTGTGATACCGGTAAGTGTCATGTCTGCACCTATGTGTATTCTTTCCTTGGTGTCGGTAAACACCATTGTTTCGATGTCGGTAAACATCGAGTCTCACTCCAGTCATCGGTAAATGTCTGGTCGGCTTTCTGATGTCGGTAAACATCATCTTTCGATGTTTGTAGCATCTCTCCTTTCCCAGTCATCCGTTGATGTCTGATCACCTCTTCGTTGGTTTCGATAAACGTTGAGTTTTTCCTAGTCGCCCGTCGACGTCTGGTTGTATATTTTGTCTCCCAGTCATCGGTAAATGTCTGGTCGGCTTTCTGATGTCGGTAAACATCATCTTTCGATGTTTGTAACATCTCTCCTTTCCCAGTCATCCGTTGATGTCTGGTCACCTCTCCGTTGGTATCGATAAACGTCGAGTTTTTCCTATTCGTCTGTTGACGTCTAGTTGTATTCCTTTCGCCCGTTCATCCGTTGATGTCTGGTCACCTCTCCGTTGGTATCGATAAACGTTGAGTTTTTCCTATTCGTCCGTTGACGTCTAGTTGTATCAGATCCCAGTTCATCCGTTGATGTTTGGTCACCTCTCCGTTGGTGTCGGTAAACGTCAAGTCCTTCCCATTCGTCTGTTGACGTCTGTTTGTATATCTTGTGCCCCCAGTCATCGGTAAATGTCTGGGCATCGGTTTTTTGATATCGGTAAACATCATCTTTCGATGTAGGTAAACATCGAGTCTCATCCCAGTCATCGGTAAATGTCTGGTCCTGTATCTTTTTGTTGATATATCAAATCCCCAGTAGAGTCGTCGGTAAACGTCTTGTCTGGTTCCGTTTGTAAATATCTTTTTCCTCCCTAGTTGGAGATGCCATCGGTAAATGGCCTCGTCTTGCTTCGATATCGATAAATATCAAATGCCCAGCTTAGCCGCCATCGGTAAATGGCCTCGCTTTCTGTGACATCTGTTTCCCAGCAGCCATCGGTAAATGGTCTCGCTGACGTTGATATCGGTAAATATCAAGTTGCTTTGAAGCCACCATCGGTAAATGGTTTTGCTTCCTTTTAATATCAAATTCCCAGTTGAAGCCACCATCGGTAAATGGTCCTGCTTCTTTTGGATGGTTGTTTCCCAACAGCCATCGGTAAATGGTCTCGCTGACGTTGATATCGGTAAATATCAAGTTTCCAGTAAATTAGCCATCGGTAAATGGCCTCGCTTTTCTTTGTATCATCTCCCGCAGAGTGCAAATTTCTACGGTTCTTTGGTATTCAATCCCTGTTTACCTTGAAGGTCTGACAGCCGTTGCTCTCATCCGTTCAGGTTCCCAGTTGATTGAATAGGGGCAGCTGTAGCACCTCAAATTTGCACCTCCCATTTGTATATACATTTCATTTTTAGGTCATTAACATTGCATTCACATTGCATAGTCCATTACATCTCATCAGTCGAGACTGGTCAGGAGATTCAACTGTGCAAGAGAGCAAGAGCATTTTCCATGAGATGAAAGCCCTATGGTGGTTCCAATGAGCTTACATGACCCAACGATCATTTTGAAGCAACCTGGCAAGTGTTGAAGGCTCAGAAGTCCACAGTGCATGACCAAATCATCTGAGGCCCATAAAAGTCAACTGCAAAGTCAACTGTGGATTTGGAGGTGGGAAGTGATTAGAGATACTTCATTCATGTTCAAACAAGTCTCATTTGACATTTCAAACACTCACATTGAAGAATTTGAAGTCAAGTCAAGAATTTTCCAAAATAGAAAGTGACCTATAATTTGAAATTTCCAAAAATGGAAAGGTTTTGGACCAACTTCAACTCAATTTTACATCATCAAAAAAGCTTCAAATGAAATTTTGTCCAACATGAAAGTTGAAGTTATTTCTCTCCCCTTTCCAAAAAGTCCAAGATCATGGATTTATGATGTGTGGTTGAGGAGATATGATCCAATCATGGAAAAGTGTGTTTAAAAATTCAAATGGGCATAACTTTTGAACCAAGGCTCCAATTTTGGTGGTTCTTTTTGCATTTTGTTCCTCATAACATGTAGTTTCTAAAACATCCATTACATGGCATAAATTTCACTTGCATGATCATATGCTCATTCATGAAGTTTTTTGAAGGGAAATTTCTAAAATCAATTTGGTTGATCATATGCATGAAATACCAATTCCAAAGTGTGCATGGGCTATTTTTAAGTGGATTTGGGCCAGCTTTGAGCACTGTTCACGCATGCATCTCATGCATGAGGTGAAAATTCAATTTTGTGCATACACCTTATAACTTGTTAATCTCAATTGGTTTTGGCTTAAACATGTTTTCAGAATGATTAACAAGGCATATATAAGGATAATTGCAACTGCATTGGCCAAAAACAAGCTTTTCAGATCTAGATCTAGAAACTTTTCAAATTTTTCTCTCAAGAAGAACTTTCAATTTTCTCACACCAAAGCCATTTCTCTTGCTGGAATCATGATCATGAAGTATTTCTGAGGAGATTTGAACGTGGATTTGGAGCAATTCGTGCCTTATTTGACCATACATGAAGCTTGAAGGTTCAATGGAAATTTCAAATTCTACTGGATTCGTGCTTGTTTGAGCTTCAATCTCTCCATCAATCATCTCACCAAGCATTGTAGAAGAGATTTGAGCCATTGTTGAGCCTTGTAGCACGAGTTTCCACTTGCTGTTCTTCAAGAGGTCAAGTTTCGATCTCAATTATTCTTGAATTCATTATGATATTTGTGTAGATCTTTGCTTGGTGATGATTCTGATATAAAAATTGAGTGAAATGGTGCATTATCCATGAAGTTATGCGTGTTTGAAAGTTTGATGTCAATTTTGATTTTCTTCGATTCAAGCTTGTTATGATGTTTTAGCATGATTTGATTGTTGATCTTTAATGTACATGGAACAAGGATTCGATTGATGTAATTATTTTTGATTTCTGGAATGGTTTTGAAAAATCTGGAAATATGTTCATCGTCTTCAAGAGGAAGAAGATGAAGATCATGTCATTTTCCAGAATTAGCTACGATGTTCATGATTAGCTACGATTTTGCTACGAACTTCAGGATTAGCTACAAATTTCTGGAATTCTTTTCCAGATTTAGGGTTTTAACCAAAACGCTGTCGTTTTGGCAGCGCGCGCTCAAAATTCAAATGTGGACCAAGTTCGATCCTGGCCGAGCGCGCTTATTCAAATATTCATCATTTTTCACATATTCCCTCCTTATTTCATGCCATGTACATTTTTGAACTTCAAATTTTTTTCCAAACTTCATAAAATCATAACAAATTGAAAAATCATCCAATTTGATCCCAATTTTTTGAAAAATGCTCCTTAGAATGTCTAGTTTTTAATGATCATGAATTTGCAAGTTGTGCTTGGCTGGAAAATTAATTTGCCCTAGGATGTTTGAACACATATGCATATATGACCTTGCCTTACTCTTTCCTTTGTGAAATGCTTGTTTTTAGCCCAATGAACTTGAAATTTTACATGCTGATTCTAGACACATTGATGGACATTTTGGCTTTGGTTTGACATTTTTCTCATTCACCATTTCTGTTTTATGCTTGTGTTAACATGGTGTGGCAATTTGTGTCACACATTTGGTTATCTAACTTGTACAATGTGATTTCCATGCCAAATGATCTCCAATGTTTCTGACTTTTTGTGTGATGGATGTTGTGGATGTCTTGATTGCTCATGAATTTTTCCAGAATTATTTGAATCATTTCTGTTTTGATTGAGAATTTTCATTCATGATGATCATTTGGATGCCTTGAATTGGTCTTTGACTTATCTTGCACATGAAATGAACTTGCATAATGATTTTGCTTTGGTCCTCTTTAGGACTTGTTCTTGAGTGGATAAACATGCTTTGTGTTGAGTTTGAGGTTCTATTTTGGATTTTTGATCCTCCTTTGACCCTAGGCTTTGACCTAGTGGTTTGGACTTACCATTTGGGTTGTGAATTTCAGGTTCAAGTCTACATCTCCATGGTTGATGTTGCTCCTTCATTTGAGCTTGATCATTTGTTGTTGGTGGCTAACATTTTCTTGTTTTGTAGGCTTTGAGAACAACTCATTTGTGTTTGCTCATTGTGCACATTGGATTTGTCTGTCTGTCTAATATTGACTGTTGATTGTTTGTCTGGATTTTGTACCGATTGGCTTAGATGTTTCTACAGGTACCTAAGTTGCTTTAAGTTCATTTGAACTTTGCTTGGCTTGCTTGTGGTTTGCATACCACTGAGGTATAATCTCTTGATCTGCATGTAGTCTGGAAGACCTACTGTTATTGGTAGGCACCTGTCTGAAGCCCTCCTTAAGAGGCAATGTTTGTGATTGTTTAATGTTGTGCCTTGTACATTCAAAGACCTCCTAAGTGAAGAGGCATTGGCAGATACAAGGGATGTGCAATCCATCCCCTGCTATTCAGTTGTGTCATTTATCCTGTTCACACCATTGTGTTGATGCACTTTGAATAAGAACCCAAGATCTTGTTGTGTCAGTCATGTGGAGAAGAGTCCCCAATTCTGGACTCCCACACTTTCATTGTCTGAAGCTCTCACAGGCCAGGGATAAGAGCTGTGAGGTCTTACCCTCACTTCCCATTTCACCTGCTTCACCCTAACTCTCAATGTTAGGGTTAAGAGCTAAAAACACCCCATTCCAGTTGGCTTGTTTCTATAGCCTAGCCTTGTGTGAGCCAATTGTTTGCATATAGTGTGTGTGCTTGCTTTATTGTGCTTGTACTTGTTTGATTGTGCTGTTTAGGTTAGCTTGCTTCCTGTGCAAGTTAGGATAGAGACCTCAACATAGGGATCTTATGCATGACAACTTCTAGGCTCGAGTCGTAGTCTCCCTAGTAGTCTGTTATCTCCCTTTGTCTCTGGTTAGGTTAGAAGTTCTTCCCTGTTTAGGGGAACTACGTCGCCCTGATCCTCATACCAGATGAGGTACGGAGGCAGGAGATGAGCTGATCTCTCAGGGAACCCTTTTTCTTTTTCAATCCCTTGTGTTGTGTAGGAGTCTGACGTAAGTCCAGCGATTGGCAGTTGGTTTCTTGTGTCTTGTTTCTTTGTTTGGAGTCTGACGTAAGTCCAGCGATTGGCAGTTGGTTTCCTGTGTGTGTTTGTTGGTTCGGAGTCTGATGTAAGTCCAGCGATTGGCATTCGGTTTCCATGTTTGCCTGTTTGTGTGGAGTCTGACGTAAGTCCAGCGATTGGCAGTCGGTTTCCTGTTTGGGTGTTTTGGTTGGCGTGCGTTAGCCGAGCTACGAGTGCTCTGATTCTTCCTCTGGTTAGAGAAGATACGTATGCATAGGATGCGACATCCTAGCGAGCACGTTCCCCCTGTCCCGAACTACGTCGACTCTGATGTCTGTGACTGATAGACTACGTAGGCCCAGGATGCGATATCCTGCCGAGTCCCGTTTCTTTTGTCTTTCGGTGTTTCCTTCCAGCCTTGTGCAGTTTGTGAGCAGTTTCTAGCAACCTTATCCTTTCTTTTGTGCGTGGATCCCGTCGAGTACGACGGATACGTAGGGGTGCTAATACCTTCCCTTCGCATAACCGACTCTCGATCCCATCTTTCTCTGGTCGCGAGACCATTCCTTTCCAGGTTTACTTCGAGCGTTTCCTTTCCTCCTTTTGGGATAAATAACGCACGGTGGCGGATCTGTTGTTTCGTTTTCCCTCTGGTTTTTCGCGTAATGCGACACCATATGTTAGGTCTGTTATTCTCCTGAAACACAGACTGAAATAAATACCGAACTGTAGCAGAAAAACCAACCTGCATATAATTCAGTATCTGCTATCAAGGATGAATGTCATAACATTCAGTTTGACATTCAGACATTAGGCTATGTGCCAGGTCTGTTACTCTCCTGAAAAAAACAGACTGAACTGAATACTGAGCTATAATAGAAAAACCAACTATTCTATAGTTCAGTATCTGCTGTCATGGATGAATGTCATAACATCCAGTTTGACATTCAGTAAATTCTGTATTATCTAATCCTACAACATACTACTCAAGCATGTCATGACATCAGTCAAGACATCAGAGTACAGTAAGTGTTTTAACATAAAATGCAGCCAATCAAAAACATCTACAAACTCCCCCTTTGGCAAATTTTTGGCTAAAACAACTTGGCATCACAACAGAGTTCACAGCAGCGGAAAACACACATCCAAGCAGAGAATTAACTTAGCTAATACACTCAGCACACATAGAAGTTGAACAACAACACACTCAGAGAATTAACTTAGCTAATACACTCAGCACACATAGAAGTTGAACCGCAACACACTCAGCACACATAGAAGTTTAAACACTTCAAACAGCAACATCACAAGTAGATAGCAAACAGCAACACACTCATCACACATAGAAGATAAACATCAAGCTGCAGCATAACCTCTGGGTTAGAGGACCTTCAACTTCAAATAGATCTGTTCAAACAAATTTATTGTCCTGGGGTATAGGTGTTACTCCCCTTTTTTGTCAAAAATGTTGCCAAAGCAACACTTAATATTACAGACCAAAACAAAATAAATTACACACAAATTTCAGAAACACAGGAACTACTCTATTCATCTGACTCAGAGTCAGCATCATCATCAGTGCCATCATCAGGACTGGCATCCTCTTCTCCCTCTGCACTTTGTCTTGCATCTCCTTCTGCAGCATCAACAGCTTCACCAAGCACATCACCTTCAGTCATCTCCAACTTGATAATCAAATTTTCCAAAGTGAGCTTCCTTGCCTCTAACTCCTTGCACGTTTCTTTGAGTATTGCAATGACAGCAACTTTACCTGGTTGATTGCAAACACTTGATGTCTCTCCTGTTGCCATGGCAATGTCAGGAACATGCGTACCTAGGAACAATTTATGATTGAAGGCCAAAGGGCTGTCTCTTCTCTTCACAGAATCATTCTCTGTTAATATGTTTGGAAATTGATTCAACACAATACCACATATGAGGGAAGGAAAGGCTATAGGCCCCTTCACACTGAAGCTTCCTGCATGCTTCATGGTTTGATCAAAAATATAGGATCCATAGTCAAAATTGGCTTTGGTTCCAACAACATTTATGAACTTTCCAAGCATTACAGCCACTGTAGATTTGTGATTGGTGGGCACCCAGTTAGCAACTCCAATTTTGTGCAGCATAACATACTTGACACTTAGTTTGCTGGCCACCAACTTACCTTTGAGAGGCCACTTCCTGACTTGATTAGAAGTGATGACTTGACAGATTTTGTTGTCAGTCACCTCAAGCTCAGGTTGAGCTACATTAGGCCTTCCCAAATACATGTTGATTACTGAGGGAGAGAAGTTTACACACTTGCCTCACACATATACTTTTGTGAGTTCCCTAGACTTTCCATCAGCACATTCTTTAGACACATTGACAATAAATTCCTTTACTAATATCTCATAGCACTTTGAGAACTGAGTCACAGTCTTTATTAACCCTGCCTCTTGAATAAGGTCTACAATCTCCTTACATTCCAGGACATTCTGAGCCAATTCCCTTTCCAAGGTCAGCCTCTTCTGATAAACATATTTCCACCTATTCACACTAGAAGCAAAATGGAACGATATGTTGTCAATAGGTACCTCAGGTACACTAGCTGCAAGCTTGCTAGTGGTTGGCTTCTTCTTTGACAGAGAGGCAGTGACATCACATGGGACATCTGAGTCAGACTCCACCACAACAGACTTGGTCTTCATTTTCTTGGGCACCCCTTTGCTCCAAGATTTTGTTGGACCATGACCTTTCCTCTTGAGGGAACTCTCTGCCACCTTTGGATTGGGAGAGGTTGGCACATCAATCTTCTTTCTGGGGGACCTTTGCACCACTGTTCTCTTTTCTCTCCTAGTCCTAACCCTTTTGGCTATGCTAGGGACAACTGAGGTCAACAACTCATTATCAGAAAATTCCTCCAGGTCTACTATTTCAGCTTCACAGTTAGGGTTGTCACTGACATCATGAGTGACACAGACTTCCTCACCACCCACATTATCTAAGGGTTTGTCAATATTTGACCCTTCATGAGCATCAGTTTGCTCAACATCATTAGATACATTCTTTCCTAAGGAGACTGTATTTTCTTGACAAGCAACATTATCAGGTACAATGGTGTTTAAGGGAATGGAGACCCCAAGAACCTTATGATTACCAGACAGTATTCCAGTCACCATAGTTGCAATGGCATTGTGAACATACCTGGAGCCTTCTCTGGTTTGTTCATCAATCGCGATTGCTGAGGAGAAGCCTGAGACAGTTTCTTTAGGTCTTCTTGCATGTGAGGTATTCGCAGAGTCAGCCACAGGATCTTCCCTGTTAGGGTTTCATGATTCAGAGCTAGAGGAATCAGACATGGTCGTGGAGGAAGATGAGTTGGATTGGTGCGACATGATGAATATCTTAGAGGCGAGATGAACAGTTTCTTTGAGAGAGAGCTTGCGAGACTGAAAGTTGAAATGATGGAAGAGGTAACGCTTGTTGCACGAGCAGTATCTATTATTTGTTGACCAATCAGAGCGAACTCTCAAATGTTTAATAATTTGAATTATTAAACAGGAAATAACTAACATCATTAGTTGCTATAATTCCTCAGAAGGACACATTCCCACTTTGCCCCTTAATGTTTCAAACTGAGTAACATCCAATGTCATGACATTCTGAGTGACATTGTGCTCAGTCTGCATTTGGTTCATCCATACCAGTGGGGAACACCTGCTACCAGATGCTAGATACTTAGCTTCTACAGTGGATAATGATACACAATTCTGTTTCTCCCTTGCAACTACACCATTTTGATGAGGACTAATAGGTGAGGACAACTCATGACTTTCAATCTGCATAGGTACCATTAAGTCCATGGGCAAAAGATCCAGAGTTTTGGATGTCCAATCTTGGGATATGACATCTTGGTTAGCTTGCCCATCTGACATTTTCCATAGCCTTTTCTTTCATCCATAAGCAGATTTGGGATTCCTCTGTCTGCTTCCTTGGATATGATCTTCTTTATTCCTCTTAAATGAAGTTGTCCAAGTCTTCCATGCCACAACTTCACTTCCTGTTCTTCCTTGGCTAAGGGGCACTTTGAGGAGTAGTTTGAGACTTTAGATTCCCACAGATAACAGTTATCTTTGGATCTGGATCCTCTCATAACTTCCTGGTTGCCTCCATTCATCACCACACATACTTCCTTAGTGAACTGTACATTGAAGCCTTAATCACATAGTTGGCTTATGCTGATGAGATTTGCAGTTAGTCCTTTTACTAACAGCACATTACTCAGTTCTGGAACTCCAGGACAGTCCAGCTTACCAACACCTTTGATTTCTCCTTTAGCTCCATCACCAAATGTCACATACCTGGTAGTATGAGGTTGTATATCCACCAATAAGTTACTCATCCCAGTCATATGTCTTGAGCAGCCACTATCAAAATACCAGTCTTGTCTGGTAGATGCCCTTAGAGATGTGTGAGCTAGTCTAGCAACCCATTGTTGTTTCTTGGTGGGGGAATTATGCTTAGATGCCTTCTACTTAGGTCTGACTTGAGGGGTTTGGTTAGGATAACCGTGCAACCTGTAGCAGAAGGGTTTTATATGACCAAATCTACCATAGTAGTGACATCTCCATCTCTGAAATTTCTTCTTCTGATGGTTACTCCTCCTGGTTCCCTGATGTTGTGACATTGGTTGTGACTTCTGCTTGAGTTTCTGAACTTCAGCCTTTGAGCTTTTGAGTTCAGTTGAGGATTTCTTAACAAAGCCTAAACCAGACATGGTTCCGGATTTCTGACCCACCTTTAGAATCTCTTCCAAAGTGTCAGTTCCTTTATTCAACATTCTGATGGATTTTGTCATTTGATCTAGCTTAGAGGTCAGCAAGGTTATCTCACCATTTAGACCATCTATGACTGCCAGATGCTTCTTCTTCTCAGCTTCCAGCTCCTTGATAAGTTTCTTCTGCTTTTCTCCTTGTATACACACTTCTGCACTTTTGACACATAGCTCCTTATATGAAGCAACAAGTTCATCAAATGTAATTTCATCTCCACTTGAGTCATCATCAGAGGCACAGACACTGGTTAGTGCAGTGACATGTTTAGCAGATTCTCCTTCAGATTCACTCTCAGAGTCTTCCTCAGACCAGGTGACAGATAGTCCCTTCTTTTGCATCTTGAGGTAGGTAGGACATTCAGTTCTAATGTGTCCAAAACCTTCACATCCATGACACTGGATTCCCTTGCCTTGGTTGAACTTTTCTTCAGATGTTGATCTTTTACTGAAGTCAGACGAAATGTTCTTGACATTTGGTCTCCCTTTTTGATCAATCTTCTTTATGAACTTGTTGAACTGTCTTCCAAGCATGGCTATAGCTTCTGATATGCTTTCATCACCTCCAATACTTCCTTCTTCTGAATCCTCTTCAGTATTTGATATGAAGTCTATGCTTTTGTTCTTCTTTTCAACATTCTCACACAGGCCCATTTCAAAGGTTTGGAGAGAACCAATAAGCTCATCAACCTTCATATTGCAGATATCTTGAGCCTCTTCTATAGCAGTGACCTTCATGGCAAATCTCTTGGGCAATGATATGAGAATCTTTCTTACAAGTTTTTCTTCAGACATTTTCTCTCCTAAGCCATCAGAAGTGTTGGAAATTTCAAGAATATTCATGTGGAAGTCATGAATAGTCTCATCCTCTTTCATCCTCAGATTTTCAAACTTGGTGGTTAGCATCTGAAGTTTAGACATCCTCACCTTGGAGGTACCTTCATGAGTTGTTTTGAGAGTATCCCAAACTTCTTTAGCCAGCTCACAGTGATGCACCAGTCTGAAGATGTTCTTATTTATCCCATTGAACAGTGCATTCAAGGCCTTAGAGTTTCCAAGGGCTAATGCCTCTTGCTCCTTGTCCCACTCTTCTTCAGGAATTTGCATAATGATTCCATCTTTACCTGTCTTCGTTGGATGTTCCTATCCCTTGTTGATAGCTCTCCAGACCTTGCTATCCAGAGACCTCAAGAAGGCTATCATACGAGGTTTCCAGTCATCATAGTTAGAACCATCCAGCATGGGTGGTCTATTTGAGAATCCTACATCCTTGTCCATGGTACTAGAAAATAACGTCCCTAGAAGGAGGGGTAAGGAGGATGCCAAGGTATGATCCTAGTGCTAATGCTTATGATGAAATTGCATGAGGGATCTTAGGGTCAAAATTGGGGTCTTATAGCTGCCCCTATTTAAGGACATTCTAACTGAGGAGGCGAAGGTTAAAATCTTCATGTCGACTCAGTAGAATGGGCTTAAATAACAACACATAGAAATAAATTTTGGTCCCTAAGAGACCTCATGATGCATATGACATGAATGCAAAAGTTAATGCTCTGTGGGGAAATATGGCCACAAAGGAAAAGAAATCAGAGAGACCGAAAGTCCGCAGGAGTATGATGTATTCCATAAGGAAAACTCACTGGGGAGACAGAGACTTTGGGGGATAAAGGGAGTTATGCGCAGGCCAGGTTACGGCTTAAAACTACTGGGGGACTCGAGGAATTCCATACAAAAATGGAAAAGACTCATCCGGGGAACAACAACATCTGCAGAGGATACGAGTAAGTCAGGATAAAACTGAAGTACTTGAATCATGCAGGGAAAAGTGATTTCACTAAGGAAATGCGCACTCAACTCAACTGGGGAAGCAATAAACTTCAACACAGGAGGAGCAGAAATCTATTATCTACTACCTGTTACTGGGTGAGGAGATAACAAAGATCTGACAAAGAGAACATCCGTCATTGGTTAAGATGAACATATCAAGGATGACTCGCTGGGAAAAGCCAGGAGGGAGTATTCATTACCAGTTACTAGGTAAGAATAACCTTGCTGGGGAGAACTGCAGAAAAATAGGATTTACAACTACCAGTTACTGGGCAGAAGACCAAGGGTGAGAGTATCCGTCATCGGTTAGGATGAACATATCAAGGATAAACTCGACAGGGAAGAAAATATGTCATCGGTTAAGATGAACATATCAAGGATAGACTTGATTGGGAATGTCAAGGAGGATATCCGTCATCGGTTAAGATGAACATATCAAGGATAAACCAACTGAACAAAAAGTAGGAATTACATCTATTGAATGCTGGATAGAAGACCATCAAAGAGAAAATCCGTCACCGATTAAGATGAACATATCAAGGATAGACTCTGAGAGGGAAGAAAATATGAATTACATCTATCAGTTACTGGATAGAATACCAAGAGAGAGAATCCTTCATTGGTTAAAGTGAACATATCAAGGATAAACTCTGCGGAGGGAACAAAAGCAAGATTTACAACTGCCGGTTACTGGGTAGAAGACCGTAAAGAGAAGGAAACCCGTCATCGGTTAGTGAAATTCTAGTTAACAGATTTTCGATGTCACACTGGATGTTATGACATCCAATTCTGCGCAGACAAGAATGATGCAAAACCTAAATGTAAAGAGCAGTAAATAACACAAAGAATTGTTTACCCAGTTCGGTGACAAACACACCTACGTCTGGGGGCTACCAAGCCAGGGAGGAAATCCACTATTAGCAGTATTAATTCAGGCCTTAAACCAACTGTTTAATCCTATCACTTAATACCTACCCAATGCAATTTCAATCTAAAACTAAGATCAGAGTTCCTACTCACTCCTCCTCAATCACCACAGTGATTACAACCTTTAATTAGTTTAAAGTTAATGGCGAAGTTATACTTCAAATAACTCTTGATTGTGCTTACAAGCTTTAATCAAGAAACACAACACTCACACTTAACAGCTTAGAGTGACACAACAATTACAACTCAATGAACACCCTAGTCCAATGCAATCATCTAGATGATAATTGCTTGGCTCACAAATAAAACCTAATACAAGACACAAATAAAAATACAGCAGTGAAGTATGATGGTACAATGAATGCTTCACGCTTTAAACCCCTGAGTTGCTGAAAGTAGGATTGCCATCCTTTTATATTGCAGCACTTGGGCCTTGTACTTGTATTTCCTAAAAATAAGGTTAAGCAAGTTAACCTAATTTCCACATATTAGGGTGCTAACAAATAGGCTATTTGTTAGGTCCATTGATTGTAGCTCAGTTGTTAGTTTCCTGGATTTTAGCTCAGCTGTTAGATTCCTGAAAAATATCCTGAGAAAAATACTGAAACAGAAAAACTAACCATCCTACACTTTAGCATATGCTGTCAGGAATGAATGTCATTACATTTAGTTTGACGTCCAAAACATAGGCCATATGCTAGGTCTGTTAATCTCCTGAAAAACAGACTGTACTAAATGCTGAACTGTAAAAGACCAACCAGTCTATAATTCTGTATCTGCTGTCAGAGATAAATGTCGTAACATTCAGTTTAACATTTAGACAATAGGCCATATGTTAGGTCTGTTATTCTCCTGAAACACAGACTGAAATAAATACTGAATTGTAGCAGAAAAACCAACATGCCTATAATTCAGTATCTGCTGTCATGGATGAATGTCATAACATCCAGTTTGACATTCAGTAAATCCTGTATTAGCTAATCCTGCAGCATACTACTCAAGCATGTCATGACATCAGTCAAGACATCAGAGTACAGTAAGTGTTTTAACACAAAATGCAGCCAATCAAAAACATCTACAATTAGGATGAACATATCAAGGATTAACTCTCAGGGAAACAAGAATAGGGATTACAACTACCTTTTACTGGGTAGAATACCAAAGGTAAGAATATCCGTCATCGGTTAGGATGAACATATCAAGGATAAACTCAATAGGGGGGAGAAAGATATCAGTCACCGGTTAGGGTGAACATATCAAGGATATACTTCCTGGGGAATTAGATCCACTGGGGACTCTACTATGAAGAAAGACAGGGGTACTTTTGTCGGGTATTGGGCAAGGAGTAACAAACTGCAAACTAAGAAGAATATTATCAGTTACTGGGCAATAGGCTCTTAGGAGACTCAAAGCATTTATCTAGGTAAGAGTTAGAAAGAAACAGTCAATTAAGACTCAACACAATGAGGATATAACTCAAGGGGAGTGATTCCATCCGGATAAACAACCGGAAAGGAAACTAAAGTAATAATCATCCACGAGGAACTACTCAGTGGGAAAGAGGAGAAAGGTTAAAGTCTTTCTGCCTAAGGGGATGACGATCTACAATTGAGGGAGGACAGACACCGAAATTTGTATGGGGATAAAGTACCGCCATACAGAGAATGAGAATCTCAAATCGACAAATCAAACAAAAATGATGGTGCCAATATGCAATTATGAAATTATATGAATGCATACGTATATGATGATTATGCTGACAAAACGATCACAAAGGATACAAGGATGTCGCAAAGAATTTGAATCATCGATACAATCCCCGATCCATCCACAAAAAGAGGGAGACAACTGCTGGAGAACAGAGAAGTCACAAACCAAAGGCTCAAATCTAGCCGAGGGAGGATATCTGCTGAGGAGAGGCAAAGTTATCGATCCTGCAAGGAATTAAAGGTCAACATCGTATCAAATGGGAAACAACCCATGCAGAAGATAAACACGAATAGCTGCTCAGAAACCAGAAGGAAACTCTGACTGGGAGCGAGTCGGATGGCGACTGGTGGGGAAACCAATGCGATCTACTGGGGAAAAGATCTTACTCTGCTGAAGATCCATCCTGTTGGGGATACAGAAACACTGTCGGGAAAAAACACGCCGCAAGGTACTGGATCAACCAACTTAGCTGGGAAAAAGGATCGGAACTCCGCTAGGGAACAAACACTTCTTAGGGGAACCGAAACAACACAAACAACTAGAGATACCCGAGGGGTTAACTGCTTGAGGAACCTCTAATGTTTCACACTCAAGGACTCGTTGCTCTTGAAGTGCTGTTGATACTTCTTTTTTAATTGCTTTAAAAAAATTCTTGCTTTTATATGTTTTTGAGAAAAAATGATTTTGATTAAAATAATTTAAACTTTCAAAATGATCATAATAAAATTTAAACTATTGGCTGAAGTAAATAAGAGTAGAAACAATTGGATAAAAGCTCAACTTTATTTAATGGGATGATAGTCTATAAATGACAAGACTCCATGGATCTTTACAAATTTGGAAATGGTAATTTACATGGAAAAGGGTTACATTGAATACAAATGACCACTAATCCTTCTACCAATCCTTTGATATCCACTGTGCTCTTGACCGCTGCTGGGACGATGAATTGACGTTAACCCTTGTGCTCAAAGTTCTCCAAAATTTGAAGATCAGCAGAATACAGTTACTTGCCATAATCCCTAATTTTTGCGTAAGTTTCCCCAAGGTGGGGTACTTAACTTATCGGGAAATTCTTCTGTTTTTATGTCTCTTATTTTTTCCTGGATCGCCCTTTCGGGTTTTCAATCCACCGAGACGCTCATTTTTGCCTAAGCCGCCCTTTCGGGTTTTCAACTTAGCGAGCTGTTCTTTTCTTTTTAGGCAAAGTATTTCTTGACTACATCTGCGTTCACAGGACAAGTGAACTCTTCACCATCCATAATTGTAAGAATCAAAGCACCACCTAAAAAGGCTCTTTTAACAACATATGGGCCTTCATAATTGGGAGTCCATTTTCCCCTAGAATCTGGTTTGAACGATAAAATCTTCTTGAGCACAAGGCCACCTTCTCTGAATACACGAGGTTTGACCTTCTTATCAAAAGCTTCCTTCATCCTCTACTGATATAACTGACCATGACACATGGCCGTTAATCTCTTCTCTTCAATCAAATTCAACTGGTCAAACCTGGTCTGACACCATTCAGCCTCAGTCAACTTGGCTTCCATGAGCACACGTAAAGATGGAATCTCAACCTCTATGGGGAGTACTGCTTCCATACCATACACAAGAGAAAAAGGGGTTGCCCCTGTTGAAGTGAGGACGGATGTACGATACCCATGCAGAGCAAACGGGAGCATCTCATGCCAATCCTTGTATGTGACAACCATCTTCTGAATAATCTTCTTAATGTTCTTGTTTGCAGCTTCAACAGCCCCATTCATCTTGGGTCTGTATGGAGAAAAATTATGGTGTGCAATCTTGAAGTCTTTGCAAAGAGCTCCACCATATTATTATTCAAGTTCGATCCATTATCAGTAATGATCTTACTTGGCACACCATAGCGGCATATGATCTGATTCTTAATAAACCTTACAACAACTTGCTTGGTTACATTTGCATACGATGTCGCTTCAACCTATTTTGTAAAGTAGTCAATTGCCACCAAAATGAAACGATGTCCATTCGAAGCTTTAGGTTCAATCATCCCAATCATATCAATTCCCCACATGGAGAAGGGCCATGGGGAAGAAATAACATTCAATAGTGTCGGAGGAACATGAATCTTATCAGCATAAATTTTACACTTGTGGCATTTCTTCACAAATTTGCAACAGTCAGATTCCATTGTCAGCTAATAGTAACCTACTCACAACATCTTCTTTGCCATTGCATGTCCATTGGAATAAGTACCAAAGGAACCTTCATGCACTTCAGTCATCAACAAGTCTGCTTCGTGTCTATCCACGCATCTGAGCAAAACCATGTCGAAGTTTCTCTTATACAGTATATCACCATTCAAGTAGAAATTGCCGGCTAATCTTCTCAAAGTCTTCTTATCTTTCAAAGATGCACCAGGCGGGTAAATCTGACTTTGGAGGAAACACTTGATGTCGTAATACCATGACTTCTCGTCTTTGATCTCTTCAACAGCAAACACAAGAGCTGGCCTATCAAGACGCATCACAGACAAATTGGGAACTTCATTCCAATACTTTACCATAATCATTGATGCCAACGTTGCAAGAGCATCTGCCATAAGGTTCTCATCTCAAGGGATATGATGAAACTCAACCTTTGTAAAGAAAGTTGAAATCCTCCTCGCATAATCTCTATAAGGTATTAAACCAGGTTGATTTGTCTCCCATTCACCTTTGATTTGATTCACAACCAAAGCTGAGTCTCCAAAGACATCAAAATACTTGATTATGAGATTCATGGCCTCTTCAAGCCCCATAATGCAAGCTTCATATTCTGCCATGTTGTTTGTACACTTGAAAGTCAATCTAGTTGTAAATGGTAGATGCGTGCCTTGAGGAGTAATGATCACTGCCCCAATGCCATTTCCATATTGATTAACAGCTCCATCAAATACCATGCCCCAATGGGAACCAGGTTCTGGCCCTTCTTCAAGCAATGGTTCATCACAATCTTTCATTTTCAAGTACAAAATCTCTTCATCAGGAAAGTCATACTGCACTGACTGATAATCTTCAATTGGTTGGTGAGCCAAATGGTCAGCCAAGATACTACCTTTGATTGCTTTCTGAGATTGGTATTCAATATCATACTTTGATAAAAACATCTGCCAACAGGCAATCCTCCCAGTTAAAGCAGGCTTCCCAAATATATACTTGATTGAATCCATTTTGGATATCAACCAAGTGGTATAATTCAACATATACTGGCGCAGACGCTTAGCATCCCACGCCAATGCGCAACAAGTTTTCTCAAGCATAGAATACTGAGTCTCACAGTCGGTGAACTTCTTACTGAGGTAGTAGATTGCAAATTCTTTCTTTCCAGTCTCATCTTGCTTACCAAGAACACAACCCATACTATCTTCAAGCACAGTAAAATACATGATCAACGGTCTTCCTTCAACAGGTGGAGACAAAATTGGAGGTTCAATCTCTTTGTGCATCATATCATGAAAAAGAGTAGTCATTGCTCTCTGGTAAGTTGCACCAGCATTCTTTAGACTGAAAGGCATCACTCTATAACAGAATGTTCCCCAAGGTGTAATGAATGTGGTCTTCTCCATATCTTAGGGTGCCATCTTGATCTGATTATATTCGGAAAATCCATCCATAAATGAAAAGACTTTGAATTTAGTCGTATTGTCTACTAACATATCAATCTGTGGTAGAGGGAAATCATCTTTCGGACTGGCTTTATTCAAATCTCTATAGTCAACACACATGCGGACTTTTCCATCTTTCTTCGGCACAGGCACAATATTGGGCACCCATTTCGGATACTCAGTAGTTATAAGGAAACCGACATCAATATGCTTCTGCACTTCCTCTTTGATCTTCACAGCCATATCAGGATGCGTTCTTCTCAACTTTTTCTTGATTGACGGGCATTCTGGATTTAACGACAATCTATGCTCCACAATCTCAGCATCCAAACCAGGCATGTCTTGATAGGACCAAGCAAACACATCTGAATACTTTCGAAGAAGATCAATCAAACCCTTCTTGACATCTGAACACAGTCGAGTCCCAATCTTGACTTCCTTTACATCATCCTCGGAACCCAAATTAACTAACTCGACCTGCTCTTCGAACGACTGAATGGTCTTTTTATCTTGCTCAAGAAGACGAGATAATTCATCACTTACTTCCTCATCATTTTCTTCCTCGGCCTCAAACACAGGGAATTCAAAATTTGGAGAAGGAGAAGGATCATTGTATTCAATGGGGTTAGGAACCAACCTGCATAATGATTTGATATTTTGATTTTAGAGAAGTGAATTTGTGACCAAATATTATGCAGATGGACAATTATATTGTTTATTTATGTTTTTTTATGATTACCATTTTCAGAATAAAGCAAAAAGTAAAAACAAAACATCATAGATGTGGATGAATAGAATTAATTTTATTAATGATTAATTTGGAAATGCCCAAACAATGTGCACTTCTCCCTTAGGCATAGGAGAAGGATTTTAAAAACATATAAAAGCAATTACTTAGATCGATGCAAAATAACAGGAATATCAACAACAGTCCAATTGTTGCAAGCCTTTCCATGCGTCACAAAATTGGTGCAGTCTTCCTCTTCGTCATCTTCTAGCACATCAGCTAAGTGTTGTTCATTTCCATGAATGAACCCTCCGCTACAGAAGCTAAGTTGCATGTCTTCAGACCTTGCGGTTGATGAACCTCGCTGGAACCCCAAACTGGTTCTGCCTTTGTTGTCGGAGACCTCTACCATGCACCCCCACTGATCAACATTGCCTTCTTCCACAATCTTCTTGGCATCTTTCAATGAGGACATAGGTGCCCCAACTCTCTTTTCAGCAGCAATAGATAAGGCTTGGAACAGAGTTCCAACCTCATCCTCAACTTCAATGTAAGAAAAAGATGACAAATGGCTAACCAACAACGCTTTCTCTCCACCGACAATCACAAGCTTCCCATTCTTCACAAATTTAAGTTTCTGGTGCAAAGTGGAGGTAACAGCTCCTGCCTCATGAATCCATGGCCTTCCCAACAAGCAACTGTAGGCCGAGTGGATATCCATTACTTGAAAAGTAATTTGAAAATCACTCGGACCTATCTTAACTGGAAGGTCCACTTCACCAATAACTGTCTTGCATGAACCATCAAAAGCTTTGACGGTTACACCGCTATACCTCATAGGCGCTCCTTGGTATGATAGCTTTGACAGAGTTCACTTCGGAAGCACATTCAGTGACGACCCGATGTCAACAAGCACATTTAACAAAGCATCCTCTTTGAAATTCATAGAAATGTGCAAAGCCAGATTATGATTTCTGCCCTCCTCAGGGAGTTCTTCATCACAGAAGCTAAGATTATTGCATGAAGTGATGTTAGCCACGATATGATCGAATTGATCCACTGTAACATCATGTTCTACAAAAGCTTATTCCAGAACTCTCTGCAGTGCTTCTCTGTGCGCTTCAGAATTCATGAGCAGAGACAACACTGAGATTTTTGAGGGGGTTTGGAGCAGCTGCTCCACCATATTTAACTCACTTCTTTTAATCAGACGAAGTACCTCATCATCATCGTTGGCCTTCGCATCGCTGGATTCACCAGACTTACCCTTTGAAGCACCAACTGGATCTACAATAGGCAATTCTACCTTCTTTCCAACAACTAATTCCTCCTTATCTTTTGGGAACACCAGCCCAAACACTCAACCACTGCGGGTCACCTTGGTAATATCAACAATGCTCACCACTGAACTAGTCGTAGGTAACGAGACCTCTTGACCACCTTCTATCATTGTAGCATTATACTGATACGGTACAACTTTATCAGATGAATACGGGACTGGGCCCGCTAACCGTATTACCAACAACGATACTGATCTATTGTTGACGTTGTTGCTGCTGTCGTACTGGATTACCAATCTCTTTGGCTGCTTTAAAATGGGTACTATGACATTTACATCGTCATCTACATGACGGGATTGAACAATCTGAATCATGCCTTCATCCATCAGTCGCTGGATGTCCCTTTTCACAACTTCACAACCCCTCGGGTTAACACTACAAATAACATAACCATCACAGTCGTGCTCACAATCACTTACCAAACAAACATCCTTATGCATCTGCACCAAGGATCTTCGGATAAACTGCACATCAAAAACTTTAAACTCTCTAGGACAACCATCCACCATATTCACAGAAGAGTTCCCATGGGCGGGCAAAGGATTTTCTTTCACATTTGGTGCATGGTCCTCGAAGGACACTATTCCACTCTTCATCAGCTTTTGAACCTCATACTTGAGCGGATAACAGTTCTTAATATCATGTCCGGGTGCTCCTTGATGAAAAGCACAACGGAGTTCAGACTTGTTGGTTCTATGAATTGGCATCAATTTTGGTAAAACTTAGTGTTATCACAAGATGTCACGCTTGTAGTCTTGACATGTGTTATAAGCCTTCTGCAAGTTATTTGTTATGGTTGTGCAGGATTTATTCAAGATGTCAGACCTGATGTTACGACATGTGCATACAGAACATTCAGTCTGAATGTTATATATTTTGTTGTTGCACTTTTCATGCAGGTCTTTGTGTGCTTATATGGAGATTGCATGCATTATTCAAGGAGTAATTCTATTTAAAGCCAGAATATTCTGTTTCCCAAAAAAGGAATGATTCGCTGCTATTTCTTAGGGAATACGCAATGAATAGAATTAGGGTTTCATGCTGCCCAGGCCCATTTAGAAAGCTTCTATTTAAAGACTATGTAAACCCTGTTTTACATATAGAAAACAAGAATGGTGAAGTGAGTGAGTATTAGGGTTTTAGTCTTGTGTGCGTTTGTGAATTGTGAGCCATTCATCCATCGTGTTGATGTGTGAATTGGACTGAGTTTTTGAGTTATAATATGCCCACTCTAAGCTTTGAAGTACGAGTGTATTTGTTTACTTGATTGAAGCTTTTAAGCAAGATCAAGTGTGTGTCTTTTTTCTTTTTGGTATTTGTTCTAGTATCACTGCTGTGATTGAGGGGGAATGAGTAGGGTCTCATGTCTAACAGTTCTTAGATAGAAATCACACGAGTAGAGATTAGATGAAAAGACTGTAACTTGAAGTTGTTTGTTGAGAGTCTTTGAACTAATTCTGTTTAGTGGATTTCCTTCCTGGCTTGGTAGCTGCCAGACGTAGGTGTGTTTGCACCGAACTGGGTTAACAATTGCTTGTGTCGTTTTTCAATTGTTTCCTGTTTTTTATTCTGTTCATATTTCACTTGTTGTTCAGATATTAGTGTCGTGACATTACCTTCGACATCTCATATCTGATACCAGAATTTCAATTAGTATCAGAGTAGGCATCCTGCTCTGGTTCTGGGTGAGATCTTGGGACGTTACTTTCTGGTACTATGGACAGAGACGAAGGATCTGTAAACAGACCACCAATTCTGGATGGATCTAACTATGATTACTGGAAACCTCGGGTGGTAGCCTTCTTGAAAACATTGGACAATAAGGCTTGGAAAGCTATTCTAACAAGCTGGGAACATCCTTTCATTAATGAGGATGGAAAAGTTACAACTGATAAGAAGGCTGAGGAAGAATGGACCAAGGAGGAGGATGAACTAGCTCTTGGAAACTCTAAAGCATTGAATGCTATATTCAATGGGATTGATAAGAACATCTTCAAAATGGTGAACAATTGTGAGGTGACTAAAGATGCTTGGGATATTCTCAAAACCACTCATGAAGGTACCTCTAGAGTGAAGATCTCTAGATTGTAGCTGCTTACTACCAAGTTTGAAAATTTGAGGATGAAAGAAGATGAGAGTATTCATGATTTCCATATGAATATTCTTGATATTGCTAATTCCTGTAAGACCCCAATTTTGACCCTAAGACCCCTCATGCAATTTCATCATAAGCATTAGCATTGGGATCATGTCATGGCATCCTCCTTACCCCTATCTCATTGGGTTTGTTTTGGGAGAGATCACCAAACACTTTGTGATTATATCATACTTGTATATTATCATTTTACTAACTAAAATACCAAAAATATGTCTTTGCATTTGCCTAACTCTTTTGTAGGAAGGGCATGATCTCATTGATTTATCAAGTTCACATCTAGGGTTTGAGACCCTCATGAACAAAGAGCACAACCAAGAATTGATTAAAGAACGGTTATGAACATCATATATGAGTCCTAATGTTCTCTACATGTTATATTGATCAAGTTTTCTTCAAGAGTTTGAAGGTGATTTGCCTTGGAAACCCTAGTTTGACTGGGTATCTTGAGTAACTTCTCCAACAAGCTATCTCACTAATTGATGAAATTTCTCAAGGGACACTTAAAATATAATCATTTTATGCATATATGATCTACCATGATCCAATAAAGTCAAGAGATTTGGAAATTAGCAAGTTGGTTGATGGTGGTTGGCCAGATGAGTTCATCTAATCAAAGCTGGGTCTCCCTAGACCCTATATCCTACAATTTTCACCATATAAAAATGATTCCAAGAGAAAACTTGCTCTAAATGACATTCCAAACAACTTTCATGTTGATACCTAGAGCTAGTTTTGCTTGTAAAATCATTTTCTATGTTGAAACATTATAGGTCATTTTGTCTAAACCCTAATTTGAAATTCAACTTCCCAAGGCCATAACTTGATCATTTTTTATGACATGAAATATTTCCAAGTTGCACAATCAAATTCAATGTGTCTAATTCAACTTTGATGTTTATAGTGGGAGCTGATTCAACTTTTTTGAGCATGTGATATGAGGTTACATTATAGGTCATTTTTGACCTATACCATTGATCAAGTGATTTTTCCAAACTTCAAAAATGCATAACTCTATCATTTAAAATCCAAATGACATGAAATTTGTGACCATTATGAAGGTATTTGAGAGAGCTACAACTTTTATGAAGACACTTTTCTCATTTGAAGCTCCTATAAAAAGTTAAGCAAGGTGGAATATTGAGACATATGGCTTGACACTATGAAACATTTTGATATGTCAAAAATTTCCAAACTTCCACCTCAAATTTCTCCAAGTTCCAAGCTCCAAATGAAAAAGTGTCGAACATGAAAGTTGTTCCTCTTGATCTCACCTTTCCAAAGAGTTCAATTTCATTCATTTTGGACAAGAAATGTATAGGTTGCGTATGGCTTAAACAGAGTGACATCACTTGGCAAGGATCAAGCTTCAAGCATCAATGTGCATTTGCCTTGCAATCCAAGCTTAGTTCAGAGCATCTGATATTCATTTGTGGACCTCAAGCAATCATTTCATGGGCCTATGCACGCCCATGCACCATTGCATCGCCATTTACAAAAATTGGAAAGTGAATTAGAGTGTGGAATTATCAACCATTTCATCTATAAATAGAGCTTCAATTACTCAGAAATTAAGACACAATAGCGCCAACTTTGATCCCCCATTTCAAACCCTCACTTCTCAAAGGATAAGCATGAAAAATTCTCTTGAATTTCCACAGTTTTGGAATTTAATTCTCCAGGAATCCATAGCTTCTTAACCATTCAATCCTTCTCCTGCAAGCAAGTGGAGTGAGACCAAGCACAAGCAAGATCAAGATCAATTGAATCCATACCTCCATTGAAGGTATTTTCCAGAAATTTTGAACTCTTCGATTCTCTCAAATTCTTGCTCAATTCTATTGATTCTTTGGTTGTCTGAAGTCCTACCAATGTAGGCAAGAAGTTTGAGTTGCTTTGAGGTCAAATAGAAGCAACTCAGTTCATGAACCTCAAATTTCAACTCCATGTATCTCTCAATATACTTGGAGTTAGAGTGAATTGAGGTCAAATTCGAGCTTAGTGCCATTTTTTCTTTAAGAACATGTCCTTGTTTTTCATTTTGGTGATGGTTCATGGAGGACCAGTTCGGTGAGGTCCACCGGAGAAGATGACCGGAGCTCTGGCTCCGGCGATGAGTTGACTAGCATCTGAACCACAAGATCCATGTATTTTGTTCTAATCTTGAGCGTTGGTTTTGATTATCAAAGTTGCCACGAGCTGACTAAGGTCTATGGTGGATAGCGCGCTCTTGGCCACTTGATCTGCCACCTCAATTAATGAGGGAGATCAAGTGGTCCACGTATTTTTGATTTTCTGAATTTTTATTTTAATTGCATTATTTTCAATAATTCATATTAAATTCAATATTAATCCAAAAAATATGGGACTTTCACAAAAACAATTCAAAATTTTTCTCTTTCATATTCTGAATTAAAATTATTTTTTGGATCATTATTAATATTTTTCATGAATTAATTGATTTTGCATTTGTTTTTAATTGTTTAAAAATGTTTTTAAATGTCCAAAAATAATGAAATTTTTTCTCCAAGGTCCTTTGACCTTGTTTGACCTATGATAAATCTCATGGCCATTTATTTAGTGTTTTGATGAGATTTTAGGAATTGGACAAAACATATTTGATTTAAATGCACTATTTTATTATTTTTAATTGAATAAATGCCAATTAAATTTTGTTGACCATTTGTATTGACTTGTTTGAGTTTGCTTATTGTTGTTGGGCCTTGGTCAAGGTTGATTTGACTTTGTCAAATTAATATCATTGGATTTAGGGGATTGATGGAATGTAAATTCCATCTCCCAAAATGAATGAATGATATTAATTTGGTAAAAG
Organism: Lathyrus oleraceus; assembly: GCF_024323335.1. NCBI lineage: Eukaryota > Viridiplantae > Streptophyta > Magnoliopsida > Fabales > Fabaceae > Lathyrus > Lathyrus oleraceus. The sequence continues at coordinate 396,835,231 of NC_066580.1, read as the reverse complement.
TCCTCCTTTGACTAATTTGTGACCTCATTCATCCCCTTCCCACTTCATCTCATTCCTCATCCTAATTCATTCATTCTATTTGGCCTATGACATCTCAAAGTCCTAATGCTAGTTGATTGAAAAATTGACATGAGTATGGATGAGATTAGGCCACACCTTTTGCATATTATTTTTTGTGTGCGGTATGTTTTATGAGCATAGTCCATTATACTATGTCTCTAACATGCATTAACACCATAATTCTATTGCCCGACCTCAAATAGTTGTGACTTCTACATAAGTCCAATTACGATTGCTTAACATAGAGCTAAATTTGTAACTAAAAGGCATAAGAATTCTAGTTAGTGAGATTGTAAGTCTCCCCTCTTTCATGGTATTGTGTGGAAACTTGGCCTTCTTTCCTTCCTTTGGAAGATGTTTTGGTTCAAGGATCCATGCTTGTGATAAGTGGGTTGAATGTTCTCTAAAGAATGTCCTAAAATGAAAAGCAACAAGACTAACCTCTAACCTACTAACTATTAACTTTTACTTTCAAGCTTTTATTTTAACGCAATTTACTTCTAGCACTTTATTTCATTTGTGATTGTTCATATCATCCTAATTGTTTATGTTAATGCAACTTTCACTTTGTCCATTTGGACCATATTGTGTGATATTTTGTTTGTGTATACTTTGCTTGTTTGTGTGGTCTTTGACCATTAATGTACATAATAATAACAAAAACCTAAAAAAAAACTTTTGAGTGGACGGTTGGCTTGATCTTGGACAAATGGACTTAGACTCTAGGCAACCTTCCTATGCTAATGGACTTGGCCAATGCCAACTTGTTGAAGAACCAAGTGCTTACAATTTGAACTTCATCTAATACATCTTTGAAGACCTATCTAAGATTCATCTGCAACATGATCATTGTGAAGTTGTTATTTTGAACCTGTGACTTGTGGAATTCATCTGTTACATGGGCTATTTTTGAAGAAGATCATGGAATGGATAAGCTTGGATGAGGCCATCTTTATTTGATGCCTTGCTCTTCAAGATAATATAATTGTGCATTTGTGTGTTGCTTGATTCTAAAATTCCAAGGGAATTCTGGGTTTCTATTGACATTTTTGTCTATTGGATTGCTACCCATTTGGTCAGATCTTTTCAACTATAAACTTTTAAATTTTGTACATAGGGTAGTCTCTTCACCTTCTCCCCATTTCTTTAATTTCAAAATCTCTCCTTCCATTTTTTAAAATCTTCTTGGTGTGAACTATTTTTGTTCTAAACTATGACCACTTTTGCAAAAAAAGATAGAAACTTTGGCCTTATGCCATTGCATTTTCAAACTTCTTTTCTTAAATCAAACTTGTAAATAAACTTAACTATACTTGACTTAAACTTTCAAAAAGCCAAAAAGAACTAACTCATTCAAACCATTTTACGCCTTTGTGCCTTTAAAACTTAAATTTTGTTAAAAAGCAATGCATTCATTTTGAAATTTGTATCACGAACTACGAGGTTTTGATCCCGCATTTTTATGTTGGTACGCAGGCACAAGTTCGTAGGTTTTGTCAAACACAAAAATATAATTAATGAATTCTTTTCTCATCCCCCCATTCTATTTGTTTGTAAAACATCACTTTGTACAAAATACATATACACACAAAAAGGGCTCCCTAGGAGTACCAAGGACACTTTGGGTGCTAACACCTTCCCTCTGTGTAACCAACCCCCTTACCTGTGATCTCTGATTTTTATTAGTTTTTATTTGAAAACTTCTTAATTTTTGGGTTTTGTTCGTACTTTTTCCCTTTTCCCTTGGAAACAATAAAAGCGCGGTGGCGACTCTTGTTAATTGATCTCTAGCTTGTCAATAGCTTGATGATCATGAATTTCCCGCAACAATTCCTCAGGCTCCCTGGGTAAGAAGATGTCAGATGAAAAGCTTATGAGGAAAATTCTCAGGTCACTTCCCAAAAGATTTTCCATGAAAGTGACAGCCATAGAAGAATCTCAAAATATCCGCAAGATGAGAGTGGATGAGCTAATTGGATCCCTCCAAACATTCGAGTTGGGAATGAGTGATGGATCTGAAAAGAAAGTCAAAAGCATAGCCTTTGTGTCCAACACTGAAGATAAAAAGGAAGAAAGTAGTCAGGATACTGATGAAGGTATGTCAAATGACTTAGTGCTACTTGGAAGACAATTCAACAAAATCCTGAAGAGGATGGATATGAAGTCAAAGTCTAATGTCAAGAACAACTCAGCCAAAGAAGATTGGTACTTTGACAGTGGATGCTCCAGACACATGACTGGAAGCAAAAATTTGCTGGTTGACCTTCAATCCCATGTCACCAGCTATGTAACTTTTGGTGATGGAGCAAAGGGTGAAATCAAGGGGATTGGAAAGCTAAACTGCTCCGGAGTTCCTAACCTTGATAATGTGTTGCTTGTTAAAGGATTGACTGCAAACCTAATCAGCATCAATCAACTATGTGATCAAGGTCTCAATGTGAACTTCACAAAAACTGAATGCTTGGTTACTAATGCAAAAAATGAAGTGATCATGAGAGGAGTCAGATCTAAGGACAACTGCTACATGTGGATTCCTTAAGAAACTAGATATTCATCAATATGTGCTCTAGCTAAAGAAGAAGAAGTGAAACTATGGCATCAAAATCTGGGTCATCTGCATCTTAAAGGGATGAAGAGGATCATATCTGTTGAAGCTGTTAGAGGAATCCCAAAATTAAAGATTGAAGAAGGAAGAGTATGTGGTGAATGTTAGATTGGAAAGCAGACAAAGATGTCACATCAGAAGATTAAACATGACACCACATCTAAAGTGCTAGAACTTCTCCACATGGACTTGATGGGGCTTATGTAGGTGGAAAGTCTTGGTGGAAAAAGGTATGCTTATGTTATGGTGGATGACTTCTCCAGATATATCTGGGTGAATTTTATAAGGGAAACATCTAATGTGTTTGATGTGTTCAAAGACCTTTGCCAATGACTTCAAAGAGAAATAGAGAGTCATGTTATCAGAATCAGAAGTGATCATGTTAAAGAATTTGAAAACAGTAAATTTGCTGATTTCTGTTCATCTGAAGGGATTGGACATGAGTTCTCTTCTCCCATTACCCCTCAACAAAATGGTGTGGTGGAAAGGAAAAATATAACTCTCCAAGAATCTGCTAAAGCTATGATTCATGCTAAGAAGTTACCTTACCACTTTTGGGCTGAAGCTATGAACACTGCTTGTTATGTTCACAACAGAGTAACCTTGAGAAAAGGGACCTCAACCACTTTATATGAAGTCTGGAAGGGAAGAAGACCTACTATCAAATACTTCCATGTGTTTGGTAGTAAATGCTATATCCTGGCTGATCATGAACAAAGAAGGAAAATGGACTCCAAGAGTGATGAAGGAATATTTCTGGACTACTCAACAAACAGCAGAGCCTTTAGAGTCTTTAATTCCAGAACTAAAGTTATGATGGAATCTATCAATGTTATTGTTGATGATCAAGAGACTGATGTCACAGACGATGTTGAAACATTTCTGAATGATGCCCCAGCTGAACCTTCTGATAAAAGTAGTGAGAGTGAGTCCACACAGGATGAACCTGAAGCTGATCAAGTAAACAAGGGACCCTCTATCAGAATTCAGAAGGATCATCCTAAAGATCTCATTATAGGAGATCTAAATAAAGGAGTCACCACTAGATCAAGGGAAGTGATCTCACATGCCTGTTTTGTGTCAAAGATTGAGCCTAAGAATGTTAAAGAAGCTTTAAATGATGAATTCTAGATCAATGCCATGCAGGAAGAGTTAGGCCAATTCAAGAGAAATGAAGTATGGGATTTGGTTCCAAGACCTGAAGGAATAAATGTTGTTGGAACAAAGTGGGTATACAAGAATAAATCTGATGAAAAAGGTGTGGTTACTAGGAATAAAGCAAGGTTAGTAGCTCAAGGAAAAACTCAAGTTGAAGGAGTTGACTTTGATGAAACATTTGCACCTGTAGCTCGCCTGGAGTCCATTAGACTATTGCTAGGAGTGACATGTATTCTGAAGTTTAAACTGTTCCAAATGGATGTGAAAAATGCCTTCTTAAATGGCTACTTGAATAAGGAAGTATATGTTGAACAACCAAAGGGATTCACAGATCCAAATCTTCCAAAGCATGTGTATAAGTTGAGGAAAGCTCTTTATGGGTTGAAACAAGATCCTAGACTTGGTATGAGAGACTCACAGTGTTTCTCATTGACAATGGATACAGAAAGGGAGGCATTGATAAGACTTTATTTGTCAAAGATGAAGGAGGAAAGCTCATGATTACTAAGATCTATGTGGATGATATTGTGTTTGGTGGGATGTTAAGTAAGATGGTTCAACATTTTGTTGAACAAATGCAGTCTGAATTTGAAATGAGTCTTGTTGGAGAACTAACTTATTTTCTTGGCCTGCAAGTCAAGCAGATGGAAGATTCTATCTTTCTATCTCAAAGTAAATATGCCAAGAATATTGTTAAGAAGTTTCACATGGAGAATGCAATCCACAAGAGGACACCTGCTCCTACTCATCTGAAGTTGTCTAAAGATGAAAATGGTGTCAGTGTGGATCAAAGTCTCTACAGAAGCATGATAGGGAGTCTGCTATATCTTACAGCAAGCAGACCTGACATTGCTTTTGCTGTAGGTGTATGTGCTAGATATCAAGCTGAACCAAAGGTGAGCCATATAAACCAAGTGAAAAGGATCCTGAAATATGTCAATGGCACTTGTGACTATGGGATGCTATACACTCATGGATCCGACTCTGTGCTGTCTGGCTATTGTGATGCTGATTGGGCTGGAAGTGCTGATGATAGGAAAAGCACATTAGGAGGATGTTTCTTCTTGGGGAACAATCTAATATCATGGTTTAGTAAGAAGTAAAATTGTGTTTCTCTGTCTACTGCTGAAGCTGAATACATAGCAGTTGGAAGTAGTTGTTCTCAACTGGTGTGGATGAAACAAATGTTGACTGAATACAATGTCACACAAGATGTCATGACATTATACTATGACAACCTGAGTGCTATAAACATCTCAAAGAACCATATTCAGCACAGCAGGAGCAAACATATTGATATTCGTCACCATTTTATTAGAGAACTTGTGGAGGATAAGATTGTAGCCTTAGAGCATGTTGCTACTAAGATGCAGTTAGCTGATATTTTTACAAAGGCCTTGGATGAAAATCAATTGAATTACTGAGGGAAATTAGGGATTTGCATTTATGAAAATTTGTAGCAATTAATATGGAGTGGAAAAAGTAATCAAATTATAGTCTATTTTCCTAAAATAAAGTTCCCCCGTTATGGTAAATCATTACCTTGTATTGGAAATACAATCTATTCCATCTTCACACGCTACCCCCATAACCCCATTACCTACTCCAACTATTCCATCTTCCTTTTCCTTCTCCACAAACCTCTGCTAGGGCAACCTTACTTTTTCCAAAAAAACTCCAAAATGTCACAACATCAAGATACATCTGCTTCTAAAAATACTAAGTCCACTCCAAAAGTTAGTGTTCCTCCCATGGGCGTCCCTGATGATGAGATTCTGGATGTTGCTCATCTCTCTATTATTCCCGCCGCGGACATTGATTTGAACCAACCCATCTCCATCGATGCCTCCGCTTCTGCATGTTCCAATCAAGGTAATCCCTCTAGTATTCCATCTGGTTCAACTCCTGTCACTAACTCTAAGGAAGGAACACACTATACTGATCGTGTTATAAGAGACATAGTTACTAGAATTCTTAATGAAGGCCACTCTGTGAAGGGGGTTTCTACTCCCTTTGCTCAAATGTATCCCCCTCCTAAGGTTGAACAACCTAGTGGTAAGGGTGATGATTCCTCCAGTTTTGAAAAGGACTTGGCTGCTGAAGGGTTGCACTCTCTAGGGCCAACCGTATCTGACAAAGGCAAATCTGTGGCCTCTAACATTGCTAATGCTTCCCACTCTGAAAAGCATGATGATGCAAATGTTGTGATTGATCTAGAGGATGGTAGCTCTGATGATCAAGAGGAAAGCTTGATTCATCACATAAGCCAAGTGTGGCTAAACGCATGAAGACTTGCAAAGGAAAATCTGTGGCTGAACTTATGTCAGCTAGAAAAGCTAAGAAGACTGCTGCCATTGGTCCTTCCAAACCATGGAGCAAGGTTGAAATATAGAAGAGGAAGGTCAGAGATGATTCTGAGCCTGAAGAGGATGTTGAGGAAGATGTCCCTGACATCTTGACTGCGAAGAAAACTACTGTTAGGAAGTCTCCTGTTAAAGTACCTGCTGTTCATTTGGATAACATCATCTTCCATCTTGAGGATGGAGCTGCTAAGTGGAAATTTGTGATTCAGAGAATGGTAGCTGTGGAAAGGGAATTGGGAAAGGATGTTGCTGATGTCAAGGAGGTCATGGACCTGATACAAGCTGCTGGGCTTTTGAAGACTGTTGTTGGGTTCTCTCAATGCTACGAAGGTTTAGTCAAGGAATTTATTGTTAATATTCCTGAGGATATTTCTGATAAGAACAACAAGGAGTTCTGCAAGGTGTATGTGAGGGGTAAGTGTATAACATTCTCTCCTACTGTTATTATTAATTTTCTAGGCAGAAATAATAAGGGTGCAGGAGAATTAGAGGTCACAGACAATCAGGTCTGTAGGGAGATTACAGCTAAGCAGGTGAAAGTTTGGCCTTTTAAAAAGCATCTTCCTGCTGGGAAGTTGTCTATCAAGTATGCCATCCTGCATAAAATAGGAGCTGCTAACTGGGTCCCTACCAACCATATCTCCACCATTGCTAATACTCTTGGGAGGTTTATTTTTGCTGTTGGGAGAAAAGTGAAATTTGACTATGGTAGATATATGTTTGATCAAATCATCAAGCATGCAACTACTAATGCAATTAAGCTGCCAATTTCTTTTCCCTCTATGATCTATGGAATTATCTTGAATCAACATCCTGGTATTCTATGCTCAAATGATTTACCTAGTAGGAGCAAACCAACTTTGTCTGTGCACTACAAACTCTTTGAAGGCAGTCATGTCGAGGATATTATCATGACATCTGCCATGAGGAGGCCAGTCTCAAAAGTTGGAGCAATTGCTGAGCTTAAGGAGACATGCAAAGAGCTAGGTGAAGGGATTAGGGTAGCCACAGCTAGAAAACAATCTTTAGAAGCCTTGATTGAAAGCTTGGAGCAGGCTGAGGGTGAAAATGTTGATCATACTAATATCAGCCATGAAGAAGAAGCTGAAGCCCACACCTCTAGTGAGAGGTCTGCTAACAATGATGATGCGAGTGGCAATTCTGCTTCTGGTGCTGCTGAAGAGGCTGCAAACTCAAGCTCTACTGAGTAGTTCTGTTGGCTTTGATCCCTCTTGTTTTGATGGTTTTTGGTGGAATTCTTTGTGTTTTTTTGGTTTGTTTCTCAAAATTCGTACAACTGTATCTGTACTTGGTGATGTAACTCTTTAACTTTTGGTATTTCTGTTAATGACTAGATAGACATTTCTTTTGTCTCTTTGGTCTCTTTTGGCTAAAAAGGGAGAGAAGTAGTGTAGTTGAGTATCTTAACTTAGATCTGTAGTATTGTTGTTGCTCTGTTTGTCTGATACAGGGGGAGAATTCTAGTATTTATTCGTTTTGTACAGGGGGAGAATTCTCTATGTTCTATTTGTGTGAAGCAGTGTGGTTGTTGCTTGTTGTGGACTGGCTTAAGGGGGAGCTGTTGTGTTCTGGGAAGTTGCATGGACTTGAGGGAGAGTACAAGCACTTGTGGACTTGAGGGAGAGTATAAGCACTTGTGTGTCCTAATGTTTGCAAGTTGGTTCTTGCTAGTGTTGTATGTGCAAGTGCTTGTGTGTTTACTAGGTGTTATTTTTGCTAGTGACGTGTGTATGTTTTTTTTCTGCTGCTGGACTGATGCTCTAATTGATTTCTTGTGAACGTGTGATCTATTGTTTGTTTTAGCCAAAATTTTCCAAAGGGGGAGTTTGTTGGTTCTATGAATTGGCATCAATTTTGGTAAAACTTAGTGTTATCACAAGATGTCACGCTTGTAGTCTTGACATATGTTATCAGCCTTCTGAAGGTTGTTTGTTATGGTTGTGCAGGATTTATTCAAGATGTCAGACTTGATGTTACGACATGTGCATACAGAACATTCAGTCTGAATGTTATGTATTTTGTTGTTGCGCTTTTCATGAACGTTTTTGTGTGCTTTTGTGGAGATTGCATGCATTATTCAAGGAGTAATCCTATTTAAAGCCAGAATATTCTGTTTCCCAAAAAAAGGAATGATTCGCTGCTATTTCTTAGGGAATACGCAATGAATAGAATTAGGGTTTCATGCTGCCCAGGACCATTTAGAAAGCTTCTATTTAAAGACTATATAAACCCTATTTTACATATAGAAAACACGAAAGGTGAAGTGAAAGAGTATTAGGGTTTTAGTCTTGTGTGCGTTTGTGAATTGTGAGCCATTCATCCATCGTGTTGATGTGTGAATTGGACTGAGTTTTTGAGTTGTAATTTGTCCACTCTAAGCTTTGAAGTACTAGTGTATTTGTTTACTTGATTGAAGCTTTTAAGAAAGATCAAGTGTGTGTCCTTGAAGTTTGTCTTTTTTCTTTTTGGTATTTGTTCTAGTATCACTGTTGTGATTAAGGGGGAATGAGTAGGGTCTCATGTCTAAGAGTTCTTAGATAGAAATCACACGGGTAGAGATTAAGTGAAAAGACTGTAACTTAAAGTTGTTTGCTGAGAGTCTTTGAACTAATTCTGTTTAGTGGATTTCCTTCTTGGCTTGGTAGCCGCCAGACGTAGGTGTGTTTGCACCGAATTGGGTTATCAATTGCTTGTGTCGTTTTTCAATTGTTTCCTGATTTTTTATTTTGTTCATATTTCACTTATTGTTTAGATATTCGTGTCGTGACATTACCTTCGACATCTCATATCTGATACCAGAATTTCAATTGGTATCAGAGTAGGCATCCTGCTCTGGTTCTGAGTGAGATCTTGGGACGTTACTTTCTGGTACTATGGACAGAGACGGAGGATCTGTAAATAGACCACCAATTCTGGATGGATCTAACTATGATTACTGGAAACCTCGGATGGTAGCCTTCTTGAAATCTTTGGACAATAAGGCTTGGAAAGCTGTTCTAACAGGCAGGGAACATCCTTTCATTACTGAGGATGGAAAAGTTACAACTGATAAGAAGGCTGAGTAAGAATGGACCAAGGAGGAGGATGAACTAGCTCTTGGAAACTCTAAAGCATTGAATGCTATATTTAATGGGATTGATAAGAACATCTTCAAACTGGTGAACAATTGTGAGGTGGCTAAAGATGCTTGGGATATTCTCAAAACCACTCATGAAGGTACCTCTAGAGTGAAGATGTCTAGATTGCAGCTGCTTACTACCAAGTTTGAAAATTTGAGGATGAAAGAAGATGAGAGTATTCATGATTTCCATATGAATATTCCTGAGATTGCTAATTCCTCAGGTGCTCTGGGTAAGAAGATGTCAGATGAAAAGCTTGTGAGGAAAATTCTCAGGTCACTTCCCAAAAGATTTGCCATGAAAGTGACAACCATAAAAGAATCTCAAGATATCTGCAAGATGAGAGTGGATGAGCTAATTGGATCCCTCCAAACATTCAAGTTGGGAATGCGTGATGGATATGAAAAGAAAGTCAAAAGCATAGCCTTTGTGTCCAACACTGAAGATAAAAAGGAACTAAGTAGTCAGGATACTGATGAAGGTATGTCAAATGACTTAGTGCTACTTGGAAGACAATTCAACAAAATCCTGAAGAGGATGGATGTGAAGTCAAAGTCTAATGTCAAGAACAACTCATTTGACATCAGTAGGTCCAATGATGCTGGAAGAAGAACAAGATCTGAAGAAAAATCCAAATAGAGCAAAGGAATTCAGTGCCATGAATGTGAAGGGTATGGTCACATTAGAGCTGGATGTGGGACCTTTCTCAAGAAACAGAAGAAGAGTCTTGCTGCTACTTGGTCTGATGATGACTCTAAAAGTGAAACAGAAGGAGAATCTGCCAATCTTGTGATTGCCTTGACTGGGAGATGTGATCCTGATGAAGATTCCAGTGATGATGAATTAACCTTTGATGAATTAGCTACTTCTTACAGGAAGTTGTGTTTCAGAAGTGAAGAAGTGTGTCAACAAGTGGAGAATCAGAAGAAACTAATAACCCAACTAGAGGCTGAGAAGACAGAACACTTAGAAACCATTTCTAATTTGAAGATTGAAGCCTTGTTCCTGAATTCCAAACTGGATGAGATGACTAAGTCTGTCAGAATGCTAAACAGTGGATCTAACACCTTAGACAATATCCTCCAGGCTGGAAAGATGGCAGGAGACATGACTGGCCTTGGGTTCAATGAATCTTCTCCTGATTGTAGTCCCTCTGATAGCAAACCAAAGATGTTACATCAGATGTCTCAACATCACAAGGGAAGACAACATAAGCACTCAAAAGGAAAATACCAAAGATGGAGATGTCATTACTGTGGGAAATTTGGTCACATAAAACCATTCTGCTTTAGGCTGTATGATTATCCCAGTCCTACTCATCAACCTAGACTCAAACAACACATCTCTTCTAACAGAAAACAATGGGTTCCTAAGGTTGGTGCTACTAACTTGATAGCTCACACTTCCTTCAGAGTCTTTGCCAAAGAAGATTGGTACTTTGACAGTGGATGCTCCAGACACATGACTGGAAGCAAAAATTTGCTGGTTGACCTTCAATCCCATGTCACCAGCTATGTAACTTTTGGTGATGGAGCAAAGGGTTAAATCAAGGGGATTGGAAAGCTAAACTTCTCTGGAGTTCCTAACCTTGATAATGTGTTGCTTGTTAAAGGATTGACTGCAAATCTAATCAGCATCAGTCAACTATGTGATCAAGGTCTCAATGTGAACTTCACAAAAACTGAATGCTTGGTTACTAATGCAAAAAATGAAGTGATCATGAGAGAAGTCAGATCTAAGGACAACTGCTACATGTGGATTCCTTAAGAAACTGACTATTCATCAATATATGCTCTAGCTAAAGAAGAAGAAGTAAAACTATGGCATCAAAAACTGGGTCATCTGCATCTTAAAGGGATGAAGAGGATCATATCTGTTGAAGCTGTCAGAGGAATCCCAAAATTAAAGATTGAAGAAGGAAGAGTATGTGGTGAATGTCAGATTGGAAAGCAAACAAAGATGTCACATCAGAAGATTAAACATGACACCACATCTAAAGTGCTGGAACTTCTCCACATGGACTTGATGGGGCCTATGCAGGTGGGAAGTTTTGGTGGAAAAAGGTATGCTTATGTTGTGGTGGATGACTTCTCCAGATATATCTGGGTGAATTTTATAAGGGAAAAATCTGATGTGTTTGATGTGTTCAAAGACCTTTGCCAATGACTTCAAAGAGAAATAGAGAGTCATGTTATCAGAATCAGAAGTGATCATGTGAAAGAATTTGAAAACAGTAAATTTGCTGATTTCTGTTCATCTGAAGGGATTGGACATGAGTTCTCTTCTCCCATTACCCCTCAACAAAATGGTGTGGTGGAAAGGAAAAATATAACTCTCCAAGAATCTGCTAGAGCTATGATTCATGCTAAGAAGTTACCTTACCACTTTTGGGCTGAAGCTATGAACACTGCTTGTTATGTTCACAACAGAGTAACCTTGAGAAAAGGGACCTCAACCACTTTATATGAAGTCTGGAAGGGAAGAAGACCTACTGTCAAATACTTCCATGTGTTTGGTAGTAAATGCTATATCCTGGCTGATCATGAACAAAGAAGGAAAATGGACTCCAAGAGTGATGAAGGAATATTTTTGGACTACTCAATAAACAACAGAGCCTTTAGAGTCTTTAATTCAAGAACTAAAGTTATGATCGAATCTATCAATGTTGTTGTTGATGATCAAGAGACTGATGTCATAGACGATGTTGAAACATTTCTGAATGATGCCCTAGCTGAACCTTCTAATAAAAGTAGTGAGAGTGAGTCCACCCAGGTTGGCTTAAGGGGGAACTGTTGTGTTCTGGGAAGTTGCATGGACTTGAGGGAGAGTACAAGCACTTGTGTGTCCTGATGTTTGCTAGTTGGTTCTTGCTAGTGCTGTATGTGCAAGTGCTTGTGTGTTTACTAGGTGTTACTTTTGCTAGTGACGTGTGTATGTTTTTTTATGCTGCTGAAATGATGCTCTGATTGATTTCTTGTGAATGTGTGATCTGTGGTTTGTTTTAGCCAAAATTTTCCAAAGGGGGAGTTTGTTGGTTCTATGAATTGGCAAATTTTGGTAAAACTTAGTGTTATCACAAGATGTCACGCTTGTAGTCTTGACATGTGTTATCAGCCTTCTGCAGGTTGTTTGTTATGGTTGTGCAGGATTTATTCAAGATGTCAGACCTGATGTTACGACATGTGCGTACAGAACATTCAGTCTGAATGTTATGTATTTTGTTGTTGCACTTTTCATGCAAGTCTTTGTGTGCTTGTGTGGAGATTTCATGCATTATTCAAGGAGTAATTCTATTTAAAGCCAGAATATTCTGTTTCCCAAAAAAAGGAATGATTCGCTGCTATTTCTTAGGGAGTATGCAATGAATAGAATTAGGGTTTCATGCTGCCCAGGCCCATTTAGAAAGCTTTTATTTAAAGACTATGTAAACCCTGTTTTACATATAGAAAACACGAACAGTGAAGTAAGTGAGTATTAGGGTTTTAGTTTTGTGTGCGTTTGTGAATTGTGAGCCATTCATCCATCGTGTTGATGTGTGAATTGGACTGAGTTTTTGAGTTGTAATTTGTCCAATCTAAGCTTTGAAGTACGAGTGTATTTGTTTACTTGATTGAAACTTTTAAGCAAGATCAAGTGTGTGTCCTTGAAGTGTATCTTCTTTCTTTTTGGTATTTGTTCTAGTATCACTGTTGTGATTGAGGGGGAGTGAGTAAGGTCTCATGTCTAAGAGTTCTTAGATAGAAATCACTCGGGTACGGATTAGGTGAAAAGACTGTAACTTGAAGTTGTTTGCTGAGAGTTTTTGAACTAATTCTTTTTAGTGGATTTCCTTCCTGGCTTGGTAGCCCCCAGACATAGGTGTGTTTGCACCAAACTGGGTTAACAATTGCTTGTGTCGTTTTTCAATTGTTTCATGATTTTTATTATGTTCATATTTCACTTGTTGTTCAGATATTAGTGTCGTTACATTACCTTCGACATCTCATATCTGATACCAGAATTTCAAGGCTTGTACCACCATGGAAGTGGTTCTGGAATCTGTGGCGGGTTTCTTAGTTGGATCAGGTTCTTGAGAACCAAGGACGAAGTTAATTCTGCATAAGACATAGGAATCGGGTCGAAAGAGACCTTCTTCCTCTCAAAGTTTTGTTGATGATGATTGTTATTGGTATTGTTGTTGTTGTAGGTGTTTGCTCGTTGTTGTGGTTGTTGTTGTTGACGTTGTGGTTGTTGAACTGGTGTTGACTGTTGATTAGAAAATACCGGGATAACGGAAGATACTTGGTGATGATGATGTTGACGGGATGATTGATTCCTTCTGATCTGAGGCCGCCTCTGCCTCATACTACTTATTGCATTCGCTTCATTGTCCTTTTTCTTATTGAAACTGCTGCCATATCTCTTGCTCGTCGATGCCTCATCCTTCGACAAACGTCCCTCTCGGACTCCTTCCTCAAGCCTCATCCCCATGTTTACCATCTCAGTAAAGTCACTAGGGGCACTAGCAATCATTCGTGCATAATAAAATGAACTCAGGGTCTTCAGAAAAATCTTTGTCATCTCTTTTTCCTCCAAAGAAGGAGTGATCTGGGCAGCCAATTCCCTCCATCTCTGCGCATACTCCTTAAATGTCTCCTTATCTTTCTGAGACATAAACCTCAACTGGTCTCTATCAGGCGCCATGTCCACGTTGTACTTATACTGTGTGACAGAAGCCTCTCCCAGGTCATTGAAAGTACAAATGCTGGCACTAACCAACGGAGTGCAGCACCGGTCAGACTGTCTTGGAAATAGCGAATCAACAGTTGATCATTATCGATATGAGTAGACATCTTGCGAGCATACATCACTAGATGACTGAGCGGACAAGTGCTCACTTTATACTTTTCAAAGTCATGTACTTTGAACTTCACTAGGATCTTGACGTTGGGCACTAAACACAACTCATCAGCACTTTTTCCAAACAAATCCTTACCTCTTAGCGTCTTCAATTCCTTGCGTAGCTCAAGAAACTGATCCTTCATTTCATCCATTTTCTCGTAGACATCCGGACCCTCAGACGGCTTGGAGTGATAAATGGTGTCCTCTACACGAGGTAAGGTGTGCACAACGGGAGGTGGCACAGACATGACCGGGCTAGATGTCGGCATGGAAGCAAAAGAAGGCGCAAAGCCTTCAGGCATGAAGTTGGACGACATTCCCCACGAGAATATGGCAGGCATAGTGGGTGCAAAATGGGCGGTAGCAGCAGGCATGGTAGAGGTAGCCACCTCTGAAATAACCGTCCTCGTAGGAGGAGTTGCAGGCGTTGGAGAAGCTTGACTATGAGCAGCAAGAACTGACTCCATCATGGCAGTCAGGCGGGAGATCTCGTCCTTCAGCTCTTTGCTCTCTTGCTCTAAATGCTCCATAATTCTGAGATGATTAGCGCGAGTGTTGTACCGATGAGTCATCTTGGCTAAAGATCAGAAAAAACACTAATGAGACATCTGGCGAAAGAGAAACCTGCTTATGCAAATGATGCATGAAATGCAATGCTTGTTTATTTATTTTTGTTTTCAAGGAACTTACTATATCATTTGCAAACATATATATTGCAATAATTTTTATATGACCAAAAATCTCTTTTCATTTATATAATTGGAAGGATTACATTGAGTACAATTTTAGAAACCAAATGAAAAATACAAGAGAAAAGGAGACTAGTTATCCTAAGGATCCCTAACAACGTCAGAAGATCTGGATGAAGGCGCGTACTTCCTTCGAATGCGTCGGATCTCGGTCTCAAAAGAAGCTTTCATCTGAGTCTTCTCGAGGACAAGCTGATCAACAATCTTCTTCCAAGCAACGAAAGACTGAGGAATGCTAGAAGATGAAACCTCTGGCTCTCTCTGTCTCTTTGTCACTCGGTCTTCAAGTAGCTCAATAAGTGCATCTTTATCTTGAGACTCCAACTGCAACTCTTCATGCTTCTTGCTCAAATCACGGAAACGCTCTTCCCACATGTCCTTCTCTTGCTTCATCTTGGCGAGATCGTCTTCCAACTCCTCTATATCTTGGTTAGGGAGAGGTAATGGCTCAACCACAACCATAAACATATGTCTTTCACAAGGATAAGGAATCTTCAACTCCAGAGCTCTCTTCTTCACCCAAAGAGTGTAAGCTTCCAAAGCTACACAATTGCGCGTGTAATACCCCAATTTTGACCTTAAGATCCCTCATGCAATTCCATCATAAGCATTAGCATAGGGATCATATCTTGGCATCCTCCTTACCCCTATTTCATTGGGTTTGTTTTGGGAGAGATCACCAAGCACTTTGTGATTGTATCATACTTGTATTTTACCATTTCACTAACTAAAATATCAAAAATATGTCTTTGCATTTGTCTAACTCTTTTGTAAGAAGGGCATGATTCCATTGATCTATCAAGTTCACATCTAGGGTTTGAGACCCCCATGAACAAAGAGCACAACCAAGAATTGATCCAAGAATGGTTATGAGCATCATATATGAGTCCCAATGATTCCTACATGTCATATTTCTCAAGTTCTCTTCAAGAGTTTGAGGATGATTTGCCTTGGAAACCCTAGTTTGACTAGGTATCTTGAGTAACTTCTCCAACAAGCTATCTCACCAATTGATCAAATTTCTCAAGGGACAATTCAAAATTCATCATCTTATGTATATATGATCTACTATGAGCCTATAAAGTCAAGAGAATTGAAGGTTGGCAAGTTGGTTGATGGTGGTTGGCCAGATGAATTCATCTGATCAAAATTGGGTCTCCCAAGACCCTATCTCCTACAATTTTCACCATATGAAAATGATTCCAAGATAAAACTTACTCTAAATGACATTACAAACAACTTTCATGTTGAGACCTAGATCTAGTTTTTCTTGGAAAATCATTTTCTATGTGGAAACATTATAGGTTATTTTGTCTAAACCCTAATTTGAAAGTCAACTTCCCAAGGACATAACCTTCTCTATTTTTATGAGATGAAATATTTCCAAGTTGAACAATCAAATTCAATGTGTCTAATTCAACTTTGATGTTTGGAGTGGGAGCTAATTCAACTTTTTTGAGCATGTGATATGAGGTTACATTATAGGTCACTTTTGACCTATACCATTGATCAAGTGATTTTTCCAAACTTCAAAAATGCATAATTCTATCATTTCAAATCCAAATGACATTAAATTGGTGACCATTTTGAAGGTCTTTCAGAGAGCTACAACTTTCATGAAGACAATTGTTTCATTTGAAGCTCATGTAAAAAGTTAAGAAAGGTGGAACATTGAGACATATGGCTTGACACTTAGAAAAATTTTGATATGTCAAAAAGTTCCAAACTTCCACCTCAAATTTCTTCAAGTTGAAAACTCCAAATGGAAAAGTGTTGAACATGAAAGTTGATCCTCTTGACCTCACCTTTCCAAAGAGCTCAATCTCATTCATTTTGGACAAGGAATGCATAGGTTGCGCATGGCATGAACATGGTGTCATCACTTGGCAAGGATCAAACTTCAAATCAAAATGCACACTTGCCTTGCAATCCAAGCTGAATTCTACAAGCAATTGGAGTGAGATCAAGCACAAGCAAGATCAAGATCAGTTCAATCCAGACCTCCATTGAATGTATTTTCCAGAAATTTTGATCTCTTCGATTCTCTCAAATTCTTGCTCAATTCTATTGATTCTTTGGTTGTCTGAAATCCTACCAATGTAGGCAAGAAGATTGAGTTGCTTTGAGGCCAAATCGAAGCAACTCAGTTCATGTACCTCAAATTTCAACTCCATGTATCTCTCAATATACTTGGAGTTAGAGTGAATTGAGGTCAGATTCGAACTCAGTGCCATTTTTACTTTGAAATCATGTCCTTGTTTTTAATATTGGTGATGGTTGATGGTGGACCAGTCCGGTGAGGTCCACCGGAGAAGAAGACCGGAGCTACAGCTCCGGCCATGCGCTGACATGTCTCACAGCCATAGGATCCATCTAATTTGTTTTAATCACGATCGTTCCTTTTGAATAACATGCCTATTGCACGCTGACTCATGTGCACAGTGGAAGGCATGTTTTGATCCACTTGATCTGCCACCTCAATTAATGAGGGAGATCAAGTGGTCCACGTTTTTTCTGATATTTTAATTTTCATTTTAATTACATTATTTTCAATAATTCATATTAAATTCAATATTGATCCAAAAAATATGGGACTTTCACCAAATATTTTCAAATATTTTTCTCTTTCATATTCTGAATTAAAATTATTTTTTGAATCATTATTAATATTTTTCATGAATTAATTGATTTTTCATTTGTTTTTAATTGTTTAAAAATATTTTTGAATGTCCAAAAATTATGAAATTTTTTCTCCAAGGTCCTTTGACCTTGTTTGACCTATGATAAATCTCATGGCCATTTCTTTGGTGTTTTGATGAGATTTTAGGAATTGGATAAACCATATTTAATTTAAATGCACTATTTTAGTATTTTTAATTTGAATAAATGCCAAATAAAATTTGTTAACCAATTGTGATGACTTGTTTATGTTTGACTCTTGTTGTTGGGTCTTGGTCAAGATTGATTTGACTTGGTTAAGTTAATATCATTGGACTTAGGGGATTGATGGAATGTACATTCCATCTCCCAAAATGAATGAATGATATTAATTTGGTAAAAGTCCTCCTTTGACCAATTTGTGTTTTGATCCATTCCCCTCCCACTTCATCTTATTCCCTTTCTTCATTCATTCATTCCATTTGGCCTATGACATCTCAAAATCCTAAGGCTAGTTGATTGAAAAATTAACATGAGTATGGATGAGATTATGCCACACCTTTTTGCATATCCTTTTTTGTGTGTGGTATGTTTCATGAGCATAGTCTATTATACTATGTCTCTAACATGCATTAACATCAAAATTCTATTGCCCGACCTCAAATAGTTGTGACTTCTACATAAGTCCAATTACGATTGCTTAACATAGCGCTAAATTTGTGACACAAAAGGCATAAGCATTCTAGTTAGTGAGATTGTAAGTCTCCCCTCTTTCATGGTATTGTGTGGAAACTTGGACTCCTTTCCTTCCTTTGGAAGATATTTTAGCTCAAGGATTCATGCTTGTGATAAGTGCGTTGAGTGTTCTCCAAAGAATGTCTTGAAAATGAAAAGCAAAAGCAAAACAATACTAACTTCTAACCAAGTAACTACTAACTTTTAATTTCAAGCCCTTTACTTTAATGCCATTTAATTTTTGCTCCTATTCATTTTCCATTGTTCATATCATTCTAATTGTTTATGTTAATGCAATTTTTACTTTGTCCATTTGGACCATATTGTGTGATATATTTTTCTTGTGTGTACTTTGCTTGTTTGTGTGATCTTTGACCATTAATGTACATAATAACAACAAAAAACCCTAAAAAACGTTTGTGTGGACTGTTGGCTTGATCTTGGACAAATGGACTTAGAATCTAGGCAACCTTCCTATGCTAAAAGACTTAGCCAATGCCAACTTGTTGAGAAACCAAGTGCTTGCAATTTGAAATTCATTTGATACATCTTTGAAGACCTCTCTAAGTTCATCTGCAACATGATTATTGTGAAATTGTTATTTTGAACCTGTGACTTGTGGAATTCATCTGATACATGGGCTATTTTGGAGAAGATCATGGAATAGATAAGCTTGGATGTGGCCATCTTTATTTGATGCCTTGCTCTTCAAGATAATATAATTGTGCATTTGTGTGTTGCTTGATTCTAAAAGTCCAAGGGAATTCTGGGTTTCTATTGACATTCTTGTCTATTGGATTGCTACCCATTTGGTCAGATCTTTTCAACTCTAAACTTTTAATTTTTGTACATAGGATAGTCTCTTCATCTTCTCCCATTTCTTTAATTTCAAAATCTCTCCCTCCATTTTTTAAAATCTTCTTTGTGTGAACCACTTTTGTTCTAAACTTAGAACACTTTTGCAAAAAAGATAGAAACTTTGGCCTTATGCCATTGCATTTTCAAACTTCTTTTCTTAAATCAAACTTGTAAATAGACTTAACTATACTTGACTTAAACTTTCAAAAAGCCAAAAAGTCTAACTCATTCAAACCATTTTTAGGCCTTTGTGCCTTTCAAACTTAATTTTTGTTAAAAATAATGCATCCACTTTGAAATTTGTATCACAAACTACGAGGTTTTGATCCATCATTTTCATGTTGGTACGTAGGCACAAGACCGAAGGTCTTGTCAAACACAAAAATATAATTAATGAATTCTTTTCTCATCCCCCCATTCTATTTGTTTGTAGACATCACTTTATACCAAGTACATATGCATACAGAAAGGGCTCCCTAGGAGTATCTAGGACACTTTGGGTGCTACCACCTTCCCTCTGTGTAACCAAACCCCTTACCTGTAATCTCTGACTTTTTATTAGTTTTAATTTTAAAACTTCTTACTTTTGGGTTTTATTCGTACTTTTTCCCTTTTCCCTTGGAAACAATAAAAGCATGATGGCGACTCTTGTTATTTGATCTCTAGCTTATCAATAGCTTGATGATAATGAATTTCCCGCTATAGAAATTAAGTGGCGACTCTGTTGGGGAGTAGTCTCCAGTGGGTTTAGCCTACTTTTTGTGTGTATATATATTTGTCTATATGTGATGTTTGTATATATGTATGTGTGATATAATCTGCTTGTTGTGCTTGGTGATCTCTGAGTGGTGAGATAAGTTCTACCCCGAACTTGAGTGCAATTAAGATAGGAGGATGGTATAATCATGTTCGACTTGTGTGGAGTAGTCCTTAACAAGTTGGCTTGAGATCCATCCGCTCAGTGGAGACTCCTTTGGATTTGGAAATGTCACACAAGTATTTGTGGTTAGGCATTACTATTTCTAATTGGGTCTGAGAAGCTGGGGACCTTAGAACATTTAACCCATCTTGGCCTATTTAGGACGTAGTGCGGAAACTGTTGAAGTGTAGACTTGATAACAGTTGTTACACGATACTACACTCAGACGAGTTTCTCTTGAGAATATTATGGGTCGATGAGTCAGTCATCTTAACCTGTAATATCCGATAGATGGAATTAAGACTCGGGGAACTTTTTAGAACATGATCTACTGGTTTTTATCCTTAGTTCACTCCTTTGGGATGGTTCTTAACTCAGACTCCATGCTCGTGACTCACAACAAACCCTTGATTCTTGGTTGATCCAATCAAGTCTTGTCAATATCAATGGAACTTGGGTGTTGATAAGGTGCAAACCATAATCCACCAAAATGGATGATTGATCTTGACAATGACTTGATTCATCCCTTGACCTTTGTTTTCCTTGTGTGTGATCCCTTATTTGTGATTGTTGCATTTATGCATTCATGCGCATCATAACATTCATCACACAAAAATTTCAAGGAACTAAGGTATCATTTGCAAATATTTTCAGACCATGGATTATGGACGAAGGAACACTAAGAAGTATAGTTTCAGATGTCCCGACTTGAAAGAGTTAAGGAAGATAACATCTTTTGTATTAGATCCCTTGGACTTCAAACAACGTCATGGGAAGCTTCTTTCCATCTTGTCTGCTGATGTGGTTGAAGGACTCTTGAGTGTGCTAGTGCAGTTCTATGATCCTCTCTACCATTATTTCACTTTCCCAGATTTTCAGCTTGTGCCTACCTTGGAGGAGTATTCTCATCTTTTGGGGATACCTGTTTCTAGTAGAGTTCCTTTTAGTGGATTGGAGGAGATTCCCCGATCTAGTATTATTACTGAAGCTCTTCACTTGAAGAAGTATGAGATAGAGGCTCATTGGGTAAAGAAATGAGGGTTGTTTGGGTTTCCATCTGTTTTCCTCATCAAGGAAGCTACTACTTTTGCTCAAGCTGGTAGTGTGGACGCTTTTGAAGCTATCTTTGTGTTGCTCATCTATGGATTAACTTTGTTCCCTAACATTGACGGTTTTATTGATGTTAACGCCATTAGACTTTTCTTGATTGGGAATCTTGTGCCTACTTTGTTGGGTGATATGTATTTCTCTTTGCATCTAAGGAATTCTAAAGATGGTGGAATGATTGTCTGTTGTATTCCTCTTCTGTACAAGTTTATTTCACACTTGCCTCAGACGCCTGCTTTTGTGGAGAAAAAACAATGTCTAAGGTGATCTCAGAGACTTATGTCTCTCACTAATGATGATATAGTTTGGTATGATCCGTCTTTAAGCAGTTTGGAGATTATTGATAGTTGTGGTGAATTCTCTAATGTGCCTCTCATTGGTACACAAGGAGGAATTAACTACAACCCTGCTTTGGCTCGTCGTCAACTTGGGTTCCTCTTGAGAGACAAACCTAATAACATGTTGTTAGAAGGTCTTTTCTATCAAGAGGGTAAAAATCCCCAACATTTGAAGCATAAGATTGTGCATGCTTGGCATAATGTGCATAGGAAAGGAAGATCTAAGCTTGGTCTGTGCAATTGTGTAGCTTTGGAAGCTTACACTCTTTGGGTGAAAAAGAGAGCTATGGAGTTGAAGATGCCTTATCCTTGTGAAAGACCTATGTCTATGGTTGTGGTTCAGCCATTAACTCTCCCTAACCAAGATGTAGAGGAGTTGGAAGACGCGCTCATCAAGATGAAGCAAGAGAAGGACATCTGGGAAGAGCGTTTCCATGCTTTAAGCAAGAAGCATGAAGGGTTGCAGTTGGAGTCTAAGGACAAAGATGCACTTATTGAGCTACTTAAAGACCGAGTGACGAAGAGACAGAGAGAGCCAGAGGTTTCATCTTCTAGCATGCCTCAGCCTTTCGTTGCTTTGAAGAAGATTATTGATCAGCTTGTCCTCGGGAAGACTCAGATGAAGGTTTCTTTTAAGACCGAGATCCTTCGCATTCGAAGGAAGTACGCGCCTCCAGCCAGATCTTCCGACATTGTTGTTAGGGATCCTTAGGATGACTAGACTCCTTTTCTCTTGTATCTGTTATTTTGGTTTCTGAAATTGTACTCAGTGTAATCCTTCCAATTTATATAAATAAAAAGAGATTTTTGGTCAAATCAAATTGTTGCAATTGCCATTTAAGATTATATATTTGCAAATGATATAGTAAGTTCCTTGAAAATAAAAATAATCAAGCATTGCATTCCATGCATCATTTGCATAAGCAGGTTTTCGCCAGATGTCTGATTGGTGTTTCTTCTGTGCTTTAGCCAAGCTGACTCACCAGTCCAATACCCGAGCCAATCATCTGAGAATTATGGAACATTTGGAGCAAGAGAACAGAGAGCTGAAAGACGAGATCGCCCGCCTGACTGCCATGATGGAGTCAGTTCTTGCTGCTCAGAACCAAGCTTCTCCAACACCTGCAACTCCTCCCACGAGGACTGTTACTTCAGAGGTGACTACCTCTACCATGCCTGCTGCTTCCGCCCACTTCGCGCCGAATATGCCTGCCGGATTCCCGTGGGGAATGCCGCCCAACTTTGTGCCCGAAGGCTTTGCGCCTATATTTGCTTCCATGCCGGCATCTAGCCCGGTCATGTCCGTGCCACCTCCCGTTGTGCACACTTTGCCTCGTGTAGAGGATACCATCTATCATTCCGAGCTGTCTGAGGGTCCGGGTGTTTATGAGAAGATGGACGAAATGAAAGATCAATTTCTTGAGCTGCGCAAGGAATTGAAGACGCTGAGAGGTAAAGATTTATTTGGGAAGAGTACTGCTGAGTTGTGCTTAGTACCCAACGTCAAAATCCCGGTGAAGTTCAAAGTGCCTAAATTTGAAAAATATAAGGGGAACTCTTGTCTGCTCAGTCATCTTGTGATGTATGCCTGCAAGATGTCTACTCAGACTGACAATGATCAATTGCTTATTCACCACTTCCAAGATAGCCTGACTGGTGCTGCACTCCGTTGGTACATGGGGTTGGATAGTGCAATCATTCGCACTTTCAACGACTTGGGAGAGGCTTTCGTGAAGCAATACAAGTATAATATGGACATGGCGCCGGATAGAGACCAGCTGAGGTCTATGTCTCAGAAAGACAAAGAGACATTTAAAGAGTACGCGCAAAGATGGAGGGAGTTGGCTGCCCAGATCACTCCTCCTTTGGAGGAGAAAGAAATGACAAAAATTTTCTTGAAAACCATGAGTTCATTTTATTATGAACGCATGATCGGTAGTGCCCCCAGTGATTTTACCGAAATGGTAAACATGGGGATGAGACTTGAGGAAGAAGTCCGTGAAGGACGGTTGTCAAGAGAGGAGGCGTTAACAAGCAAGAGATATGGTAGCAACTTTGGTAAGAAGAAGGATAGTGAGACCAACACAGTAATTAGTGGGAGGCAGATGAGGCCTCAGATCAAAAGAAATCCACCAACCCGTCAACATCATCATCATCAAGTGTCATCAGTAATTCCGGTATTTTCTAATCAACAAGCAACACCAATTCAACAACAACAACAACATCAACAACAACAACCGCAACAAAAAACGAATACCTACAACAACAACAATACCAACAACAATCATCATCAGCAGAACTTTGAGAGGAGGAAGGTCTCTTTTGACCCGATTCCTGTGTCATATGCAGAGCTGTATCCCTCGTTAGTTCTCGAGAACTTAATTCAACCGAGGAACCCACCGCAGATCCCAGAGCCACTTCCTTGGTGGTATAAACCTGAACTCTGTTGTGCTTTTCACCAAGGAGCACCCGAACATGATATTGAAAACTTCTATCCATTGAAGTATGAGGTTCAAAAGCTTATGAAGAGTGATATGATGTCCTTTAAGGACCGTGCGCCAAATGTAAAATCAAACCCTTTGCCCACTCATGGGAACTCTTCAGTGAATATGGTGGACAGTTGTCCTGGAGAATTCAAGGTTTATGACGTCTGGTTTATCCGAAGATCCTTGGTGCAAATGCATAAGGATATCTGTTTGGTGAGTGACTGTGAACATGACCATGATGGAGTGTTGTTTGTAGTGTGAACTCAAGAGGGTGTGTTGTAGTGAAAAGGGACATCCAACGTATGATGGATGAAGGCATGATTCAAATTGTTCAATCTCGTCATGTAGATGACGACGTCAATGTCATAGTGCCCATTTTCAAACAACAAGAGTGGTTGGTAATTCAATATGACAACAACAACAATAAGAATGCCAGTCAAAGATCAATATCGCCGTTGGTAATACGGTTAGCAGGCCCAGTCCCGTATTCATCTGATAAGGCTGTACCGTACCAGTACAATGATACAATGATAAAGAATGGTCAAGAGGTCCTGTTACCTACGACTAGTTTAGTAGTGAGCATTGCCGAAGTAACGAAGGTGACCCGCAGTGGTCAAGTGTTTGGGCCGGTGTTCCCAGAAAACAAAGAGGAAACGATTGTTGGTAAGAAGGTGGAGGTTCCTAATGTAGATCTCGTTGGCTGTTCAAAGGATAAGTCTGGTGAATCCAGCAAATTGAAAGCCAATGATGATAATGAGGTACTCCGGTTGATAAAAAGGAGCGAGTTTAATGTGGTTGAGCAGCTGCTCTAGACTCCCTCAAAAATCTCAGTGTTGTCTCTGCTGATGAATTCTGAAGCACACAGAGAAGCACTACAGAGAGTTCTTGAACAAGCATACATAAAGCAGGATGTTACTGTGGATCAGTTTGATCACATCATGGCTAACATCACTTCTTGCAATAATCTGAGCTTCTGCAATGAAGAACTCCCTGAGGAGGGAAGAAATCATAACCTGGCTTTGCATATTTCAATGAACTGTAAGGAAGATGCTTTGTCAAATGTGCTTGCTGACACCGGTTCACCGCTGAATATGCTTCAAAATTCAACTTTGTCGAAGCTATCTTACCAAGGAGCGTCTATGAGGTATAACGGTGTAATCGTCAAAGCCTTTGATGGTTCGCGCAAGATAGTAATTGGTGAAGTGGACCTTCCGGTTAATATAGGTCCGAGTGATTTTCAGATTACTTTTCAAGTAATGGATATCCATGCGGCCTACAACTGTTTATTGGGAAGGCCATGGATTCATGAGGCAGGAGCTGTTACCTCGATTCTGCATCAGAAATTGAAATTTGTCAAGAATGGCAAGCTTGTGATTGTTGGAGGGGAGAAGGCATTGTTGGTTAGTCACCTGTCATCTTTCTCGTATGTTGAAGTTGAGGATGAGGTTTGAACTCCTTTCCAAGCCTTATCTATTACTGTTGAGAAGAGAGTTGGGGCACCTATGGCCTCGTTGAAAGATGCTCAGAAGATTGTTGAAGAAGGTACTGTTGATTAGTGGGGGCGCATGGTAGAGGTCTCCGACAACAAAGGCAGAACCGGTTTGGGGTTCCAGAAAGGCTCATCAATTGCAAGATCTGAAGATATGCAACTCAGCTTCCGTAGCGGAGGGTTCATTCATGGCTATGAACAACACTTAGCTGTTGTGCTAGAGGATAGCGAAGAGGAAGACTGCACCAACTTTGTTACACATGGAAAGACATGCAACAATTGGACTGCTGTTGATATTCCTGTTATTTTGCATCGATATGAGTAATTTCTTTTATATTTTAAAATCCTTCTCCTATGCCTAAGGGAGAAGTGAACATTGTTTGGGAATTTTAAATTGATCATTAATAAAATTAATTCTATTCATCCACATCTTTGATGTTTATTTTTTACTTTTTGCTTTATTCTGAAAATGGTAATCACAAAAAACATAAATAAACAATATAATTGTCCATCTGCATAATATTTGGTCACAAATTCACTTCTCTAAAATCAAAATATCAAATCATTATGCAGGTTGGTTCCTAACTCCATTAAATATGAAGCTTGCATTATGGGGCTTGAAGAGGCCATGAATCTTAGAATCAAGTATTTGGATGTCTTTGGAGATTCCGCTTTGGTTGTGAATCAGATCAAAGGTGAATGGGAGACAAATCAACCCGGTTTAGTACCATATAGAGATTATGCGAGGAGGATTTCATTTCTTTACAAAGGTTGAATTTCATCATATCCCTCGAGATGAAAACCGGATGACAGATGCTCTTGTAACATTGGCATCAATGATTGTAGTGAAGTATTGGAATGAATTCCCAATTTATCTGTGATGCATCTTGATAGGCCAGCTCATGTGTTTGCTGTTGAAGAGATTAAAGATGAGAAGCCGTGGTATTACGACATCAAATGTTTCCTCCAAAGTCAGATTTACCCGCCTGCGGAATCTTTGAAAGGTAAGAAGACTTTGAGAAGATTAGCCGATAATTTCTACTTGAATGGTGATATACTGTACAAGAGAAACTTCGACATGGTTTTGCTCAGATGCGTGGATAGACAAGAAGCAGACTTATTGATGACCGAAGTGCACGAAGGTTCCTTTGGTACTCATTCCAATGGATATGCAATGGCGAAGAATATGTTGCGAGCAAGTTACTATTGGCTGACAATGGAATCTGACTGTTGCAAATTTGTGAAGAAGTGCCACAAGTGTCAAATTTATGCTGATAAGATACATGTTCCTCCGACACTATTGAATGTTATCTCTTCCCCATGGCCCTTCTCCATATGGGGAATTGATATGATTGGGATGATTGAACCCAAAGCTTCGAATGGACATCGTTTCATTTTGGTGGCAATTGACTACTTCACAAAATGGGTTGAAGCAACATCGTATGCAAATGTGACCAAGCAAGTTGTTGTAAGGTTTATCAAGAATCAGATCATATGCCGGTATGGTGTGCCAAGTAAGATCATTATTGATAATGGATCGAACTTGAATAACAATATGGTGGAAGCTATTTGCAAAGACTTCAAGATTGCACATCATAATTCTTCTCCCTACATACCCAAAATGAATGAGGCTGTTGAAGCTGTGAATAAGAACATCAAGAAGATTATCCAGAAGATGGTTGTCACATATAAGGATTGGCAAGAGATGCTCCCATTTTCTTTGCATGGGTATCATACATCCATCCGAACTTCAACAGGGGTGTAAGACCCCAATTTTGACCCTAAGATCCCTCATATAATTTCATCATAAGCACTAGCATTGGGATCACACCTTGTCATACTCCTTACCCCTCTATCATTGGGTTTGTTTTGGGAAAGATCACCAAACACATTGTGATTATATCATACTTGTATATTATCATTTTACTAACTAAAATATCAAAACTATGTCTTTGCATTTGCCTAACTCTTTTATAGGAAAGGGCATGATCTCATTGATTCATCAAGTTCACATCTAGGGTTTGAGACCCTCATGAACAGAGAACACAACCAGTAATTGATTCAAGAATGGTTATAAGCATCATATATGAGTCCCTATGTTCTCTACATGTTATATTGATCAAGTTTTCTTCAAAAGTTGGAGGGTGATTTGCTTTGGAAACCCTAGTTTGACTAGGTATCTTAAGTAACTTCTCCAACAAGCTATCTCACCAATTGATCAAATTTCTCAAGGGACACTTAAAATATCATCATCTTTTAAATATATGATCTACCATGAGCCAATAAAGTTAAGAGATTTGGAAATTAGCAAGTTGGTTGATGGTGGTTGGCCAGATGGATTCATCTGATCAAAATTGGGTCTCCCTAGACCCTATCTCCTACAATTTTCACCATATGAAAATGATTCCAAGAGAAAAAATGCTCTACATGACATTCCAAACAACTTTCATGTTTAGACCTAGAGCTATTTTTGCTTGGAAAATCATTTTCTATGTTGAAACATTATAGGTCATTTTGTCTAAACCCTAATTTGAAAGTCAACTTCCCAAGGCCATAATTTGCTCAATTTTTATGCGATGAAAGATTTCCAAGTTGTAAAATCAAATTCAATGTGTCTAATTCAACTTTTATGTTTGGAGTGGGAGCTTAGTCAACTTTTTTGAGCATGTGATATGAGGTTACATTATAGGTCACTTTTGACCTATACCATTGATCAAGTGATTTTTCCAAACTTCAAAAATGCATAACTCTATCATTTTAAATCCAAATGATGTGAAACTGGTGACCATTTTTAAGGTATTTGAAAGAGCTACAACTTTTATTAAGACACTTTTGTCATTTCAAGCTCCTATAAAAAGTTAAGCAAGGTGGAATATTGAGACATATGGCTTGGCACTTAGAAAATTTTTGATATGTCAAAAATTTCCAAACTTTCACCTCAAATTTCTCCAAGTTCCAAGCTCCAAATGAAAAAGTGTTGAACATGAAAGTTGTTCCTCTTGATCTTACCTTTCCAAAGAACTCAAATTCATTCATTTTGGACAAGAAATGCATAGGCTGCACATGGCTTAAACAGGGTGACATCACTTAGCAAGAATCAAACTTCAAACATCAATGTGCATTTGCCTTGCAATCCAAGCTTAGTTCAAAGCATCTGATATTCATTTGTGGACCTCAAGCAATCATTTCATGGACCTATGCGCGCCCATGCACCATTGCATCACCATTTTCCAAAATTGGAAAGTGAATTAGAGTGTGGAATTATCAACCATTTCAGCTATAAATAGAGCTTCAATTGCTCAAAAATGAACACACAATTGCGCCAACTTTGTTCCCCCATTTCAAACCCTCACTTCTCAAAGGATAAGCCTGAAAAATTCTCTTGAATTTGAGCTTGAATCTCCACTGTTTTGGAATTCAATTCTCCAGGAATCCATAGTTTCTTAACCATTCAATCCTTCTCATGCAAGCAAGTGGAGTGAGATCAAGCACAAGCAAGATTAATATCAATTGAATCCAGACCTACATTGAAGGTATTTTCTAGAAATTTTAAACTCTTCGATTCTCTCAAATTCTTGCTCAATTCTATTAGTTCTTTGGTTCAATCAGAGAAGAGTATATGCTGAGGCATTTTCTGGGGTTCATATAGAGATTGGAGTTGAAGATTATATCCAGGATGAGGTCCGTAGGATTATCTTCTGTTCATGTGTCACCTTAGACTCTGGCTGAGGCCAATGGATGTCGTTATAGGTGTCTTCTGAGGAAGAGATACACATGTTACCTTCCTTAGTGAAGGTATACCCTCTGACATGTCGCCCTCAGAGTGGTTTGGTGTTATTTCCGGCGTTGCCAGCGGAATTATCACAAGAAGTTGGAGAACGGGGTTCAATCGGAGAAAGGGAAATGTTGAGGCATTTTCTGGAGATGGGGTTCAAACGGAGAAAAGGAGATGTTGCGGCATTTTCTGGAGAACGGGGTTCATATTGGCGATCGCGAGTTATCGTCAGGCGACTGGGGTTCAAATCGGAGAATGGGGTTCATTATTTTGGCAAACAGGAGAGCGGGGTTCAAATGCGGTGATCCGAGGATCATTTGCGCAAAAGAAATTTCGGGGTTCAAGAAAAGCATAAAAAAAAGAGAGAATAATAATCCCGAGCGGATGTGTGGTGTTCAAGCCATGGTTATCCCTGCGTTACCATTTATTTTGGTATCCAGGTCGACGTTTCTGTTTTGGGGTTCAAGCCGAGTTTTTTCCGTTCCAGACGAATTTTTGTTTCAAGATTGTGTTCTTCGCCGATTCTGACAGGCGTTGATAATTATTTTCCCATCAGAGTGCAAATTGTTCGTCTGTTCTTGGTATTCAATCACTCTTCATCCTGATCATCTGAAAGCCGAGGCTATTCATATCGACAGATTCACAGTGGATTGAATAGGGGCAGCTGTAACACCTCAAAATTTGCCCTCCTCTCTTGGGACTAGCATAACATATTGCATATCATTTTTAGGTCAGTAGGCATTGCATATTGCATATCATGTGGTTACATGGTGCAAGCCATTCTCCCAAGTCTGGATCAGAAGATGAGAAAGTCAAAGTGCAAGCTAGGGTTTCATTGGACTGGTCATTAATCATCTGAGGATGTGGAGGTCCTAATTAGGGTTTCATGATTCTCAAAGGAGATTGGTCTTCATCTTGATTTAAATGATTCATCATCATCATCATGGTTTGATATCATCAAGTATTGAAGCAGATACCTTGAGATTAGGGTTTTGACCACTGGTCAACCCTAATCAGTTGCATTGGGCCAATCAGGGCATGATCAGGAGATGGGGTTTATGATGGATATGAGGATCATTTTATGATTATGTGGAGCTAATTGAAGCTAGGGTTTCATCCTTGGGCCATTTCATAAGAAGATTGGGGCTCAGATTGATCTATGCATTGCCAGATTCATCTATCAGTTGAAAAGTCAACTGTGGTCAACTGTACATGATTTTATGGATTTGGAGGTGGTAATGAGTTGGATACACTTCATTCATGTTGAAACAAGTGTTATTTGACATTGCAAAGCTCAAGAATGAAGAAAATCAAGTCAGGACAAAAATTGCCAAAAATAGAAAGTGACTTGTAATGGAAGTTTCCAAAAATGGAAAGTTTTTGACCTCAAAATTACATGTCCAAGGAAGCTTCAAAGGAAAATTTGTTCAACATGAAAGTTGTAGATCTTGATCTCACCTTTCCAAAAAGTCCAAGAACTTGAAAATCCCATGTATGGTTGGCAATTTATGGTCCAGTCAATTTCAAAAATGACCCATAATCAGAGGGGCATAACTTCCACATGGAGTGTCCAAATTGAGTGATCTTTTTATGAACAAACTCCATTTGACCTGTACTTTCATGGTGCATAATTGGATTTTATCAAAAATGGTCAATGCAAAAAGTAAAATTTCAACTGTACAGTTAAAAGTCCAGGGGCAAAATTGTCCAACTTGAGAAATAATGGGAATTTTTGGATGGGGATTTTTGCAACACTTCACAAATGGTATTTGGAAATTGTTGGAATGCTCATAACATGCCAAGGCCTTGTGGTTTGAGAATTGACTTTTGAAATGAACTTAAAAATGGACAAAGTGCCATCACATAGTGAATTTCCAAAATATGCATCCAATCAACATGAGACAAGTTGCCACAGCTCACACATGTCATTTTGAGAGTGTGTGAGCTGTCAATACAGCTGTCATTGGCCTGTGGTGAAAGTACCATTTTGCCCTTGCTTTGAAAATGACATTTTGCTAAACACATTCTATTTTGTTAATTAAGGTGATTAAGTGTGGATTAAGCTGAGGTATATATTCCTAATCATAACCAACTCATAACAGAATTCACAATTCCCAAAAATCACAATCTCTTTTCCCTCCAAATTCTCAAAATCTCTCAAGAACACAAAAAGCAAAAATCCACAAATCTCTTCCAATTCTCCATCAAATCCGAGAATTCTTTTTGATTCAATCTCCATTCCTCTCCTTCTCCAACTGTTTTGGCAATTGGCATCAAGAAAGCTCAAGCATCATCACTGTCCAAAGTATGCTCAACAATGGTGAATTGGAATTTCTTGCATTTGGAGCAACTTCGATCTAAACTAAGCTTTGAATTCACTTCTCCAAGTCTCAATCTCGATCTGTTTTGAGGAATTTCGAGCCAAAGCATCAAGAAGCATCACTGCCATTGCAAGGTACTCGAAATTCGAATCTCATGATTCTTTCAATTGTCATATGCGTTGTGTAGATCATTTATCATAGGTTAACATGTAGCTTGTGGTTTGCGAAATGGTTGAGTGAGTTGAGAGAAATCGTGCTTAGAAGCTTTGATACCAAAACCTAATCCATTCGATTCGTGAAATATAGGGAGAGTTAGTTGAAATTAAGGACATATTTGGATTCCTGACACTTAGACCGTTCCAACGAGTATCCATTTGTTGATTTTGGTTGAAGTTTGAGTCGAAACCGAGTTTGGAATGGAAGCTTGAAAACGCGATGATGATGAAGAAGTTTTCTGGAATTTTTACTGTTTGATCCGCTGAAGCTTGTTGCCAATTTTGAAACGTGTTTAGCGCGCAAATCCAACCAATTACACGCTGCCACCAAATAAATGAAAACGCAGAGTTTTGGTCTGGGAAGGGATAATTACAATTCTGCCATTAACTCATTTTAATTAATAAAACATTCAAATAATTATTAAATAATTCACATAAATTTTAGAAAAATCATAAAAAATAATTGGAAAGTCAGAAAAATGTGAGGATTTTTTTGTTAGATCCCATTTTGTCTCTAGTTTTTTATGGACATGATTTTGCAAATTGTGCATGGTGAAAAATTGACTTTACCTAGAGATGTTTGACTTGTGTGTAATTTTGACATGTTCTACCATTTTCAATGTGAAATACTCATACCTTAAAAGAAATTCTTGAGATTTTTTGTGGTGATTCTAGACATGTTGCTGGTGATTTACATGTAAAATTTGTGATGTTTGGATACCTGATGATTGAGTTATGATTTTTTGAACTTAGGTGTGACAATTTGTGTCACACCTAACTAGGGCAACTTCATGAAATTATCTGCCTAGCCTATGCTTGTTGAAATGAGTTGAAATTTTGCATGGATGTTCATGGATATGTTGAGATGCTATGTGAATTTTTCTGGATTTTTATATGGCATTTTCAATTTGATTGATATTTTTCATCTCTGTTGGTTAATTGTGCAAGCTTATAGGACACATGTTTGTAAATCTTGTGTGAAATCCTCATATGGTTTTAGATGAATGTGAAATTTGGTATGCTGATTGTAGACACATTGTAGGACATCCCTGTTTTGGTCCCATTCATTTCTTAATTGTTTTCATTGACTTATGATTTTTTGAAGTGAATGCATGTGTTGATATCATGATTTGGCTTGAATAATTGTGTCTGTATTTCTTGATTTTCATTGACATGGTTCTTTGTGTCCAATTGAGCTGAAAATTGACATGCTATACCTTGAATAGGTCCTGTTTAGGTGTGAATTATTTGAGGATTTTTTGAATTGTTTTGGTATGCTTTTTATTGAATTCATTCTGTTTGGATATTGGATGTTGCATTTGACCTAGTTTGACTTGTTTTGGTCATGAAATGAATATGATGAATGATATGGGTATGGGATCAATTGCATTTGCTTTCTATTTGCATTAATTTGGTTGTGGTTGAGAATCCCTTGCTGTTTAGAATTTTTTCTCCCTTTTGGACCCTAGGCTTGGCCTAGTGGTCCAGTTTCTCACATTTGGTTTGACTTTTCAGGATGAAATGCATAATGCTCAAGGAGAATGCTTCAAGTCAATTAAATTGAGATTGTTTGTTGTTGAGAACTAATTTGACTTTGTTTTGTAGGTTGTGAAGCTTGAGCTTGAGCTTATAGCTTGCCTTTGTGTTGCTTGTTTGTATAGTCTGACTGATTAACATTTGCTGTTTACTGTGTGTCTGTCTGAGTACTGAT